>NC_069376.1:12515000-13765000 GCF_021730395.1 Mercenaria mercenaria | reverse complement strand
TGTCATTGGCTCTGCTTAAGTAAGCAATTTAGATAACTCCTTAGGTTAAATAGGTTGAATTTAATGCTAGTGTACAGAAGGTTTGGTGGTTCTGCCCAGGCACTAGTGACTGCAATAATTCTTTTAGGGCAATCAGGGTCTCTTTTCACCTGAAATAATTCTTGGAGGTTGTCTAGAGTCTCTCTCCACCTGAAATAATTCTTGGAGGTTGCCTAGAGTCTCTCTCCACTGTCACCTGAAATAATTCTTGGAGGTTGCCTAGAGACTCTCTCCACCTGAAATAATTCTTGGAGGTTGCCTAGAGTCTCTCTCCAGTGTCAGAAGCTGGAAAGTGTCATATGACCTCAAACATCTTGTAATGTTAACCAAACTCATCAAACCATTTTAAAGGTGCATTCCATAGTTTGATTGAATTTGGTGAAGAAAAAAGTTATTTTTGATTAAGGCATACATGCCATAATTTTTCCGGACCTTTCCGGGATTCTGAGTTCAAATTTGCGGGATTTTTACCCTTTGTCCGAGACATACACCGTGACATTCGTATTTGTCTGTTTCATGCATAAATATCATAAAATTATATGCAGTTTCCGGAGATAAACATTGTTCCCTCGCTTAGGAATAATTTGTTGCAAATGTCGTCTTAGACTAGCTTTCTAAGGGAGGTAAATAGCGTAATTTACGTCTGTAGTTCGGCACGTGAATTGGTTGCGTTCCCGAGATGAACTGAATTGGGAGACTTGCTATATACGAAGAATTAACCTGGTCATCTTTTTAAAGCTTAAAAGTTTACCTAATCATTAATAAAATGGAATCCTCAAAGGAATGAAATAAATCTTGTAGATAAAATCGATATAAAATAATTCGGGTTGGATCAATTTTCAAGGATCGGCCTGCAAAGGCATTCAGTAATCAAAAGTTTAATTTAGAATATGTGTAACAATCAATCTACATTTTAAAAGATTACAACCTTTTAAAATAATTATCGTTTAATTGACCGTTTTCAGCCATTTCTTCCAATCAAGGCTACATGTAGCTTCACTGCCCACGTGCTAAAAATGAGATTTTCGGCTATTGTTCCTAATATTAAATTATCATAAAACTGTTACTGATTGCATAATTTTGGCAATTCATAATCAGGGTCATCAAAATAGCTGACTGTAAATTAATCTGGGTCATCAAAAGATCGCGGTGGCAATATAAGTGGTGATCGGAGCTAGCTCAATCAACATGTGTCCAGCTCGAGGGCATGAAACTGATTATCGGATAATAAGAAATAAACAATGTGACACGGGTGACTGTTTATTGTGTTTTATTCATGTAAAATTCAACAATTTATAGGCAGGAAAAAATTAGTTTTTTGAGGGGGTTATTTTTGTTTTTCTGTACTTTTAATTTTCCGGGACATTTCAACACTGTCCGGGACACCGGGACGAGCATGTGATTTCCGGGACAATCCCGGACAGTCCGGGACGTATGGCATGTATGATTAAGGTGGTCAAGTTATATAACTTTCAATCCTGACGCACTGATAAAGGTTATAATAAGTATACTTTTTGATATATTAACGGAATTTGACTAACTGTCGTCGACGACACTTAGTGATTGTATGAATAACACAGTAGACCTCTAGAAAAATCAAATTTTTCTAACCAAAATCTAATTGAGATTTGAAATTATTTACATAAATATATCATATCATTCTGGGATATCAGTCTACTTTCAATTTCACTATATCTTAAGTCCTCCATAGAAAATAAGCTGTTACAAAGTAACGGAATGAAATTTAAACTTGATAACTGCAAATTGCCTGGTCTGATATCAAGATCTAACATTTTGTTGAATGTTGAAAATGACTTTAATATTATGGAAAGTAACTTTAAATTGTATAAGTCTTTCTTGACTATAATAAAAGTTTTGTCCCTTTCTTGACTAACAAATTATTATACAGTTAAGCCTGCTGTTTGTTGAATTTATGTATTGTTTGTTTTTACTATACTGTATTTTGGATGCTTTTCAACTTTTTGTGTTTTGGTTTAATAACTGCCTGGAGTAGTTTAGCTTAAATATTGCTCACATTTTTTTTATTTATTTTACAAAACCACAGCTGCTGTAATTGTTACACTTTCAGCCAACATGCCTTCCCTGGAGTCAGGAATGTCGCCCACACAGTTTGATAATATATTACTTGAGTTTTTGCGAGACCGAGGTGTAGCTGACATGATTAATGGAATGGAAGCGTTGAGATTTGAATATTCCTACTGGCCACAGAGACAGAACTATTCCTGGATCAGACAGGAGGCTATAGAAGTTAGTACATACTTTCCTCAATAATCTTTAAATAGAACCAAGAGCCCAAAGTTTTAAAACTTTATAGAGACCAATATCTGATTGGTTGTTTATCAGCACAAATTAAAAATTAGAAGGGGTATATTGAAGGTCGTAATATCAGTGAGTGGAACAGATATATATTGGCATTTTCAATTCGAAACAATACCAGTATTAAAGGTATTTCACATCCAGTTTCTGATAACCAAGGTTGCCTGGAACCAGCCAGAATCAATCAGTATGTTGATGACACACAACTTTTTGCAAAAATTGAACAAGACTTGACAGCAATATTTGATGTTCTAGAATTATATGAAAAATCGTCTGGTGCAAAAATGAATAAACAAATTGAGACTAAGGGACTTTTTATAGGAAAGCTAAAAAAAACAAAAAGCCGAAACACAAAGAAATAACTTGGAGATAAACTCTTGGCATTACTCATGGATTTTTTTGTAAATGATGATGAAATATGGCTCTTTAAAATAAGTAGAATTATGTCATATTTGCATGTATGGAAAGCTAGAGCGCTAACTTTACAAGGCAAGATAATGCTTATTAAAACATACCCAGTATGTATTTTCAGTGATTACATATGAAGCTGAAACTAGAGGTATACCAGATAAATGTGTTTTTCAGCTAGAAAAAGTTATCGGATGGGAATCAACCCTTATTGCAAGAGAAACCCTAAGAAGAGAAAAATTTAACTGTTACAGTGGTTAAAACCTTTATTCAATAAAATATTTTTTAAATGCGCTACAAATAAAAATAGTGTATAAGATTATACATTTTGAGAATCATAATTGGAACACAATATCTGACAGAGCTCCAGATAAGGGCTGTATTTTCATAATTACGAATTTGTTAGAGGTCGGATATGAATTTATTTTAAAATGTGGCCGTATCAGTATGACATGTAAACAGTATTACAAATTTCAAAGGAAGATCGAGCCAAATTGCATGTCTGCCCCAAGTTGCACTAATCAACGCTATCCGGACTGTTGACAATTTGCACGGTGTCAAAATGAGTGTGGAATACACTAAACACACGCCAAACGCATAATTTAAGCTCCGCCTACTTCAGGTACTTGCGAGGTTTTCCCCGAAAAGTGTGAAAGCGAATCAGATTATCCGATACACTACAGTCGATTGTGTTCAGCCAATTAGCACTGCGGTTACGTGTTTGACACTTTGCTTTATTGTCAGCATGTTCAAGAGCAAAAAACAATATCTTATAAAGAAATTGCTGTAACCGTGCAATTAAATGGAATATTGTACACATTTCTTTGTCATCAATGGTAAAAGGGCGACATTTAATGTATTATTATGTTAAATCTAACTGATTTCCATCGATGAATTGATTTTGAATATATGTAATTTTAGAAGAAAATTATAGCCACCTTTCAAATCACTCAACAGCGTTCAGGTAGAAAAAAATCTTTCCCACTTCTTCCTAAAGTTGAGTTGATGATTGCAGCTTATTTTTGTCTGTTATCTGGAACTACCATTACTAATTTCACAAAAATATCAGGTAGTACCGTTACGAATTTCACAAAATATCAGGTAGTACCATTACTAATTTCACAAAATATCAGGTAGTTACGTTACTAATTTCACAAAATATCAGGTAGTACCGTTACTAATTTCACAAAATATCAGGTAGTACCGTTACTAATTTCACAAAATATCAGGTAGTTACGTTACTAATTTCACAAATATCAGGTAGTACCGTTACTAATTTCACAAAATATCAGGTAGTACCGTTACTAATTGCACAAAACCTTATCTGGAGCTCTGAATTATCCAAACATTATTTGAAAGTATAGACAAGAAAATTAATATAATTCAGATTTCCACAGGCTATTCCACAAGAGTTAGTAGATATTCTGAAAACTCTAAATTCAATTTTGAATAAAAAGATGCATTTACAAAAAAAGAATTTAACTGTTTTTTAGTAAATGTGAAGAATCAATTTGTCCACAGAATTTAAAACTTAAAGATATTATCAAACAGCTAGTTATTACTGTAACAAGCAAAATACTGCCCAGCAAATCACAATGGGAAAGAAAAATAACTATTGCAGATCAAATAAATTGGAATACAATATTGAGAAATATATATTCTTCCGTGTCGTCATCAAAAAGCAAAAAGTTTAAGTTCAAGCATTTACAACGTTATTTTCTCGATAAGCTATCACGAAAGTTTCTAACAGTTTACGTCGAATATACAAAAGTAAAAGAGAAACTCTTGCTCGTCTATTCTGGTATTGCGATAAAGTCAAAACATTATGGAATGAAATTCAGAAGATAATTGAGAGAGTATCAAAAATAGACATGGGAACTGCATATGCTGTTGCTCATTCAGATATAATCACAGGTACAAAATCGCCTATAATTAATGTACTAATCTTCAAAACCAGATGGCAAATATGGAAATTTAGAAATAGTCACAAATAGAAGTCATGAAATTAGATGTACATGAATTTGTTTTTATATTGTCATTGTAAGGCAGGTAGGGCTGGCGCTTTGATCCATGCACTGCATATGATGGGGCAGATAGGGTCACCTTTGGTTAGGGGCCGCAAAATAAAGGTACAATTCTTACTAACTGCGTGAAGAAGCGGTGAGAAAATGTTCATTGTAAATCTGGTGGCTATTATAGTCTGCCTGCCCTAGGACAACCTATTAAAATATGTTTCTTACCTCAAAACTCTGTTTTGGAATCTAAGATCTCATTTAGTGGCACACTGCTTTTTAAAGTGTTCATAGAAATATGGAGAAAATATGGAAAGGTCCTTTTAGAAGTCCTGAGAATTTTTGTTTGGTTAGTCTATACGAACCCTCAGAAATACACACCCCAAATTTATGAACCCCTTCCCAACTCCAGCCTTCAATTGTTTTTTAGCTCGACTATTCGAAGAATAAGTAGAGCTATCCTACTCACCACGGCGTCGGCGTCGGTGTCGGCGTCGGCGTCGGTGTCGGCGTCGGCGTCACACCTTGGTTAAGTTTTTCGTACCAGTCCACATTTTGACAAAGTCTTTTGAGATAAAGCTTTGAAACTTTCAACACTTGTTAACCATCATCATGGCCAGTTATAGGCAAGAGCACATAACTCCATCAAGGATTTTGGCTGAATTATGGCCCCTTTTGACTTAGAAATCATGGTTAAGTTTTTCGTACCAGTTCATATTTTGACAAAGTCTTTTAAGATAAAGCTTTGAAACTTTCAGCACTTGTTTACCATCACCATGGCCAGTTATAGGCAAGAGTACATAACTCCATCAAGGATTTTGGCTGAATTATGGCCCCTTTTGACTTAGAAATCATGGTTAAGTTTTTCGTACCAGTTCATATTTTGACAAAGTCTTTTAAGATAAAGCTTTGAAATTTTCAACACTTGTTTACCATCACCATGTCCAGTTATAGGCAAGAGTACATAACTCCATCAAGGATTTTGGCTGAATTATGGCCCCTTTTGACTTAGAAATCTTGGTTAAGTTTTTCATACCAGTTCATATTTTTTGTAAAGTGTTTGATATATGGCTTTGAAACTTTTATCACTTGTTTAGTATAATAGTCTCTATCAGTAGGAAAGAGAAAATAACTCTGTCATCTATTTTGGCTGAATTATGGCCCTTTTTGGACTTTGAAATTGGTTCTGTTTTCATACAAGTCCATGTTTTGTCAAAACTATTTGACATATGGCTTTTAAACTTTGAACACTTGTTTATCATTATGATTTCCATCTGTAGGCAAGAGTACATAACTATTTTGACTGAATTATGGCCCTTTTTGGACTTTGATATTGCCTCATATATTGCCATTTAGTGCAAGACTTATCGAAATCAAAGTAATACAGGAACATTGTTTGTCTAATCTATTTATTTCTTTTGTCTGAATATCCGTGGAAATATTTTGACCCCATTCTTCAATCAATTCTTCGAATAGTCGAGCGCGCTGTCATCAGACAGCTCTTGTATCTACATTCTGTCAGGATATACATGTTCTACTATATACACCAGTATAAATGCTGACCTCTCTCCTCCTACCTCCCTCGCCCCTATTCCCTCCCCCACACAGACATAAAGATATCTAGATTCACTTGTAAAATTTGTCTAGAAAACTTTGAATTCTAAGGTAGGTAATTAGTAAATATTAGCAATAAAGTTCAGGCTAATTTAATGGTTTTACAGCATTTATATATCTCACTGTAAGATATGAAATGCTAAATAGAGTGGTTCGATCCCCGGCCGCGTCATACCAAAGACGTGAAAAATGGTACAAGTAGCTTCCTCGCTTGGCGCTCAGCATTAAGAGGATAGTGCTAGGACTGGTTAGCCCGGTGTTAGTATAATGTGACTGGGTGGGGTATCATGCCACGTGTTTACGGAGTGAGGCAGCACTATAAAGTTGGGCATTGTGCTCACTGCTACAAGTAGACACCGTCGTTTATATGACTGAAAAATTGTTGAAAAAGACGTTAAACCCGAACAGACACACACAATGCTAAATAGAGTGATATCTGAAAGATATAATAGCCACATGGATTACACTGAAATTAACGTTAAACCTAACTATTGTATACATGTCTGTTCCAGATGATGTCAGAGAGTACACTGAAATTAACGTTAAACCTAACCATTATATACATGTCTGTTCCAGATGATGTCAGAGAGTACACTGAAATTAACGTTAAACCTAACCATTATATACATGTCTGTTCCAGATGATGTCAGACTATTTGTTTGGTACTGGTATGGATGAATCAATCCGAGCCCAGAATCTATACAACAAGACATACTTATACGTATTCAACTATAAATCTAGATACGACTTTCTACCAACATGGAGAGGTATAAACGCTACTAAAATTACTCTTGAACAGTTAACTAGAGACAGTGACTGATTGTTTCCTTGACTTTTCAAAGCATTGTCGTCATCACTGTATGCATTCCTGTTGGCATTGCTTTCAGGTGTATGTTACCTGTCACAGTTCTCACATTATTAATCCCCCACCACGAGTGGTGGGGGGTTATAGGAATGGTCTCCATCCATCCTTCCGTCTTTACATCCTGTCTTCCATCCTTCCATCCTTTCGTAACATTTTGTGTCCGCTCTGTATCTCCAAAATCCCTTGAAAAATTTTCATGAAACTTGGGTCAAATGATCACCTCATCAAGATGATGTGCTGAACCCATGAGTCAGCCATGTTGGTTCAAGGTCAAGGTCACAACTCAAGGTTAAAAGTTTGAGCCTTCCATTTTGTGTCCACTCTGTATCTTCTAAACCCCTTGAAGGAATCTCATCAAACTTGGGTCAAATGATCACCTCATCAAAAACTCATGAGTCAGCCATGTCAACTCAAGGTCAGGGTCACAACTCAAGATCAAAGGTTTGAGCTCTGTATCTCCTAGACCCCTTAAAGGATTTTCATGAAACTTGGGTCAAATGATCACCTCATGAAGATGATGTGCAGAATTCATGGCTCAGCCATGTCAGTTCAAGGTCAAGGTCACAGCTCAAGGTCAAAGATTTCAGTATCCCTAACAGTGGCGGGGCAATTAGCTGTCTTTCCGACTGCCTTGTCTTCTTACCTACTGCTCCTGTTTTCAGTAAACCTGAAAGTAATTAAACTTGGCAAAGGGTCGACATCTTTTATTATAGGATCAGGTATAACAAAACATGTATATGTGTTCAACTATATCTCCAGAAATTCCAACAAGCAGAGGTATAAATTCCAGTGAAAATATCTATAGACGATAGAATATTAACTGGCTGTAACATCTGATTTTTTATATTCAGTTTTTTATTTCCAAATCCCATTACGATACATTCCCAGTATCAGATACTGCTGCTTGGCTATAAATTAGATTTGATTATTATAAATGTTTGACAAGATAATCTTGTGTGGTATAGTGGCACACAGGTCTTACGTTGCAATGAAGTGCTGTTGTGCAGTAACAGCAGTTCAAATTGGAGAAAGGAGTTTGTCAACTTAATTTTAAACTTATATGTAATGTACCTAGATAATTATATCTTGTGCCACATTTTCATTCATACCTTTTAAAGTTAAGACTTGGCTGAGTTTTTAGCTCACCTGAGCACGAAGTGCTCAAGGTTAGCTTTTGTGATCTCCCTGTGTCCATCGTCGTCCGTCCGTTCGTCGTCAACAATTTGACTGTTAACGCTCTAGAGGTCACAGTTTTGACCTAATCTTAATGAAACTTGGTCAGAATGTTACCCTTAATAAAATCTTGGGCGATTTCGATATTGGGTCATCTGGGTTCAAAAACTAGGTCTCCAGGTCAGATCAAAGGAAAAGCTTGTTAACACTCTAGAGGTCACAATTTTGACCTAATCTAAATGAAACTTGGTCAGAATGTTACCCTCAATAAAATCTTGGATGAGTTCGCTATTGGGTCATCTGGGGTCAAAAACTAGGTCACCAGGTCAAATCGAAGGTAAAGCTTGTTAACACTCTAGAGGTCACAATTTTGACCTAATCTTAATGAAACTTGGTCAGAATGTTACCCTTAATAAAATCTTGGATGAGTTTGATATTGGGTCATCTGGGGTCAAACACTAGGTCACCAGGTCAAATCAAAGGAAAAGCTTGTTAACACTCTGGAGGTCACAATTTTGGCCCAATCTTAATGAAACTTGGTTAGAATGTTACCCTCAATAAAATCTTGGACGAGTTCGATATTGGCTCATCTGGGATCAAAAACTAGGTCACCAGGTCAAATAAAAGGAAAAGCTTGTTAACACTGTAGAGGTCATATTTAAGACTATATCTTCATGAAACTTGGTCAGAATGTTAATTTTGATGATCTCAAGGTCTGTTTTGAATCTGGGTCATGTAGGGTCAAAACTAGGTCACTAGGTCAAATCAAAGGAAAAGCTAGTTAACACTGTAGAGGCCACATTTATGACCATATCTTAATGAAACTTGGTCAGAATGTTAATCTTGATGATCTATAGGTCAAGTTTAAATCTGGGTCAGGTGGGGTCAAAAACTAGGTCAAATCAAAGGAAAAGCTTGTTAACATTCTAGAGGCCACATTTATGACTGTATCTTCATGAAACTTAATCAGAATGTTAATCTTGATAATCTTTAGGTCAGGTTTGAATCTGGGTCATCCGGGGTCAAAAACTAGGTCACCGGGTCAAATCAAAGGAAAAGCTAGTTTACACTTTAGAGGCTACATTTATGACCATATCTTAATGAAACTTGGGTCAGAATGTTGATCTTGATGATCTTTAGGTCAGTAGGTCAGGTGAGCGATACAGGGCCTTCATGGCCCTCTTGTTTTTATGTTTTTGCTGCTTGCTGTGTTATCAATATTATATAAATTTGATAGAAAGGTAGATCCCTAAAAAATACCTAAAAAGGAAACAAAAAAAAAAACAAATAAATTTGGAGATAACAAATAAAGATATTCTTATCTTCTTATCAACCAATATGATGTTCAAAATATGGCAACAGGTAAGTTAGAGGATCTTCATATTATGGTATAGGACCTGAATAAATGAACAGAGAGAAAATGTGTAGGAGGCCAGGTAACTCAGTCATTAGAGCATTTGAACCATATTCAGAGACCCTGGGTTTGAGTCCCTGTGTGGCTGCACATTTTTTCTCACCCTGTGACATTTGGCATTCAACATTGGACCATCACTGTATATGCACCAAAATCATGTTCACCTTGTTCTCTGTCCCATCAAGTTTCATGTAGTTGGGGAGTATGTCACATTATAGGACTTGAATATTAAAATGGTGAGAAAATGTGTAAGTGGCGAAGTAACTTGGTTGGTAGAGCATTGAATGGTATTCCAAGAGCCTGGGTTTGAATCCCTGTCTGGCTACATGTTTTTCTCAACCTGTGACACTAAATCAAAATCTACTCAAATAATTGACTTAAGAAACAATGTTAAGGTAGATTACTCTGACCAGTTTTTATTACAATTACAGGTATAGCCCATGGACAAGAGTTACAGTACTTGTTTGGTTTCCCATACATAAACAAGACTTACACAG
Source organism: Mercenaria mercenaria (assembly GCF_021730395.1). Lineage (NCBI taxonomy): Eukaryota > Metazoa > Mollusca > Bivalvia > Venerida > Veneridae > Mercenaria > Mercenaria mercenaria. The sequence continues at coordinate 13,754,641 of NC_069376.1, read as the reverse complement.
ATCTCTTTGGTGTGTATCCCAGACAGGAGTACGACATAGACTTCAGTGATAGAAACATCAGTGAATACATGATCAGCTTGTTCACTAACTTTTCTGACTCAGGGTATGTACACTGTAAGGTCCCAGATATCAGTGAATACATGATCAGCTTGTTTACTAACTTCTCTGTCTCTGGGTATGTACTCTGTAAGGTCCAAGATATCAGTGAATACATGATTTGCTTGTTTACTAACTTCTCTGTCTCTGGGTATGTACACTGTAAGGTCCAAGATATCAGTGAATACATGATTTGCTTGTTTACTGACTTCTCTGACTCTGGGTATGTACACTGTAAGGTCCCAGATATCAGTGAATACATGATTTGCTTGTTTACTAACTTCTCTGAATCTGGGTATGTACACTGTAAGGTCCCAGATATCAGTGAATACATGATTTGCTTGTTTACTAACTTCTCTGACTCTGGGTATGTACACTGTAAGGTCCCAGATATCAGTGAATACATGATCAGCTTGTTCACTAACTTTTCTGACTCAGGGTATGTACACTGTAAGGTCCCAGATATCAGTGAATACATGATCAGCTTGTTCACTAACTTCTCTGACTCTGGGTATATACACTGTAAGGTCCAAGATATCAGTGAATACATGATTTGCTTGTTTACTAACTTCTCTGACTCTGGGTATGTACACTGTAAGGTCCCAGATATCAGTGAATACATGATCAGCTTGTTTACAAACTTCTCTGACTCTGGGTATGTACACTGTAAGGTCCCAGATATCAGTGAATACATGATTTGCTTGTTTACTAACTTCTCTGACTCTGGGTATGTAATCTGTAAGGTCCAAGATATCAGTGAATACATGATCAGCTTGTTCACTAACTTCTCTGACTCTGGGTATATACACTGTAAGTTCCAAGATATCAGTGAATACACAGTCAGCTTTTTCACTAACTTCTCTGACTCGGGGTATGTACACTGTAAGGTCCCAGATATCAGTGAATACATGATCAGCTTGTTCACTAACTTCTCTGACTCGGGGTATGTACACTGTAAGGTCCCAGATATCAGTGAATACATGATCAGCTTGTTTACTAACTTCTCTGACTCGGGGTATGTAATCTGTAAGTTCCAAGATATCAGTGAATACAAAGTCAGCTTGTTCACTAACTTTTCTGACTCAGGGTATGTACACTGTAAGGTCCCAGATATCAGTGAATACATGATCAGCTTGTTCACTAACTTCTCTGTCTCTGGGTATATACACTGTAAGGTCCAAGATATCAGTGAATACATGATGTGCTTGTTTACTAACTTCTCTGTCTCTGGGTATGTACACTGTAAGGTCCAAGATATCAGTGAATACATGATGTGCTTGTTTACTAACTTCTCTGTCTCTGGGTATGTACACTGTAAGGTCCAAGATATCAGTGAATACATGATTTGCTTGTTTACTAACTTCTCTGACTCTGGGTATGTACACTGTAAGGTCCCAGATATCAGTGAATACATGATCAGCTTGTTTACTAACTTCTCTGTCTCTGGGTATGTACACTGTAAGGTCCAAGATATCAGTGAATACATGATTTGCTTGTTTACTAACTTCTCTGTCTCTGGGTATGTACACTGTAAGGTCCAAGATATCAATGAATACATGATTTGCTTGTTTACTAACTTCTCTGAATCTGGGTATGTACACTGTAAGGTCCCAGATATCAGTGAATACATGATTTGCTTGTTTACTAACTTCTCTGAATCTGGGTTAATCCAGTACACTGTAACTGGTCCCAGTATATCAGTGAATACAATGATTCTGCTTGTTTATAACATTCTCTGACTCGGGGTATGTACACTGTAAGGTCCCAGATATCAGTGAATACATGATCAGCTTGTTCACTAACTTCTCTGCTCAGGGTATTACACTGTAAGGTCCAGATATCAGTGAATACATGATCAGCTTGTTCACTAACTTCTCTGTCTCGGGTATTACACTGTAAGGTCCAGAATGTGATACTGATTGTGTTACTAACTTCTTGAATCTGGGTATTACCTGTAGGTCCAGATACAGTGATACTGTTGCTTGTTTAACTCTCGAGGTATGTACATGTAAGGTCCCAGATATCAGTGATACATGATTTGCTTGTTTACTAACTTCTCTGCTCTGGGTATGTAACTGTAAGGTCCCAGATATCAGTGAATACATGATTTGCTTGTTTACTAACTTCTCTGCTCTGGGTATGTACACTGTAAGGTCCCAGATATCAGTGAATACATGATTGCTTGTTTACTAACTTCTCTGCTCTGGGTATGTACACTGTAAGGTCCCAGATATCAGTGAATACATGATAGCTTGTTTACTAACTTCTCTGACTCTGGGTATGTACACTGTAAGGTCCCAGATATCAGTGAATACATGATCAGCTTGTTTACAACTTCTCTGACTCTGGGTATGTAACTGTAAGTCCAGATATCAGTGAATACATGATCAGCTTGTTTACTAACTTCTCTGACTCGGGTATGTACATCTGTAAGGTCCACAGATTACAGTGAATACATGATCAGCTTGTTTCACTAACTTCTCGACTCTGGGTATTACACTGTAAGTTCCAAGATATCAGTGAATACACAGTCAGCTTTTTCACTAACTTCTCTGACTCGAGGTATGTACACTATAAGGTCCCAGATATCAGTGAATACATGATCAGCTGTTACTAACTTTTCACTCAGGATATGTACACTGTAAGTTCCAAGATATCAGTTATGACTACGTCAGCTTTTGTCACTAACTTCTCTGACTCGGGATATCTACACTGTAAGGTCCCAGATATCAGTGAATACATGATCAGCTTGTTCACTAACTTCTCTGACTCAGGGTTTATATACTATAAGGTCCCAGACAGAAGATTTAGACTATGTTAGGAAATGGCATTATTGTCAGCTACACCCCAGCCAAAGGATTAAGATGTTTGCTAGAAAATGATGCTTCCTTACAGCTTTATGGAACTTCCTCTGTTCAAGCTTTATGGAACTTCCTCTGTTCAAGCTTTATGGAACTTCCTCTGTTCAAGCTTTATGGAGTTTCCTCTGTTCAAGCTTTATGGAACTTCCTCTGTTCAAACTTTATGGAACTTCCTCTGTTCAAGCTTTATGAAGTTTCCTCTGTTCAAGCCTTATGGAACTTCCTCTGTTCAAGCTTTATGGAGCTTCCTCTGTTCAAGTTTTATGGAGTTTCCTCTGTTCAAGCTTTATGGAGCTTCCTCTGTTCAAGCTTTATGGAGTTTCCTCTGTTCAAGCTTTATGGAGTTTCCTCTGTTCAAGCTTTATGGAGCTTCCTCTGTTCAAGCTTTATGGAGTTTCCTCTGTTCAAGCTTTATGGAGCTTCCTCTGTTCAAGCTTTATGGAGCTTCCTCTGTTCAAGCTTTATGGAGCTTCCTCTGTTCAAGCTTTATGGAGCTTCCTCTGTTCAAGCTTTATGGAGCTTCCTTTCTTGAAAATATTCTACATCCCAGGCGTAGTGTATAGCCTGGCAGTGTGTTTAGCCTGGCAGAGTGTTTAGCCAGGCATAGTGTTTAGCCTGGCAGTGTGTTTAGCCTGGCAGAGTGTTTAGCCAGGCATAGTGTTTAGCCTGGCAGTGTGTTTAGCCTGGCAGAGTGTTTAGCCAGGCATAGTGTATAGCCTGGCAGAGTGTTTAGCCAGGCATAGTGTATAGCCTGGCAGTGTGTTTAGCCTGGCATAGTGTATAGCCTGGCAGTGTGTTTAGCCTGACAGAATGTTTAGCCAGGCATAGTGTATAGCCTGGCAGTGTGTTTAGCTTAGCATGTTTAGCTAGGCAGAGTGTTTAACCAGGCAAAGTGTTTAGCCTAGTAGAGTGTATAGCCTGGCAGTGTGTTAAGCCTGGCAGAGTGTTTAGCCTGTCAGTGTGTTCAGCCAGGTAAGTGTTTAGCCTGGCAGTGTGTTAAGCCTAGCAGAGGGTTTAGTCTATATTATAATTGAATTGAGCAGCATTCAACTATTTGTCCTAGAGGCAGTTGTTACGATGTTACGTGTAGCAAAGATTGATTTTATTTTTGTTAATTTTCCTTACTTAAAGGGGGGTAACTCTTTGTGTCATATTTCTTTTAAGAGTACCAAACTACAAAAAAAGTCAATGTCGCAGGTTTGGTTCTCGTACAAAACAAAATGGTTTCCTTGACAATTTGGCAGAAATCCACCAAGCTGAAGATAGAGATCCTCTACTTTTCTGTCAGTTACTTTTTATGCCCCCGAAGGGAGGCATATAGTTTTTGAACCGTCTGTTCGTCTGTCCGTCCGTCGGTCTGTCAGTCTGTCCACAATTTTCGTGTCCGGTCCATATCTTTGTCATCGATGGATGGATTTTCAAATAACTTGGCATGAATGTTTACCACAGTAAGACGACATGTCGCGCGCAAGACCCAGGTCCGTAGCTCAAAGGTCAAGGTCACACTTAGACATTAAAGGATAGTGCATTGATGGGCGTGTCCGGTCCATATCTTTGTCATCCATGGATGGATTTTCAAATAACTTGGCATGAATGTGTACCACAGTAAGATGACATGTGGCGCGCAAGACCCAGGTCCGTAGCTCAAAGGTCAAGGTCACACTTAGACGTTAAAGGATAGTGCATTGATGGGCGTGTCCGGTCCATATCTTTGTCATCCATGGATGGATTTTCAAATAACTTGGCATGAATGTGTACCACAGTAAGACGACGTGTCGCGCGCAAGACCCAGGTCCGTAGCTCAAAGGTCAAGGTCGCACTTAGACGTTAAAGGATAGTGCATTGATGGGCGTGTCCGGTCCATATCTTTGTCAGCCATGGATGGATTTTCAAATAACTTGGCATGAATGTGTACCACAGTAAGACGACGTGTCGCGCGCAAGACCCAGGTCCGTAGCTCAAAGGTCAAGGTCACACTTAGGCGTTAAAGGATAGTGCATTGATGGGCGTGTCCGGTCCATATCTTTGTCATCCATGGATGGATTTTCAAATAACTTGGCATGAATGTGTACCACAGTAAGACGACATGTCGCGCGCAAGACCCAGGTCCATAGGTCAAAGGTCCTAAACTCTAACATCGGCCATAACTATTCATTCAAAGTGCCATCGGGGGCATGTGTCATCCTATGGAGAGAGCTCTTGTTATTTACAATATTTACCATAAAGCGGGTTAACTCTGTGGGCAAAAAATTCTGCAGTTTTGTCCTAAAATGGGCCAAGTTTATTTCTGCGTTTTTATGCCCCCGGCATCTACTGATGCGGGAGGCATATAGTGATTGTCCTGTCTGTCTGTCCGTCCATCCGTACGAGGTTAACTAAATGGGACCTAATGCAGATGTAACCTGTGACCATTCTACATCTTCAGACATCACCTGACCTCAGTTTGACATTGACCTTGACCTCATTTTGGACTTAGGTTGCTTTATATGGGCCATTTCTTGGTTAACCAAATGGGACCGTTTCGTCTAGCATCAATACCGCTTACAAGATTGAATTGATACTAATACAGATGTAACCTGTGACCATTCCTCATCTTCAAACATCACCTGACCTCAGTTTCACCTTGACCTCGTTTTGGACTTAGGTTGCTTTATATCAACAAGGATGCCACCGGGGGCATCAAGCGTTTATTGAACGCAGCTCCTTGTTTATTTCTGCAACCTTCGAGAAAAGCAGTAATTAATTTTTGCAGTTTGCATAAACCAGAAGTAAATTCTACCGCATTTACTACGTCATAATTAACAATGCAAATGCATATTGTTCTCATCAGTTATGTCTTGGTGGCATTATCTAGGTCAGAATCTATGACAGTGAAGTTGGCACAGCTGATTTATGTTTAAATCTGATTTCTTTCCATTACAGTACATGATCAAAAATCAGATTTAAAAAAATAAATACTGTAGGTCTAGTACTGGTAATTCATTTTGAAAGACATTTTCATAAAATGTAATATTGCTGGTAGAAAACTTTACAATTACTTACAAATATATACAAATGCAAAATCTAGTACATACAGCTCGTTTAAATGGGTCAGCTGTGTTGATGTACCAATAAAATAGACTTTCCCGGTTTATATGTTGGTCTGGTATTCGTGCATGTATTGTATTTTGCCATCGGAATATTTTTATAAAATGCTTCTTCCCTTTCCGCTTGGATCCGTCCATATTTACAAACACATTTGTTTATTTTATGGACTGTAGTCCGTTCACAGTCCATTCATTTACAACAATTACAACACGCATTAATAAGTTTGTTTAACTCTTCATAAACCTAGAGTGTTTTGTGATATACACTTGTAAAGATTACACACCCAAAATGGTAACCATTCATTCATGGACAATAGATTGATACAATAACAAAAGCAATCAACCACAATCGATACGGTGTGAATTACTTGACAGCAGACGAAAAACTCGTGAGATAAATATAAACAAGTCATTATATGAAGCGAAATATCAAAGTTTATTTCTGCGTCAAAAAATTCTGCTGATAGTTTAAATGTGCAGAATTAATTTCTGCGTGAAAGCCTCGACCCGCAGATTAAGCAGAAATGAAAACCCACAGAATTAACCCACTATACGGTATTGAGTTTCTTGTAGAGAACAAGTCAGACACTTGTGGAAAACAGTTAGTATTCTTGTGAAGAACAAGTCAGTACTAGTGACTCAGGCTAGGTTAAATGACTGTCCTTATATAACTAAGGTAACATGAACGTGGTGAAAAGTGGTGTTTCACACTTTACAGGAATAAAGCTTGACTTCCCAAGGAATATGTAGTGCTATTGCACTTGCCATTCAATAGCATCAGCAGTAGTGTCTTTGCTCATCCATGTGTCAGTGTCACACTTTGGTTAATGTTTGACATAAGTACATAGCTATCATTTAAAGGCATGTAGCTTTGACACTTATCACTTCCTTTTTTTTTATGTCAATTACCAACCTCACTGTGTCAAGTTCCATAACTCTAACATGTATTTTGGGCAAATTATGCACCCTTTTGGACTTAGAAAATCCTGGTTTACAAAGTTTTGCATGCAAGTTACTGTATCAGAAACTAATGCAAATAATTGATTTGAAACTTTACATGTTTATTCAGGTTAATTAAACTAGGTCATAGCATCAGATCTCAACTCTGATATATATTTTGCAAAATATGTCCCCTCTTAAGCGAAAAATCTTCTGCTTAAAGTACTTATGCAGGATTAAAACTCTATATATAATTTAACATTTAGGTTAATGTTCCTCTTTCTAGAACAACAATTGAAATAGCAGACAGCCTGGACAGCTCGTGTTGGTAAAGTTTTTGTTTGTAAGCTGGTATTTCAGTATCTGCTAATGGGAATTGATTAAAACATTTCACAATTGACCACTGTGATAATCTGACATGCATTATACAGGTTCCATAACTATTGTTTGCATGTTTACAAGATTATTTGCCTTTTTTAGCTTGACTATTCGAAGAATAGGGGAGCTATCCTACTCGCCCCGGTGTCGGCGTGAGCATTAGCGTTCACGAGCTTCACACAAATGTTAAAGTTTGTGTACCACCCCAAATAGTTTCAAAGTCCATTGAGATATTGCTTTCATATTTTGCATACTTGTTTACCATCATGACCCCAGTCTGTAAACAGGAGCAGACAACTCTGTCAAGCATTTTGACTGAATTATGGCCCTTTTTCGACTTGGAATATGCTTATTGTAATGTTAAAGTTTTACTCATAGCTTATATTAAACTATCAAGCACTGAGAATAGTCGAGCGCGCTGTCAACTGACAGCTGCTGTTATTAACATTAATGTTCATTAAGTGAACTCGCTGTAGTGTCAGGACAGTTGAATAGTTAAGCATTTTTGTCCTTTTACAGCTCTTGTTTATCTTCTTTCAGTCTAAATCTGACTGTATAAACATTTTGTATTTATCTATAAAATCTCTTAAATCTCTTACAGTTGTTGTGTTTTGTTTGTTTTTTTTCAGAAATCCGACAGACACAAAGTTTTCAGTCAGTAATTTTGCCAATGTTTCTTGGCTTGAATATAATCTACAGAATCATTCTTACTTAGAAATTGGAAATAAATCTAGAAACAACATAAATTACCGCCAGAGAAATTATGCATTTTGGCGGGAATACTTCTTAGCTGTCTCAAACAGGGATAGTGGTAAGTGCAACAGTTTCTGTATTATAAATTTATTGACGAACAGAGATTTTCATTGAGACTTCTCACAGTCAGAGTTATGGCCCTTGACTCTGCCAAAAATATGCACTAGAGTGACAGGATGTTGGAATGCCAGTGTCCTATGGACACACATCTAGTTTGATCTCACATTGTGAACTTTAAAACCAGTATAGTGCTTTCTTTAAGGTCTATATGTGTATGGGGGCTGAGTGGATAAGGTCGTTGACCTCCAGTCACTTGCTCTTTATCGATGTGGGTTCCAGCCTCACTCAGGGCGTTGAATTCTTCATGACTTGTGAAGAAGTCATCCAGCTTGCTTACGGAAGGCGGGTGGTTCTAACCAGATGCTCGCTCGTGATGAAATAATGCACAGAGGGGCCCATGGGGTCTTCCTCCACCATCAAAGCTGGAAAGTCGCCATATGACCTGTAATTGTGTCGGTGTGACATTAAATCCAACAAAATAAATAAATAAACTATATGTACATGGTAACTGTTGTAACAAGTAAAATACATCTCATGATTTGCTTAACTGCTACTTTGAAATAAGAAACATGGCACTTGACAGGTTAAATTTGCTGTCCATTCGGCATATAAACATTTTGTTTATTGCACCATTATTACAATACTTTGCTGTCCTTAAGGGTATTTTTAAGTGTAACGGGTATTCTCTGGATATTGTTTGGTACTTACAGTTATTTTCTGGTACTAGTAGAGAAATGTTTGGCCTCTAGGGGTATATTTTGATCCTTTAAAAGTATAATAAAATGTAGTCTAATCAACATACTTTTGTAACAAAATGCATCTTTAACTGGTGCAAGAGGTCTCGAGAATTGTTGCAGGTTTCATTTAGCCTCAGGAGAAGTCTTAGTCAAACTGAATCTACTGCTGTTTTATGCTTCCAAAGGATCTTAAAGATTTTATTGGAAGACTTTGGCAATCTAGTTTGTTTTGAAAGAAATACATTTGGAGGCATTGAATTAGAATTTTGGATCTATATAGCTCAAGTATGATTTTCTTTCATAAGTGTTTGACAATGTTGTTTATATTATTTCAGGGTTTACAACACAAGCCCCACTCAGTCCTCATGCCTCGATGTACGAGTACGCCACGTGGTCAGTGACAGCATTAGCTATTGTGTTAATTATTATTGTGACAGCTCTAGGAATTGTCATATGTAGAATGAGACCACGAGATTACTAACGGCAGGATGTCTGCTTGTTTTACATGCTCATTGTTAGAACCTGTAAAATATCGTAGCAAACTTTCACTGGTTGAAAGTGTGGATTGGAGTACCCGGCTTAAGGATCAACTTCTCGGGCAGTACAAAGCTCCTGCCAAAGCAACCAGTGCCAGATTCTCTTTCTTGTGACAGCTGTATTCTACAAATTAAGAAAAGAACAGAAACCAAACAACTGAACTTTTTAGTACTATTTTTGATTGTAGTATATGACTTTAGCACTATTTTTAAGAAAAAGTAGAGCTATTGCACTCTCGCGTCGGCGTCGCCGTTGGTCACAGTTTTTGATAGTCAAATATCTCTGTTACTATCAAAGCTATTGACTTGAAACTTAAAATACTTATTAACCATCAAAGTCTACATGAGGAGAAACATTCCCCAGAACTCTGATTTGAATTTGACAGAATTATGCCCCTTTTTAACATCGAATTTTTTGTTAAAATTTTTGATAAAGCGAAATATCTCTGTTACTATTAAAGATTTTGACTTGAAAAATTAAAAAAGTTATTGACTATCAAAGTCTACATGAGGAGACGCAATTCCCATAAGTCTGATTTGAATCTTGACAGGATAATGCCCCTTTTCAACTTAGAATTTTTGGTTAAAGTTTTTGGTAAAGTCAAATATCTCTGTTACTTACAAAGCTTTTGACTTGAAACTTAAAATACTTATTTACACTTAAAGTCTACACCAGGAGAAACAATCCCCATAACTCTGATTTGAATTTTGACAGAATTATACCCCTTTTTAACTTAGAATTTTTTGTTAAAATTTTTGATAAAGTGAAATATCTCTGTTACTATTAAAGTTTTTGACTTGAAACTCAAAATAGTTATTCAGTATCAAAGTCTAAACCAGGAGACACAATTCCCATAACTCTGATTTGAATTTGGACAGGGTTATGTCCCTTTTTAACTTGGATTTTTTTTTACAGGCAAAGCTCTAATTCAGAGTCAAGCACTGAGAAAAGTGGAGTGCGCTGTCTTACGGACAGCTCTTTTTATATAGAAGTGTATAAATTTAGTAATAATTGTCTTGGTTAGAATGAATGAATTATGACTTATTTATTCTATATAATGTCATCTATAGAATGTACATGTATGTTAGGTTTGGTTTTAAAAGCCAGACATCATGACTTCTATATCTTCTCTGTACCAAACTTTATAAACACTTGCGGTATTTTTTACAAAGAAGATAGAATTACAATTTTAGTATGTCTTTTTTTAATGTATATTTTTAAATTTTTAAATTTTTAATGGTATAATTTTTCATTGTGTGTTTTACCTTTTAGTTTTATTCCGTTTCTTTTACAAGAATTAAACTTCTGTTGTTTAACCCTTATCATGCTGGACACGAATTCTGCCATTGCAACAAGTACAGATAATGAGCAGCCTGCACATCTATGCAGTCTGATCATGACCTGCACTGTTTGCTGTTCAGTCAGTATCTTTTTGGTATGCACCCCTTCTAACAGTCAGTGGTACTGTCCAAATTGTAAGATCAATAAAAATGTAACTTACACATTTTGATTTGGTTTGAAAATGTTGAATATTTTAGTATGGTTATTAATTTCCCATGATATTTTTACTTTTCTTGAAGATATTTTTGGAAGAAGGGTGTACCTTTTACTTAAAAAATTGCAGTTCATCATACCAAAGTAGAACTATTTAATAGTGATTAATTTTAGATTATTTTAATAATTACATGTATGATTTTGTACATAGTGAGTTGTTAATACATATCACTTTTGCTTGTATAGATCATTGTATATACATAACCATGGTAACAGTGATTACCATGTAAATTGAATTTGCTCAGGTTTTAAGGCTTTGAATCATCCAAATCAGGTAGTAATTAATCAGGGCCTTCATTAATTGATTTGTATAAAAGCACATAGATATTGTTGTGTAGGATACTATTCTGGCTTTTGGACAAGGGGACGACCTGAGCATGAAGTGTCCAGGCTGAGCTATTGTGATCATGCACCTTCTATCTGTCCACACTTTTCTTTAGATAAAATCTCCGCTAAAACTAATGTTCAGAATTGCACCAAACTTGGTCAACTTTTATCAAGTTTACTCAAATGATTCAACTGGGCACCGTTTAGTGGCTTCCAGCGCTAGAAATAGAAATAAACTTTTAAACTTCTTCACATGATAAGCTTGATGGATCTTCATCAAACTTGTTCTGAAATATCATTTTAAAGTCCTCTCAAAAGTTTGGTCAGATGGGGGCACTTCGCCACATTTAGAGGCAACGAAAGCTAAAAATAGAAAATACTTTTAACAACTTCTTACCACGAAAGGCTTGATGGATCTCCATTAAACATGGTTTATAGCATCTTTATACGGTTCTCTCCTTATTTTCTTTACAAATGGGGTTGCCGTACCTCTGTAAGATGCAGCTACAGCTAAAAATAGAAATACATTTAAACAGCTTCTCATTAAGTGCTTGTTTGATACAATGTTCTCACCAAACTTGGTTTGTAATATCATTCTATGGTCATCTCTAAATGTCTTCAAAATCAAGGTGGTTGCCCCTTATTAGGGACCACTAGAACTAAAAATACAAATACCTTTAAACAATTTCTTCTCGTGAACTGTTTGGTAGATATTCATTCAATTTGATCTGTAGCAAAATTGTAAGGATCCTCTCGAAGTTTTTTTTCAAATGGGAGTGGTGCTTGACTCTTAGTGGCCACTAGAAGTAAAGCATCATTTTAAGGTCTGCTTTTGTAGTTTGTTAAATGGGGGGGGGGGGGTGCGGCTGCTACAGTTAAAAATACAAATTCTCTAGAAAGGCTTCTTCTCATGAACTGCTTGATCAATCTTACCAAACTTGGTCTGTAGCATCATTGTAAGGTTTTCTTATAAACATTTTCTGATCCCTTTTTGGAGCCACTAGAGCTAAATATAGAAATTCTGTTAAGCAACTTCTTTTCATTCACTTCAGGATTTAAGTAACTTTCCAGAACAACATTGGCCTGCTCCAATTGTCTGTGTGTATTTTTCCAACTAGTTTTAAAGACACAAGGAGCATTTAGTGTTTTAGATGTTTGTCATCTGTCACACTATTTTATGTACGGTAATCAACCTCTACTGTCTCTCGAACTTCCAACACATGGTGCATTTTAAAGTCCTCGTTTAAGCTCTAAAACTCTGGCGAGAGATCTTTGGCCATCATGTCCCTTTTGTTTCAAAACAGGTTTGACATAAATAATGATAATTTTTGAATTGATATATAGGGACGTAAGAACAGACCTTGATTTGAGGTATTCTTACATTGACAGTATGTAGTCAACAAGCATGTCATGAAACTTCATTCCTGATATTTTGACTCTTTGATTAATCAAGTCATCACTTGTACATTTTAGGATTACACCATGAGTAATTGAATCATTGTGTTTTTATCCTGCAATATAAGGCATTGATATTGTGCACAGTCTTTTCATTTTTTTTTAAACTAACTTGTAATTTTTTATTTCTTATTTCATAGTTTACATTTATAAATACACTAATAAAGTCATGACATCACAGATTTATGTTACATTTTATTAATCATGTTTGTCAATAGTTAATCTCTTTTCTTCATATATTCCATTAAATTTGTATATTGAACATGTGGATGTTTGTATATTAAACATGTGGATGTTTGTATATTAAACCTATGGATGTTTGTATATTAAACATGTGGATGATTTAACAAATAATCAAGGCCTTCAAGCGGTCAAGTGGTTTCTTGTCTAATTTATTATTTACCAGGGTTCAGAGTTGAGATGTGCAGGAATTGAATCATGAAGGTGTTAGCACTAGTGGAAACTTTAATATTGAAGCATCTGAATGATGAACCATGGTAAATTTGAGGACAAACCACAAGAAGACCTTGATTGTTTTCTTACATGTTCATTGAATTATCTTTTTTGATAGAAATTATACTGGGCTTTATTTATCTGAGTTGTAATGAACTGAACGTCTTACAGCAATTCAACATCAATCATTGATGTCATAATGTTCCATGACTTGTCAGCATGTCCACCGTTGTTTATTGCAGAATATACAGAGCTTGAGCTTCTTCCTTGTTTAACTGACAGTCAAATTTAGCCATGGTAAAATTTAAATTAAACATGTGGATGATTGTTTTATATAAACAGTGGATAGACTATGAGTGTCAGATAGCATTACAAACAGTGGATAGACTATGAGTGACAGATAACATTACAAACAGTGGATAGACTATGAGTGACAGATAACATTACAAACAGTGGATAGACTATGAGTGACAGATAACATTACAAACAGTGGATAGACTATGAGTGACAGATTACATTACAAACAGTGGATAGACTATGAGTGACAGATAACATTACAAACAGTGGATAGACTCTGAGTGACAAATAACATTACAAACAGTGGATAGACTATGAGTGACAGGTAACATTATAAACAGTGGATAGACTATGAGTGACAGATAACATTACAAACAGTGGATAGAGCTATGAGTGTCGTATAGTCATTACCAAAATTAAATAAACTATGAGTGATGATTTATTAAAACAGTGGATAGACTATGAGTGACAGATACATTACAAACAGTGGATAGACTATGAGTGACAGATAACATTACAAACAGTGGATAGACTATGAGTGACAGATAACATTACAAACAGTGGATAGACTATGAGTGACAGATAACATTATAAACAGTGGATAGACTATGAGTGACAGATAACATTATAAACAGTGGATAGACTATGAGTGACAGATAACATTACAAACAGTGGATAGACTATGAGTGACAGATAACATTACAAACAGTGGATAGACTATGAGTGACAGATAATATTACAAACAGTGGATAGACTCTGAGTGACAGATAACATTATAAACAGTGGATAGACTATGAGTGACAGATAACATTATAAAAGTTACTTTGGAATGTGCATAATAACAATTTTTATTTACGTTCTGATGAGATCTCTTAATATGAGATCAGTGAGATCTAGGAGCTTGTTAGACAATGAGATCAGTGAGATCTAGGAGCTTGTTAGACAATGAGATCAGTGAGTGAGATCTAGGAGCTTGTTAGACTTTATCTTTGCTGCTTGTATTGCATTCAATTTAAGATTGAGAGAAAGTATTGACAACCCTCTTGTCAACAGTATTTCACACTTCCGAGTTAAGTTGCTATATAATGTTGTATCAAGCTCGGTGTTTTTTTCTTAACAAATTTGGTGCAGGTAATTCGTATACTCGAGTACAGGGTGCGGTAACTAAAAGTGTGCAGGTATTTAATACCCGCACGCTAGTTACCGCACTGTGGGATAGGAAAGTATGCCAGCATGTCTGGAACAGTAGACAGCGAAATGTATTTTATTGATTTTTTGCTCTAGCAGTGGTTTATTTTACCTGGGCTTTACACATTTGTAAAGCAAGGATTTTAAGTACTCAACGAACTGCTGTATATGGCAATGTGGAACGCCTAAAACTACCATATATGGATGGCTATGATACAAAACAGAAAGAACATTAAAACTCTCGGGTAAACAATTTATACTGGGCGGGGGGGCTACGCCCCCTTGTACAAATCGTTTACCCGCAAGTTTCAATGCTCTTCTAGTACTTTTCTTTTCATTTTGTGGTTTTTCTAAACTCGGTTGCGTTGTAAGAATATAAATTCATGGATATTTCACTACTGAACATAAAGTGTACAGCAGTAATTGTTACCTCCCTTTGTCTATCTTGGTTCAACACAGCTTTAAAACTTGTCTTTATGGTGCATTACATTGAAATATCATGATAGTTGTCAAATGCCAATGTAAACCAAGATGTTTTTACTGAAATCGGGGGTAGGGGGAGGGGGTTGTTAATTTTATATTAAAGGGGTTAATTGCAAAATTTTATAAAAATCAGTAAAACATAGTTTTAATAGGGATCTTATACTATGTAATTGGTATAATAATTTTGTTCCATATGAAAAATATAAAATGTTGCTCAAATGTGAGTAATCACCTTTAATGAGATTGACACTTTATACTTAAATAAAGAGTGATATGATATTTTTCATCATTATTGATGTTATTGGGAGTTATGTGAGAATGTGCCATTTCTGTATTATAGTTTCTGATCGTGTTGTATTTTCGTACTATGAAAAATGTTGATTTTTACATTTAAAGCATTCCATAATTTTCAATAATTTACATGGAATATATGTACAGAACATTCCAAATTTAAGTAATGCAAAATTATACAATTGCAATTGTAAAATATTTTAATAAAATACAGAAATACTCTTATATCTAAAGTTGTTTTTCTTTTACAAGAAACGGACTAAGCTCATTAATGTCTCCATTGTATATTGGAAAGAAGTCCATAGTAAATAGATCCTTTTTTTCCAGTTATTGCACATATTCATGTTTACCATGTGACTTCTATGATGTCAGGTGTTTACAAATCAAAACCAACAGCAGAAGTTTATTGTACAGACAAGATCAGATATGTTACTTTAGGGTAGCAGACCACCACTGACTGGCGTTTCACTATGGTAGCAGACCACCACTGACTGGCGTTTCACTAGGGTAGCAGACCACCACTGACTGGTGTTTCACTATGGTAGGAGACCATCTCTGACTGGCGTTTCACTAGGGTAGCAGAACACCACTGACTGGCGTTTCTCTATGGTAGCAGACCACCACCGAATGGCGTTTCACTAGGGTAGCAGACCACCACCGACTGGCGTTTCACTAGGGTAGCAGACCACCACTGACTGGTGTTTCACTATGGTAGGAGACCATCTCTGACTGGCGTTTCACTAGGGAAGCAGAACACCACTGACTGGCGTTTCACTATGGTAGCAGACCACCACTGACTGGCGTTTCACTAGGGTAGCAGAACACCACTGACTGGCGATTCACTAGGGTAGCAGACCACCACTGACTTGCGTTTCATTAGGAACTATTTAAGCCCGTATTTTCTTCCTATTTATGGTAGAACTTTAATGGAAAATTGGTGTAGGAAAAATGGTGTCATGTAAAGTTGGATTGTTTGTTTTTAGCTCACCTGAGCCAAAGGCACAAGGTGAGCTTTTGTTAACTTCACAGGAATGATCCTTGGGGTGGACCCCTTTCAAAATTATTCGAAGACTCTCATTCCATGCAGAACTTTGGTTGCCATGGCAACCGAAAGGAAAAACTTTAAAAAAATTCTTGTCCAAAGCTGTAAAGCATAGAGATTTGACATGTGACATCATCTAATGGTCCTCTATAAAGATTTTTCAAATTTTGGGTCTGGGATGAAAAGAGGCCCCGCCCCGGGGGTCCCAAGTTTTACTTTGCTTTATACAGATTTTTTTTTTTTTTTTAAAAATCTTCTTGTCTGATATTACAAGACCTAGTTTTTTGATATTTTGTATGTAGCATTGCCTTGTGGTCCTCTATAAAGATTGTTCAAATTGTGCCCAAGGGGGGAAAAGAAGCCGCGCCCTAGGGGTCTAAGTTTTACATAGACTTATATAGGAGAAAACTTTAAAAATCTTCTTGTCTGAAGCTGAAGGCCTAGGCTTTTGATATTTGGTATGTAGCGTTGCCTAGTGGACCTCTAACAGAATTGTTCAAATTATAAAGAGGCCCGGCCCTGAGGGGTCACTTGTTATATGAGTTATATAGGGAAAATACTTCAATTATTATCAGATCATAATTCCTACTGTTTAATTATATTTACCTGATGTATCTAACCAAAAACAAACGAGGACAACCGAAGCTTTTCAACAATTAACTTTTACTACAGGACATTTTATTATGAATGCATCTCTGTATTTACAATTTATTTATATAATTATTTACATGAATGATGGGTAGCGGAGATCTTTAAGATTTTGGAACTAAAAGTATTGTGTGCGTTTATAGACTGAAGTTATGTAGGAGTTTTAGAAATGACGACGGTAGATCAGTTTGTTTTCAAACATTTATATTATGACGTATTCATCTATTTGATACAGAGATTCGTGATTTCTCCTCCACTGGTTAGTCAGATGATTCTATTAACTTGGAAGAAAGATTTATTATAGTAAGACAATGTGTGCTTGCAAAACACATATATACCCACAGCTTAATGGTTCTGGTAGCAGCTTCCTCGCTTGGCGCTCGCATATATACCCACAGCTTAATGGATCTGGTGGCTGCTTCCTCGCTTGGCGCTCACATATATACCCACAGCTTAATGGATCTGGTGGCAGCTTCCGCGCTTGGCGCTCACATATATACCCACAGCTTAATGGTTCTGGTGGCAGCTTCCTCGCTTGGCGCTCACATATATACCCACAGCTTAATGGTTCTGGTGGCAGCTTCCTCGCTTGGCGCTCACATATATACCCACAGCTTAATGGTTCTGGTAGCAGCTTCCTCGCTTGGCGCTCACATATATACCCACAGCTTAATGGTTCTGGTAGCAGCTTCCTCGCTTGGCGCTCACATATATACCCACAGCTTAATGGTTCTGGTGGCAGCTTCCTCGCTTGGCGCTCACATATATACCCACAGCTTAATGGTTCTGGTGGCAGCTTCTTCGCTTGGCGCTCACATATATACCCACAGCTTAATGGTTCTGGTGGCAGCTTCTTCGCTTGGCGCTCACATATATACCCACAGCTTAATGGTTCTGGTGGCAGCTTCCTCGCTTGGCGCTCAGCATTAAGGGGATAGTGCTAGGACTGGTCAGCCCGGTGTCAGTATAATGTTACTGGGTGGGGTATCATGCCACGTGTCTACGGCGTGATATTCCAGTGAGGCAGCACTATTAAGTTGGACATTGTGCTCACTGCTACAAGTAGACACCGTCGTTTATATGACTGAAAAATTGTTGAAAAAGACGTTAAACCCGAACACACACGCACACACACACTGGCCGCACTTAAAGGCCAAACTTCTTATTTACTATTCTTCACTCCGCATGTAAAAGAGTGAATAACGCTCAGTTCATTGAATTGACATTTTCCGTAAGTGAGAAAGAATGTAGAAGTCATCAACCTATAATCATTAATCAGTATTATTGGTAAATGACTGAAGAATGAATGATCAATTCATATATCTGGCATCATCGGTATATAACCGAAAACTGCTCAGTTTACTTACTTGACATCAATTTACTTAATCTAGTAACTTCGGTATTTAATGAAAAATGCTCAACTCACAAATATGATATCCTCAGCACATTAAAGTATCTAAAAAATAATGTACTGCAGAAATAAGTTTTAAATAACAAGACAGAGGGTACAGGTCGAACAGAATTATTTAGGGAGTTGCACAGATTCGCAGCATTAACACGCTACAATTGTATATTATTTCAGTTTGATTGTGGCAATACTGTGAATAACAACATCTGTGATGGTTTTAACTTTCAATGTGAACAGAGCGTAACACGAACAAAGTGTCACGTGCACAGAGCGTCACTTGCACAGTGTCACGTGCACAGAGCGACACTTGAAGAGAGCGTCATGTGCACACAGCATCATGAGAACAGTGTTACATGAACAGAGCGTCACATGAACAGAACATCACTTGCACAGAGCAGCACGTGAATAGAGCCTTGTCATGTGCACTAAATGTCAAGCGGACAAAGCGTCACACAATTTGAAACACGTGAATAATGGGCTATATAATAGCTTATTAACCAGTTTATATACACTAACCAGTTTATATGTGTATATGTGACTCAGTTTTTGTTGCATGTGTAGGTTATTTTGGTGTCACTTTTAACAAGTTTTGTTAAAGATAAAAACGATTTATCATATGAGATTATAGCTCTGGACGCAATTACTGTAAATTGACTCTTTTTTTCAAGGGAATCACCTAGTAATCTGGTTAAACATAGAAAATGTCTACAATTAAGCCGGCTTCATGTAAAATAAACAAGTTTTATGTCAACTTATTTTTAATATGGGAAGGATTTTTATATATTCATATGGGAAATTCAGCCAAGTGTCATAGAGTTTCCACAACATACAAATGTTGAACAATCACATTGATATAAAGTAATGATTCATTGCTGTCATATAATAAAACCAAGCATATGTGAATAGGTCTTAAAATGGCAGAGTTTACTTCAATACAATGTGTGTTTATATGTATTATGTTACTACGTAGTACGTATGTTATCGCCATAGTTTGACCTTGCTGCAAACTTTTCGATTTTCGAACAAGGTCAATCGAAAGATTAACACTCGTATATGAACTTCTAAAAATGTGACAAGGTGAGTTTAGGTACAAGAACATGTAATATATGATAATGAGTATATGGAACGCCAGGGCTGCCCTATTTGCGTATTTTTTCAATCATTATATGTTATGGTTATGTCAGGTCGTGTGACAATACTATCAATATGTTTTGACACTTTCTTTATATCTTTTAAGAATTTATTTATGCTATAATATACAGTAAATATTTGCAGCCGTTATGTCAAGATGTGTTATAATATCTTCACAATATGATATGATACTTTCCTTATGTCTTATCATAATTTCATTATATCATATCAAATGATAATTATATGTGATGATTATAAAAAAAACTATCGCCGAAACAGAGGTAATTTGTCTTTTGTTCTGGTTGAAAAAAGTGCAAAATGTGCATTTTTCTCGCTTGCTACACTCGCATACGTAATTTGTCTTTTAGTCTGGATGAAAAATATAAAATATGCGTTTTTTTCTCGCTTGCTTCGCTCGCATAGGTAATTTGTCTTTTGTTCTGGTTGAAAAAAAAATGCATTTTTTCGCGCTCACTACGCTCGCACAGTAAAATCCAACAAAGTTTGCACGAACATCTATAATGGTCTTTACCATTTCTATGTTAAAATAGCCATTGGTAACCCCTCCCCATAAAAATCCTCAGAAATCGGGTTATGAAATTTTGAGATACTTACGCAAGAATAAGTACGACACATGGACTATAATTAGCATGTTATCTGGGTTGATTTTGTCACAAAACCTGTCCTTTTTCAACACAAAATAAAGTACAAAAAATGTACCTCAGAACGTCCAGAATAGACGGATCCATTGTTTTCACAATTTCCCGTGTGTCGGGTGGGAGTGGCGGGGGGACATGCCCCCGGATCCCCCTAATTGCTGTACTACAAATATTTTACACCCCTCCAAACACCAAATCCTGTATCCGCCCCAGCATTTTGTATTCGTTATATTTTTTTCGGGTTTTCGCTAACTAGACGAGATACAAGTACACAATCATTCAGCCTGACTAAACATCATTTCTCGTGCGATATTTAACCCCTTTATTATTACACTTGAATGAATTTTGTATAATTATTTTGCAACAGCTGTTGAGGTATGGGCAACATGTTACTTCTACACAAATTATTTGCAATATATTTTAAGTGCGCTGCATGTGATCATTTACGTGTGTATACAAGTTAGTTTAACAAAGACACAAACGACCTTGAAAGAGAACATAAAGAAGTTAACTATATTGAACTAGCGGTCCTTGACAATACAAGATCTTAAGGATACACTACCGGTTGGAGTAGTCATAATAAACATGTACAATAAGTTAAACTTGATGTTCATTTGAAAATATTTTTTCCTTAATACTTGAAGCTTGAGTGCATATGAGCTTAAGTTTTGTACATTACAATAATTTTGATATCAATGGAAATTAAACATGCATTTATCTGTATGATCAGTATATAGCATGACAAGGAACGGTATTCGTGAAATAAGTATGGCGTCTCTCAATAGATTAAAAAGAATATTTAGTGTGATTATTGTACTATTTGTGACAGTGTTTGTAGTGACGCGTTATTACGCCAATAGTGACTCTGGAATTGACGTCACTAATAATGGCGATACTTACTATCAGTTAAACAAGAACTGGCCAAACAGACTGTCAACATGGAGAGGAAACGTTACAGGACAGTCAGAATCACGTTGGATAGTTATTTCTATAGCCGTGACCCGTAAAATGCCAAAAGGTTATATTTTCTGTCTTCCATTAACAATAGCTGCTTGGAAACGGATTGGCTGGCATTCTTTAATTATTGTCACTGGTGATATTGAATATTGGAATAGTTCAACTTTACTTAAGTTAGTAAAGCAGACGACACTGGATATTGACAATTCTGCACGTTTTGTCACGATACCAGTCACACATAATCCTGTTTCGTATGCTCAGGTGTCAAGGTCATTTGCTGTTCTAGTTGCCCCTTGGATACAACTTGACGACATTGTTATGACGTCAGATATTGATATTGTGCCGTTAAAGGGTGAATTTTACGACATAGTTCGCGGAAATGACATTTTCATTTTAAATGCAGACTGTTGTAATTCGTTTCCTTGGCGAGATCAAGATGTTAAAATGCAACCAATGACATCAATCGGTATGAGCGCACGCAACTGGATGAAAGTTATGGACCTTAAACCAATACATGTAAATGAAACCGTTCCGCTTTATATTAATTCCTGGTTAGCGACACATTACGGTAGAAGCATTCCGAATGAAGATGTCAAAAAAGGCGAGAACGAGGATTGGTACCTTGATCAAAGGATTGTCTCAATTCAACTCCATTTTTCCGACATCAAGAAAAATAAAATTCTTCGATTAACGACACAGGACAGAGTTGATCGAGTGTCGTCTGGTACCTGGAGCGATTTCAAGAAGCGTGTGGATGCTCATCTGTTCCTAGATTCTTTCCAAGGTTCACAGTGGGACAAAACATTTCTGCTTATAAACGCTATTTTTACAGAAGACATTGTAAATAAATTAAAAATTTATAAAGAGAAGTTTGTCGATGTCAATATCCAGAGGTGAATATTATAGTGAAAAATGATTTCCTACAGAGAGTGAAATGTTTAACAGTTTCCTGTATGACACCAAGGTGACTGCATCGTGCATACGTCTTGATAAAGTCTGATTCAAGCGATTATGTAGACATATCGTTAATTTAAAGATAATTCATTCCAGTTCTTTTGTGAGAAGCTATTGCAGAAACAGTAATGAAATATAACACTGATATAAAATATGACGCATGTCAAACTCCCCACAGAGGAAACACTAAAATGATCAGCATGTCAAACTCTTGTGCTGTTTTTATGTGGTACTTGTTACCAATTATAAGAAGGAAGAATACGAGTTATGTGGCTTTTTATCGTTCTATTTCTGTTACAACAAAATACTTCCAAATCCAATCAAACTGTACTCTGATCATATCTTGTTCTGAAAATAGACAATCAGTACATTTCGCATTGGTAAAAAAACTAACCTGATTACTTACTTGATACATTAATGATTTATTATGATTACATGTTTATCTTATTACTTCAATCATAGCTTTGCATCGAAATTTCATTTTTGAAGATTATTAAAATTATTTTAAAATTCAAGAGCCCTCAGACCTACAGAAAAGGTTAGAATAAAATTTTGGTTTAGTATAATTAGGTTGAATGAATTCTATGGATTTATCGAATCGAAGTGTCATGTTATACACCGATACACGACCAAATTATAAATGGCACAGAAACATGACCAAATGTAATGAAAATCTGTACTTCAAACAATGCTCATGTTCCTCGTGGCTACTCAAGAGTTCAAATGTAAGATTATTTCAAACTAGGTCTGACGGATCAAATATCAGCTATAACTCTATTTCAGAATAGAAGTTTAGATAATTCTCTGACAAATGAATGAATACAAAAGTTTTTGTTTTAAGTACAAATGAACTTCTCCTGAATAATAGCTAAGCGGTAACGTGTATAGCTCAGTCGTAACGTGTATAGCTCAGTCGTAACGTGTATAGCTCAGCCGTAACGTGTATAGCACAGCGGTAACGTGTATAGCTCAGTCGTAACGTGTATAGCACAGCGGTAACGTGTATAGCACAGCGGTAACGTGTATAGCTCAGTCGTAACGTGTATAGCACAGCGGTAACGTGTATAGCTCAGTCGTAACGTGTATAGCACAGCGGTACGTGTATAGCTCAGACGTAACGTGTATAGCACAGCGGTAACGTGTATAGCACAGCGGTAACGTGTATAGCTCAGCCGTAACGTGTATAGCACAGCGGTAACGTGTATAGCTCAGTCGTAACGTGTATAGCACAGCGGTAACGTGTATAGCACAGCGGTAACGTGTATAGCTCAGCCGTAACGTGTATAGCACAGCGGTAACGTGTATAGCTCAGCCGTAACGTGTATAGCACAGCGGTAACGTGTATAGCTCAGCCGTAACGTGTATAGCACAGCGGTAACGTGTATAGCTCAGCCGTAACGTGTATAGCACAGCGGTAACGTGTATAGCACAGCGGTAACGTGTATAGCACAGCGGTAACGTGTATAGCTCAGCCGTAACGTGTATAGCACAGCGGTAACGTGTATAGCACAGCGGTAACGTGTATAGCTCAGCCATAACGTGTATAGCACAGCGGTAACGTGTATAGCACTGCTGTAACATGTATAGCTCAGCCGCAACGTGTATAGCTCAGCCGCAACGTGTATAGCTCAGTCGTAACGTGTATAGCTCAGCCGTAACGTGTATAGCTCAGTCGTAACGTGTATAGCTCAGTCGTAACGTGTATAGCACAACCGTAACGTGTATAGCTCAGCCGTAACGTGTATAGCTCAGCCGTAACGTGTATAGCTCAGCCGTAACGTGTATAGCTCAGCCGTAACGTGTATAGCTCAGCCGTAACGTGTATAGCTCAGCCGTAACGTGTATAGCTCAGTCGTAACGTGTATAGCTCAGTCGTAACGTGTATAGCTCAGCCGTAATGTTTATAGCACAGCGGTAACGTGTATAGCTCAGTCGTAACGTGTATAGCTCAGCCATAAATGTATAGCTCAGCCGTAACATGTATAGCTCAGCCGTAACATATATAGCTCAGCCCTAACGTGTATAGCTCAGCCGTAACACGTATAGCTCATTACGTGTATAGCTCTGCCGTACCGCATATAGCCCAGTCGTAACGTGTATAGCTCATTACGTGTATAGCTCTGCCGTAACGCATATAGCTCAGTCGTAACGTGTATAGCTCAGCCGTAACGTGTGTAGCTCAACCGTAACGTGTATAGCTCAGCCATAAATGTATAGCTCAGCCGTAACATATATAGCTCAGCCGTAACATGTATAGCTGAGACATAACGCGTATAGCTCAGCCGTAACGCGTATAACGCAGCCGTAACGTATATAGCTCAGCAGTAACGTCTATAGCTCAACCATAACGTGTATAGCTCAGCAGCTCAGCCATAAATGTATAGCTCAGCCATAACATGAATAGCTCAGCCGTAACGTATATAGCACAGCCGTAACGTATATAGCTGAGCGGTAACGTGCATAGCTCAGTCTTAACGTGTATAGCTCAGCCGTAATTTGTATAGTTCAGCCGTAACATGTATAACTCAGCCGTAACGTGTATAGCTGAGCCGTACCTTGTATAGCTCAGTCGTAACGTGTATAACTCAGCCGTAACGTGTATAGTTCAGCCGTAACGTGTATAGCTCAATCGTAACGTGTATAGTTCAGCTGTAACGTGTTTAGCACAGCCGTAACGTGTATAGCTCAGCCGTAACGTGTATAGTTCTGTCGTAAATGAATAGCTCAGCCGTGAAGTTTATAGCTCAGCCGTTACGTGTATAGCACAGCCGTAACGTGTATAGCTCAGCCGTAACGTATATAGCACAGCGGTAACTTGTTTAGTTCAGCCGTAACGTGTATAGCTCAGCCCTAAATGTATAGCTCAGCCGTGACTTGTATAGCTCAGCCGTAACGTGTATAGCTCAACGGTAACGTGTAAATGTCAGTCGTGATGTGTATAGCTCCACCGTAAATGTATAGGGCAGCCGTAACGTGTAGAGCTAAGCCCTGACGTGTAGAGCTCAGCCTTAACGTGTAGAGCTAAGCCGTGGCGTGTATAGCTTAACCTTGACAGCCGTGACGTGTGTAACTCAGCCATAATGTGTATAGTTCAGCCGTAACGTGTATGACATCATTTTATTTCTCTATGATAACATTGCACTATTTTCTTATTTAAAATTTACGTTTCATTTGAGCGGGCGCTGACGTCTATATCTTTTTCGCGCTCAAAAAAGGAGTGCTACTACCGGTAGCATCTTCTATTCTACAGTAATTTCCACCTGTTAAAGCGGCGCTAATGCCAACCGCTTTGTACTCTGTATCTTTTACATGCCCACGTATTTTCTTGCTACTCACACAAATACCTTTCTAGGTCAGATGCACTTTGGACCCAAAATTCAGCCCGGTCATCTAATGGCTACAGGTAAGTCAGATCATCATTCTGGACCATCTTTCGAAACATAGTGCTTGTGGGTCAAAGCTTTTCCAGTTTTTTTAACCAGAAAACAATTCCTGTAAGTCAGTTCAACTTTGACCTTGAAACTCGATAGTTCCTGGGTTCGTGTACTCACAACATTTAAAGCAGCATGCCTCCAGATTTGGCTTAAAATAGTCTCTCTTTCAAATTGAAATTTGATCTAATTATGAACATTACAATATGATTTTTTTTCCTAAAATATTTTAAAAGTTCCAAATCAAGAAAAAAAGATAACCGCGTCGGGAATCGAACCCCGGACCGCCGCGGCAATAAACACATTCCGTCGTCGTAACCAATAGCGCTATAGCTGAAATAGGGATTAATGATTGCGAAATATAGATATTTATTATCAAGACAGTTGCGAAATATAGATATTTATAATCGAGACAGTTTTCGAAATATAGATCAATTATCAGACATCTTGCGAAAATAGATGCTTTGATCGAAAGTTTCAATATAGTTTTTTTAAACAACAGTGGAAATATAAATTTTATAAGCAGTTCAAACTTAGACTTGATAATCGATCAGTTCTGGCGAATACTAATAATTTAAAGCGATGCCCAGTTGCAAAATAGTTCTCTTTCAACATTGGAAATTGATTAATGATGAACATTCAAATATGATTTTTTTATCCTAAAAGATATTATTTAAAAGTTGCGAAATAAGAAAACAAGAAACCGCGTTCAGAATCGAACCGAGACCGTGCGAAATAATATTAATCAACATTTTTGTGTCGAACTAAATATGCTATAAGTTGGAAATATGGAATAATAGACAGTTGCGAAATATAGATATTTATTATCGAGACAGTTGCGAAATATAGATATTTATATCGAGACAGTTTACTTGGAGTAAAAGCGTGACAAACGCTTTTCGATTTTCATCGTAAAAAGTAGTAAAAACAGCAAAAACAGCAAATTCTCATGTGTTTCCGTAACATAAAGTTTGCCAGTATTTAAGTTTTAAAGCCTTCTTAAGAAATATAGCATTTATTTCAAGATATCTAAAAAAAAAATTTGTTGTCGAACGATCTGGAGGCATGCTGCTTGAACGTTTTGCAGAGCTTATGTCTGAACTCACAAGCTTGTCCCCGCTATTCAAAACCATTTTCTTGCCATAGACTCATGACAAACTGACAAAAACAGCAAGGATTTGTATGGCCTTTGACGGCGGAAATTTTTATGTTTCCCCCAGTACAGTGTTGTTGTTTATTTTCTTCTCTTTTTTTTTTTTAACTTAAACCTTCTGGTATTGGATCTGTTGTCTACACAAGCACTATGATTCATTCACAGGAAGTGTTTTGTATTATGTTTGCAAGTTCGTATTTTTGAAAGTTTTTTTTATTGTAAGCTTATTTATAGTGGCCACCGGTAACCCATATGGGCGGTTCTCCCTGAATATGGGCGGTTCTCCCTGAAGACTGTTTATAAATTAGTTGCAGGATAGTGCAAGAAACAGAAGATGCTCCAATTGCAGGAACTTCTTTATCGTGCAACGTGTCAAAGACCGATACACGGGACTCTCAACTAAACTTGAATAATTATATTTGGAGGAGAAAGGCTCGAATTTACGTCCCCTGGTTTTGTAGTTAGTCATTGTTACAGCTGAAAAAACAAATGTTTCAAAGCTTTAACTGGGCATCATTTTAGTCATCATTGCGACCTTGACTTATCATCTACAGAGCGGTCATTGACCTTGGAAATCAGTTTGATAGGTGTGGATATACAAACAACTTGATTGATTTTTTTTTCATTTAAACGCCCCTTTTCGTGGCCATGAACCCCAACCTAATGTATCCGAACTACACTATAGATTCTATAAAACTTCTATTTATAATGAAAACTTCTGAAATGGTTCACTTTTCATTCTTCAAGAAATTGCTGGTCAAATGACGGGTTACTTCTTGTTTATGGACGGATTACACCAAACCGGAAGTGACTACTCAGTGTTACATGTGAAGTAGTCCAAAATGTAATTCCATGCTATGGATGAAATCTGGTATAATGAGTGACATGAGGAGGTGACAGTTAAAATTTTTGGCTTATTTTTATTGCTTATTGTATTGAGAAAAGATCTAGACCATTTTCATTGTGAATTTCCTGTAATAAGTTTTATTCTTTGCGAAAAATGTCAACCTACGCGTAATTGCTAAACGGCTGTTTTCATGGGGACATTTTTAGAGGTTGATGTTTCTCAGAACAGATTATTTTTCTTATATACAACATAACATGTCAATATTTTTCTATTTTTGATAAGAAGACTTGTTATACTAAATGACCATTATGGTTTTCATATCATTGAAATGCTCTAAAGTGCTGAAAATGAGGTCTGAATGTTTTGTTATTAATATGAAATAAATAAGGAATTGAATTGGTAGAATGTAACCTGTCACCCTTTAATATTAAAGGCGAAAACTTCTCTCGTCAGCATCTCTCTGTCTTTGATAATATGTTTGAATGCTTTGCAACTTCTTGTAAAGCAAATATTTGCAAATGGTAAAACAACTTTTACGAACTATATTATGAACACCTCAATAGTGATAGAAACCGGCCATGAAACAGACGAGATGAAGTTTAACATAGTATAAAAGTAAATAACATTAAACGCGTGAATACACATTTAAATGCTACACATTTGTAGAAAGATGGTTAGCTGTGATAATGTTAGAAAACTGAGTGTTATTGTTTTAATACTCCTTCTAATTGTGGATATTATTTACTTGCGTTTTAGCGAAAGTCGCGGAAGTGGGTTCCCCGTGCCGCGCATGCTCACTAGTGCGGACAAAATCGCTGGAGAACTTCAATCTTCGGCGTTAAGAAATGTTTCGTCAGTTTCACACAGTCCGGCGAAGGCGTCACGTTGGATAGTAATTTCTATAGCTGTGAATCCTAAAATGTCAAATGGTTATATTTTCTGTCTTCCATTAACAATAGCTGCTTGGAAACGGATTGGCTGGCATTCTTTAATTATTGTCACTGGTGATATTGAATATTGGAATAATTCAACCTTACTTAAGTTAGTAAAGCAGACGACACTGGATATTGACAATACTGCACGTTTTGTCACCATTCCAGTCACACATAATCCTGTTTCATATGCTCAGGTGTCAAGGTCATTTGCTGTTCTAGTTGCCCCTTGGATACAACCTGACGAGATTGTAATGACGTCAGATATTGATATTGTGCCGTTAAAGGGTGAATTTTACGACATGGTGAACGGGAGTGAGATTTTCATTTTAAATGCGGATTGTTGTGGGACTTTTAGCTGGAAAGGTCAGTCTGTACTAATGCAACCAATGACGTCAATCGGAATGAGCGCACGCAATTGGATAAAAGTTATGGACTTGGAACCATTAAAAAATAGTGAGTTATTTTCTTCGTACCTCAATATCTGGCTACAGGTACACTATGGTAGAAACATTTCGGAAGAAGACGTTCAAAAAGGTGACAATGAAAATTGGTATCTCGACCAAAGAGTAGTTTCCATCCAACTTCACCATTCGGATATTAAGCAGAAAAAAGTTCGTCGACAAACTGGTAGCGATAGAGTGGACAGAGCGTATGGTCATTCCTGGCGGGACTTCAAAAATCACGTGGATGCGCATGTGTACCTCGATCCTCTAACTGGTACGCACTGGGATGCGACAATGCTGTTGATTAAGGACATTTTTGCACAGGAAGTTGCAATTCAATTGATACAGTTTAAAGAGAACTTTATTAAGATAAATACTAGCACGTGAAACAATATAGCCTAAAGTCGATATTTTATAGATGTTATATTGACATATTTCTAAAGTCTGTAAAAATCAAGAATTATGACCTGAGGATAGATGATCGGATAGATTTACATTTTTTCACTGCTGTCGTATCATTCCGTACTTCGCGTTCATTTTCACATGGTTTGTTTAAGTTCGATTTAAATGTAGATAAGAGTAAAAACATGTAGGTTTTACATTTAATGTTGATATAATTACGTTAGATGTTCAGTGAATCGTACAGTTGTTTGTTATATTAAAATACACGGCCAGGTATGACAAGAGTCGGTATGAAAGATAAACTTCCCCATTCAATAAGGTATGTTTAACCACAACAAGGTTTCTGCATCAAGTATTGTGCACCTGTCAATATTTTGCCCGTCCGGGGGGGGGGGGGGGGGGGGGGGGGGGCGAGCGGCCTGGGGAATTTGACATTTCAAAAATTTTGTTGTCTAAATCCCCACCCTAGAGACAACCTTTTTTTGTCTAAATCCCACCCTAGAGCCTGGTTATACATCAAATGTTTGTCAAATTCCCGCCTGTCGGAATGGTCTTCTGTCTAAAGTCCCGTGTATGCCCGCCGCTCCCCCGGGCGGGCAAAATATTGACAGGTGCATTATAGAATAAAGTTTAAGTTATACCATCTCATCTATCTACTATTTAGTTTGAATTTAATTAAAGACGCGCCACAAAATAAATGTATTCTTTTGTATTACCAGTTTAATGTCGAAACATTTTATTAAATTGATATATCAGTATGCACAGTGCTGAATGTATTAAGTTGAGATTTGACCACACTTTATTTCCAGAGTGTTAGATGATTATTTATATGTGTTTTCATGATGTTCATGTGAAAGGAAAAACTAGGTCACTAGGTTGTAAGTTAACCCGCTCCTTTATAATCCTTAAACGTTTTATTTTATATATCTTAAGCAGCTATCTTACTCTATTTTGTATCAGGTATAGTCATATATATACACTGAGCAAAGTAGCTGTAGTTATGAAAAAGCGCACAAAAATCTGAAATAAGAGTGTGCATTAAAGAACGTTGTTCTACAGAAAGACAGTAGTAAAGAAAAGTTTACAGGTGGGTACGTAAAAATATATAACTGTACCATTTAAACATGAGACAATGTGCTTAAAATCATTTTCTGTTTTTGTGTGACATATTTATGAAAAATATTGCTTTTTTCAATTTTCCCCTATAATAGTGCTTACGGCGCAATGCCCGCTCCCCCCCCCCCCCCCCCACCCCACTCTCGCCCCTTTTCCTTACGGGCCTAGCCACCATTTCCCCAAAACTTAACTGGCAACTTGGGGATTTTACGATGTATATAACATAGCCAAGGATTTCTGCGAAATATTGTAGTACCATTAAAAGTGACATAAGACTGATATACATGGCATTTAGATATGAATGTAACACTGCCAATACAATTAGTCTATATATTAAGGCAAGTTAAGTTCATTTCATGAGAAGCTTTTACATTTAAAGGTAGTATCTGAGAAGCTTTTACATTTAAAGGTAGTATCTGAGAAGCTTTTACATTTAAAGGTAGTATCTGAAACTATTTTATTGAAGGATCATATGGATACATTTAAAGAAAAGTTACTAATACTTTTAATATTCTATTAGAATTTATCAGTGTCAAAAACAAATTATAGGGATATGAGTTTGATAGTCAAGCTTTTCAATATTTAATATCTTTTTCTAAGTCACGAATAAAGTTTGGTAAGTTTGGTACGGCCGTCTGATCAATCTAAATCACGGAATAAAGTTTGGTACGGCCGTCTGGTCAATCTAAATCAGGCGGATAAAGTTTGGTACGGCCGTCTGATCAATCTAAATCACGCGGATAAAGTTTGGTACGGCCGTCTGGTCAATCTAAATCACGGAATAAAGTTTGATACGGCCGTCTGGTCAATCTAAATCACGCGATAAAGTTTGGTACGGCCGTCTGATCAATCTAAATCAGGCGGATAAAGTTTGGTAGCGTCGTATCAATCAGGATAAAGTTTGGTACGCATCTGGTCAATCTAAATCACGCGGATAAAGTTTGGTACGGCCGTCGGTCAATCTAAATCACGCGGATAAAGTTTGGTACGGCCGTTTGATCAATCTGAATCAGGCGGATAAAGTTTGGTACGGCCGTCTGGTCAATCTAAATCAGGCGGAAAAGGTTTGGTACGGCCGTCTGGTCAATCTAAATCACGGAATAAAGTTTGGTACGGCCGTCTGGTCAATCTAAATCACGCGGATAAAGTTTGGTACGGCCATCTGGTCAATCTAAATCACGGAATAAAGTTTGATACGGCCGTCTGGTCAATCTAAATCAGGCGGATAAAGTTTGGTACGGCCGTCTGATCAATCTAAATCACGCGGATAAAGTTTGGTACGGCCGTCTGGTCAATCTAAATCACGGAATAAAGTTTGGTACGACCGTCTGGTCAATCTATATCACGCGGATAAAGTTTGGTACGGCCGTCAGGTCAATCTAAATCACGGGGATAAAGTTTGGTACGGCCGTCTGGTCAATCTAAATCACGCGGATAAAGTTTGGTACGGCCGTTTGATCAATCTGAATCACGCGGAAAAGGTTTGGTACGGCCGTCTGGTCAATCTAAATTACGGAATAAAGTTTGGTACGGCCGTCTGGTCAATTTAATCACGCGGATAAAGTTTGGTACGGCCATCTGATCAATCTAAATCAGGCGGATAAAGTTTGGTAAGGCCGTCTGGTCAATCTAAATCACGGAATAAAGTTTGGTACGGCCGTCTGATCAATCTAAATCAGGCGGATAAAGTTTGGTACGACCGTCTGGTCAATCTAAATCACGGAATAAAGTTTGGTACGGCCGTCTGGTCAATCTAAATCACGCGGATAAAGTTTGGTACGGCCGTCTGGTCAATCTAAATCACGCGGATAAAGTTTGGTACGGCCGTCTGGTCGATCTAAATCACGCGGATAAAGTTTGGTACGGCCGTCTGGTCAATCTAAATCACGCGGATAAAGTTTGGTACGGCCTTCTGGTCAATCTAAATCACAGATAAAGTTTGATCTATAAATAAGGATACGACCGTCTTTGATTGTTATCCACACATCACCTGACCGGTCAGTCTAAGTCACCAATAAAGTTTGGTCTATAAATACGGATGCGGCCGTCTTTGAAGGCTATCCACACGTCACCTGACCGGTCAATGTTCAACACATAGGCGTCTTTAAGGTTCTTGAATACAGCTGTTTGTAGGTATTTCCCGTCCTCACTGAAAATATGAACATTTGTTGTTGCGTTGTTGTCAATGATGAAGACATGCCGCTGTAATGAACAAGCGATTCCTGTTGGCCGTAATGGTCCACAAGAAGATGTTGTTTTGGCGTCACGAGTTATAGCCCCTTTCCAAATACCGTTCTCGTCTAAGATGGTAATGTTCGAGATATCGTCGGAGAAGAAAAGGTCACCAATGTAATTCAAGGCCATATGTCTTGGACGGTAAACCATTTTTGGATCAGGATGACTTAGTTCCATGAGGATTTCACCTTTCATGTCGTATTTGAATATCTTGCCGGCATCATGGAAGGCGATGAACACACTTTTATGTCCATCTGTTGTTACACATATAGCGCTGGGTGTCTCAGTTAAAGAAAAACATTTACGAATTTTTCGTTGGTCTGTGATTGAATTCACCGCATTATGTGTCAGATAGAACAGGTGCCCGTTCTGTTCGCACGAGATATCAATAATATTATCTCGCACTGTCATTATGTATGTAAAATGTATGTTACTGCTTGCTTTCTTATATCGTCTGCTATCCAGTGTATATGCTACTATATATTCCCCAAATGACACGTACATTTCTGACGCAGACGCCAGCGAAATCTTTGCATTTTCGTCTGCGAGTGCTTTCTTCGGAATAGGCAGTCTTGTATCAAAAACTCTGGAGTATATAACTGGTTCAGCCATCACGTGATCAAAAGTGACACTACAGTTCTTATCGGAATATTTATCCGTTTGGAACATCACTGAACCAAAGTCTGGAACTGTTTGAAGTTTCAAAGTGACCATTATTTCCTCGCATGGCCATTTTGGTTCATGGATGAATTCGAGATTTGAACGTAGTGTGTTAGATATTAAAAGTAGTTCCGCATGACTCATTGAATCTAACTCGCTTTGAATAAGCTGAAGGGAGGCCTGTACATCGAATAACTGTTCCTTTAGAAACATGATTTTCTCATCCATATTTTTGACATATTTATTTAACTTGAAAACGATTTCGCTCACCCATTCTTCTTCCGGGGCAATCAACTTATCGCGGTGTTTACTGGCATAATTTTGATATCGTTTGATAACATTTTCCACACGACCGTGTAACTTTGTCTTACTCTCAGATAATTCAACAATAAGACTTTTGATTCTTGGAATGACTGAGATTTTACGGCTGTCCACCATTTTCTGAATAAACTTTCGTTTGTAGTTTGCTGCACGGACCAGTGCTCTGTTTCCTTTGACTTCAGTCGAATGCCGCGCATGCGCAGTGGTTTTACATTTGTCACAAATTGGCTTTTCACAAAAAGCGCAGTAAAGATTCATTACCCTTGTGGAATGTGATGGACACTGCAGAGGACGGTCATAATCGTCCGTGACGTCAGAATCTTTATCCGTCCTAGACGTCCTTGACGTTGCATCACATGGTTTTGGATTAGAAGACTTAATACTTTTCTTTCCATGCGCCATCATTTTTCTTCAGAATTAACACATATAGCACGAGTTTATTAGTTAAAAAATAAAACATTTTCTCTCAGCAAACACATATTCTGACATAACGAAATCAACTCCAGTAAGTTTAAAATAATGAAAAATCGCATGTACTAAGCTTTAATGTTTACACTCTTCCTTGGAGATTTGCTGAACATTCATTTTATTTAGGCTAATAAACATATATTCATTGTTTATCTGTCCTAAAGAATTTGTAATATTTTGTCTAGTTAAGCGTCTTCAAGAGAAAAACTACGATTGTTTTAAGGTACAGCAAGCCATAATACAATAGGTAAAAATCCGTTTTAAATTTCTGCGCTTTTTAACTAAAACTTATGGTGATATTTTGGTAAATGATGACAACAAACTAGCAATTCAGTCTTTCGTCCTCAAACATTACTTTTGTCTGTGTTTTTCAGTGTAACTGATCATATACTGATATGATCCAGTAATTTTACAGATCTACGCTTCTGAAATTTGACACTTAAGTTTATATTAATATTTTGTTGGACTTGAGTTAAATATGTTTTCTACAGCTTTCCTCTAGTATCTATACTGGTGTTTCTGTATCGACTATGATCCTTTTATATCGATACTGATGCTCCTGTAGTTTTGTTGCTTCTACATAGGTACTGACCTTTCTACATAGGTACTGACCTTTCTACATTACATAGATACTGACCTTTCTACATAGGTACTGACCTTTCTACATAGGTACTGACCTTTCTACATAGATACTGCCCTTTCTACATAGATACTGACCTTTCTACATAGGTACTGACCTTTCTACATAGATACTGACCTTTCTACATAGGTACTGACCTTTCTACATAGATACTGACCTTTCTACATAGGTACTGACCTTTCTATATAGATACTGACCTTTCTACATAGATACTGACCTTTTTTAATCGATACACCTTTCTAAATTGATACTGACCTTTCTACATCGATACTGACCTTTCTAAATCGATACTTACCTTTCTAAATCGATACTGACCTTTCTGTATTTTATCTCAATACTTATCGTTATATATCTATACTGATGCTATATGTCGATATGATGGAAAGTGTATGGGAGTTAATGCAACAAAACGAACAAGACTGACAGAGTTGTCTTTTGTGCTCACTTTCGGGTATTGAAAGTGGCAACGGTAACGGAAAACATTGTTTGATAATCTCGAATGAAATAGTAACGTAACGTACTTTCCGACGTTTAGCAGTTGATCTAGGTATTGTGTATGAAGATATTTAAGACTTGTATTGTATGCTTCAGTATGCTTGTAATTTGTAGGTATGGGATAAAATCGCTATGGTTTTGTTTTGTAATATTTTAAAAATTTTCACCATTAACACACCGTTATGAGAATTCATACGTTCTTACCAGAAATATAGATAAAAGAATTAAAATACAAGCGCGATTCGGGGGGGGGGGGGGGGGGGGGGGGGGGAATAAAAAAAAAAAAGAGAAGAAGGAAAGAAAATGGTTTTTCGAAAAGGCAATATTAGAACCACATTTAAAGTGTATGTGGCTGCTGCTACACACGACCGCGACGTAATTCATAGATGGTAATTATGTCGAAGAAATAAAGACTCTTACCTTTAAGAAAACTTGATTTTATTATTTTTCCCAAATTTAACAGGTGAGCTCATAAAAACATGAAAATAAGGAAATTTAAATGAAGCGAATGCAGGAAATGAAGCGCAAGTTACGTCGTATGAGTATTGTACACCAGTCGCCGGTGTGACACGCCAGCGCAAGTTACGTCGTCGGAGTATTGTACACCAGTCGCAGCTGTGACACGCCAGCGCAAGTTACGTCGTCGGAGTACTGTACACCAGTCGCAGGTGTGACACGCCAGCGCAAGTTACGTCGTCGGAGTATTGTACACCAGTCGCAGTTGTGACACGCAAGTTACGTCGTCGGAGTACTGTACACCAGTCGCAGGTGTGACACGTCAGCGCAAGTTACGTTGTTGGAGTATTGTACACCAGTCGCAGGTGTGACACGAGTCACGTCAACGGAGTGTTGTACACCAGCCGCCGGTGTGACACGCCAGCGCAAGTCACGTCGTCGGAGTGTTGTACACCAGTCGCCGGTGTGACACGCCAGCGCAAGTTACGTCGTCGGAGTGTTGTACACCAGTCGCCGGTGTGACACGCCAGCGCAAGTTACGTCGTCAGAGTATTGTACACCAGCCGCCGGTGTGACAAGCCAGCGCAAGTTACGTCGTCGGAGTACTGGACATGCCAGCGCAAGTTACGTTGTCGGAGTGTTGTACACCAGTCCGCCGGTGTGACACGCCAGAGCAAGTTATGTCGTCGGGTATTGTACACCAGTCGCAGGTGTGACACGAGCATTCGTCATACGGAGTGTGTACACACAGCCGCCGGTGTGAACGCCATCGCAAGCCGCACCCAGTCGTCGGAGTGTATATGTACCAGTCCAGCATGGAACCAACGCAAGTTTACGTCGCAGAGTATTGACACGCATCCGCGCGTGTGACAATGCCAGCACGTTAAGCTATTCATTAGAGAATCGTGGAACTGACCAGCGCAATTCGTTGTCAGGTGTTGTAACACTAGTGGTTGTGACATGCCAGCGATCATAGTTAGTCGTGAGTATTGTTTACAAGTGACCGTGTGACAGCCATCGAAATTATGTTACGTTACATCAGAATACTGCTAACATGCCCCTGTAAACGTTACGTCATCGGAATATTGCACGCCAGCCGCCCGTGAACAATTGAAATTTTCTGTCCTACTGAAATCTGACACTTTTGACATAAATATATACTATTGAATACTTCCTGTAACAGTGTACATGGGGTATATATACATGTATCGGTATATGATATTTATTATTCACTCCTAGGAAAGCAGTACGACGATGGTGAAGCCTGGTGCGAAAATGTTGACGTTATCTCAGTGATACCTAATGCATTCCGTAGACATTCATTGGGACATTAAGTGAATGTTTTTACATGAACATATGATTTACAAAATGTTTTGTTTTTTTTCTCATTTAAAGGTGTTCAGTTCAATTTGAGCAACATCTTATGACATTTTTTTCAGTTTTAATATTTTCTGTTAGAGACTTATCTAAGGGACATATTACATAGAGTTAGATCCATGTTCGAAATAATATTTTATTACTTTTTTTGTGAAAATTTGCAATTATTTCCACTAACATGTAAGCATTTAAAAATGGATTATTTCTTTTGATAGCGATATAATTTCTCGTACTGGGATGTTTCAACTACATGAAGCTAAAGACCAGTTCTAATGCAGCGCGTAGCTTCTGAATGCATCATTTTGGTTGCACAACCGAGATAGGCAAAGAGAAACAGGCGTGGTCGTCATAGAATACGGTTGCTCAACCGAGATAGGCAAAGAGAAACAGGCATGAGTCGTCATAGAATACGGTTGCTCAACCGAGATAGGCAAAGAGAAACAGGCATGGTCGTCATAGAATACGGTTGCTCAACCGAGATAGGCAAAGAGAAACAGGCATGGTCGTCATAGAATACGGTTGCTCAACCGAGATAGGCAAAGAGAAACAGGCATGGTCGTCATAGAATACGGTTGCACAACCGAGATAGGCAAAGGGAAACAAGCGTGTGCGTCAATCACATATTGTTAGAATACAATAAATATATATGCTTATAAATCAGTGACGTATACTTTGAAAGAAATACTCATATCTTGACCAAGATGAACTGCTTGTTTTACAAGTGTGTTTTAATCCAGCCGATGTTACTTGTGACAATTTTAAAGCCAGACTGTCTTTTTAACAATTTTGACCTTGGCATACACACGTTCTCTTCCAGATGGCCTGAAAACTTCAATGTATACAAGGCCAGATTTAGTTTTATTCACATTGACGCCCATATTAGATCTACTGGTAATATTTGCATTAGACCAAACAATGACTATAAAAGGTGTAAGTCCACTGTGTGCAAAGAGGGGAAGTGTGAACCACTGGCACCAGATCAGAAAGAAAATGCCTCTGTACACGTTATACCCTACCCCTAGGTATTCTATAAGAACCATTATCATGAACTGGAAAATGCACTAACCCATTTCAAGCGCACATTTCTCACATAAAACGCGCAGTTCGATGAATGGGTACCAAGCATATTGAACAAGCGGTAATTTATCTTCCATCGTGTACCAGTCGCATTGTCTCACTATTTCATACTGCTGAGATACTTCGCATATTTTATGCTTTCGTCAAGAAAAAACTTGCGTGAATTTCCCTAATGAACATCCGGTCTAGAGGTCAGAGCGATGTGCACATGTTAGGCGGGAAACAGAATGCAAAATGTTCACAATTTTACAATAAAACTCAAAATGATGAATGAAATTCATCTTGGAAATAATTTTGAATTTGAAGTCATACATTGGTATACATTTGTTTTGATTATTTTATTCACATTGCACGTTTATGCTGCATATACACATATTAGCGAACACGTGTAGTTGAATGACGACTGACCTACATTTTCACATCAACCAATCAGAATAGTTTTGTAATCTAGGCCGGAACTTCAACAGGGAAGTTCACGCAAGTTTTTTTTTCTGTAACGTTGATGAAACTATAAACTACGCATTGTTTCTCTAAGATAAGAAATACTGAAGAAGTGTGACCGGTACACAGTAGAAAATAAATTATCACTTGTTCAATATCCGCACTACACATTTATTGAACTCCAGGTTTTAATTGAGAAATGTGCGATTGAAATGGGTTAGTATATTTTCCCGTTCATGACCATGGTTCTTATAGAATACCTAGGGGTAAGGTATAACATGTACAGAGGCATTTTCTTTCTGATCTGGTGCCAGTAGTGTGAACAGTGGGTGATTGTTTTCCATGACTGACAGACGACAAATGTAATTATTATCGCTTCGAAATTAAGTATCCTTCATTAGTTTTATACTTCATTGGTTTCTATTGTATATGTTTTGGCGGGCTTTTGCACGAACATTTCGTGCAATTCTGCCAGTATATATAGGTTTTTTCGCGCTTTATCTCCACTCGAGGTTAAAATTTGGCAGCAAACATACGTTTATGAAGTTATAATGTCCGACCAAGAAAATGGCGACGAAAGATCTTCTGAATTGAGGAAACAAGTTGCGCAGGAATTGAAAGGATTTTTTGACGAGAAATTCGCTGATCTCAAACGTGATCTGAAGGAGGATTCTGAGTGGACAGCTGAAAACGTCAGGAAGAAGGTACGAAGTGATAATTACATTTCATTCAAGAGCATTTCTAATAAGAAACAGTTTCAATTTAATTCTGAAATTTCGGATTTGCTTGACACTACTAAGAAAGCCATAAGTCTCAGAAACGCCTCTAAAGCTCAAGAGTATTTGAATGAAGCTCAGCAAAAATTACATCATAGAAATAAGTTGATTAGAATCGCAGATTCCTCGCCGTCTGGATGGTCCACGATAGCAGAGTATGAGCAAATAGATGTTGCCAGTGACTCCGACGATGATAAAAAGATACGTAGGGCTGAGGAGAGGGCCAA
Organism: Mercenaria mercenaria; assembly: GCF_021730395.1. Taxonomy (NCBI): domain Eukaryota; kingdom Metazoa; phylum Mollusca; class Bivalvia; order Venerida; family Veneridae; genus Mercenaria; species Mercenaria mercenaria. The sequence goes on along the minus strand of NC_069376.1, from coordinate 13,714,847 downwards.
GGCAAAATTGGAAAAATCCAAGAAGTTTGACACAACCCCCGACATTAACAGTCGTAATTCATCTGACAATAATGTAAGTTAAATGTAAGGTAAAATAACTTATTTATTGCTTTAACACATTTTGTCCGGTAGAGTCAGTGGTCTAGAGGTAACGCGCCCGACTCGCAACGTAGAGGTCTTAAGATCGAATCTACGTCTGTCCGCCAAATTCCTTTATTTAATTTTTTTTGTTGTTGTTTACTTATATATTTTTAGACTAAAGTTATTTTTAAGAACTATAGATTTTAGATTTATGTAAAACTACTGATTCTAATTTTATTTTATCTGTTTGTTCAAAGTCATGTTATGATGTTATAACAACCTTTTATATTTGAAAAAAGCCCATTTGTGTAGTTGTATACTGTACGTGAGCTGTTTATAGGGAATAATATGAAATACGAGAATCAAGGTAATTTGCATATGGTAATATTGCATTTTCACAAATATTACATACTTATAAAATGATTACGATAAATTGTCTTTTTACAAAGTCAAAAAAAAAAAAAAAAAAAAAAAAAAAAAAAAAATCTGAATGTAAATTAAGACATTTTGTCATCGTTTTATACATTTTGATGTATTTTATGATATTTGTTTTTAAGCTTTATCAATTCTCGTTAATTAAACAAAAACAAATCTATTAAATTTGAACTTTTAAATGTGTTTCTAATTTTACTTATTTTAGTAATGTTCATTAATATTCATATCAAAATATTTCTATTAGTCTTTTCGAAGTTTTCGGAAGACTACAGGAAGACCTACCATGGCGGGACAGCAAGGAAGGTTTATCCAAAGAGAAGTCGTCTGCTTCTTATGTGGGAACTCCGGTCATTTCGCTTCCGGTTGCGCAGCAAGGTTACAGCCATCACTTGCGCAGAACGCAACCTTTACAGGACCCATGGGAAGTAACTTCTCGCGACTGCCGTCAGGTCCAGTCACCTCATCAGAGACCACAACGAACAAGCCCCAATCAGCAGATAAGCAATGCCAGTGATTTTCAATGTGAGGACGATAAGTACTTGCTCTTGTCAGATAATTTATCAGACGATAATATAGATTTTCACACACTCTTCTGTAAATCAATTGAAAGTTCGCTTACCGTATCAGATGCCTCGGTAAAGGGCCGATTAAAAGACTGTTTTTCATTTTGGAAAGATACTATTAAGGCGGATACTGACATTCTATCTATTATACAAGACGGCTATGTTATACCTTTTACTACTAAACCTCCTCCTTTCGTTATGAAAAATAACGCTTCTGCTTTAAAAAATCAAGACTTTGTAGAGAATACAATTGACCAACTAATAAAAAAGAAAATGTGTGTACGAAGTCCCGTTTGTGCCGCAAAATGTAAATCCTCTTTCAGTAGCTTCAAATAATACTTCGGGAAAAAAAGCGCTTGATTTTAGACCTAAGTGTTTTGAATTCGTATGTTAAAAAGCGGAAGGTTAAATTTGAAGATTTTAAGGTTGCAAAAGAATATTTAATGCCTGGTGGCTTTATTATATAAATTTGACTTGACTTCGGGTTTACCATCATTTCTCTGTTAAGCCCATACACCATACACACGGGGGTTTTTCCCTTGGCCTTTCAACGGAAAAAAACAAATATTTTGTCTTTTCTGTACTCCCATTTGGATTATCGTCAGCGCCTTATATCTTTACTAAAGGTCTACGCCCTCTTGTAAAATTTTGGCGGTCGAGTGGTCTAAGAATTGTTATTTTCTTAGATGATGGTTGGGGAATAAATGCAACTTTTGATTTAGCGCAGGCTGATGCGAATTTTGTACTTAGCACTTTAAAGCAAGCTGGGTTTTTAGTTAATCTGGAGAAGTCTATTTTTCTTCCAGTTGAATGCTTAGAATGGCTTGGCTTAGTCTTAGATCTTAAGTCAGCACGTTTACGTTTTCCCTCTCAGGCGGATTGAAAATACTGTAGACTGTCTCACTAAACTATTACAAGCTTTTCCGTATTCGTCCGCAAGAAAGTTGGCGCAGCTGTCCGGAAAAATCATCTCTATGGCACCAGTCCTTGGTAATGTGTGCTTGTTACAAACTAAAATTCTTTTTAGTAAAATTGAATCAAGGGTCACGTGGGATCGAACCTTAGATATATCAGATTGTTTTACTTGCCAAAATTTGGGAAAATGTTTTTCCTCCAGTTTTAGTAAAAAGCTTTTCCAAGAATATTTACCATCTCGCATTGTGTATTCAGATGCCTCAGCAACTGGCGGTGCGGCTTACATAGAATGCGATAATGCCATAGCTCATAAAGTTTGGTCTGAATCTGAGAAATCTCGCAGTTCTACATTCAGAGAATTGTTAGTTATTAACTTCTCACTATGTTCATTCAAAGATCAGCTGGCAGGCAAGCATGTCATATGGAATACAGATAGTAAAAACTGTGTACAAATTATTCAGAAAGGTAGTATGAATGTTGAATTACAGACTTTGGCGTTGGAGATTTTTACAGTGTGTGCTATTAATGGTATTTCCATCGAACCAAAATGGATCAGTAGGTCTAGTAATACGCGTGCAGATGAATTAAGTAGATTCATAGATTATGATGACTATGGAGTAACTCCTGAATTTTTTGAATTCATTGATAGTATATTCGGTCCGCATGATGTTGATCGTTTTGCTAATGATTATAATTTCAAGTTACCCCGCTACAATTCTTTGTTTTGGTCCCCAAGTACAGAGGCCGTAGACGCATTTTCAGTATCATGGAAAGAGGATAATAACTGGTTGGTTCCACCAGTTTATTTGATTCCAAAAACCCTGAATTTTTTGTTACACTGTAAGGCAAAAGGAACTATAGTAGCTCCTTACTGGCCTTCAAGTCCATTTTTTCCTCTTGTATTTTCAGACAGAAGTTTATTCAAGGACTACATTTCTGATATTCTCTTATTTGATAATCCAGAGGGTATTTATATGCAACGTCGTAACAAAGAATCGATTTTTGGTTCACCTAGCTTCACCAGTAAAGTACTTGTAATAAGAATGGAATGTGTTTAAATGAAAGTGTAGCAGCTTTTAACACAACGATTGCTTTAGAATATTTCACGAGACATTTATGCTAGTATATTTATACTTATTTATGTAATTAGTCATGTTTTTCAAAATCTTCAATGATTGAATATGTCCTTTCGTGTAATTGTTTCATATATCACAAACATTTTAAATGCAATATTACAGGTTTGTTTAATACTGAGAGGTGAATGATGTTAGAAGACATTCGAAATTCGTTCAACCAGACCTGTTCTCAGCAGTTAAAGAAGCATGTATACGTGGGAAGGAACCATCCACAACACGGAATTATTCTCTCGCCTTCAAGAATTTTAGTAAGTGGTGCGAAAAAATGAAACTTTCAAATTTACCCGCTTCTCCATTTAGTGTCTACTATTCAAGGCGAACATTTGTGTAGTAAATCTAAACTAAATTCTATTTTTTATGCTATTAATTGGGCGCATAATTTGTCGTTTTCATTAAATCCTTGTACCGATGAGTGGCTAAAATTATGTTTAAACGGTTGCATAAGAATTGCTTCAAAGCCTATTAGCAAGAAGGAGCCTATTACCACAGATATTTTAAAACAGTTTATCACGCACTTTGCTGCTGAGAACAGTTCCTTGTTAGACTTGAGATTAACGTGTTTATTTGTTTTGACATTCGCAGGATTTTTTCGTTTTAGTGAATCTTTGAATATCAAAAGATCAGACATTCAATTCTTTGACACGCATTGTGAAATCTTCGTAGAAAAATCAAAGACTGATGTTTTAAGGGACGGAAACACTGCTGTTATTGCTCGTACGGGGCATTTCTCCTGTCCCGTTTTAATTCTCGAGAGGTACTTGTTGGAAGCTGAAATAAAACCAGAATCAAAAGAATTCATATTTAGACAAGTGCACTTTTGTAAAACTAAACATAAATACTATTTGCGTAAAAAATCAACCAATCCACTTTCTTACTCCTCTGTACGTGGCTTGTTTAAAGACAGGATTGCAAAGTTAGGTCTTGATCCTTCTCGGTATAGTTTACATAGCTTTCGTTCTGGTGCTGCTAGTGTTTCAGCTAACAACAATACCTCAGAGAGATTGTGGCAGAGACATGGGAGATGGAAATCTGTTTCAGCTAGGGACGGATATGTAAAAGACACTCTTAAAGACCGTCTCTCAGTCTCTTTGAACTTAGACTTATAAACATGTACTTATCTTGTGTGTGATAAGTGATTGCTATGTAGAATTAACATTGTATTTGTATTAGAGAGAATGTGTTTTGAAAATAGATCAATGATATTTTCAAATAATTAATATTTCCATTATTTCTATTAGAATATAATGAACTAAAAGCTATTTCTTGTTTCATGATTCATTTGATTCGACGTAATAGATTCAGTTTCATAGCTTTTTTGTGCGTGTTCGCAAGAGGCAGTTCTTACATGACGACTAAATGTTGTCATTACTTATGCTCTGCAAGTAACGGAGTAACACTTTGTATGTGCTCTGTCGGAATGTCACCTATTTCTTTTTCTTTCTTTTTGTTTTGGTGCTGTGCTAGTGGCGGAATGCCACATGGCGGCGGAATGTTACCACTTTGTGTTCTGCATGTGTCTGAATGCTACCTTTCATTTATGTGCTCTGCGAGTGGCGGTATACCACGTGGTGATGGAATGTCACCATTTTTTGTGCTCTGCAAGTGGCGGAATGCTACTCATATTTTATGTGCTCTGCAGTGGCCGAATGCCACGTGGTGATGGAATGTCACCATTTTTTGTGCTCTGCAAGTGGCGGAATGCTACTCTTCTTTTTTATGTGCTCTGCAAGTGGCGGAATGCCACGTGGTGATGGAATGTCACCAATTTTTGCTCTGCAAGTGGCGGAATGCTACTTAATTTTTATGTGCTCTGCAAGTGACGGAATGTCACCAAATTGTGCTCTGCAAGTGGCGGAATGCCACGTGGTGACGGAATGTCATCACTTCTTGTGTGCTCTGCAAGTGGTGGATGGTCACAGCTGCTTTGTGCTCAGCAATTAGTGGTATGCTTAAATATTCATTTTTTACTTTTTTCAGTATATATAACAATTTTCATCATATGCATTGAAAAATATTTAACCAACAGTACAATTTAGTGTACAATATTAAAGAGGTGCCTTTTTTATAAGTCATGTAATTATGAATATTCTGCAAAAAGTTGATTCTTTATTTGTTATAGATAAAATTAAAAACATTTAAAATGATTCTTTGGTCTAATATCTCGTGTTTTTAATAGTTTCTGATTCAACCGCTTTTTTATTTTGTAAGTTTTGACAATTGATTTTTTGAACTTGTATACGGCATCATTTCATTGTCAATATATTAAAATGCTTAGTCGGTCATTTTGTTTCAATGGTGTTTCACAGTCTATTTCAGACGAAACTAATTTCATAAACAGTAAAGATACAGCGTTTGTGCTGGAAGTCTTCATTTTCTGTCGATTGAAGTCTATATGGGAACAAAATTATCATCTAGACGAAATTTGATACTTAAAGGAGACAACATGGAATGGTTATGGTAATTGTATCCGTATAAGTATATTTTAAATATAAATTTTATTACTCTCTTTGTTTGCTCGATATTTGCTGCCAAATATATACCTTAAACCTATTCATGTTTTGGTTTTATGTTATTAGTTAATTGAGATAAGAGAATAATTAATTTACTCACAGCTTTAGCGTGAGTAAATGTAATTATTATCGCTTCGAAATTAAGTATCCTTCATTAGTTTTATACTTCATTGGTTTCTATTGTATATGTTTTGGCGGGCTTTTGCACGAACATTTCGTGCAATTCTGCCAGTATATATAGGTTTTTTCGCGCTTTATCTCCACTCGAGGTTAAAATTTGGCAGCAAACATACGTTTATGCCCACCCTCCCTCCCAGTTAAATTTGATAATTTGGTAAATTTGTTCGAGGCTTTCAACTCTTAAGAAGGGAACCGCCTTAACATCCATTTAGTTGTCATTATGACTTCCATATTTTAAAGTGAAATGTTTAATTTTAAATATATTGCTTTGTAGCACAATAGATGTAAAATAGGTATTTCATTTTATAGCATCTATATGTTAACATGATTTTCACATTTATATTAGTGTCGTTTCAGATTTTTACAATCGCACAAAGTCATCCCAAGAGACGAGGGCACTGTCGAGGACAACATAAATTTGACATCTTGTATTGTTGAATATTTACTCCGCGGTACATTGTTCGCGATATTTGCTGCCAAATATATACCTTAAACCTATTCATGTTTTGGTTTTATGTTATTAGTTAATTGAGATAAGAGAATAATTAATTTACTCACAGCTTTAGCGTGAGTAAGTGTCCATATCTACAGTCCCCAGTGCTCGTTTTGCTCAGGCGACGCCAAACTTCTTGTTTGTTTGTTTCTACGTTAGGCCTAAAACAAATTCTTTGTTTCGTGTAACATGCTCAAAATAATTAGGATAGGTAGGTCGGAATTTGTTTGTTTTGTTTTTTTTTTTTGTTTTTGTTTTTTTTTTATGATTTTTTTTTATTAAGTGGGACTTTTCGGAAATCATTTTTGTGTCAAAAGATGAATACAAATAAGGGGGTTATACCTTTAGAGCATCAGTAAGCTGACTTCTAACATCACTGACCATGTTTAAAGCAGAACAAGTGCAGTTTTGCAACTTTTTCTCAAAATTTGAAAAAAAAAAATCTCCAAGGCAAAAAAGAAAAACAACATTTAGGGTCGAGCCAAAAATCTAGGGTAGGTCGGGATACCAGAAACGAACATTTTTTACGCTTTTTCTATACATTATAGATCTATACATTTTAGTTAGTAAAGTAATGCATATTCTACTGCAAGGTATTAGTTTGAAGAGGCCACGTTCTTATATAACGTGTTGACTATTAAATAGTTACCTTACTTGGAAGTTATTGTCTTTCTTTTTGCTCGGAGCAGCCCGTATTCAATGGCGTAGTTACCATACAGTGATTCTAGTTTAATGTGAAACGTTCATGCTTCCAAAGGGTGAATATTGGTACGCATGACTTAACGTTGTGTGTCCTAGTTAAATTGTGGAACGATGCATTCTCACTGGAGGGACTGTCAGGTAAAATGTTTGTTTTAGTCAATGAATGATTTATATTAAATTAGCTAATTAATTTGTATTATTCGAGTCAAATAGTTCACTGGTAAAACATAATAAAACGAAAGCAAGAAAGTCAGGGGCGTAGCAAACCATGAAGCTGTATACGAATATAGTAGGGTATACAATCAATCCAGTGTCCGACTGTGGTACTGCCTTTTGTTTACTATCAGTTATGCACCTGTCAATATTTTGCCCGTCGGGGGGGGGGGGGGGGGGGGGGGGGGGGGCTGTCCCAGGGGAATTTGACATTTCAAAAATTTTGTTGTCTAAATCCCCACCCCAGAGAAGAGACAACCTTTTTTGTCTAAATCCCACCCTAGAGCCTGGTTAGTACATCAAATGTTTGTCAAATTCCCGCCTGTCGGGAATGGTCTTCTGTCTAAAGTCCCGTGTATGCCCGCCGCTCCCCTGGGCGGGCAAAATATTGACAGGTGCATTATACATGCGAGCATTAATCATGACTTTAAATTAGTTGCACATTGAGTATGTTGAACTTGCTCTTATTCCGAAAGTGTGCTTTACTTGTGCTTTACCTTAAAACCACAGGAGCCTGAAATTCTATCTATAATGCTCCAAAATGGCTAAATATAAAAATGACCCCTCCTATAGCCTGAAATTCTATATATAATGCTCCAAAATGGCTAAATATGAAAATGACATCTCCTATATACATAAATATAGGAGGGGTCATTTTCATATTTAGCCATTAGGGTTAGGGTTAGGGTATATAGGAGGGGTCATTTTCATATTTAGCCATTTTGGAGCATTATAGATAGAATTTCAGGCTCCTGTGCTTAAAACTCATTCGCATATAGGTTGTCGTAACCAGATGTACGTGACTTCGCATACAGGTTGTCGTAACCAAATGTACGTGGCTTCGCATACAGGTTGCCGTAACTAAATGTACGTTACTTCGCATACAGGTTGCCGTAACCAAATGTACGTGACTTCGCATACAGGTTGCCGTAACCAAATGTACGTGACTTCGCATACAGGTTGCCGTAACTAAATGTACGTTACCTCGCATACAGGTTGCCTTAACCAAATGTACGTGACTTCGCATACAGGTTGCCGTAACCAAATGTACGTTACTTCGCATACAGGTTGTCGTAACCAAATGTACGTTACTTCGACACGAGCAAAATGTCTGTTTCAGAAGGGAATGAGTATTAAAACAATGAGTAGGGGTTCACATGTTAAAGTTTAAAATATTTTATCTATGATATAATTTGATTGACAGAAACATAACTTGAAAGTCTCTCAGAAGTCGTAGAAGGTATCCAATATACTTTATTTACCATGCTAAGTTGTTCAACGCATTGATCCGTGCCTGGTCAATGACATACCTGGATCCGTGACTGGTGAACCCGTGCCTAGTTAATAACATACATAGATCCGTGTCTGGTCAATAACACGCATGGATTCGTATTTGGCCAGTGACACATCTGGATCCGTGCCTGGTCAATAAAACACATGGATTCGTGTCTAGCCAATAACACACCTGGATTCGTGTTTGGTCAATAAAACACCTAGATTCGTGACTGGTCAATAACACACCTGGATCTGTGCCTGGTCAGTAACACACCTGGATTCGTTCCTGGTCAGTTACGCACCTGGATTCGTGGATCCGTGCCTGGTCAACAACACCTGGATCCGTGCCTGGTCAATAACACACATGGATCTTTATCTTGTCAATAACACACCTGGATTCGTGCCTGGTCAGTAATACACCTGGATCTGTGCCTGGTCAGTAACACACCTGGATTCGTCCCTGGTCAGTTACGCACCTGGATTCGTGCCTGGTCAGTAAAACACATGGATCCATGTCTGATCAATAAAACACATGGATCCGTGCCTGGTCAGTAACACACCTAGATCTATGCCTGGTCAATAAAACACATGGATCTGTGCCTGGTCAGTATCACACCTGGATTCTTGCCCGGTCAATAAAACACATGGATCCGTGCCTGGTCAATAACACACCTGGATTCGTATCTGATCAATAAAACACCTGGACCCTTGCCTGGTCAATAAGACACCTAGATACGTGCCTGGTCATTAAAACACATGGATCTGTGTCTGCTCAATAACACACACGGATCCGTGCCTGGTCAATAACACACCTGGACTCCTGCCTGGTCAATAAACACATTGATCCTTTCCTGGTCATATACACACCTGGATTCGTGCGCGGTCAATAAAACACCTGGACCCGTGCCTGGTCAGTGACATAAGTGGGTCCGTGTATTATGGACCATTGCCTTGTCATTAAATACTTAGACTCGTGTCTGGTCAATAAAACACATAGATCCGTGCCTGATCAATAACACACCTGGATTCGTGCCTGGTTAATAAAACACCTGGACCCGTGCCTGGTCAATAACATACCTGGACCCGTGTCTGATGGATCCGTGCCTGGTAAATTACACACAGGATTCAATAACCCACCTGGATCCGTGTCTGATGGACCCGTGCCTGGTCAATGAACACCTGGATCCGTGTCTAATGGACGCATGTTTGGTCAATAACACACCAATGGATTCGTGCCTGGTCAATAAAACACCTGGATCCGTGCCTGGTCAAATTTTTACATGTTGTATTAATGTTCTATTTTTTTGATGTGGTATCTGATATTCAAGCTCAGGTCAATGACAGGTATATTGGTTGGGTAAAATTACAATTTGACTAAAGTACTCGATCTTTGTGAAATGCGTAGCATTAATATATAGGAGATAATTTCAGTCACATTTGGTAAAATTAAGTTTGCTGAACAATGCATTCTCACTGGAGAGACTGTAAGGTGAGTGAATTACCTAATTATTTTGTAAATTGTAACGTTGATAAAACATGTAGTATGCTCAACTGCACAACAAACATGTCTGCCAGATTGAGATAACATAATGCACGATTGTTTGTTTTTATTATCAATAATATTCTGATACATTTTGCTATTTTTTTGTGGAAATGTGGCTGTTAAGTAAAAGAATAAGATTTTATGAAGCATGAAGGTTAATACATGAAGCATATAAAAAATATTTTCAGTTGTAGGTCATATAGATCATTTTAAATCACTATTGTAAAAATCCAACCGTGTTTTTACATGTATAGATGAAAATCAGGGGCGGATCCAGGAGTTCGGGGGAGAAGTGAACTTTTGGTAGTTCAAAAAGTTTATTTTTACCGACTACATAAGGAGACGCTAAATGTGACTGGTTTACTCAGCTGACTATAAAGATAATGCGAGTGAAGCGAGCTGAAAATTCCATTTTTTGTATTTTCTTTAAATACCCCCCCCCCCCCCACTGAGTAATTGTGATGTTACTCATTCAGAACGCTTAGGGTATAACCCAAGGTGGTTGAACATTGTAATTTGTAATGTAATCATGATTTATGAACGAAGCGTATGTTTTTCATGTAGCGGAATATCTCAACAATGATGATGTGCGAGCGAAGCGAGAGGGTGTTTGCTATAACATTTTACTGGAGCAACAATACCAGTATGCATGTATATGTCCTTAGAAATTTTAATAATAATTATTAATCATTTTTTTCAACTAAGAGAGAAGAAAATCTTTCATGCTTTTAGCTTGTAAGTACATAAAAAACGTGAAAAGAAATATATGCATGGCCTATTTTATGGTGTGTGTTGCCTATTTTATGGTGTGTGTTTAGAGGGGGTGTGGGGGTGGGGGGAGGTGAGGTGAGGGCTGTTAGTTACGTCACCGGAGGCTGCTTTGACACAAAATCCCGACGTGCACAGTTTGAACGGTCGTTGCCATATGAATGAAGAGTAACAAGATTTTAGCTCAACTTATTTATTTTGTTGGTCAGTTAGTTATGGTTAATCAAGAAAACTAATTGCTGTCGTATCTGTTGGTACATATATGTAGTTTTCTTTATCTAAGTATCTCGAAATGTTTAGGGCCACGGCACAGTCTTAATTATGAGTTAGTGTCTCCTTGTTACGAGATAAATGTATCGCATGAAATACTATGTCTTCCCTTGTAGATAGTATCGTGTCCTTATGAGCTAGTATCTCGTGAGTTTTGTTTAATGCGAGATTAAAGGCCCCTACCCACACATTAAGGCGAAAAATGATTTCTCTCAAAAATCCACGAAAAGCGAATACTCTCAAAGACAGTACTAGTACAAACTGATTAACATAAGAATTTTGCAAGATGTTCTTATAAATAACCAAAAATGTTGTGCAGAAGGTAGTAAACCGTTGCAACGCTTTTGAAATAATGCAGAAAATTTACATTCTTCTTGCATTTTACCAGCACCTAACTTTTATTTTCACACAGTTTATCTTTTTTTTTCAGAACCATATAAACATTTTATGCCTAACTTAGTGGAAATAAACGTGTTGAAACATTTTATCCATATTGTAGGCGAGTAACTTAAAAACGAGGAGCTATGTGAGACAGTCTGATGACAATGAGAAAATAATATTATATTATCAAAATATGGCAGATGTAACGATATATACTCAAATTTCAGGCATGGCAACAGTTCGGAACACCTTGGAGCACAACAAGCAATGAGGCGTGTAAACAGTTTGATGCGAGTCTGACACAGGTATAAGTTAAAGCAATTTACAAGTTCGGGAATGTAAGGATTAATTATTGTTTAGATATATTTGTAAGATGTCAAAATTTATCTTTTGATAAGTTGTCTGAAAAAGCAACCAGTCTCTCCTGTTGCCATACCCCGGTAATATATATACGGGACAGTTAATGAAGATCTACTTTTCAGATTATATTAACCAGAGTCAGTATTTCACCTTGCACAACATTAGTATCATGTATAAAGTGTGTAACTATGGAACTTACAAATATGAGAGGATATATTTTACATTATTATGTTTGACTTTAGTACGTGGGATGGTATGATGACACATCTGTTGGTGGGATAGAAAAATCACTGGACAAAACATTAGAAGCAGATCCTAACTTTGGTAAGTGAGTCATTCCCTTATAATTTACATCAGGCTTAGTAAGTCAAATCTTGGTAAGTCAGTTACATAGTAATTGCCCTATACATAACATCAAGCTTGGTAAGTCAGTTACATAGTAATTGCCCTATACATAACATCAAGCTTGGTAAGTCAGTTACATAGTAATTGCCCTATACATAACATCAAGCTTGGTAAGTCAGTTACATAGTAATTGCCCTATACATAACATCAAGCTTGGTAAGTCAGTTACATAGTAATTGCCCTATACATAACATCAAGCTTGGTAAGTCAGTTACATAGTAATTGCCCTATACATAACATCAAGCTTGGTAAGTCAGTTACATAGTAATTGCCCTATACATAACATCAAGCTTGGTAAGTCAGTTACATAGTAATTGCCCTATACATAACATCAAGCTTGGTAAGTCAGTTACATAGTAATTGCCCTATACATAACATCAAGCTTGGTAAGTCAGTTACATAGTAATTGCCCTATACATAACACCAAGCTTGGTAAGTCAGTTACATAGTAATTGCCCTATACATAACATCAAGCTTGGTAAGTCAGTTACATAGTAATTCCCCTATACATAACACCAAGCTTGGTAAGTCAGTTACATAGTAATTGCCCTATACATAACACCAAGCTTGGTAAGTCAGTTACATAGTAATTCCCCTATACATAACATCAAGCTTGGTAAGTCAGTTACATAGTAATTCCCTATACATAACATCAAGCTGGTAAGTCAGTTACATATAATTGCCCTATACATAACATCAAGCTTGGTAAGTCAGTTACATAGTAATTGCCCTATACATAACATCAAGCTTGGTAAGTCAGTTACATAGTAATTGCCCTATACATAACATCAAGCTTGGTAAGTCAGTTACATAGTAATTGCCCTATACATAACATCAAGCTTGGTAAGTCAGTTACATAGTAATTGCCCTATACATAACATCAAGCTTGGTAAGTCAGTTACATAGTAATTGCCCTATACATAACATCAAGCTTGGTAAGTCAGTTACATAGTAATTGCCCTATACATAACATCAAGCTTGGTAAGTCAATCATACATAACATCAAGCTTGGTAAGTCAATCATACAGTAATTTCTTTACAGTTAAAATGTATATTCACGACAAAGTTTAAGCTGTATCATATGTAGCAAAAATTACGCTTAGTTAAAAATAATTAGTGTGGCAAGATGAAAAAAGCATCGGGCATTGTTTCAAATTTCAGAACAAATAAGGGCAAAAAACTAGGCGCTTTTATCTGAGATTTCTTTATTTGAGCTTTTTTGACAGATTTGAACTATTCTTTCAAATTACATGTTTTAACTTCTCGGCTAAAAATACAAATTGTAATAATTCAAATTTTTCGTATATTACAAAAATAATTTTTACGTATACAGTGATGGGTCACGTGATCAAGAACGGTCTGGAACTTCTCGGTACCGGAACTAATGTACGTTTGAACAAAGATCTTGCTAACGGCATTGATACCATGGTAAAACTGGCGGGGTCTCAAGCAGGACTATCTGACCGGGAGAAGAAACATGTTAACGCCGTCAAACTGTGGTCTGACGGGTAATGATTTCAAACTATTCTGAATTTAATTCGCTTAGTATCAAGAATATCACAGTTGCCCATAATCCGTGTCGCAGCGGCCCGTACTCCATGTCGCAGCGGCCCATGCTACGTATCGGAGCGACGCATGTCATAAGGACGCATACTCCGTCTCAGTGGTTCTTGCCCCGTGTCACAGCAGCTCATACTCCGTGTTGCAGTGGCAATTATTCGTCTCACAGCCGCTGATTCTCCATGTTGTAAGGGCACATTCTTTGCCACAGTGGTTCATACTCCGCTCCGTGTCACATCAGCTCATACTCCGTGTCACAGCGGCCCATATTTCTAGCTCACATGTAAATCATTTACAGAAACTGGTACAAAAGAAAATTTTGATAGACAATCCTTACAAATAATGTTTCTTTTCTTGTCCAGTCAAGTAATTTCAGATCAACACTAACGCCATAACTATGTACCTTAATGATATGTTTAGTTTAGTTTATACTAATTTGTTTAGCTCGATTGTGATGAAAGCTTCAAACTTATTGGAACCACTCTCGAGTCTTGACTCCAGTGGGGCTCGAACCCACGACCCCTGGATTGAGCGGCCGGCACCTTATCCACCAATGATATGTTTAGACTCTAGACCAGCTGTAGCTTTAGATTTCTGCCAGTTTTATTTTAAAACCTAAAAGCTTTCAACCTCTTTTTGACCATTTAGCCAAAGCCAGCTGTGTGTAGCCGTGTCTTCAGTAAATTAACAAGGCATTACCCGTGTTTTCTTGTAGTTCTAGAAACACTTAAAATGGGAAGAAACCCATATCAAACAAAAGGAACAGGTGGTCAGATTGATTAATATACTGCAGAATTAATATTTTGTTCCATCTATGTTTGATTTGTCTCGAAGTTCGATTACTTGTTTTAATTAATTTACTGAGACCCATTCATTACAGTCTGGACCATTCAGACAGATCACGGGTGTTTATTTTCAGTGAGATGTCAGACGCGTGTAACGTGTGGGAGGATATCTTGATGGAAAATCCGTACGACATGCTGGCTCTAAAATTTGCACATGACACTTACTTCTATCTGGGATATTCTACACCAATGAGAGACTCCCTTGGCCGGGTGTTCCCGCAATGGAAGGATAGCATGCCTCTCTATGGGTAACATTTTTCTCGTTACCAGTGGTTACATAACTTAAAGTTAAATCAACAATGTTGCAGAGTTTCAGGATAAAAGAAACTGTATATGTTAGCTGATTGTTCAGAGTGTTCGTTTTTTTATGAAGAAATACAACTCGGCTTTAGCCATCATACATTTTGTTTTAAAAACACAGAATAAAGGTAATGTTATCTGTAAAATTATCTTATTTCAGATATTTGTATGGAATGTACTCGTTTGGACTGGAAGAGACAAATCTATATGCTGAAGCTGAGAAAATAGCAGGCAAGGTAACAACCATCTTCATTGATTTACCTTTTAAAAAGTTTGCTTTTTGTATACAGGGATTGACCCTCACTGATACGTGTCCGGAACATCGAATGCGGTGTATACAGGGATTGGCCCTCACTGATACGTGTCCGGAACGTCGAATGCGGTGTATACAGGGATTGGCCCTCACTGATCAATACGTGTCCGGAACGTCGAATGCGGTGTATACAGGGATTGGCCCTCACTGATACGTGTCCGGAACGTCGAATGCGGTGTGTACAGGGATTGGCCCTCACTGATCAATACGTGTCCGGAACGTCGAATGCGGTGTATACAGGGATTGGCCCTCACTGATCAATACGTGTCCGGAACGTCGAATGCGGTGTATACAGGGATTGGCCCTCACTGATCAATACGTGTCCGGAACGTCGAATGCGTGTGATTTATACAGGGAAATTGAGCCCATCCAGAAATGCCCTAGGCCGGACGTCTTCACATCGTGAGTTGTATATACATGAGGATTGGCCCAATCAACTGCATACATAACGCTGTCGGACACGTGAATTGGGTATACAGTGATCTGGCCTACTGTCAATAACGTGTTCTGCGAACGTCGATATGGGTTTGTATTAACAGGATTGGTATCCCACTATCGCATATTAACGTTCGAAAGTCGAATGCGGTGTATACAGGGATTGACCCTCACTGATACGTGTCCGGAACGTCGAATGCGGTGTGTAATTCTTCATATGATAAAGTCATCCGGCTAATTGCATGCCCATGCCTCAGAAAATGCCCTGAGGGACACCCGAGGTCTTCCATTTCCATCCAAAGTTAGAAAAGTTGTCTTATGACCTACATGATTGTTGATGAGATTTTCATTCCAACAAAACAAAACAAAACAAAACAAAACATAGCATACAGTAAAACATGAACTGAATGAAGACCACGTGAATTGAGGACATACGACTGTTCTGTCAGTACTTCTGTCTGAATTAAACGTTTGTAAATAAATTCCTTTTGGGCAGAGGTGGTCTTGATATAGAGGTATAACTGTATTTAAAGGGAACAGCTTTGATTGGTATAGCACACGTTAATACGCACGCACTTGAATCGCTTTACAGTAAAAGTCAGCACATTTAGAAAGAGTATGTTAACACTAAATTTGATCATGAATTAGAAAGTGTTGTTTTTTTTAAATCTATAAGAAGACCCTACGGAAGACATGCAACCAGTCGGAATAATTACAGACCTTTAGTTTTATTGAGTCTATTCATGAGAGGTAATAAATGTGTAACACCCGTCACGCCCCCTAGCGGCGGCACAAGTGGAACTCTGTTTTCTGTAAACATTTCCATTTTTCCCGTCTAGACAGAAAATCCAAAAGCATTGAGTCAATAACATATCTATTGTACTAATTCATTGTAAACCAAACACTGGGTTTGAGAGAAAAAGAGAAAACTTGTTATTGGTGAGTTTGATAGTTCATTTGTTTAAAATTTATGACACAAAGTAGATACCCGTCCATGTTGTCAATAGTTTCATCCAAGGTCTAACTATTCCATTCAGGGCCTGGAAATTAACCCACGTGATGCATGGTCCACTCATAGTATGGCGCACGTGCTGGAGATGATGGGACGCCAAGATGAGGGCATCAAATTTATGTCTGGAACAGAAAATAATTGGAGTGTAAGCGATTTTTCATAATTACATAACTCGATGCAATCTCATGTTTCAAGTTTTGACTTTAGTCAAGCACACATGTGTTGAAAATAGACATGTCTTGCTGAACATGCTGTGCATGTGCGATTTATTTATGGAGTTATGAAATGAAATAAGGTTGTAGACCCATTGTATTAATGTGAGCTGAAGCATCGGTTGGCGTCAGTAACGTGTTTGATATCAACCTGCACGTAGGTCACGTGGGTTTGGTCCTGACCAGTCCCTTGAACTCAGCGATGTATATTTTATATCGAGAAATATGACTTAATTTATAGTCTCCTGTTGATTTAAGTTTTCGGATTTGGTGCGTAAACAGTTTTCAAGTTAATGTCGTTTCTTAATACTGAAAAATTATATATTTTAAGAGGTAAGAAAACTACGATTTTGATATCTTAAATGATTTCTTAAAGAGAAAATTCATAACCATTTACCAGTTAGACGCGAATGTTTTTCTTTGGTGATTTAACAAAAATGTTTGAAGTCCTTCTTTCTTCATATCAAGTGTGTGTTCAGGTATTAATGAGTCACGTGTTAGGAATACGTTTCGTTCCTGTTGTTCTGAGATCGAGGAACTCTCAGGACGTTTTTGACTGCCAAACAGAAATGAAATAAAATAAAGCTTTAATTGAGCGGAAAGTTATTCTACATTTTATCACAATAGTGAAACAATTTACAATTGCAGACATGCGGCATGTTGTCCTGTCATAACTACTGGCACTGGGCTCTACATCTTATAGAAAAAGAGGATTATCAGGGCGCTTTAGGAATCTACGACAATCATGTACGTACTTATAAATCATGGTGAAATGTAGATGTCTTTGTTACGTACGCTGAGCACAAAAGGAGTAAGCTACGAGTACCATTTTTACGTCTTTGATATGACAGGACCGGAATCGAACCAACGGCCTCCCATAGTCGAAACGGGCGCTCTACCACTAGACTATCGAGGCGGTCTCAACTGAAAATTCATAAATAATGTACTTCTTCGTATTCCATAGAGTCGAACGCTCTGTAATTAGACGGTTCTTGCATATATTTTAAGTTAGATCTTGATAAAACAGCAAGATAATTTGGAAGACCAACATTGTGATGTCAGCTGGATAATAAATACATTTTGTAAGGCAGATGTAAGTAAATTCATTTGATACAGGCTAACCTGGTATCTAGCATTTCATGATATAGAGTATGTCTGCTGTTACTGGATGATGTTGGCGGTTTACGGTCAGTATAATTTATGATTGTGTTTCAGTGTTTCAATTCGGCGAAAGCTTCCGGAGCACCCCTAGACTTTGTGGACGCCTGCTCGTTGTTGATGAGGCTCGAGATGGACGGTATATAAACACTTCTTGTCGTAATATTGCAGACGACAAAAATGAATAAAAAAATGCAGAAGCAAAATTGATGATTTGTTGCTAAGACATTAAAAAGTTTTCTAGAATTAAATCTAAGGTGGCCGTGACATTTTTGTCTTTTTGTTTTTATTTTGACTCTATATCAGGATTACTGAAGTTTAGAAAATGGAAAAAGAAACTCGAGATCATTCGACAGCAGTATAAGCGATACACATTGTTCTTGTTTTCAGGGGCGAATGTTGAGGGCAGGTGGAAGGATATCTACGAGGTGATCAAGTCGCACGAGGACGATCACGTGCTGACATTTAATGATAACCATATTCTTTTGGCGTGCCTTGGGGCGGAGAACAAAGCGGCCGTAGAGCATTTGATGACGTCAATCAAAGATTGGCTCAAGTAAGAATTTATATTCTTGCCTACCTGGCGAGGAAAGGCAATGATAACTGGGTAACACTTTAGTGAAAAGATCAACTGAATGTGCGCATATTGATGACAGAAACTTTATTGTTGTTCTGGCTGACATATTAGTCCCCTGAAACCGAATCGTGAAATGTGGCAACCAGTCTGCTATTTCTTTCCAATTGCCGAACTACTTTGGCCGGCCTACGTTTTTGCTTTTGCCTTTTGCTTTTTCTGTTTGCGGTGAATGGCTACGACTCTTGTTTGCTGTGCTCTGTGTTTCCGGGAAATCTACTCTTAACTTTTAATTTTTACATCATACCACTTAGCCCTTTCCACTGTGGATTCGAGACACATCACGGTCTGGTGGTATCATGCTAGGATCTGAGGTTATGTAGTTGGATTCCTTGAGGTCAGCAGTGCTTTGACATGCCCTAACCGTAAATAATACACGGCAATGTAACAGAGTTCTTCCTTCTCCATTTACGTTTTTGGAGTAGCTATTATAGTGTATTGTTGGTAAGGTGCATACAAGTTACAATTGCCAAACGGCAGGGAAAACTTTTGTACTTGATTTCCTTATTCATAAAAATAAAAAAATATTATGTTATTTTTTTCAGATACTCATTTTTACGTTATACTGTCAAACAGTATAATGTCGGACTTATCATGACAAATCTATGTTTTATGTGCAGGCAGTGTAAAGGGGATCAGGTGAACATCACCAATGAGGTTGGACTGCCTATCTGTGAGGCTTTTGTAGCGTATAAAGAGGATGACCCTGCCAGGGCTGTGGACATACTGTATCCACTCAGATATAAAATCATTAAAATCGGGGGCAGTCATGCACAGGTAAGTTGTAACTTTGCAAGGTGAACACGGTTCTGGGATATAAAGAATGCATAAAATGCGGGGTAGGACTTCACATGGTTTATGTATTACAGTCAGACTTGTGTTAGAGGCCACCTCTGAACACAGACCACCTGGTTCTTGTTGGTTTTGTTTTGTACACTACTATGTGATTTAACCTGATCATTAAGATCGACTCGCCTATAATAGTCACTTTTTGTCTGTTCCGAATGTGATATTTGCTGGTACGTTCCGAGGGTGATATTTACTGGTACGTTCCGAGGGTGATATTTACTGGTACGCTCCGAGGGTGATATTTACTGGTACGTTCCGAGGGCGATATTTACTGGTACGTTCCGAGGGTGGTATTTACTGGTACGTTCCGAGGGTGATATTTACTGGTACGCTCCGAGGGTGATATTTACTGGTACGTTCCGAGGGTGATATTTACTGGTACGTTCCGAGGGTGATATTTACTTGTACGCTCCAAGGGTGGTATTTGCTGGTACGTTCCGAGGGCGATATTTACTGGTACGTTCCGAGGGTGATATTTACTAGTACGTTCGACTTCACATTGAAACATTGCTCATGTTTGTGGATATTTGATTTGTATTTCAGTGAGATCATTTTAGCTGTATCATGCTTAAGACCATCCATCCTATTCGCAACTAGAATCTAACCGTCTATGCTGGCATGACCTTAACTGTAGTGAAAAACGGTCTACTCAAGGCCATAAACTCGAATGTAGTTTCTATATTTTCTCTAAACATGTCATTCTTTAATTTGCCTTATGGTATGCAAAGGGAAAAATGTCATAAAATTCTCGTAAATAAATGAAGTTTTTATACTGTTCATGAAATAACCTCTCATGTGCATAACCATTTTATGAATAAAACTTTGTTTCTTTCAGAGAGATTTATATAATTTGTTCCTAATCCACGCAGCTCTGAGATCCAACAATCCCAAACATCACAAGCTAGCAAGGTGAGTTGTTTCTAATCCACGCAGCTCTGAGATCCAACAATCTCAAACATAACAAGCTAGCGATGTGAGTTGTTCCTAATCCACGCAGCTCTGAGATCCAACAATCTCAGACATCACAAGCTAGCGATGTGAGAGATCCAACAATCTCAACCATCACAAGCTAGCATAGTGAGTTGTTTCTAATCCACACAGCTCTGAGATCCAACAATCTCAGACATCACAAGCTAGCGATGTGAGTTTTTCTTTATCCACTTAGCTTTGAGATCCAACAATCTCAAACATTACAAGCTAGCAAGGTTGGTTGTTCCTAATCCACACAGCTCTGAGATCAAACAATCTCAAACATCACAAGCTAGCAAGGTGAGTTGTTCCTAATCCACTCAGCTGTGAGATCCAACAATCTCAAACATCACAAGCTAGCGATGTGAGTTGTTCCTAATCCACTCAGCTCTGAGATCCAACAATCTCAAACATCATAAGCTAGCAAGGTGGGTTGTTCCTAATCCACACAGCTCTGAGATCCAACAATTTCAAACATCACAAGCTAGCAAGTTGAGTTGTTCCTAATCCACTCAGCTCTGATATCCAACAATCTCAAACATCACAAGCTAGCAAGGTGGGTTGTTCCTAATCCACTCAGCTCTGAGATCCAACAATCTCAGACATCACAAGCTAGCAAGGTGGGTTGTTCCTAATCCATTCAGCTCTGAGATCCAACAATCTCAAACATCACAAGTTAGCAAGGTGGGTTGTTCCAAATCCACACAGCTCTGAGATCCAACAATCTCAAACATCACAAGCTAGCGATGTGAGTTGTTCCTTATCCACTCAGCTCTGAGATCCAACAATCTCAAACATCGCAAGCTAGCGATTTGGGTTGTTCCTTATCCACTCAGCTCTGAGATCCAACAATCTCAAACATCACAAGCTAGCGATGTGGGTTTTTCCTAATCCATTCAGCTCTGAGATCCAACAATCTCAAACATCACAAGCTAGCAAGGTGAGTTGTTTCAACTTTAACCTAATAACATTTACTGTATATAAAATATGACTGTAAGAGTTATAGATTTGTCCCGAAGTGGTTTTATACCTGTATAACACATGAAAGTATAAGAGTTTCTGTAAAAACATATAGCTTCCTCCTCAACCCTTTTTGTCGATAATTGTAATATTGTGACAATTACAGTTTTGTCTGTGAATACTGTTTAAACTAAATGCACGAGAAATAGTATTCAGACCTTAAAAATACACTAGAGTTTACACGAGTTCTTCAATATTAAATTGATGTTTTTCTGATAGACAACACCTTGGTAATTTCCTTGCAATTTATGTTTTGTGTTGAAAATGTTATATCATGCATAAATTTGTAAAATAATAACAATATCTAACAATGTTACATGTAACTCTCGGTTTAGATTTAAAGTTAGATCTTGTAGACTACTGTTGAGATAATTAAAACAATCAACAAGAGTATATTTAGTTTTTATATAGATATATATCGAGGGCTGAGCGCGAAACTAGTGTATCTTGTTCTTTATCTATATACACTTACAATAGTTTCGCGCTCAGCCCACGATATGCAGGTAATATGTGATCATAAAACTATTTAATATTTTGAATTTCATTATATCCCATGTTTAAGACAAAAGGCGGAAAGGACAATATTGAGCAAGTTTAGTTAATTTTCATGTTATGGAGTTAAAAGAAATATATTGCGCTGGTCATTCACTGAAATACTTACCAATCTTGAGCTGGTCATTCAGTTAACTACTTACCAATCTTGTGCTGGTCATTCACTAAATTACTTACCAGTCTTGAGCTGGTCATTCAGTTAAATACTTACCAATCATGAGCTTGTCATTCAGTTAAATACTTTCCAGTCTTGAGCTGGCCATTCAGTTAAATACTTTCCAGTCTTGAGCTGGCCATTCAGTTAAATACTTACCATTCTCGAGCTGGTCATTCAGTTAAATACTTACCATTCTCGAGCTGGTCATTCAGTTAAATACTTTCCAGTCTTGAGCTGGCCATTCGGTTAAATACTTACCAATCACGAGCTGGCCATTCAGTTAAATACTTTCCAGTCTTGAGCTGGCCATTCAGTTAAATACTTATCATTCTCGAGCTGGTCATTCAGTTAAATACTTTCCATTCTCGAGCTGGTCATTCAGTTAAATACTTTCCAGTCTTGAGCTGCTCGTTCAGTTAAATACTTACCGATCATGAGCTTGTCATTCAGTTAAATACTTTCCAGTCTTGAGCTGGTCATTCAGTTAAATACTTAGCATTCTCGAGCTGGTCATTCAGTTAAATACTTACCAATCTTGAGCTGGTCATTCAGTTAAATACTTACCAATCTTGAGCTGGCCATTCAGTTAAATACTTTCCAATCTTGAGCTGGCCATTCAGTTAAATACTTACCATTCTTGAGCTGGCCATTCAGTTAAATACTTACCATTCTCGAGCTGGTCATTCATTTAAATACTTACCATTCTCGAGCTGGTCATTCAGTTAAATACTTTCCAGTCTTGAGCTGGCCATTCGGTTAAATACTTACCAATCACGAGCTGGCCATTCAGTTAAATACTTTCCAGTCTTGAGCTGGCCATTCAGTTAAATACTTATCATTCTCGAGCGTGTCATTCAGTTAAATACTTTCCATTCTCGAGCTGGTCATTCAGTTAAATACTTTCCAGTCTTGAGCTGCTCGTTCAGTTAAATACTTACCAATCATGAGCTTGTCATTCAGTTAAATACTTTCCAGTCTTGAGCTTGTCATTCAGTTAAATACTTTCCAGTCTTGAGCTGGCCATTCAGTTAAATACTAACCATTCTCGAGGTGGTCGTTCAGTTAAATACTTACCATTCTTGAGCTGGCCATTCAGTTAAATACTTACCATTCTTGAGCTGGTCATTCAGTTAAATACTTACCATTCTCGAGCTGGTCGTTCAGATAAATACATACCAATCATGAGCGTGTCATTCAGTTAAATACTTGCCAGTCTTGAGCTGGCCATTCAGTTAAATACTTACCAATCTCGAGCTGGTCGTTCAGTAAATATTGCCATTCTTGAGCTGCCATTCAGTTAAATACTTTCCAATCTTGAGCTGGCCATTCAGTTAAAACTTACATTTGAGCTTGTCATTCAGTTAAATACTTACCATTCTCGAGCTGGTCATTCAGTTAAATACTTACCAATCATGAGCTTGTCATTCAGTTAAATACTTTCCAGTCTTGAGCTGGCCATTCAGTTAAATACTTACCAATCTCGAGCTTGTCATTCAGTTAAATACTTTCCAGTCTTGAGCTGGTCATTCAGTTAAATACTTACCAATCATGAGCGTGTCATTCAGTTAAATACTTACCAATCATGAGCGTGTCATTCAGTTAAATACTTACCAATCATGAGCGTGTCATTAGTTAAATACTTACCAATCTCGAGCTTGTCATTCAGTTAAATACTTTCCAGTCTTGAGCTGGCCATTCAGTTAAATACTTACCAGTCTTGAGCTGGTCATTCAGTTAAATACTTACCAATCATGTGCGTGTCATTCAGTTAAATACTTACCAATCTCGAGCTTGTCATTCAGTTAAATACTTTCCAGTCTTGAGCTGGTCATTCAGTTAAATAATTACCAATCATGAGCGTGTCATTCAGTTAAATACTTACCAGTCATGAGCGTGTCATTTAGTTAAATACTTTCCAGTCTTGAGCTGGTCATTCAGTTAAATACTTAGCATTCTCGAACTGGTCATTCAGTTAAATATCTACAAATCTAAAATAAAATATATATTTCAGATTCTTGCTACAGGAGAGAAAGTCCGTGAAGTCCTGCTCACCAATGACCGACCGTCTCATACAGAGGGCCATGGCCCAACATGTGGATTGAAGAAATAACGGCGATCCATTTAAATAACACGAAGTGATGAATATTTAAGACATTGTCGAAACTTAATCTATATTACTTCATACTAAGCGGGAATACGTACATACTTACCTTACACATGAACAACATAATTATGTGTTTTTGTTGTAAATGTGGTCTGTCTACTTGTCCGAATGTAAAGATATTTCATGCGCCTCTGTGTATAACGGAAATCCTGAGATTTTTGTCTAACACAATCGTGTAAGAAGTTGAACTAAAAAACTGGCAATAAGATCACGTGATGATGCATTTAAAAGATGAAAGGCACGTGTGTCTTGCTTTTTTTTTTTGCTGTATGACAAAATTCAAAGTAAAGTATTAGTTGGAAACATCCTATGTATAGGCTATATTATTCCATATATATGGTTGCATATTTGTGCCACGAGATAGCTAGGCAGCTATCGCGATACTTAATAAAAAATATCTTCATTTTTTTCTAAAAAGATTACGTCAATATTTGGAAGTTTCCTGGAAATATTATTGCGATAATTTACTTTATTATCTATAAAAGGTATACGCACGTGTCCACGGCTGCCATTTATTAGCAAGATAGCTGTGTATATACTTTAGAAAATTATCTTGATATTTTGAGCTTTTCTGGAATAGCGTAAAGTTTCCTGGAAACAAAAAGCATATCTAGAAAAGATAATTAATTGTGATGATGTAGTAGAAAACACAACTTTTCTGGAAAGTTTTGAGTATTACCTTGATAGCTAACACGCGTCTCGTGGCAGTTTCAAGCATAAACGCAAAATTTTGCGCTAAAGCATTTTCAAGAACAAAAATAGAAAGTTTAGAAAGTAGAAAGTTTACAGTATTATCCAGATATAGTTACCTAGATATGTGCCCCCATATCTATGCACACATATATTGTGAATTCAGGATATGTTGTACTGGGCATCACTCATAAAGAACTTGAACACTCAATGTACGTGTCATTTTTAAAGTTATGAATAAAGAAGTTCTTTTTTGAGAACATATTTGAAAAATCATTTAAGGTTAATGTTTGCAAAAATCGTTGTTAAAAGTAAGGGACCCGTAGTGAAATTGATTCATTCGACAGAATTTTCTCCGAACACGATTTCGACATGTGTTGTACGATACTGAAAGTAATAGATCACTGTCGTAGAACACGAGAACACGTGCTCACACGGAAACTGCTAATTGCCAGAGTTCCGCCTAGATTAACATGCAGGCTTGCAGTTTAATTTGATTAATTATAGCCATACTTAGCTAATATGTTGTACTTCTTTATGCACGACTATAAATAAGTTTTTGATGTATGCTCATCTAAATTTGCAGCTTTAACGAGGCTGTGCCGAGTTTAAGACACAACAACTATAAGTTTAATATATATATGTATGTTAGATTTGCATCGAAAAATATGCACTCATTCTTTCGTGAAATTATTCCGTCGCAGAACTCATGCATAATTTACGATACAAATCTAATAACCTATAAATATTAAAGCGGAAATAAAACTTTTCTATGTCGATTTATGACGTAACACTAAAATAAAATGCCCTTAAATAATATTTCAAATCTGCACTGATTCCAGTGTTTCGCTTAACTTTACAAACTCGTGTACGTGAAAATATGTGATATTTCCTCTTCACGTGTCGCATCTAAACTTGCTTTAAGTTACATAAAGTATTACAACAGCAACGGTTTATATAGGAAAATGTTTTTTCTCAAAAGAGTTTTTATTCAAAATTGCATCTAACAGATCTTATAAAAGGTAAAAAAAATGAAATTTGAGTCCATATGCACAACTTGCAGTTTCTTAAATACAAATGTAGTTTATGCAAACGATAATGTGTAACTTGTATCTAGTATCATAGTTAATTTGTGATTTATTTATTGACCAGAAACTAGTGTTTTAGACAATGAATATTAAATATTATGATATAATTTTGTTATTTAGCCTGAGCCGGTAAAACCGAAAAATTCATGGTTAAAGAATACGGCAACAAGCATGAAACTAACATCACCCAGTATCAAATTAAACCGTGTTTAGGAGTGGTGTACTGGTTACGGTGCCGCTCAACCCCAGAGTCGTATGTTCGACACCACCTTGGGCCAAGATCACGCCGTCATGTAACATCAGTACTGTTTTTATTTATCCCCACGCCAAAGGCGAAGAGGATATTAGAAATGCTCTCCGTCCGTGCGTGCGTCCGTCCGTCCGTGCGTCCGCAACGATCTTTGTCCGGAGCGTAACTCCAAAAGTACTGGAGGGATTTTCTTCAAACTTCATACACTGATAGAACACATTGGGAGGAAGTGCAGTGTGCAAGAACAATAACTCTACCTTGCCTATTTTTTGAGTTATTCCCCTTTATCATATTTTCTTAAAAAAAATTGTCCGGAGCATAACTCCAAAAGTACTGGAGGGATTTTCTTCAAACTTCATACACTGGTAGAACACATTGGGAGGAAGTGCAATCTGCAAGAAAAATAACTCTACCCTGCCTATTTTTTTGAGTTATTCCCCTTTATCATATTTTCTTTAAAAATTTTGTCCGGAGCATAACTCCAAAAGTACTGGAGGGATTTTCTTCAAACTTCATACACTGACAGAACACATCGGGAGGAAGTGCAGTGTGCAAGAACAATAACTCTACCTTGCCTTCTTTTTGAGTTATTCCCCTTTATCATATTTCTTAAAAAAATTTGTTCGCAGCATATCTTTTTCATGCATGGAGGGATTTTGATATATCTTGGCACAAATGTTCACCACCACGAGATGGAGTGTCATGCGCAAGAACCAGGTCCCTAGTTCTAAGGTCAAGGTCACACTTAGAGGTCAAAGGATACAAGAATGAAAACCTTGTCCGGAGCACTTCTACTTCATGCATAGAGGGATTTTGATATAACTTGGCACAAATGTTCACTAGCACGAGACAGAGTGTCATGCGCAAGATCCAGGTCCCTAGGTCTAAGGTCAAGGTCACACTTAGATACAAGAATGACTTTGTCCGAAGCATTTCTTCTTCATGCATGGAGGGATTTTGATGTAACTTGGCACAATTATACACCATCATGAGACGAAGTGTCATGCGCAGTTCCCTTCTTTAGAATTACTTCGCTTTGTTGTTACTTTAAATAGCTTTTATTGTAACCTTTTCATTACTAGTCGTAGGGAAAAATCGAGACCACTTTTCAGTAGTACAACATGCATGCTACATCCAATTTTGAGGTGTATTTTGACCAATCTCTACCTAGTAAAGACTTTTATGTGGACTTACAATTTTTTTTTTTTTTTTTTTTTTTTTAGATTAACTTCCATTAGTTGTTACTAATAACTTATGTTGTAACATTTTTATAATTGACCACAGGGAAAAAAACAAGACCACTTTTCTGTGGTACAACCTGGATGTTACTTTCCAATTTTAGGTGTATTTTAAGACATATCTACCTGGTAAGGAGTTTTTTTGTGGATTTAGAAAAACAAAAGACTTACAATGATTACTTAACAACCACAAAATTAAAATTCCATTTGCAAATACAGCTGCTAGAGTAAAGAAATTTGCTGTGACGGGCATATATTGTGACATTCTGGCGCTCTTGTTCCCTGTTAGCTTTCCATTCCTTCTTTTTACAGTAACCATATAGAAAAACATCATACAGCTATACTGTTCATGAAAATTAATAAAATTTAGTAGTAAACCACCCCACCACTGAATAATTCTTTCTTCCACATCTTTAAAACCCCTGATGTGGACCACTACTAAACTGTTTTTCAAAGCTTCTCCCAAAATGAATACTTTCAGACACTAACTTGCCAGGAACTTTAGCCTTCAATTATAATATGCTCGGCGGGGGGATTGGCCATGTCTAACATGGCTCTTGTTATTATTATTATCATTTTATTTTAATTTAAATGCGGTCTCGAGAATGGTTCCAATATGTTTGCAGCTTTCATCACAGTCCAGCTAAAATTAATACATGTATATATAAACTATTTACAATTTACTTAGAAAAGTGTATCTATCTGAAGACGCGACACGACTTTCTGAAGTACAAAGTCCTGGCCATTGACGTCAAAATTTTAGTTCCGGCCTGTCTTGACACGTCAGTATTATAATAGGATTTCGTTTGAAACAAAGAAGACTGAAGACAAAGTTGAAATCAAATAGTTTGGGCACGTATTCATCTTTTCCTTATTTTTAGTTCACCTGAGTGAAGCTTTTAGTATGGTCTTTTGTCCGTCGTCCGGCGTCCGTCGTCCGTCCACAATTGAGCTTGTGTGCACGATAGCGCTTTCATTTCTTATTTGATTGAACCAAACTTGCACATAACTTGTATCTCTATTAGATCTCTGTTCGTTTCGAAATCAAGCCATATTGCACGATGGGTCTTGGAGTTATGCCCCCTTGAAATGGCTAAAATCTGCACAATAGAGCTTGTGTTCACAATAGCGCTTTCATTTCTTATTTGATTTAAACCAAACTTGCACATAACTTGTATCTCTATTAGATCTCGGTTCCTTTCGAAAACCAGCCATATTGCACGATGGGTCTTGGAGTTATGCCCCCTGAAATGGCTAATATTGCAGATTTTAGCCTTGTGTTCACGATAGCGCTTTTATTTATTTTTGCATGTTTACCAAACTTGGTCACAGGTTAGATTGGTGAAAGATCTCAGTTCCTTTCGAAAATCAGATGGGTCGGATAATTTAGGCCAGAGTTTCGGGCTTTGAAATAGAGGGACCATCCATATTTCGCTAATTTTTTTTTTTTTTTTTTTTTTTTTAACACCTCACCGAATTTCTAGAAAATTTGTTCAAATTATGGCCCAGGGTCAAAACTGGCCCCACCCCAGGGATTACTTGTTTTTCACATAGACTTGTATAGGAAAATCTTTGTCCAATGTCGTTCTGAAATCGAATGTCGAATGTCGTTCTAAAATCGACTGAAACTACAATGGCTAGAGTTTAGATATTTGGTGTGTAGTATTGTCTAGTGGACCTCTACCAAGAATATACAAATCGTGGCCCTGCAGTCAAAATTGGCCCCACCCTGGGGACTACTTGTTTTTACATAGACTTATATAGGAAAATCTTTAAAAATCTTTTTGTCTGAAACCACAATGACTAGAGCTTAGATATTTGGTATGTAGCATTGTCTAGTGGACCTCTACAAAGATTATTCAAATCATGGCCCTGGAGTCAAAATTGGCCCCGCCCCAGGGGCTACTTGTTTTACATAGAATTATAGAGGGAAATCTTGAAAAATCTTTTTGTCTGAAACTACAATGGCTAGAGTTTAGATATTTGGTGTATATCATTATCTAGTTGACCTCTACCAAGATTGTTCAAATCATGGCCCTGGGGTCAAGATTGTCCCCGCCCCAGGGGATACTTGTTTTTACATAGACTTATATAGGAAAACTCTTGATTTAAAAAATTCATAAAAAATAGAAGACATGATATTTGAACCTGGAGAAAAAAACGCGTATTATGATTTTCATCAAGGATTGCTTTGGTCGAGATGTTGAGGGTGTGGGCCCAACCGGGTTGGCCGAGCCTATATTGCACCATTATCTCCTGTGAAACTGTTGAGCCAAATTTAAGGAAACTTTACAGGAATGATCCTTGGGTGGTCCTCTACCAAAATTGTTCAAATAACATTTTCAGTCATTAACTTGTTCTCCTACAACCATAGTGCCTCATTGGCTTATCAGGTGAGCGACCCAGGGCCACTTGGCCCTCTTGTATTTAGAAGATTAACAACCTGTTTATTAAATATGGCGAAAAATAATTATTCCACTGTTTACCGACAATGTTAGTGGCACGTGTATATCATTGATTTAACTCGAAGTTTCAATTTTATATCTTCCCTCATTATCCTCAAAATTTGAAGCTTTCCCCTCCGGCTGTCTCCTGTCCGTCTGTCTTTCTTTCCGTCTGTCGCCCCCTCCGTCTGTTTCTCTGTCTGTCTACCCGTCCGTCTGTCTCCATGTCCGTCCGTCTGTCAAAGGCCAAAAAATGTTACTTGACTACTTCTAAACACATAAGCTTTAACTATTTTATATTTTTGATATATTAAAAATGTAATGTGGGTACATGTACCTATACATCTCACGAACTGTATCCAGCAAGTGGTGATTTTAAACATATACTACCAAACTTCAATGTGTGATCAGATCTAGCCTCCAGAGCTACACAAGATCTGAAAAGTTGGAAAAAAAATCGTAACAAAATATCAGTTTTAAAAGTTAGAATCTGCTTTACTCCTGACAGTAATTCTAGATATTTGGGAAATTATAAACCAACGGAAAATATTTCTTGTAGCGTCCTTCCCTAGTTTAAATCCTTGGTGTTCTTGTTATAACTTTCGTCATCTAACAAAACATTATGAAATGAATTGTAACTGGAAAAGAAAAAGGAAACGGGATTTTGAAATAATCTTTCTCCGTAAATCGGGTTTTTGAGTGGTATTAGAGTTTTTGAGAATTCATCCGGTTTTAAGTCGACATATTTATTCAGTTTTGTCATGTACGAGCAGTTCGTAGCGCTAAGAGCACAAAAATGATATCAATATTTTTCTGGTGTGTTTTTACGGGAATAATCGGTATAAGTGAGTATATTGTTTCAGAAACTGTTTTTCGTTTTACATTTTCCAGTTGCTCTGTCTGGTCATTTTAAATGACTGCCAAAGGTCTGAGATAATCATGATTATGAAATTTAAAGAAATTCAGACGTTGCTAGTTTTCTGAAGAAAATTTAATTTGTTTCAAGCTCGACAATGGAATCGAATTCCTTTGCTTTTTTAAAAGAAAAAATACAGCAATATTTTACCATTAACTATAGAAAAAGAAGATGTAATGAGCTGCACACTTTTTACGCAAATGGCGAAAAATCGTTTTAGCCTCTTCCTATTTGATTGTGACGTTCTCGTTTTTACGATGATTTTTTTTCTAGGAAATAATTGTTGGCGGGCGAAATGTCTGAGTAGTGTGTAAAAACTGGCCCATAGATTTTTTTAAAAAAACTAAAGTTATCATATATAAATTTATGTTACTGTAAAATGAGCGAGATTTTTCAACCAAGTTCACACTGTCTGTTTGTAGGATTTACTTGCAGCATTTATTGAACGACTTGTTGCATTTTTAATTGGTTTCAAATACAATTTTCCCCGGAATCTGGAGTTGTTAGTTCGAGCCCGACTAGCTACAGCGTTCCGTGAAGTGGGAAAATTGCCCCTTCTTTACGGAGAATGCCTACTGGTTAGAAACTATAAAGACAGGTTGTGTAAGCAGGCCGCCGTGACATAATTTAAGGTTGTTGAGAAACGGCATAAACCCAACACAAATATTGGTTATCAACTTATTTTTTTTATGTCTGTACACTTTCATGTGACTTTTAATTTCAATTCGTTTATAATGTGCATATTTCGACCAACTTGAAAGTCAGCATTATACGGGAATAATTATTGCTTGTTTTGGGGTTTTACGCCAGTTTTCGTCAACAATTTACTACTGTCCCATTGAAAAAATATTAGGCACACTAGAGTGAATGTAGCGGACACCAAACCTATGACCGCTCGACTGAGGGGCGAACGCTCTAACCAGTATGTCATTCGGTCCGGTATGAAGGGTGGGGATATTTTTTGACTACATAAACTCCACAAGAGACTATTTTCTGAAATTTTTAAAGCGGGAATTCTAAAATCTGAATTGCATATATTTAATCCCCCGCCACAAGTGGTGGGGGTTATAGGAATGGTCTCCGTCCGTCCTTCCGTTACATTTTGTGTCCGCTCTGTATCTCCTAAACTCCTTGAAGGATTTTCATGAAACTTGGGTCAAATGATCACCTCTTCAAGACGATGTGCAGAACCCATGTGTCAGCCATGTCGGCTAAAGGTCAAGGTCACAACTCAAGGTCAAAAGTTTGAGCCTTCCATTTTGTGACCGCTCTGTATCTCTTAAACCTCTTGAAGGATAATTATGAAACTTGGATTAAATGATCACCTCACCAAGAGGGTGTGCAGAATCCGTGAGTCAACCATGCCGGCTCAAGGTCAATGTCACAACTGAGGGTCAAAGGTTTGAGCCTTCCATTTTGTGTCCACTCTGTATCTCCTAAACCCCTTGAAGGGTTTTCATCAAACTTTGGTCAAATGATCACCTCATCAAAAGCTCATGAGTCAGCCACGTCAACTCAAGGTCAAGGTCACAGCTCAAGGTCAAAGGTTTTAGCTCTGTATTTCCTAAACACCTTGGAGGATTTTCATAAAACTTGGGTCAAATGATCACTTTATCAAGACGTTATGCAGAATTCATGAGTCAGCCATATCAGTTCAAGGTCAAGGTCACAGCTAAAGGTCAAAAGTTTACTTTTTCACTATCCATAACAGTGGCGGGGAATTTAGCTGTCTTTCAGACTGTCTTGTTGTTACTCATGCCATTTAAAAAAAAGATGAAAATTAACATTGTGGGAATGGCTGTATATGAAGTCTTGAGATAATTTGTAGCCCGACCTAACTGTGTGCGTGTGCGTGTGCGTGTGCGTGTGTTAAAAAGATATGCTTGTTTTATTTTATGTATAACAAAGAGCCTTCAAATATGATAAAAATAAAAAAAAAAGAAGTTAATAATCAATACGGAAGCTAATCGTTATGTCTAGATCTACCCTTCCCGATTCTCATACATGTATTAGTTTTTAGCTCACCTGTCACAGAGTGACAAGGTGAGCTTTTGTGATCGCATTTCGTCCGGCGTCCGTCGCCCGTCCATCCGTCCGTCCGTCGTCCGTAAACTTTTACTTCAAACGACATCTCCTCATAAACCACTGGGCCAATTTTAACCAAACTTCACAGGAATGTTCCTTGGGTGAAGCTCTTCAAAAAATATTCAATGATTTGATTCCATGCAGAACTCTGGTTGCCATGGCAACCCGAAAGCAAAAACTTTAAAAATCTTCTTCTCAAAAACCAGAAGCCCTAGAGCTTAGATATTTGGTGTGAAGCATTTCCTAGTGGACCTCTACCAAGTTTGTTCAAGTCATGACCCCGGGGTCAAAACTGACCCCGCCCCAGGGGTCACTTGATTTTACATAGGAAAATCTTAAAAAATCTTCTCCTCAAAAACCAGAAGACCTAGAGCTTAGATATTTGGTGTGAAGCATTGCCTAATGGACCTCTACCAAGTTTGTTCAAATCATGACCCAAGGATCAAAATTGACCCTGCCCCAGGGGTCACTTGATTTAACATAGGAAAATCTTCAAAAAAATTCTAAAAATAAACCAGAAGGCCTAGATCTTAGATATTTGACATGTAGCATTGCTTAGTGGACCTCTACAAAATTTGTTCAAATCGTGACCCCCGGGGTCAAAATTGACCCCGCCCCAGGGGTCACTTGATTTTACATAGGAAAATCTTCAAAAATTTTCTAAAAATAAACCAGAAGGCCTAGAGCTTAGATATTTGACATGTAGCATTGCGTAGTGGACCTCTACAAAATTTGTTCAAATCATGACCCCTGGGATCAAGATAGACCCCGTCCCAGGGGTCACTTGATTTTACATAGGAAAATCTTCCATAAATTTCTAAAAATAAACCAGAAGGCCTAGATCTTAGATATTTGACATGTAGCATTGCCTAGTAGACTTCTACAAAATTTATTCAAATCATGACCCCGCCCCATGGGGTTACTTGATTGTAGATAGAAAAATCTTCCAAATTTTCTAAAAATAAACCAGAAAGCCTAGATCTTTAATATTTGACATGTAGCATTGCCTAGTGGACCTCTACAAAA
This sequence comes from Mercenaria mercenaria, assembly GCF_021730395.1. Classification (NCBI taxonomy): domain Eukaryota; kingdom Metazoa; phylum Mollusca; class Bivalvia; order Venerida; family Veneridae; genus Mercenaria; species Mercenaria mercenaria. Next base: position 13,680,700 of record NC_069376.1, on the reverse strand, counting down.
TTTGTTCAAATCTTGTTAAAATGTATTTGCCTATGTGCTCTATGTCAAAACTTGATCATATCATTTTGAGCAATGGTACTCAGGTGAGCGATACAGGGCCATCATGGCCCTCTTGTTTTACTTATAGAAGGCTCCGTATATCTGGGGCAGATTCTTTTGAATTCCAGTACCTGTATGTTCAATACTACAAAGAAATGTGTTGTGACTGTGTAGTTGAAAAGTAAATTATGTTTTTAAAATTCATAAGTGTTTGCCCTTTGATTGTCTGTTGTTTTAAAGGTATCATTAAAGATATGAAAAACGTTATAACCAAAATTGGACAATGTTGTGAATGTTTGAAGGTCAAGGTGAAATGTTTACTTTTCAATTCGAATGATTTTTAACGAGGAGTAATGTGTTTAAGTTCGAGCGCATTTGAAGAGCACCAACACGACAAATTAGCTCGCTAAAATGACAACTAGCGCGCCAAAACGACAAACTAGCGCGCAAATATGACAAAAACCGTATTTTTCGTATCGTCGCGGTACTTTGCCGTGTTGGGGCATTGGCGTGGTATCAAAGTACGATAGATCTGCTAATATTATGATCAAATTATACTGTTTAGTATCTGTTTAAAATCTCTTTATGCTACTACAGAGTAGGGAAGAATTAGTGGTAACCAAAAATCATTTCGTCAACGGAAAATAACACTCTTTGTTTTACATTACCCTCGACACAAGCACATGTGGTTTAAAATTCATGAAAAAACTAATAGTTTCCAAGAGATAAATGCGTCCACCTTTTCAGTGCATTTGCGCATTAATATTTACGATAAATCCTTGTTTACATTTCATACGCACACAAACCTGTATCATATTTAATTACTTCAAATTTATGTATTCATTCACTGGTACGTACTATCTAAAATACAATGATGTCGAGTAAATGTGTCTTGTTTTATCCAATTATTGGAATCTGTGTAATAGGTAAGTACAATGTTTCACAATTGCCTGCTGTTTTTTGTTTGATATTTTCCAATTTGTCGTATTAAGACATTTTATATTTAAAATGAATGAGTGTTAATCACAGAGTGTAAGATTATTATGAACAAGAGCTGTCGGATGACAGCGCGCTCGACTATTCGAAGAATTGACTGAAGAAGGGGGTCAAAATATTTCCATAGATTTTCAGACAAAACAAAAAATGGATTAAACAAAAAATGTTCCTGTATTTGTGGATTTCCATTAGTCTTGCACTAATGGCAATGTGTTACCATGATATCAAGTATGTTAAGTTATATGTTAGGCAAAATATGGACTTGTATGAAAACTTTAACTAATTTCCAAGTCCAAAAAGGACCATAATTCAGACAAAATAGTTGACAGAGTTATGTACTCTTAGCTACAGATGGAAATCATGTTGATAAACTAGTGTTAAAAGTTTCAAAGCCACAGTTCAAATATATTTTTGAAAAAAACTCTGACTTGTAAGAAAAACTGAACAAATTTCAAAGTCCAAAAAGGGCCATAATCCAGCCAAAATAGTTGTCAGGTTATGTACTCTTGCCTACAGATGATAATCATAATGATAAACAAGTGTTTAAAGTTTAACAGCCATATGCCAAATAGTCTTGACAAAACATGAATATATACAAAACAAAACCAATTTCCAAGTTCAGAAAGGGCCATAATTCAGTCAAAAAAGATCACAGAGTTATATACTCTTGCCTTATGATAGAGACTATTATACTGAACAAGTTATAAAAGGTTCAAAGCCATGTGTCAAACACTTTACACAAAATATAAACTGGTACGAAAAACTTGACCAAGATTTCTAAGTCAAAAGGGGCCATAATTCAACCAAAATGCTTGACAGAGTTTTGTACTCTTGCCTATGACTGGACATGTTGATGGTAAACAAGTGTTGAAAGTTTCAAAGCTTTATCTCAAAAGACTTTGTCAAAATATGAACTGGTACGAAAAACTTAACCAAGATTTCTAAGTCAAAAGGGGCCATAATTCAGTCAAAATGCTTGACAGAGTTTTGTACTCTTGCCTATGACTGGATATGTTGATGGTAAACAAGTGTTGAAAGTTTCAAAGCTTTATCTCAAAAGACTTTGTCAAAATATGAACTGGTACGAAAAACTTAACCAAGATTTCTAAGTCAAAAGGGGCCATAATTCAGTCAAAATGCTTGACAGAGTTTTGTACTCTTGCCTATGACTGGACATGTTGATTGTAAACAAGTGTTGAAAGTTTCAAAGCTTTATCTCAAAAGACTTTGTCAAAATATGAACTGGTACGAAAAACTTAACCAAGATTTCTAAGTCAAAAGGGGCCATAATTCAGTCAAAATGCTTGACAGAGTTATGTACTCTTGCCTACAACTGGACATGGTGATGGTTAACAAGTGTTGAAAGTTTCAAAGCTTTATCTGAAAAGACTTTGTCAAAATGTGGACTAGTACGAAAAACTTAACCAAGGTGTGACGCCGACGCCGTGGTGAGTAGGATAGCTCTACTTATTCTTCGAATAGTCGAGCTAAAAATAACAAAGAATATACATGTACACTAATTTTGACCCGCAGCCTTCTATGTCCTCGTGGTTTAATTCCTACGCATCTGAACTCCGAACCGTGGTAAATTAGACGACAAATCACTCGAAGGCATGGTTTATTTGTTAAATAACGCACGATTTTTAGCCTTCTTTGTTAAATAGGAAAACAAATAGGGTTGTATTAGAATACTTTATTTTCTAATTCATAGTAAGCGGTTTGGAAAAACGTTTTATATCCTATCATATAATAATTATTACCACAGTAAATGGTTTTTATGTAAAGCAAATGTGATCCACATCTTTCTTTGTTGTACACGTCTCAAATTTACTTATTTAATAAATATGAAAACATTATCAATATGCACTTGAATTTATCGGTTAACTGGCATTAATTGTCTGTAATGTGATTCTGACCTCGGGACCTACTCCCCCCTTTTGAACTATATCTCGTATTAATTCCTGATAAAAAAATTAAGTTTCGGTGGTCCGTACATGATCGCGTTGCCTGTAATTTATTTTTAGGTCAGCTTTTCTCTAAACTATAAGCTATTGCTTGACTGGAATACTTGTTCACCTACATAAGCTGTACCCAATAGCAGAAACATAACTATCTTGCTTTTTGAAGATTATGACGCCCCTTATTGTACTTAGAAAATATTCAGATTTCTTGGTTAAGTTTTATGTTTAGGTCAACTTTTTCCTAAATATCAAAGTACATGCTTTAAACTGGTAAATAATGTTTAATCATTTTGACCCGTACATCAAGAAACATAACTCCATCTTGCTTTTTGCAAGATTTATTGCCCCTTTTGGACTTAGAAAATCAGTTTTCTGGTTAAGTTTTATGTTTAGGTCAGCTTTTATCCTAAACTATCAAAGCTATTGCTTTAAAACTTGCAACACTTGTTCACCATCATAAGTTGACCCTGTACAGCAAGAAACATAACTCCATCCTGCTTTTTGCAAGATTTATGGCCCCTTTTGGACTTAGAAAATATCAGATTTCTTGGTTAAGTTTTATGTTTAGGTCAACTTTTTCTCTTAAACTATCAAAGCTATTGCTTTGAAACTTGCAACACTTGTTGACCATCATAAGCTGACCCTGTACAGCAAGCAACATAACTCCATCCTGCTTTTTGCAATAATTATTGCCCCTTTTGGACTTAGAAAATCATTTTCTTGGTTGAGTATTATGTTTAAGTCAACTTTTCTCATAAACTATCAAAGCTATTGCTTTAAAACTTGCAACAGTTTTTCACCATCATAAGTGGACACTGAACATCAAGAAACATAACTCTATCCTGCTTTTTGCAAGAATGATGGCCCTTTTTAGACTTAGAAAATCATGGGTAGGACAATATTTCTATTACACAAAAAAAATCAGATGAGCGTCAGCACCCGCAAGGCGGTGCTCTTGTTTTTTAAGAGTAATCATAGTTACACGTTAAAACAAGTGGTATTAAAATGTTTTAAAAGTATCTTAGATAAAAATACATATTACCTGTAACCAGCGTTCCAGAGAAAATATAACAAGAGAAAAAGATTAAAATTCAAGAAATATGATACATAAATTAATATAAACGATAGCATTACAATACGATAAATTGAAGAAAAAAAAAGCTCTATTCAGTAAGTGATTTCGAACGTGCGTGCGTGGAAGTCAGACACTTTACCTCTACGCAACCGTTTCATCGATCAAATTTGCATGTTACTTTAGTAATGTAGATACTTTCAGGATACTAATATTGCGTAAATTAACGAAAACGCCCGAAAATCTTAGCGAAGATTAATGAGTGCCAGGTCAATACTTATGGGCAATACTTACTTGTTAAAAGCTTCTTAATTTGTTTGTGTCGGATCGTGCTACCCAAATAGAAATCCCAGGGGCGAGGACTCTCCTCGTTCACTCCCCTGATATTAAAACAACGAGATAATGCAATATTGTTGCAATGAACGTTTTAGACCCATTACAAACACACCCAGGAAATTTACTTGAGGTACGATAGCCAAGCTCTCTTCTCCTCACCATCTTATTATAGATAGTATTCTTCTCCTTTCAAGATGACATTTGTATAATATTACATAATTCCTAGTTATACCGTAAAAGGTAGGTCAGATCCTACTATATTACTAAATTGTAAACGAATAGTCTTCAGTTTTTTTGTTTTTTTTTAATTTTATTATTATTATTTTTTTGCTCTGTAGAGCTATTTTCCTTATTTTCTTGGCATTTTTCTTTTTGCTAAAAGCATATGACATATCTATGCTTAACAATGTCAAACAACATGACAAAATTTTTCATGAAAACTTAGATTATACACCACCCATGCGCATCCAGCTTATTTTCTCAGAGGGGGTCCGACCCCTCCCTCCCCCTCCCCGGAAAATTTTGATTTTTAGTGCTTCATTTTCTGCATTCCGAGGCATTTTAGGAGCATTTAAGAACACCTTTCCACTGTAGTTTTATATACAATATATCCTTTATTTTCACAGTTTTATGTGCTAACCTGTTAAATTTGGGGATAATGATAAAATCAAATTTTCTTCAAGGTAGAATTTTTATGTGTGCTGCGGCCATTGGAAATAGGTCAATTTTATATAGAAAAAAGAACAACTATTTAGTGTGTTATAATTTAAAACCCACCTTGTTAAATAACCACCGTAGGTTGAAAGCTACGGCTACAACATTTATGATTTAAAGGGACTGGCCTCCAGAACGTTCGAAAACATTTTTTTTTAGATTTCTGGAAATAAATGCTCTATTTCTTAAGAAGGCTTTAAAACTTAATTACTGACAATACGGAAACATGAGAATTTGCTCAGGTTATTACTACTTTTTTACAATGAAAATCCTTTACTCCAGGTAAACTGTTTCAATTATAAATACAATGTATCTGTATTTTGAAGTCATAATTTACTACTTCCGCTATAGCACTATTGGTTACGACGATGGTAAAATGTCTTTATTGCCGCGGCGATACGGGATTCGATTCCCTCCGCGGTCGTATTTTTTATTCTTGAAATTGGAATTTTTAACTTATTTTAGGAACAAAAACTCATATTTTCATGTTCATAATATGACCAAACTTCAATTTGAAAGAAAGATTACTTTTTAGCCAAATCTGTAGGTCAGTGCCTTTAAGCGTGTTTGATATATGCCTATATAGGGTTAGGGCTAGTGACAGTAAGCGTTGTATGTACTCTCACATTCAAGTAACATGACATTTTTACTCGAGATTTTATATCCGCTACTTGAATTTATATCTATTCAATTACTATGTAATACACATGCAACTAGCCACTTTAGAGGTATAATATAACATATTTGTCACATATGAACGGAAACACATATTTGATCCCGCTATGTACTACATGAATTAGATGTAAAATATTAAATACATGTATTTGTTTATTTATATATAACATCAGCATAACAGTAAGAAGACCGCTTTGATAGCCTCAGTGGCAGTGTGTCCACTTCGAGTGCGGGAGGTCGTGGGTTCGATCCCCGGCCGCGTCACACCAAAGACTTAAATGCATTCCATCAAAAATTAGTATAAACCAAACAATAGCAGAAGTATCTTTCAAATAGAAAGTCGGTACATGTTACATCAAGCCATAAAACACGACGTTCCGTGTATAATTCAATAGTAAAAATTTCATATATAGCAACTATGAATCTGAAATATCAATGAACTCTGACATGTAAAATATAGTGTATGAAATGATATCACAATTTATAATTTTGGATATCGTTAAAGTACTTTACGACATCCTGAAATACATTCGAGGTATCATAAAACGAGCTGATACCACAAACAGAAAAAAAATGAAAATTTCTCAAAATGAATATTATCAATGAGCCGCACCATGAGAAACCCAGCATGGTGCATTTGCGAATTTGCGACCAGCATGGATCCAGACCAGCCTGCGCATCCGCGCAGTCTGGTCAGGATCCATACTGTTCGCTAACGGTTTCTTTAATTGCAATAGGCTTTGAAAGCGAACAACATGGATCCAGAGCAGACTGCACTGTGCTGGTTTTCTCATGGTGCGGATCATTTCGTGTCCTTTATTCGATGTAACGATTTCCTAAATCATGAAATATATCAATGATAAGCCTAATGGTTAATTATTTATGGGCATCTCAAAATGTGTTTGGTTTTATTTATTTTACTTGCATACAGTGTTGTAATATCTTCTGGTCTTTTGGGATCATGGAGCACACTCAATACCTATGTAATAGAATTACACTCAAATCGGTGCTTGGAGTGCTAGGGATGTTGCATTGTCCATTACTTCTCATGAACAGACTCAATCAACCCGAATCATTTTTTTAACAAATGTTATTAAGTATCACAAAAGCAATTTTTAAATGCCATGGGGAGCCCGGCCGTAAAAAGTCTCCCCGTACTTGGATTCAGTCAAGCTGTTATATTTTCTGGTCCTTTTGGATCACATGTGTAATGGAATTCCGCTTCAGCCGGTGCTAGAGGGAGTGACGGGTGTTGCACTTTCCATTATCTTTCATGAACAGACCCCGCTATGTATTTGCTTTGTTGCATTCTGTGCCTCAACATAATCTGCTGATAGGTTTTATTATTTATGATATCCAAAATAGATATGGCCCAGTATCTGTGAAAGAATAGAAAAAAAACCCGTCCTGGAAGTCCTGCTCGAAAATGATACCAATGTAAATCAAAACACTGTAACAATTAAAAACACATTTCAAAGAGAACGTAAACAGAAAAATCTATAAGTATTTCTTTTTTCAAATTCAGGTCTGACTTCACTGACAAAGGTAACCGAGTCAACACTAATAACAGATGCATCAGCGACTGACAAACCTACCGAGCTAGCACCAGTCACAGATGCATCAATGACTGACAAACCTACCGAGCTAACACCAGTCGCAGATGCACCAACGACTGGCAAACCTACCGAGCTAGCACCAGTCACAGATGCATCAACGACTGACAAACCTACCGAGTCAGCAACAGCCACAGATGCAACAACGACTGACAAACCTACCGAGCCAGCAACAGTCACAGATGCATCAACGACTGACAAACCTACCGAGCTAGTACCAGTCACAGATGCATCAGCGACTGACAAACCTACCGAGTCAGCAACAGTCACAGATGCATCAGCGACTGACAAACCTACCGAGCCAGCAACAGTCACAGATGCATCAGCGACTGACAAACCTACCGAGCCAGCAACAGTCACAGATGCATCAACGACTGACAAACCTACCGAGGCAGCAACAGTCACAGATGCATCAACGACTGACAAACCTACCGAGCTAGCACCAGTCCAGATGCATCAACACTGCAAACCTACCGAGCAGCACCAGTCACAGATGCATCAACGACTGACAACCTACGAGTCGCACAGCCCGATGCACCAACGACTGGCAAACCTACCGAGCTAGCACCAGTCACAGATGCATCAACGACTGACAACCCTACCGAGTCAGCAACAGCCACAGATGCATCAACGACTGACAAACCTACCGAGCCAGCAACAGTCACAGATGCATCAACGACTGACAAACCTACCGAGCTAGTACCAGTCACAGATGCATCAACGACTGACAAACCTACCGAGTCAGCAACAGTCACAGATGCATCAGCGACTGACAAACCTACCGAGCCAGTAACAGTCACAGATGCATCAGCGACTGACAAACCTACCGAGCTAGCCCCAGTCACAGATGCATCAATGACTGACAAACCTACCGAGCTAACACCAGTCGCAGATGCACCAACGACTGGCAAACCTACCGAGCTAGCACCAGTCACAGATGCATCAACGACTGACAAACCTACCGAGCCAGCAACAGCCACAGATGCACCAACGACTGACAAACCTACCGAGCCAGCATCAATCAAAGATGCATCAACGACTGACAAACCTTCCGAGTCAGCACCAGTCGCAGATGTATCAACGACTGACAAACCTACCGAGCCAGCAACAGTCACAGATGCATCAACGACTGACAAACCTACCGAGGCAGCAACAGTCACAGATGCATCAACGACTGACAACCCTACCGAGTCAGCAACAGCCACAGATGCATCAACGACTGACAAACCTACCGAGCTAGTACCAGTCACAGATGCATCAACGACTGACAAACCTACCGAGTCAGCAACAGTCACAGATGCATCAGCGATTGACAAACCTACCGAGCCAGCACCAGTCGCAGATGCATCAGCGACTGACAAACCTACCGAGTCAGCAACAGTCACAGATGCATCAACGAATGACAAACCTACCGACCCAGCAATAGTCACAGATGTGGCAACGACTGACAAACCTACCGAGCCAGCACCAGTCGCAGATGCATCAGCGACTGACAAACCTACCGAGTCAGCAACAGTCACAGATGCATCAGCGACTGACAAACCTACCGAGTCAGCAACAGTCACAGATGCATCAACGACTGACAAACCTACCGAGCCAGCAACAGTCACAGATGCGGCAACGACTGACAAACCTACCGAGGCAGCAACAGTCACAGATGCATCAACGACTGACACACCTACCGAGCCAGCATCAATCAAAGATGCATCAACGACTGAAAAACCTGCCGAGCTAGCATCAATCACAGATACAACAACGACTAAGAAACTTACCGAGCTAGCACCAGTCGCAGATGCATCAACGACTGACAGGCGCACCGAGGCAGCATCAGTCAAAGATGCATCAGCGACTGACAAACCTACCGAGCCAGCATCAATCACAGATACATCAACGACTAAGAAACTTACCGAGCTAGCACCAGCCACAGATGCATCAACGACTGACAAGCGTACCGACCCAGCATCAATCACAGATGCATCAATGACTGACAGGCGCACCGAACCAGTACAAATTATAAATGCACCAATGACTGACAAACCTACCGACCCAACACCAATCACAGATGCATCAATGACTGACAAGCCTACAAATTCAAAATTAATCATGAATACAAAAATGGGTAAGAAGTCTACTGGGACATTAACAGTCTCAAATACAGCAATGGTTACTGAATCTATTAAGTTTACTGCAGCAATGGTTGCGAAGTTCCCCGAGCCAACATTAGATCTACATCATAAAATGGCTGGGATGTCTACCAAGTCAACACTCACCACTAATCCACCAATAACTGATGAGGTTCGCAAGTCAACACACACCACTAATCCACCAATAACTGACGAGGTTCGCAAGCCAGCACACACGACTAATCTACCAATAACTGACGAGGTTCGCAAGTCAACACACACCACTAGTCCATCAATAACTGACGAGGTTCGCAAGTCAACACACACCACTAATCCAGCAATAACTGACGAGGTTCGCAAGTCAACTCCAAGTACAACTTCAACATTGGTTGAGATATTTACAAAGCGCTTACAAATAACAATTTTTTCGAATACAGAGATTTCTGGAAACACAGACAGGCTCACAACTTCATCAGTTACAGGCACATACAATGGACGTGATGAAACACTCCGTGAAGATCAGAATATTTCTGCAGAACATAATACTAACACTTCTTCCTGTTTAGAAATGAACATCTTACCTCTAGTTGTTATGGTTTTTGTGGTGACTTACTGTATGTAAAACTTAACTTATAAGATGGTCCGCCTGTCACTCGGCAGTTTTCGTGTGTTTACGTATTCGCTTAAGGTACTTCGACAATCATCGGACGTAAAGGTAGCTCGACGTGCAAATGGCTTTTCGTAAAAACGAAGAATGCCGAACACACGTACGGACAAAACATAATTTGCCAATTGTCATTTGGACTGATTACACCACACAGGAAGAGAACTACTCAGTGTTACATGTGAAATGTAGTTAAATGCTGTTGATGACATCCGGTTTTATGAGTCATATGAGGATGTGACAGTTATATTTTTGGCTTAGTTTAATTGCTTATTGTATTGAGAAAACTTCTAGACCATTATCACTGTGAATTTCAAAGAATAAGTTCTTCGAGAAAATGTCTACATACGCGTAATTGCTAAACAATTTTTATGGGAACATTTTTAGAGGGTGATGTTTCTAAGAACAAATCATTTTTCTAATATGTAACATAACATGTCAATATTTTCTATTTTTGATAAGAAGACCGACATGTCATACTAAATGACCATATATGGTTTTCATATCACTGAAATGCTCTAAAATACTGAAAATGACGTCTGATTATTTTATTGTTTAAATGAAATAGAGAAAGAACTGAATTTGTAGAATGTAACCTCATTACGGGTCCGCAATCTGATCACCTCGGCCTTTATGCTATGCTATGTATTACACGGAGAATATGGAAATACTCGTGTTTCACGATTGTACGGGTTCGCTATTTTAGATTAAAAAAACTTTCCTACTTTCTGTGCACGATGTTTCCTTGTAACAAGTCAAGATTAAGCGAATGAGCTAAAATAAAGATGATTATTTCTTCAATGTTTTCCATTTTCTTCCTATTTACTAATTCAATATTATCAGTAATAAATAAAAAAAAAATCTAAAGGCTAAAAATGAGACCCTAAGTTGCAGTGATAGTGTATGACCTATAAGTTTTAAGCGCTAACATTTCGTCATAAAAGTGATTTCAGCTAAAAGGGCAAAGAAAATAAGGAAAGTTAAATCCACCACAATGAGATACGATTTTTGCTCGCGCCTTTTTCTATTTAGTGTATGTATGTATCATGTTTTTAATGCGTGCTGGACATGTCTTTTACGAAATAAACTTCATGGGCCAGCGCATTTTAAAAACAATAGCAGACATTCTGAAAAACATGTACAGTTCGTTAAGTTATCTTTACAAATGAAAAATATTTCGTAAGAAAGCCTTGGCAAAACCAACAGATCTCACATTTCAAATATCAAGAGATCTGGACTATAAGAGCGTATAATTTATATCTAGAAACATCAACACATTTGACAATTTTTTTTAAACATTCCAAACAGTCTTGGTATCTTCGACTGGAGCTTAACTTCGATCGAGGTATGGGACAATATGAGATTAAAAGTGTTTTCGAAAAACAGGCGTTTTGGATATGAAAAAAAAGTGTTATATAAAAATGCTTGTTCCATAAGAGCAGTGTGCTAATGTCTTAGATATAGTCTTAAATGCCAGTGACATTTTCGATATAAGCATGTTTATTTAGGATATCGACATGGCTTTAAAGGAGGAAATTTGAATTAATATGCAGTTTGCACATCAGGAATTTATGACAATATATTTGCTGTCATGAAACACAGTTGAGTTTGATAATTACAGGCATCCTCTTTCTTCAAAGCTGGTTTGACGTACTTCTAGGTTAACTTGGAAATATGCAGACACGTCATGCCTTTTATGATCTTAGTAAGGTTACTTTAGTAAACTGTCACACAGTATTGTTGTGGAGGCGGGTGTAGCCTATTCGGTGTTAGGATGGAAGCGGCCGGTATCAGTGTTTGTGAAGAGGCGGTAGGGGTCAGTGCTGGGTAGGAGCCGCCAGGATAGGCGGCGTCAGGGCGGGGTCAGGGTTTGGGTGGAGGCAGGCGGGGTCAAGGTGGAGGTTGTGGCGAGTATATTACATCACTTTTTTATCTTAAAATAAATAATAGGCCTAAACATACATTACACTGTTTACCCGTCGCAATAAAGCTACTAGAAAATTAACGAATTCCAAATTGTAAAAATCTGAGCTCATATTACTTGAATCCCTTGTATAATTTGTATAACATGTATTCATCCGCTGATCATAACATTATACGCTTTGATGAACTATTTTGTTATTAATAATCTTGTTTTCCCTGCACTTTATTCGTAGTTACCGGATAGTCATAATAACCAGTTACTAACGTAAGTAAAGAATATATAATGAAAGAAGAGTGTGGGTTGTGATGGTGGCAATGCTCTTGCTGTTTTGTGCCGAGTAGCACTTTGGTCTCGTGGGCTAAATCAACTCGAGCTGTACAATTCAGAGCACATTCTGTAATATCAAATTTTAGCATATTCTAAGCGTCGTTGAAATGAAATAAAGCCATTAGCTCTACATAAATTTGATGATACACTATTGTAATAAAGCTTTGACGTTGACGCCGTTATAAGTGTAGTCCTGAGACGTTGGTCGAATTTATTTGGTATATAGCAGATAAAGAAAGAAGACATGTTGATGTTTCAGCAGATAAAAAAATTTACATGTGGTGTAAAGAATAGTACATTTGCGCTTTCCACAATGAATTTATTACACGCGTTAAATAGAATTGATAAAACTCGTTTAATAAATTCAAAATGAAAAGACATCTATCTATGTAGTCTGCAGTAGTTCGTTCTAAGTCCTCTAAAATATGTAAATAAATTAAAACACAATGCAATTTATAAACTTTTTTAATTAATCTCTTCTAAGTACAAATGTGTTTGCATATCTTACAAATAACCACCGGGAGTTTCTGTTTTTCTTTGTTGTTTTTTCTTTATCCTGAAATAAAAAATAAAATTTTGAAGCATCAAATTTTATCTAATGTTTATTCTTTCCTATAGGCTAGATACTGTAATGTGCCTAGAATAAAGGCTAGATACTGCTGTGTGCCTAGAATATAGGCTAAATACTGTAATGTGCCTAAAATAAAGGCTAGATACTGCTGTGTGCCTAGAATATAGGCTAGATACTGTAATGTGCCTAGAATAAAGGCTAGATACTGCTGTGTGCCTAGAATATAGGCTAAATACTGTAATGTGCTTAGAATATACAGTACTAGATAGTGTTCCTAGAATACATTATTTTAAGTGCCTAGAATACAGTACATTGTGTGCCCAGAATACAGTATATACTGTGCCTAGAATACATTAGGCAGTGTGCCTAGAACACAGTTAATAGTGTTCATAGATTTCAACATATAGTATACCTAAAATACAGCACATTGTGTGCCCAAAATACAGTAGATATCGAGTCTAGAATACAGCAGATTGAGTGCCTAGAATACAGTAGATAGCGAGTCTAGAATACAGCAGATTGAGTGCCTAGAATACAGTAGATATCGAGTCTAGAATACAGCAGATTGAGTGCCTAGAATACAGTAGATATCGAGTCTAGAATACAGCAGATTGAGTGCCTAGAATACAGTAGATCATGTGCTTACAGTAAACAGTGAACCTAGAATATACGAGATAATTTACCTAGAATACAATAGCTAGGTAGTGCACCTAAAATACATTAGGTAGTGTGACTAGAATGCTGTAGGTAGTGTGTCTAGACTTCCTTTTCCCCCGGTTAATATTGTATTGTTTTAAATTGATTATAGAAAAGTCACCTTTTTAATAGCATTTACATTCGTTGTCGACGCAATGCCAGGCTTTTCCACGGTTTGTGCACCTCTTTCCGGTATTGAGACAGTCGTCGCGAGTAGTACAACCTACATGGACAGATTACAGGACAAACACATGAATATTAACATCACTATTTTAAAGGCAATGTCCATTATCTTTTGTTTTCATGTCTTATTTTAGGGATTTTATGCCTAAATTTCATATTTGACACAAAATCAACAGTTACTCCACATCGTCTTACGGAGGCATAAGTTACGTGACGTGTGGTTTTACTATCTCTTTACCGATCAAAGTCAGAAAATGTCATTAAGGACGGAAATAACGAAAACAAACTTATTAATTTAACCCTTTCGATAACTGACAGACGGATGGACGCTCAAATGTTGGGGTTAAGGAGGCAAAATATAAATTTATAAGTTCAAGTTAAAAAAAGAAAAAGAAACAGCCGACTTGATCATTCCGCTATTTTTGTTTGTCAATATACGAACAAATTTGTTGTTTCACGGTTGTTTTTTTTTTGTTTGGGGTTTTGTTTTTTTTTTCAGAAAAAAAAAAAGTACATGTACAGGTATATTTACAATATAGGTATATCATTTGGCGGTAGGTGCATATAACATATTCTGAGTTCGAACACATGTTTTGATTTCTGTGCAACAAAATATAAATAAAAATATATAGAGAAAAATCGCACGTCCCCTTTATGTCACCATAGTATCTATGTAAACATGAATTTGTTTGTGTATGAACAATATCGTATGTTTGATTCAAAATATTTCACACTCATTACATATATAAACGATTCTAACAATAAAAAGAATTATGCGCTGATAGCAAAAAAAAAATGGTAGTTGATATGTTATAAATAACGTGCTGATAAAAATGAATGCTTAATTAAAAAGTATAAATCTGAAATGGTGGGTTAGTTAGGTTTTTTAAGTATAAAATTTAACTGTGAAAGCCGTCATCTTTTATACTTTTATATTTCGGCAAGTTTAATAGATCTGGCGATTTTTTTTACGTTTCAAGCGATTATCTAATAACATAAGCCTAGTATATTCAGTTTAAAATGTTTACTGGTATCAGGGTAAAAGTGAAATGTTTTAATTAGAATATTTATCCATTTCTCTACAATTAACAAAAGCAATAAGGTAAATGGAAAATTATTACTTGTTGGTATTGGCGAGCACGTGCATTCTTCTCGTTCACAGATCACTTTACTTCCGTTAGCACACATTGTGATTTGGCAGTCTATTGGTCCCACACATCTCTCTGCATACACAACTGTAATCAAATCATTTTTTATTATTTATTATGTGCTTAAACACACTATCCCTTACTCAATGCGGGCTTATTGCTTTATAAATTTCTGAAGAAATGCTAAATTGACCTTTTGCCCTCTATGAATGTTAAAGACCTGCCCCAGTCCTACCTCAAAGTTTTAACCTTAAATTGTCACTGAAAAAGCATGAAAATCCTGACTATGAACAGTGACGCCTGTCAAAATAGAGTCTATTTTATAAAAAATTCTATGAACGTTAGAATAAGATTTGTTTTTTGTTTTTTAAAAAAAATAAAAGCTCCAAATCAAAAAAAAAAAAGATGACCGCGTCGGGAACCGAGCCCCGGACCGCCGCGGCAATAAAGACATTTTCCCGTAGTCATAATCAATAGAGCCAATAGAGGAATTAGTGAATTATGACTTTAGTATATAGATATTTATGATCGAAACAGTTTATCTGGAGTAACGCGTTACAAATGCTTTTCAATTTTCATCGTAAAAAAGTAGTAAAAACTAAATAATTTGATTGAACGCCTATTTTTATACAATGATATATTCAATGGCGTTGTACATAATAATAATAATTTTAATAATAGTAATAATAATAACTATTATTATGACAATATTAATAAGGAAAATTATAATAATAATAATAACAGCCTTATTGTAACAAACAGTCATGACCGCACCCCTCCCCTTGAGGTCATTTTACCCCTTTTGCGAATACCAGTGCTTAAAGCATCACATGGTACGCCCAGACCAGCTGCATATAGAGGTTTAACCCCCACCCCGGTTAATGGTGCCATCAAATACCATTGTGAAAGAAATACTACACACTACCCTACCCGTAGAGCCTTACTAACATTCGTGTTTAATTAATGTAAAACCTTTTACAAAAATTTAAGTACAATCACCGGCTGTTCGCATAATAAACAGTTATCAAAAAATTTAAAACAATACCGCGAAATCTCTGAAATACAGTATCTCAAGTTTTTTTTGCGTAGTTCTAACGGCAGTTCATTCCAAAGTTTTGGACCAATAGTACAGGAACTTCCATCATTGAATGTTTTGCACTTGTTGTATGGAACAACAAAAACAGTAACTTATGTTTCTGTAACATATAGTTTGTCAGTAATTAAGTTTTAAAGCCTTTAAACGACGAAATAGAGCATTTATTTCCAGATATCTACAAAAGTATTTTGTTGTTGTTTTTTGTCGAACAATCTGGAGGCCAGTCCCTTTAAAACAACATGTCAAATATTAATGAACATAAAACCTCAATAAATTTACTCTAAACTTTAAAAAAAATAAAGTTCGCTTAGAATCTTAAAGAAAATGGTACTACTTACAAACAGCGGCGAATGCCAATACTGCTGCGATTACGACCTTCATTCTTGATATCTCTCTTAGTTCTGTGACTAGTTTCACACAAGGTCCATTATTTAAACCATATTTGACCATTGAGTCATGTAAGTAATGACGCAATGTTATAACACAAAATGTTACAATGTTATTCAAGAAATGGGGCAATGTTACAGCACAGAAGACAAGAGTACTTTATTGCCGTTTTGGAGCTCATTGTATCTGACACAGTTGCAATTTAATATAATAAAGTGAAACTTTGTCATGAAGTTAGAAGATAATGGAAACTAATTACAACAACAGAGGTTTTCGTGACAGGCCTAATCACAGTATCTAGATATTCCACGTAAATATAAATTTGAAAATTAAATGGCAAAGAATTTCACAGACCATTTCATAACCGAATATATACCTAAACCAATGTATATTCCTAAAACTGAATATGACCGAATGCAGATTCTATACAATTCTAACATCGAAGTTCAATATTGGTATGGCGTCTAAATGGACCGGAGAAGAGACCTTCATTGAATTACTTCAGGATTTCTGTAAAATTATTGAAAAGGGCCAAGTTTTCACTGAGCAGATTACAAAATCTTAAAGGTGTTTATGGCAAATGTTTCTAAGACATATTAGAAAATAACCATTGTTTGCAGAACTTATTTACAGAATTCTTTGATCGCGTTCGATTCCGTGTCATCCTGATACGGCGGAATTTCCAGCTATTGTTGGTGGAGAAAGACCCCAGTTTCCCTCTTTCTGCGAGCCAGCCAGCTATTGTTGGTGGAGAAAGACCCCAGTTTCCCTCTTTCTGCGAGCCAGCCACCTATTGTTGGTGGAGAAAGACCCAGTTTCCCTCTTTCTGCGAGCCAGCAGCTATGTGACCCCAGTTCCTCTTTCTGCGAGCCAGCCAGCTATTGTTGGTGGAGAAAGACCCCAGTTTCCCTCTTTCTGCGAGCCAGCCAGCTATTGTTGGTGGAGAAAGACCCCAGTTTCCCTCTTTCTGCGAGCCAGCCAGCTATTGTTGGTGGAGAAAGACCCCAGTTTCCCTCTTTCTGCGAGCCAGTTTGACGAGTTTCTCACACGAAAATTCTACTCCTCGAGTGACGTTTCGAATCAACATCGGTAATTTTAAGTTGGAGGCCTTAAGGGTTAGGGTCAGAGCCCCCATGTACAGAAGTAACATGTTTTTTTTTTTATTTCTCAATTTTGCTTCTTTTCTCACTTAAAACACCCACGAAAAACGTCCCTGTATGCTTCAGCGTTATTTACTTCATATCCTTAAGTGTTGCTAAGTCAATGCTCACAGCGTTTCTATGTCAATATCCTTAAGCGTTGCTAACTTCATATCATCAACGTTGCTAAGTCAATGCTCACAGCATTTCTATGCCAATATCCTTAAGCGTTGCTAACTTCATATCATCAACGTTGCTAAGTCAATGCTCACAGCGTTTCTGTGTCAATATCCTTAAGCGTTGCTAACTTCATATCATCAACGTTGCTAAGTCAATGGTCACAGCGTTGCTATTTCAATATCCTCAGCGTTGCTATGTCAATATCCACAGTATTTCGAAGCCAGTATCAACAGCGTTACTAACTTTACATTATATCATCAGCGTTGCTAAGTCAAAACGCTCAACATTTTAAGTTAATAATACTCAACCTAACTTTATATCTTCAGCGTTGCCAAGTCAATGCTTTCAGCGTTGCCAAGTTAATATCCTCAGCATTTCTTAGTCAATATCATCAGCGTTGCTAAGTCAATATCCTAAGCATTGCTGAGTAAATATCCTCTGCGTTGCTAAGTCAATGTCCTCCGAGTTGCTATGTCAATATCCTCAACATTGCTAAGTCAATTTCTTCAGCAATGTGTAGTCAATGTCCTCAGCATTGCTAAGTCAATATCCTCGGTGTTACAGTCAATATCCTCAGTATTGCTAAGTCAATTTCCTCGGTGTTACTAAGTCAATATCATCGATGTTACTAAGCCAATATCCTCGGTGTTACTAAGCCAATATCCTCGGTGTTACTAAGCCAATATCCTCGGTGTTACTACGCCAATATCCTCGATGTTACTAAGTCAATATCCTCGATGTTACTAAGTCAATATCCTCGGTGTTACTAAGCCAATATCCTCGGTGTTACTAAGTCAATATCCTCGGTGTTACTAAGCCAATATCCTCGGTGTTACTAAGTCAATATCCTCGATGTTACTAAGCCAATATCCTCGGTGTTACTAAGTCAATAACCTCGGCGTTACTATCAATCCTCATATTTACTTAGTTAATGTCTTCAGTATTGCTAACTGAAAGGCAATCCCAATTTTTTTTTGTTATTGATCCTCTTTCATTTAACTTACTTTACAAAGATTTCAATATTTAAGAAAGAGTAATCAGGATCATGAATTTGCTGAACTTAAATGTTTCAGATTTGCAAATAAAATAGCGTACATTTTCTGCACTTTATCAGTAGGTTAACAAAATTTTCCAAAGCAATGATTTAAGCTAATCTTATTAAAGGTAAATGGGAATATTTAAATTCCGGTCAAATTATTAAGTATGTTTACTAAATAGTTAAACATCCAAAGCATTGTATTCCATTTAAAGTTATTGTATAATATGAATTTCTGTTTTATATATTAAATTTTATATTTTGTTGCTCCCAAGCCTATTTTGTTATACTGTATACAGTGTTAAAATAACTTTTTTGTATCTTGCACTTATGGACCTTCCTCAAGTTTGCATGATGGCAATTTGGAAGAAATATATACAGAAATGGGTTTCCAAATGACTGTGGTGGCTGTTGAGTGGCTAAAAATCTGTGCCTTTACCAAAATTGTCACAGAGGCCCATGAATCAGTGGTGTTGTGGGTATACATAAACTATCAGTGGCTGGCCAAAAATTGGGATGAAATGAAAAAAACAAACAAAATTAACTTCATTGGAATGTGAATATTTTTCTTCTTTCTGAATCTTCAACAATGAATAAACTATAAATATTTCATGTTATATGCCATACTTGTAACATAATATAATATAAAATCTACTTTCTGAAAATTACAACACATATAACAATATAGAGAATATAACCAAAATTATACAAAACTCACTAGTACCTCATAAAAAAAATCAGAAATTGTGTCCATAGAACACGTATTCCACACATACTGTGCCATCTTCTTACAGTAAAAGCTACCAAAGGTCCATAACAGCAGTAAAGATATAAATAGAAAAAAAATCCTGGTCATCTGCACATCAAGCTTGTTCATCTGTGAAAGTTTGAAACAAATCAGGCTAACAGAATTGGAGGAGTTGCACACACAAGATTTTTCTCTACATTCAATATAACAACAACTATCAGAAGGGCCATAACTGTTACAAAAAATAGTCACAGAAAAATTCCTTTCTTTATGGTCATCTGTACATCTAGTTTGCCAATTGTGAAAGTTTGAAATAAATCAGACTATTAGTGTGGGAAGAGTTGTACACACAAGATTTTGATGTACAGACAGCAGCATGGCTACATGCCCCCCTCCCCTCCCCCTCCCCACACATAAATGTGAGGGGGCATAAAAAAGCCTTCAGCATTTAATATCAAAGTAACAAAAAAACTGATTTATATAGACCTACCTTTGTGTTAACTACTAGTTACTTGCAATTTATGACTGGAACATGCAGTATGGAAGTGTATATCAGGTTTGCTAATCCATGGTTTTTGCTCTTCATGTATCACAGTATCTAGATTATTCCAAGATATTTTTAAAGTTTTTGAATTTTACTTTTGATGTACATTCTTCTTTTCACTAACTAATCAAGTCCAAAAAGTGACAACATTATGATTATATAGAACAAATATATTCACCCCCAGTCCAGGTTTAACTTGGCAATAATTTCATTTCTTTTATTAACATTTCATTCCCTTCCATTGTGTAAACTGGATTTTTCATAGACAAATTATACAAGGGGAGACAACTAATGCTGGACAAAGAAGTCACATATTCTGGAGGAGCAATTTTTAAAAATGAAGGATTTAACTGCCTTTACCTTCAGGGTTTAATACAAATTTAATTTTCTTAAAGAATAAGTGATAACATTGACAAAACTAAAACATTATGCATATCGCGCTTGATTTTGTGAGAAAAATATATATAACATATTCAATATTATATAGTTTTATAATAATTCAATATTAAACTGTTATATAACAATTCAAAATCATATTGTTATATGACAATTTAAACCGAATAGTCCATAGTGAACACACAATTTATACAAGGATTACAATAATGCTGGTATTTAAACATGCATATATGATAGTAACTACACACAAGTACTAATTAGCAAAGATCAATATGCTGTGTTCCATGCTTTACAAATTTCATCGACAGATAATCCTACAGATTTTATGGAGAGATAATCCTTACAGACTTTATGGAGAGACAATTCTTACAAAGTTCATTGACAGAAAATTTTTCTACATTAAAGAGACTGCTAATTCTAACAGCTGAGTGGCTGATTAAATTATAGTTTATATTCAAAATGATGTGTAAATATCTTATATGAATTCAGAAGACAATTACAATCAAGTATTTGGATTACTTCACCTCCTAGTACAACCCTTTAAATAGGAGAGTGCCAAACATGGAGCTATCAGTACCATTTTCCACATCTTATGTATGACAAGGCTAGTGATCAAACCCAACCTCTGACACTGAAAGCAGACACTACCATTCAGCTGATGTGGTATGTTTACTTACATAAAAAAATCAAGTTTTCTCAGGGAGTCAGTGGTTAGCAGGTTGATATCAACTGATACCCCTACTAGTGTTCAGTGCTGGGTGATTTACTTAAACTGATACTGTTTCCACCAGCAGTATTGGCCTAGACTGGATGCCTGGGTGGAAAATATGACACCTGCCGTGTCTTGGTGGGAACAAGTTGTTCAATCCATTCCAGGTAGGGACTTAAGCCGAAAACCCCAAGAAACTTTACCTTTTTTTTTCCTCCTGCATTTTTATTTGTAAAGTGCTAACCAAAATATTCAATTTTGGTTAGCAATTTCATACAGTATAAACTCTGAAAACCGGACCCTCCAAAAACCGGAATCCTCTGAAAATCGGACGATTTTCAAAGTCCCAAGTTTTTCCCTAATTAGTACAGTTAAAAAGCACTCCGAGTACTGGAAACTCTGAATTCTGAAAACCAGACAGTTTTTCCTAGCCACAAAGTAATATTGTACATAAAAAATCCTCTAAAAACCGGACAGTAAGTGTAAAAATTTGTGTGTATTATCACACTGAATTGATTTTAAAAACATAACTCATTTGTGTTTATCAACTAACAATTACTGTACAAATGTTGCCTAAGTAGGTGTGAAAAACATTTGTATGTTTGTTTGTATTTTGTATATTAGCTATTATAAAAGATAAGTTTGTAAAGTGCAAAACATTTTAATGTATTTATATATAAACCCTCTCAGAAATTTGTGCAAAATCCTCTGAAAACCGGACTTTTGACTTGGTCCAAACAGGGTCTTGTTTTCAGAGTTTCTACTGTATTATGTGTGTGACTGTCTGGTACATATTTTGTAGTTGGTTTGTCAGCAAAAACTGAAGGATAATTGGCAAGATAAAATCATGAACTGGCTTGTTTCCAGCTGAACACTCGATACATCCCTCTGCTAGATACAGTAACCAGAGATCAACCAATGACCTAAATAATAATCCTACCTTACATTTCCCTATACACCTGTATGACACAAGTTAAAGCTATACAGTCACACATACGGATATGTCTGTGCGTTGAGGTACAGTGCGGATGGGACTGGTCTGTGGGGGGATAAGTATGGAGCAGTACGTCTTACTACGGGAAAAATGGCAAGAAACGGGGAACAAACAAAACAATACAGGACGCGAATAAGTACGGATAACTACGGGGTACTACGTTGAATTAAGTTTTACTGCGTCTGGCAACTTGCCCAATGCTTGGACAGGTCTGCGGTGAACTACGTTGAACTACGCTTAATTACGGGCAGTCTCGGATAACTATGTTCAGCTACGGCTAGGTACGTTTCAGTACGGAAAACTATGCTTTAGTACGTTTAACTACGGATGAATAAGTTTGTTCAAACATTGGAGAAACTTGCACGTTTTGGATAAGTCTTGAATACGTTTTGACCAAGTGTTGGTACGGATTATAACTTTGAGGTACGGCTCAGGTACGGATCGATACGGATTACGACGTTTCTATCCGTGGCTACACGTAGCTATCCGCGCCGTATGTGTGACTGGGGTATAAGGGAACAATGAACTAATTGTATGGTTAAAAACTTTGTAATGAGTCATTTCAGTGCAATGTCAAACTTCATGGTAAATGCTACAGTTTTTCTTAATTGTTTACAAATGTACAAATAACATTTTAATCTAATTTTCAGCTTAAAAAACATATCTGAATTTATTTCATTGGATTTAAAACATTTTCTGATGTAATACAATATGCATGTATTTGACAACTTCATTTGCATTGAGATAAGTTGGACCTCCCACTCTTTCAATTTCAGTGCTTTTATCCCGTGTTCAAATGAAATAAAGTACAACTGTCTCACTGACATAGTTTAGTGTGGTACAGATCTTCTGAAATTACCTATAGCTAGGTTGAATTGTAGGTATGGTAACAAAACTGTCTCTAAAATTACATCATCTCACCTGAAAACCTAACTTTTACTTCATTCAATTATTTCTAACAGCTCAAATATCTTCTATTCCAAATGGGCTTGAATTACACAGTATCTTAAGTAACAAGAGCTCGTAGAACACGAAATGCCCCCATTGATGCATTCAGTAATTGCACAAGGAACAGAAATTATTTGGTCACTGTACACAAAAGTTCTACTGTTCTGGGTCAATGTGACCTTGACCTTTGACCTATTGACCTCAAAATCAAAATCATCTGCTGATCACGATTAATCTCCCTATCAACTTTCACATTCCTAGGCTGAAGCATTCTCAAGTTATCATCTGGAAATGGTTTAACTGTTCTGGGTCACTGTGACCTCTACCTCTGGTTTCAAAATCAATAGGGGTCATCTGCTGGTCATGACCAACCTCCCTATCAATTTTCATGATCCTAAGCTCAAGCGTTCTTGAGTTATTATCTGGAAACCATTTAACTGTGTTTTGGGTCACTGTGACCTTGACCTTTAACTTCCTGACATCAAAATCAATAGGGGTCATCTGCTGATCATGATCTACTTCCCTATCAAGTTTTGTGATCCTAGGCCCAAACGTTCTCAAATAATCGTCAAGAAAAACTGTTCCGGGTCACTGTGACCTTGACCTTTGACCTATTGACCTCGAAATCAATAGGGGTCATTTGCTGGTCATGATAAAGCTACCTATCAACTTTAAAGATCCTGGGCCCAAGTGTTCTTGAGTCATTTAACTGTTCCGGGTCACTGACATTTGACCTACTGATCTCAAAATCAATAGGGGTCATTTGCTGCTCATGACTAACCTCACTATCAACTTTCATGATCCTAGGCCTTAGCAATCATGAGTTATCATCCGGAAATCGTTTAACTGTTCTGGATCATTGTGACCTTGTCCTTTGACCTACTAACCTCAAAATCAATAGGGGTCATCTGCTGGTTATAACTAACCTCCCTATCAACTTTTATGTCCTAGGCCCAAGCGTTCTTGAGTTATCATCCGGAAACAGATTGGTCTACATACTGACCAACAGACTGACTGACATCTGCAGAACAATATACCCCTCCTTCTTTGAAGGGGAGCATAAAAATGAGAAGAGATTATGTTATTCTACTTAGATGTGTACTCTGTATGACAAATCAATACTGAGACCTACAATTATTGATGAGGTACATGCCACACTGTATTGTTCCAAATTTAAGTCTCAAAATATGGACACAACAAACACAGCACAAATACATTTGATACAAAAATTCACAAACAAGAGGGCCATGATGGCCCTATATCGCTCACCTGTTAAAAATTGCCTCAGAATCATCAAGATAAAACAATCTGACCAAGTTTCATGGAGATAGGGTCAGAGATGTTGCCTCTACAGTGTTAACAACCATATGTGATCATTCTATGAAATCTGAGGCTTGTAGGCCTAAGCATTCTTCAGTTATTGACAGAACCTCAAAAACAATAGGACAGGAACACTAAAGGGAAGAAATTTAACCAAAAAGAAAAATAAATCTTACAAGGTACAGATATGTCAAAATACACCTAAAATTGGAGGTACCATCCATGTTGTACCACAGAAAAGTGGTCTCAGTTTTTCCCTATGGCCAATAATAAAAAAAGTTACTAAATAAGCTATTTATAGTAACATGAAAGGAAAGTAATTTAAAAAAATATTGTAAGTGAACAAAAGAAGTATCTGCCAAATAAAAACAAGAGCACTGCAATGAAACGCAAATTCAGAGCAAAATACACACAAAACAATGTCATATGAACTTTGACCCCTAAGTGTGACCTTGACCTTGACGTGAGCCATTCAAAACATGCGCTCTGCACGTCGTTTCGATGAGGTGAACATTTGTGTCAGGTTTCTTTGAAATCCTTCAAGGGGTTCAAGAGTTACAGAGCGAAAGGGAAGTTGCTAACCAACAGACAGAAGCTGCTATTGTGCAGACAAGGTCAAAATAGCTAATTTTGGCCCTTTCAGTGACCATAACTCTGGAATCCATAAAGGAATCTGGCTAGTTCAAGAAAGGAACCAAGATCTTATGGTGATACAAGTTGTGTGCAAGTTTGGTAAAAATCAAATCATAAATAAAGCTGCTATTGTGCAGACAAGGTCAAAATAGCTAATTTTGGCCCTTTCAGGGGCCATAAGTCTGGAGCCCATAATCATAATGGGATCTGGCCAGTTCAAGAAAGGAACCAAGATCTTATGGTGATACAAGTTGTGTGCAAGTTTTGTTTAAATAAAATCATAAATGAAACCACTATCATGCAGACAAGAAATTACTGACGGACGGATGGACGCATGCACAGACGACGGACGAAGGGTGATCACAAAAGCTCACCTTGTCACTATGTGACGGATGAGGTAAAAAGGACATTACATTTATTTGAACACATAAGACTTGATTTTAAATCACTGTACATCTACTAAGATTTTTGATTTTGTTTGTTTGTGTTGGGGTTTAACGCCGTTTTTCAACAGTATTTCAGTCATATCACGGCGGGCAGTTAACCTAGCCAGTGTTCCTGGATTCTGTATCAGTACAAACCTGTTCTCCGCAAGTAACTGCCAACTTCCCCACATGAACTAAGATTTTTGAGGGCCAGTTAAAACTGGTTAATTTACTTATCATTTATCACAACAGTGCTTCATGGTATTTTAAACAACAATTTATCCACAAGGCAGGTAATTCTTTCTTTAAAAAAAAAAAAAAAAAAAAAATGAAATCAAAGAACTTTTACCTGAATTAAAAGTTTTGAACTTGGGTTAACTTAGGTTATAAAACTTAATTTGTAGACCAGTCTGGAAACTCCAGCATCTGATTGGTTGTTCCGGAGCACAAATTTGAAATTGACCAATGGCAAGGCTGCATTCTTAGACTGGTCTACAGTCTAGACTCCAGCATCTGATTGGTTGTTACGGAACACAAAATTGAAATTGACCAATGGCAAGGCTGCATTCTAAGACTGGTCTACAGTCTAGACTCCAGCATCTGATTGGTTGTTATGGAGCACAAATTTGAAATTGACCAATGGCAAGGCTGCAATTTCAGACTGGTCTACAGTAAAACTATTATATCCAGTGTGGTGAGATGGCCATTATAGAGCACAATTCAGTATAGGAACAACACAAATTTACAACAAGTTATGACCCAGCACAGATGCTGGCCCATTTGTCAGGACAACCACATTAACACCTTACTTGGAATTTTTACATTTTACCATTGTAAGCTTGCCAATGACCTACAAGGTTACTTTAAAATTTCAAATACATTCCTTGGAATGTTTCAAAGCGTATGTCATCAACATGTTTATATAAGAAATTACTTCAACTATTAAAAGTTTTATTTTCTCACATTACTGAACATTTTATGCTTAAATAAGAACCCCTACAACCATCCCAATTTAAAAAGAAAAACCTATTCAACCATATATAACATAAGAAAACAAGATGATGGCCCTATATCGCTCACCTGTAATCATTGCACTTGAGGACAAGAAGGTCCTCAGTAAAAATATTTAAGTCCAAAGGACAGGAGCAACAAAGGGAAAAATTTAACCAGAAAGAAAAAACAATTCTTACAAGGTACAGATATGTCAAAATGCACCTAAAAATTGGAGGTACCATCCATGTTGTACCACAGAAAAGTGGTCTAGGTTTTTCCCTACGGCCAATAATAAAAACGTTACTAAAAATAAGCTATTTATAGTAACCTAAAAGGGAAAAAATTTTTAAAAAATTTATTGTAAGTGAACAAAAGAAGGATCTGCCATCTGTTGGCATAAATGAAATTTCAGATCAGTATCTTCATTAGTTACGGAGATATACCCATTTTAATTTGAAATAAAGGGAGGTAATTTGACATAAAATCAGTCAATAGTTATCTACCCTGATTGTCTCAGTCCAACTAATGACAATAATGAAATTTCAAATAAGTCCTATAAGTACTTACTGATATAAATCCATTTTGATTACAATCAGGGGAGGTAATCAGATATAAAATAACTCTGGAACCTACGATTGGATCTGATTTGTCATGGAATCTAAGATTTATTGTTGTTGAAGATATTTTGAAAGTTTGTATCAAATAAAACCATAAAGGAAGTCTCTATATGGCTGCAAAAGCCAAAATAGCCAATTTTGGACCTTTAAGGGGCCATAACTTTGGAACCCATGATGGGATCTGGCCAGTTCAAGAAAGGAACCAAGACCTTGTGGTGATACAAGTTGTGTGCAAGTTTGGTTAAAATCAAATCATAAATGAAGCTGCTATTGTGCAGACAAGGTCAAAATAGCTAATTTTGGCCCTTTCAGGGGCCATAACTCTGGAACCCATTATGGGATCTAGCCTGTTCAAGAAAGGAACTGAGATCTTATGGTGACACAAGTTTTGTGCAAGTTTGATTAAATTCAAATTATAAATGAAGCTGCTATTGTGCAGACAAGGTCAAAATAGCTAATTCTGGCCCTTTTAGGGGCCATAACTCTGGAACCCATAAAGGAATCTTGCCGGTTTAAGAAAGGAACCAAGACCTTGTGGTGATACAAGTTGTGTGCAAGTTTGGTAAAAATCAAATCATAAATGAAGCTGCTATTGTGCAGACAAGGTCAAAATAATTAATTTTGGCCCTTTCAGGGGCCATAACTCTGGAACCCATAATGGAATCTGGCCAGTTCAAGAAAGGAACCAAGATCTTATGGTGATACAAGTTGTGTGCAAGTTTGGTAAAAATCAAATCATAAATAAAGCTGCTATTGTGCAGACAAGGTCAAAATTGCTAAATTTGGCCCTTTCAGGGGCCATAACTCTGGAACCCATAATGGGATCTGGCTGTTTCAAGAAAGGAACCGAGATCTTATGGTGATACAAGTTGCGTGCAAGTCTTGTTAAAATAAAATCATAAATGAAACCTCTATCGCGCAGACAAGAAATTGTTGACGCACGGACGCACAGACGACGGACGAAGGGTGATCACAAAAGCTCACCTTGTCACTATGTGACAGGTGAGCTAACAAAATGATAGCTATAGGTATATACATGTAATATCATATATGCGCTGTTAGAAATTTCATGCAAAGTAACACTTAAAAGCAGATTTAGAAGCAAGAGGACCATGATGGTCCTGAATCGCTCACATCTTCCCACATGACCCAGTTTTGAGTATGACATTTTTTTTTCTATTATATGACATAGTGACCTAGTTTTTGAGCTCATGTGACCCAGTTTTGAACTTGACCTAGATATTATCAAGATAAAAATTCTGACCAATTTTCATGAAGATCCATTGAAAAATATGGTCTCTAGAGAGGTCACAAGGTTTTTCTACTATTTG
Organism: Mercenaria mercenaria; assembly: GCF_021730395.1. Taxonomy (NCBI): domain Eukaryota; kingdom Metazoa; phylum Mollusca; class Bivalvia; order Venerida; family Veneridae; genus Mercenaria; species Mercenaria mercenaria. Next base: position 13,652,162 of record NC_069376.1, on the reverse strand, counting down.
ACCTATTGACCTAGTTTTCGAAGGTACGTGACCCTGTTTTAAACTTTAACTAGATATCATCAAGGTGAACATTCTCACTAATTTTCATGAAGATCTCATGAAAAATATGGCCTCTAGAGAGGTCACAAGGTTTTTCTATTTTTATACCTACTGGCCTAGTTTTTGACCGCACGTGACCCAGTTTCGAAACTGACCTAGATATCATCAAGGTGATCATTCAGATCAATTTTCATGAAGATCCATTGAAAAATATGGCCTCTAGAGAGGTCAAAAGATTTTAATAATTTTAGACCTACTGACCTAGTTTTTGACCACAGTTGACCCAGTTTCAAACCTGACCTAGATATCATCAAGATGAACATTCAGACCAACTTTCATACAGATCCCATGAAAAGTATGGCCTCTAGAGAGGTCACAAGGTTTTTTTATTATTTGACCTACTGACCTAGTTTTTTAAGGCACGTGACCCAGTTTCGAACTTGACCTAGATATCATCAAGGTGAACATTCTGACCAATTTTCATGAAGATCCATTCAAGGGTATGGCCTCTAGAGAGGTCACAAGATTTTTCTATTTCAAGACCTACTGACCTAGTTTTTGATCACAGTTGACCCAGTTTCAAACTTGACCTATATATCATCAAGATAAATATTTAGACCAACTTTCATACAGATCCCATGAAAAATATGGCCTCTAGAGAGGTCACAAGGTTTTTCTATTATTTAACCTACTGACCTAGTTTTTGAAGGCACGTGACCCACTTTCGAACTTGACCTAGATATCATCAAGATGAACATTCAGACTAACTTTCATACAGATCCCATGAAAAATATGGCCTCTAGAGAGGTCACAAGGTTTTTCTATTATTTGACCTACTGACCTAGTTTTTGAAGGCATGTGACCCACTTTCGAACTTGACCTAGATATCATCAAGGTGAACATTCTGACCAATTTTCATGAAGACCTCATGAAATATATGGCCTCTAGAGAGGTCACAAGGTTTTTCTATTTTTAGACCTACTGACCTAGTTTTTGACCACACGTGACCCAGTTTCGAACTTGACCTAGATATCATCAAGATGAACATTCAGACCAACTTTCATACAAATCCCATGAAAAATATGGCCTCTAGAGAGGTCACAAAATTTTTCTATTTTTAGACCTGCTGACCTAGTTTTTGACCGCACGTGACCCAGTTTCGAACTTGACCTAGATATCATCAAGATGAACATTCAGACCAACTTTCATACAAATCCCATTAAAAATATGGCCTCTAGAGAGGTCACAAGGTTTTTCTATTATTTGACCTATTGACCTAGTTTTTGATGGCACGTGACCCAGTTTCGAACCCGACCTAGATATCATCAAGGTGAACGTTCTGACCATTTTTCATGAAGATCCCATGAAAATTATGGCCTCTAGAGAGGTCACAAGGTTTTTCTATTTTTAGACCTACTGACCTAGTTATTGGCCGCACGTGACCCAGTTTCGAACTTGACCTAGAAATCATCAAGGTGAACATTCTGACCAATTTTCATGAAGATCCATTGAAAATTATGGCCTCTAGAGTGGTCACAATGTTTTTCTATTTTTAGACCTACTGACCTACTTTTTGGCCGCACGTGACCCAGTTTCGAACTTGACCTAGAATTTACCAAGATGAACATTCTGACCCATTTTCATAAAGATCCCATGAAAACTGTGACCTCTAGAGATGTCACAAGGAAAAGTTTACGCACGCACGGACGGACAATGGACGCTGCGCGATCACAAAAGCTCACCTTGTCGCTTCGTGACAGGTGAGCTAAAAAGGTGGGTCTTACAATTAAGAGAAAATTCTTGAGAATAAAAATCGAATTCTCAATTATCTGATCTCTCAAAAACCTGCAATGCATTTTACATCCCTCATAGTTAAAAACAAGTTTTTTTTCTAAAGGGCTTGAACAAACTAGTCTATCTTTTTTTCTACTCCAGGGTCCATATTTATAAAACTTCAATTTAGAAATCAGTCTATAAATTCTTGCATGTGATTGGCTGTTTCTGAATACACTTTTGAAACTGACCAAAGGGAAGGTTCTGTTCCAAGACTGGTTTTCAATCTCTCTTTTTATTCTTAAGGCCCAGGAGTTAAAAACTCTTTGACCAGACGTTGTATTAATTTGACTGCAATATTACAGTACAGTAAACCTCGTTTATAAGGAACAGCTTGAGACCTCTAAAAATTATTCCTTATAACCGAGGTTACTATTATCCGTATAGCGAACTAGTTCATTGTAACCAAGGTTTGTATAACGAACACAATTTGTATAACGAACACTATGAGCTAAATTTTTATTTAAAAAAATGTTAAATTAGACTACCCATACAGATTCAAAAGTAGGGGGTTTTGACATACAGTGACTTGCGACTAAACAACAGCGGCATACATACGGATTAAAGTGTAAATTATACCTATAGTTTCCTACTGTCCATTTTTATGCTTTATTTTTTACAACTGGAAATTTGGTAAACAGCACTGTTTGTCATTGTTAATCACGCGTAATTAGCACATTTGTTTAGGTAAGTATGACCATGACCGTGACCATAATTTATTTTCGTTCAATACTGTTAACATGAAATACCCTTATACATGTAGCTCTAGTACATAGTTTTGAGTATATATAAGTCTACTATCTTCTAGAATTTGGTAAATGTTAATGATGCTATTATATATTTTCTTTTTATCGTATCCATGAATATCATAGAAATGAAATAATGCAGTTTATTTCTGTTTCGCAATTATTTTTATTCTTTATGTCTGTTCACTACTATACCGAGGTATTTTCTATTGAATTTCGTACTATGGGACTGGTTAAAGTGTTCCTTATAACTGAGTGTTCCTTATAACCGAGTTCACTATAGCCGAGGATTTTTACATAGAATAAAGGAGGAATTAGGTTGGTGAATTGAAAACTGTTCCTTATATCCGAGTTCCCTATAAGTGAGGTTTACTGTATATCATCAAAACATTTCATAAAACAATTCACTCCCGTGGCTTCCTTGGACATCTCACAAATGGAATCCTTCCACAGTATGTTTAATAAATTCCTACTTTTGTTGAAGGGATGATCCTCCCTGATGATTGTCATCTATGACCTGCTATACTACAGCATGGTTGAAGGATTTCCTTAGATTGTCAAATCACAGACAGAATAAAAGCAGCATATTCACGTGCATCTTTAGCGTACTTACCACGTGCATCTTTAGCATATTTATCACATGTATCTTTAGCACATTTATCACATGTACCTTTAGCATATTTAACACATGCATCTTTAGCACTCATAATAACTGCACAATAAAATATGGGTGCTTGTTTAAGTTTCTTATATCACAACTTTGTTTACAGCTCTTGTATTTCAATAACTTAAACATTCACTATTCTCAGATATTAAAATACAAAAAAGCACAATGCTAAGATTACTATGTAACTTTAAAACGTTGCCGCTGTTTAATTATCCATTCTGCATTAGGGTTAACTTTATACAATGCCAACATGTTTGTATCATGTGGTAAACACCGTTCACCAACGTTGCCGCCCACTTCAAACAAGAATGTGTCATCACCAGCCGATTGGTAATTTCTTGGATCGTTATAGATAGGGCCATGGTGAGAGTTCTGTACACCTGTGTTTCTGTTCCTGAAAATGAAATAACAGACACAGCTGAGGCAAATACGCATAATGCTACATCACAGGGTTATACACTGTGATAAAAAATATGCCTACAGCTACATCATAGGGTTTATACACCATGATAAAAATATGCCTGTATCTACATCACAGGGTTATACACCATGATATATATATATGCCTGTATCAACATCACAGGGTTATACACCATGATAAAAGTATGCCTATATCTATAGCATAGGGTTATACTACATGATAAAAAATATGCATAAAGACTATATATCAATATAGGAAATTGTTCTTTGTTTCATATAAAATTCAGCTACTTCAGATCAATTTTTATTCAGTTTCTAGATTTTCACTCCATCATCATTCATACATTTGCTTCAAGAAAACAAAAAGAAAACTGGGTGTTGAAGCAGTGAAAAGCAAGTCTATTGAAGTCAGGTACCCTTGTATAGCAGCATTTCAGAAAGCGGCCTGGAGAATAAACACCCTACTTTCATTTTCAAGTAAACAACTGGAAAACATCTGAATGTCGCTATTTTATGTAAAATTCATTCTACATGTGAAATCATGCTTACCTGGGCCCTGGTCTACACAAAATAAGAAAAATTAGGATTTATTTATTAGGGAAATTTTTGGCTACACCACAGAAGCACATTTTTGACTGAATTACTGTTCTATAGCCTATAGCTACAGCCCAGGATTATACACTTTAATTGATTTATCTATATTGTTCTTTAATAATTAGACCCAGCTGTGTATGAAAATCTTACATTATCCAAACAAGTTTGCTTAACCCTTAGCCTGCTGCAGGCGAATTTAACAGCCTTTGCAAACAGCTTGGAACCAGATCAGACGCCGATTAAATCGGCGTCTGATCAGGTTCCAAGCTGTTTGCTACTCTGACAATATTTCTTCCAATTTTGGAGCAAATTGAATGAACTTTACAATTTTAGCAGATGACATTTCCAGCAGACGACAATTTATCTAGCATGCTAAGGGTTAATACCTTTAGCTAAATCTTATCTAATCATGACCTTTGACCTCTCAACATAGAAGAGATCAAAAGGCAATTAAGCATCTTATTAAATTTGAGAGCCCTGGTCTAGTCTCACCAGTTACTGATTGAACATTTACAGCCTGGATGTCCCCATGACTTTGACTGTCACCATTTACAGCCTAGATATCACCGTGACTTTGATTTTACAATTTACAGCCTGTATGTCACCGTGACTTAGACTGTCACCATTTACAGCCTGGATGTCGCCGTGACTTTGACGTCATCATTTGCAGCCTGAATACTAGAGATGCTTTTGAGAAAAGCGCAATAGTCTCCCACAACTGCCCCTATGTAAAATGTCTAGTTTCTTTAGATGGTTTAGACGAGTGGATCCAATTATATGGTCTGGATGAGTGGATCTAATCAGTAATTCAAGGGCCATAAATCAAAAGTGCTTGGGTGGATTTGACTAGTTATCGAACTTGGCTAAGGTCTTATGGCCAAATGCATTTTGTTCAAGTTTAGTGAACATCGGATGAGAAATGTTGGATTTAGAGAGCGGACAAGAGTAAAAAGGCGGATTTTTCGGTAATTCAAGGGTCGTAACTCCAAAATGCCTGGACCGATTTGGCTAGTTATCGAACTTGGCCGATGTCTCATTGTCAAACACATTTTGTTCAAGTTTGGTGAAGATCGGATGAGAAATGTTCGACTTTGAGTGCGGACAAGAGTAAAACTGCCAATTTTTCGATATTTCAAAGGCCGTAACTCCAAAATGCCTGGACCGATTTGGCTAGTTATCGAACTTGGCCGAGGTCTCATGGTCAAACATATTTTGTTCAAGTTTGGTGAAGATCAGATGAGAAATGTTTTGAATTAGAGTGCGGACAAGAGTAAAAAGGCGGATTTTTCGGTAATTCAAGGGTCGTAACTCCAAAATGCCTGGACCGATTTGGCTAGTTATCGAACTTGGCCGAGGTCTCATTGTCAAACACATTTTGTTCAAGTTTGGTGAAGATCGGATGAGAAATGTTCGACTTTGAGTGCGGACAAGAGTAAAACTGCCAATTTTTCGATAATTCAAAGGCCGTAACTCCAAAATGCCTGGACCGATTTGGCTAGTTATCGAACTTGGCCGAGGTCTCATGGTCAAACATATTTTGTTCAAGTTTGGTGAAGATCAGATGAGAAATGTTTTGAATTAGAGTGCGGACAAGAGTAAAAAGGCCGTCACCATTTACAGCCTGGATGACATTGGGACTTAGACCGTCACCATTTACAGCCTGGATGTCACCGTGTCTTTGACCGTCACCATTTACAGCCTGGATGACACCGTGACTTTGACCGTCACCATTTACAGCCTGGATGACACCGTGACTTTGACCGTCACCATTTACAGCCTGGATGACACCGTGACTTTGACCATCACCATTTACAGCCTGGATGACACCGTGACTTTGACCATCACCATTTACAGCCCGGATGACACCGTGACTTTGACCGTCACCATTTAAAGCCCGGATGTCACCGTGACTTTGGATGTCACCCTTTACAGTCTGGATATCACCGTGACTTTGACTGTCACCATTTACAGCCTGGATGACACCATGACTTTGACCATCACCATTGTAAAGCCTGGATGACACCGTGACTTTGACAATCACCATTTACAGCCTGGATGTCACTGTGACTTTGACTGTCACCATTTACAGCCTGGATGACACCGTGACTTTGACCATTACCATTTACAGACTGGATGACACCGTGACTTTGACCATCACCATTTACAGCCTGGATGACACCGTGACTTTGACCGTCACCATTTACAGCCTGGATGACACCGTGACTTTGACCGTCACCATTTACAGCCTGGATGACACCGTGACTTTGACCATCACCATTTACAGCCCGGATGTCACCGTGACTTTGACTGTCACCATTACAGCCTGAATGTCACTGTGACTTTGACCATCACAATTTACAGCCTGGATATCACCGTGACTTTGACCGTCACCATTTATAGCCTGAATATCACAGTGACTTTGACTGTCACCATTTACAGCCTGGATATCACCATGACTTTGAACTACTGAAAGTGAATAGGGGTCATCTTCATGCTTCAAGCAATTATCATTTGTGTTCTCTAGAAACTGACTGGAAATCAGATTGTCTACTATATGACAGACCAACATGATACAAAGGGCATAATATCATTATAAACTCACATGTCATTGGATGCCTCTGACCCCTGTATGACCTTGAACTTTGACACAATATCTCCTGCTGTCATATTATTGTCAAGCTGTATAGCTGTGCTACTCTTGGTCAGGTTTGGTGCCTGTATCCTGATTACACCATCATGAAAGTCTGCCTTAAATGGACATAAAGAAAACAGACCTATTAAATGAAACTAACATGACTTCATGGTTGTGCCTATCCTGGAAATTAAATCAGCATGATTAAATATAATTCCCATTCATTTCCTTTCATAAAATTGACTTCATATCCCTAGGCAATAGCTGTTTTGGCCAAAAACCACAAAGTTTCATTTCATGAAATTAACTGATTTCACAGCAGTATGTCATTGTCAACAAGTAGTCACTGTCAGTTAGTAGTCACTATAAGCAAGTAGTCAGTTAGTACTCATTTCAAGCAAGTAGCCACAATCAGCATGCAGTAATTGTCAGTAAGCAGTCACTAACAGCAAGTAGTATTTGTCAGTAAGTAGTTACTATCAGCAAGTAGTAATTGTCAGTAAGTAGTCACTATCAGCAAGTAGTCATTGTCAGTAAGTAGTCACTATCAGCAAGTAGTCATTGTCAGTAAGTAGTCACTATCAGCAAGTAGTCGTTGTCAGTAAGTATCAGTATCAGCAAGTAGTCATTGTCAGTAACTAGTCACTATCAGCAAGTAGTCATTGTCAGCAAGTAGTCACTATCATCAAGTAGTCATTGTCAGCAAGTTGTCTTTGTCAGTAAGTAGTCATTATCAGCAAGTAGTCATTGTCAGTAGGTAGTCACTATCAGCAAGCAGGCATTGTCAGCATGGTCTTGAGTATTGTCAATTTATTTAATTTCATGGACTTGAAATTTTGTGGTTCTGGCTACAATGAATATTGTTTGGGAATAAGAATTTAAACATAACTTTTGAGAACAAACTGACAGCCAACCATCCACAACAAGAGCTGTCTGATGGCAGCGCGCTCGACTATTCAAAGAATTGATTGAAGAATAGGGTCAAAATATTTCCACGGATATTCAGACAAAAGAAATAAATAGATTAGACAAACAATGTTCCTGTATTTCTTTGATTTCGATAAGTCTTGCACTAAATGGCAATATATGAGCCAATTTTAAAGTCCAAAAAGGGCCATAATTCAGCCAAAATAGTTATGTACTCTTGCCTACAGATGGAAATCATAATGATAAACAAGTGTTCAAAGTTTAAAAGCCATATGTCAAACAGTTTTGACAAAACATGGACTTGTATGAAAACAGAACCAATTTCAAAGTCCAAAAAAGGCCATAATTCAGCCAAAATAGATGACAGAGTTATGTTCTCTTTCCTACAGATAGAGACTATTATACTAAACAAGTGATAAAAGTTTAAAGGCCATATGTCAAACACTTTACAAAAAATATGAACTGGTACGAAAAACTTAACCAAGATTTCAAGATTTCTAAGTCAGAAGGGGCCATTATTCAGCCAAAATCTTTGATGGAGTTATGTACTCTTGCCTATAACTGGACATGGTGATGGTAAACAGGTGCTGAAAGTTTCAAAGCTTTATCTCAAAAGACTTTGTCAAAATATGAACTGGTACGAAATATTTAAACCCAGATTTCTAAGTCAAAAAGGGCCATAATTCAGCCAAAATCCTTGATGGAGTTATGTGCTCTTGCCTATAACTGGACATGGTGATGGTAAAGAATGTTGAAAGTTTCAAAGCTTTATCACAAAAGACTTTGTCTAAATATGAACTGGTACGAAAAACTTAACCAAGATTTCTAAGTCAAAAGGGGCCATAATTCAGCCAAAACCCCTGATGGAGTTATGTACTCTTGCCTATAACTGGCCATGGTGATGGTAAACAAGTGTTGAAAGTTTCAAAGCTTTATCTTAAAAGACTTTGTCAAAATATGAACTGGTACGAAAAACTTAACCATGATTTCTAAGTCAAAAGGGGCCATAATTCAGCCAAAATCCTTGATGGAGTTAAGTGCTATTGCCTATAACTGGCCATGATGATGGTAAACAAGTGTTGAAAGTTTCAAAGCTTATCTCAAAAGACTTTGTCAAAATGTGGACTGGTACTAAAAAATTAACCAAGGTGTGACGCCGACGCCGACGCCGTGGTGAGTAGGATAGCTCTACTTATTCTTCGAATAGTCGAGCTAAAAATTAATCCCCACAAAATACTGAGAACTTTACAGTAAAACCATATTGTATGGGGAAATAAGTTAATGTATGACTTCAAAGATGTGCTCTTCACCACTGTACCTATGAGTCGTGCATATCAGAAATTACTTCAATCACAGCAAAAAAAAGAAAAGAATTTGCTGTAGAAACTAAACACTCTCAGTCTGATTATGAAGTGAAAAAGAAATCAAATATAAATATCACTGCATATGAACATGCAGAGGGATTTTTTGATATTTAAAAATGCCATAACGTACATACTGAATAGTATCAGACAAGCTAGGGGAACTATTGTAAAACTGATATGTCAACTGAAAAGACCAGTATTTAAAGGCAAAGGTTTCTTGTCAAGCTTATTTATTAAGAAAGTCCAAACATGCCCAACCTGCAATGGATGGAATAAATTATTTCAAGCTGAGCCCAGGATATGAATCATTATTTACCTGACACCCCCCCCCACGCTCCACTTCTATCCAGTTCTGATGGATACTACAGAAAACCATACTAATCAGCAACGATAACAGTTGGGATATTAGCTGCGACCAGAAATGAACTAAAATTACTGCAGTACAATCTACTAACCATTGTGACACAGACGTCCTTTTAGTGAAAATTTGGCAAATACAGAATTATTTGAAAACTTGGTTCTGTTTGATCTATTAAAAACTCGATAATTTGCCTATATAAACAAAGAAGGAAAAAATTACTAAAAAATTACGAAAAAAATTCTATTTGGAAATCAAAAATTCGATACCCCACAAATTAAAGTTTAATTTATTCCTGATATTATAAATATTTTTTCCAAAAAATATTTTAATATTGGTTTGTCCTGTTTAACTTTAGACAGACCCACCTGAGTTCATATAGACCCTGTACGAAACAGGTAAGAAAACCTGACTTTTTTAAAATATATAACAGATAAAATGAGATATTTTCTGCAAATAATCAAAACATCGATACCCCTAAAAATGTAGAAAAATTATTTGATTTTTGTTATGTGTAATTGTTTTAAATTTAATAATGGTTTGTTTGGTCCTTATTGCATGTAAGTGTGTACAGTGAACTGGCTTTGTCGGTACAAAATGTTATAGCTTAAAGCCTATGAATTATAGGCAATTTCACACTGACAAAAAAACTGAGATTGTAATTAGACAAATTAAAACAAATTAATTGTTGATTTCAGAAATGCTGAAACCTAGATCCCCTGTCGTTTAAAACAACAAGATAGAGGATTTAGTGTGCGATTCACATTAAATATACAAATGCTGTTAATTTTCATCGCAAAAAAAAATACTTAAAACAACTAATTCTCATGTGTTTCTGTAAAATATAGTCTGTCAGTAATTGAGTTTCAAAGCATTCTTAAGAAATATAGCGATGATTAATTTCCAGATATCTAAAATTATAATATTTTTTGTCGAAGGATCTGGAGACTTTTTTATTGCCACGGCCGTCCTGGTCCAATATCCGATGCGGTCATCCTTTTTTCTTCATATGGGATTTTTTAAAATAATTTTAAAACAAACAAAAAATCATTTTCTATTAATCATAATATGACCAAACTTTAATTTGAAAGATGGTCTTGATGAACTGATAATTCTGTTGTTTTTTTACGAACCTCCTTTGCATATTTTATTCTGTATTCTTAAATTAATGCATGTTTTTTGGTATATTTTAAACCATTCGTTAAAAAAATTGTATCATCTATTATCTGTTTTAGTCCCAAGATTGCCCACAGTCACATTAAGCATAAAAATTGTTTTGTGTGTGTGTGTGCGTGTGTGTGTTCGGGTTTAAAGTCTTTCTCAACAATTTTTGAGTCATATTGTGAGCACAATGCCCAACTTTTTAGTGCTGCCTCACTGGAATATCACGCCGAAGACACGTGACATGATACCCCACCCAGTTACATTATACTGACACCGTGCTGACCAGTCCTAGCACTATCCCCTTAATGCTGAGCGCCAAGCGCGGAAGCTAATAGTACCATCATTTTTTACGTCTTTGGTATGACGTGGCCGGGGATCGAACCCATGACGTCCCGCACTTGAAGCGGGCGCTCTACCTCTAGGCTACCGAGGTGGTCATAAAATAATTTAATTGTAACAAATGTTTTAAAATTACCTTTTGAGTTTTACTGTGTATTACAATATTGCCTAGGGGTAAACAATATCCGGTCAGTGTTGTTTCAAGCTGGGTCATAAAAAATATGTTACCCCACTAACTACAAGTTATAGGTATTTTTATGGTTTTATGGTTTTTGCGTATATATATTTCACTTCCTTCTGTCTTTATATAGTATTTTCCCTTTCTTTCCAGAATTTTGTTTTTACGATTTTTACCCTTATTTCATGAATCGTATGACAGTAGGAAGAATCAGTACAAATTTAGAATTCACAATAATAAATTACCGCAATGAACTTGTCCATCTATGAATTTAAATCATACCATAAATCGTTAATAGAGTTGTTACGTAAATATTGTCAGAGTAAAGATCCTGGCCCAAATTTCACGAAAAAACTTAAGTTATTACTTAGTTAAGTCTGCTATTCTAAAATAGAGCTATTGCTGAATTTTTTGTTTTTTAATGTTGATATTATTAAAGCGTATCGTTTAGCAAACCGCCCACTTGTAAATGCATCAGATAATGACCAAAACTGTTAATTATCGCTCCCCTCCCCCCCCACCCCATTTGGTGTAACTACAACAACAATAATTTGTCAGAAATTGACTAATGCATCCGGTAGTGCTGATATTGGATAGTTATTGGTTTTATTGATTTTTATGATAGGTAGAGTCGTCCCGCTTTATCGGTTAAGAAATGTTACTAAAAGTTGGTAATGACTGCACTGTTTAAAATAGACAAAAATGTCTAATAACTTCTGCCAAGTCAAGGTTGATCAAAATAAATTATTATAAACAAATTCAGAGATTCACACATTTATCCTGTGAGCCTTACCTCATGTTTTAATGCAGGTTTCTTGTAAACTTCAGTTTTGTCTTTTTTTGACAACAATCCTTTCATTTTCTGAAAATGAAAATAACTGTTTAATATATTATCTTTTTTCAGTTGTATACTGATTCAGAATTATACTGCAAAATACCTTTCCTGGAAGCTCACAGTTTATATAGAAGTTTATTAACAATACTCTGTTAAGGCCTAAAAAAAATTCTTTGTTTCCGGTAACATGCTCCAAAAAATTAAGGTAGGTAGGTCGGAAATATTTTTTTTTTTTTTCCGATTTTTTTTATTAAGGGAGACTTTTTCGGAAATTATTTTTTTGTCAAAAAAAAATACAAATAAGGGGGTTATGCCTTTAGAGCATCAGTAAGTTGATTTCTAACATCACTGGCCATGTTTAAAGCATAAAAGGTGCAGTTTTGCATCTTTTTGTTAAAATATTCTCCAAGGCCATAAAAACATTTAGGGTCGGGCCAAAAATTTAGGGTAGGTCGGGATACCGGAAACAAACAATTTTTTTTAAGCCTAAATCAAAATTGAAACTGAAATTACTCCGAACTATTTTGCTTTTACAGTATACTGACTGCACAGTTATGATTTCATAACAACTGGGCTATGAAGGCCCTGAACACTCACTTCACCTAAATCTTACATTTTTAAAAGATTTTATGAAAATAAGGTAGAAAATGTGACCTCTGAAGTGTAAATTAGGTTAATTAGCATAAACACGTGACCTAGATTTAGACGACGGTGACCCAAGTTACAAAGTTGACCTATATCTTATACAGGCAAATACATATATATCTTCCATGTAAATCATCTAGAAAATCTAACATCTACAGTAACAATGTTTTGGCCAACTTGATCAAGATTATATTTTAATTAAGAAATATTTTTTTCAGACAATATTGCTAGCCATTAAATTTACTGATCCTATTTTGTCATTCATTTCACAAGAACTTCTTACATTTACATTACATTTCCTTTCCATTTGTAAACAAGGTTATTTCATAAAATGCACACATTTTGTTGCAAAAATCAGAATCCCAGTAATTCTGTTCACCAGACGGAACAACTGAGACATCATCTAACGAACGTTCTCCCCGAGTATATACGCTGACGTCATCAAAACAGTGGCAGCGTGTGTTCTACATGTCAACTCCTGAACTTTGAACTTACTTACACTTTTATCTTTGTTTTTACGAATTGTCTCCAGCTCATACTGTCTTCTCACTAAGGACATAAGGTATGTTGGTACCTAGAACAGAAATATTAAATGCCATTTAGGTACATGGATACCTGAAACAAAATATAAAATAATGTGAAAACTCAAGGTAAGAGGTCACCGTAAACAGAAATATCAAATGTTATTATGGGCACCTTAATGACATTAAAACTTAAGGTCCTAGAGCAAATAAGACAGAAATGTGACTTGGTTTTTTTTTTACAGATGAAAAAATGTTAATTTATTTATTTATTTGGGTTTTACGGCGCACCAACACAGTATAGGTTATATGGCACCAAACAGGACTACAAGTTTTGGTTCCACGTCTCATTTACATCGAAATAAAAACATGAGGTATGGAATAAAAATTTGCATAGCTGCTGGAATCACAGAGTTGCTGCAAAACCAAGTGTCAAGACCCTATTAGTCGCCTCTTATGATCATACAAGGGTAAGGCAGCGGTTCCAATTCTTTTCATACACAGATCGTCCCACATGGGGTTAAAACTAAACGTTACTGGGCATCTACGGGTCCATCTCATTTAAGTATCATTTTATGACATTTTCATTTTTTGTATACTCTGAAAAGATTTACCTTTGAAAAAAAAAAAAAAATAATTAGAGTTTTGAACAGTGTACAACTTTGGAATTCATTTATTTACCGTCTGTCTTTAGTACATAACTAAGATAGGAAAAGGAAAGGTAATAAAAACTTTACAACTTGCTAAAGAATTTCATCTAAATGTAAATCATCAATGCAAATATTGGGCAAATGTAATACAACTTTTCTTATCTTCATATTATTCCATAGACAAAGTATGTAATAACTATTATCAAATTTATTACTAAACTAAAACAAGAAGTACTAGAATACTGTGTTTTGCCCACCAGAATTTCTCAGCTTAGAAACAATTTTTCAAAATCAATTTGCAAACTGGCCTTCAGAATTAGAGGTTTAGATTTTCTTAGGGAAAATTGAAAATCTGTTTTTGGACTAATGTATTTGCAGTAACTTTCACTCAGCATAATCTCTGTGTACAATAGGTACACTGAAAGATATACCGGTAAACAGAAATTTAAATCTGTAAAAATCTCCTCCTAAACTGTTTGTCAGATTCTGATATAATCTTTCAGCAATGTTTAAATGACTCACCAATCCTCTACTAAAATTGTTAAAAGTAACCTTGATTTATAGACTGATCTCTGACACCCTCAATAGATTTTATATTTCCCACTATAATTAAGTCTATTATAGGAAAAAATTACCATGCCCACGAGTGATCATGTTTTTTGACAAATCAAAATAGATATAATCTTGATACCGAGTCACCCATTTATAGGAGCATTTCTTGGAAATTATTTTAAATTTGGTTCAGCAGTTTCTGACAAAAAGATTTTTTTTAAGTTTCCAATATACAGATACAAAGAGAAGTGACCACACCCTCCGGCAGCTATGTCTTTCAATGAGTCAAAAATATTTGAACTCTCTTCAATTGCAGAACCTCAACCAAGAATTGTTTGTGTGGAATTATTCTAAAATCAGACCTGCAGTCTCAGACAAGAAGATTTTTATGTTTCCACTATATCCAGATAAACGATCAGAATAATCCAAGCACTCTTGATAGTTTTTCAATACAGTAATTTAGTTTAGATAAAACTAGCTCAACATTATTTTGCTGGGTGCCTTTTTGACCTTTCAATGTATCATCTTATAAATTTAACTTATAGACAAAATAATTTATGAAGATATTGGCAAGTACAATATCCAAAATTTTCACCATCGTCTCAGTCAGCATTGTGTAAATCTAATTTTATAACTTTCAGTCTAAAATGTGACCTAATGAGTTAAAAGCCATTTACCTCACCTATACCACAATGTGTTACCTTGCATAATATTCAAGGCAATTTGTCATTGTCTTAAAGTATATGTAACTAGAGCTATCACTAAAGGTGATGAATGTACCCCCCACATGCACTGACACAGTACATTGCAATTTGACGCACACAAGATTGCATAATTATGTGGACTGTATGTATATAGACTGTATGTATACAGTATAGTAACAAAAAACAAAGTCCCATAACTATGCAGAATATTTATCTGAAAGAATGTAACATGCACCATGCACAACTAGGGTTGGTACTGATCACTTGTGTGAAGTTTCATTAAATTGTTTGTAAGGGTTTGGTAGATTAGGCACGCACAAGATTGCATATGCAGACTGTATGTACATAGTATGTTAACAAGAAACAAAGTCCCATAACTCTGCAATTTTTGTCGCTGAAAGAACCTAACATGCCCCATGCATAACTACTGTTGTTACTGATCACTTGTGTGAAGTTTCATTAAATTGTGTCAAGGGGATGAGGAGAGATGGTGCGCACAAGATTGTGTCTATGTATATAGTATAGTAACAAAAAAACAAAGTCCCATAACTCTGCAAATTTTTTTTCTGAAAGAACCTAACATGCCCAGTGCACAACTACTGTTGTTACTGATCTCTTGTGTGAAGTTTCATTAAATTGTGTCAAGGGGATGAGGAGAGATGGTGCGCACAAGATTGTGTCTATGTATATAGTATAGTAACAAAAAAACAGTCCCATAACTCTGCAAATTTTTTTTCTAAAAGAACCTAACATGCCCCATGCACAACTACTGTTGGTACTGATCACTTGTGTGAAGTTTCATTAAATTGTGTCAAGGGGATGAGGAGAGATGGTGCGCACAAGATTGTGTCTATGTATATAGTATAGTAACAAAAAAACAAAGTCCCATAACTCTGCAAATTTTTTTTCTAAAAGAACCTAACATGACCCATGCACAACTGCTGTTGGTACTGATCACTTGTGTGAAGTTTCATTAAATTCTGTCAAGGGAATAAGGAGAGATGGTGCATACAAGATTGCGTCTACGGAGAGACGGACAGACAGACAACCTAAAACCAGTATACCCCCCACTTACAACTTTGTTGTCGGGGGGTACAAAAATGTCTGTCAATTGTTGACAATTTTAACATAATTACAGAAATCCATCTTAAAGACCCTCTTATATAGAAAGGTATATACAGTATTTACTTACTGTCCACAATATATTCCTGTAGCGTATCAACATTTTCATGATATTAGAGGTATTTGCTGCCATTTTGATTTCAACATCCCATACCACCTTATTCTTGGCCGCATTAGAGCCACGTACTTTAGGGGCCATGAATAAATTAGGGGCCATTATCATAGCGACATTGTTAAGGCTCATCTTATTGATATCTTTCAGTTCTATCACCTTCTCCAACAATTCTAGTAAAACCTGAAACAAATATTATATATCATTGATAATTTTCAAATATTTAAGGTGGCATAAAAACTATTATAATAATGCTTAATGAAATATTATGTGCAGTTTGTATCTTTCTTATTATATAAACCTATACACTTTAGGAAAGGTATGTTAACTCTCTAACAAAAAAAGCAAAACCATTCTCAGTCTCTATGACTACAATTAGACAAAGTCCACTAAAAGGGAATAAAATGTTTACATTATCAGTTTTTAACAGGGTTTACATTGTGTGTATGTGTATGTGAGCTTATCTATAGTCACCATTGGCAACCAATATACTATAACTCCTCCTGAAGACTGTAAGTAATTTTAGTGGGAGATACAGAAAATGCTCAAATCTTGAAGTTTCCCTGGTTCTTTAACATGCTAGGTGTTACACATAGATGGGATCAAACATACGACCCATGGTTTCAAAGTCAGACAGTCTAACCACAGAACCACTGTATCTGCTCCAGACAGACTTTTGCAGCTATGTGTAATTAACTATACCCGAAAGTTTTACTGAATAAAAACAATACAATCTGGGTCTCTGTGCATCAAATCCTCATCTTACATAGCTCATTTTTCAATACATAAAAAAGAAATGAAGACCGACTTTGGCCTTCAACTTCTGGTCAGTATTTGTGGATTTATTGATGCAAGACACAGTTATAGACTGACTGCAAACCTAACACTATTACATTATCTAAAGTAGCAAAAATCAGATATGAACTTACACTAAGTGTATCTCTATGTACAGTGGGTAGATCAGTACTTACGCTAAGTGCATCTCTGTGTACAGTGGGTAGATCAGTACTTAAGCTAAGTGCACCTCTATGTACAGTGGGTAGATCAGTAGTTACGCTAAGTGCATCTCTATGTACAGTGGGTAGATCAGTACTTACGCTAAGTGCATCTCTATGTACAGTGGGTAGATCAGTACTTACGCTAAGTGCATCTCTGTGTACAGTGGGTAGATCAGTACTTACGCTAAGTGCATCTCTGTGTACAGTGGGTAGATCAGTACTTAAGCTAAGTGCATCTCTGTGTACAGTGGGTAGATCAGTACTTAAGCTAAGTGCATCTCTGTGTACAGTGGGTAGATCAGTACTTACGCTAAGTGCATCTCTATGTACAGTGGGTAGATCAGTACTTACGCTAAGTGCATCTCTATGTACAGTGGGTAGATCAGTACTTACGCTAAGTGCATCTCTATGTACAGTGGGTAGATCAGTACTTACGCTAAGTGCATCTCTATGTACAGTGGGTAGATCAGTACTTACGCTAAGTGCATCTCTGTGTACAGTGGGTAGATCAGTACTTACGCTAAGTGCATCTCTATGTACAGTGGGTAGATCAGTACTTACGCTAAGTGCATCTCTATGTACAGTGGGTAGATCAGTACTTACGCTAAGTGCATCTCTATGTACAGTGGGTAGATCAGTACTTACGCTAAGTGCATCTCTATGTACAGTGGGTAGATCAGTACTTATGCTAAGTGCATCTCTATGTACAGTGGGTAGATCAGTACTTACGCTCAGTGCATCTCTATGTACAGTGGGTAGATCAGTACTTATACGCTCAGTGCATCTCTATGTACAGTGGGTAGATCAGTACTTATACGCTCAGTGCATCTCTATGTACAGTGGGTAGATCAGTACTTATGCTAAGTGTATCTACAGTAGGTAGATCAGTACTTACACTAAGTGTATCTACAGTAGGTAGATCAGTACTTACACTTCTTACACTGAGTGTATCTACAGTAGGTAGATCAGTACTTACACTTCTTACACTGAGTGTATCTGCAGTAGGTAGATCAGTACTTACACTAAGTGTATCTACAGTAGGTAGATCAGTACTTACACTGAGTGCATCTACAGTAGGTAGATCAGTACTTACACTTCTTAAACTGAGTGTATCTACAGTAGGTAGATCAGTACTTACACTAAGTGTATCTACAGTAGGTAGATCAGTACTTACACTGAGTGCATCTACAGTAGGTAGATCAGTACTTATACTAAGTAGGTAGATCAGTACTTACACTAAGTGCATCTACAGTAGGTAGATCAGTACTTACACTAAGTGCATCGACAGTAGGTAGATCAGTACTTACACTAAGATCTACAGTAGGAAGATCAGTACTTACACTAAGTGCATCTAAAGTAGGAAGATCAGTACTTACACTAAGTGCATCACAAGTAGGTAGATCAGTACTTACACTAAGTGCATCTACGGTAGGTAGATCAGTACTTACACTAAGTGCATCTACAGTAGGTAGATCAGTACTTATACTAAGTGTATCTACAGTAGGTAGATCAGTACTTACACTAAGTGTATCTCTATGTACAGTGGGTAAATCAGTACTTACACTAAGTGCATCTACAGTAGGAAGATCAGTACTTACACTAAGTGCATCTACAGTAGGTAGATCAGTACTTACACTAAGTGCATCTACGGTAGGTAGATCAGTACTTACACTAAGTGCATCTACAGAAGGTAGATCAGTACTTATACTAAGTGTATCTACAGTAGGTAGATCAGTACTTACACTAAGTGTATCTCTATGTACAGTGGGTAGATCAGTACTTACACTAAGTGTATCTCTATGTACAGTAGGTAGAAGAAGTATAAGGAGATTCAAAGCATGTAGTTGTTGTTTCTTGTCCGGCAAGTCTGGAAAACAACAAAAACAACTGTAAGAATGTATAGAAATAATGATATGAAATAGCTCGAGTACAGGTTGATCGGTATCTCAATAAGTACTTTACATATCATAAAGCTCTGTTAATCTAAATCTAAATCTCTTAAATCCTTTAATCTTCTGGCATAAAAGATTGTTATTTAAACAAGCAAAACTGAAAATCTTCAGGGAAACGAGTTACTGAATACCGTATAGTGGGTTATTGCTACGGTTGAGATATTTCTGCGGTTCTGCGGTCTTTCAGTATAATCGCAAAAATATTTCCAGCAGAATATTTACAGAGCAAACATTTAAACCGCAAAACAATCTGCATTTTTCTCACCATTTGTTCATGCTTTGTTACCAGATATAATCCGAAGTTCACAATACCTAATTATTGAAAAATCTATCAATTACAGATAATGGTATAATTGAGTGTTATGGTCAATCAATGTGCTAACTGTTAATTAACAGAAAACGTGAATAAAATAAACTGAGTGAATTTCACATAAATTGTTCTTAATAGTGCCATGTGAAGATATTACCTTATATACTTTAGTAATCTTTATATGACCTTTATATCGGATATACCGTAGTTTGCAGTTGTATTTTGTAAGGTTTTATTCAGGCCTTAAAACCGGTAGAATGAGTATCTAACGATGAATACTGAAAATGATAGTTTGGTAAAAGGATTTGATTGGCAATAGTGTGCTTCAGGAAGTAAATGATAAATTACAGAATGTAATCACTTCTCTGTCCACCCCAGGAACTTCTGGAACTGCAAGGACCCTTAAATCTTGGGACAAATATGCATCATACACACCATCTGACCGCGCTAGCATTGGAATATACTCTGCTGAACTAATTTAGTTTATTGTTTTTCATGCGCTAGTCATTCTCACGACGATGCATTATGCGTGGAATTACCTCCTTCTTAGCATCGGAAACGCAGAATTTTCTCTTCCTTTTATGTGAAAACGCAGAAATAAAACAAGCAAAAATTTATTCAGCAAGTTTTGAGGCCAAAACGCAGAATAATTTGACCGCAGAAATAACCCGCTATACGGTACATATTATCTTTGACCTTGAAGTCTGGAAATTTTAAAATCCATTCATGAATGGTAGTCATGAACAGGATAAGAAACAGACCATGTTTACCAGCTAGGAGCCAGGGTGTTGCACATGACATGTCATCTTACCATGGGGAACAATTGTGCAAAGTTCTTTTTTTTTTTGGATTTAACGTCGCACCGACACATGATAGGTCATATGGCGACTTTCCAGCTTTAATGGTGGAGGAAGACCCCATGTGCCCCTCCGAGCATTATTTCATCACGGGCAGGCACCTGGGTAGAACCACCAACCTTCCGTAAGCCAGTTGGATGGCTTCCTCACATGAAGAATTCAACGCCCTGAGTGAGGCTCCAACACACATCGATGAGGGGCAAGTGATTTGAAGTCAACGACCTTAACCACTCGGCCACGGAGGCCCCTTGTGCCAAGTTCTTTCAAAATCCCTTCATGGATGGCAGAGTTAATGACAAGACATGAAGCATAATGGATGTATGGACAGACAAAAGAAAAACAATTTTCATTGAAAAAGGCCAGGAAAAAAACCCACCTTATCCTGTCAGCAGCACTGATAGGGAAGTGAAACAAAGTCAGCTGGCATTTAACTCTGCGACTCGGAAAAATCTAACCGAGTGACTTACTTTCAACTTGCGCAACAGAGTGACTTACTTTCAACTTGAGCAACGGAGTGACTTACTTTCAACTTGAGCAACAGAGTGACTTACTTTCAACTTGAGCAAATGCTTCAATATAATCGTCAGTAAGAAGTGGAACAGGAAGATCCCTCAGAAACTGTTTTAACAACGCTGCCACATCATTAGGTGTGAGATCATCTGCCCAGATAAATGTGCCCTGATAAAATCGCTCTTCAAACTCCTGCCTCAGTTGCTGTAACAGAAATCCATTTCTCATATAAATCCTAGAGTTGATAAAGAATTGATAACTTTAATTACATAGTACATTTTTGACAGTAACAAAATGTGACATTCACGAGGTGATATAATACATCACAGGCTGGATTAGCAAAGGTATACTGATCTGCCGTACCTATCTGTACATTTATACACAAATACCTTACATTTATACACAAATACCTTGCTTTTAACCACAAATACCTTGCTTTTAACAACAAATACCTTGCTTTTAACCACAAATACCTTGCTTTTAACAACAAATACCTTACATTTATACACAAATACCTTGCTTTTAACCAAATGTACCTTACCTATATGCACAAATACCTTACCTTTATACGACTAGTAGAGCCAGGAACTCTCAGTATACCCTCTGTATCCAAACAAAACTTGACTAAATATGACACTATCTGAAATACAGAAATCTGACATTATCTGAAACACAGAAATATGACACTATCTGAAATACAGAAATATGACACTATCTATGAAACACAGAAATATGACACTATCTATGAAATACAGAACATGGCACTTTCTTAAATACAGAAATATGACATATCTGAAATATGACACTATCTATGAAATACAGAAAAATGGCATTTTCTTAAATACAGAAATATGACACTATCTGAAATACAGAAATATGCATTTTTGGATATACAAGACTGTATGGATGAACTCACACATTGAGTCTATTTTAACAAATACTGATGAAAGTTGTGTCAGGTCAATTTGAATACTTGAGAATTCAGTTACTCAGATTTTGCTGTAAATCTTGTTTTTTGAGTGTATAGTTGTCACGGTTACTGACAGTTCATTCAGTAGCATGATTGTCAGTTTAGATATTTGGAGCACAGAGTAAGAAAGAAGACATAATGTAATCCCAGATCTTTGTAGTCCACTGTTTATGTAACAAGAAAAGGCTCCACTTAATTATTAGGGTGTAAGACTTTCCAAAGGCTTTCAAATTAGCCAACACCTTTTTCTTATGCAGTAAAATTATGATATCAAGACTATACTGTCATGACTTGTATTGTATACTTACTTCTTGAAACACAAGTGGTATTCTGGCATTTGGTTTTAATTTTTGGTCTTGTTCTAACAAGGTTACTAATGGGACACCAAATATACCATGTTCTGCAACAGAAAATAAATAACACTTACAAACAATATCTGACAGTTTAATTAAAGTATGCTGTACTTCCAGCCAAGGTGAGGAAAAATATTTAAAGACAATTTTCAGTTCAGTATTTATTTCTTGATTTTGACAACTAAATGGCGAAAAAATACTTTTATTACTTTATAAACAAGAGGGCCATGATGGCCCTATATCGCTCACCTGAGTACCATTGCTCTCAATGATAAGATCAAGTTTTGACATAGATCACATAGGCATACACTTTAAATATCTGATGGCATAAATGACATTTCAAATCAGTATCTTCATTAGTTACCGAGATACAACCATTTTAATTTGAAACAAAGGGAGGTAATCTGACATAAAATTAGTCCACAGTTACGTTTTTCGTTTCGTTTGTTTTGGGTTTAACGCCGTTTTTCAACAGTATTCAGTCAAGTAACGGCGGGCAGTTAACCTTACCAGTGTTCCTGGATTCTGTACCAGTACAAACCTGTTCTCCGCAACTAACTGCCAACTTCCCCACATGAATCATCGGAGGTGGACTAATGATTTCAGACACAATGTCGTTTATCAAATAGTCACGAAGAACATACGCCCCACCCGAGGATCGAACTCACGACCCCACGATCCGTAGACCAATGCTCTACCTACTGAGCTAAGTGGGCAGGTCCCATAGTTACATGTATCTACCATGATTATCTCAGTCCAACTTTTGAGAATAACAAAATATAAAATGAGTCCTATAAGGAAGCAGGGTACACTTCGAATTTTGACCCCTGTCAATATTTGTTATAAACAGAATGATTTTGGAGGTATGTAAATTAAGGTGAGAGATAATGATTATTAATTCTTTAGAAAATTTATACAGCTGATACAAGTAAAATTCTGATGTCAGTTGGAAAACTAACTGCTGGTAGCTTTGTATGATCAATGAGACACCTTTTCGTGGAAAAATTCAAATCACAGAAGGGTTCTGTGCTTGTTGATTCTCAGGAACATTTTCGCTATTTTGTGAAAAAACAAGGTGGATGGGCCCCCATTCCATTTATATCCTGACGTTCAGTAAGGACTATTAAATTGAGAAATGCAATAAAATTGGGCATTGTGATTGCAGCGGGATCATTGCAGGCTGTTCAAAAAGGGCAAAATTGATGATTTTGGCATGCTATTTTTCATGGATGGTGTAAAGCTTTCGTTTTAATAACTTTCTTTATTTTTGTATGAGAATCCTGATCTTGCCATTAATTAAAAGCAGAAAATATGCACGCAATTTATAAAATGGCCACCTTGATTCTGCTCATAAGGGAAGTGCAATATTGCAAGTCGCTACATGTAAGATCGTTCGTGCCCAAAATTTTCGCATCTAAGTGTACCGTGCTACCTAAACAATTACTGAGATAAATCTAATTTTATTAAAATCAGGGGAGGTAATCATGCACTGGTATAATATGCATGTAGAAGATACAGAGAACAAGTTTTTACAACAATATATTAGACAAGAGGACCATGATGGTCCTGAATCGCTCACCTGTCCCCACCTGACCCAGTTTTGAACTGAGTATGACATCATTTTTTCTACTATTTGACATAGTGACCTAATTTTTGAGCTCACGTGAGCCAGTTTTGAACTTGACCTAGATATCATCAAGATAAAAGTCTGAACAATTTTCATGAAAATCCATTGAAAAATATGGCCTCTAAAGAGGTCACAAGGTTTTTCTATTATTTGACCTAATGACCTAGTTTTTGAAGGCATTTGACCAAGTTTTGAATTTGATCTAGATATCATCAAGGTGAACATTCTCACCAATTTTCATGAAGATCTTATGAAAAATATGGCCTCTAAAGATGTCACAAGGTTTTTCTAGCTTTAGACCTACTGGCCTAGTTTTTGACCACACATGACCCAGTTTCAAACTTAACCTAGATATCATCAAGATGAACATTCAGACTAAATTTTATACAGATCCAATGAAAAATATGGCCTCTAAAGAGGTCACAAGGTTTCTCTTTTTTTAGACCTACTGACCTAGTTTTTAAGGGCACGTGACCCAGTTTTGAAGTTGACCTAGATATCATCAAGGTGAACATTCTCACCAATTTTCATGAAGATCCATTGAAAAATATGGCCTCTAGATAGGTCAAAAGGTTATTCTATTTTTAGACCAACAGACCTAGTTTTTTACCACAGTTGACCCAGTTTCGATCTTGACCTAGATATCATCAAGATGAACATTCTGACCAACTTTCATACAGATCTCATGAAATATATGGCCTATAGAGAGATCACAATGTTTTTCTATTATTTGACCTAATGGCCTGTGTTTAATGGCATGTGACCCAGTTTTGAACTTTTTATCATCAATGTGAACATTCTGACCAATATGACCTCTAGAGTGGTCACAAGCAAAATTTTATGCACGCAAGCATGCACGGACGACGGATGCCGCGCGATTACAAAAGCTCACCTTGTCACTTTGTGACAGGTGAACTAAAAAGTAAGTAGAAGCAGAAATTTCTTACCATGAAAGACATAAAAAACATTTCAAACCAATCTCATTAGAAGCTGCTGGGTATATTCATTTGCATAAAAAAAACAAAGGGAGGTAATTTGTCATAAATTCAGTCAATTTGTATCTTCAATGATTGTCTAAGTTCATCTGATGGCATAAATGAAATTTCAGATCAATATCATAATTAGTTACCACATTTTAATTTGAAATAAAGGGAGGTAGTTTGAGGTAGTTTGATATAAATCAGTCCATAGTTTTCTACCCTGATTGCCTGGGTTGAACTAATGACAATAATGAAATTTCAAATGAGTCCTGTAAGTACTTACTGATCTATTCTGATTAAAATCAGAGGAGGTAATCATATATAAAATAACTCCAGAACCCAGATTGGATCTGACAGATTCTTCATGGAATCCAAGAGTTATTGTTGTTGAAGATATTTTTCAAGTTTGTATCAAATCAAACCATGAAGTCTCTATATGGCTGCAAAAGCCAAAATAGCAGATGTTGGACCTTTAAGGGGCCATATCTCTGGGACCCATGATGAGATCTGGCCAGACTTCAAAAGGAACCGAGATATTATGCCAGTACAAGTTGTGTGCAAGTTTGACTGAAGTTGATTGAAAAATCTTGTCTCTATCGTGTAAATAGCAAATTTTAGTCCTTAAAGGGGTCAAAACTCTGAAATTGGTGATGGGATCTGGCCTGTTTTCAACAGGAACTGAGATATTGTCAATACAAGTTGTGTGCAAGTTTTATTAAAGTTGATTGCAAAATGTGGTCTCTATCATGGTCACAAGCAAAAAATGGCAAATTTTGGCCCTTTAATGGGCCATAACTGGAACCCATGATGGGATCTGGCCAGTGTTTGAAAGGAACTGAGATATTAAGCCCATACAAGTTCTGTGCATGTTTGATTAAAATCATATACAAAATGTGGTCTCTATCATGTTCACAAAGAAATTGTGAACAGACAGGCGAAGGGTGATCACAAAAGCTCACCCTGTCACTACCTGACAGGTGAGCTCAAACATGCATCTTTCACTTAGCTAAGTTATTTTAAGATACTAACTTCAAGAAGACCGATAAATTAATTCCACTAAACTCAATATAAACTAACTGTGGTATTACTGCTACTTTCATAATTAAATGTAATTAGTTGTTAAAGGGAAAAAACCTGATTATCCACACAAACAGATTAACATGCTTTTATAGATAGTATAAAATAATTGTTCCTATTTCATGTATGAATTTATGTTTGATATATCTTTAATACCAATATACAAGATGTACCTTTATGCCTTTTCTTTGTGCGTCTACGACTGTAGTTTATATTGTGTGTATCAAACATGGACGTTAATTCCAGTAGAGCTAAATTTTTTACGTATGCAGCATCAGTCTCATTGATGTCATCTACACACGTCAAACCTAACTTGTCTGGTACTAGAGAAAAATTCTGAAAAGAAAAGTAGCATGAAATTCATATATGCTTCTAGTACGTGACAGTTGAGCTGCATATAAAACTTAGTATTCTGTAAAGCCATTGTCAAAGACTGCAAAAAGGAGGGATAATTTTCAACAGTTCAACATCTTCAAAAACTCGCCATTTTCAAGAATTTATTTATATCTTAGTTTTGATGTACTTGCATTACGGTCCAAGAGGTTAAATTTCATTTCTCATCTACTGATGCAGTTATAAGGTTGAGTTGATTTTCCAATAAATATTGACCCTTATTTACTGGAACCAATTAGTGTTAAAGTTATCAGACTCTCAACTTTGCTAATGGAGAATGAAATCCTTTGTCCCACTATCAAAATCTAGGCCTTTATAAAAAATTTCTATTTTCATGGTACTGAATTTACTCAACTGTAAGCCCATATATGCTGCCTTCTCTGATAAATGAACCGAAGCACAGAGCCTGGAAAACCTGTGGATTCTGAAGTAACTGAAGATACTCGTCTTATGGGAGGTATAATCTTATAGTTGAGTGACAATTTATGGAAACATGGACACTGTTACACCTGTTAAATGCAACCTTGAGAGAACTGGAACAGTAATACAATTGACTCTACAACTGTTTTGTCTTTAAAAAACTCATTCAACAAGGGCAGCAATCTAAGTGATTTAACTGCTGTCAACTCAACCTTGAGGTCAAGGCTGAATATGTCAACTACTTACTGGCAGGTCAAACGCATTCACCTGCCCCATCACCGTCTTGCTACTGTGCATTGACTCGCCCCCATTCTCCTCTATATTGAAGTCAAAAACAATATCAGCATCAGAGATAGGCGATAACTGGCTCCATCTTTTTTGTACAGTACCTTTCTGTTGTACACTAAGCATTTCTACACCTGAAAAAGCAAGGGAGATAATAAGACATGAAAGATAACTGGCTCCATATTTTTTGTACAGTACCTTTCTGTTTTACACTAAGCATTTCTACATCTGGAAAAAACAAGGGAGATAATAAGACATGGAAGATAACTGGCTCCATATTTTTTGTACAGTACCTTTCTGTTGTACACTAAGCATTTCTACGCCTGAAAAAGCAAGGGAGATAATAAGACATGGAAGATAAGTGGCTCCATCTTTTTTGTACAGTACCCTTCTGTTGTACACTAAGCATTTCTACGCCTGAAAAAGCAAGGGAGATAATAAGACATGGAAGATAACTGGCTCCATCTTTTTTGTACAGTACCTTTCAGTTGTACAATAAGCATTTCTACGCCTGAAAAAGCAAGGGAGATAATAAGACATGGAAGATAAGTGGCTCCATCTTTTTTGTACAGTACCTTTCAGTTGTACAATAAGCATTTCTACACCTGAAAAAGCAAGGGAGATAATAAGACATGGAAGATAAGTGGCTCCATCTTTTTTGTACAGTACCTTTCTGTTGTACACTAAGCATTTCTACACCTGGAAAAGCAAGGGAGATAATAAGACATGGAAGATAACTGACTCCATCTTTTCTGTACAGTACCTTTCTGTTGTATACTAAGGTAGCAGTTGGTAGTTTCCAGCCACAGATTCGAATTGGCCAGGGTCAAAATCTGTCATTAGAGATAAAACCTTGAAGTGAAGGCAGTTTTGATGTTTGAAATATTTGTTGATGTGAGTTTGTGATTAACAAGTTTAAGAATGGTATGTTGCAGAAATTCTGGCAGATGCGAATGTAAGCTTGATGGCATCATTTTCATATAACTGCTTGAAATGCATATATGCCACTATCAGCATTGAGCGTCTCGTGAACTGTCAAATGTCATATAGGCCTCACACAGTTGAAAATAGTGAAAAAAGTAATCGGTTGACAGGTATTTTCGTCCAGCTCTGCAAGTAATACTTGAAACTGAGTACAGAATGCAAGTGGCCATTTGTCTCTATCCATTCCCCTAACATTTTAAGGCCAGTTGGAGATATGGCTAATTTGGGCTGAAATGTCATGTATTTTCGCGGGCTGAAATTATCTTTCAGGTGGCTTGTGGATTTAAAAATCTATGCTTTGTATGAAGTTTACTATGTATTTTATTTCTTCTTCAAGTAAGATGTAAACCGGTATCTTTTTATTTTCAGGTCTGCATCTCGTAAGATATCGGAAGCCGTCTGACTTGGCCACATCGCTCGGAAGTCTGAAGTACTAGAAAAAACCGCCATCTGCTACCTTAATTAAGACATTTGTCAATTTTTGTAAGTACTATTTCATGCTTTCTTTTGTGTTGTTCAAGCTCTCCAGTATGTGTTATTTAAAAATCCGAGCTGAATGGATTCATAACATAGACAGATGTTGTTTGATATGGTAGAAGTTAAGGGGAGGTAACTCTGATTTTACCGGGTAAGTAAATCTTATTTTTGTTTGTAGTGTAGGGTTTTCTTAAAATTTCTAGCGGGAAACACATTTCTTTTGTAGTTTATATCAAATTTAAAGGAAGAAGGACTATTTAAAGGAAATATAGGTGCAACTTTTTGGCATTTTGTAAATACATGGCTGTTTCACAAGGCTCGGAACTGGATTCTGTGGTGATATTTCTTTCGAAGATATTTCTCGAGTGGCAGGTATGATTTTAGTTCTTACAAATTTCTATTGTGGCTTTATCGGTGTCAGGACATGACGACAGAAGAAAAGTGTAGAGAGTGGATACATCTTGGGTGCATTTAAGGTCCTGGAGTGAGGGAACATTTGCAGATACTTGTTTTTAATTAAGAGAAGATACGGTTTCTCGGAGATGTACTGGGAGATTGCTCGAATTCGTTAAAATAGGTAAGTTTGGCAACAACAACAACAACAACAACAACAACAAGAGGACCATGATGGTCCTGAATCGCTCACCTATCCCCACATGACCCAGTGTTGAACTGAGTATGACGTCATTATTTCTATTATTTGACATAGTGACCTAGTTTTTGAGCACATGTGACCTAGATATCATCAAGATAAAAAATTCTGACCAATTTTCATGAAGATCCATTGAAAAATATGGCCTCTAGAGAGGTCACAAGGTTTTTCTATTATTTGACCTAATGGCCTAGTTTTTGAAGGCACGTGACCCACTTTTAAACTTGATCTAGATATCATCAAGGTGAACATTCTCACCAATTTTCATGAAGATCTCGTGAAAAATATGGCCTCTAGAGAGGTCACAAGGTTTTTCTATTTTTCGACCTACTGACCTAGTTTTTGACCGCACATGACCCAGTTACAAACCTGACCTAGATATCATCAAGCTGAACATTCTCACCAATTTTCATGAAGATCCGTTGAGAAATATGGCCTCTAGAGAGGTCACAAGGTTTTTTCTATTTTTAGACCTACTGACCTAGTTTTTAACCCCACGTGACCCAGTTTCGAACTTGACCTAGATATCTTCAAGGTAAACACTCTGACCAATTTTCATGAAGATCCATTGAAAAATATCGCCTCTAGAGAGGTCACAAGGTTTTCCTATTTTTAGATCTACTGACCTAGTTTTTGACCGCACGTGACCCAGTTTCGAACTTGACCTAGATATCATCAAGATGAACATTCTGACCAATTTTCATGAAGATCCATTGATAAATATGGCCTCTAGAGAGGTCACAAGGTTTTTCTATTTTTAGAACTACTGACCTAGTTTTTAACCCCACATGACCCAGTTTCGAACTTGATCTAGATATCATCAAGGTGAACATTCTGACCAATATTCATGAAGATCTCTTGAAAAATATGGCCTCTAGAGAGGTCACAAGGTTTTTCTATTTTTAGATCTACTGACCTAGTTTTTAACCCCACGTGACCCAGTTTCGAACTTGACCTAGATATCATCAAGGTGAACATTCTGACCAATTTTCATGAAGATCCATTGAGAAATATGGCCTCTAGAGAGGTCACAAGGTTTTTCTATTTTTAGACCTAATGACCTAGTTTTTGACCCTACGTGACCCAGTTTCGAACTTGACCTAGATATCATCAAGGTAAACATTCTGACCAATATTCATGAAGATCTCATGAAAAATATGGCCTCTAGAGAGGTCACAAGGTTTTTCTATTTTTAGACCTACTGACCTAGTTTTTGAACCCACGTGACCAGTTTCGAACTTGACCTAGATATCATCAAGGTGAACATTCTGACCAATTTTCATGAAGATCTTATGAAATATATGGCCTCTAGAGAGGTCACAAGGTTTTTCTATTTTTAGATCTACTGACCTAGTTTTAACCCACGTGACCCAGTTTCGAACTTGACCTAGATATCTTCAAGGTAAACACTCTGACCAATTTTCATGAAGATCCATTGAAAAATATCGCCTCTAGAGAGGTCACAAGGTTTTCCTATTTTTAGATCTACTGACCTAGTTTTTGACCGCACGTGACCCAGTTTCAAACTTGACCTAGATATCATCAAGGTGAACATTCTCACCAATTTTCATGAAGATCCATTGATAAATATGGCCTCTAGAGAGGTCACAAGGTTTTTCTATTTTTAGACCTACTGACCTAGTTTTTGACCCCACATGACCCAGTTTCGAACTTGACCTAGATATCATCAAGGTGAACATTCTGACCAATATTCATGAAGATCTCATGAAAAATATGGCCTCTAGAGAGGTCACAAGGTTTTTCTATTTTTAGATCTACTGACCTAGTTTTTAACCCCATGTGACCCAGTTTCGAACTTGACCTAGATATCATCAAGGTGAACATTCTGACCAATTTTCATGAAGATCCATTGAGAAATATGGCCTCTAGAGAGGTCACAAGGTTTTTCTATTTTTAGACCTAATGACCTAGTTTTTGACCCTACGTGACCCAGTTTCGAACTTGACCTAGATATCATCAAGGTAAACATTCTGACCAATATTCATGAAGATCTCATGAAAAATATGGCCTCTAGAGAGGTCACAAGGTTTTTCTATTTTTAGACCTACTGACCTAGTTTTTGAACCCACGTGACCCAGTTTCGAACTTGACCTAGATATCATCAAGTTGAACATTCTGACCAATTTTCATGAAGATCTTATGAAATATATGGCCTCTAGAGAGGTCACAAGGTTTTTCTATTTTTAGACCTACTGACCTAGTTTTTGATGGCACGTGACCCAGTTTCGAACTTGACCTAGATATCATCAAGATGAACATTCTGACCAACTTTCATAAAGATCCCATGAAAAATGTGACCTCTAGAGTGGTCACAAGCAAAAGTTTACGGACGCACGGACGCACGGACGCACGGACGGACGACGGACGACGGACACCGCGCGATCACAAAAGCTCACCTTGTCACTTTGTGACAGGTGAGCTAAAAACAACAACAACAACAAAAGTGCATTGTAAAATATTTATTTAAAGCTATTTTATACTTACTGTATGTAAGGTAATATGAAAAAGTACTTGTAAACAGGGGCGGCTTTTCCTGAGCTTGCGGATTTGAAGTACAGTTAGTCTTGGGTAAGTAAGCTGTGCTGCTTTTAATTCTGTTCCTCAAGTATGCAGGGCTGTGCACAATGCTAATACAGTACATTTATGGCCATCATGTAATAGTAGGTAAGTCTTTTTTTAATGTCAGAAAGATAGATGCAGTAAGAAATATGTGTGTAAAATGGGGCCAAATCCACAATATTGTAGACATTGTTTGGACATGTGCAATTTGCAAGAAGAACAAAGCATTGTTTAAATATTGGTAAGATTTTATTTGTCATAGATCATTTTCTTAGAATCAGGTGCCAGACAGTCCATGGAGATGCATGTCTTGGTCCTTAAGGTAGCAGTTGGTAGTTTCCAGCCACAGATTCGAATTGGCCAGGGTCAAAATCTGTCATTAGAGATAAAACCTTGAAGTGAAGGCAGTTTTGATGTTTGAAATATTTGTTGATGTGAGTTTGTGATTAACAAGTTTAAGAATGGTATGTTGCAGAAATTCTGGCAGATGCGAATGTAAGCTTGATGGCATCATTTTCATATAACTGCTTGAAATGCATATATGCCACTATCAGCATTGAGCGTCTCGTGAACTGTCAAATGTCATATAGGCCTCACACAGTTGAAAATAGTGAAAAAAGTAATCGGTTGACAGGTATTTTTGTCCAGCTCTGCAAGTAATACTTGAAACTGAGTACAGAATGCAAGTGGCCATTTGTCTCTATCCATTCCCCTAACATTTTAAGGCCAGTTGGAGATATGGCTAATTTGGGCTGAAATGTCATGTATTTTCGCGGGCTGAAATTATCTTTCGGGTGGCTTGTGGATTTAAAAATCTATGCTTTGTATGAAGTTTACTATGTATTTTATTTCTTCTTCAAGTAAGATGTAAACCGGTATCTTTTTATTTTCAGGTCTGCATCTCGTAAGATATCGGAAGCCGTCTGACTTGGCCACATCACTCGGAAGTCCGAAGTACTAGAAAAAACCGCCATCTGCTACCTAAGCATTTCTACACCTGGAAAAGCAAGGGAGATAATAAGACATGGAAGATAACTGACTCCATCTTTTTCACACTGTACCTTTCTTCACTGAGCATTTTTACATTCTAGGCTACAAAAACAATGTGTATACAGAAAATGATGTGAATAGCAAATTTGTGTCTTCTACCTAAATCTGATAACATGCTATGTTCAATTTTGAAAAAAAAAGCAACAACAACAACAAAACATGATCAATGTCTTGGTTCCTTACTGAAAAATCTGGTATTGTTTTGTTGGGTATAACATCACGACACAATTTCATGATTAGTGACAGTCAAAGCTCACACTGTTACTTTAAGCAATTAAGACAAACTTTTCTTTCCGTATAGACACAGCATTGACAGCCTTTTGTGACCTCAACGCGAAACTAGTCTATGTATATATAGAAATAGAAGCAGATAGACTAGTTTCACGCTGAGGCCACGCTTTGTGTTTGAAGGATACCATTTAAATATTGCAGCAAACCTACATTTTGAACTGAAAGATCTCTACGGGATCTGTGAGCAATATGGGATCTGTGAGCAATACATAAATTAAGCCTCGGAATCTCAAACTCATTAATCTCTAAGATCACTAACAGTGAAAATTATTTTCAGGTCAGATCACAATTATAACCTTCTAAATGTACGTTATTTTTCAGGTTTAAGTCAAATTCCTCACACTGCCACTTTGTTTGTATAACAGATTAATTCTATGTAAAACCAAACAATTTGTATGTCATGTTAACATAAACATTAAAATGACTATGGCAATACATTTAGCGAAATATACTAAAAATAAGTTATATGTTGAAATTGGTTTATTTCAAAATTACCGGGTATTTAAAAAAGCACAGTGCACGAATTTTGCGTTTCAACAGATTTTCAGCTGTACCATCACCATAGCGTCACAGAATCACCGTGGCACAGTAGAATAATCTTTACGAAGTGTATCAAACAGCTAGCAGTCCACGATCTATATAAGAAGTTTTACCTTGCTGTACATTATCTTGAACCTCCTCTGACATTCCTGACATAGAGTAACCTCCCTTGTTTTTCATAAATGGCCCCTTGCTTGCCCTATTTCTGTTCCATTCTGGGTGCACCACCTCACCCCTAGGAGATAATGGACTCTTTGGTGCCTGAAATATATTTTTAGAATTACATTTTTGTACTTCAGGAGATTATCTAAAAGTGGTTTACAAACAATGATTTATTATAATTAATGTTACTCTACTTTTACCTTGCTGAGGAAAAACACTTGATACCTGGACAGAGCCATGACCAATTAAAAGACATAAATTAGAAGCTAAAAGAACTATTTTTGTCTCTGCAATTCTGTAAAATCAACCAACATGACTTTGATATACTGAAAGTAAGACATGCTAATTAGAGTGATGTCACATGTCTCGAAAAATGTGGATATGAAAATGTATGGATTTAAACACCGTAATCCTGTGAAATCCCAGAAAGTAACTACCGGTACCCCTTGCAAATATTTATGATTTTACAGCTCTCCAATATATAACACTACATGTGACTGCTAGATGTTACTGTAAAATCATTCCATTTTGCTTGCAGTAAAATTAACAGTTTTGTCAAAGATCTTGAGGACAAAAATTCAATGATTTCTGTTTTTACAATATCACTAACAGATAAACTGAAAATCTGTCAAGTCATCTGGAATTTATTTTGTTATGAATTCCATGAATAAAAGTCCCCTGCAAATATGAATGATTTGATAGTATAAAATATATAAAATAATGTGACAAGAAGATATTTAATAATAATGAGAAAACTGCTGAAAACTGACTGTTATCATTAGTTTAAGATGGTATGTGACAGTCATGTATAAATATAATTTATCTCAGTATTTAAACCACAATGTCAACAATTTTAAGTGCAAGATTACATTTCAAGTGAAGCTGATCCGCTTTAAGAGAGCTGTCTCTAGATTAACTTTCAAATTTGGTATATTTAATATTCAGCTTTCAAGCATGGTTTACAAAAAAAAGATTGTATTCTCTATAGAATATGCAGTATAAAAAAGTCACAAAATAAATAAGACTTTAGTTAATACTTTTGATGTAAGCCACAAGTATTGATGAAATCTTATTATCTAATTCATTTTCTATTGTTTACTTTAATAATCCAAGTGCTTAAATTAATAAGCCTGCTTTCAGCAAATGATTCTATCTTTGTGATTCAGTGCCAAAATACTGCAAATTTTTTTTTGCAATTAAAGCCCTGCTCCCTCCTTAGTAACCTTTTAACCTTGAATTGTCACTGAAAAAGCATGAAAACCCTGACTATGAACAGTGACACTTGTTAAAGTAGAGTCTATTTTATATATGGTTCTATATGAAATACCTGTGGTTTTGCGTGCTAAAGTGTGGCACTTGGCCGTTAATGCCCTGCTCCCCGGCTATTCAAATTCTTTTGTGTGTATGCAACCCATGATTACAATAGGTAACAGTTAAAAGCTATGTGCCACACTTTAGCATTAAAACCACAGGTATTTCATAAAGAATTTCATATAAAATAGACACTATTTGACAGGTGTCACTGTTTATAGTCAAGATTTTCATGCTTTTTCAGTGACAATTCAAGGTTAAGCAGGGCTTAAAGGAACCTATCTGCTAGAATGATCGATTAGTAGATGGGTAAATACGGTACATCTGTAATCATGCCACCTTGCTGTGACAATTGATAAATATTTAAGTAGATTACATTTTTAACTTGTTAAGCACTTGAGAAATAAGTGTAAGAGTTAGCCATTAAAATTGTATTTACACCAAGAAACGAATAAATTGTTATAAAATCCAGCTGTTAATCTCTAGCATACTGTACATACTGTATGCATGTGTTTGTAATTACTCATTCTGCTGATAATCCAATATGTACAACTCCTTTGCATTTACTTGTTCTGAATTATTGTGTTTAATATTACATTCTGAATCAAAGTCTGAACATTTCTTTGAAGTTTGACCATGTCTGATTATACTTGTAGCTGAATTTTTGTCAAACATTTCTGAGAAATTCTTCTGACCAAAAATTGGCCAACTTAAGCATGAAAATAGTATTGAACAAACACAGGATAATGACTCGAACAACATTCAGTCCCTATTCAGACATTGCAAGGAAACAGGCCTTTAAGAAATGATATTTTCCAATGGTTAAGCAAAAGCTTTGGATTATGAGAAGAAATTTTTCAAGAAAATTTAGAAACTAGAAATGTGTGAAATAGTTATGGACAGGACTTCAATAAGCCTACTGGCCTCCAGTCCAATCCAGAATTTATGTATGTAAATAATAATTTGATATGTACATATTGGGAAATAAAATATATTTAAACCAAACTAGAAATGTGTCACAGACATGGATGTCCTTGCAACAAGAGAATGGTCACAGGCATATATTAAGTTATTTATATAGTAACTACTAATTAGGGAAATTTAAATCTTTAAAATTAATCTAAGTCCACAGGAAAATCCTTACCAGGTAGAGATAGTTCAAAATACTTCTCAAAATTGTATGTAACATGTAAAACTATATAATGTACTACAGAAAAGTGCTTTTGATTTTTCCCTATGACCAGTAATAAAAATGTTCCAATTATAAGCTATTTATAGTAACAACAAAGGGAAGTAATTCTAAACTAGGGACCTAGTTCTTGTGCATGACATTCTATCTCATGATGGTGTACAATTCTGCCAACTTACATCAAAATCCCTCTATGCATGAAGAAAAAATGCTCAGGACAAAGTCATTCATGTTTTTGACCTTTGGCCTCTAAGTGTGACTTTGACCTTAGACCTTAGGGACCTGGTTGTTGTGCCTGGCAGATCGTGTATGTAATGGACCGGACACAAAGACCACATTATCAGTATATATGTAGTGAAAATTGGCTAAGTTCAACCAAGGACTGTGACCTTGACTTTTGAGCTAGTGAAATGGCTTTTGCGCAATAACTGACATATCGTCTATCCATGCTTATAAATTGTATGAAATTATATTGAAATCAGACCATGCATGTTAAAGTTATGGCCCGGACACAAACAGGATCCACCCTTTCCCCGAACACACACACACACACACGAACAGGGGTAACACTATATGCCCCCTCCCCTCATTTTATGGCAGGGGCATAAAAAGAGCTTTAAATTCGATAACTGAATAAGCAGTTGAAAGTTTAACTGACACTGAAAGTTGTGTTAGAATGTTCAGTATAGCCTGTTAGTCTCCACTAACATGTAACTACAGTTAATCACTGATGAAAGAAACCGTTAAGGTTCAGCAACAGCTGCCTGTAAGACAGCCAATGCTCAAATATTCGAAGTATTGTCCCAGAAGTAAGAAAATATTACCAAAAATGTTAAAATATCGAAAGAGTTTTAAGTCCAAAAAAGGGGCATAATTTGGCCAAAATGCAGGTCAGAATTATTTGCCCTGTTGATGCTATCAACTAGTTTTACATCACCCCGAAGACACAATGTGAAGTTTTAATTCAATGTATGCCTTAGTTTTTGAGATAGTAACTACTAAGTCCAAAAGGGGGCATAATTTGCTCAAAATGCATGTCAGAGTTATGGAATTTGACCCAGTGAGGCTGGTAATTGACTTAGAACAAGAGCACCGCCTTGCGGGTGCTGACGCTCATCTGATTTTTTTGTATAATAGAAATATTGTGTTACAAGTTTCAAAGCAATAGCTTTGATAGTTTAAGAGAAAAAGTTGACCTAAACATAAAACTTAACCAAGAAATCTGATATTTTCTAAGTCCGTCAAAGGCGCCATAAATCTTGCAAAATGCAGGATGGAGTTATGTTTCTTGCTGTACAGGGTCAGCTTATGATGGTGAACAAGTGTTGCAAGTTTCAAAGCAATAGCTTTGATAGTTTAGGAGAAAAGCTGACCTTAACATAAAACTTAACCAAGAAATCTGATATTTTCTAAGTCCAAAAGGGGCCATAAATTTTGCAAAAAGCAGGATGGAGTTATGTTTCTTGCTGTACAGGGTCAGCTTATGATGGTGAACAAGTGTTGTAAGTTTCAAAGCAATAGATTTGATAGTTTAGGAGAAAAGCTGACCTAAACATAAAACTTAACCAGGCAATGCCAACGCAGACGCCGAGATCGATCAAGTGATGACAATAACTCATCATTTTTTTTTTTAAAAATCAGATGAGCTAAAAAGAAAAAAATAAGTTTCAAAGCTAAATGACAGCTGTATGTACTTGCATGCAAAACTTTAACCAAGGTGTGACGCCGATGCCAGGGTGAGTAGAATAGTCAAGCTAAAAATGAGGTTTCCTTTTCATGTGGGCAGTAAATCTTTCTCATAAGGCCATACCAAATTGATTAATAGTTCTTCGGAATTTTTTTTTAAAAAATGGGAGTGAGCGAGGAAATTTTTTTTTTTTTTTTCTCTATTTGATTTTTTCAGAGGCGGTAGCTTTACATGGAGCGAGCGGGTATTTTTTTTTTTTTTTTTGCAGTTATGATTATACATGAATTTAAAACATTTCTTTAAGAATAACACAGAACTTAAACATTTACAGTGTGTCTAAAAGACATAGATAGCTTTTCTGTATGTTTTAAAGACTACATGAATGGTTTGCAAATAAATTCTTGCTAAAACTCACTGAATCACTTTGTTTTTATTTGTATTTAAAATAATTACTGAGGATGAGTGTCTTATTTTTAATTTTGATTTTCAACATTAATCTGAAGGCGTGCCCATTTAACGGCAGAGGATGAGGAATATTTAAGAAAAACAGGCACCCAAGGGAATAACTTTATCTTCTGAAACCCAGTTAGATGGCTTCGACACATGAGCAACTTTGTGCCCCTATGAAACCCCAAACGTAGAGGTGAGGGAAAGTAATAAATCACTTGACCAATGAGACCAAACGGATTTGGGGCACACAAATGCTTAACATTGCTCAAATCCATTGGAATAATTTCTTAACCAGATAAGCTAGCTTAAGTTTTGGGTAGAGGTTCATTTCAGTCAAAAATGATAACAGACGCACAAAAAAATGATCCCAATATGGCCACTCTTTGAAATGTTATTTGTTGGGGCTTTGATTGACAAAAAAATTTTTTGAGTTGGGAAGGTCTGTTTTCTCAGATTCTTTCTTTAAATCAATTCACACCCCAATTAAATATACAAACAGGGAAAATTGGGGGTTACAATACGACAGAAATTATTTTTTTATATCTACAACAACTTATTTGAAAAGCTAAACATTTTTAAAGATGAATATATGCATTTGATAGAATATCTGACTGCGTAACTAAAGAAGTTACTTCAAAACGATTTGGGCCCCCAAAACAATTAATGTGATGGATCAGTCAGGATCTGTGAGGATCTGTGAACAAACTTTTTTTTTTTAAGAAAGCACTGGCTTTGGCTCTAGACTAAAATATTTAACTAAACACACTGAAACAAATGGTTTGAAAACTTTATCTGAACAATATTTTTATGTTTAATCCAAATATTTTCAATTTGAATCCCCGTGGCCGTGCACGTCTTACAAGTCGGGCTTTTTTCTTTTCACTATATAATTTGAACAATCGTAGAACGTGCCTACTTCAAACACCTACCGGCACATCGAAGGCCATGTGTGGCACTAGCACAGACACTGCAGATTTAAAACAAATGATGAACAACACCATAAATTCCTGACTTTTTGAGTTTGTGTCATCAACTACATGTATTACGAACGCATGGATTCCGATCAATATCACTTTGACGCATTAAAACAGCGATAAAAACCTGTTTACCATTATCATTCCGGACCGCGTAATCAGAAAAAAAAATTTTTTTTCGGCGATTTTTATGTACGTGCGGGCGGGTGAATTTTTTTTTCTTTTTCTCTGGAATGAAATCATTGATGCGGTAGTTCCGACGAACGACAAATCAATTTGGTATGGCCTAAATGTAATGACCATAACATAGATCTATGGTAGTTTGAGACCAACAAGTTTGAAACAAACATTGCTCAGGTGCTGCAGATCAGCCAAAACAAGCCATGCTTTCAGGAGCTTACTCCAAGCATAGTGGCAAACTTTAAGAAAAGAAAGCATAATACATATTATGTATTATTACATACACGTTTCTTTTCCCCGTTAAGTTACACTGGTACCGGAAACGTCAATATTTTTCCATACACTGACGCCTGAATTTCATATCGGGTGCGTGACGTAATTCAGTGTGTGTTGATGCACTATTTTTCTATTTAGTTCAGTATTGTCAATCCTATTCAGGCTATTGAACAAATTTATGATATTTATATTATATTTATACCTGTAGATGTGTATGTAATAAAAAGGTTATTATCTTTGCATCAGGGAAATATGCACTCATTCTTCAGCGGAAGAATATTGCACTCCTAAAGTTGCGCAATATTTCCGCTGAGAACTCATGCATTTTTCCAGATACAAAGCTAATAACCTATAATTATAAAGGGTATATACATTGTATACATTGTATTTTTGCCTGAAGAAGTATCTTAATACGAAACACGTTGCAAACTCTGAGTTGTCTTCTTTCTTTAACCATATTAAGAAATGACAGCAACATACATGTGATGATAAAAGTTTGAGGCAAAAATCTGTCACTATTTTTACAATATAATTACAAAACTCACAATAACTCACAATAAAGGCTATGGTGCAGAATTGTGCAGATGGACCTTCCCAAGCACTTACACAATATATCCCTACACCTTTTATATTTTATGCTCCTTAGTCAATAACAGATTGGTAAAATGAGGAGTTGAAAACTAATGTGTTATGCTGAAAAATTACCTGACAAAATATTACCTGACAAAATGTTACCTGACAAAATGTTACCTAAAATGTTACCGGACAAAATGTTACCTGACAAAATGTTACCTAAATGTTACCCGACAAAATGTTACCTAAATGTTACCTGACAAAATGTTACCTGACACTAAAAGCTGTATGTATAAATTAAATGATAGTTTACAGTTACAAGGTACTAATAAACTTTGATTATGTGGCAGTTGACCTCAATACGATCTGCGCTGTTTATTTTCCAATACAGGTAAATCCAATATTAGCTTTACAATAGACCTATGAACACCCCTGGCCTTATTGGACCCAACTGCCACATTATCAAAGTTTATTAGTAAGTATTGGTTAACACAATGATAATTATAAGCAGAGGCAGTGTTTACTTCCAGGAACTTAACAAACTATTTTTTTCTTGGCCTAAGGCACATTATGAAATGTTAGAAAATGTGTTAACGTGAAGTATGATATAGTCAGTGTTATATATCTAGTATACATTATCTAGGTACAATTTCAGTCAAACCTCTATCATAATATGGTTGATGTATTTATTTGTTGTCGGACTCCTTGGTGAAATCTGAAACAAAATTCATTCTTCCTTCTTTATACTGTACAGAAGTAATGAGACACTAATACTTTAACTGACATATCACCATGAACTTAAGGTGGAATGCGCCTAATTTGGAGTTATCGAGTTTCGTTTCGAATTTTGATTAATATAAAATTCAGCATATTCCTCATAGACTGCTTATTTTACTTTTTTGATATTTCCGTAACTTTTTTCTATGCAGAGCTTCAAAAACAACAATTGATGTCCATTTTTGACAAACCGCGATTTCACGTCCATCAGACGATTTTTGTAAATCGTTCTGTTCATTCTAAAGAAATCGATTTGCTTTCTACTCATTACATTTCCATTTAAAAATGTCTTTAAAATGGTGTATAGTTTATGGTGATCATTTTAACGTTAAAGTCGATATTTACGTTAAAGTGACGTCAGAGCGACAAATATGACGTTCAGTTTCGGATAAAAATTTTGCTTTAATCTTGTCTCATGTAAAACCCAAACGATAGCATTTGACAAAAAACTAACATAATGATGAAAATTTTATTTTCTGTCAATTTATGGAATAAAATTATGGGGTCACCGAATTCATTTTCATGTAAAATTATATTAGGCTACCCCTACCCCCAAATCACAACATAGCTTAGTTTACGTGTTTTTCTGATATACCTTTTTTCAAATCTTAGTATTTTACACTCTCATTCATCAGAAGCTCACTACAGACGTGAAACGAATCCTGGTAAGAGGGTTTTCTTTTCAAAAGAGGTCTTTATAACTGTAAAACTTGCGACCGGTGCGAAATGGTTTCAATGCAGAATTTTTTACATACGCCAATGCGACAACTTTGCGTAAAATACTGATATGTTATTTTTTAAAATCGCTTTAAATATATTTCTTTATAATAATGATTATTTTTTCATCTTTTTCTTATTCGAAATACCAATAAACAAGTTTTCCGCTGTAATACACTGCTAAAATGAAAAGTAATATGCATATGCAATTGTATACTATGTATACTAATACATAGTTCGGAGTTTTCACACTTGAAACATAATTGTAAAATATCATAGTTCAATATTATACAAGTTCAAATATTTTAAAGTTTGTTATTTCAGACGTATGACCATTGACATTGTTATTGCAGACGTATGACCATTGACATAGCCGCCCCGCCACGGGAGTAAATGTTGTTTGAATCTTGTTTTTCTTTTTATTATTCCTAACACTCCCTAAGCACACACGCAAGCACGCACGCACATCCCATAAGATGACCATAAGATTAGTTGCCACGGTAAATTACCTGCTCTACGCAAATGTTCATATATATTGATGGCAGAATTCGGTTTTAAAGGTCAAAGTTTATTTTTCATTCTTTTGATATTTTATACCAGAGGCGCTATTTGAAATAAATCATAACTTCTATAATTTCCGTAATCATGATGTAAGAGATACTATCCCTCGGTTACATATACCCGTTAGCGTGTCCTTATTAAGTTTCGATGACTGTTGATAATTATTGTTACGTTCTGAATTTTGCCACCTAATATGCTTATTAAAATGAAAGTAAAGTGAAACCTTACACGTGCCCGTACAAATCCTAAAATATCTCGTAAATACGAAAGCAGGGGTTGCAAGTTTGAGCCTCCAGTCCTCCGTACAAACCCAGCCACAAAAGTAGTAGGAGCTTCAAAAAAGGCCTCTGCTTCAAATACACTTCTGATGTACTTTAAAGGTACTTCCAATCACATAGACCTGCTTCGCATTCAGTCCCGGAGACTTCAATTGTACTTGTCTCATACTTCCCCTGAAGTCTCCGGGGCCTTAATTGTGCTCCACTTTTGAGCATGGGACTTCAAGGAAGTACTAGGGGACTTCAATGATACTTTAGAATCTTTAACAAATAATAATTGAGGATTCAAGTGGAACTTCAAATATACTTTCTTAACTTTGAAAAATACCTGCATCTAAGGAACTTAAAATGTACTTCTGTGACTTTCTATTTTTAAAGTGACTCCTTCATTTTATGTGCAGTAGTGGTTTTTTATACTATGAAAGTGCTAAACTTTGTATTTGTAATAAACAATTAAAGTTGTACAGATATTTTGTCTTGCTAATCTTAAAGCCCCAGTGCCACATTGTGTAAATTTTACAGTTGATTTCAACTGGATTCTTTTCACACTAAAAATAGTATCTGCATATTCTAGCTCATGCTTTTTGACACTATCCTATACCCTCCTTAATTTTTGTTATATCATTGAAAAAATACCATTTACGTAATACTCAAAACACATATATGTAAATTACACAAGAATAGAATAATTCCATGTAAATGAAAGTCATCGTTGACATCTGACAATTTCAGCCGCACTTTGTGTAAAGTAAAGTGTAATAGTCCCTTTCTCAGTTTTTGCTAGAAAACAAGTTGTTTATTTCCAATACCAAGTTTGACAATTCTGATGTCACACACATATCCATAAGATATCAGTAGTGGCGGGGTACAGCTTACCATACTTGTACCATTTAACCCTTGCACCGGTAGCATGGAGTTGGCCTACTGAAGCGGTTTTCATCTAGGGGTGAACTTGTCTGTTTCTTTCAATAGTTGTTCAAAATTTATAATGATATTTTTGTGAGTCAGTTAGAGACTAGATGCCATAGAAGAAGTTGACCATATATTTTCTGCAGATTAGTATAAGAATATTTAAACTGGAAATGAGTTAGTTAAGTACATAGGTACCATGGGGGACAAGTCTACTGGCAAGGACTGTACATATCCATTTATAGGAGGTACCAGGCACTGGCAACGGAAAGCAAACATAAAATAGATCAAAAAAATTTCTGTAGGACCGGAGCAAAGGTG
The DNA here is from genome assembly GCF_021730395.1 of Mercenaria mercenaria. Classification (NCBI taxonomy): domain Eukaryota; kingdom Metazoa; phylum Mollusca; class Bivalvia; order Venerida; family Veneridae; genus Mercenaria; species Mercenaria mercenaria. Next base: position 13,608,089 of record NC_069376.1, on the reverse strand, counting down.
AACACAGACCTTAAGGTTTGACTCTTGGTGCGTCTAGTTCATGGAGTCCAAACTACAATAACTGTCAAGTCAGTCACGGTTTTCATATTTTATTTTCTGCTCTGATCTTTTATTTACACAAGTCTTTAAGCATGTACTATTAATTTCAAATTTCAAGCGCCAAAGGCGTGATACAACCTCACGACCTCCAAGCTATTCGCAGCAGTTACCTTCCCTGGCGTTCATTAGTTACTGTATCGCAAGGGGAAGTAATCGCTGCAGAGGTTGGCATGACCTCTTGATTGACAGTCAAGCGCCTAACCACTTCAAACTTTGACCAAAGTCTGTTTGAAAAACTTAACCTGGAGATATGTTGATTTTAAAAAACTTAACCGAAAAACTTAACTAACACGCGTTAACGCAGACAATGAGTGACAACCCCCTGCGAAATGTGACCATGTTCAACCATTACAACCATGGTTCAGCATAGCCATTCCAGGTTTGACCATGGTTGGACCAGAAATTTTGACATGGTTGACTATGGTCAAACAATGGTTGAAAAAAAGGCCACCATGGACAACTGATGTAGACCATGGTTGAGATATGACTGACCATGGTCAACTTTGTTACCATGGTGAAAAATTACAACCATGGTTAAAAACAAACTGACACAGACATTATGTATGTAAACCATGGTTGGAAAGGATACAGACCATGGTCAGAAACAATGATTTTTTACGCACTTAAAAGAAGCAGAAAATATATCTGGCATGAACTTTTCATAAAATTTATACTGAACAAAATTTCTAAAGATCCACCTGCTTTGAGATAATTTTTATTGTAATAACTGTATGTGCAGATTTAAGCATGCATATAAATGTGTAGCATACAAAAGCGTTAAAATTTTATCTCAAGAACTGTACATATGTATCTTGTGCCCCAAAGGCTGATTTGGGCCTGTGCTGTCATAGATACTGCTAGGACCCTTTTTTATGAGTAATCGCGTAATCCACGTTTTTTCGCTGAAGGACAGACGGAATTTCTGTTATCATAGCAACCAATAATTTTAGTCCGACTGAAAAAATAAAATGATGTGGATAATCTACATATCGTCCTGTAACTACACACCAAGTTTCATGAACCTAGCTTATGTACTTTTTGAGTAATCGCATAATCCACTTCTTTTTTGCTGACGGACAGATGGACAGACGGAGGGTAAACCTATAGTTTCTTCCGGTTTCACAGTAGGGGACTAATTATAACCATATATATTGTCCGGTTATTTTCTGAAATACACTAATCAATACTAATTTGCTACAGTACTCTTTTTAATGAAAAGTATTTTATTGGTCTAACCACTGGATAGGGGGGCATTCGTGTGGACTGTTTGTACCTTACTTAAACACAATTCTGCCTAGAATGTTTGGCATACATACAACATATACAGCATTGTCAATAGCTATATAGAAAAGTTTATCCATGATCTCAGACACATGAATTGTTTTCAGACATTCAGTTGATACAACTTTAAATATATGTCTGCCACTAGATCTAAGGATGTAACAGTCATCAGGTATTTCATATACTTTCACGACAGCAAACACTTTCTTTTCTTTGTTAACAACAAAAAACTTGACTGAAACTACTTCACCTGAATGACAAACCACAAAATAACAAGTTCTTTTTTTCATTCGCTGATATGCCTGACTGAAGTACTTTTGTCCATTAATTTCAACACGAAAACACTTTTTTAAATCCAATGCAGAAGTTGAGTTTGTTGACTGCAGAAGACCTTCCCAGCATTCATCTGGTGAGACTGGTAAGAGTCTTCCTGCAACTTTACAAGACACCATTTCTTTTGCTGTTGTCCACTTGCTTCTACACTTAAGCATCCTGTTCAAAAAGTGTTTGCATTTGTAGCTAGACTCCACTGAACCTGAAACAGATTAGGATTAGACAATCAGTAAAACCGAATGATGCTCCCTGAAGCATGTGCTTGTCGCGATATTGTCACAACCAAATTAACACAAGAAAGGGAGACAACTACATGTAGAATTATATTTCTTGAAAAGGCATTTCCAGTTCTCTGTGTTTGTACTCTCCTCCCTCAATAAAGCCTTACTGCAACCTAGATTTCATCTAGACAAATATTCTAATACAGTTTCATGAAGATCAAATAAAAAATGCAAGCTCTATTGCATACACAAGGTTTTTTTATCATTTGATCTGTTGACCTAGTAAGCAGTCTTTTTACCTCAGATGATGCATATTAAAACTCCAACTAGATTTCATCAAGACAATCATTCTGACTAAATTTCATAAAAATCCAATGTAAAATATAGCCTTTATTGAATACACAATATTTCTCTAAGGTTTCACCTGGTGACCTAGTTTTGATCTCAGATGATCCATATTTGAACTTGGCTTAGATTTCGTCTGACCAAGTTACATGAAGATTCAGTGACAAATGCAGTCTATAGCTTGCACAAGGTTAAGTGTGGACAAAAGATAGACAGCTCAGGTAAACCAATAACAAAAAGCATTTATTTTACACATTTTCCTAAGTTTTAGTGGTAAAAACAGGCAGATTTCGGTATTTCAAGTGGATTTCAGTTCATTTTCAGTAATTACAAACCGAATTAGACTTACTTCTGTTATGATTTGCCTGCATATGTGTCTCAAGTCACTGCCTTGAAGACAGATTCCTGCTACAGATGAGACAGTCAAACTTTGAAGCTTTGCCTTTTATCTGCACATTGGTGGCCATGACTGCTGAAATACAAACATTCACTTCATTTTACATTTACACATGGAGAAAAGAATTTTAAACAAGTCACTGTGCATAATCTCCATATTGCCATCAATTCATATACTAATTTTCATTAACCAGGTAGCCCTTAATCTTCTTGAGTTATCAAAGGATCCATCTGTTAGAGCCATATGTCACTATTTCCGTTACCATAGCAATCACAAACATTCTGACCATGTTTCATAAAGATTGGAGTAAAATGCAACCTCTAGAGCGTAAACAAAGATTTTCTATGAATTGCCCCTGTGACCTAGTTTTTAACCGCATTTGAGATTTCATCAAGGCAAACATTCTGACCAAGTTTCATAAAGATTCACTCAAAAAATGCAACCTCTAGACTGTAAACAAGGCAAAATAGAGCAAATTTTATAAAATCAAGAGCATTAACTCTGGCCCTATTATAAGTCCAGTTGTGTTTACACAGGACTTACCTGTGTATTGAAGTGACATGTTCATATATAAATAAAAAAAGACAGTGGTCAAGTTTGAAGCTTTCTTGTAGTTTTAACAATAATTTTTTAAAGAAAGTACTACTCGTCTGTACACTGAACTGACATCCTGTCGACCTAAATATACACAAATATGAAACAGGCCGATCCAATAACATTAACAAGAGTCTCGTTTTAATCTTTCGCTCGCGAGAACTACGCGAAATTTGAAGTACCTGATACAGCGCCATTTCATTTTCCTCGGCTATGAATCCGGTTTATCATTGATAACAACATAATATTTATTTCAAAAAGTGAAAAAATGGATTAATTCTCATAAAATATGCAATACCCTATCGGATTTACATTTTTAAGAATGCTTATATTGGATTTACCTCCAGATCTAATTAGATTCAGCGGACATAGCAAAAGGGTCAGTCATAAACGGTCATATAAGGTAGGATTTAATATTTCATTAAACACTGGCATAATTTTGGCCAGTGTGCTTTTTTTGAAAAGAAGACATGTTTTATCATACAATGGAATAAGAATTGCATTCACGATGTTTATTGGACAAGAAATCGAGTTTTGCATATTGTTCGTATCACCCGTGATAACGTTTTTCGGGAAACAAGATCTTGTTTCCGCCGTGAGCTCTACCGCGACTTCGCCTAAGTGGTGTATCTGTGTATATTTAGGTCTTTGTTTGAACTAATAACAAGTAAGAAATATATCGCCAATTTTGTAATAGTTATGTATCAGGTGGCCCCAGTAGCTCAGTTGGTACAGTATTGACATGGTAAGCAAAGGGGGGTCTGAAGCTGAAGCTACACATTTTTCTCCTCAAAACGGTTTCATTGGTGGCCAGTTTTAAATTGAAGTACCCCTTGGAGCTCTACTGGGCGAAGCACTGGCTGGGGTATTCGAGGCAAACCAGGATTTGTTTCCACATTTTCCAATAAATTACAAATTGGAAATGTCACTTAAAAGTGGGGAGGAATGTAGTAGTTCTCTTGTCAGGTTGCCATGGTAATTGATAGAGTTGACACTGTAAGCCAAGGGTCCGAGGTTAGAATCCTGATCGAGGCTACATATTTTCCTCCTCAAAACAGTTTGTTTATTTCCAAATCCCACTTTACGACTTTGATTTTTGTTTGATAACTATGCTATTTCACAAATTAGCACTTACAAGAGCCGTTCGGCCGTTAAATTCTCATGTAAATTTCGACTGGTTGAATGTTTCTCGCTGAGCACTTTTCCTGGATTTTTTTTCCTATCCGAAAATCAGTGCACTTGTCATGAAATGTTATTAATGCTAGATCGTTTAAGGGGAAATGGCGTAGTAATAATACAATTTTCTTACCAAATTGCTAGCTGAACACCAAAACTGTCACATAAACACTTATAGACAACGTAAATTGGTGTTAAAGCTTAGTTGAAAGGCATGTCGATGTTGACTTCCGGATAGCTTTGGTCGCTCACATCCTCACAAAAACGAAATTCGTGCATTGCTGAAATATATCGCTGCTTCTGGTGTGCATATTATTATATTGAAAAATATATTTTTGAAAGCATAACCAGTGAACATCAATAACATCTCGTCTCGGCTATTTAGAAAGACCGCGAATCATAATTTCTATGATGTAAGCGGCTGTTCCGGAAACGGCTGATTTTAAACGCGGCAGAAATGGCAGACGATTTAATGTATTTCTTAATCCAGTGGGAGGATCGCTTTATGTCCGTCATCGACATAAAGCACATCGTCAAACCAGTAAAAGAACAAGTTTGCCTACAAGGAGGGAGAGATCATTAGGGCGCAGTTTGGCAAGAAAAACAGCTACGAAGCTGTCATCTGTGAAATACATCGTAAGTATAGATCTGTCAAAAAAGTTGGAAACACGTTTGTACAATAGATCTACAGGTATATTTCTATATGAAATTTGACGTGATAAGTGCGCCCCGCCCAATCCCCAAGAAATATTCTGTTGCTGCCAGGGTTTTTTTTCACTGAGACGGGAAGGGCCCAGGCCCTGATTTTGGGGAAAACAGGCTACGTGTTTTGGTAAAAGGGGAATAAAAATCTTGAGGTAAAGACCAATTTAGGGGAAAACTGCACAATTCTAAAGAAATTTTCAGAGGGGAAGGCACCTGTAAAAGGCCCCTGCTATAGAAGGAAAAAAAGCCCTGGCTGCTATTTTACACATGTTAAATTACCAGGTTGGCTTGAGTACCGTAATTATCATGAATGTGCTTTAATTCCAGTATGACTGTTAATTCAAGTAAGTTTTCATTTTAAATTTCATATTTTGAAATATAAACGTTTGTAACCAAAGGAAATTTTCTTGTGTTTCATCTGTGGATACACAAGTTCTTTAACTCTAGACTATATATAGAGCCGGAGCTAGAGTTACGGTCTAGCCACTGCCTTTTAATAAAACAACTGCACTGGTACACCAATTGCGAAAAAGACTAGATCTACCCAGTGTTCCAGATAATTTTTTGACCCCATGGGTAATTACCCTCACTTTTCAGAAGATGGGGGTAAACTCAAAATTCCAAACTCGGATAAAGGCTAATTTTAACAATACTTACCGTTACTATAGAGACAAAGACAGACATTATAACAACACCATAAACTGTCCTTTTCAGTGAGTTTTATCCAAGGGTACGATTTTTTCCAACTTTCAATGGTAGATTCTGTGACAGCCACATGCGACTTTTTATTTTTTAAAACGGCAGAAATATGTCTTCGATTATTGGTTGCACAAAGCTCTTAGTCGGTAGAGGTGTTTTAACCACAAAAAAATTATCAATTTTTCTCTGTTTTGCTTCGGAAGCCATGATAAAAAATAATGTGCCTACTTTCGTTTTAATACAACGATCAAACGCTTGATTTTGATAAGTAAATACATAAAATTTCTAGAGCGCCTAGACGATGCAGATGTTCAAGTAGACTAGTTTATGGTTTTCTAAGACAGGTAGAACGTTTTAGCGAAGTTAATAGTGGTTACCCGTCGCATTGTTTATACGGAAGTAGTGATCAGCTGTTTTCAACATGTTTTCATTTAAATATAATTAAGGTACGCTTCAAGTTTTAATGTCGTGCGTAAGTTCAAAGTCATGTACGTATAATGTACGCATCAAAATGAAATCATGTGCGTTTTTAGTTGATTTTTATGCGTAAAATACGCCGATACGCAGCTTATCTGGAACACTGTCTACCATTGCCAGTTTGATTTTTGTAGGGTATGCTGGACCAGGCAGTAATGTACATCACGATCCATCTTTACTGAATGAAAAGCATGTGTGCTGTCAAAATGAACTGTGCCATATTGTCTGTATACAGTGTAATTGTACAGACAGGAATTTACTATGTATTTATTTAACGAACAAGTGGAAAAAAACTAAGAATTAAGTCCAAATCCGGTTCAGGCAGCTGCATATGGTTGGCCATCGCCATCAAAATTAATTCATTCAGCCGCGGTAAAAGTATTTATGCTCCGGCATAAATACGATTTTAGCCGCCGCATAAATATTTAACCCCCGGCATAAATATGATTTAATCTGCGGTTAAATTATTTTAGCTCCGGTATTAAACTACCGAGCATAAAATATTTAGTATTGAATGACATTGGCCGATAATTAATTTAGCCGCGGTGTAAATATTTAAGCTCCAGCATAAATGTGATTTGCCCCGCGGTTAAAATATTTAGGTCCGGCAAAAACTGCAAAATATTCAGTGGAAAAGCGGTGTGTGAGTGTATTCGTCACTCCTGTGACAGAGCTCTAGTTTTATTTGTGACGGATTTATGCCCCTTTTTTAATGTAGAAGTTTTTATTTTCTTTGCTAGTTCATATCTCCAATACTATTGCAGATATTCGGTTGAAATTTCACACATGTCTCCGGGTTAATACACAGTAACATACCATCAAGGCTTATAACTCTGTAAGGCATTTTCTAGAATTATCCCCTTTTGAACTCAGAAAATTTTAACATTTTGTATGTAAAGATTTTAGTTTGACAAGTATTTGTGGAATTATTCTGTTTTCAACTTTTAAAATTAACATTGAAAGCTTATATTATACTATCCAGCACTGAGAATAGTTGAGCGCGCTGTCTTCGGACAGCTGTTGTTAAGGGTAGTTATACCCATGTGTGCGTATAAGAGCTGTAGCGAGTACTCTGGCATCCAAGAGTCTGTCTTGAAAAATGAGCACAAATATTGGTAACCACAGAGAATCAGATCGTTATATCACAATAGTTTTGAAGATTGCTTTTAAAATTACAAATGTAGTAAGTTTTCGATTAAACACATACACCACTGCCTGAAAAATATACATTTCATTCTGTCGATTCTGTGTATGCATCAACAAGAAAAAGAAAAAACATTACCTTACGTAAAACTGGTATAGACGCGTACATGGGCTTACTGAATTACCATTAGACTCTAGTTTGATATAGATTACAGTTTGAAATATTATTTGTCAGTTTAAGTTGGGCTTATATTCATAAAAGTAACAGGTGAATTGTAAGCCTGGACTCATGGGTCAGATCTTATCATCACATGCATAGCAATCCACAGTCCTAGACTGCCCCTAGTATTTTGGAATACCAAGTTTAGTAACCATCTTCATGTTGTAAGACTTAATAATATTTGACCCCTACTGTACCATGATGGTGATATTAAATGGGGTTGCCTAAATGGGGCTTGAAACAAACAAAAAAGTGAGAAAAAGAGTAGTAATATGGGGTGATTTTCATCTAATGGTGATTTTCATTAAATAAGGGTTATTACTTGTCATATTTCAGTTACTATTGTTGAAGACAGGAAGGCTGGACATCTTCTCATGAAGCCAAGACCAGAAAGTGTTACCAGCATGGAAACTGACAGTGTTAAAAAAAGGTATTATCTAGGTTTATATACAGGGTTTTGTTGTGTACTTCTGGATATGTACTACCCTGTCTGTACTGTATGTTCAATGTCTGAGCTAGGTACATGGCAAAATTAAGTTTGTCAGACTATATATAATACTGGTAGTTATTATGCTACACTTCAAAGAAGGTGTATATATTGCTTTGCACATGTTGATTGTTAGACCAAATGGTCTCCCATAAAGAAAAACTAGAAAACGCTTGCGCCTAGGTTCCTCAAACTTGGTAGGCAGGTTGCCGTTGGTCATGGCCCGTATTGTTTTTGAGGCCAAAGGTCAAGGTCACAATGTTTGTCATGACTGGTAGATGTAGATGACCCCTATTGTTTTTGAGGTCACCAGGTCAAGGTCACAGTGACTTGAACAATAAAACAGTTTCCAATCAAAAACTAGAGAATGCTTTGGTCTAAGCATATCAAACTTGGTAGGCAGGTTGGTCATGATGTTAGATGAACCCTATAGTTGTTGAAGTCAACAGGTCAAAGTCACATTAACTGATCAGTTAATTGGTTTCCGGTTAATAACGGTGGGTGTTGAGGATACTCTATGATCAGGGTTGCCACCTACCTTGAAAAATCAGGGAAATTTGTTTTTCAAGATCAGTGAATTGGTGGAGAATTTTGAAAATTGGTAAGTCAGTGAAAAATGAAAATTTCAGGAAAGGTGGGAGGGGGGTGATTTTCCTGAATCAGATACAAAATCCGGTGACTGTTGCAGTCTCCAGGCAATATAAGTAAGTGTTGTCTATATGTAAATGTCTCTCGAACTTAGTAGACAGGTTGGTCATACCAGTAGAATGATGATCCCTATTGTTTTTGAGGTCACAAGGTCAAAAGTCAAGGTCACAGTGATTTTGAACAGTAAAACCGTTTTTGATCCACCAATAACCAGGGAATGCTTGGTCCTAGGTTCCTCAGACTTGGTAGGCAGGTTGGTCATGACCAGTAGATGAGCCCTATTGTTTTTGAGATCACTAGGTCAAGGTCACTGACATTGAACGTTAAAACACTTAACGCTTGGGCCTAGGTCTCTAAAACTCTATAAGCAGGTTGGTCATGAGCAGTAGAGGGGAGCATATGTTTATTAAACGTTTCTTGTTTTGCATTATTTTGGAAAGATTGCATTACAAATCTGTCTTACGAATGCTGGTGTGCAAGAAAAAGTATCTTTGTTCAGATCAGATTATAGTATTCATTACCTCAGGTATTACTTCTGTACAGGAGAAAATTTTGTATGTGTCCCGGGATGAGTACATTAAGTATGTATACATGCATTGTACTGATTAAAGTTTTTCTTCTGTTTAGGGATTTTGACGAACTTCAAGATCAGGTTAGGCGCTTAAAGAAGAGGGTTCGGGAACTCGAAAGGTTCCAAGATTCTGCGAAACCCAGCAATAAAGCATCTAATCTGCCTGAAGGACCAATCCTATCCAGCCACGAGGACAGCCTTTTTGAGTGCTGTAAAAAACTTCTGGCTCTGTTTTCCACTGACTACATTACTACCCATAGTGTAACTGGTAGGAGAGCAAACACCAGCACAGAGCCCAAACCCAAATTTGATCCAAGATTGTATGCTTGCTTAAGCAAAGTGTTAAAAGAAAAGTTTCCTGGCACTAAAGACACAGAAATAACATTGAAGGTGCGAGCTGTTCAAAAAGGAATGCAAAAAAGCTAATCAGTAAAATAAAGGTTTTACGGAATAAATTTTTGATTGTTTAATATTGTTCCTAGTGTAGATTTTATTCCTCAAAGCAGCCTTTACTGTTAATGGTGAAGGTTCAAAGGTTGAAAACCTAATTTTGGAGTCATTTTCTGCTACAAAGCTCTGAAGCCTTTGTATTTAGTGCTCATATACAGTGATCAGTAGTTGTCTGTGTTCTAATAATTATATTCAAATAGCACGTCCATTAACCATGGTTGAACCAAGTTCATTAACCATACTCTCACCATGTTTATTCATGGTTAACCATGTTCATAGACCATGTCCTAATCATAGTTTGACCATGGTTCTCATTTAATCATGGTTGAACCATGTTTATTCATGGTTAACCATGTTCTAATCATAGTTTAGTTTGACCATGGTTCTCATTTAACCATGTTCATAGACCATATCTTAATCATGGTTGAACCATGGTCGGCAATTTGTTATTTTGTTAAACCATGATAAACCAAGGTCATACAACCATAGGTTGACCATGGTTGGCAATGGTCCATTTCGCAGGGGAAACTTTTGTGATTTACCTAGCCTGTTTTTAGCTCACCTGAATTGCTCAGGTGAGTTATTGTGATCGCTCGATGTCTGTCTGTCAAAATTTAGCTTGTTAGTCAGGTTTGTCTGGTACATGCTCAATAACAGCTTCAAGGGGCTTAAAATTACTTCGATAGTGCTTTAAAGGTACTTCAGATGGGACTTTATCCATGCTTCTTGATATACTTAAAAGATACTTCTTTACATGAAGCACATTTGAGGCACATAATGCTACTTATTTAAGATGGAACTTTAAATGTACTTTAGTGGGTGAGACTTCAATTGTGCTTCCTTGAACGAAGCGTATTTGAGGCATAATTTCCATATTTTTTACAGCTGGGACTTCAGTTGTGCTTCATTAGAAGCTTCAAAGATACTTCCCTGGCGAAGCACATTTGATGCATAATTAGCATATTTTAGACGGGCCTTCAAGTGTACTTCTTCCTATTGATTGCTAATACATAGTTATTGCCGTCAAACTGAAGTACATTTAAAGCGCCAACTTCAGTAACGCTAACTTGGTACTCCAGAGGGGAGCTTTATTTATACTTCTTATATACATCAAATGTACTGATTTTGCGGGTGGGAAGTTACGATTCTTGAGTCGCACAGTCATGTAGATAATGACAACATAGAATTACACATGTTTAACAATCAGCCACTGTTGAATTACAAAGAGTCTCAGTTACAACCGCTATTTTCTTTCTGTCTTTTACCCACCCGTTGAGCTGAATAGAAGGAACGCAGACCTATGAATCGTGAGTTCGATCCACGGGTAGGGCATGACGGCTTGATAAGAGCCACGTGTCCGAAATCATTCGTCCTCCAACTCTGATTTATGTGATGAAGTTGGAAGTTACTTGTTGAGAATACAGAATCCAGGAACACTGGCTAGGTTAGCTTCCCGCCGTAACATAGAAAACAGCGCTAAACCCGAAACAAACATTTTTTTTTATTTCGTGGAATATTTAACAGTTTTAGCAGAATGTTTACTCATATTTGTGGTGTTTGATAGGTTTCTACTGTTAGGAAAAAGAATTACATATGGAATATGTTTCTATTACGTGTCTATGAATACAAGAATAACCTTCCTTACACACATATCTGGAGAGCTAAAACCTCTTTGCAAAGGATGGTGTTTCTGTTCTAGCCAAGTTACTAAATAAATTAACCTTTTCAGAGCAACAACCTCCGTATAACAAATATACTTTGTTTCCCCACGGGTATTCATAGAGGATGCACTTTATTTGAAATCGGGGTGTCCGACTACTCTCCAAACAATCGGAATATTTCCCAAACGTAAAGTTTGTAGTAAAGTTCAATAAGTTAATAAAGTTTATTCAAACACGATGATGTAAGTTACCTTTAATAGGGCTTTTTAAATTTTCTAAAGTTGTGTTCTATTTGTTTGTCTCTATGCTATTACATGCAGAAAATTTCATTTCTTTATGTATCCAGGTTTACGCTCAGATAATACGTCTCGGATATAGCGGCCTGTGATGGAATTCTGTACAGGTAATTGTTAAAATTAAAAGGTTGAGATAATTCAAATAAAAGATTTTAATTATATTCTGTCGTTTTCTTATTTATTTTTTGTAAATGTGCATCGATACAGGACTGTTCTTGTATTACCATTAACTTGCGAAATAAATCATTTCAATTTTAATGTTGAATGAAATCATTGCACAGTTGTAAAGAACTCAAAATGTGTTTGTCTTTATCCCAAAACATCAAAAAATCCACTTAATTACGCATTTTTTATTACCTGGGATTGTGGTAAAGTAATGTAATTCAGGACAACGGTAATGCGGTGTCGATTTTGTTGCAATATATTCTAAACATTAAAATCTGAGTTCTATACTGAAACGATTTCGCCGAAAATAACAGAGTTTTAAAGAGTATTATGATTTAATTGTACTAAGAAAAATAAAATAGTAGATTTATGGAAGAAAAGACGAGATACTGGAAAAAATACTCAATTGCGCTATCGTGTGATTTTACGCGAAAATGAATTCGGAGACCCCATAATTTTATTCCTTCAATCCATAGAAAATAAAATTTTCATCATTATGTTAGTTTTTTGTCAAATTCTATCGTTTGGGTTTTACATGAGACAAGATTAAAGCAAACTTTTTATTCGAAACTCAACGTCATATTTGTCGCTCTGACGTCACTTTAACGCAAATATCGGCTTTAACGTTAAAATGATCTCCATAAATTATACACCATTTTAAAGACATTTTTAAATGAAAATGTGATGAGTAGAAAGCAAATCGATCTCTTTAGAATGAACAGAACGATTTACAAAAATCGTCTGATGGACGTGAAATCGCGGTTCGTCAAAAATGGACGTCAACTGTCGTTTTTGAAGCTCTGCAGAGAAAAAAGTTACAGAAATATCAAAAAAGTAAAATAAGCAGTCTATGAGGAATATGCTGAATTTTATTTTAATCAATATTTCGAAACGAAACCCAATAACCCCAGATTAGGCGCATTCCACCTTAAACTTAAAGTTCCATAAATTTTATAATTTATCATTATATACTAAATTGGTCATACAATACAAAATTAAAATTCCCCTATAATCATGACACTGGTTCAAAATACATTCAATAGTAAATATGATTATTATGTTAATACAGTTATATTATCAAAAATTTTAAAAGACTATTTTCACATATACATAGAAACCAAAACAAACGAATTAAGATGCAAAATACCTTTATAAGCCTTTTTCACATTGATCCAGACCAGCCTGCACATCCTCACGGTCTGGTCAGGATCCATGCTGTTCACTAATTGTTTCTCTAATTGCTATAGGCTTTGAAAGCAAACAGCATGGATCCTGACCAGCATGCGCGGATGCAAAGGCACTATGTGTGTTTTCTCATGGCGTGGCTCACATACATGCTAAATCAGACTGTATGATGCACTTAATGAAATTTTAGTTTTTAGTGAATTCTGTCCCTTCTTTCAATCACAATTAATACATTCAACCCAAGCTTTTAGTGATTAACTTTTTGAGAGCTCATGGGACAATTAACATTCACATTACATCAGATTCTGTCAAAAAAGGCTTTGGTTCATTTTTGTTGGAACAGTTTCTATATATACATGAAGCCAGGCACTTAAGAGAAAGAATATCTTCATTATACATCTTTAAAGTTAATAAAGCAGAAATATATTATACAGTTAAACAAGAGCTGTCTTCCTAAGTATATTCTATACGAAAGAAATGAAAATGGTGAATAAGTTACCAAGTATAGGTTAAAGACACCTTTTAACCCTAAATTGTCACTGAAAAAGCATGAAAATTCTGACTATGAACAGTGACACCTGTCCTGTCAAAATTCAGTCTATTTTATTTCAAATTCTTTATAAAAAAAATTGGTTTGCGTGCTAAAGTGTGGCACGTGGCCGTTAAACTGTAACTTATTGTAATCACGGGTTTCATACACACAACAGAATTTGAATTGCCACGGAGCAGGGCTTTAAGATTTTGTTATCCATGTCTGCTGGATGTTATATATATCTTGTGAATTTCAGCAGGTGTAAATTCAAGTATCTCTTAAAATAATTTATATAACAATGCATAAAATTAAATCAAACATAAATTATCCCTTCCAATTTAATACTTATTAAGTTTCTTTTACTGTTACTTTAGATTGCTTTATATAAAAATATGACATCATTTTTAACTGTATTAAATGACTTCACTAATTAAGAACAGACTATCACAACCAATGTTGTTTCAGTTTTGGTACATATAACAACAATTACACTTCTATAATTATATAACACTAAGGGTGGAGGATAGACTGACTCTAAGTTCCAGTTTGTTCCTAAAATGTTATTTACTGAGGAAGTTGCTTCAGCAGGTACTTTCTAAATTGACACGATTAAAAAATGTTCTAACTAGAAGGACTCAGGTGCTTTTGTCATAAAAACATTTGTCTTCCCCTCTGCATATATACCTTTACCTCTGGCAGCCATTTTGTGCAGTGATGCGGAATGTGTCTGTGAAAAATGCACAACTATAGGCTTGTTACTGATCACTCCTGTGAAGTTTGGACAAAATCTGTCCAGCAATTTGACCTGTGGAAGTCGAACAAGATTTTTTCTATTTTTAGCTCTGGTGGCCATTTTGTGCAGCAAAGCCAAACATGCCAGCGATATGCTCAACTAGGGTTGGTACTTATCACTCCTGTGAAGTTTTGTTGAAATCCAGCATTGCAGTTTGACATGTGAAACAGGATCTTTTTATTTCTAGCTCTGGGGCCATTTTGTGCAGAACTTGCCAGTGATACGCACAACTTGGCCTGGTACTGATCACTCTTGCGAAGTTTCGTCGATATCCAACCTGCAGTTTGACCTGTGAAGGTCAGGCAAGCTTAATGCGAAGGGACTGATGGACAGACAGACAGTAAAGGCAAAAACAATATGGGGGCCAGACATGAATGTTTAAAGTAACCATTCAACCAAAGTGACTAAACACAGATAGGAAAACTCCTTTCCATTCAATTACATAAAATAAATACTGAGAGGTATACTGTTGCAGGGTTGAGAGGTATACTGTTGCAGTATACTGTTGCAGGGTTGAGAGGTATACTGTTGCAGGGTTGAGAGGTATACTGTTTATGAAGGGTATACTGGTCTTGAAATTAATTTTAGTATAGATGTAAATGGGTGTATTGATGCTGTTGAGGGGTACTCTGTAGCTTAGGGCTATATTGATCCCGGGGATCAAACTGATGTTGTTGATGGGTATACCTATGTTGAAAGGTATCCTGATGGAGAGGAGTAAACTGATGTTGAGGGGTGTCCTCATTCCGCACTGAGGGGTGCACTGATGGAGAGGAGTAAACTGATGTTGAGGGGTGTCCTGATTCTGCACTGAGGGGTGCACTGATGGAGAGGAGTAAACTGATGTTGAGGGGTGTCCTGATTCCGCACTGAGGGGTGCACTGATGGAGAGGAGTAAACTGATGTTGAGGGGTGTCCTGATTCCGCACTGAGGGGTGCACTGATGGAGAGGAGTAAACTGATGTTGAGGGGTGTCCTGATTCTGCACTGAGGGGTGCACTGATGGAGAGGAGTAAACTGATGTTGAGGGGTGTCCTGATTCTGCACTGAGGGGTACACTGATGGAGAGAAGTAAACTGATGTTGAGGTGTGTCCTGATTCTGCACTGAGGGGTACACTGATGGAGAGGAGTAAACTGATGTTGAGGGGTGTCCTGATTCTGCACTGAGGGGTACACTGATGGAGAGGAGTAAACTGATGTTGAGGTGTGTCCTGATTCTGCACTGAGGGGTACACTGATGGAGAGGAGTAAACTGATGTTGAGGTGTGTCCTGATTCTGCATTGAGGGGTATACGGATGCTGAGGAGTAAAATGATATTGAGGGGTGTCCTGATGCTACATTGTGGGGTATACGGATGCTGAGGTGTGTACTGATGTTGCACTAAGGGGTATACTGATGTTGACGTGTGTTCTGATTCTGAATTGAGGGGTATAATGATGGAGTGGAACTTGATGTTGAGGGGTGTCCTGATGTTGTATTGAGGGGTACACTGATAGAGAGCAGCGTTTTTTTTCACCAAAATATTCGGCGAAATTCGGCCCCATTCCCCCCTCAAAATAGTATGTTTTTTTCCCCTTTCCGACGCCTAAAATTCCCCTCCGAAAATAAAAAAAAATGCCAATCAATTAAATCATAATTCACTAGTTTATTTTATTTATTTTCATATAGAAAACAGTTCACCGTGATATCTCGCGTTTTGTTTACATCGACACCGGTTGGAGTAACTTCCCTTGATAAATCAGAATCACCGAAGCGCTTTATTATTCTGCACAACAACGCTGTTGAATGTTAGTCTGTAAATGATTTGCATTCTATTTGTTTGGCGGGGTAGTGTTGAGTTTTCCATCTTTTAATCAGTCAGGGTTTGATTTTATGCTTTGGGAAGGGACTAGTCCAACGCATACATTTTTTTTACAGTTTGTTTTTATTGTGACAGGTCAAATGTAACAGTGACTGCAAATGTCAGAATTTGACAGAAATAAAAAAAACAGCCACTCACTGACTTGCTTAGGAAGGGACCTAATGTCTGTTGTAAATTTTGGTAGTCTAATGGATGTCTTAACCTCCACATTTGAAAAATTTATTTGGTTATCTGGTAATGATATGCTACATTGTGTTATATGTCCTGTCACATGCTCTTATGGGCACTAAATTTATCAATAAACTTGAAACTATAGTTTATTTCATCACAAATGAAAATTCCCCTTTTCTTAGTTTTACGTCGTATTTTTCCCCCTCCAAAGGGCACCGACCCCCTTCCCCCAAAACTGAAAAAAATCACTGGAGAGGAGTAAACTGATGTTGAGGGGTGTTCTGCTTCTGCATTGAGGGGTATACTGATGGAGAGTAGTAAACTGATGCTAAGGGGCATCCTGATGCTATATTGAGGTGTATACTGATGGTGAAGGGTGTTCTGATGTTGCATTGAAAGGTATACTGATGATGAAGGGTGTACTGATGTTGTATTGAGGAGTATACTGATGTTGAGGTGTGTCCTGATTCTGCATTGAGGGGTGTTCTGATGCTAAATTGAGGGGTATACTGATGTTGAGGGATAAACTGATGCTGCATTGAAGAGAATACTGATGTTGAGGGGTGTCTTGATGCTACATTGAGGGTAGTTCTGATGCTGAGGTTCATACTAAGTCTTGTTGATGATGTTGAGTGGAATAGTGATGTTGAGTGGTATACTGATGTTGAGTGGTATACTGATGTTGAGGGGTATACTGATGTTAAGGGGCATACTGATTTTGAGTGGTATACTAATGCTGAGGGGCATACTGATGTTGAGTGGTATACTGATGTTGAGGGGCATACTGATGTTAAGGGGTATACTAATGTTGAGAAGTACTGATGTTGAGAGCAATATTGATGTTGAGGGGCATTCTGATGTTGAGTGGTATACTGATGTTGAGGGGCATACTGACGTTGAGGGGTATACTGATGTTGAGTGGTATACTGATGTTGAGGGGCATACTGATGCTGAGGGGCATACTGATGTTGAGTGGTATACTGATGTTGGGGGGCATACTGACGTTGAGGGGTATACTAATGTTGAGAAGTTCTGATGTTCAGAGCAATACTGATGTTGAGGGGCATACTGATGCTGAGGGGCATACTGATGTTGGGGGGCATACTGACGTTGAGTGGTATACTAATGTTGAGAAGTACTGATGTTGAGAGCAATACTGATGTTGAGGGGCGACTAGAATGAGATATTTTGTGATGTAGTGCAATGAGAGGATTAGTGATTCTTTCATTCTAACAAGCAACGCAGTTAATGGACAGTTCCAGTTTTTGTCGACATATTTCAACTAACTCCTTCCTCTATTATTATTCTATTCACACAAAGGTCAAGTGCTCACAAGCAGTATTTTTAACAAAATGCATGTGGTCCATTGTGTAAACTAGGTCAATCATATTTGACTGTCCGATTGGACGGTCGGTTTTATGTAAACATTAATGATTGACAGTTTTTGTTCCATCCATACTGTTACGTTTGGCAAAGAAAACTTACACACACACTAAAATGCAGACATCAATTAACACCTGTTTTTGCAAAGTACACTTTTTCAAGCTGTAACTGTAAAATAGTGCAAACATAAATCTGCAAAGAGCACTGAGAAAACTAAAAGTAAAACTACCCTGAACACAGGAAATCTAATCTAAACACAGCAAAACTAACTAAAACACAGCAAAACTAAACACTGAAACATTTTAGCTGACTCTGTAACCCATTATGGCTTAACACAAGTTCACAGTACATGCATCAGAATCTAAAAATATGACCAATTAAAACATGGATGTTCCAGGGTGCATCTGAAGTTTCAAGTATGTGGAAAGAATTAAGTGTAGTAGTACTAGATTTTCAATATAAGACATTTCCAAGAAAGCATTTATATAGACGCTGACACAGCATGTAAACTGATGTATAGAAGGTTCAAGTGTTATGTGTTACAAGATTCATGCACTAAAATTCAAAGGTCTTTAAGAATTACTAGTAGAAGACAAAAGACGTGAACAATCAAGAAAGTGAAACCACAAGTCTATGTGTGAGGGACTAACCTCTGTTACAGAATTCTGTCGTTTTCTGTAAGATACGAGAGTTGCTGTTGCCTCTCCTTCCGCTATCGGGCTCTCTACTGGGCTTGCTGTCTCTATTATGGGTGAGTAAGAACTTCCTGGGCTTCCAGCAGGAGACATGACTAGTTTTTGCCTGAACTGAACTTTCCGTGGAAAACAGGAAAAAGAGTCGACAGTATCCAAAGAATCATGGGAGCTTGAATGTTCAGGGTTCAGTATTGACTCAGAAGACTCCAGTCCAGAGTCAAGAGAGTCTAGCGTGTCACAAGATGAACTCCTTGACCTTTGAGGACTATTCAATGGACTCACAGAATCTTTACTATCTGATCTTTTGAAATAAATATAATTAACTGGGATTTCCTGACAGCCTTCATTCTCAGTGACAGAATACTGAAAACCACCTTTAGAAGAATGAGAAGATTCAACCTGTACACTGTCTGCATACTGTATGTTACTTTTTACATCTGAAATGTGACTTTTTCTAACATCAGGATTTGTAATTTTCCACTGACTTTGACCTTGAACATATTCAACACTGGTATTTTTCCACTGGCTTTGACTATGAAAATATTCTGGACTGGTATTTTTCCACTGACTTTGTGATGGGTGTGTATATTTCAACCCAAGATGATTTTTGTTCCTCTGTAAAATATATACAAGGCAAAATAGGTTTACATTGTCTACATGTGCTTCATGAAATGTAGAGCTTGCCAAAAGATTACATATCAACATACATTTTTATTACTTCTAGGATTCTACTTATCATCAAACTTTTAGTAATTGTACTTTGAATACAATTAACAGCAGTCAATAAAATATATCAAACATTAACATGAAGTTTGTCGAGATTTTTCAAGCTAGAGAGGTTAGTAGTTTTTACAATATCTAA
Source organism: Mercenaria mercenaria (assembly GCF_021730395.1). Classification (NCBI taxonomy): domain Eukaryota; kingdom Metazoa; phylum Mollusca; class Bivalvia; order Venerida; family Veneridae; genus Mercenaria; species Mercenaria mercenaria. The sequence goes on along the minus strand of NC_069376.1, from coordinate 13,588,637 downwards.
AACTGTATTTAACAGAAAAGAAACTTCCACTGCTCACAAACTGTGACATCTTTTCCAGTTGACTGTCAGACCAATCACATTTGGCAATATCCTAGACAGAAGCTATTTTCCTTCAGACCTGATTGGTTGCTCCAGTGCACAGTTTTAAAATCAAAGAATGGCAAGGGATCATTCTAAGACCAATCTTTATGATTTATAACCTTCGAGCAAAAATATTATTCTATTTCTTTGGTTGCACAAGAAAAAATGAAATACAATCAATTGTTAAATGTGAAGGTGCACTGTCAAAGACCTGTGTGTAAAGTGCTTATAATAAACACAATGTTCCTTAATGTTTTAGAAATTTATTATATCTTTCCTGGAAGATAAAACTCAACAGTTGTCCAAGTTGAGAAATTCTGTAAAGTCAGCAGAGCATTACTGTCAAACTTGAAAATTATTTAAGAACTAAAATTAATGCAGAGTGGTAATAAGAAATATTTATTATCTAGTTCTATAAAATTTACTAAATGTGATGGTTAGATACTTAAACAAATTTGTACACTCTCAGTAAACTTACAACATTACAGTAGGGAATTCGATGAAAAGACTTTACAAGATTAGGCTTTTTAAGAACAATAATTGCATGTCATAAATCAAAGAAATTTTGGGCCTACAGATATTGCATTTTTTCTTGCAAAACTTTCAAATAAATCTTCTACAACCAGAAACTCAACAATGTTCAAAACAAGAGATGAGAAAGATTATAAAACCCCAGCACGAACACAGGATACAACAACACATCATCCTGTCTTATAGAAATAATCTTTTATACATGGGTACATAAGGTAAACCAGCACAGGATACAACAGAACCCTGTTCTATAGAAGGAACGTCTTATACATGGGTACATACGGTATAAAACCAGCACAGGATACAACAGAACCCTGTTCTATAGAAGGAACGTCTTATACATGGGTACATACGGTATAAAACCAGCACAGGATGCAACAGAACCCTGTTCTATAGAAGGAACGTCTTATACATGGGTAAATACGGTATAAAACCAGCACAGGATGCAACAGAACCCTGTTCTATAGAAGGAACGTCTTCTACATGGGTAAATACGGTATAAAACCAGCACAGGATGCAACAGAACCCTGTTCTATAGAAGGAACGTCTTATACATGGGTACATACGGTATAAAACCAGCACAGGATACAACAGAACCCTGTTCTATAGAAGGAACGTCTTATACATGGGTACATACGGTATAAAACCAGCACAGGATACAACAGAACCCTGTTTCATAGAAGGAATGCCTTAATTATACATGAGTAAATGTGGTATAAGCACACAAGACAACTTTTTCGGAATACTTTAAGTACAAATGGCATTCTTTTTCAAAGGGTGACAACTTTTTCCGATTATTTTAAGTAATCGTCGAGAAAAAGTTGTTTCCCTTTGAAAATGAATGCCATTTGTAAAGAAATAAAGATAAACAATTGCTGAAAACTGTATTCCACCTTGTTATGTGAAATTTCACCACTCGCACGCTATTGCAAATGCATCAAAATGAACATGTGTAACAGTTCTTTGAAAATGGTGTTTTTAAAGGCGTTTGACTGTCCGGAAGTGGAGCCCCTATAGGCAGTCATTTTCTGGAATTCAATGTTTATATCAGTATACTGACACTTGTTTCGTAAAGTAATATACATCTTTTACATGCTGTTCAATTTTCATGTCAAACAAATCTTTCTTTCTATGATTTGGTGTTGTTTGATTTTAGTTTCTCAAGGCCTACTTCGTAACCTTAAGTGATAACAAAGATATTGGGAAAATGCACCAAGTAAATAGAGGTTTTTATTCATGAGATATTGGTGCAAGAGTGATGGCCGTAGTGTCAAATGATGTGAATCAAATCCATTTGGTAAAAAGAGATAATAGAGATTAACTTTAACTTGTAACGTTATGCAAAAAGTGGTCATAATTCATGAAATATTGGTGCCAGAGTTATGACGCTTGAGTCAAATGATGTAGGTGATGATGAGGAATAACTGGTTTAAAGTAAATCCAACTAGTTTTTACAGAGATAAAGAGAAAAAGAACAAGAACTGTACGAAAGACAGCGCGCTCGACTTTTCTCAGTGCTTGACTCTGAATTAGAGCTTTGCCAGTAAAACAAATCCAAGTTAAAAAGGGGCATAATTCTGTCAAAATTCAAATCAGAATTATGGGAACTGTGTCTCCTGGTGTAGACTTTGATAGTAAATAACTATTTTGAGTTTCAAGTAAAAAGCTTTAATAGTAACAGAGATATTTGACTGTATTAAAAATTTTAACAAAAATTTCAAAGTTAAAAAGGGGCATAATTCTGTCAAAATTCAAATCAGAGTTATGGGAATTGTTTCTTCTGGTGTAGACTGTGAGAGTAAATAACCATCTTAAGTTTCAAGTTAATACCTTTGAAAGTAACAGACATATTTGACTTTACCCAAAACTTTAACCATTGGCGACACCAACGCCAGGGCGAGTACAATACCCGGTAGCTCTACATTTTCTTCGAAAAGTTGAGCTAAAAAGTGCATCATAACTTTTATCCAAGGTGTGGACGCTGATGGACACTGACACTGACGCAAGGTGGAGTAGGATAGCTCTCCATATGCTTTGTATAGTCGAGCTAAAGATGGATTATATATATAACTCATGCAAACTCTGATAAGTATTATAATACATGTAAGTATATAGAACTGAAGAATTAGTCTATATATAGAGTTAGTTGTGCATGCGTGCTTGCCAACCTGTCTGGTCCACAGACTGCTGTCCCCATTATAGGAGCCAAGTTTCATACCCCTAGGAAGGGTTGCGGGCCTCTTAGCCAGCTGAAATGGTTGTTTTCATGAAGTGTTATTCTCATGCAGTACTTTGGATTAGCTTAATATACTGTAAAATCATTAATATTCGTGGGGACTAATTTTCGTTGATTTTGTGTTTGAGTCAATCCATGAAAGTTAATCCCAACGAACAAGTACAATTCCCATTCATTTTATATTCAATAGTTAAAATCCACGATTTCATATCCCCAGGAAATTGCCATTTTGACAAGAACCACGAAATTTCATGCCCACAAAATTAAATGACTTTACAGTAGTTGATTCATAATGACAATCAGTAAATTACAAATACTCTGTCTGCAAAGTTCAGCATTTATCTAGATTTAAAGCTGAATTAGGCATAAAAAAAAAATTGTATGTTTCCAGTATCCTGACCTACCCTAAATATGTGGCCCAACCCTAAATGTTTTTATATTTTTTTCAACTTTTTAACAAAAAATTGCAAAAATGCTCTTTTTATGCTTTAAACATGCTCGGTGATGTTAAAAAGCAACTTACTAATCCTCTAAAGGCATAACCCTCTTGTTTGTATTCATTTTTTGACACAAAAACATTTTCTGAAAAGTCGATCCCTTAATTAAATGAAAAAATAAACAAACAAAAAACAACAAATTTCCTACCTACCTTCCCTAATTTTATTAAGCATGTTACCGGAAACAAAGAACTTTTTTAGGCCTGATTACGAAAAAAGAAACAGAAAATATCTGTTTGTTTCAGTGTTATAAGATTGAAATATCATTCACCAGTGAACACCAAATGCAATATTTTCAAGTTAAAACATAATTAAGAATAGAAATATCTTTCACTAGTGAACATCAGATGCAGATACCAGTATTTTCAGATGTGAAAATGTCAGATATAGAACTAGCTATAATGAGATATTTATGATGTTCATGTTTGAAAAATATTTTAATCTTACTTGTAAAACAAACCAATTTTCTTTTCACTTCATATTTTGACAAAATTTACCCACTTTATAGTTTCTTACCAGTGAAAAATATATTTGATTATATATTTCACTCTAATATTTTAATAATTTACTGAAAAACAATGTAATCAATAAGAATACGTAATCACACATAGGTTCCTGATTGTCACTATAGATGGACCACTATAATGTGACTGTTGTACAGATACAGTACATCTTTCTATACTGATAAAAATATTCTTTAGAGAAGCAGAATATTCTGAAGACAAGAAAAGAAATATTAAAATTTGATTATACATCTGGTAAAATATTAAATATGGAATAAAGCAAAGATGATTTTGTGTCTGTAGCTTTAAGGTTAGTTAATCATAAATCAACTGTCTCCTTTGAAATTCTAAACCAAAATTACAGAAGTCAGTTGATCAAACATTATCGTGCTTTAATTAATCTTATTTTTCAACCAAGCAAAGTGTTGTACTCCACAACGAACTGTCAACATCCTCACATGAAACTGAAGTGGAGAAGAATATGATTGAGCCGCACCATGATAAAACTAACACAGTGCATTTGCGACCAGCATTGATCTAGACCAGCCTGCACATTCGCACAGTCTTGTCAGGATCCATGCTGTTCACTTTCAAACCCTATTGCAATTAGAGAAACTATTAGCGAACAGCATGGATCCTGACAAGACTGCATGGATGCGCAGGCTGGTCTAGATCCATGCAGGACATGCACTAAGTTGTTTTTCTCATGGTGCAGCTCATACCTAAAGTCTGCAGGTGGCAAAACATTCTGCCTTTGTGACCAACCCTGCACAGATCATTGTCTGCACTGTTCACTTAATCACTAGTCAGTCAGAAAATTTTCAGTGAACACCCCTTTGATAAGCATGCTGTACTGCCCAAATTGAACAATGGGCCAATCCATTTTAGAAATTTAGCAGGGTAAAAGTTAGTTACAGGAGAACTTGGAGAACTTCAGTATCATCAACCTGAGCAATAAGTTCTATTATCACATGTGTGCATGGACATAAATACTGTCATATTAATTGGTGCAAATATTGAATAACTAATACACTAATGTTTCATGTGGTGGATGTGAACAGAAGTAATGAATTTAATACAGTGGAATTAATTTACATTCACAAAAAAGCTGTACAACCCAGTTATTATCAATTCCACTTTATAATAATGACACAGTTTGGTTTTTACCTGGTTTTCAGAAAGAATTGTAATACAAGAAGACTATACATCATACCATATGTTATACATGTATATCATTTCATCTTATATTATACATTCATACTATTTCATACACCAGATAGTGACTCCATTGGACACAAATGCCCCAATGTAAAATAATCTCACTAAATGACATAAACTATGACATAAACTATAGGACAACAAAGGGAAGTAACTATGAGTATTGTAGTGTTAAAAAATTTTGATTTTATTTTTAATGTAAATTTTTCTTTATAAGTTTACCATTGAGATCTTAGCGATTCCCTTAAATATATAATAATAAAGTTTAAAGCTCAGACCTAGATGATCAATGAATACCGTATTTATAAAAGTTCAGACCTAGATGAAAGATGAATACCGTATTTATAAAAGTTCAGACCTAGATGATCGATGAATACCGTATTTATAAAAGTTCAGACCTAGATGAAAGATGAATACCGTATTTATAAAAGTTCAGACCTAGATGAAAGATGAATACCGTATTTATAAAAGTTCAGACCTAGATGATCGATGAATACCGTATTTATAAAAGTTCAGACCTAGATGATCGATGAATACCATATTTATAAAAGTTCAGACCTAGATGAAAGATGAATACCGTATTTATAAAAGTTCAGACCTAGATGAAAGATGAATACCGTATTTATAAAAGTTCAGACCTAGATGATCGATGAATACCGTATTTATAAAAGTTCAGACCTAGATGAAAGATGAATACCGTATTTATAAAAGTTCAGACCTAGATGAAAGATGAATACCGTATTTATAAAAGTTCAGACCTAGATGATCGATGAATACCGTATTTATAAAAGTTCAGACCTAGATGATCGATGAATACCGTATTTATAAAAGCTCAGACCTAGATGAAAGATGAATACCGTATTTATAAAAGCTCAGACCTAGATGATCGATGAATACCGTATTTATAAAAGCTCAGACCTAGATGAATACCGTATTTATAAAAGTTCAGACCTAGATGATCGATGAATACCGTATTTATAAAAGTTCAGACCTAGATGATCGATGAATACCGTATTTATAAAAGTTCAGACCTAGATGAAAGATGAATACCGTATTTATAAAGCTCAGACCTAGATGATCGATGAATACCGTATTTATAAAAGCTCAGACCTAGATGATCGATGAATACCGTATTTATAAAAGTTCAGACCTAGATGATCGATGAATACCGTATTTATAAAAGCTCAGACCTAGATGATCGATGAATACCGTATTTATAAAAGCTCAGACCTAGATGATCGATGAATACCGTATTTATAAAAGTTCAGACCTAGATGATCGATGAATACCGTATTTATAAAAGTTCAGACCTAGATGAAAGATGAATACCGTATTTATAAAAGTTCAGACCTAGATGATCGATGAATACCGTATTTATAAAAGCTCAGACCTAGATGATCGATGAATACCGTATTCATAAAAGTTCAAGCTTAAGATTTTTTAATGCTAAATTTTCATTTTGCCTTTTTTATAGATTTTTTTATGAAATTCTGCTTAAATATCATTTCCATGATCAACAAAATTGTTTAATTACCTGGTTTTATTGGTGGAGGAAGACCAAAACTCATAAGTTGATAACAATGAATACGGATACTGGCCGACACAAACAGAAGGGAAATAACAATGAATATGGAAACTGGCCCTCACAAACGGAAGGGAAACAAGCAAATTCGATGAATTGGTATCCCCCGCCGAAAGGGTTTGTGGTGAGGAATGGCAAAAAGATATATCCGGCAAAAAGTTAAGGATGTTAATAAGAAGCAAATAATTTCATTAGTCAAAATCAATTTAACAGAAAACAAATGTTTAATTAAAGAGTACATAATAAATGTATGATACTTTGATCCTGACTAAAGAATTTATTTTGAATGAGATATGCTTACTGTAATAAGGTTAGCTTTTAAAATTAAATGCAGTTAATTGAAATGTGAGCTTGAAGTTTAACTGGAATGAAATATTGTCTTTGAGTGGTTTGGCACCAGGTGTTGCTGTTTTACAAGTACATGTACATTTGAACTTAAAAGATCGGATGTCCTTAAGAGAACACAGGTAAGATATCTTGAACATGGCTGAGGGCAAGGTTTGTGCAGTCACAACTTAACATGTTGAAGGTTTGAACATTTAAAAAAAAAAAAAGGAATGGAAATATATATTTTTTTAGGGGGTGGGGGTGCAGGGGAACGGGAGAGGAAACAAAATTTCACATGTTGATTATAAATATTGATTGAAAATTAAAAATAAAGGCAAGTGGGTGACCAGGTGTGGGTGCGCAACTTCACATGTTTATAATAAATGTTCACAGAAAAGAATGAAAGAAATTTAATGAAATTCTGCCAAATGGTAAGTTTGTTATGTACAAATATGTTGATTTTTAGACAATTAAAGGGCAATAACTCTGAAGTTACAAAAAGAAATCCGTCCAAAATTGTGTGTGCACAACCACATTATAGTGCTCTAAATTCTGTTAAAGTTTCATAGTTCTAGGTCAAATATATCAAAAGTTATGATGCAGAAATTGGCATATCTATAGATCTATAGTACCCTAAACTTCTAAGGGCCATAACTCTGGTGTTACTTGGGCAATCTGTCTGAAACTTGATGGGCCCCATAACCTCATAGTGGTGAATATGTATATGAAGTTTGTTTGAAAAAAATCTAAAGTAAAGAATGAATTTTTTTTTTTTTTTTTTTTGGGGGGGGGGGGTGTCGGGGGGATAGGGGGGGAGGTGTGTGATCAAGGTAAGGGGATGACCAGGTGTGGGTACACAACTTCACATGTTTACAATAAATGTTCATGGAAAAGAATGAAAGAAATTTAATGAAATTCTACCAAATGGTAAGTTTGTTATGTACAAATATGTGGATTTTTATACAATTAAAGGGCAATAACTCTTAATTTACAAATAAATCCAAATGAAATTGTGTGTACACAACCACATTATGGTGATCTAAATTCTGTTTAAGTTTCATAGTTCTAGGTCAAATATATCAAAAGTTATGATGCAGAAATTGCCATATTTATAGTACCCTATATAGTTAACACTAGAAACTTCTAAGGGCCATAACTCTGGTGTTACTTGGGCAATCTGACTGAAACTTGACGGGCCACAAGAACTCATTGTGGTGAACATGTATATGAAGTTTTAAATAAATATTCCCAACCATTTCCTAGATATGGCTCCGGACGGAAAAACGGAAGGACGGAAAGACAGACGGAAGGACGGACGGACGGACAACGCCAAAACTATATCCCTCCGACTTTCGTCGGGGGATAATAACAAAGAATATGGAAACTGGCCCTCACAAACAAAAGGGAAATAACAATGAATATGGATACTGGCCCTCACAAACAGAAGGGAAATAAACTTTTATGCTGAAGTTACCTTACAACAAGTAGGCCCGGACACTACCGGTAATCTTTATCATATCAAATATTTTAGAATTATTGTAATGATTGTTGACTCAACATTTACCTGACGGGTACCCGTATCTTCATCCTCTAACGGCTGACTATGAATTACTATTTTCCCAGATGCTGGTTGTTCCGGGAAAATATTCCGTACATCTATTTTTGTGGAGTATTTTTGCTTCTTCCTCAGTGTAGCGTTGAGAGTGTCAACACGTCTTTTTACAACTGCCGCATGGTTGCTAGGCATTGATTCTGTAAACTTGTTGATTTCATCATCTGTAAACTCCGTACCAGCTAGTAATGAAGAGAACAAAAATTTCAAATAGTTGAGCTAAAAATTAATCTACTTAGAACAAAGTCAATAGATTTGCGGTTATCTAACATATTATAAAGTATCTATTTATCAATATTAACATTAATTTTGTCCTTTTCTTTTTAACTGAAACTTTTGCTGTTCATTACATATGAACAGCAAAGGGAAAGGCACGTAAGTTAGGTCATCGCTGCTTAGTGATAACTGACCGCTGTTTTGACGACGTCCGTGTATAGTCAGGGACAGGGCTCCGGAAATTTTGATAACTCAATTGGTCCAAAACGAAAATCCTGACATCGGCGCTACCCCACCCATCGCATTCCCAATATTACATATTTTGTAAAACGTGATAGAGTAAAGAAATAAGCATGTCGATGTCATGCATTAAAACTGAGTTACCGGTCAACGCGTGTTTCCATACAATGAAGACAGTTATTCAGTGTTATGTGTGATCGTTACTTTGTTTAAATTTCGATGTTTTTCCGAGAAAATACTTGTAAGCATAAAATTACCGAGGCATTGACACCGTGTGCGTAACTAGTCTAAAAGCCAATGCACGTGACCGGTACCATATACACGGCAGATACTTTGTGATGTTTCCTCATTCTTTGACGGAATTCTATAAAATACAATGCGTCAAAGTGAATTACACAACACATTATTCTCTGCTAAACAGTCTCAGTATTTTAAGAATACTCTGCCGCGGACCGAATGTGTACGTTATATGAACGCTGAGATCGAATTTCCGGCATGTATAGTACCAAAAGGTCACGCGTGTTGGCCATGGATATTTCATTTCACTTATGTTGTACTTCAATAAGCAACTACATTTTATAAAGTTATATGTTCTCTTCTGATGTAAACAAAATTTCATTTTGAAACGTTTTTTAAAAGACCGATTTGATAAACTCCGCCACTCCGGTTTTCTTTATCATTAGTGTTTGCCAGTCCATTTTTTTTTCTTTTTCTTTTTTGCACAGTCAGGTTGCAAAGACGATTTTCTGCACTTGTTTCAACTGTAGCCCCAACAAATGAATCTTGTAATTTGTTCAAATCAAGTAATTATAAAAAATATTTTGATCGGTTTTCTGTGTGATGTCTCATTAAATCAAAGACCTATAATGTACAATTATAGCTCTTTGATTAAATGCAGTGACCATTTGTTTTTTACCGTGATCAAACATAGCCTTTTGAAATAAACCATCCGTCGGATTCTAAATAAAAGAAGTGGATCCCCGTCGAAATGATTTGGATCCAGTCAGACATATTTGGAAACCAGTCAAAAATGTTTAATACATTGAAGTCGGCTGTCTGCAAACATTAAAGGATGTGCCGCGCGAGCACTGATTGCGTCACGTGCTAATTACGGACCGATTATCAAAGTGACAATCAGACCGTTTGACACGTTTATTGATTATCTGAGGGTGCGACCAACAATTTCCTGCTTGGCAGTAGATGGTGTATTGAGATATTATATCAGACCGAAATTTATACTTTTCTCCATTTTTACGGGACCGATTTTTTTCGTTTTTTCACTTCATGAATCGGTCTGAAAAGTCAAAAATCAGTCCAAAACCGATAAACCGGCAAATTTCCGAAGCCCTGGTCAGGGAGAACGTTCCTTAGATGACGTCGCAGTTGTTCCGTCCACCAAACAGAATGGCCCGGAAACCGATTTTAATGCTACAAGTTATATGCAATTTCATAATATCATATAGATTACAAATGGAAATATAAGAAATGAAACTATTTTTTCGGTACTCATGCGAAATGAATGACAGAATAGGAAAGGCAAATAAAACATGAATCGCTAGTGTGATTCATGCATTTACCGAATCTATTCTGTCGTTCATTTCGCATGAACACCGAAAAAATCATTTCATTTCTTTACCTGAAGACAGACAGACTGATGGACAACATGAAGTCTACATCTTCAGCTGGTGACAGAATCAGACTGCATGTCAAACAAGAGGGCCATGATGGCCCTATATCGCCCACCTGTTATCACTGCACTTGAGGACAAGAAGGTCCTCAGAAAAAATATCTAAGTCCAAAGGACAGGAACAACAAAGCGAAGAAATTTAACCAAAAAGAAATAAAAATTCTAACAAGGTATAGATATGTCAAAATACACCTAAAAATTGGAGGTACCATCCATGTTGTACCACAGAAAAGTGGTCTCGGTTTTTCCCTATGGCCAATAATAAAAAATTTACTAAAAATAAGCTATTTATAGTAATGTAAAAGGGAAGTAATTAAAAAAAAAAACAAGAGATCACAGAGTGATCTTGGCGCCCACCAATGTGCCATTTTTGAGTGTTCCAAATTTCAAGACTTATTGACTAGCTCAAGGTCAAATTTCATTTCCGTACACAACACAAATCTATCCATGTGGTCCAAATTTGAAGCCTGTACCTTCAAAAATGTGAAAGTAGGTCACTAGGTCAATGTCAAGGTCAAAGTTTGTTTCGGTACACAAAACTATGCATGTGGTCCTAAATTTGAAGCCTGTAGCTACAGAAATGTGAAAGTAGGTCACTAGGTCTATCTTAAGGTCAAAGTTAATTTCGGTACACAAAACTATGCAAGTGGTCCAAATTTGAAGGCTGTAGCTTGAGAAATGTAAAAGTAGGTCACTAGGTCAAAATCCAGGTCAAATTTTACTTCGGAATACAAAACTATGCATGTGGTCCAAATTTGAAGCCTGTACCTTCAAACATGTGAAAGTAGGTCACTAGGTCAATGTAAAGGTCAAAGTTTGTTTCGGTACACAAAACTATGCATGTGGTCCAAATTTGAAGGCTGTAGCTTGAGAAATGTAAAAGTAGGTCACTAGGTCAAAATCAAGGTCAAATTTTATTTCGGAATACAAAACTATGCATGTGGTCCAAATTTGAAGCCTGTACCTTAAAAATGTGAAAGTAGGTCACTAGGTCAATGTAAAGGTCAAAGGTCATTTCAGTACACAAAACTATGCAAGTGGTCCAAATTTGAAGGCTGTAGCTTGAGAAATGTAAAAGTAGGTCACTAGGTCAAAATCAAGGTCAAATTTTATTTCAGAATACAAAACTATGCATGTGGTCCAAATTTGAAGCCTGTACCTTCAAAAATGTGAAAGTAGGTCACTAGGTCAATGTCAAGGTCGAAGTTTTTTTCGGTACACAAAACTATGCATGTAGTCCAAATTTGAAGGCTGTAGCTTGAGAAATGTGAAAGTAGGTCACTAGGTCAAAATCAATGTCAAATTTCATTTTGAAACACGAAACTATGCATATGGTCCAAATTTGATGCCTGTACCTTCAAAAATGTGAAAGTAGGTCACTAGGTCAAAATAAAGGTCAAAGTTTTTTCCAGTGCACAAAATTATGCATGTGGTCCAAATTTGAAGGCTGTAGCTACAGAAATGTGAAAGTAGGTCACTAGGTCAAAATCAAGGTCAACTCATGTTAAGGTTCATCTTGCCACTCAAAAATATACATGTGGTCCAAGTTTGAATGTTGTAGTTACTGACAAGAACATTTTAAAAGCTTTTCCCTATATAAGTCTATATGAACCATGTGACCCCCGGGGCGGGGCCATATTTAACCCTAGGAGGATAATTTGAACATACTTGGTAGAGAACCACTAGATGATGCTACATTACAAGTATCAAAGCCCTAGGCTTTGTGGTTTGGACAAGAAGATTTTCAAAGTTTTTCCCTATATAAGTCTATGTAAACCATATGACCCCCAGGGCGGGGCCATATTTGACCCTAGGGGTATAATTTGAACAATCTTAGTTAAAGACCACTAGATGATGTCACATACAAAATATCAAAGCCCTAGGCCCTGTGGTTTTGGACAAGAGGTTATTCAAAGTTTTTCCCTATATAAGTCTATATAAACCATGTGACCCCCAGGGCGGGGCCATATTTGACCCCAGAGAAATAATTTGAATCATCTTGGTAGAGGACCACTAGATGATGCTTCATACCAAATATCAAAGCCCTAGGCTCTGTGATTTTGGACAAGAAGGTTTTCAAAGTTTTTCCCTATATAAATCTATATAAATTATAGAAATAAACAAAGGGCCATAACTCACTCATAAATTGTTGAACCAGTCTGATTTTCAGGGGGACACAACTAGGGTACCAATACATCATTCTGACAAAGTTTGGTCAAAATCCCCCCAGTAGTTTCTGAGGAGATGCGATAACGAGAAATTGTTAACGGACGGACGGACGGACTGACGGACGGAATGACGGACCGACGGACCACGGACGCAGAGTGATTTTAATAGCCCACCATCTGATGATGGTGGGCTAAAAATACTGTAAGTGAACAAAAGAAGAATCTGCCAAATAAATCTGTTGACATAAATGAAATTTCAGATCAGTATCTTCATTAGTTATGGAGATATACCCATTTTAATTTGAAACAAGAGCTCGTCGAACACGAAATGCCCCCCTTGATGCATTCAGTAATTGCACAAGGAACAGAAATTATATGCTCACTGTAATCAAAAGTTCTACCCTTCTGGTTTAAACTGACCTTGATCTTTACCCTATTAACCTAACAAGAGATTACAGAGTGATCCTAGCGACATCCAATGAGCCATTTTTGAATGTTCAATATTTCAAGACTTGCTCAAGGTCAAAATCAAAGTCAAATTTCATTTCAGAACAAAAAACAATGTGTATGTGGTCCAAATTTGAAAGCTGTGGCTTGAGAAATGTGAAAGCAGGTCACTAGATCAATTTCAAGGTCAAAGTTCATTTCGGTAGACAGAACTATGCATGTGCTTCAAATTTGGAGGCTGTAGCTTGAGAAATGTGAAAGTAGGTAATAGGTAACAAGAGGACCATGATGGTCCTGAATCGCTCACCTCTTCCCACATGACCCAGTTTTGAGTATGACGTCGTTTTTTCTATTATTTGACATAGTGACCTAGTTTTTGAGCTCATGTGACCCAGTTTTGAACTTGACCTAGATATTATCAAGATAAAAATTCTGACCAATTTTCATGAAGATCCATTGAAAAATATGGTCTCTAGAGAGGTCACAAGGTTTTTCTATTATTTGAATTATTGACCTAGTTTTCGAAGGTACGTGACCCTGTTTTGAACTTTAACTAGATATCATCAAGGTGAACATTCTCACTAATTTTCATGAAGATCTCATGAAAAATATGGCCTCTAGAGAGGTCACAAGGTTTTTCTATTTTTATACCTACTGGCCTAGTTTTTGACTGCATGTGACCCAGTTTCGAAAATGATCTAGATATCATCAAGGTGAACATGATTCAGATCAATTTTCATGAAGATCCATTGAAAAATATGGCCTCTAGAGAGGCCAAAAGATTTTAATAATTTTAGACCTACTGACCTAGTTTTTGACCGCAGTTGACCCAGTTTCAAACTTGACCTAGATATCATCAAGATGAACATTCAGACCAACTTTCATACAGATCCCATGAAAAGTATGGCCTCTAGAGAGGTCACAAGGTTTTTTTATTATTTGACCTACTGACCTAGTTTCTTAAGGCACGTGACCCAGTTTCAAACTTGACCTAGATATCATCAAGGTGAACATTCTGACCAATTTTTATGGAGATCCATTCACAAGTATGGCCTCTAGAGAGGTCACAAGGTTTTTCTATTTTTAGACCTACTGACCTAGTTTTTGACCGCACATGACCCTGTTTCGAACTTGACCTAGATATCATCAAGATGAACATTCAGACCAATTGTTATACAGATCCCATGAAAAATATGGCCTTTAGAGATGTCACAAGGTTTTTCTATTATTTGACCTACTGACCTAGTTTTTGAGGGCACGTGACCCAGTTTCAAACTTGACCTAGATATTATTAAGATGAACATTCAGACCAACTTTCATACAGATCCCATGAAAAATATGGCCTCTAGAGAGGTCACAAGGTTTTTCTATTATTTGACCTACTGACCTAGTTTTTGAAGGCACGTGACCCAATTTCGAACTTGATCTAGATATCAGCAAGGTGAACATTCTGACCAATTTTCATGAAGATCTCATGAAAGATATGGCCTTTAGAGAGGTCACAAGGTTTTCCTATTTTTATACCTACTGACCTAGTTTTTGACCGCACGTAACCCAATTTCGAACTTGACCTAGATATTATCAAGATGATAATTCTGACCAACTTTCATACAGATCCCATGAAAAATATGGCCTTTAGAGATGTCACAAGGTTTTTCTATTATTTGACCTACTGACCTAGTTTTTGATGGCACGTGACCCAGTTTCGAACTTCACCTAGATATCATCAAGGTGAACATTCTGACCAATTTTCATGAAATCATGTAATATACGGCCTCTAGAGAGGTCACAAGGTTTTTCTATTTTTAGACCTACTGACATAGTTTTTGACCGCACATGACCCAGTTTCGAACTTGACCTAGAAATCATCAAGATGAACATTCAGACCAACTTTCATACAGATCCCATGAAAAATATGGCCTTTAGAGAGGTCACAAGGTTTTTCTATTATTTGACCTACTGACCTAGTTTTTGATGGCACGTGACCCAGTTTTGAACTTGACCTAGATATCATCAAGATGAACATTCTGACCAATTTTCATGAAGATCTTGTGAAATATATGGCCTCTAGAGAGGTCACAAGGTTTTTCTATTTTTAGACCTACTGACCTAGTTTTTGAAGGCACGTGACCCAGTTTCGAACTTGACCTAGATATCATCAAGATGAACTTACTGACTAATTTTCATAAAGATCCCATGAAAAATGTGACCTCCAGAGTGGTCACAAGCAAAAGTTTACAGATGCACGCACGGACGGACAGACGAGGGACACCGCGCGATCACAAAAGCTCACCGTGTCACTTTGTGACAGGTGAGCTAAAAATTAATGTCAAATTTAAATTCAGAACACAAAAATATGCATTTGGTCCAAAGTTGAAGCCTGTAGCTTCAGAACTGTGAAAGTAGGTCACTAGGTCAATCTCAAGATCAAAGTCCATTTCGGTACACAAAACTATACATGTGGTTCAAATTTGAAGGCTGTAGCTTGAGAAATATGAAAGTAGGTCACTAGGTCAAAATGAAGGTCAAATTTTTTTTCGGAACATAAAACTATGCAAGTGGTCCAAATTTGAAGCCTGTACCTTCAGAAATGTGAAAGTAGGTCACTAGGTCAATCTCAAGATCAAAGTTCATTTTAGTACACAAAACTATGCTTGTGGTTCAAATTTGAAGGCTGTAGCTTGAGAAATGTGAAAGTAGGTCACTAGGTCAAAATCATGGTCAAATTTTATTTTGAAACAAAAAACTATGCATGTGGTCCAAATTTGAAGCCTGTACCTTCAAAAATGTGAAAGTAGGTCACTAGGTCAATAACAAGGTCAAAGTTTTTTTTTCGGTACACAAACCTAAGCGTGTGGTCCAAATTTGAAGGCTGTAGCTACAGAAATGTGAAAGTAGGTCACTAGGTCAAGATCAAGGTCAACTCATGTCAAGGTTCATCTTGCCACTCAAAACTATACATGTGGTACAAATTTGAATGATGTAAGTTATGGACATGAAGATTCTAAGTTTTTCCTTACATAAGTCAACATGAACCATATGACCCCTGGGGCAGGGCCATATTTGACCCTAGAGGGATAATTTGAACAAACTTGGTAGAGAACCACTAAATGATGCTACATTACAACATATCAAAGCCATAGTCTTTGTGGTTTGGAAAAGAAGATTTTCAAAGTTTTTTCCCTATGTAAGTTTATGTAAACCATGTGACCCCCAGGGCGGAGCCATATTTGACCCTAGGGGAATAATTTGAACAGTCTTAGTAGAGGACCACTAGATGATGTCATATACAAAGTATCAAAGCCCTAGGCCCTGTGGTTTTGGACAAGAGGTTTTTCAAAGTTTTTTCCTATATAAGTCTATATAAACCATGTGACCCCCGGGGTGGGGCCATATTTGACCCCAGGGAAATAATCTGAATAATCTTGATAGAGGACCACTAGATTTTGCTACATACCAAATATCAAAGCCCTAGGCCCTATGGTTTTGGACAAGAAGATCAGAAACCGTTTAACTGTTCCTGGCCAATATGACCTTGACCTTTGACCTAATGACCTCAAGATCAATAGGGGTCATCTGCTGGTCATGGCCAACCTAACTATCAATTTTCCTGAAACTAGGCCCAAGCATTCTTGAGTTATTGCCTGGAAACCATTTTACTGTTCCTGGATACTGTGACCTTGACCTTTGACATACTGACCTCAAAATCAATAGGGGTCATCTGCTGGTCATGACCAACCTCCCTATCAACTTTCATGACCCTAGGCCTAAGCGTTCTTGAGTTATCATCCAGAAACCGTTTTACTGTTCAGGGCCACTGTGACCTTGACCTTTAACATACTGACCTCAAAATCAATAGGGGTCATCTGCTGGTCATGACCAACCTCCCTATCAACTTTCATGATCCTAGGCCCAAGTGTTCTTGAGTTATCATCTGGAAACCGTTTTACTATTCAGGGTCACTGTGACCTTGACCTTTGACGTACAGACCTCAAAATCAATAGGGGTCATCTGCTGGTGATGACCAACCCCCTATCAACTTTCATGACCCTAGGCCCAAGCGTTCTTGAGTTATCATCCGGAAACGGATTGGTCTACATTCTGACCGACCGACAGACAGACCGACCTACCGACCGACATCTGCAAAACAATATACCCCTCCTTTTTCAAAGGGGGAGGGGGGGGGGGGGGGGGCATAATAAAGGGAGGTAATTTGCCATAAAATCAGTTCATAGTTATCTACCCTGATTGTCTCAGTCCAACTAATAACAATAATGAAATTTCAAATAAGTCCTATAAGTACTTATTGATATAAATCCATTTTGATTACAATCAGGGGAGGTAATCAGATATAAAATAACTCTGGAACCTACGATTGGATCTGATTTGTCATGGAATCCAAGATTTATTGTTGTTGAAGAAGTTTGTATCAAATAAAACCATAAATGAAGTCTCTATATGGCTGCAAAAGCCAAAATAGCCAATTTTGGACCTTTAAGGGGCCATAACTCTGGAACCCATGATGGAATCTGGCCAGTTGAAGAAAGGAAGCAAGATCTTGTGGTGATACAAGTTGTATGCAACAATGGTTAAAATCAAATCATAAATGAAGCTGCTATTGTGCAGACAAGGTCAAAATAGCTAATTTTGGCCCTTTCAGGGGCCATAACTCTGGAACCCATTATGGGATCTGGCCGGTTCAACAAACTAACCCAGATCTTATTGTGACACAAATTTTGTGCAAGTTTGATTAAATTCAAATCATAAATGAAGCTGCTATTGTGCAGACAAGGTCAAAATAGCTAATTCTGGCCCTTTCAGGGGCCATCACTCTGGAACACATAATGGAATCTGGCCAGTTCAAGAAAGGAACCAAGATCTTATGGTGATACAAGTTGTGTGCAAGTTTGGTTAAAATCAAATCATAAATGAAGCTGCTATTGTGCAGAAAAGGTCAAAATAGCTAATTCTGGCCTTTTCAGGGGCCATAACTCTGGAACCCATAATGAGATCTGGCCAGTTCAAGAAAGGAACCGTGATCTTATGGTGATACAAGTTGTGTGCAAGTTTGGTTAAAATAAAATCATAAATGAAACCGCTAGCGTGCAGACAAGAAATTGTTGACGCACGGACGCACGCCAGGACGGACTGACGACGGACGAAGGGTGATCACAAAAGCTCACCTTGTCACTATGTGACAGGTGAGCTAATAAAACCAAAAAGTTTTCAAAATTCCTACAAAACTGCTGCCTTATGTGCGTGTGTGTGTGTGTGTGTGTGTTTTGGTCCTTTTCGGAAACTGTAAATTCAAGGAAAAAAACTATGTTTTACACACAACCATAAAATCCAAGATTTTGTTAAAATATAGTATTTTATGTTTGGCTGCCAAGAAAAGGAAAAAGAAAACTTTCATTAAGTTTCAACACGTTAGAAGCTATGAATTACCTTGAAACTTTGAGACGATGAAACCATATCCTGCTTCCTGTAGCCATGCTGCCTCTTGTTCTCCTTCTGTAACAATAGTAATAAATAACAACATGTAACCATAGAAACAACGTGAAATATGTAATGATAGTAACAAATAATGCAACAGCAGTATAGTGCAACATGTAACAATAGAAGAAAATGTCAGCACAGTAACACTGTGAAACATGTCAGCGCGGTAACACAGTGAAACATGCCACCACGGTAACACAGTGAAACATGCCACCGCGGTAACACAGTGAAACATGCCACCGCGGTAACACAGTGAAACATGCCAGCGCGGTAACACAGAGAAACATGTCAGCGCAGTAACACAGTGAAACATGTCAGCATAGCATAGTAACACAGTGAAACATGTCAGCATAGTAACACAGTGATACATGTCAGCATAGTAACACAGTGATACATGTCAGCATAGTAACACAGTGATACATGTCACCACAGTAACACAGTGAAACATGTCAGCATAGTAACACAGTGAAACATGTCAGCATAGTAACACAGTGAAACATGTCAGCATAGTAACACAGTGATACATGTCAGCATAGTAACACAGTGATACATGTCAGCATAGTAACACAGTGATACATGTCAGCATAGCATAGTAACACAGTGATACATGTCAGCATAGTAACACAGTGATACATGTCAGCATAGTAACACAGTGATACATGTCAGCATAGTAACACAGTGAAACATGTCAGCATAGCATAGTAACACAGTGATGTCAGCATAGTAACACAGTGAAACATGTCAGCATAGTAACACAGTGATACATGTCAGCATAGTAACACAGTGATACATGTCAGCATAGTAACACAGTGATACATGTCACCACAGTAACACAGTGAAACATGTCAGCATAGTAACACAGTGAAACATGTCACTACAGTAACATTGTGAAACATGTAACCAGTGAAACATGTAGCCATAAAAACAAAATGAAACATGTAACCATGGTAACACAGTGAAAAAATGTGTAGCCACAATAACACAGTGAAACATGTCACCATGGTAGCACAGTACAACATGTCACTACAGTAACATTGTGAAACATGTAGCCATAAAAACAAAATGAAACATGTAACCATGGTAACACAGTGAAAAAAAGTGTAGCCACAATAACACAGTGAAACATGTCACCATGGTAACACAGTGAACAAGAGCTGTCAGTGGACAGCGCACTCGACTATTCTCAGTGCTTGATACTATAATATAAGCTATGAGTAAAACTTTAACATTACAATAAGCATATTCTAAGTCGAAAAGGGGCCATAATTCTGTCAAAATGCTTGATAGAGTTGCCTCCTCCTTTTTACAGACTGGAGTCATGATGGTTAACAAGTATGCAAAATATTAAAGTAATATCTCAATGGACTTTGAAAATATTTGGGGTGGTACACAAACATTAACATTACAATAAGCATATTCCAAGTCGAAAAGGGGCCATAATTCAGTCAAAATCCTTGAAAGAGTTGTCTGCTCCTGTTTACAGACTGGGGTCATGATGGTAAACAAGTATGCAAAATATGAAAGTAATACCTCAATGGACTTTGAAAATATTTTGGGTGGTACGCAAACTAATATTTGTGTGATGCTCACGCTTAAACGCCGATGTCAGAGCGAGTAGGATAGCTCCCCTATTCTTCGAATAGTTGAGCTAAAAAATGTAACCACAGTACTGCAACAAAGTGAAAAATGTAACCATAGTCCTGCAACACAGTGAAAAATGTAACCACAGTACTGCAACACAGTGAAAAATGTAACCATAGTACTGCAACACAGTGAAAAATGTAACCATAGTAACATAGAAGAGAAAAAAGTATGAAATACTGTCAAACTCAGTCCACTCCGATTTGGATAATTACACTACCACCTTTAACTCAAACCCTTCGTCATGCATGGCAGGATAATTACACTACCACCTTTAACTTGAACCCTTTGTCATGCACGGCAGGATAATTACACTACCACCTTTAACTCGAACCCTTCGTCATGCACGGCAGGATAATTACACTACCACCTTTAACTCGAACCCCTCGTCATGCACGGCAGGATAATTACACTACCACCTTTAACTCGAACCCCTCGTCATGCACGGCAGGATAATTACACTACCACCTTTAACTCGAACCCTTCGTCATGCACGGCAGGATAATTACACTACCACCTTTAACTCGAACCCTTCGTCATGCACGGCAGGATAATTACACTACCACCTATAACTCGAACCCCTCGTCATGCATGGCATAATGTATATTATACTATGACTCTTCAAGACTACAGGTCTATCTGCACTGTTTGCCATTCATTTAGTATCTATTATGAATGCACCCCTTTTAACAGTTAATGGTACTGTCTAAACTGCAAAAGTGGGTTAACTTAAGGGTTAAGTTTGTTTGGATTCATTTTTATGGACTGTTGCAAATAAAAAATCACCAAAAAATAGCTTCCCTATTGATTCATAATTTCAGAGTAGTCTCTTCATTATCCACATGCATTAAGACCTTCTTTTTATTTTCACTACTATTAAGTTAAAACACTTTCATATTAATAAGAAAACATTCAAAGAATAAATATATCAAGCAGAGAATGTTGTGCCCAAAACATGTAAACTGTGCAAAGATGTAAATTGAGTGTGTGCATAGTAATCAATCATGGCTGATATCTCATCTAACTAACCTAGCATAATATACATGTATGCATAA
The DNA here is from genome assembly GCF_021730395.1 of Mercenaria mercenaria. Lineage (NCBI taxonomy): Eukaryota > Metazoa > Mollusca > Bivalvia > Venerida > Veneridae > Mercenaria > Mercenaria mercenaria. The sequence continues at coordinate 13,567,100 of NC_069376.1, read as the reverse complement.
ATTCAAATTTTGTTCCTTTTCTAAAGTTTGACAGGTTTTAAATACATAATATATTATAGGCCGTGCAATGAGAAAACCAACATAGTGCATTTGCGACCAGCATGGATCCACGCAGTCTAGTCAGGATCCATGCTGTTCACTAAAGGTTTCTTTAATTGCAATAGGCTTTGAAAGCTGTGCAGATGCATGGATCCATGCTGGTTGCAAACACGCTATGTTGGTTTTCTCATGGCGCAGCTCATATGCACAGTTAAGCCAAATGTTTGTTTCACCTTTGTTGCAACAACTTCCCCCCCCCCCCACCCCCCATCCCCCGACTTCCCTTCAAAATCTCTTCGATTATCAGGAAGCACTGTTTATATTCTTAATCATTATGAAAAATTCAAATCTAAGGTCTGATTTAGCATATTAAAAACAATTTTTTTATGTAAAAGATACAGAACAATTCCAACATTGTTTTACTATTCTTAAAGTAACATGTTTAACTCTGCTAAATTTCTATAATGAACATATCCATCTTTCAATTTGGACAGTGCCACTGACTGTTAAAAGGGAAACTTACCAAAAGATATTGACTGAATGGCAAACAGTGCAGATCATGAACAGACTGTATGGATGTGCAGGCTGATCATGATCTGCACTGTTCCCAATGGTTGAATGAGTTTTATCCAGCAAAACTTTTCTAAGGGTTAATACGTATCTGCTTTCCTATGATCTTGGTATAATATTCTTTTTATCTAGGAACTGTTTGTGTTACTACATCAAAATTTGACTGTATTAATTTTGCAATGTATTCATTCACATGCAGGTATCAAATAGTAATCCAAATTTCATTTTGGAAAAATGTAACTACATGTATTTATCTTCATTCTTTATGACAGCGTTACATTACATCACGTCACTGTTCAAATTCCTGTTCAGTACAAGTTTCCAGTCAATTAATGTAAAAATCTGTAAATCAGAGAGGAGAACAAATGACTGCCCTGGGTACTGTAGCAGTGTTTTCCACTGATCTGGAAATTTAAGAGGTCGGGGAGGGGGGGTTAATGCGAAAAAAAAAAGTGTCAAAATTTGGGACTGTTAAACAAGCATTATTTATTACTAAGATTTAACATTGAGGAAAAGACAGGTCAGTATTGTGTGTTACAGGACTAGAGGATATGGTCTAAAGAAATGAAAGGAATTTCAATCAAATATAAATTGAATATTTTCACCAGGATTTATAAGTCCAAAAGGGGGCAAAATTTGACTAAGCTGTCAAAACTATTGGACTTAACCCTGTTAGGTTGGTAACTGACCTACATTGTAGGAAAAGAAACAAGAGGGCCAAGATGGCCTTAAGTCGTTCACCTGTGTAACACACTATAACACTGTAAACACGTTTTACCTAGTGACTTCATTGAGACAAATATTTTGACCAATTTTCAGTAAGATTGGACAACAAAACAAGCATTATTCTTGATTTGAACAAACATTCTGACAAAGTTTCAGGAGGATTGGAGCAAAAAAAGTGGCCACTAGAGTGTATACAAGCTATTCCTGTGACCTAGTTTTTGACCCCACGTGACCAAGATTTGAAATTGTCCAAGACTTCATGATGACAAACATTCTGACCAAAATTTATGAAGATAGAATAAAACATGTTTCCCCCTAGGGTATAAACAAGCTAATTCTTTGATTTGACCTGGTGACCTAATTTTTGACCCCACATGACCAGATAAAGATTCATTCAATATTTCATACAGACAAACATTCTGAACAAGTTTCATGCACATCAAACGGAAGTGTTAATATGCTTTTCCTTTGACTTGACTGGTGTGACCTAGTTTTTGAGCTTTATGAACCAGTTTCAAATATGGCCTAGAAATCATCAAGATAAAAAATTCTGACCAAGTTCCATGAAGACAGGGTCATAAACGTGGCTTCTAGGTTGTTAAAAAGCTTTTCTTTTGATTTGGCCTGATGACCTACTTTTTTATCCTACATGACCCATTTTCAATCCAGGCCTAGAGGTCATCAAGAGAATCATTCTGTGCAAGTTTGTATCAAATCAAAGCATAAATGAAACCTCTATATGACTGAAATGGGCCAAAAAAGAGAATTTTGCCCATTTCTGAGGTAGTAACTCTAGAACCCATGATGGAACCTAGCTGGTTTTCACAAGGAAACAAGATCTTATTGTGACTTAAGTTTTGTGTAAGTGTGGTTAAAATCAAATATAAAATGTCACTTCTAAAAAAAAAAAAAATACCAAACTCTGGCTAATTTAAGGGTCAATCAGGTGCCGTAACTCCAGAACAATGATTGGATCTGACAGATTCATCATGGAATCCAAGATTCATTGTTGTTGAAGATTTCTTGCAAGTTTGTATCGAATCAAACCATAAATGAAGTCTCTATATGGCTGCAATAGCCAAATTAGGAAAGTTTGGCCCTTTAAGGGGCCATAACTCTGCAACCCATGATAGAACCAGGCCAGTTTTTGAAAAGAACCGCGATATTATGCCAATACAAGTTGTGTGCAAGTTTGATTAAAGTTGATTGCAAAATGTGGTCTCTATTGTGTTCATAAGCCAAAAATAGCAATTTTAACTCTTTAAGGGGCTGTAACTCTGCAACCCATGATGGGATCTAGCCAGTTTTCGAAAAGAACTGAGATATATTCCCAATACAAGTTGTGGGCAAGTTTTATTAATTTAAAAGTTATTTGCAAAATGTAGTCTCTATCATGTTCACAAGACAAAATTGGCAAATTTTGGCCCTTTAAGTGGCCATAACTCTGGAACCCATGATAGGATCCCGCCAGTTTTCGAAAGGAACCGAGATATTATGACTGTACAAGTTGTGTGCAAGTTTGATTAAAATCAAACTAAAAATGTGGTCTCTATCGTGTTCACAAGGAACGGACAGGCGGCAGACGGTCGGATGACAGACGAAGGGCAATCACAAAAGATCACCCTGTCACTATGTGACAGGTGAGCTAAAAAACAAATTTAGAAAACTATATTCCTTTAAGTGATAGCTATTTGTACTTGCATGCAAAACGGTGATGCCGACGCTGATGCTAAGCTGAGTAGAGCAACTCTAACTTGAGCAGACTGTTACCAGAGCAGTGTAATATTTACCATCTGCTAAAACCTAAGCAGACTGTGACCAGAGCTGTGTAATATTAACCATCTGCTAAAACCTGAGCAGACTGTGACCAGAGCAGTGTAATATTTACCATCTGCTAAAACCTGAGCAGACTGTGACCAGAGCAGTGTAATATTTACCTTCTGCTAAAACCAGAGCAGACTGTGACCAGAGCAGTGTAATATTTACCTTCTGCTTAAACCTAAGCAGACTGTGATCAGAGCAGTGTAATATTTACCATCTGCTAAAACCTGAGCAGACTGTGACCAGAGCAGTGTAATAGTTACCTTCTGCTAAAACCTAAGCAGACTGTGACCAGAGCAGTGTAATATTTACCATCTGCTTAAACCAGAGCAGACTGTGACCAGAGCAGTGTAATATTAACCATCTGCTTGAACCAGAGCAGACTGTGACCAGAGCAGTGTAATATTTACCATCTGCTAAAACCTAAGCAGACTGAGACCAGAGCAGTGTAATATTTACCATCTGCTTAAACCAGAGCAGACTGTGACCAGAGCAGTGTAATATTAACCATCTGCTAAAACCTGAGCAGACTGTGACCAGAGCAGTGTAATATTAACCATCTGCTAAAACCTAAGCAGACTGTGACCAGAGCAGTGTAATATTTACCATCTGCTAAAACCTGAGCAGACTGTGACCAGGCAGTGTAATATTTACCTTCTGCTAATACCAGAGCAGACTGTGACCAGAGCAGTGTAATATTAACCATCTGCTAAAACCTGAGCAGACTGTGACCAGAGCAGTGTAATATTTACCATCTGCTAAAACCTGAGCAGACTGTGACCAGAGCAGTGTAATATTTACCATCTGCTCAAACCAGAGCAGACTGTGACCAGAGCAGTGTAATATTTACCTTCTGCTAAAACCAGAGCAGACTGTGACCAGAGCAGTGCAATATTTACCTTCTGCTAAAACCAGAGCAGACTGTGACCAGAGCAGTGCAATATTTACCATCTGCTAAAACCTAAGCAGACTGTGACCAGAGCAGTGTAATATTTACCTTCTGCTAAAACCTGCTAAAATCTGAGCAGACTGTGACCAGAGCAGTGTAATATTTACCAACTGCTAAAACCTAAGCAGACTGTGACCAGAGCAGTGTAATATTTACCTTCTGCTAAAACCTGCTAAAATCTGAGCAGACTGTGACCAGAGCAGTGTAATATTTACCATCTGCTAAAACCTAAGCAGACTGTGACCAGAGCAGTGTAATATTTACCTTCTGCTAAAACCAGAGCAGACTGTGACCAGAGCAGTGTAATATTTACCATCTGCTAAAACCTGAGCAGACTGTGACCAGAGCAGTGTAATATTTACCATCTGCTAAAACCTGAGCAGACTGTGACCAGAGCAGTGAAATATTTACCATCTGCTAAAACCTAAGCAGACTGTGACCAGAGCAGTGTAATATTTATCATCTGCTAAAACCAGAGCAGACTGTGACCAGAGCAGTGTAATATTTATCATCTGCTAAAACCAGAGCAGACTGTGACCAGAGCAGTGTAATATTTACCATCTGGAGTTTTAGCACTCTCCTCCTCTTCCTCATCATGTCTCTTACTGCTCTTGATATCTTCAAACTCCTGAAAGTAGTCCCTCAAATCTCCGGGAGACTGTGACCGTGCCATTTCTTCACATTGTTATCATGCAAACTGAAATCATCAAAGTAATACTGTAAGTCTGTTGTCAGAAATAAATTTTTTAGTCAACCTACTGCAAACAACATAGTTCAAAACCCTAAGGCTTGCCTTGCTGCTTTCATTCATTTAAATAACAAATAGACTGTACTACTTTTCAAGCTTATTTATACTCTCTATTTTCAACAACTTCAGAGAAGTTCAGTAGAATCTAAAATGTTACTAAGCATCGGAAATGTCAACTGGTACTATATATATATGTACTATGTTAAATAATCAAAGGACCTCAGTACAAAACATTCAAACACAACATGAAGACAATAATGCCCATCTCCTCTTTGGAGAAAAGCTTCGTAGGAAGTTTCGCTAAATTCCAACAAGCGGTCACTGAGAAATACTATGGACAAGAATTGTACTTATTAATTATAAAGTGCAATAACTCTGTAAACTATACAGATTTCTTCCCAAAACACACAACACAGGACACAGTAACCCCCAACTCCTGTCATTGTTCATGACTCTAGGCGATATGTTTTAAAAGATATCGATAATTATGCATAATGAATTGAAGCTCTTTATATACAAATGTAACTAGAAAATGCTTTTGTAAAAAAGCGCATGTCTCCCCCAATGCAAAGTCCTATAGGCAAGAAGTCAATAGGGGTCAGGAGCGAAAGTCAAAAAGGCTGCAATAGGGATCATCTACTTGGCATGTCCAATCATCCTACTAAATTTCAACACTCTTGGCCTAGTGGTTCTCAAGTCACTGTTCAGGCTTCTGTGACCTTGACCTTTGATCAAGTGACCTCAAAATATATAGGGGTCATCTACTCTGCATGTCCAATCATCCTATTAAGTTTCAACATTGTAGGTCAAGTGGTTCTCAAGTTATTTCCAAAAAATGATTTTACATGAACAGGCCACTGTGACCTTGACCTTTAATAGACTGACCCCAAAATCAATAGGGGTCATCTACTCTGCATGTTCAATCATCCTATGAAGTTTCAACATTCTGGGTCAAGTGGTTCTCAAGTTATTGATCGGAACTGGTTATCAGTGTTAAGGCCCCTGTGACCTTGACCTTTAACGGAGTGACCCCAAAAACAATAGGGGTCATTTACTCTGCATGAACAATCATCCTATGAAGTTTCAACATTCTGGGCCGAACGGTTCTCAAGTTATTGATTGGAAATGGTTTTCCATGTTCAGGCCCCTGTGGCCTTGATCTTTAACAGAGTGACCCTAAAATCGTTAGGGGTCAACTACTCTGCATGACCAATCATCCTATGAAGTTTCATCATTCTGGGTCAAGTGGTTCTCAAGTTACTGACCGAAATGGTTTTCAATGTTCAGGCCCCTGTGACCTTGACCTTTCACAGGGTGACCCCAAAATCGTTAGGGGTCATCTACTCTGCATGACCAATCATCCTATTAAGTTTCAACATTCTGGGTCAAGTGGTTCTCAAGTTACTGACCGGAAATGGTTTTCAATGTTCAGGCCCCTGTGACCTTGACCTTTAATGAAGTGACCCCAAAATCGATAGGGGTCATCTACTTTGCATGTAGAATCATTCTATGAAGTTTCAACATTCTGGGTCAAGTGGTTCTCTAGTTATTGATCGGAAATGGTTTTCCATGTTCAGGCCCCTGTGACCTTGACCTTTGATGGAGTGACCCCAAAATCGTTAGGGGTCATCTACTCTTTATGACCAATCATCCTATGAAGTTTCAACATTCTGGGTCAAGTGGTTCTCTAGTTATTGATCGGAAATGGTTTTCAATGTTCAGGCCCCTGTGACCTTGACCTTTGACGGAGTGACCCCAATATCAATAGGGATCATCTACTCTTCATGATCAATCATCCTATGAAGTTTCAACATTCTGGGTCAAGTGGTTCTCTAGTTATTGATCGGAAATGGTTTTCAATGTTCAAGCCCCTGTGACCTTGCCCTTTGACAGAGTGACCCCAAAATCAATAGGGGTCATCTACTCTTCATGACCAATCATCCTATGAAGTTTCAACATTCTGGGTCAAGTGGTTCTCAAGTTACTGACCGGAAATGGTTTTCAATGTTCGGGCCCCTGTGACCTTGACCTTTGATGGAGTGACCCCAAAATCAATAGGGGTCATCTACTCTTTATGACCAATCATCCTATGAAGTTTCAACAGTCTGGGTCAAGTGGTTCTCTAGTTATTGATCGGAAATGGTTTTCAATGTTCGGGCCCCTCTGACCTTGACCTTTGACGGAGTGACCCCAAAAACAATAGGGGTCGTCTACTCCAGCAGCCCTACAACCCTATGAAGTTTGAAGGTTCTAGGTCAAATGGTTCTCCAGTTATTGCTCGGAAATGGAGTGTGACGTACGGACGGACGGAAGGACGGACGGACGGACGGACGGACAGGGCAAAAACAATATGTCTCCTTGGGGAGACATAAATATTTCACTAACTGAAGGGCTATAACTCTTACCTAGCTGAATAAAATCCCTTAGAGAACACCAGGTGTAAAACTTATTCAAATGCTATAGGTAATAATGAATCTTGTAAATGTTCTATGAAACTAGGTCAAGTCAGCTTCAGGAACATGGGACACAAACTAAATCTCTAAATCTGTGGGCTTTTTTACTTATTTAAGGGCCACTATTCTAGTCTTGCAAAGTTTAATTAAATAATAAAAAAAACTACGAAACACAATTTCACATGCTGGATAAATAATAAAAAAAACTACGAAACACAATTTCACATGCTGGATAATATTCCTACATGATGCCAGGTGAAGCATTTTTACGAAACTAAGCATTTCATAACTCTGGTCTAGCTGGCTGAGTGAAATCCCAAACAGAATACCTGTCCATGCAGGTGCTTTTAAACTTTCTCTAACGTTTTATTTCTCAATGTTAAACACTTCTTGAGATACAAAAGACCCCAACTTGCATCACCTTAATGCATATTTCTGATAATCAAGGGCAATAACTCTAGACAGAAATGAAGAAAAAACTCCAGGATCACAACTTGACATGCTGAATTCAACATTCCTAAGATGTTTCATGGACCTTGATCAAATACTTCGTCAGATATGTGCCACACAAACTTTTATGCCTTTTTATGCATGTTTGACTAAGTCAAGGGCCATAACTCTGGACTGGCTAAGTGATATCTCTAACAAAAGCCCAGGAGGACAACTTCATATACTGAGTAATATTGCTGTATAGTTCCATAATACAGAGTCAAATACTTTTCAAGATGCGACATGTCTGCATCACAAATTAAGGCCCGTTTTATGAGTACATTTTACTAAGTCAAGGGCCATAACTCTGGTTCAGCTGTGTGAGATCCAAATTAAACCCCTGGTACATAACTCCCCATACTGAATAACAATCTTGTGAGGTGTACGTGATTACTCTGGGTCAAATACTTTTTGAGAGATATGCAGAACAAAATTTTGACAGTTGGACAGATATACATACTCTTGATAGAGCTTTTCCTGTCTATGACGTTTCCCTAAATTCCAACCTTTGGTTGTGGAGATAAACTCCAGACAAGAATTGTTCTATAATTTACTGATGTCGAAAAATCAAAGAGCAACTAGAGATGCTTTTGAGAAAAGCGCATGTCTCCCACAACTGCCTAATCATCTTAATAGTAAGTCAGTCTGCGCTTCTTGGACCCAAAATGTACCCTATACTACTAATAATACTACTAATAAGACAATTTTGATTCTACCAGCCCTGTTTTATAATGCATATAATTTCACATAATGGAGTAGAATCTACGGTATAAATATTTTGATAAAATGCAATCAATCAAATTTGTAAATTTTCAATCATAAGCAACCTGATAGAGGTTGATTTATGAAAGTTTATTAACTTGACTGGTCTCTGCTCTCTGTAAACTGATAAAAGGTTCTCAGTGAAGCAAGCTCAAAATTTTGAATAAAATGACTTTAGGGCAGGAAGCATGCCAACTGTGTCTCTCATGGATTTTCTATTGGGTAGATACAGGGTTAAATTAAACATTATTATTCCTTAAAAAGAGTGTGTCTTCAGGTTTTAACATCTTTTTCAACAATTTTTCAGTCATATTAACAACGCTGTCTATACTTGTATAAGCAGTGAACACAATGCCAAACTTAAAAGTGCTCGGCCACATTGGTATATCATGTTGTAGACACATGACAAGTCTTTAAGTACCCAATCCTAATGTTCAGAGCCCAGCGAGGAAACTACTAGTACCATTTTTTTATGTATTTGGTATGATGCTGTCAGGGATTGAACCCAAGACCTCATGCACTCAAATTTAAGAAGGCACTCTACCAAATGGCTACTGAGGTGGTTTTTAAAAAGTTGTCAGTCATGTTCTAACCAACATTATACTGACGCCGGGGCTGAGCAGTCCTAGCACTACCCTCTTAATGCTGAGTGCCAAGTGAGGAAGCTGCTAGTACCATATTTTTTTTACCTCTTTGGTATGACGCGGCCAGGGATCGACCTCCCGCACTCTAAGCGGACGCTCTACCACTAGGCTACCGAGGCGGTACATTTATAATTCTAAACAAAAAGGAGGCATAATTCATAAAAATATTGGTGCAGGAGTTCTGCATCTTGTGTCATATGATTTTAGTTTAATACTATTTTATTGTATTTGTTATTAGGCATATGTACAATAGTATGAACACAAAAGTATTAACATATACAAATGTCATTATGATGTGGATGATGATTATATGGAACAAGTACTTCAAGTTTGAATAAAATGCATTTCTTAATAACTGAAATGTAGTGAAAATGCATCAAAATTAAACTTAAATTCTAAGTAAAAGGGGGGATAATTCATGAAACATTGGTGCTAGAGTTATGCACCTTGTGTCATATGATGTGGGTGATGATGTTGAACAACTTCTTAAGTATGAATCAAATCCATTCAGTAATAACAGAGGTAAAGTGAAAGTGCATAAAACTTTAACCTGAAATTCTAAGTAAAAAGGGGAGATAATTCATGAAAAATTTGTGCAAGAGTTACGCACCTTGTGTCATATGATGTGGGCGATGATGTTGAACAATAATTCAAGTTTGAATCAAATTCATTCAGTAATAACAAAGATAGAGTGGAAGTGCATCAAAACTTTAACCTGAAAATCTAAGTGAAAAGGGGGATATATCATGAAATATTGGTGCCAGAGTTATGGCCCTTATGTCAGATGATTTGGGTGCTGATGAGGAATAACTATTTTAAGTTTGAATCAAATCCATCAAGTAATTACAGAGATATGATGAAAAAAAGAAAGTGTAAAAAAATCTTCAACCAAGGTGGGGACGCGGAAAGACGCCAACGCTGACGCCAGGTCGAGAAGGATAGACTCCTTAAACTTTGTATAGTCAAGCTAATAAATTACTGGTTTTACATTCAAATTTGATTTGATTTTGGCTATTTCCGCAATCTCAGCCAAAAGGCAGGTTTTAAGTAGCCTGCTAAATTTCTAAAATGGACTGCTCCATCATTCAATTTGGGCAGTACCATTTACTATTTGAAGGGGTGTTCACTGAAAACTTACTGACTGACCATGATCAGCCTGCAAAGATGTGCAGGCTGATGATGGTCTGCATTGGTCGCAAAGGCAGAATCACTTGCTGCCAGCAGGCAATTTAAGTTTAAACTGTATGCATATTTTAAATCCAACAATTTCCAAATACCGAGTATAACCTAACAAAACAGCATTTCTAATGAATTTTGGCAAAATAGAAAATTGTCAATGCAAATCTTTGACAAATTTTTATATAATAAGATAGTTCTTATGTTCAAATAATTCCTCAGGAAAAGTATATTTTAATGTCAAACAAACTAATATACCTTTGATAAAATAACTTTATCAAAAGATTATAAAATTATGGCATTCGAGTTTGTTTTTTTTCAGATGAAAATGACAAAGACTAGAAAGAACTCAGCGAACAAAACAATGTGTATTAAAATTAAACGGATAATAAGATAGATCTATAAAAGTTTTGAACAAATTTGTTTCTTAATTATCTGATTAACTACCTTAACCTTTACCCTACCATTATTTCTAAATGGAACGGTCCATCGTTCAATTTGGGCAGTACCATTTGTTATTTGAAGGGATGTTCACTGAAAAATTTACTGATGGGTTAGCGAACAGTGCTGCAGGCTATGACTCTGCAGACCATGAATGATCAGCGTGCACTGGTCTCAAAGACTGAGTCACTTGCCACCAAAAGCTGATGTCATGTATGGCTGAATTGAAATGTTTATGTTATTTTGTTGTGTCTTCTACATCACAAACACAACAATATAAGGTCATACTCGGATCATATATCTTCTATAATGGAAGAAGAAATCAGATGTCCCTATAAGCATTACTTCTGGCAAAGACAGGCACCACGTCGACCTGGGTATAGAACCACTGTTACTTTCACCTACTGACCTGGGTATAGAACCACCAACTTTCACCTAGCCCATATCGGACAGCTCCCGCACATGATTGAATTCCACATCCATTAGCAAGTATTCAAAACCAGAGGGATGAGGGGTTAGTGGTTCAATGTCTGTGCCCTTAACCACTTGATCTAGGGCACAGGGGTACGCTGAAAATCTAGGCAATCTCATACTTCCTGTTCATACAGCTATGCTTACATTGAATCTGACAATTTCTTCTTTCTTCAAATTGACAACCTGCAGGTCCAGATCCAGAAATATTTGATGGGGTTGGGGGTGGGTGGAGCCAGACCACAGTTTAGAATGAAAGTAGCATCAACAAGGTACAAAGTATTGAGAAGGGGTAGGTTCAGACAGGGTCCCTATGTTCATGTTAGGCGGGAATCAAGGGAAATATTTGAAATACAGTCAGATATGAAATGGTGGCCTCTGGGGCAATTTTTTGGTCAAAATTTTGAAATATGGAAGGGGCCGGGTTATATACCCCTCATTTTAATGAGGTTAGTGGGCTCATCCCCTGAAATGTTTTGAAAGATATGTATAAATGGTGGCCTCTGATGCAGTTTTGGGTTAATTTTGGGAAAATATTCCTTTACAAATATAGTTGGATGCTACTTTGATGAGTATAGCTCACTCCTCTGCCAACTGGGGGCACTGCCCCCTTGGTCTGCCATAGATCCAGACCAGGCCTGGCCTGGGTTGATAAGATCAGAAACTCAATAAATGCCAATTAACATTATGGATATTTCGTATTATTCTAATTACACTAAGCATGACTTTGTCTGTTTGTTTTGGGTTTAAAGCCCTTTTTGAACAGTATTTCAGTCATGTAACAGTGGGCAGTTAACCTATAACCAATGATCCTGGATTCTGTACCAGTACAAACCTGTTATCTGCATTAGTAACAGTCAACTTCTCCACAAGAATTATCAGAGGTGTGAAGAATGAATGATTTCAGACAGTGTCTTCTATTAAATTGTCACGGAGAACATACACCCCGCCCAAGGATCGAACTCACGACCCCATGACCCGTAGATTAATGCTCTCCCTACTGAGCTAAGCGGGCGGGCTACACCTCATTCATTAGTGAAGCATGCAATTGGCTTATTCTGACAAAGTATGAATTAGATCTTAGTAACCACCAATTGATGCTATAGATAAGTCCCAACCTTAAAACGGAATGAATGCGAAATTATTGAATTATGTCATTATTCAAGCTGGCATCCCAACTCAAGAATTAAAATAAGGCAGTGGCTAGAGAACCAGAATCGGTTCCCTAGACAGCAAACTTATTCATCCAGAACCGGTTCTCTAGCCAAAGTACCGTGCATAGGCTAGGGAACCGGAATTTTATTTCTATGCATAAACTGGCGAAATTTACTTTGTTTCTTTTCGTAAGTATCATGTGCATGTTCTTATCTTAATAAGTTAATTAATTTTACTATTTCAGCAAGCTATGCCCTGTTATTTATTTGTGTTTACTGTGTCTCCAGAAGTGTACTCGCCGCATACTGTCCGCCATATTGGAATGATAAAATAAACTAGTACGAATGAATGCGAAAGTCGAAATAAACTTGAAATTTAAACTTAAAAGGTGTAAGACAATAAAAGAAACGATTAAAACAAATCAAGTAATTTCTGTTAATTAGTACTGATTACATATCTTTGAACGTGAAATGCCGAGGTGTTACAAACCAGTATTTAAAGAATATTATTTTATATTTAAATAATTTAAATACAGTAAAAGTTTAAAGCAAAATTTAATAACATTTAAAAACTGCGAAGTATAGTTCACGCATTTATTCGTACTAGTTTATATCATTCCAATACGGCAGACACGGTATATATGCGGCGAGTACACTTTTGGAGACAGTAAATGCAGTTAAATGCAAGGGAATAGTAAAATTAATTAAGATAATAATATGCATGACACTTACCAAGAAACAATGTGGATTTCGGCAGCATTATGCATAGAAATAAAATTCCGGTTCCCTAGCCTATGCACGGTATTTTGCTTAGAGAACTGGTTCCGGACGAATAAGTTCGCAGTCTAGGGAACCGATTCCGGTTCTCTAGCCACTGCCTTAAAATAAATATTAATAATGATCTATATTTTGTAAAAACTCAAACTCAATTTTTCAACATAATCTGATAATAGCAAGTAACTTCCATAATGTTTTTTATCACACAAATGTATAAAACCAAATAAACCCTGCTGATTTTCATCTTGTAATGGCTCACGGTTGAAAATGTAAGACAAATTGGCTGGGCAATGTACAATACAGTGCTTTAGGGTATAGCGGATAGCTAACTAATTTTTCTTGCATTCTAATTCAAAGAAACAAAATTTAGTAGTTTTTTTCTGTATATCAGACAGAAAACAGCTATTCTTTTCAAAACATTCAGCATTTAATAGAAATTCATGTGATTTTTCTCTCCATGCTATTGTTTACGTACGTGCTGGTTTAGGGTGTGCAGGATAGCTTTGGTCATTTTTTCCATTATTAGTTTAAAATCCACATCTAAACAAACTTCCCAATATTTTTTTACAATAAATCAGAATAATAATATATTCTCTGTTCAAAAACATTCAGCTTTTTAAATTTCTGTCAAATGCCTTTCATTCATTGATGTTTTTTACATACACACTCATTTAGTCAGTAAAGGATACTGGTACTGATGATAAACCCGAACAGAAAATGAGGTTTTTTACCTGTAACTTTTTTATTTCTGCAATTTGTAATCAATGGTTGGTATCAAAATAAAGCTTAACATTTGCTGAAAACTTAACATAATTCAAATTTATAATTAGTTAGCAAACTGACATAAAGTGAGGCCCTGAAAGGGGCTAGTAAAATGGGGACTGTAAGCAGGCTGACTGATGATAAATTCGAACACTTTGTCATTTACAAAATTTTCTTAGTAGTATTATATTGAAACTTTCCCAAAAATGCTGCAACAGTCATTCCTGATCAAGTAATGAAAAGTGACCCAATGTCAGGCCTTCATGTTGCGACAGTGAGCATGCGCAAAAAAGAATGTGTCACTTTATGTACCAGACACTTTATGTACCAGCCCTTTATGTACCACTTTGGACACCTTATGTACCACATATATGATATATATTGGATGATCATTTTTGTTTTGATTTCATGAAAATGTTATATTTTAAGTTACTTGGAATGTATTTTTTACTAAATTTAAATGTTAATTGTCATGATTAAAAGGTAAAATTAAATGCACATAGAAATGTTAACAACATTCTATGGACTTAAGCTGATTAATCAAAGTTGTTTTCACAGGTAATTATCACATATTGACAGTGCTACACAATGAGATACAATTACTATATAATATATAGGTGGTACACTAAGTGTCAAAGTGGTACATAAAGTGTCTGGTACATAAAGTGACTGGTACATAAGGTGTCGCACCCCGCAAAAAAACACCCTCTTCCCCAGTAATTTTGGATAAATATTTTTTATACAGATAAATGTAAGTCATTTATTTGTACAGAATATTTACCAATTTTGTTTTTATTTACACCAGTTGGTGTTGTAAATGGAAACTATTAGATGGTGTATTCAAATTTATAAATAACCGATTGCAATCAAATATTTCCAAGGTGGTCGACTTTATCATCTGTCCGGGTTTATCATCAGTACCAGTAGCCTCGATTTTTATTTGATAACATATGAAAAATAACACAACAAGCAATCATTTAAAATGTATGTCAGAATGTCTGTCTGCATGCCAGTAAAAGAATGATATGAAAATTTATATAATAATTCAAGTCTAAATACAAATTTTATCAACCTATCCCCTATACCCTAAAATCTGCTATACCCTAAAGCACTGTAATTATATTTAAGAACTGTGCATTATTTGTATATTCAATAATTTCATCTGATAACGAAATCACCAATTAATGTACCTTTTCAATGTGTTAATCCGTCATACTCCTCTATACATATGTAATCTTTTATCTGAACAAATAAAGTTTATACACAAGCTAAAATTTTACCCCACCCGAAAATAACTCGGTTGACACATAGACGGTAACTTAAACCTAGATAGATTACACGCTTTTACAATCTTCAAATAATTAACTGAACATAAACAAACAAAAGAAGTGACCGCACCGGCACACATGATAATATAAACGTTTGACAACACGCGGGAATCATACAATGTGGTTTCAGAAGCAGAATTTTGTAAGATGTAAGCAAAAATTTGTCACACTCACTTCGATTCAGTTTTTTCATCTTTTCGCACTCCTAAAGGGAAATTTAAAATTATGCAAATGAATGCTACATAGCTGACAAGATAAGTAACGCTCGATAACTCGCTAAACATGTAATTTTACACTGTTTACTTACAACTATACACCTTTACCTGTCATTCATGACTTCTCAGGTGAAAATAACTATTGCGCATGCGTAAGTTTACTGCTCTTCCGGGTATCGCCAGAGGCGTAGACGGCGGATTCTCTTTATACGCTGCCATCCCACATATCTATTAGCACCATTCCAGTTTTCAGTAGGAGAACTAATACAATACAATACAATACAACACAACACAACACAATACTGTACAATACTTATTTAAAAACCAACACAGTGCATTTGCGATCAGCATGGATCCAGACCAGCCTGCGCATCTGCGCAGTCTTGTCAGGATCCATGCTGTTCGTGAACGGATTCCCTAATTGCAAGAGGCTTACAAGCGAACAGCATGGATCCTGGCCCAGGCTGGTCAGTAACCATGCTGGTCGCAAACGCATTATATTGGTTTTCCCATGGCGCAGCTCAATTATACAAAAAGTTAACTAGTTTAGCCGACTTCTCAACCGGGGGATCGTGGAATCGATGCCCCATGCAGGCCTGGATCCAGAAATATTTGACTGCGTGTGTATGGGGTGGGGGGGGGGGGGGGGGGGGGGGGCTCCAATCTAGAACGCATTCGTCACTGTCGGGGCGCATAGCGCCGAAGGCATTTAGGTACGAGAGATGGGCATCTGTCCATGTGCGTTTAGAAAATTTTGAAATACTGGTTTGAAATGGTGGCCTCCTCTGGTGCATTTGAGATCTAACTTTTGTAGTAAATGAAGGTTTTTCTCATTCTTGAATGAGAGTGGAGGGGGGGGGGGGCGTCGTCAGGAAGCTTTCCCCCTGGAAAAATTTGATATACTGGTATGACACAAGTACTTTTTTCCAGGCAGCGGACTCGAGGGTGGAATGAGAATGAGTGAACTCGAGAGTGGGAAGAGCGGCCCTCGAGAGTGAGAGGAGTGGACTCGAGGTGTGAGGAATGCACTCGAGAGTGGGAGGGTCGGACTCGAGAGTGGGAGGAGCGGATTCGAGGGTGGGAGGGGCGGACTCGAGAGTGAGAAGAGCGGACTCGAGAGAGGGAGAAGCGGACTCGAGAGAGGGAGGAGCGGACTAGAGAGTGGAATGAGCAGAGATCGAGAATGAGAGGTGTGGACTCGAGAGAGGGAGGAGCGGACTCGAGAGTGAGAAGAGCAAACCCGAGGGTAGAGAGAGCGGACTCGAGAGTAGGGAGAGCGGACTCGAGAGTGGGAGGAGCGGACTTGAAAGTGTAAAGAGCGGACTCAAGAGTGGGAGGAGCTGATTCGAGAGTGGGAGGTTTCATTATTAACGTTTCGAAAACAAAAGTTTGTGATTTTGAAAAGCGTAAATACATTCATGATAAAGCTATTAAAATAAATGGTGTACATATGGAATTTGTAGATACATTTACATATTTAGGCGTTAAATTTGCTTACACAGGGGATATGAAATTAGCTATTAAGGCCTTATCAGACCAAGCTTTGAAGGCCAATCATAATTTACTGTCTTTATTTGACAGAGTTGATTTTGACATTAAAACAAAATTAAAGCTTTTTGACTCTATGGTTGCACCAATCTTATTGTATGGATCTGAAATCTAGGTAGAGTACAACTGTAGTGAGTTAGTGGATAAGATACATATTAAATTTTGTAAATATTTTGTTAGGGGTAAAAAACAAACACCTAATAATGCGATTTTTGGAAAATAGGATAGATTTCCATTGTCAGTTTTTTGTCAAGAAAGAGCATTGAAATTTTGGATTAAGATTTAGAAACAACCCACATCACAATTATTCAACATTTATGTTGATCAGCTGAATAATACAAGAGGTAATTGCTGGGCTACTAATAGAACCTTAACAATAACAGGATATTCAGATGTTATGGAACACTTCGACAATAATGTTAACTATACAGCTCTATTTAAGCAACGTTTGCGTGACTAGTTCGTACAGAAATGGCACGACTCTATTGAAAATATGTCGAAACTTGATTTATACAGAAAGTACAAAGGTGATTTTTTGGTTTTGAGAAATATTTTGATAATGTAGGAAACAATAAGTGACGTAAAGAGTTGTCTCGTTTTAGATTGTGTTAGAAATTCCTTAGAAATTGAGGCTGGTAGATTCATTGGTTTGAATAGACAAGATAGACTTTGTAAATTATGTTCACAGAATTTTGTTGAAAATGAATTTCATTTCTTGTTATGTTGTCCAGTATATAGAGATTAGAATTCTTCATAAGATATCATCAGCGTTTCCAACTGTTGACAAATTTGTTCGAGTTATGTCAAATTCTAAGAAAAATCAAGTATATAATCTATGTATATTCTTGAAATTTGCTTTTAGCCGTAGAGCAGACTTGTTACAAAACACTTGATATGTTAACATCATGATCATGATGATTTTACCAGATCAGATCCTTCCTTGCAAAGCCCATGAGAGTCGAACAAGGCCGTGATGGACGGTCAGCCCCACCCCTTTAAGAGTGGGGAAAAAATCTCGACTCTCGTGCTTTCACCTCCACCCAACCAGCCTTCGGCACTCACGGTCCCACGGCCGAGCCACTTTTTCGAAGCTGGCGATAGCCCTGCCGAATAGAGAATCCCCCATCTAGTTACTGCTGTAAAGACCCTTTTATATATATATAATCCGAATTTTGGACTGAATTTTTGTAGGTAAATATATATATTAACAATCTAGGCGAGTGGGAAAGTACATGTCTATATAACTTTATCATGTATTCATATTGATTTGTGTACCGTGAAAAATTATGATAGGCAATAGATATGAAAACAATATCATGATTTACAGCTGGGAACACCTTCATTAAAATCTACACTATTGAAAAAAATTCTATTCGCAAAAATGTCCTCAAAATTGTCATTTCCATTAGTCTCTGATAAAATCTTTCGAAGGGTCTGAATTCTTCAAATCAGTCGACAAGTAAAAAGCAGCTTGATCTTTTCATTTGCTGAATTTTCTAAGAATTTCAAGTTATAAGCAATCACAAATTAGTCAAATTCTTCATTGTGGAAAACGATTTGACCGGGATGTGCAAAACTACCTTAACTTGATGACAACGACTGGATGTCATAAGTTGGATTGTTGTATCTTTCAATTATTTATTATGACACATTATGAAACCTATCACCAGTAACGTGACGAAGTAGAAGCTGTCTATATTCAGTCCTGCCGAGCCATTATGAGGTGTAACTATGTGCTTTCTCGGTTTTCAGATCTGTCCTCGTGATGGGCTTGGTAAACATCGCAGACGTGGTTTGATTTTGGATAAGTATTGAGTTGTTAAATTCCTTGACCATTGTTTCGTTTGGGGTTAGTGTCGAATGGTTAGACGTCCCAGCCATTGTTTCGTTTGGGGTTAGTGTCGAATTGTTAGACACCCAAGCCTTTGTTTCGTGTGGGGTTAGTGTCGAATTGTTAGACACCCAAGCCTTTGTTTCGTGTGGGGTTAGTGTCGAATCGTTAGACGCCTCAGCCATTGTTTCGTTTGGGGTTGGTGTCGAATTGTTTGACGTCTCAGCCATTTTTTCGTGAGGGGTTGGTGTCGAATTGTTAGACACCCAAGTCTTTGTTTCGTGTGGGGTTAGTGTCGAATGGTTAGACGTCACAGCCATTGTTTCGTGTGGGATTAGTGTCGAATGGTTAGACGTCCCAGCCATTGTTTCGTGTGGGATTAGTGTCGAATTGTTAGACACCCAAGCCTTTGTTTCGTGTGAGGTTAGTGTCGAATTGTTAGACGTCCCAGCCATTGTTTCGTGTGGGATTAGTGTCGAATCGTTTGACGCCTCAGCCATTGTTTCGTTTGGAGATATTGCGAAGTAGTTTGAAATCTCAGCCATTGTTTCGTTTGGGATAAGTGTCTTATTGTTCGACGCCTCAGCAATTGTTTCATTTGGGGTTTGTGTCTTTTTGTTCGACGCCTCAGCCACTGTTTCGTTTGGGATTAATGCCGAATTGTTTGACGTCTCAGCTATTGTTTCATTTGGGGTTAGTGTCTTTTTGTTCGACGCCTCAGCCACTGTTTCGTTTGGGATTAATGCCGAATTGTTTGACGTCTCAGTTATTAGTTCGTTTTGGGTTAGTGTCGAATTGTTTGAAGTCTCAGCCATTGTTTCGAGAGGTGTTAGTGTCGAATTGTTAGACGTCTCAGCCATTGTTTCGTGTGGGGTTGGTGTCGACTTGTTTGACGTGTCAGCCATTGTTTCGTTTGAAATTAGTCTCACATTGTTTGACGCCTCAGCGATGGTTTCGTTTGGGGTTTGTATCGAATTGTTTGTCAGCGTTGAAGTGGGAGACGTCACAGCTATTTTTTATCCAGGCAAACCTGA
The DNA here is from genome assembly GCF_021730395.1 of Mercenaria mercenaria. NCBI lineage: Eukaryota > Metazoa > Mollusca > Bivalvia > Venerida > Veneridae > Mercenaria > Mercenaria mercenaria. Next base: position 13,547,162 of record NC_069376.1, on the reverse strand, counting down.
AATATGTAACAGTTTTTGCTGAAAAAGTTGTGTTTACTTTTAAAATTAAGTGAAAAGCCCTTGTTACTTTAATATTTCGACAAGGATGATATCAATCTTTTATTAATTTAGTTTATCTATACTTTAATTATACTTTAAAGTAAACATTAAAGCCGTTTATATTTGTCTTAAAACAAACAACGGAATCAACAAGCTGAAAATGTAACATGTAGCGCTTATCAATGATATGTAATACATTCGTTCTACTTTTCCTTGTTTTTTCACGTTTTTTTTTTCCGCATATCTGGCATCAAGACAAACATATGATATTTTCACATTTACGTTCCCCTGCCATAAATGGGAATTCTAGACCCGCTCTAAGCAGCCGTGTTTTTTACGACAACTCAAGATAGCTTTTCAAATTTAGAAGCGGCACACCAAAGAAGCATTCCTTTAAAAATATTTCCTAACTGGATCAATGGTTTAAAAGTGGCGTTTCAAGAATTATCTTTTTTAACTTTGGCGGCAGTATCTTTTTGACATATTACTGATGATATAACTGGTAGATGGACATCCTAGGGATATATCTGTGAAACTGTTTCATGATCAGACAATCGATTGAAGAATGCTATTTATAGATATTTTTTATGTTTTAGCTCTGACAGCCATGTCTTTGGCGAGTTTGGTTTGTAAACGGTCACCAAAGAGGTATTTGCGTGAAATTATTTTAAAGTCGAACAGGCACTTTCTGACAAGAACATTTTTAAACCTCCACTATCTCTTTATATGAAAATGTGACCACGCTATCTGGCCGAATTTATTTAAGAAGGACAACGCTGGAAGATCATTATCTAAGGAATATTTTTTCGAAATCAGACCAGCAGTTCAGCGGTTTTAGGAAAAAGGTATTATATTCTGGCGACTATGTATTTATTATCATTTTTATTACTATTTGACAAAACGAAATAATTTGAACAAACTTCGTAAAGGATCACCAGTGAATTTCTTGCATGCCGGACGAGATTTCCCCATCTGGTTTAGTTGGTACTAGAAAAGTTCGACTTAAGATGACGCTCGTGAATGAAATGCGTAAATTCATACGCAATTATAGGAAAATAGTCCTAAGATAAATATTGGCTCAGTGGGTTCGGAATTGGTCCAACAACCTGTGTAATATGATACACATAATTTATCTAATGCTCTAGATGCATTTTTTTCTTATTGTACATTGAAAACGTTCCTTTTTTGAACATAATTCAAATGTAGCATGTACAAATGAACTGACATAACATGACATTTTATCCATGTATAATCTTTTTATTGTAAGTGCGAAGTTTGGTTGCGTATTAAGAACTAGCAAAGACAAAACACTAAATATTTTCATCGAACTCGAAATACCAATAGTTATTATTAAATCTTACTAACGGTAATAGTTGCTAATCTATAATCTTTTTTTTTGTCACATATAAAATGACTACATTTTGTAGTCTGAGCAGTTAGAAAATGTCTCAAGAAAAAAAAAAAAAAACTAAAGGAGGCAACAAAATGTTAAAATAATGTACTCACACTTGCTGAACATTCCAATCAAAACATATACAGCAAATCTAGTGAACATTTTTGTATTTATTGCAAACATCTGCCCAGTACAAAAAGCGCTAGTGAATGCTCCAAAAAGGACAAATTTGAATATATATAATATATAGTAAAAGATGTGCAAGCGGATGTGTTCAAGCGGATGTGTTCTCGAAAGTACTAATGCCTTTCGAAAGTACTAATGCCTCTCGAAAGTACTAATGCCTCTCGAAAGTACTAATGCCTCTCGAAACCGCATAATAGATGAATACCATTTGTTTAATCGTTATAATTCTACGGAATAGACCTTTTTCCCTTTTCCCTTTTCCAATTGAGATTTTCGTGTAATTCTTGCGGAAACATTTGATAGAATTACCCTGGTCCGTGACAAAGGGAAGTTAAATCAAGGGGGCGTTTCCGATGACAACAGCATTATCTCTCCCGCATTATGCAGGAAGTTACGACCATTAAACAAAATAGCCACTTCCAACAAAATAATGGTAAAATGTTCATCATCTGTGTCACATCCTAAACTTCTTTTGCGATTTTCAGTATAAACCGAATTTTATGTTTGAGTTATATGGAACGAAATAGATAAATCACATTTATTTTAATCACATAAAATTCGGTTTATACTGGTACATAGTTAAACATCGGACAAGTATTTTAAGACAGGACAAGACAACGACAATATTTTTTTTATCGTGTTCATCCCTCATTGTGCTTTTCGATCTTAAGTGAATTCTAAACTTTTATAATGATAATATATAACAACAACAACACTTTTGATAATAATAATAATAATAATAATAATAATAATAATAATAATATTAATATAATGATATTATTTAAAGAGGATATCGTATTTGGCTATATAGCCAGTCTATATATATGGTTCTCTAATATTATAACGTTAAAACTCGTCCGACCATAAACAGTGAAGTAAAAGACGTGAATCTAAATATAAATGTATTTTGAAGAAATTCATTCGTAACACTAAAACAGGATAGCAGTATATCAGTATATAGTACAATGAACAAAGATTAATCATCAATATATCAGTAGACTATGAGCCATTGAAAACGTTTGGTGTGTATCTGATGCACGGTGATACACTCTGGACATACAACCGGTATGTAATTGATGTACGTGGTACCACACTGGCCATAGCTTTATCAGATCAAGTGGTTCCAACGTTGTTTGAGCGGTGAATTTTACGCCGATCAGATGGAGAAATATGGCCGATACTACAGATTTCTGGAATTGTAAGCATGATTTAAAGGAATTTTTACCCGTTAAATAACGAATCAAATGAAAACGATGGGTGCACCTGGAGCGCAAATGTGTCTATATTTTAGCACATGTGTCTATTTTGCTGAGATTTGTGCCGTTTATTCAAACACTTCTGTACAGTCCGGCGGGGGAAGGAGATTTTTGACAGTTTTTGACAATATCGCCTCAAATTTAGTGTTTTTCGGGAGCAAGTAACTGTTAAAACACTTTTTATGTAAAGGGCTACACTCTTAAAACAAAGTGTGTGTATTTTAATAGAATTATTCAGGGTTGTTTCTGAACAATCGGTCGAAAACCTAATGCAACGCCGTTTCGAGTGGGTCGCTATGCAACGCAATCAAGTGGATACCGTTCTGTGTCTTACTTGCGAAGTCTTATCCGTCTTAAAAACAGTCATTATTTTCAAAGCCTAACAATGAATAAATTAATTTGGATAGTTTTATATCATCATATTGATCCCGCCATTTCTAATATATTGTACTTTTACATTTTTATGCTCGCTTAACATTTAACATATTTTTGCGGACATTGTCAAAAAACATCAACACATAAACATAAAGCAAGGATGAACATCGAACAATATCATTAATTAAATAATAGTATTAGTTCGTTCAAATAAGAACCAGTTCACGGATATTTTTCTCCTCCACGAATGGTACTGAACAGCATGCCAAAATCGGGTTGAATCAGTATAGTTACAGTTGGTTACTTTCAGTCCCTTAACACCAATACATTGCGATTTCATTACTGATTTGTTGTGCATTTAAGCTGTTCATACAAAACTTAAATAAAGTTTGGTCCATGATAAAAGTATTGATCAGTTGTTTGTATATATTTTCATTCATATTCCTGGTGAAACGTTCATTTATTTTCAGAGAGATAAATCAAAGAGACCGTTAAAATTGGCCAGGGAAAAGGCAAGACTTTATTGGTTCTCCATAAAACAGAAACGATGTAATAAAACTCTACGGTCGCCGTTTAAAAATTAAAATACAAATGAAATACAGACACCAATGAAAAAAAAAAGTTTTGTTGGAGACAGTTAAATAATACAACTGTAACACGTCTGTTTTAGTATTGCTAGTCCGTTTATTTTCTTTCATTGGTGTCTGTATTTTATTTGTTCATTTATACATTGATACCACACCCATTAAAATCCGTTCACTTTAGCTGTGTCTATCGCCCGCTAACATTGCCTACTCGTGTATACTAATACAAAAATGGTTGGAAGAAGGTCAGCGTACACCGTACGGTCCTGTATTAAGAATCGTTGTGTTCTTGGCATAGGGTGTAAAGACATTTTTAATGATATATGTTCTGTTTATGGGCATAATGAAATATCTTTTTCGACAGTTATTCGTTGGTTTAAGAAATTCAAATGTTGGTTAGTTTCAACAGATGATGAACCACATGGCCGTCGGCCGAAAACAGCAACGTCTGCCAAGATGGTTGCTAGAGTGAAAGAAATAGTTGCTACTGATGCAAGATACACCGCTAGACAAATAGCTAGTATAGTTGGCATCTCATAAGAGCAGCTCATACAATTCTGAAACGTAATTTGAAAATGAGAAAGATCTGTGTTAGATGGATTCCCCATCTGTTGACAGATGAGCAGAAAAAGGCACGCGTGCAATGCGCAAACTTGTTGCTTAAACAGTTTCCAAATTAAAATGCACGATCTTTCGCAAATGTCGTCACTGGTGACGAGACATTGGTTCACTTTTTTTGAGCCCAAACGAAAGATTCAGAACAAAATATGGGCAACAAAGTCTGGCAAAAGACCATGCATTGCACTAAAGTTCTTCGAAAACTAAAGAAATATTTCAAAACTCGAAGACCCGCAACTGGTTTGGCCAATGTCAGACTACATGAAAACGCGTCATCGCACAAGGCGTCTATTGTACAAGACTTTCTGAAGCAGGAAAAGGTTGTTGTGCTCCCTTCGTCACCCTCCTTATTCGTCTGACCTTGCCCCGTGTGACTTCTTTTTGTTCTCAAGGCGCAAAAATACCTTTCTGGTCGAAACTTTGTGCAGCGCAAACACCTCGGTTCTGCAATATTCCAGTGTCTTCATAGTATACCTAGAAAATACTACGAAAAAGGCTTCAAGGATTGGATTAGAAGACTGAAATTTTGCAAATCTGTTGAAGGTGAATACTTCCAGGGGACCAAATAAAATTTTCATTGAAATCTATCAAGGATACATTTTTATGTGCTCAGATGCATTCATATTTGAACAATCCTCATAAAGAGTCAACCCGCTTTTGGCATGCTGTTCAGTACTATTCGTGGATGAGATAAATGTCCTTGAACTGGTTCTTGTTTTTACGAACTATTACTATTACTTACTTAATGATATTGTTCGATGTTCACCCTTGCTTTATGTTTATGTGTTGATGTTTTTGACAAGTCCGCAAAAATATGTTAAATGTTAAGCGAGCATAAAAATGTATTATATATATTTAGTACAATATATTAGAAACGGCGGGATCATTATAATGATATAAAAGTCACTAAATTTATTCATTGTTAGGCTTTAATGACTGTTTTAAGACGGATAAGACTTCGCAAGTAAGACACAGAACGGTATCCACTTGATTGCGTTGCATAGCGACCCACTCGAAACGGCGTTGCATTAGGTTTTCGGCCGATTGTTCAGAAACAACCCTGAATAATTCTATGAAAATACACACGCTTTGTTTTAAGAGGTAGTCCTTTACATAAAAAGTGTTTTAACAGTTACTTGCTCCCGATAAACACTATATTCGAGGCGATATTGTCAAAAACTGTCAAAAATCTTCTTCCCCCGCCGGACTGTACAGAAGTGTTTGAATAAACGGCACAAACCTCAGCTAAATAGACACATGTGCTAAAATATAGACACATTTGCGCTCCAGGTGCACCCATCGTTTTCATCTGATTCGTTATTTAACGGGTAGAAATTCCTTTAAATCATACTTACAATACCGGAAATTTGTAGTATCGGCCATATTTCTCCATCTGATCGACGTAAAATTCACCGCTCAAACAACGTTGGAACCACTTGATCTGATAAAGCTATGGCCAGTGTGGGTACACTCTCGATACAACCGGAACGTAAGTCATGCACGGTGATACACTCTCGACATACAACCGGTATGTAAGCGATGCACGGTGATACACTCTCGACATACAACCGGAACGTAAGTCTTGCACGGTGATACACTCTCGACAAACAACCGTTATATACACGATGCAAGGTGACACACTCTCGATATACAACCGGTATGTAAGCGATGCACGGTGATACACTCTCGACATACAACCGGTATGTAAGCGATGCACGGTGATACACTCTCGGCATACAACCGGAACGTAAGTCATGCACGGTGATACACTCTCGACAAACAACCGTTATATACACGATGCACGGTGACACACTCTCGGCATGCAAACGGTATGTAAGCGATGCACGATGATATACACTCTCGACATACAACCAGTATGTAAGCGATGCACGGCGACACACTCTCGACATACAACCGGTATGTAAGCGATGAACGATGACACACTCTCGACATACAACCGGTGTGTAAGCGATGCAAGGTGACACACTCTCGACATACAACCGGTTTGTAAGCGATACACGGTGATACACTCTCGACATACAACCAGTATGTAAGCGATGCACGGTGATACACTCTCGACATACAACCGGAACGTAAGTCATGCACGGTGATACACTCTCGACATACAACCGGTATGTAAGCGATGCACGGTGATACACTCTCGACATACAACCGGAACGTAAGTCATGCACGGTGATACACGCTCGATATACAACCGGTATGTAAGCGATGCACGGTGATATACTCTCGACATACAACTGGAACGTAAGTCATACACGGTGATACGCTCTTGACACACAACCGGAATGTAAGTCATGCACGGTGATACACTCTCGACATACAACCGGTAGGTAAGCGATGCACGGTGACACACTCTCGACATACAACCGGTATGTAAGCGATGCAAGGTGACACACTCTCGACATACAACCGGTATGTAAGCGATGCAAGGTGATACACTCTCGAACCGGTATGTAAGCGATGCACGGTGATACACTCTCGACATACAACTGGTATGTAAGCGATGCAAGGTGATACACTCTCGACATACAACCGGTATGTAAGCGATGCACGGTGATACACACTCGACATGCAACTGGTATGTAAGCGATGCAAGGTGATACACTCTCGACATACAACCGATATGTAAGCGATGCAAGGTGATACACTCTCGACATACAACCGATATGTAAGCGATGCAAGGTGATACACTCTCGACATACAACCGGTATGTAAGTTATGCACGGCGATACACTCTCGACATACATCCGGTATGTAAGCGATGCATGGCGATACACTCTCGACATACATCCGGTATGTATGTAAGTTATGCACGGCGATACACTCTCGACATACATCCGGTATGTAAGCGATGCATGGCGATACACTCTCGACATACATCCGGTATGTAAGCGATGCAAGGCGATACACTCTCGACATACATCCGGTATGTAAGCGATGCACGGTGATACACTCTCGACATACATCCGGTATGTAAGCGATGCACGGTGATACACTCTCGACATACATCCGGTATGTAAGCGATGCAAGGTGATACACTCTCGACATACATCCGGTATGTAAGTGATGCAAGGTGATACACTCTCGACATACATCCGGTATGTAAGTGATGCACGGTGATACACTCTCGACATACAACCGGTATGTAAGTGATGCACGGTGATACACTCTCGACATACAACCTGTATGTAAGTGATGCATGGTGATATTCAGTGATACCCTCTCGACATACAACCGGTATGTAAGTGATGCAAGATGATACACTCTCGACATACATCCGGTATGTAAGTGATGCACGGTGATACACTCTCGACATACAACCGGTATGTAAGTGATGCACGGTGATACACTCTCGACATACATCCGGTATGTAAGTGATGCACGGCGATACACTCTCGACATACATCCGGTATGTAAGTGATGCACGGCGATACACTCTCGACATACATCCGGTATGTAAGCGATGCACGGTGATACACTCTCGACATACAACCGGTATGTAAGCGATGCACGGCGATACACTCTCGACATACAACCGGTATGTAAGCGATGCACGGCGATAAACTCTCGACATACAACCGGTATGTAAGTGATGCACGGCGATACACTCTCGACATACATCCGGTATGTAAGTGATGCACCGCGATACACTCTCGACATACATCCGGTATGTAAGGGATGCACGGCGATAAACTCTCGACATACAACCGGTATGTAAGCGATGCACGGCGATACACTCTTGACATACAACCGGTATGTAAGCGATGCACGGCGATACACTCTCGACATACAACCGGTATGTAAGTGATGCATGGTGATACACTCTCGACATACAACTGGAACGTAAGCTTTCACGGTGATACACTCTCGACATACATCCGGTATGTAAGTGATGCACGGTGATAAACTCTCGACATACAACCGGAACGTAAGTGATGCACGGCGATACACTCTCGACATACAACCGGTATGTAAGTGATGCACGGCGATACACTCTCGACATACAACCGGTATGTAAGTGATGCATGGTGATACACTCTGGACATACAACCGGTATGTAAGTGATGCATGGTGATACACTCTCGACATACAACCGGTATGTAAGTGATGCACGGCGATACACTCTCGACATACATCCGGTATGTAAGTGATGCATGGTGATACACAGTGATACACTCTCGACATACATCCGGTATGTAAGTGATGCACGGTGATACACTCTCGACATACATCCGGTATGTAAGTGATGCACGGTGATACACCCTCGACATACATCCGGTATGTAAGTGATGCACGGTGATACACTCTCGACATACATCCGGTATGTAAGTGATGCACGGTGATACACTCTCGACATACAACCGGTATGTAAGTGATGCACGGTGATACACCCTCGACATACATCCGGTATGTAAGTGATGCACGGTGATACACCCTCGACATACATCCGGTATGTAAGTGATGCACGGTGATACACCCTCGACATACATCCGGTATGTAAGTGATGCACGGTGATACACCCTCGACATACATCCGGTATGTAAGTGATGCACGGCGATACACTCTCGACATACATCCGGTATGTAAGTGATGCACGGTGATACACGGTGATACACTCTCGACATACATCCGGTATGTAAGTGATGCACGGTGATACACTCTCGACATACATCCGGTATGTAAGTGATGCAAGGTGATACACTCTCGACATACATCCGGTATGTAAGTGATGCACGGTGATACACTCTCGACATACATCCGGTATGTAAGTGATGCAAGGTGATACACTCTCGACATACATCCGGTATGTAAGTGATGCACGGTGATACACTCTCGACATACAACCGGTATGTAAGTGATGCAGTATGTACATGATGCCAGGTGATACACCCCGACATACAACCTGTATGTAAGCGATGCAAGGTGATACACTCTCGACATACAACCGATAAATGAAAGGCAACACTACAAAAAAATTTATATCAAGAGCTGACGCTGTGGTCCAGTGGTAACATAGTCCGACTATGAATCCAGGGGTGGTGAGTTATATAAATATGTTATATCTAGACACAAAGGTATGTCGTGAAGAAAATCGAATCCGTTCTTGTGTGCTTGCATAGTCATTGAGCTATTTAATAAAGTCATGGTCGCATATTGCGATTTGATATACTTATAAATGTGCAAATCTTTTAATTTAACACTTTATGGTTAAATAAAATCTGGCAGCTAGTTGATTACCAGAACAGAACAGAACAGAATTTTATTGATTCATCGTCACAGTCACAATTAATATGTACTTAAAGACCTGCTCCAGTCCTACCTTTTAACCTTAAATTGAAACTGAAAAAGCACGAAAATCCTGACTATGAACATTGACACCTGTCAAAATGCAGTCTATTTCATAAAAAAAATTGTATAAAATGCCTGTGGTTTTGCGTGCTTAAGTGTGGCGAGTAGTCGTTAACTGTTACCTATTGAAATCATGGGTTGCTTACACACAAAATAATTTGATAAGGTGCGGAGCAGGGCTTTAAAAACCTGCTCCAGGGCTTCCTTCTAACCTTAAATTGTCACTGAAAAAGCATGAAAATCCCGACTATGAACAGTGACACTTGTCAAAATATGGCCGGTTGCAGGACAACTCGCCCGATAACTCGCGGATCAACGTTGAGTGGCGGGTTGAGTTATATACCTTCATACGACGATAGTTGTACAGAATATATTAATAAATGAATAAATAAATAAATATTTTTCTTTTTGAAAGATAAACATTAAATTTTTATCGTGTGCCTTTCTAAATATATGGCCGGTTGCAAGACAACTATAAGCTAGAGTAAAGCGATAGTTATTGTGATCCGCCGAACAAACGGGTTGCATGAAACACCTTCTTAGGTAACCATTACAATTCTTGGCCAAGATATGGCTGGGTTGCACGACTAAATTTACACGGTAATGATTTCTCAGTGGACACTTCTTGTACAAACCTGGATGTTAGTAGGTTTATCGCCGAGTCAAAGCATATTTCAATTTAAATACATGGTTTGTTTTCATTTATACATGAGGTAAATTAAAGTTTGTCTGTGTTTGATTACCTGGATATGTTTGAGAAACTTTATAGAGTTTAAATACAGATATATCATAATGTTACTATCTCCGTCAAAGCGCCCTCCGTCTGAAACAATATTTCCGCATTATTGCATTTGCTTTCCGAGTATGATCTTATTGTTCTCTTCAAACTTTATAATCCGCACAGTCTGGTTAGGATCCATGCTGTTCGCTTTCAGAGTCTATTGCATATAGAGAAACCGTTCGCGAACAGCATGGATCCTGACCAGACTGCGTGGATGCGCAGGCTGGTCTGGATCTATGCTCGTCGCAAAGCTACTATGTTGGTTTTCTCCTGGCGTGGTTTATTTGTTTCCAAATGAGTGTGGATGCTGAATAATTCGGTTAACAATAATAATTGTAAGTGTAATATCTTATTATCCAAATCTGGAACATGTAGATCTATATTATTTTATGGGTCAGACTTACCTTTTTTGCACATCTTAATTGTCGTGAATTATTCTTTGTGACGCATGATAATCCTTTTAAAGCATAGTTATTGTTACACTTATAATTTTGTGTATATCATATTTATTTAAAGACTTCTTCAATTTGAGACCTGTTTGTCGAAGACACTTTAAGTAATTCTGATATTTGTATTTTTGTTTAAATGTATAATAATGAATTGACTGTCTGATTGTGTAGATAGGTGAATGTATATGAAATTTAATTGAAGGCCATACTGAAAATAGGTTGTATAATATTTGTATTTGTACACTATGTAACCTTCAGAAAATAAAATTTGTATTATAATTACTATTAATTTTATAATGCTACACCGTGTATACACATACACCCACTATACGTGTGACTGCTTAAATAAACATGATTCGCTGATCATCCTTTACTCAACTGAGTAAGACTTGAAATTTTCATGCGCAACTCATTTGACTCCGGGATAGTCTAGAGATTATAGGTAGATAACTCAACCCGCCGCTCAGCGTTGATCCGCGAGTTATCGGACGATCTGTCCTGCAACCGGCCATACTGTATCAACTAGTGATATAACCCGAAATTTTCGTGCATTCAAATTTCAAACGGGTTGCTGACACGTGTTTGTATATTGGTATACAACACTACATGATATACAAGTTTTTAAATAACAGAAGCCTTTTTGACGAAAGGACGAAATCCTAGACCTCTTAGTACCCCCTTGACTGTTTACATTGAGGCATCGGAGCTCCGTTGTTGGATGTGTCATTTTGTAATGTAGGTACGATATATTTTATCTGTTTATAAATATTACGTTTCAACAGTAGAGGTTTGTTGTGATTTTAATCTTGGGTCTATAATATCTGTTAGCAAAACACTCGCCTTAATGTTTTAAAAATAGCCTTTTAAACGGAGAAAGGCCACAAGAGGTAATGTGAGCTATGTAGGCTCACAAAAAGAATGGTTACTAAGCTCAACTGAAAACATAATGCTCATTAAGGATCGAGGAATGCCTGCTCCGTCTTGAACACAATACTCAAACGATTATCACCAGGCAGAGTGTTATTTATAAACAAAAAATAAATTGTTTACTTTTCTGGTGAGAAATTAAAAATATTTAGGGCCTAATATAAATAATATTTGATTAGGTCTAGAAAACAGTCGTTTGTTATCGCTAATCTTTTGGTAATCTGTGTTCCTTCAATAAGTTCGGTTTTGTTCTTATAAATTTATGTTACGCAAGATTATTAGTAATTCTAATGTGCTTGTCTCTGTTAAAACAAGTTCGCGCTAGAATAACATCACGTTAACGTGCGGTGACGTCAAATTTTTTGTTGCGACCAAAACAAGAGCGCTACTACATCTTATCTATTGTTTTAGATAAAGGGCATATTAGAATCGAAATAATATATAGCAAACCGTGTTTTAACACTATTTATACACTCGGACGGTAATAAGTCGTACAAATAAGTTCTGCGCATGATTGATAGGACGGCAACAGTACGATGGTGAAGAACGAAGATGCGATGGCAGAGCGCGACAGTACGATGGACTGTCACCATCATACTGTCGCGCTCCGCCATCGGACTGTCCTGTTATCGTCACCGTACTGTCGCGCTTCGTCATCGTACAATCGTACCTTCGCCTTCATAGGGAGCAGTCGCTGGCCTTAACGGAACACCGTAGTTTTCACATGGCGCGGCTCACTTAATTTCTAATTTGTCAGGTATTACAGTGCGGTCAAAAGCCATCATCGCCGTTCTGTTTATAACTTGAAATTAATAATTCTTTCTTATGTTGTTTAAAAAAGCTTTATTTGCATTGCGATTCTAAAGTATTGATACCTTCAACAGAAGATAGTCAAAAATTAATTCACCTTGAAAAGGGACATTCTTACATCAAATACAGTTTATGACTTTGTTCACGATTTTGCACGTGCAGGTAGTTAACTGATAGAGTGCGTTAATACAGGACACTTCTATTTATAAAGTGTCCGCTTACAACCGTAAGAAAGCTCTCCTGGGGGTATAGTCGTATAAGTCAGATACAGTTACTCGTTTTTCTTCAAAAGTGTCCTCTTACAGACGTAAGAAGCCATTTCGCTAGGACGAACACCAATTTTATCCTCGGCTTCTGAAGAAAAGCTCGTACTGTATCTATTACACAATCTCGAGATTATCCCGGAGCCAAACGCGTTGTGCATGAAAATTTCAAGTTTCACTCAGTTGAGCAATGGATGATCGGCGAATCATGTTTATTGAAGCATTTACATGCATAGAAGGGCTCGGATCCAGAAATATTTGACTCAGGGCACCATTCTAGAACGAAGACATCGCCACCGAAGCATGGGGACGGGGGCTCTGCCCATGTTAGGGGGCCAGGGGTTCTCGCCTTAGAATTGTTGAAATACAAGCATGAAATGGTGGCCTCTGGTGCATTTTAGGTCAAAAGTTAGAGGCAATGGAGGGGTTACTACTCTCCTACTCTCTTGATGGGGGGGGGGGGGGGGGGGGTCAGAGAGCTGTCCCTGCGTGTAAAATTTTGAAATGGTGGCCTCCGATGTGTTTCTGAATTTTGAGAAAATATTATTTCATTTCCAAATAGTAGGTCATCAGCCAAAGGTGTGAGGGGGGGGGGGGGGGGGGCGGCGGTTAGTTACATGAATTATGAATTTAAAATGAAGCTGTTTCTTTTTGTAGTGGGAAAATTTAGTGTGCGCCGACTAACACTGACTGCCGTCCATAATCTAAAAATAATCAAATAATATACTCGGTAAAAAAAGTTCTGCACACACGGATGTTTTTGGTGACTATATTTTTATTATATGACAAACAACAAACATGAGTATACCAGATTAAACTTTAATCAAAGCTTAACACAGAACTGAAAACGAAAATAAAATCCAAGTATCCGTTCTTGGGTATAATCCATAACAGAAGACCCCAAGGGTCCTCTGTCAAAAATGGTTAAATCACTGTTTTACTACCAAACAATAATAATGCGTATATCTCCACGCTGAATGTGACAGTCTGCTTGATACCGCTGACTGAGGCGAACAACAGTACTCCGATGAATTCCAAATATCGCTGCAACATCCTGGGGTCGTATACCAGCTTGTAAATGTCCCAGGGCACGAGCCCGGTCTTCTTTAGGTAGTTGTCTTAACGGACGCCTTGGCAGTACATTATCTATTACTGTGACAGTGGCCAAACTTTGAATATGGATCGCAAGTTTATTTTTTTTTATAAAATTTATTTTACAAACAAAATAATTAAGTAATTAAGTTACTAATGGCCGGTTGCAAAACAATTATAAGCTAGAGTTAAGCGATAGTTATTGTGATCTGCCGATCAAACGAGTTGCATGAAACATCTTCTTAGGTAACCGTTACAATTCTTGGCCAAGATATGGCTGGGTCGCACGACGAAATTTACACGGTAATGATTTCTCAGTGAACACTTCACGTACAAACCTGGTTGTTAGTATAGGTTTATCGCCGAGTCAAAGCATATTTCAATTTAAATACATGGTTTGTTTTCAATTGTACATGAGGTAAATTAAAGTTTGTCTGTGTTTGATTACCTGGATATGTTTGAGAAACTTTATAGAGTTTAAATACAGATATATCGCAATGTTACTATCTCCGTCAAAGCGCCCTCCGTCTGAAACAATATTTTCGTATTGTTGCATTTGCTTTCTATGATCTTATTGTTCTCTTCAAACTTTATAAAAACTTCTTTCTCATTAGGAGAAAATGAAATGTCCTTCTGCTTAGGCATCTTCAGTTACTTGTATTAACAAGAATTTTGTTGAATTAATGTTATTTGAGCGGCACCATGTGAAAACCAACATATTTGCTTTGCGGTCAGCATAGATCCAGTCCGCTTTAACATGACACTGTTATCTTACCTTCAAATCAATCAAATATTGTAAATTTATCATCTAAACTAACATTATGAGACCTTTAGAAACACTCAAGGGTCCCCAGGACCTCCCTCAACAGTCACTCACTCTTGGGAGTTGACTCGACTGTCAATCATCTTTATGAATACAAATGGAATCTTTCCTGAGTAAAGACGTGACCGTTAGGCAATTTATTTGAGTGTACTCAATGAGTGGTGTTGGAGTATTGTCTATGAATATAGCCCTATATTCATAGATAACCCTAGATAACTCAACCCGCCGCTCAGTGTTGATCCGCGAGTTATTGGACGATCTGTCCTGCAACCGGCCATAAGTATTTGATTGATCAACAATAGAATAAATTTCTCATATTCAAAACTTTGTCTGTGTGTACGGTCGGTACCTGAGGAAAGAATGCAAGCAAAACATTTCTGAGCACTTTTCAAATTTACTGCTTAAAATTTTCTTTTGCCATTTTTGAAGGCTGACCCCCAGTGCATATAATAAACTTTTATAACTTGATCGTTTATGTATCGATTTTCATTCTGTTTCGACCAGTGTCATTGTAACAGATATCTGTTGACTATAGTAAATCTAAAGACGCATGTAATGTTTTAATATGCGTTATAATGAAGAAAGCATCCATCTGTGCAGGACTTTTTTTACCGAGTATATGACAGATATCTAATTTTAAACTTTATAGTCCTGTAGAGTATACAGTGAAAAAAATAATTATTGGATGCGTCGCTTATTTTCGAAATAATAAAAAAAGCTCGTGATATTCTGGGACAACCCTTGTATAATATATACAATCTCATTCAAAATAACATTAAATTATACGTATGTCATGCGCTCTAATGCATTCTGAGTTACCATTGACTGCCGACCCGATATACATCAGCTTTTATGTACACGCTTCACGCCAGTGATTATGTAGCAGTGAGATTATAGTAAGTGATCTGTATCAATGTAAATTGTTTGTACAATATGGTCGAAATCACATGATTTGATAAATGTACATCGTGATCACACGCTACATTATAATTTACTATGAAAGTGGATTATTGGATTTAACCAAAAAGGTGAGCTATTGTTTATTTTGAAATTCTTTATTAATTTTAGAAAAACGTGGGGGGGGGGGGCTACATATCAATGAATTGCTTGGATGAAATTCTGCTGCTGAATATTACTTTTACAGACTTATATGGTATTGTATTTGTGCACGGTTCCTAAGATGGAACACCAGTAACGTGTGCATCACAGTATTTTATTATACTTGTTAGTAAACCGAATATAACAAAACGGTTCGTGTTCACCTTGTTTATCTTTTAACATTTTCTATAGTTTTCTATACGTACAACTATTCTATACGTACAACTATTCAGTCACCCGCTGATTATCGATGAACATATTTTACTGAATCAGCAAGTTCATGTTAAATGTTTACATAGATCTATCAACTGTGTTAAGAAATCTACACACTCTCTAAAGTAGATCTATATAATCGAGCCGTGCCATGGGAAAACCAACATTATGGCTTTGCGGCCATCATTGATCCAGCGCGCACTCAGGGTCAGGATCTATGCTGTTTGCTAATGGATGCTCTAATTGTAATACGCTTGATGTATTTTCTGAGCAGAGAATTCTTGAGAAAATCAGGATTGTACTGCCTAAGTTCAGTTTAACTATGGAAAGTAGAAATTAAAATCATAGCATAAATATGGGCTTGTATCAAATATAATTATTTTTACATAGACGTAGCCAGGAATTTCTGGAAGTGGGTGCGAATACCAGCGATGGGTAGGTGCTGGAGAGGGTTATCAGTTTTATACCGGCTTGCCTGCAGTGAACACTGCGTCAAACACCAAGTATTTAAAGGTCAAGCTAGGTAGGTGGTTGAGACATGAGTCCTCAGTTGGGTACAAAAAATTGTGACATGAGTCCTCAGTTGGGTACAAAAAGTTGAGACATGAGTCCTCAGTTGGGTACAAACAATTGTGATATGAGTGCTCAGTTGGGTAAAAAAATTATGACATGGGTGCTCAGTTGGGTACAAACAGTTGTAACATGAGTGCTCAGTTTGATACAAACAATTGTTTATGCTTACCATAGCCACTCGCCTAAACGTCCAGTCACGTCGCAGTAGTCACGCACCTAGATTTCAAGTCAGGTGGCGAAAGTCACGCACCTAGACCTCCAGTCAGGTCGCGGGAGTCAGGCGTCTGCACTTAGTCACGTCGAGGCAACCGTACAACTAGACTTCCAGTCAAGTAAAGGGAGCTACGCACCTAAATTTCAAGTCACTTCGCGGGAGCCATAGGCACCTAGACTTCAAGTTAGGTCGCGGGAGTCACGCATCTAGAATTCCAGACATGTCGAGGGACGTACGCATTTAAAGTTCCAGTCACGTCAAGGGAACCATGCAGCAGGATTTCCAGTCACGACGTGGGAACCTTGAACCAAGACATCATGAAGTCGCTTCATGGGAGCCATGCGTCTAGACTTCCGGAGGAGCCACGCACTTAGAATTCCACTCAAGTAGCGGGAGCCTCGCATCTATACCTCCAGTCACGTCGTGGGAGCCACGCACCTATTACTCCAGTCATATCGAGGGAGCCACGTACCTATATCTCCAGCCATGTCGAGGGAGCCACGTACCTATACCTCCAGCCGTGTCAAGGGAACTACGCACCTATACCTCCAGCCATGCCGAGGGAGCCACGTACCTATACCTCCAGTCGTGTCGAGGGAGGGAGCCACGTACCTATACCTCCAGTCGTGTCGAGGGAGGGAGCCACGCATCTATACCTCCAGTCATGTCGAGGAAGCCACGCATCTATACCTCCAGTCATGTCGAGGGAGCCACGCACCTATACCTCCAGTCATGTCGAGGGAGCCACGCACCTATACCTCCAGTCATGTCGAGGGAGCCACGCACCTATACCTCCAGTCATGTCGGGGGAGTCACGCACCTATACCTCCAGTCATGTCGAGGGAGCAACGCATTTTTACCTCCAGTCATGTCGAGGGAGCCACGCATCTTTACCTCCAGTTACGTCGCGAGAGCCACGCAGCTATACCTCCAGTCATGTCAAGGGAGCCACGTACCTATACCTCCAGCCATGTTGCGAGAGCCACAGTCCTTCAGCCATGTCGAGGGAGCCACGCATCTTTACCTCCAGTTACATCGGGGGAGCCACGTACCTATACCTCCAGTCATGTCGAGGGAGCCAAGCATGTATACCTTCAGTCATGTCGAGGGAGCCACGCATCTATACCTCCAGTCATGTCGAGGGAGCAACGCATCTGTACCTCCAGTCATGTCCAGGGAGCCACGTACCTATACCTCAAGCCATATCGCGGGAGCCACATACGTATACCTGCAGTCATGTCGAGGGAGCCACGCATATATACCTCCAGTTACATCGAGGGAGCCACGTACCTATACCTCCAGTCATGTCGAGGGAGCCCATACCTATTCCTCCAGTTACGTCGAGGGAGTCACGCGCATCTAGACTGCCAGTCATGTCTCGGAAACCACGCACATAGACTTCCAATTACGTCGCGGAAGCCTCGCGCCTAAACTGTTAAGTCATGTCATTTATTTTGACTTTTTTAAACTTCCAAAATGGAGTATTTCTTTTCAAGTTTATTTTTCATTTATCATGTTTATGTCCGACATTATTTTGTATGGCATCTATAAATACATGTATATCTGTATTGTTTTCATTACAGTTATACTCAGTTTTGTTTGTTTCCGAAGACTAATATTCTTGTGCAAATACATTTACATAAATAATTTTGTCCGCGAAGGAAGACTGTAGGTCTTTCTTTTTTTTTTTTTTATCTTTTCCTGCTTTAATATCGTGTACAAACTATCATGTACATTTCGAATGTATTTAATCATGTACATATATTACTGGGAATCAATTAGTTTGAACTAAATTCATACATAAAATTCGTCCAGTAAGAAAATGAGTCCACTAAGTCCCCATACCTCTCTGCCTGTGGAACTTTTACTCCTGCCCCACGGCCACGAAAACGGCACATTTTATCCTGACTGAAATAAAGTAATGAGGAAAAGTAATTAGTACCTCTAAATAAATCTATATCATTTTCATTGCAGAGTAAAGAGATGGTAAAATGGAAAATGGCGAGACTGATTCAGTACGACAGGAACCAAGCGAGCCTGGCACCCACTGTTCGTCAGGATCCGAGCTGGTCGTCGGGTACACAGTTACAGATCAGTCTAGAAGTGGATTACGTGACGTCAGTGATACGGTTATCAGATTTAGCAAAGGCGCTGGTATTAGAGATAGCAGTTTTATCGACACGAACTTTAAAGAGATTGATAATCTTGATGAATTAGATAGGGGGAATAGTTCACGCGACACTTCACGTGATAGTGCACACGACAGTGATTATTTTACTAATCTGAGTTCACAGTCACCGGAAACACGGGATCTAAATGCTCGTTGCTTTGACGACAAAATTGGTGCAAATGGCGATGTGGTGCAAACGAAAACGCGTGAAATTCGTGCTAATGGGATTGAAAGTTCGGCTGAATCTTATACGGAACGGATTTTAAGAAGTGGTACCTGGCCTCTCGCTGAGGGCAGTTGCCGACTGCATGTATCTATTAGCAATGATGATTCAAAAGAGAATTCACGGAAAACACGTGCAGGACAAGAAAATAGTGAATCTAAGGCGAATTCTGATGACAACGATGAAACTATAGAAGAAGACAAAGGTTTTAGTTTGAGAACGTTGACACGTGATCAGATTGTAATACTCATAGCAACTAGTTTTACAAATTTACTCAGTTTTCTCAGTCTCTCCATCCTGGCACCTTTCTTCCCGATTGAGGTAAGTTCCTGTTTACATCATCTCCGGGCTAATACATTTATGATATAATCCGGTCTCTGCTTCTTTTCTTTTATTCTGATACAGTTTCACTTAATGGGTAACAGGGCTTTCGTGAACAGCGGTTGTTCTTTGCAAGATCCGTTTATCAACTATACAGTCACTCTTCCTTTTGAGGTCTCCGGGAATGGTAGAAGGATCGTATTTATCTTTTTAATATTTTTAAAATCAAAAATGTCAATTTTTATGGTCAAATTGTATTTTCCCATTTGAAAAATGTCGGGAAAAATACAATTTAAGATAAATATTTTTTTAGACATTTGATAAAATGTGTGCGAGGAAATGTCGCGTTTGAGGTAACCAGTGTATCCTGAAAAGTTTCAAACAATCCGTTCAGAAAAGACAAGTCAGAACTGATTTAAAAATGCTGCAATTTACAATGAAAATTAACCCATTAAAACTGGTTTTCTATGCGGGCCCTGTTACTCACATAGCATTTTTCTGTCATTATTTTCGGAAGCATTAAATTTGCTACTATTTCCGCAGCAACAATGTTAGTATTATGAGATCTGTACAGGTACTAATTACTATACCGGGTCATATATATAATGTAGTATTAATCCGTGAGATAGTTTGGTATAGGTTATATGTTTTTGATATTATATGCCAAGGGCATGGTGTATATTGATTTTCATTTTGCAGTACAAATTTTTCGTTTATTTAGATAAGTGGATCCTGATATCACATCAAGTTATGTCATGCGTTCGGGGAAAGTACATGATCACTACATGTTTCTTGTTGTAATTACAGGCGGACAAGAAAGATGTAAACAGCACCATATCAGGGTGGATTTTCGGCGTATTTGCTCTTGTACAGTTCCTCACGTCTCCGCTTTTTGGACGGCTTGTAAGATATTTAGCCCTTACTCTGTTACGTACATACATTTCTATAATGAACTTCTCAATCTTTCAATTTGGACCGTACTATTAACTGTTAAAACAAGGTGTGTTTACAAAAATGTAGAACAGTGCAGATCTTGATCAGACTGTACGGATTTGAAGGCTGATCATGAGCTACACTGGTCGCAAAAGGCTTGACCAGTCGTGTCTTGCATATCGCTTTGTAATGAACAGAAAAGCGTTAAGTCTGACTATATAAAACTTATAGTTCAAAACCATTCAGAATAACCTCGGTGATATTTATCTTTTCGTTTTTGCCTATTTTTCAGTCGCTTTATGCAACGTTAACAATTTATATATGTGGAAAATGTGTGGCAAGTAAAATCGCAGCTATGTTCCTTTTATTTTCAGCTACCTGTTGTTGGTTGTAGATTTATGTATATCGCTGGATTGTTCATGTGCGGTGGATGTACTCTTCTATTCGGGTATGGGTCATTCAGGATAATCTGTCAAAGAACTAATCGATATTAACTAGAGTTATAAAGATAATATTAACGTTTGATTCAATGATAGATTATTTATAAAGTTCCAAAATGCAGTAATAATTATGTTTAAAATGATAAAACAGTTTTGCAGATAAAGAATTTGGATAATGTTACCGTTTTACGGTTGTATTCATGACAAAAATGCGGCAGCCATAATGTCAATATGACGCTTCAGGGCGATACCCTCCAATTTAATCCCTTACAAAAAGCCAGTAGGTATAAATTTTGACAGAAACAAGAGCTGTCCCTAAAACAGCGCACTCCACTATCCGGCGATTTGACAGTAAAATGAATTTATATCTCAATAAGAGATCTCTGTTTTAAAAGGAAGATACACCAAGATATAAATAGATCCAACTACTCAGAGGGGTTAAAGGTCAAGTATAGAAGTGGTAAATGACGATGGCAATGATATATTTTGAGTTTCAAGTATATGTATAGTACCAAAGTTATGTCCAGAAAATAAAGTTTGTCAAAACAAAATATTCGTATTAAAGGAGCATAAGTTGGTCAAAAATACAAATCAGAGTTATGGGGATTGTTACCACACATGCAAATGATAATGAAAAAGATACATTTTAAGCATCGAGTCAGTATCTTATATTGTGGTAAAGTTTGCCAAAACACTCTAAGTATGAAAGGGGCATAATTCTGTCAAAAAATACAATTGAGCCGTGATATGAGAAAACCAACAGTGGGTTTGCAACCAGCATGGATCCAGACCAGCTGGGCATCCACGCATTCTGTTCAGGATCCATGCTGTTCGCTTTTAAAGCCTATTAGAATTGGAGAAACTGTTAGCGAACAGCATGGATCCTGACCAGACTGCGCGGATGCAGGCTGGTCTGATCCATGCTGGTCGCAAAGCCACTATGTTGGTTTTCCCATGGCATGGCTCAATTAAAGTTATAGGGGTTGTAACCACATATGCAGAAGATGATTATAAAGAAATAGTTTTGATTTTAAGTCAGCATCTTTTAAAGTACCAAGGATAATTATATGTCTCTAAACAAAGCTTTCGAAAAATTAATATAAACATAACTTCAAGTATAACACCTTGTTGACTTTGACCTTGGATATAATGGGCCCAGCCCCTGCACATTCCTTGTTTTTTATGCTGGACAATGTTTATGTGAAGTTACAGTGAGATATAAGCTATAGTAACAAAGATATTACAGAAAAACAAAGGTTGCCGAGAAACTTTAACCTTAAAAATAACCAAAGTATAACACCTTAGTGACCTTGACTTCGGGTATAATGGGGCCAGCCCATGCAGGTACTTTGTTTGTATGCTGGACAATGTTTGTGTCAAGTTAAAGTAAAATATAATCAAAAGTAACAAAGATAGGACAGAAATATAAAAGTTTGCCGAGAAACTTTAACCTTAAAAATAACCTTGGTCTCTGGTGAATGTTTGGTTCTAAGTTTTAAGAAAATAACACCTTGGTGATCTTGACCTTTTTGGCAAAGTGAACCCAGTCCATGTACATACTTTGCTTGTATGCTGGACAATGTTCATGTAAAGTTACAGTAATATATAAACAGTAGTAACAAAGATATGATAGAAAACTTTAACCTTAAAAATGACCAAGTATAACACCTTGGTGGCCTTGACCTTAGGTATAATGGGTCCAGCCTCTGCTCATAATGCTAGACAATGTGTATGTGAAGTTACAGTAAGATATAAGCAGTAGTAACAAAGAAACAAAAGGTTGCCGAAAAACTTCAACCAAGAAAGATCGCGCCGACGCCGAGGCGAGTAGAATACCAACTCCCGGTTCTCCGAATAGTGGAGCTAAAAATGTTAGTTACATTTAAGTAATTCTTATGTTCAAAACATCCAAAAACTATGTTTATTTTTACTGTTATCATCGAAGCATATTTTATGGATTGCAAAAAATATTGAAATGTCTTGCATTGTTAATTTACTAACATAAATTGTAGATAAAAGAATAAATTTAAGTAATTGTTTCTTGTCCTGTTTTTGACAGTATTCTACAATATGGCGGCAACTCATACTGGAATGAAACACCGCCTAAGTAGCTCAGTGGTAGAGTTTCCGTGTTGAGTGGGTGGAAGTCAGGGATTCACGAGAAAATGGTACTGGTATTTCATTCCAGTACGAGTTGCTGAGATAAACCAGGTATCCAGTAACATATACGTTACCTCCTGCTACAACCTTTTAATATCTGAGTGACAAGCAAGGTACGTACCTGTTACTGGGTGCCTAGTTTGTCACACAAGAGCTTTTTTGCTCTTATCGTTATTGTTATACGCTGATTTATGATTTTATGCATGTAAAATAAAGCTTACCTTTACCTTTTTTCTTTGACACCATTGTTTTGCTACATTTTTCAGTATTCTAGACAGAGTAGACACGTCTGATAGTATAGTATTATTTGTGAGTTTGTGTTTTGTCACACGAGTCCTGCTGGCTCTCGGCTGTACAGGTCTTAGTAACGCCGGCTTTGTTATGCTTGTGAGGCACTTTCCTGACAGCGTCGCTACAGTGTTTGTGAGTACACACCTACTGGTCGACAGACCATTCAATAACTCTTTTTTTCCATTTAGAATTTAATGGTTTACTTTACACAAGTCAGTAGTGCAATGTATACACTATGAACTGACAATATGTATAAAGTCTGTTAAAATTGCATGGTATGTTGAGTAAAATATTGTTACATTGTACTTTATTGAATAATATAACACGTTTTGCAGCAATTTGATATAGTTCAGTGTAATATTATTTGTTTTCGCTTGATTGTCAACACTAACTGTATTTAAATCACTACGAGTTCTAGAAAAAAATTCATGTGTGGTAAAGTAATGTTATGTTACCAACAACTTCTTATGGAATGTTGCTTTTAGGTTTGGGTTGACAAAATTTGTGGGAGTTGAATATTTCTCAGATCATACCGCTGTTAAATTGTCCTTTTTATTATACACTTTTTGTCTTCTTCTTCTTTTTTTTTAAGAATGACTATTAACTCCTGTCTGAAGCAATACATTTTAATTGGTTTTTATAATAACGAAAGTTTAGAACGAATGTGTTCCCGATGAGACGCATAGTGCCGAGAGGGGGTAGGTCCGGGAGGATACCCTCCGCACGTATTAGGAGATAAAGGGAATATCCCCCATGAAAAAAGTACAGTTTTTAAATGGTGACCTATTGTGCATCGTTGTTTGGTCTAAACGTTTGGGAAAGAGAGTTGGCATCCCCCTTATTTCAGGGGTTCTGGGCACTTGCATTGAAAAAAAAAAGGAAATATAGATACGAAATAGTGGTCTCCGGTGAATTTTTGGTTCTAAGTTTTAAGAAAATATTATTCCTTTTCCAAAATAGTTGGATGCAACTTGAATGAGTATAGGTCACTTCTTAGCCAACTTTGGGGTTGGGTTGGGGGTGGGGGAGGGGGATGCACAGGATCTGCTTGATCTTTTATTTCTGTCGAAGTTCATATTTTCTTTCTATGCATGCCCTACAGAATGTATATTTATATGTATATAATAAAACTGTGTATAAAAAATGTAATAGAAGTACTGCTTGTAGAGGATATCAGGTGTTGTTTTGGCCGCCCGCATCTCCCCGTGGTTAGCTGTACACAGATTATAAGATTTCTGCCTGGCAATTTCTCAATTCCCAGAGAAATTATTTGATACACTGTATATTTAAATACAAATTAACTTACATAAATATGTTTCTGTCCTCCAACCAGGGTATTGGTGAAGTATTTACGGGTATAGGTATGGTGGCAGGGCCAGCAGTCGGTGGCTTCCTCTATGCTGTACGTATTATTATCAAACTTTCTCAGTAATAACAAGATATTCTTCCTACCATATTTCTATAAAGTTTGATAAACCGGTTTCATTTTAAGTCTATGTTCTAGATTTTATGACTGTTTGCCTTATAATGGTTTTACTGTGTGTTATCATGCAATCAGACTATATTGCAATATTTATCTTCCATTAATGAAAGCTATACAAAACTCAAACCGCCGGTAAGCGATACATGGAGGTATTTGTAATCAAATTGCTCAATAAGGCGTTGATTTTAATGCAATTTAGAAATGGATGATTTTATCTATACTTGCTGACAAATGCTTAAGTCTTGAACACACTAAGATATATGTTTTCTCAAGCGGAAAAGAGTTTTAATAGTTATATTTATTAAAAGACCATTAAAAACTAGGTTTTAAACAATTAAGTCCACGTGATATTACTTGCATTACAGGCTGGTGGTTTTATTCTACCGTTCGCTGTGATTGGCGGCTGTTCTTTCATAGCGTTACCACTTATCTGGTATTTCATTCCAATACAAAACGGTAAGTTAATGTCTTTAATACATGGTAATAAGCGGTAAGATAATATCTTTAATACATGGTACTTAACGTTAAGTTAATGTCTTATACACGGCACTAAACGGTAAGTTAATGTCTTCAATATGTTATTAAACGATAAATTAATGTCTTTAATACATGGTACTAAACGGTAAGTTTAATGTCTTCAATACATGGTACTAAACGGTAAGTTTAAGTTTTAAAATGTCTTAAATACATGGTACTAAACGGTAAGTTAATGTCTTTAATTAAGAAATAATAAACCTGTTCCTATATTTCATCAGTTAATAAAATATGAGCAGGAGTTAGGATGCATGATAACTAAATCACGAGTACGTAACACGAATGATTAAATAAATCGCATCCGAACGCTCACCATTGATCATCATGTATGTTATTCATTTTTCCCAGTACGAGAAATGACGTTTGCGGGAAATTATCAAATTACCGGGTTTATTATCAGTACCGAATTAGGATTGTAGATAAAATTCAGGCCCATTAGAACCAAGTCCAGACGATGCAAGATGTTTTTGAAAGAATGAAGAAGTCACGAACATTTAGTTGCACAAACTAAAGTATACAAATAAATTACTAATAACACAAAATTATCCTTTATCTGTCATACACTGTTGTGTATATCATATCAAAAGTAAACAAACATTTTAGTTATTGTCATTTAAACTGAATGAAATCAAGGTGAAATCCAGGTAGTGTGATAACGTATTCATACACGTTCTTCTTGTTCCGTTCTTGAGTTGTTATTATGGGTTTGATATAGGCCATATATCATATCAGTTAAGTTGGTCTGCAGTTCGCAGTTCGCAGTTCGCGTTTCGAATTGCGAACTGCAAACTGGTCTGCAGTTCGCAGTTCGCGATTCGAATTGCGAACTGCAAACTGGTCTGCAGTTCGCGATTCGAATTGCGAACTGTAAACTGGTCTGCACTTTACGATTCAAATGTCAACGTGCAGTCTGATCTACACTGTCCTGCGCATTGCAGACAAGAATGCATTTCACGGTTGGTCTGCAGTTCGCGTTTCGAATTGCGAACTGCAAACTGGTCTGCAGTTCGCGATTCGTGTTGCGAACTGCAAACTAGTCTGCAGTTTACGATTCAAATTTCAACGTGCAGTCTGATCAACACTGTCATGCGCATTGCAGACAAGAATGCATTTCACAGTTGGTCTGTAGTTCGCGTTTCGAATTGCGAACTGCAAACTGGTCTGCAGTTCGCGATTCGTGTTGCGAACTGCAAACTAATCTGCAGTTTACGATTCAAATTTCAAAGTGCAGTCTGATCAGCACTGTCCAGCGCATTGCGGACCAGAATGCATTTAATAATTAGTCTGCAGTTCTCATTTCGCGTTTCCAACTGCGAACTGGTCCGCGGTTCGGGTTCCAAATTGCAAACTGCAATCTTGTCTGCTGATTACAATAAAAAATTCAAAGTGCAGTCAGATCAGCACTTTCTTGCGCATTGCAGACAAGAATGCATTTCACAGTTGGTCTATAGTTCGCCGTTTGTGTTTCCAGTTGTGAACTGCAAACTGGTCTGTAGTTCGTAGTTCGCGTTTCAAATTGCGAACTGCAAACTGGTCTGCAGTTCGCAGTTCGCGATCTGAATTGCGAACTGCAAACTGGTCTGCAGTTCGCGATTCGAATTGCGAACTGCAAACTGGTCTGCAGTTCGCGATTCGTGTTGCGAACTGCAAACTAATCTGCAGTTTACGATTCAAATTTCAAAGTGCAGTCTGATCAGCACTGTCCAGCGCATTGCGGACCAGAATGCATTTAATAATTAGTCTGCAGTTCTCATTTCGCGTTTCCAACTGCGAACTGGTCCGCGGTTCGGGTTCTAAATTGCAAACTGCAATCTTGTCTGCTGATTACAATAAAAATTTCAAAGTGCAGTCTGATCAGCACTTTCTTGCGCATTCAGACAAGAATGCATTTCACACATGCCGTGAATTCCCGGTCAAAATTACCACTTTAGATTTTCGCAGTAGAGAACTGTGGCAAGTCTATATCTGCATGTAGTTTTCGTGTGGCTATCGGTGTGTAACATTAACGTATTCGCATTGACCGTTAATTATAGGCTATAGCATTTATTTTTATCCATCGGTATTTAACAAATTAGAAGAGTTAAAGACCCACCAATACCTAGTGGTCTACTTTTTCCTCCTACATGAACTTTGTGCAAATAATTCTGGTGATACTGGTATCATACAACTATTCTACAAGATGACAGGTGGACATGCTCAGTCCGGTTTTCATAACTTCGTCTGCAATCTTAGTCATTCTCTTCTCAGTATAGTTTTATAAAAAATAGAATAATAACTATCTTACACTGTATATAGAAACAAAGTGTGATCTAAACTCACCTTAATACATGAAGTACCGTGAATACTACTACAATAATTGAATAATATATTTAGTAATACATTGTCTTAGCCTTATATCTGTTACTGTCAAACTGTAAGTAGACACTAGTTATTTCTCATTTCTCCATACAAAAATGTATAATTACAATTATGGAACAATCTGACTGAAGTACTTGATTTTCTAAACGAAGATCCGAGAAGGACCCATTCTTAATCGTCTTCTGTATATTTTTGATTTCCAGAATTGCTATTTTTATTTTCGCAAATATATTTTTTAACCAATCAGACGACTTGTTCGAATGTCAAAGATTAAGAAAAATGTGTAGGCTGTCAGGGACTCGAATCCGGGACCAGTCGCTTACAGAGCAAGTGATCTACCGACAGAGCTAACGCTTTACCGACAGAGCTAACCGGCTATCTGACACTTAACGTCATAAAAAAGTAACTATCAAAAACCCAGTCTAAATATATATTTTTTATTCTTACAAAATGTTGTAAGTAAGCCTTTTTCCTGGCTAACGGAATGGTCGTCAATAGCACGTCTTCAGATCCTAAGTATAGCGTAATAGGAGATGTAATTTAGTCAGACAGCATTATGGAAATACAAAATGTTACAGTTAGTTATTGGTGTGTCTTTAAGGTAACTTGACAATAGCCACTACTGACCTTGACATTTTAAAGGGATAAGAACAAATATATATAACTCTCAAAGTTAGAATTGAAGCTCAAACAAGAGATGGCACTATTAGTGACAAACGCCCCCGAGGTTTGTCCAAGAATGCTAAAGTTCGATGCGCAAAATATGCCAGAATAGTTAAGGTATGACAAATTTTTCGACAAGATAAAAGATTTCTCCGAAGGTAACCTTGACCTTAGAGCTAGGGTATGGGTCTTGAGCATGACACACTAACTCATCATAGGGAACAATTGTGACAAGTAATGTTTGATGATGGCAGAGTTATTGACTGGAGAAGAAACATAAATGTTAACTTTTTAATCTAAGTTTGACTTTGACTTTGAAACTAGAGATTTTGGAATTGTGTATGACACGTCATTTCAATACAGGGAACGTTTATGCCATGTAATTTTAAAATGTCTTCATCGACAGAATATGTATGGAACTGACAAGAAACACACCATGTAAACCGTTAACCTCTAAATGTGACGATTCGACCGTGGAGCTAGTGGTCTGGTTGTTATGCACGACACGTTTTCTCGTTATCGGGGAATATTTCTGCTAATTAATTTCGAAATTTCTTGATTAATGACAGTTACGAACCGGATATGAAACAGACCCTTTTAACCTTTCACATGACTTCCAAGTGTAAACTTGATCTTGGAGCTAGGGGTCTGGGTCTTGCGCGTAATCATTTTGTGGTGTCGAATCTACGTGGTTTTTTTTCATGTTTTGTATTTGTGTGTGTGTGTGTGTGTGTTGTTTTTGTTTTTTCTTTTCGTTTTCATTTTAATTCACGTATTTTTGTTTCTTTCTTTGGTGGTTTGTATTTGTATGTATGCCTTTATATAAAACAACAGTATGTTTATTATTTGCATGGCTTAAATGCATGCATTCAGTCAATATCATCTTTAATATAATGGTAAACTTTTCTGATCTGCCATATCGGTTTATGATACTTCTCTGTTGTGTTGTTACATAGTTCATGAAGGAATCTAAATGTTTACGAGAAAAAACAAGAAGCTGCGTTCAATAAACGCTTGATGCCTCCGGTGGCATCCTTGTCGATACAAAGCAACCTAAGTCCAAAACGCAGTCAAGGTCAAAATGAGGTCAGGTGATGTTTGAAGATGAGGAATGGTCACAAGTTTCATCTGTACTAGTATCAATTCATTCTTGTAAGCAGTATTAATGCTAGATGAAACGGTCCCGTTTGGTTAACCAAGAGACGGCCCATATAAAGCAACTTAAGTCCAAAATGAGGTCATGGTCAAGGTCAAACTCAGGTCAGGTGATGTCTGAAGATGAGGCATGTTCACAGGTTTCATCTGTATTGGTATCAATTCATTCTTGTAAGCGGTATTGATGCTAGACGAAACGGTCCCGTTTGGTTAACCAAGAGATGGCCCATATAAAGCAACCTAAGTCCAAAATGAGGTCATGGTCAAGGTCAACTCAGGTCAGGTGATGTCTGAAGATGAGGAATGTTCACAGGTTACATCTGCATTAGTATCAAGTCATTCTAGTAATGGGTATTGATGATAGACGAAACGTGTCCAATTTGGTTAACCTCGTACGGACGGACGGACAGGACGATCACTATATGCCCCCCGCATCAGTAGATGCCGGGGGCATAAAAAATAATGTCGATGGTGAGTTTCGAACCCACACGGCAAAATATCTGTTTAACATGGACTGTATGCTTTACCACTGAGCTAATTTGCAATTGGTACAAAATCTAGAAATATTTAGATTGTAACATGATGAGTTACGAACCGGATATGAAACAGACCCTTTTAACCTTTCACTTGACTTCTAAGTGTAAACTTGGTCTTGGAGCTAGGGGTCTGGGTCTTGCGCGTAACACATTGCCTCCTTATGGTAAATATTTATGCCAAGTTGTTTCAAAATCCCCTCATGGATAACAGAGTTATATATCGGACACGTAAAGATCTATTATGATATGACTTCTAAATATGACCTTGACCTTAGAGCAAGGGATCTGGGTCTTGCGCGTGACACATTGTCCGATTATAGTTACCATTTATGCCAAGATATTTCAAAATCCCTCCATGGATAGCAGAAATATGGATCGGACACAAAAATAACCCTGTTAACATTTGAACACGAAGTCTGACCTTGACCTTGGAGCTAAGGTTCTCATTTTGATAAATATTTATGCTAAGTACTTTTAAAACCTCTTGATGAATGGCAAAGTTACGATCCGGACACAAAACAGACTCCGACTTCTAAGTGTGACCTTGACCTTGTAGAAAGGGGTCTGAGTGTTACACATGAAACGTCGTCTCATTAAGGTTAATATATTTATGCCAAACTTTTTCAAAATTCCTTCATGGATGACAGAATTACAGCCCGGACAAGAATTTACAAAGTTACGGTCGGACGGACGGACAACGCGATTTTAATATGGCCACCTTCGGGGGCATTAAAATCAAAGACCATACTGTAGTGTAAATAAAAAGTTTTTTGCTGAAACATCTTTAAAGGATGTAAGGATGTTATTAAATAAAATCCTAAAATTATCAAATGTTTCTTTTTTTAATTCTTGAAATAGATACATGTATATATTTAATCACTTAACAACATAATATATTAGGCCCTAACAAAATCTGAAAAATAGATCCCTCAGAAGCAACGAGGACAAAACAAATAGTAAATATTGCAGACTCGATTTGACTGATAGTTGGTTTAATTTGTAAGCTAGTCAGCAGTGTACATGAATTTAGATAATTTACAACCATGCTTTGCACGGAATGAATTTGCAACCATGCTTTGCACGGAATGTCATGGATCAGAGGGATAGACTGGCTATATTCATCACTAAAACCCGGCAAACTGTATGAAATCTAAAGTGGTAGTATATTCATGGCATGGTTGGTCTATAGTTCGCCGTTTGTGTTTCCAATTGCGAACTGCAAACTGGTCTGCAGTTCGCAATTCGTGTTTCCAACTGCGAACTGCAAACTGGTCTGCAGTTCGCAGTTCGCGATTCGAATTGCGAACTGCAAACTGGTCTGCAGTTCGCGATTCGAATTCGAACTGCAAACTGGTCTGCAGTTCGGGATTCGTATTGCAAACTGTAAACTGGGCTACAATTTACGATTCAAATTTCAAAGTGCAGTCTGATCAGCACTGTCCAGCGCATTGCGGACAAGAATGCTTTTCATAATTAGTCTGCAGTTCGCATTTCACGTTTCCAACTGCGAACTGCAAACTCGTCCGCAGTTCGCGTTCCAAATTGCAAACTGCAATCTTGTCTGCTGATTACAATAAAAAATTTCAAAGTGCAGTCTGATCAGCACTTTCTTGCGCATTGCAGACAAGAATGCATTTCACAGTTGGTCTATAGTTCGCAGTTTGTGTTTATAATGAGTGACATGAGGAGGTGACAGTTAAAATTTTGGCTTCTGTTTATTGCTTATTGTATTGAGAATAAATCTAGACCATTTTCGTTGTAAATTTCCTGGAATAAGTTTTATTCTTTGCGAAAAATGTCTACATACGCGTAATTGCTAAACGGCTGTTTTCATGGGGGCATTTTTAGAGGGTGATGTTTCTTAGAACAGATTATTTTTCTTATATACAACATAACATGTCAATATTTTTCTATTTTTGATAAGAAGACATGTTATACTAAATGACCATATATGGTTTTCATATCATTGAAATGCTCTAAAGTGCTGAAAATGAGGTCTGAATGTTTTGTTATTAATATGAAATAAATAAGGAATTGAATTGGTAGAATGTAACCTACATGACAAGAATTCACAAAGACTGTACGGGCAAGGATGAAGTGCCTCGGATATCTCCGTTAATATTCGTAATAACACGTTCATTGCCGAGGATATCCAATTCAATTAAACAGCAGACGATACCGCCAGGGAAAAGTATTAGTTTCCCCGCTATGCGCGGCGCACGTCACTATTAAGTTTAAAGAACATGAAATGTTACATCCCGTGACAAACATGCTATAACTTCTACATGTTTTCATTGTTTATATTTAAGCTTATCTACTAATAAACTTTGATAATGTGGCAGTTGACCTGAATACAATCGACATTGTTTATTGTCCAATAATTGCTTTGCAATAGATCTATGACGGATTATCTTTGAACTCCCCTGGACTTATTAGACTCAACTGCCACATTATCAAAGTTTATTAGTATATTCGTCACCGGTAATTGATATGAGCGGCTCCTCCATAAAAATGTTACTAAATTCATTGGAAGAAATCCTGCAAGATAGAGAAGCTCCATTTCAAGATTTTCATTTCTTCTTTACTTTTCCATTTGCAGATCGCATTTGAAAACGTGAACTGAGAACTGCAAACTGCAGACCAACTGTTAAATGCATTCTTGTCTACATTTTGCTGGACAGTGCTGATCAGACTGCACTTTGAAATTTGAATCGTAAACTGCAGCACAGTGTACAGTTCTCAATACGAATCTCGAACTGCAGACCAGTTTTCAGTTCGAATTTGAATCGAGAACTGCAGACCATTTTGCAGTTCGCAATTCGAATCGCGAACTGCGAACTGCAGGCCAGTTTGCAGTTCGCAATTCGAAAGGCGAACTGCGAACAGCGGACCAGTTTGCAGTTCGCAATTCGAATCGCGAACTGCGAACTGCAGGCCAGTTTGCAGTTCGCAATTCGAAAGGCGAACTGCGAACTGCGGACCAGTTTGCAGTTCACAATTCGAAACGCAAACTGCGAACTGTAGACCAACTGTGAAATGCATTCTTGTCTGCAGTTCTAATGGAGAGGGAGGAAGTGCAGACTTTTCACATTTATGTTTAGCAAACACTTGCCTATTACTTTAAAGTATAAGAGTAACCTTCAAATTCATTTTCATTTTGAATCTTGAACTGCAGACCAGTTTGCAGTTCGCAAGTCGAATCGTGAACTGCGAACTGCAGACCTGTTTGTAGTTCGCAATTCGAATTAAGAACTACGAATTGCGAACTGCGAACTGAGAACTGCAGACCAGTTTGCAGTTCGTAGTTCGAATCGAAAACTAGGAGCCGCAGATTTGCCGGCACTTTGCAGTTCTACTGAAGAGGGAGGAAGTGCAGACCATTAACATTAATGAGCCGTGCCATGAGAAAATCAACATAGTGGGTTTGCGACCAGCATGGATCCAGACCAGCTTGCGCATCCGCGCAGTCTGGTCAGGATCCATGCTGTTCACTTTTAAAGCCTACTGCAATTAGAGAAACCATTAGCGAACAGCATGGATCCTGACCAGACTGAGCGGATGCGCAAGCTGGTCTGGATCCATGCTGGTCGCAAACCCACTGTAGTGATTTTCTCATGGCACGTTTCAAAATTTTATATTTAGCAAATACTGACCTGTTACTTAAAAGTATAAGAGTAACGTTCAAATATATTTTTATTTTGAATCTTGAACCGCAGACCAGTTTGCAGTTCGCAATTCGAATCACGAACTGCGGACTGCAGACCAGTTTGCAGTTCGCAATTCGAAACGCGAACTGCGAACTGCAGACCAGTTTGCAGTTCGCAATTCGAAACACAAACTGCGAACTATAGACCAACTGTGAAATGCGCAAGAAAGTGCTGATCAGACTGCACTTTGAAATTTTTATTGTAATCAGCCGACAAGATTGCAGTTTGCAATTCGGAACGCGAACTGCGGACCAGTTTGCAGTTCGCAGTGGAAACGCGAAATGCGAACTGCAGACTAATTATGAAATGCATTCTTGTCCGCAATGCGCTGGACAGTCAAGTCAAGTCAAGTCAAGTCAAGTCAAAAGTTTATGAAATGTAACAAAGGGCTCCGGCCCAAAATACACTACATAATATATAGTAAGTAAATATATAAACAGTTGTGATCCCACAAAATGTATACATATACAATCGGATAAGTTAAAATACATATTCATAGGTTCAGCACACAGTCGACTAGTAAACATAGGCTGCTGCATATCATATTTAACAGGTCAAACATTATTTAAGAGTTTCTCAAGATACAATGCTGTTAGATATAACACCTTTTCATTATCAGAGCTAAGTATGCTATAAAAACTTTGTATACTTCTGTCAGATGAATACCAATTAAGAAGATACTGATTACGGATCTCACTAAATTTCTCACATTGAAAAAAAGCATGATATTCACATTCAACAATACTAGTGTTACTTCTATTATAACAAAATTGGCAGATACGAAGATACGAGATTCAAAAGGTGTATTGTTGTGCCTACCAGTTTCAACATGCAGCTTATGGCTTGAACAACGAACTTTTGACATTGCTAGTCTGTATTTAAATGGCAAATTTATTGTAAGGTAACGTTCTGTATTTAATAAAGTTTTAAAATGTTTATAATGGTGACATCTACTTGATTCTTCGATAGACTCTTTCCAGTTTTGTTTATGACAATCTATGAGTCTTTGACGAAAAATACTAACGAAGTAGTCAATATTTCCAACATCATGTGAAACCCAAAAATAACCCAAACCATACAAAAATAACAAGTGTTTGACCTGAGTAGCCCAGGTGATTCTACCTACGTTATCAAAAGATTTTAGCATAAAATAACACCGTTTAGGGTAGCTAGAGTTATCCATCTGTATTAGTTAGCTGATCAGACTGCACTTTGAAATTTGAATCGTAAATTGTAGCCAAGTTTACAGTTTGCAATACGAATCCCGAACTGCAGACCAGTTTGCAGTTCGAATTCAAATCGCGAACTGCAGACCAGTTTGCAGTTCGCAATTCGAATCGCGAACTGCGAACTGCGAACTGCAGACAGTTTGCAGTTCGCAATTCGAAACACGAACTGCGAACTGCAGACCAGTTTGCAGTTCGCAATTGGAAACACAACCTCCGAACTATAGACCAACTGTGAAATGCATTCTTGTCTGCAATGCGCAAGAAAGTGCTGATCAGACTGCACTTTGAAATTTTTATTGTAATCAGCAGACAAGATTGCAGTTCGCAATTTAGAACGCGAACTGCGGACCAGCTTGCAGTTCGCAGTTGGAAACGCGAAATGCAAACTGCAGACTAATTATGAAATGCATTCTTGTCCGCAATGCGCTGGACAGTGCTGATCAGACTGCACTTTGAAATTTGAATTGTAAACTGCAGCCCAGTTTACAGTTCGCAGTATGAATCTCAAACTGCAGACCAGTTTGCAGTTCGAATTCGAATCGCGAATTGCAGACCAGTTTGCAGTTCGCAATTCGAAACGCGAACTGCAGACCAACTGTGAAATGCATTCTTGTCTGCAATGCGCAGGACAGTGTTGATCAGACTGCACGTTGACATTTGAATCGTAAAGCGCAGACCAGTTTACAGTTTGCAATTCGAATCGCGAACTGCAGACCAGTTTGCAGTTCGAATTTGAATCGCGAACTGCAGACCAGTTTGCAGTTCGCAATTCGAAACGCGAACTGCAGACCAACTGTGAAATGCATTCTTGTCTGCAATGCGCAGGACAGTGTTGATCAGACTGCACGTTGACATTTGAATCGTAAAGCGCAGACCAGTTTACAGTTTGCAATTCGAATCGCGAACTGCAGACCAGTTTGCAGTTCGCAATTCGAAACGCGAACTGCTAACTTCACACCAAATGTGAAATGCATTCTTGTCTACAATTTGCCGGGCAGTGCTGATCAGACTGCACACTTTGAAATTTGAATCGTAAACTGCAGACTAGTTTGCAGTTCGCAACACGAATCGCAAACTGCAGACCAGTTTGCAGTTCGCAATTCGAAACGAGAACTGCAGACCAACTGTGAAATGCATTCTTGTCTGCAATGTGCAGGACATTGTTGATCAGACTGCACGTTGACATTTGAATCGTAAAGTGCAGACCAGTTTACAGTTCGCAATTCGAATCGCGAACTGCAGACCAGTTTGCAGTTCGCAATTCGAATCGCGAACTGCGAACTGCGAACTGCAGACCAGTTTGCAGTTCGCAATTCGAAACGCGAACTGCGAACTGCAGACCAACTTAACTAAAATCCATATATCTTGTAGTTGATTGTTAAAGGGATACGCATGTGAAATTGTGAATGAAAAAGAAAAGTCCTAAGGCATTATAATAATGACACTCCTCGCACTTCACATATATAAAAACATATCTGTGTTGACTGTGAATATCCCTTTAAAAATTCGATCTTGTAAGAAATCCAATAACATATAACAACAGTATTTTTTCACCCTATGCATGACAACCTCGCGGACACATAGATTATATAGCTGTTAACATCATTGGATTTAAAGTCGATATGTTGTTGTTGTATTCCGTGTGAATATGTTGATTCCGATAGTGTTTGAAAATCAGTTTATTTTGGAGTAAAACATGGCGACTAAAGAACTGGAAATGATGGCAAAATGCTTAATCTTAAATACGCCAAACTTATGTGTATTTCCGGTCACTTAACAACTAGTATATCAGTAAGGTCAGGTATCGTAAGCACGCAAACAGTCTCTGTTTTTAGCGCGACTATTCGAAGAATATGGGAGCTATACTACTCGCCCTGACGTCGACGTGAGCTAGAGCGTTAGCTTCACACAAGTGTTAAAGTTTGCGTACCACCCCAAATATTTTCAAAGTCCATTGAGATATTGCTTACATATTTTGCATACTTGTTTACCATCATGACCCCAGTCTGTAAAAAGGAGGAGGCAACTCTATCAAGCATTTTGACTGAATTATGGCCCCTTTTCGACTTTTTATATGCTTATTGTAATGTTAAAGTTTTACTCATAGCTTATATTATACTCTCAAGCACTGAGAATAGTCGAGCGCGCTGTCAACTGACAGCTCTTGTTATATTTTATTGTTTTAACGTAAATAAAATCAACAGTATTCACTTCATTTTATTTCAATAGCTGCAGTGTTGTATTTACAATAGTATTTGGTATTGTATTGTCCGTAAGTATTGACCTGGCACTCATGAATATTCCGTATGTTTCCGTAAATTAATTTTCGGTGTTCGAACCCAAACAATGATATAGCTATTGAAAAGCCAATTATATACCATCACGTATCATGTGCAGATATAGCTGTGCGGACAAAGCGTTTTGCCAGTAATCTCAGGGTTGAGTGTTCGAGTCCTCTGTCTGACCA
This sequence comes from Mercenaria mercenaria, assembly GCF_021730395.1. Taxonomy (NCBI): domain Eukaryota; kingdom Metazoa; phylum Mollusca; class Bivalvia; order Venerida; family Veneridae; genus Mercenaria; species Mercenaria mercenaria. Next base: position 13,509,428 of record NC_069376.1, on the reverse strand, counting down.
AATTGTTGTTTTTTTTATGATTTTATGTGTAAAAGACAGAAACTTGTCACACTTTCATGTTTTATCAACGAAATACTCTACTATCGATTACCATTCTACTACGTACATAAAACCGTTCTACAAAATGTCGTTTAAAATCTTCAGGACCGGACAAGCATTCATTCATTCAAAGGACGATTCAAAGAACTGTTGTTAGCGATACAAAATGCAATGTTTCATAAAAATATATATAACCATAGATACAAATACAAACACAAGGAATTGTATTTAAAAAAAATGGTTAGAAAATAATTCGAACCCATGGTAACGTGTTTTCAAGTCGAAGAGCTTACCACTACACCACTGTGCCGTTGGTTCTCTAAATTGATTATTTTGATAAATCTAGATATTTTCAGAACACGGATATCACGTGAAATAACGAAAACGCCCGAAAATATTGGCGAAGATTAATGAGTGCCAGGTCAATACTTACGGACAATACATAGCGTAATTTAAATAATTTGCTGCAACGTGCTGTGCGAACACAATATGATTGTTCTATTCAATTCAAGTACTGGAAAACGATTTTAATAGATTCAGTGGCTCACACTGCTCAAGTTTACCATGTCGCCGACTTTTAAATAAACAGCAGATCAAGATTACAAGACTATTGTGGACGCAGTGGTCGAGAGGGCTAAGACGCTTTCCTATGGAGGTGAAGGCCCCTGGTTCGAATCCTGGCTACTCCCATTGCGGTGTGTCCTTGGGCAAGGCACTTTATCACGATTGCCTCAGTCGACCCAGCTGTAAATGGGTACCAGCAAATTGCTGGGGGTGAGGTATAATTGGTTTTAACTGTTCTTAATATAGGGTCGCAGAAAAGCTCTATAGAGCTTATGTTTATTGTTTCACCGAGGTAAATAAAACTTACCTTTACCTTTACTGGCTTCTTCCCTTTAATGATCTCGTTCAAGAATTGGGTGTCTTAAAATTGAATGACATATTTTAAGAGCGAATATGTTGTTTGTGATTTAAATAAATGTTTGAGCTGAAAACCGTTTTTTCTTCTTTTTTTTTGTTTTCAGATGTAAATGAGGATACTAACGACGACTTGTCCATTAGAAAAATGCTAATATATCCCCGAACAATTGTAAACAGTATCGTTGTCATCATTGCGGCGTCGGTATGGTCCGTGCTGGACCCTACATTGGAGCCACATCTACGTGTGGTGGGTATATATGCTATTCCAACATTTGTAAATATGAAATTATTTAAATAGTGTTTAAACCATTTTGTGCCAAAAATGTGTATCTTGCTGACTGGTAAACGACACACTGTTCTCCCAGCTTGATTTTCTGCATGTCTCTGGCAGCGCGTGATAAGTTCATTGCTTCCCGTGATTTATATGTTTGTACCCCATTCCCATCCCCACCACGAAGTTGTAAGGGAGGAGGTATACTCTATCTGTCGTTGTGTTCGTCTGTAGACACAATCTTGTGTTCACTCATTTTCCTCATCCTCTTGGCACACTTTAATGAAACATCACACCTGTGATCAGTAACAACATATTATGGAATGATATTTAGGTAAATATTACACAATGCCTGCTGACTGTTACAATTTACTCACTGACACTCCCATTGTGCTTACTGATATAGTAATCATGCATTTTGGCACCTTTAACACGCTTGTTGACAATGATACCACGCTTGTTGACAATGATACCATGCTTGCTGACAATGATACCATGCGTGCTGGAAGTTACAACTTCTTTGCTGCTTAGACCCTGATGTCTATATCGTAATTTCATTTGGCAAAATGACAGTGCCGTGTACCGTTTTGGAATATTTCAACATGCTATGGTTATACTGGTTAATCTGTAATGCATCCAAGAACAAAATTCACGAAGTGATCAACCAGTAAGGAAAATGTAATCAGGCACTAGGCAAAATGGGAGTAAGCATAATGTCATTTCAAAAGTATATGTCACATTTTGATAACAGGGGGCGCTATGTTCAATTGGTCGTGTTTTTCCGTACTTTGAATAATTATATTTGCCGGAAAGATTATCGAGGATATCCGAATATGTATAGAGATAGATCAATAGTTACTTCCCCTTTTTGCAAATCGCCATTTATCTTAACTTTATTTATTTTTAATGTTGCGTTTATTAACAAGTGACGTGTTATATAAATGGAAGACTTACAGTTTGAAATTCCTGAGATTTCACAAATTAAACTGGCTGTTAAGGACAGAATTTTGCAGATTGCTAATAATGTGTCAAACTGTCATTTTGAACATGTAGAATATGAACTTGAGTCAGTGATGACTGTTTTGACACTTAGCCAAGAGCTAATTAAAATCCGTTATAGACCGGATATTCCCGTTACCTTTCGTGAAAACTACGAACTTGCGCCCCCTGGTATCAAAATGTGACGTGCAATGTTGCACTTTGCATTATGCTTACTTTCAACTTGCTTAGTGGCTGATTGCATCTTTCATATTGTGTGGTCACATCGTGTATTTTCTTCTGTGAGCATTGTAACTGTGCAATGTTGCTTATATACAGTCCCGGCATGTTGAAATATTCCAATACGGTACACGGCACTGTCATTTTGCCAAATGAAATTATGATATAGACATCAGGGTCTAAGCAGCAAAAAAGTTGTAACTTCCAGCACGCATGGTATCATTGTCAGCAAGCATGGTATCATTGTCAACAAGCGTGGTATCATTGTCAGCAAGCGTGTTAAAGCTGCCAACATACATGATTACTATACCAGTAAGCACAATGGGAGTGTCAGTGAGTAAATTGTAACAGTCAGCAGGCATTGTGTAATATTTACCTAAATATCATTCCATAAACAACAGTTGTGTTAGGTTCTTTTAGGAAAAATATCTGCAGAATCATGGGACTTTGTTTCCTTTAATATACTATATACATGTAGTCTGCATATGCAGTCATGAACCAATGCACACAGATTAATGTCTAACCCTAACCCTAACCCTAAAACACTTATTAATCTTACAGAACTGAAATTTATTTTCATAATTAGTAAGTCGTCACCCTTTCTATAAGTTTACGATCTAGTCTAGACCAGTCTGTACGTTTGTACAGCTGTTCTACATTATCTTGATTATGGTTTAACAACAATATATTTTAAAAGTAAACAAGTACTGCACTGTACTACTAGTAAAAGTACTTATGTACCGTACTACTAGTACCATACCGTACCGTACCATACCGTACCGTACCGTACCATACCGTACCGTACCATGCCGTACCGTACCATACCGTACCGTACCATACCGTACCGTACCATGCCGTAGTGGATAAGGTCACAGAAAGAGTCTTTATATAATTAACTGTGAAGGGCAATTAATTGTTTTAAGTTCACTTAGATTCCATACTCGCCAACATACTATTTAACTATGTGGTGCACTACAACTACATTTTTGAGTATTTATAGTAATGAAGTATTTTTAAACGATAGATCTATGTTGCAACTTGTTAGATTTATTGTTAGTTGGTAGTTTGAGTTGCAGCGCACCATATGGTAGTTGTACCAGACGGTATTTATAAATGTGCTGTCTGCGATGCACGTGCATTGTCAAAATTGGCACATTTGTTGTTATCAGAATATTTTAATTTGTTGACCAGTATAATTTCCATTTGTTTTAGTATGGTCTTGGTCCGGAGTTGGTTGGTGTGTTATTTTTAATAATGGCAGCATTTTATTCGGTGACGTCACCAATATGGGGTCGCGTGGCAGACAAGCTAGTGAGTTAACAGCTCTTTTTTTCTTTTTTGTTTCAAAGAAGATGCCTAATTAAGTGATACATGTTTACATTTGATATGAATTCATTCTATATCTTAATTCACATTGAATGTTTGATACCAAATGTGTAAACAGTTCCAAATATTTGTTAAATCGCGAAATACTGTGGCTTATTCTTATAGTTTTGTACTTTACATTTTTGAAACATTATTTATATAAGGAATGTACTGAAACAAAAATATTCAACAAGTATATATATTCAGTGTTACTTTACTGTTATTTTGTCAATATTTTTACTTCAGCCGGACAACAGATTTCTGTTGGTACCTGGTATGTTAGTCTGTGCAGCAGGTCTTCTACTGGTTGGACCGTCACCTGTTCTTGGGTTTGAAATCAGTTTTAAGTAAGTATACCATGCTTTAACTATACACTTATTGATCTACAAGTCGGTCAACCCGAAGTATGTCAAGAGACAAAAGTTAATCCGCTGCTCACCTCGTTTATTACAGAGACACGTATTCAAACATTTTCATCAGTCACTCACGTATTATAAAAAGAGTCAAATCGGATATCTAAAACATGTTTACCGTTTCCAGGAACAACAGAATGGGAACCCCACCCCTTCCAGTTAATATCAACATCGACCTGATATCAAAAGACAGACCTGATAACATTGATATCAAAAGACAGTTGTATGTTATTCTGTTTGTCTTGAAACTCATATAACTTGCCTAGAATAACATATGTCATCGTCTCTTAATTCGTAAAACTTGACTTATGAAGGAAAAAAATAAATTTTTATTTCACGATTTGAAAATTCATCCGTTCTTTTAAAAACATCTGAACGAAACGATACGGCAGCCATATTGAAGACAACTAAGCCAGTGTTTTTCAACTTTCTAATATTCTTATAAAAACTGACAATAAAATCAATATCTTACCTGTCAAAAAATAAAAATCAGCCTCTTGAACGTATTAGAAGATTTATTTCCTCATTTAGAAGCATTTGACTCTGGTAACTATATCACCTTCAGTTCTAGACGCAGACAGAGAGACTTGAAAGTGTCATCACTAAATTTACACTTTGAATAAAAGTTGCATGGGAAAATACAACATATTTCTAGTGCACAACATCATTTCAGATACGCAAATCAAAATAGAGATAAAAAATAATTGCCTTAAAACGTTTTGAATGAAAAAGCTGATAGGCCTACAGTGGATATTACATGAGCTGTGTCTTTTCATATCGAATCAAGTTATTAAACTTATTAAACGAGTTGAACAAAATAATAAAAAGCGCGGCTCTGTGTGGAAAGACACAAATGTTGTATTCGTTTTATCACATGTAAGCTTTTTCTGCTGAAAAATTAAAAGTTCTTCTTTCTTTACCTGTTACAGACCAAGTCAATTCGGCTAACGTCGCCTATACTTTGAACGACGTATATTATCGAATGTAGATCTATGCAATGTAGGCATTGTAACTGAAAATACAAACTTTAAGTAGGAGCTATCTATGTTAAATGCATGTGAAGTTAACTGCATCAGAATACAAGGACTGAAAAAATTATTAAAATATCATTTACTGAAAAAGAATTATTTGGGTTGAAAAAAATGATCCCGGGTGAAATATTTGGAAAAAATGGAGACAACTCCTCAAAGACTTTACGATAGGCTTAGGTGACAATTGACCTAGTACCTCATGCAAACTACCCACTTTTTACCTCTAATCATGAAAAAAGCATGCATACTTGCCACATGGATTAGCAACCTGAATACAAAACTATGTAAAGGTCAAATAATTGATTGCCCTGGGGAAAGTAGGACATATTTTGTGGTGAAATTTGTAAACAAACAGACGATTTTTCTAAAAAAGGCAAAACCCACAGAATTTCACAAGGTGAAATATGTTGAAAAGTCTACTACTGGAAAGAGAACAATCTGAACTACCCATACATATGCGTCAAAGTATGGGAAAAATATCTAGAAATAGACCTTTCTAACGTAAACGTAATTACGAAACGGAATACTGAATCCGTAAAATTTTAGGCTAATTTGTGGTCTAGGGGAGACAATTTCATCCAATAGTAATGCAATAGTATCTCCCTTAGACCATTATTTGCAAATAACATTTACGGATTCAGTAATCAGTTTCCGATTTACGTTTACGTTAGAAATGTCTAATATGAGAAAATCGAAGAAATCAATTTCGAGACTGTTAGATGCATAACTGTGTAATCATACATGGCATTTATCATAGATATGTTACTTTTCCTTTGCACTGATATAACATGGGCAGGATTAGGATTAAGAAACGGTGTTCACTCAACAATTTCACTATATAATTAGATTGTTTCCCTTGCGGAAACAAGGCTTAGGGTAAGTCTCTATGCAATGGCTTCATTTCATTCCCACAACATCAAACTTGTGATAAAAGAAATTAATATATCAGTAGAAGCTTATCATTGGGAAAAATGTATGGCATGAAATAACTGTCAAAATACCGGTTCTTTGAATGTTTTGAAATGTATAAATTGTCTTTTTTAAATTTTCAGTGAATTATGGCTGACAATACTCTCGCTGGTTGTCCTGGGCGTGGGCTCCAGTATGGCGGTGATACCGACCTATGATGTCTATATTGATATTCTAGGGTAATTATCGATAGCTTAGTGTGTGTTTGTGTGTGTGTGTGTGTGTGTGTGTGTGTGTGTGTGTGTGTGTGTGTGTGTGTGCGTGTGTGTGTGTTCGGGTTTGTGTGTGGTTTGAAGCTGAATATCTTCACCACTTCACCAGTTATCTCCCATTTAACAAGTAAAGTTTAGAGGAAGACCCCAGGTGCCACTCGTTGCATTATTTCATCACGGACAGGCGCCATGGCAGAACCAACCGATCTTCCGTAAGCCAGCTCGATGGCTTCCTCACATGAAAAATTCAACGCCCCGAATGAGGCCCAAACCAACATCGGTGATGGGTTAGTGATTTTAAGTCAGTGACCTTAACCACTCGGCCACTGAGGTCTCAACAAGTGCAGAACTTCAGACGCTCAATGTTTTGTTGTGTAGAACATTTTCAGTGAAAGACTACTACATTTCAACTTGTTTTTACAAACATTATATAAGCTAATTGTAGAAACTAAGTATTAATTAGGTGTTGCTGCAATTTTCAGTGAAATCGGATATCCTGAAGACACACGAACATACGGAATGGTATCAGGTCTTTGGGTCTCGATGTATGCCCTAGGGTAAGTCTATATAATGTTGTTATACTGAAAGAACTAAGGTAATCGATTTGTTATTCCAGTCGGCTGTATCTATATTATTACTTATTTCAAGTGTTCACGAAAGGTTGGTAGTTTGAATGGAAATACAATAATTTCACAGTCAATTTGACAATAAATCAAAATTATATGTTGAAATTAGAGTAACAATGAAACGCCTATGAGTGCTGTATAATGATGTATTATACAATAGTATATACTAGTGGTATGATAACACTATACTTGGTACTATATAAACAGTGTGATACGACTATAGTGGACGCAACTTGACCCCGATGGTTGACCTTTGTATTATAATACATAATGAGGCACAAACTATTATTGAAAAGGAGTGCACTGTATACAAACTTACTGCATATAGATATACATGGATACCCTAAGCACCCCTTATTCATACTAATGAAATAATCGATATGAATAATCAGCCTAAGGTCAACCATCGCGGTCAAGTTGCGACTACTATACGTGTTGTATAGATAAGTGATATGTTAGACTATGCATGGTATTATACAATCAGTATGATACAACTGTGTTTTGTATATATGATTAGTATGATACGATTATACGACAGTACGTGGTATTAGACGAGCGATATGATACGACTACGAGTGGTATTAGGCGAGCGATATGATACGACTACGAGTGGTATTAGGCGAGCGATATGATACGATTACGAGTGGTATTATATGAGCGATATGGTACGACTACGAGTGGTATTATACGAGCGATATGATACAACTATGAGTGGTATTATACGACTAATATGATACGACTACGAGTGGTGGTATTACACGAGCGACATGATACAACTATGAGTGGTATTATACAAGCGATATTATACGACTACGAGTGGTATTATACGAGCAATATTATAGGACTACGAGTGGTATTATACGAGTGATATGATACGACTACGCGTGGTATTATACGAGCGATATTATACGACTACGAGTGGTATTATACGACTACGAGTGGTATGATATCAGCGATATGATTCGACTACGAGTGGCATTATACGAACGATATTATACGACTACGAGTGGTATTATACGAGCGGTATGATACGACTACGAGTGTCATTATACGAGCGATATGCTACAACTACGAGTGGTATTAGACAAGCGATATGATACGACTACGAGTGGTATTATTCGAGCAGCATTTAAAGAGATATTTCGGAAACCATTATTGTATTCGACACGTGTATCAAGGATTGTAAGCAACGATTTTAAAGTTGCTTGTTTTAGCAAATGAGAGTTTACCCTTTATTCTCGTTTCAACCTGCAGCAGCAGTACGGGGAGTTAAACATAACTGCTGGTGCCTGTCCCTGTAATTATTTCAGGTTAATTGTGCAGTGTGCTCATTTTATCTTTCAGAGATTTTGCGGGTCCAAGTCTCGGTGGTTTTCTGTTTGATACGATCGGGTTTGAATGGTTGACTACATGGATAGCTGCCGCATGTGTTTTCACTGTAAGTAAACAGAACTTTTCGCCATACTAGTTTTTGTCTCTATGGCGACCTTAATGATTTTCGCAAATTGCGTTCTTTTTTATGGATAGGGACTTACGCCTTCGTTTACAGAATTAACAACAGTGTAATTAATATGAAACTTTATAATGCTTACACAAACTAGCGAAAGTAAAAAAAAAAGAAAAAAGACAATTTTTGACAGATCTTATAATTCGGCGTGCCACCACAGCCGGACATAAGTTTCACGAAAACTAACATTACTGTTTTTGTCTAATTCTTCTTTTCTATTTTATGTATTTTGCTCAAATTCCTTACATGGTAAAATTCTTAGTTTCTCTGAGATAATTAACATAAATATGAATTATATCGGGGCCGTACGTAGTAGCAGTCACATACACTTTAAATGCGGTCCTATAATGTTGCTTTTCCGAAAAGCCGTTTTCTTTCCTTTTTCTCTTCCTTCTTTTTTTTTTTTGGATTTTCCCTGACCCCACCTCTGGATCCGCGCATGGACAGTTGAATATAAATATACATAATGTCACAACAAAAACGGAAGTTTTTGTGGCACAAATGACTGCAACCGTGTCTATGCCTTAAAATTGTGATTTTAGGTGCAATACATATACATATTTATCATATATAGTAAGATATTTCGAATATATTTGATCAAAAGTGGATCTAGGTTTGGATATAAAGGGAGCGTGGACCTTCCATTAGGGTTCGCGGACACGCCCCTCGGATTAATGTTCGCAAATATACCCCAAACTTTCAGACGAACGTACATTTGACAAACATAGTGCATAAATTTTGACAATTTAGCACTATAAGATAGAATGCTATTGACACGGTTTGTGAGTGAAAGCGAGCCGACATTTGTGTCTGTTGCATGGTACATTAGGGTAATCTCGCTAGATTTTAGAGGGCGCGCACGCGCTGGCTACAATCACTCCGGATGGACCCGCTTTTCCATGTTTAAGTCCGTATCTTATGATAGAGTATTTTATTGAATGATGGATATGATAAATCTTAGAGTACTGTTTGATTCACGAACTCTGAAGCATTATTTTTTTGTGAGATTGTCCACTTAAGTAATTGATTTATGTCAACCTTTTAATATCTGTATTAAGGTACTAGTATTAGGCCCATAATAGAGTACCTCCTTTTCGAAGAGTATTTAATTCCTACCATAAACCTATTTTGATAGCAATTTTCAGGGGGGCGTAGGTTCAAGCCTCACTGAGACCAATGTTTTCCCCTTATTTTCCTTTTTTTCTAGTAAGATTTTACTTCTTTCAAGACTTGTTATTGGTTTATTTACAAAAATGAAAACAAAATCATTTGATAAGCGATTTCTTACTGTTCAAAGTGAATTTACCTCTGAAACAGAAGGGGTAGAGTTAGACATCTTTAAAAATACTGAGTTACGTGCGGTGAAAGTTCTCTATTTTGCTTTCATTCTTTTAGATTATATATTGTGAAAGAAATGTAGGTAGGTTTTACTTCTGCCCCAAGGTTATTTTTGAATGAAGTGAACAAAATTCAAAACAGCCCCGCAGGATTCAGCCTTGATTTTTAACGTTAGTTAGAATTCTGTCTCATTAAATTTGTTTACTTGAGGCACCCTAGAAAAAAAAAGATATTGACAAGTTTTATTTTAAGTTTTATAATTGTTTACCAATAGTTTGATGTTTCTTTCATAAAAATAATGGTATATTGAATTCTCTGCGACGGTTTTTGATAAAGGTCGCCACTTTGAAATTTGTCTCTACTTTAGCTTGAGGAAATACCATAAATTACACAAAATTTATAAAAAACGGCACGGTAAAAGTTTTTAAAAATTTGCAACACAGTGCGAAGCACGGCCAACTATAAGAATATACCAAGCAAAAGCCATTTCTTAAACATTACTATTAGGGGCCTATTACCTTAAGCCAGCTTGTATAGTATACATTGACAAACAAAAAGTAATCTAAAACATCGTTCATACTATGATTCCTTTTCTTTGCAGGGTATTTTAATCTGTGTTACGTGGTTTATTGAAAAGAAATGTTGCCAGAAAACACGTCAGCAGACGTCAGTAGCACGAGTTCATAATGACGTCACAGAGAAAACACCGTTACTGGCCTCTGTACCGGAAACGGATGTGTTAAACACGTACCCGCCCGGATCTACGTATTCCTCATCTTATTCAGCCGTGTGAACACAGCTTGGTTATTGCTGTTTTACAGCTAAATTAGTATTTCATTTTAGCTTTCGAATCTATTTCGCTTGTCGTAGGAAAGATTTAAGTTATAAGCAAATTATAGGAGGGTGCTGAAACACTGGTTGAACTATTTTCTCCTGTACAGAAAGGGTCGTTGGTTTTATTAGCTCATCTGATTTTTTGAAAAAAAAATGATGAGTTATTGTCATCACTTGAGCGGTGTCGGCGTCTGCATCGGCGTTGCCTGGTTAAGTTTTATGTTTAGGTCAGCTTTTCTCCTAAACTATCAAAGCTATTGCTTTGAAACTTGGAATACTTGTTCACCATCATAAGCTGACCCTGTATAGCAAGAAACATAACACCATCTTGCTTTTTGCAAGATTTATGGCCCCATTTGTACTTAGAAAATATCAGATTTCTTGGTTAAGTTTTATGTTTAGGTCAGTTTTTCTCCTAAACTATCAAAGCTATTGTTTTGAAACTTGGAATACTTGTTCACCATCATAAGCAGACCCTTTAAATCAAGAAACATCACTCCATCCTACTTTTAGCAAGAATTATTGCTCCTTTTGGACTTAGAAAATCAGTTTTCTTGGTTAAGTTTTAGGTTTAGGTCAGCATTTCTCCTAAACTATCAAAGCTATTGCTTTAAAACTTGCAACACTTGTTCACCATCATAAGTTGACCCTGTACAGCAAGAAACATCACTCCATCCTGCTTTTTGCAAGATTTATGGCCCCTTTTGGACTTAGAAAATATCAGATTTCTGGGTTAAGTTTTATGTTTAGGTCAACTTTTTCTCTTAAACTATCAAAGCTATTGCTTTGAAACTTGCAACACTTGTTCGCCATCATTAGCTTACCCTGTACAGCAAGCAACATAACTCCATCCTGCTTTTTGCAATAATTATTGCCCCTTTTGGACTTAGAAAATCATTTTCTTGGTTGAGTATTATGTTTAAGTCAACTTTTCTCATAAACTATCAAAGCTATAATAATTGCTTTAAAACTTGCAACAGTTTTTCACCATCATAAGCGGACGCTGTACATCAAGAAACATAACTCTTTCCTGCTTTTTTGCAAGAATGATGACCCTTTTTAGACTTAGAAAATCATGGGTAGGACAATATTTCTATTATACAAAAAAAAAATCAGATGAGCGTCAGAACCCGCAAGGCGGTGCTCTTGTTATATATGTGGGGATATTCAGAAAACTACTTTACGCCTAAAAATCAATAACTTTGAACACGATTCATTGTAACAATAGAAAGTAATGGTAACGAAGTATCAACGAATACTACAAACAAAGTTTCGGTGCACATGAATGCAATGATCAAATAGGGAGAATAACGTTATTGTCTCATCTTTCTTGTCTCTCTTTTTAAATCGAACGTGCATATTTATTGAAGATTTGAAACATCAGGTATTTTATTGTCTCAAACTTAAATATACATGAACTATAATTCCGTATGGTTGGAGAAGCTATTTGTTTGGCAACTTTTTACCTTGTAAGTTTTCTGAAACACTTTTAAATAGATTTATGTTATATATTTTTTTTTTTTGGGGGGGGGGGGGTGGTTAACGTCGCACCGACCGACACATGATAGGTCATATGGCGATTTCCAGCTTCGATGGTGGAGTAAGACCCAAGGTGCCCCTCCGTGCATTATTTCATCACGAGCGGGCACCTGGGTAGAACTACCGACCTTCCGTAAGCCAGCTGGATGGCTTCATCACATTAAGAATTCAACGCCCCGAGTGAGGCTCGAACCCACATCGATGAAGGGCAAGTGATTTGAAGTCACTCGGCCACGGAGGTCCCTGTTATATTATATTATTTCATAAAGTACGTTTGACTTTGTAAGAAGCTATTATAAGCACTATAATACTCATGTTATGTGTTCGTTATTTCAATCCATATATATATCTGTGATGCAAGTATATGATAATTATTATTTTCAAATATTGTTAATTAACGTTGCCATGTTATCTGAATAAAATAGAAAAGTTTTCTTACATTGTATACGTTCTTTGTCGACATGTTTTAAAGCAGTTTTCCCCAAAGGCATTTCAATTTAGTGGACAACAACAAGCGCGATTCTACTTTGGCCTGGAAGTTTTAGTTACAATACAATACAATACAATACAATACAATACAATACAATAAGTTTAATTTCAAGTCGGCAAGACACAAACATATGAAACATAAGCTCTGATGAGCTTTTTAACCGACCATTAACAAATATATATATATGAGGTCAACAAGAATATAAGTAGCTGTAAAAGAAAATGTTATATATCTAAAAAGCACACAAATTAAGCACATCTAAAGCTGTGGAAAAGCTGCTGATCCTGACCATAGGCCTAAAAACTTCTATAAGAACTTATGTAAATAAAAAACTGAATTAGCAAAACCAGCACAAAAGTGTGACAGAAAAGAAAAATGGTTTTAAAAGATCAATTATCCCCTCAAATTTTGTCTTCAATAAAATTACACAAGGAAATAGCGCCATACTGACCTGATCTGTGAAATCCAATATGGCGACATGACTCGTGTATTAAGCATTACAGTATTGTTCTGCATGAAGTTTTCAGTGGATTTTATTCAAACATCTGTGTCTTGAAGGGTTGTGAACAAATATTGATCTTAATCATTATCTGACTAGCAGATACTTTCAATTTTTCATCCATAAGCCGCTTAATCTAAACGGGACGTTCTTTTACGGCGACAACAAAATATCATTATTAACAGATTATCTCATTGTCAGCCATAAGTAGACAGTAAAAAAGTTAGATGCAAACTTGTGCTAAAACTCGTTGATCTGATACAAGTAAGCCTGCAATTTGATCGCGGCTAAGATGGATGCTAGATTTTTCCGCCTCCACAGTTCGGTGCTTATGATTAAACTACTAGAGAGGATAAAACCCGGTATGCGAAATCCGGAACGGATAATACAGAAATGGTCTCTATTCGATTGTGAATTGGCCATTTTTAATTGATTTTTTTTTAAGTAGACGAATATCAACCTGTTTAAAAAGAAATAAAACGTATTTTTCTGGATTTAAAGAACTCTAAAGAGAAAAATATTTGGCATGCAAAAATCAAAATGTATTTTCAATGGCCTTACGGATGACCTTTTGTATAAAGACACTTGCCGTAATTACTTTCATTTGTCTTGTTACTGCACTTTCAGCGTGGTCAGATTTAGGAACAAGTATCTGGGTTTATTTTGCAAGCACGGTCTATTTTAGGAATGTCATACTAGTTAGACCTGTTGGTATTTCACTTATAACACATTTGACATCTTTCACAAACTCCTGTACGAACTCCAAGTAACGTTCGGTTAAGAAAACGTGTTTTTCTGTAATAACTGTAAAAACACCCAAATGGCTACTTCGACAGTGTTCCTTGAATACCTGCAATTCCAAATTCAGCTCTTTAGAAACTTTAATGGGCTTTGGAAATACAATTAAATTCTTGTCACATTTATAATCCTCAATTAAAATCTTCTGCGTAGACCTTCGCTGAGTTAGATAAATTGCCAATACCCGTGGTACAAACGAACCAGTAAGAGATTTAAGCAGAAGTAGTGGTGGTTCATCGTTAGGCCTACAAGCAGTTTGTTCAGGTTGTACATGCACACGGAAATGGCATCCGAATATTGGTATACTACGATAACGTTTGTATTCTTGCGTTTCAACAGTTATAAACCTACCAGTTCTTTCTTGGTTAATAAACTTGTCCATTGAAATAAAACAGGTTGTTGCTAGATAGTCAGAAATATCGTGTTCCTCTTCATTTGTCAAAATTTTAGTCGGAATTACCGCTTTCCTGAAATCATGTTTACTCATGATTGGAAATCTTATTTGGTAAATTATCTCCCCTAGATTGAGTCTGGAATTTTCCGGATTTATTTCTAAGCTATTCGCTCTGCATTGGTTTTCAGACCAATTTATGCAAGCGTTGAAAATATTCACTTCCTCGCTCAATAAATCATCATTTTTTACAAGTTCCAGCAGTGTGGAATGTGACACTTCTAAGAAACCGTCCGTTTTGGAAACCTCATCAAAATGTTCTAGCATAAACTTAAAACAATGACTCTGGAGAATTTCTAAGTCAAAGAAAATTGCCTGCTTATGAATGAAACATGTATTTTCAGTATCGATGTTGTCTTTCAGAAATTCAACACACTTTTCTTGAAGACCTGTAATATCGTACTTTCTTGCCGCATACACACAACGCAAGACGTTATTTCCGTTTAAATTCGCTGTACCGCAATAAACAAATCTGGAAAATAAAACACGTGAACACGTGACTGAATAATAAGTTCTAAATAAAATACAATAACCGTTCTTCAGGTAAAGCCATATAGATCATTCTACAAAATAAAGACACACTGATCAGTCTTTATATAACATTGTCCAATCTTCAATATAAAGACAATGTATAGATACATTGGTCAATCTTCGAAGTATAGACTTCATGTATAGAATATATATACATGTATCAGTCTTCAAACTACAGAAAAAACAGTCTGCAAAGTATCGATATATTGCCCAATCTTCAAAACAAAGACAATGTATAGATACATTGGTCATATAGGTACATTGGTCATATAGGTACATTGGTCATATAGGTACATTGGTCATATAGATACATTGGTCATATAGATACATTGGTCATATAGGTACATTGGTCATATAGGTCATATAGGTACATTGGTCATATAGGTACATTGGTCATATAGGTACATTGGTCATATAGGTACATTGGTCATATAGATACATTGGTCATATAGATACATTGGTCATATAGATACATTGGTCATATAGGTACATTGGTCATATAGATACATTGGTCATATAGGTACATTGGTCATATAGGTACATTGGTCATATAGGTCATATAGGTACATTGGTCATATAGGTACATTGGTCATATAGATACATTGGTCATATAGGTACATTGGTCATATAGGTACATTGGTCATATAGATACATTGGTCATATAGGTCATATAGGTACATTGGTCATATAGGTACATTGGTCATATAGATACATTGGTCATATAGGTACATTGGTCATATAGGTCATATAGGTACATTGGTCATATAGGTACATTGTTCATATAGATACATTGGTCATATAGGTACATTGGTCATATAGATACATTGGTCATATAGGTACATTGGTCATATAGGTACATTGGTCATATAGATACATTGGTCATATAGGTACATTGGTCATATAGATACATTGGTCATATAGATACATTGGTCATATAGGTACATTGGTCATATAGATACATTGGTCATATAGGTACATTGGTCATATAGGTCATATAGGTACATTGGTCATATAGGTACATTGGTCATATAGATACATTGGTCATATAGGTACATTGGTCATATAGGTACATTGGTCATATAGATACATTGGTCATACAGATACATTGGTCATATAGATACATTGGTCATATAGATACATTGGTCATATAGGTACATTGGTCATATAGGTCATATAGGTACATTGGTCATATAGGTATATTGGTCATATAGATAAATTGGTCATATAGGTACATTGGTCATATAGGTACATTGGTCATATAGATACATTGGTCATATAGGTACATTGGTCATATAGGTCATATAGGTACATTGGTCATATAGGTACAACGGTCATATAGATAAATTGGTCATATAGGTACATTGGTCATATAGATACATTGGTCATATAGGTACGTTGGTCATATAGGTCATATAGGTACATTGGTCATATAGGTACATTGGTCATATAGATACATTGGTCATATAGGTACATTGGTCATATAGATACATTGGTCATATAGGTACATTGGTCATATAGCTCATATAGGTACATTGGTCATATAGATACATTGGTCATATAGGTACATTGGTCATATAGGTACATTGGTCATATAGATACATTGGTCATATAGGTACATTGGTCATATAGGTCATATAGGTACATTGGTCATATAGATACATTGGTCATATAGATAAATTGGTCATATAGGTACATTGGTCATATAGGTACATTGGTCATATAGATAAATTGGTCATATAGGTACATTGGTCATATAGGTACATTGGTCATATAGATACATTGGTCATATAGGTACATTGGTCATATAGATAAATTGGTCATATAGATACATTGGTCATATAGATACATTGGTCATATAGGTACATTGGTCATATAGATTCATTGGTCATATAGGTACATTGGTCATATAGGTCATATAGGTACATTGGTCATATAGGTCATATAGGTACATTGGTCATATAGATACATTGGTCATATAGATAAATTGGTCATATAGGTACATTGGTCATATAGGTACATTGGTCATATAGATACATTGGTCATATAGGTACATTGGTCATATAGATACATTGGTCATATAGGTACATTGGTCATATAGGTCATATAGGTACATTGGTCATATAGGTCATATAGGTACATTGGTCATATAGGTACACTGGTCATATAGATAAATTGGTCATATAGATACATTGGTCATATAGGTACATTGGTCATATAGATACATTGGTCATATAGGTACATTGGTCATATAGGTACATTGGTCATATAGATACATTGGTCATATAGGTACATTGGTCATATAGATAAATTGGTCATATAGGTACATTGGTCATATAGGTACATTGGTCATATAGGTACATTGGTCATATAGGTCATATAGGTACATTGGTCATATAGGTACATTGGTCATATAGATACATTGGTCATATAGATACATTGGTCACATAGGTACATTGGTCATATAGGTACATTGGTCATATAGATACATTGGTCATATAGATACATTGGTCATATAGGTACATTGGTCATATAGATACATTGGTCACATAGGTACATTGGTCATATAGGTACATTGGTCATATAGGTACATTGGTCATATAGATAAATTGGTCATATAGATACATTGGTCATATAGGTACATTGGTCATATAGATACATTGGTCACATAGGTACATTGGTCATATAGGTACATTGGTCATATTGATACATTGGTCATATAGGTACATTGGTCATATAGATACATTGGTCATATAGGTACATTGCTCATATAGGTACATTGGTCATATAGGTACATTGGTCATATAGATACATTGGTCATATAGATACATTGGTCATATAGATACATTGGTCATATAGGTACATTGGTCATATAGATAAATTGGTCATATAGATACATTGGTCATATAGGTACATTGGTCATATAGATACATTGGTCATATAGGTACATTGCTCATATAGGTACATTGGTCATATAGGTAGATTGGTCATATAGGTACATTGGTCATATAGATAAATTGGTCATATAGATACATTGGTCATATAGATACATTGGTCACATAGGTACATTGGTCATATAGGTACATTGGTCATATTGATACATTGGTCATATAGGTACATTGGTCATATAGATACATTGGTCACATAGGTACATTGCTCATATAGGTACATTGGTCATATAGATACATTGGTCATATAGGTACATTGGTCATATAGATACATTGGTCATATAGGTACATTGGTCATATAGATACATTGGTCATATAGGTACATTGGTCATATAGGTACATTGGTCATATAGGTACATTAGTCATATAGATAAATTGGTCATATAGGTACATTGGTCATATAGATACATTGGTCATATAGGTACATTGGTCATATAGGTACATTAGTCATATAGATACATTGGTCATATAGGTACATTGGTCATATAGATAAATTGGTCATATAGGTACATTGGTCATATAGATACATTGGTCATATAGGTACATTAGTCATATAGATAAATTGGTCATATAGGTACATTGGTCATATAGATACATTGGTCATATAGGTACATTGGTCATATAGGTCATATAGGTACATTGGTCATATAGGTACATTGGTCATATAGATACATTGGTCATATAGGTCATATAGGTACATTGGTCATATAGGTCATATAGGTACATTGGTCATATAGATACATTGGTCATATAGGTCATATAGGTACATTGGTCATATAGGTCATATAGGTACATTGGTCATATAGGTACATTGGTCATATAGATACATTGGTCATATAGGTACATTGGTCATATAGATACATTGGTCATATAGATACATTGGTCATATAGGTACATTGGTCATATAGGTACATTGGTCATATAGGTACATTGGTCATATAGATACATTGGTCATATAGGTACATTGGTCATATAGGTACATTGGTCATATAGATACATTGGTCATATAGATACATTGGTCATATAGATACATTGGTCATATAGGTCATATAGGTACATTGGTCATATAGATACATTGGTCATATAGGTACATTGGTCATATAGATACATTGGTCATATAGATACATTGGTCATATAGATACATTGGTCATATAGGTCATATAGGTACATTGGTCATATAGATACATTGGTCATATAGGTACATTGGTCATATAGATACATTGGTCATATAGATAAATTGGTCATATAGATACATTGGTCATATAGATAAATTGGTCATATAGGTACATTGGTCATATAGATACATTGGTCATATAGGTACATTGGTCATATAGGTACATTGGTCATATAGATACATTGGTCATATAGATACATTGGTCATATAGGTACATTGGTCATATAGGTACATTGGTCATATAGGTACATTGGTACATTGGTCATATAGATACATTGGTCATATAGATACATTGGTCATATAGGTACATTGGTCATATAGGTACATTGGTCATATAGATACATTGGTCATATAGATACATTGGTCATATAGATACATTGGTCATATAGGTCATATAGGTACATTGGTCATATAGGTACATTGGTCATATAGATACATTGGTCATATAGATAAATTGGTCATATAGGTACATTGGTCATATTGATACATTGGTCATATAGATAAATTGGTCATATAGGTACATTGGTCATATTGATACATTGGTCATATAGATAAATTGGTCATATAGGTACATTGGTCATATTGATACATTGGTCATATAGATAAAAAGTAGGCCTGTAGAAACATCGATCAATGTTCTAAGTGTATATGTTAATTAATATTCGAAGTATAAAAACACTTCTCAATCTCATAAAATAGAAAAAGTAGTAAACCACAGGTCGCTCAACACGAATAATTGATTTGTTGTAAGTTCGATTCCGGGATGGTAGTAGAAATACAAGCTACCGTGGTTGAGGAGAACGTAACATTTATTTGTATACATGTATATTGGTTTGGTATAAAACGTGCACTTTCATTGTTCTAAAGAGTATAAATTACTTTTGCAATATTTGCATGTGCACAAAATTGTTTTAAAACCCTGCTTTAATATACATTAAGGCAAATTATAAAAATAACGGAATGAAGTTATACCTTAACAATTCTTCCATAATTTCGGGTTCAATATCCTCTATTGGTGCTGTGTCTGCATTGTTCGCGAGAGGTCCATTAAACATAGCTTGAAACACTGCACTTTGTCTACAAAGTATAAACTTATGAGCTGGAATACCAACGACTGGAATGCACGTGTTGTCATTGGCAACGGAAGAATAACTTGAACGGTGAAGATAGTTTTCTGCTGAATCTTGTTGCACTGTTCTCTCATCTTCAGAAAATGTAAACATTATATCCGACTTATGTTTGGAAAGGAAAAAGTCACAGAAATCTTTGACATCTTCTAGGAGTTCCCCTTTCTCAGCCATACTGAAAAACATTTATAACAAAACAGAACTTTAGGAGAAAATAAAACATTTTGCAGTTTGGTTAGTTAGGAAGTTGACAAACGTAAGAGATATTAAACATATAATGAAATATTCTAAAGATGCTACTTACGTATAGCCTCATGTTTCAAGTCTCTGACAACTGCCCCGGGGAGTCAACTCTTTGGCTCAGTGATTAGAGCATTTGCCTTCCACCAATGCGATCCAAGTTCGATCCAGCCACAAACACGTGGGATTTTTTTTTCATTAAAATTCTATCCTCTTCAATTTTGTTAGATCTACGTCCAAAAGTTAAGACGGGGCCTCGTGCGGGTTACAGACTTTATCTAGTGCCTAAAATGTCACGTTCTCTGTCAAAATGGCATCAAATTTTAGCAGTATATCACGAAACAACAGAAATTATCAGTAAACAAACAACATCTTGACAAACAACTCATCTGTCTAATACGTGTTTTACTGTGTTGGATATTTGAAATATTCCTAGGGGAATTGTCCTAAGTGAATGCCACTTGCAAAGACATTTATGTAAACAATTGTCAAAAGAAAAACGATGTTGTACCTTGTTATGTTGTTTAAACACTGATACGTTATTGCATAACAATTTTTTAAAATGGTGATGAAATGTCCAGAAGTGTAGCCCGTTCCGGATTTCAATATAGATTCTATATGAGTAAACTGACATTGGTGTCGTAGAATAATATACACGTTTTATATGCTGTTTAATTTTCATGTAAAACAATGCTTCCTTTCTATGATGATGTTTATTCTCCGGAACATGGATCAAATTCTTCAAGCCACCATCAATGATGACTCTTTGAAGAGGAGAAGAGCTGAAAACAAACGATTCTAACATGGCTCGATTTGATATCCAGTTAAACAAAGAAGAAAATCAAGCTCTGTATATTTAAGAAATAATATATCTCATCGGTGATTTGTCGCTGAATAAATCACTGCTTGGAGTTCAGATGCGAAGGAATTATATCACGAGGGCGTAGCCCGAGTGATATAATGCTACGCATCTGAACGACAAACAGTGATTTATTCAAGAGCAAATCACTAAATGAGATATATTATTTCGATTCTAACACGTTATCAAGGACTTTAAAGTACACCTTGTCGGCATGCATTAAATATTTGTCCGTTTTCAATCGGGTTCTTTTCCAGCGCGCCGTTACGCCGCTTGACGCTATGACGTAATAGGTGTGACGTCAGAACAGTGAATTGTTGTTTAATAAATCACTGTCTCCAGCCTTCTTTGTTTAATAGGAAAATGAATCGGATCGTGTTAGAATCTGCGGTAAACAACGGTTGACGCGCCAGAGCATTATGATGTCAATTATGACGTCAAATTGCCGCATGACGTCCGATACATTACTCCTCCGGTAAATGAAGTCCAGCATAATATTTTTTTTGTTTTTTGTTTGTTTTGGGTTTAACGCCGTTTTTCAACAGTATTTCAGTCATGTAACGGCGGGCAGTTAACCTAACCAGTGTTCCTGGATTCTGTACCAGTACAAACCTGTTCTCCGCAAGTAACTGCCAACTTCCCCACATGAATCAGAGGTGGAGGACTAATGATTGCAGACACAATGTCGTTTATCAAATAGTCACGGAGAAAGCATAATATTTATTATAATATATCAATGAGCATGTCAGAATGAAAACAATAAAGGCTCTCTTGTGATTTATCGCCTAATTTACCAAGGTACATCGTTCAGATGCTTCAGTATTTAACCACTCGGGCTAACGCCCTCGTGGTTCAATTCCTACGCACCTGAACTCTGAACCGTGGTAAATTAGACGATAAACCACTCGAATGCTTTGATTATTTGTTAAATAACAAACAAAAACACACTTTCGAATTGAACGCAATTAAGTACACCAATAATATGCTCAATAAAGATGTTATCAGTGAGGCCATACAACATACATGTATTGTTACGAATTTTATTTCTTAAACTTTGATATCTTACCTTACTTTTTTGCCTGACAAACCATCAAATATTTTAATTCATTGTAACTAAAAAGATCCCATTAAACAGCTTAAAAATCAGTCCAAAGAATCCAGGTATAAATATAATGTATACACTCGGTACGTATGCAAATGAATCACATTTTACGCATGGAAAGTTTTGTTTAAACTGCGCAGTACGACTTACATCAGTGTTTACACTTGATAACATGCATTTCAGCCTTTACCTGCTAAATTTCTAAAATTTACTTGTTAATCATTCAATTCTAGCCGTGCCATTTATCATTTGGAGATATGTTCACTCTTGGTCTGCACATACCGCAAAGGCAGAGAATCACTTTTCGCCAGCAGGCTAAAGGTTAGACTACGGTGTTCCGTTTGGACAATCGTGACTTTTTATTTAAAACTAAACCGCGATGCACGATGGTACGATGACGAAAACGCGATGGCACGGTGATGAAACAACGATAGTACGATGGTGAAAACTCGATGGCACGATGATGAAATCGCAATGGTACGATGGTGAAATGTCGATGTAATGTCGCGTTTTCATCATCGTACCATCGCGTTTTCACCATCGTATCATCGTAACATCGCGTTTTCATCATCGTACCATCGCGTTTCCACCATCATGTCATCGCGTTTTCATCATCGTACCATCGCGTTATCACCACCGTACCATCGCATTTTCACCATCGTACCATCGCCTTCCGGTGGTCATGCGCAGTGGTACAGTATATGTGGCTTGATATAATCTCATTTTCACATTGCATTATGTACCTTCTACATCCTAATAACTTAAAGAATAAGCTGAGTTTGAATAACACCTTGTGACTATTACACCCGGCTTTTTATTTACTTTCATATATACATAAAATACAGATCATTTGGTGAAACATTTTGCAAAACAGCATAATCTAAATGGTAAATTTCTTCTCACAGTATACATTGAGATACATTCATCTATTGTTGACAAAAATACAAGTGCACGGGACTACGCATTTCTAACCGGAAAGCGATGGTACGATGGTGAAAACGCGATGGCACGATGGTGAAATACGATGGTACGATGACGATAACGCGATGGCACGATGGTGAAAACGCGATGGTACGATGGCGAAAACGCGATGGTACGATGATGATAACGCGATGGTAAGATGGTGAAAACGCGATGGTACGATGGTGAAAACACGATTGCACGATGGTACGATGATGAAAACGCGATGGTGCGATGGTGAAAACGCGATGGTACGATGATGAAAACGCGATATTACATCGACATTTCACCATCGTACCATCGCGATTTCATCATCGTGTCATCGCGTTTTCACCATCGTACCATCGTTGTTTCATCATCGTGCCATCGCGTTTTCGTCATCGAAGCATCGTGCATCGCGGTTTAGTATTAAGTAAAAAGTCACGATTCAACGGAACACCGCATTAGACATCCTAACAATCAGTTACTCGTTTAACTTTTCTTATTTAATATAACCCATTTAATATTCAGTATAAAATGTTACTGACAGGTATAAAAGACACTGGGACTTCCTACAAATCCATGAATCGCGCTAGCTCAGTGATTTTTACAGTAGCTTGTTACAAAAATAAGTGGTTTGCTTTCCGTGACAATCTGATTAAAGTACATGTACTTGATCTTCTAAACGAAGATCTGAGAATGACCCATTCACATTCGTATATTTTGGATTTCCAATATTTCAATTTTTATTTTCGCAAATCTATTTTATTTGAACCAATCAGACGACCTGTTCAAATATCTCGTAGTAAGAATAATGTGCAGTCAAACAGACTCGAATCCGTGACCCCTTGCTTACAGAGCAAGTGCTTTATCGACTGAGCTAACCGGCCACCTGGGCCCGTATACATAAAGCTCCTAAGGGAAAATTATCCCTAAAGGACTAACTAAGGGAAACGTTTCAAAGCATTTTGTGGACAATCGAAGACATAGTTGGAATGTCTAACAATATTGTCACATTCATTCTGGCATAGTAATGAAGATTATCAATAAATCTTATAAAGTTTACAATTTTCTTTTGTGCTATGTTGTTTAGGAAATTTTACAAAGTTAAGGATTTTCCTAAGTTTTCTCCTTTGGAGCTTTATGAACACGGGCCCTGATCCTAGAATTATTAAGAATTGTAAATATCAAAAACCAAGGTTAAATATAGACTTGCCTAATGTTGAAAGGTAAGCTCTGATTGGCTAGCGAGGTTACTATGGACACCGACTGTACCAGGGCGAGGTCACTATTGACACCGACTGTACCAGCGCGATGTTACTATGGACACCGACTGTACCAGCGCGGAGTCCAATGTGTCCCCTTCTTTATTCCTTTTATCTTCCTGTGTTAAACTTTCCTGTGTCTGTTCAAGTGTTTGTGCGTGCTGGTCGAGTGCACGTGCGCGTGATGTTGGCTGTGCTTTGGTGAAGTTCCATGTTCCGAATTAGGTTCCGAAATTGGACTTGGAGTAATAACTAGATTTAGTTTTGAATGTTCTTGAAAACAAATGTAAGGGAGGAATCAGGTTCTATCTATGTAGTCGTTATTCTAGATTTATCAAACTTATATCACAAAAAACGCAACCTGCCAGAGAAATACCTCGGTAACGCACTCGTTGTATTTACAATACTGACTATAGTGACTAGAATATAATTATGTAGCTAGGTTCAAATGCATGTAAAACAACTGTGATCTTATTCCATTTCCTCTCAAATACTTTATACCTAAGATAACATGCACTTTTTTCATTGCCAATAATAGCAGCTTCAATGTACACGTCAGGTGCATTTCTGTTTCCAAATAAGCTCACCCTAAACAAAGACTTTTCTGTCAGACATATATACTCTATCGCATAAATGCTGTTTTGTTTCTTTCAAAAAACTGATGCACTATATAGATTGAGAAACATATTGCTAAAGCGACTTACATATCATGTACAGACATAACATTTATTGGATCTAAAACACATATCATGTACAGACATAGAGAATATTAGGTTACTGTCTTATAAATTTAAATTTATTAAGTGAGTCGGAGAAAATATAAAAGTCGAAGCTCTGCCGAGACTTTTATTTTTTCGTAGACGAACTTAATAAATTTAAATTTATAAGACAGTAACCTAATGTTCTATTTATCCTACCTTCTGATCTAAAATCATTCTTTAATTAAAATTCAAAATTTACCACCAACTAGATCCGAGTCTGTCTTGCACAGAAATTAATACGCCCCACCATTACACAAACAGGTCTTTAAAATAAAAATATTATAAAATTAGAGCCGAAAAACAAAGGCTAACCTTGTTCTGCTTTGTGTCTGACTTCTCTGTTCTGCTGAACATTAAAGAATAATTTTAATTTGCTGCCAAGTGAAGTTTTGTCCGAAGTTCAGTTGAATGTCGGATTGCCCATCCTCACCAAGCAAACGATTGACGAGACTTATATACACGCCATATCGCCGCTTGACAAAACGAATAGGCAAACCGTTTCCTCGATGATTTTATTCAATTACACTCCATTACAGATGCAATATATTCCTAGATTGACGAGTAGAAAGCTAAAATTCTGAACAAACGCTATACATGAGTCACTTTCCGTTTCTCCGAGCGTTTCCGTTATAAAAACTTTTTGTAGTAATTGCAAGTACGGTATGCATACACTATACGTTTGTGATGGTCTCACATACCTAATAAAAGCGCGTTTATGAAAATAATTGCATAAATATGTCTTTTAGCAGTTATTCTCAAAAACAAGATGGCGTCGTTTTAAAAAAAAAATCCAGAAAGTAGTCCGCCAAGCTTTATTTAGTCACTGACCAGATAAAGCAAAATTTATCTGACCCCTTGATTTTTGCCTTTATTTTGCATGAAGGTAGGATAAATAACATTTATTGGATTTAAAACACATATCATGTACAGACATAACATTTATTGGATCTAAAACACAAGCCATGTACAGACATAACATTTATTGGATCTAAAACACATATCATGTACAGACATAACATTTATTGGATCTAAAACACATATCATGTACAGACATAACATTTATT
This sequence comes from Mercenaria mercenaria, assembly GCF_021730395.1. Lineage (NCBI taxonomy): Eukaryota > Metazoa > Mollusca > Bivalvia > Venerida > Veneridae > Mercenaria > Mercenaria mercenaria. The sequence goes on along the minus strand of NC_069376.1, from coordinate 13,482,900 downwards.
GGATCTAAAACACATATCATGTACAGACATAACATTTATTGGATCTAAAACACATATCATGTACAGACATAACATTTATTGGATCTAAACACATATCATGTACAGACATAACATATATTCTTATCCAAACAATGATATTTACAATAACATGTTCATTTGCGACTTTTTCCGGACTGCTCAATTGAAATGACAACAACATGGGTGGACAGGTTATTCAAAATATTGTCAGGGACAGAAACGCTCCTGTAATATAGGACACTAACAAAACAATGTAATGGGGATTTGAAAATGCATATTCATGTTAAAAGAAATGCATGACAAACAATACACATTCAAGTTTCAAATAAACATGGTTACCTGGAGATGTAATTATGAATAACTACAAAAATTGGCTGTTATAGTTTTCTCAGCACAAAACGGCTTATATTTCAAAGTATGGCGGGCATTTATGGATCTGTTGTAATTGGTCAATGATCTCGTGTCTATAAAACTGATACGGCCTACAATAACAACTACTGTGCCTACTGTGCCTACGGTCTGTATAAATAACTGATAAGGTCTACAACTACAACTACTGTGCCTACGGTCTGTATAATAACTGATACGGTCTACAACTACAACTACTGTGCCTACGGTCTGTATAATAACTGATACGGTCTACAACTACAACTACTGTGCCTACGGTCTGTATAATAACTGATACGGTCTACAACTACAACTACTGTGCCTACGGTCTGTATAATAACTGATACGGTCTACAACTACAACTACTGTGCCTACGGTCTGTATAATAACTGATACGGTCTACAACTACAACTACTGTGCCTACGGTCTGTATAATAACTGATACGGTCTACAACTACAACTACTGTGCCTACGGTCTGTATAATAACTGATACGGTCTACAACTACAACTACTGTGCCTACGTCTGTATAATAACTGATACGGTCTACAACTACAACTACTGTGCCTACGGTCTGTATAATAACTGATACGGTCTACAACTACAACTACTGTGCCTACGGTCTGTATAATAACTGATACGGTCTACAACTACAACTACTGTGCCTACGGTCTGTATAATAACTGATACGGTCTACAACTACAACTACTGTGCCTACGGTCTGTATAATAACTGATACGGTCTACAACTACAACTACTGTGCCTACGGTCTGTATAATAACTGATACGGTCTACAACTACAACTACTGTGCCTACGGTCTGTATAATAACTGATACGGTCTACAACTACAACTACTGTGCCTACGGTCTGTATAATAACTGATACGGTCTACAACTACAACTACTGTGCCTACGGTCTGTATAATAACTGATACGGTCTACAACTACAACTACTGTGCCTACGGTCTGTATAATAACTGATACGGTCTACAACTACAACTACTGTGCCTACGGTCTGTATAATAACTGATACGGTCTACAACTACAACTACTGTGCCTACGGTCTGTATAAATACTGATACGGTCTACAACTACAACTACTGTGCCTACGGTCTGTATAATAGGTGATCAGATGTACTGTTTGATTGTAATGTTTTATCATTATGACGAACGATACGTTTATTCATGTTTCTGCGACAGAATAAAGTATACAAAGCATAATTATATATAATAATATTGTTACAGATTTACTCTATGCCACAAAGAACATTTAAAATTTCGCACAGATTGCCCAGATACTTTACAAACTCTTACAGTACACCAACTGATGCTAATGTCAGAGTTGCATGGATATATGCAGTATGGTTTTGCTGGTTATTAATGAAGACTGACTCGATCAAACCCCGCATGAACAGACTCAATAAAACCAAGTTCGTTTTTGTTTTGTTTGATCGTGTGATGGCACATCTTTAAGCTCCATGTCAAGATGTGTTTTATCATTTTATTGTTTTGTATTTCACTTTTGTGTCGACTTTTGTTCTTGTCTCACGTAAATTACGTCTTCTAACCAGGACAGCGGCAAAAAGCGTGGCCAAACTGATATACGCACTTATAGCGGACGCCGCATAGAATGCCGTGTCGTAAACACCAAATATATCATATATATATCCTGAAATATATCATATATACATCTCTGAAAACATATATATTATAAGTGGAATGAATTCAATTTAGAAGTATTTCAAATTCTTTGCTGTCAAACGTGTGGCCACAGAATACCACTGGATAACAAATTAAGATTAGACGCGTAACAACATATACAGAGAAATAAAGCAAAACATTACATACCTCCAAGAAAAGGGCCTATTAACTCACCAACACCACACAGTAGATTTGCCATTCCCATCGCCTGAGGATATCTTTCCAGCCCGACCGACTCAAACATAATTGCCGGAATCTGTGAACCAGTCGTCGCGAAGGTAATACCATATGCTATACAAGCAGCTACCAGCGCCCAAAAGTTATTGAGGTTGATAATTACAGCATGTAACCCTCCGATAATCACACACAGGTATACCCAGTGATAAAATGTTGGGCACCTGTAAAGGTTATAGTTGCACATCGAAATAAATTTGTATTCTGTTATCATCTTGTTATCTATACCATGAACTCAAAAAATAAAGTCTATGCAACACCGCGAATGAGGCTGCTAAACTATGAACTCACCAAATAAAGTCTATGCAACACCGCGAATGAGGCTGCTAAACTATGAACTCACCAAATAAAGTCTATGCAACACCACGAATGAGGCTGAGTCTATGCAACACCGCGGATGAAGCTGCTAATACATGAATGATCTAAATGAAGTCTATGCAATAGCACGAATGAATGCTGAACTATGAACTCACCACATAAAGTCTATGCAACACCGCGAATGAGGCTGCTGAACTATGAACTCACCAAATAAAGTCTATGCAACATCGCGAATGAGGCTGCTAAACTATGAACTCACCAAATAAAGGCTATGCAACACCACGAATGAGGCTGCTAAACTATGAACTCTCAAAATGAAGTCTATGCAATACCGCGAATGAGGCGGAGTCTATGCAACACCGCGAATGAAGCTGCTAATACATGAACTATCTAAATGAAGTCTATGCAATAGCACGAATGAGGCTGCTCAACAATGAACTCACTAAATGAAGTCTACGCAACACCGAGAATAAGGCTGCTAAACCATGAACTCACTAAATGAAGTCTATGCAACACCGAGAATAAGGCTGCTAAACCATGAACTCACTAAATGAAGTCTATGCAACACCGAGAATAAGGCTGCTAAACCATGAACTCACTAAATGAAGTCTACGCAACACCGAGAATAAGGCTGCTAAACCATGAACTCACTAAATAAAGTCTACGCAACACCGAGAATAAGGCTACTAAACCATGAACTCACTAAATGAAGTCTATGCAACACTGCGAATGAGGCTGCTAAACCATGAACTATCTAAATGAAGTCTATGCAACACCGCGAATGAGGCTGCTAATCCATGAACTATCTAATGAAGTCTATGCAACACCGCGAATGAGGCTACTAATCCATGAACTATTAAAATGAAGTCTATGCAACTCCGGTAATGAGGCTGCTAAACCATAAACTCACTAAATGAAGTCTATGCAACACTGCGAATGAGGCTGCTAAACCATGAACTATCTAAATGAAGTCTATGCAACACCGCGAATGAGGCTGCTAATCCATGAACTATCTAATGAAGTCTATGCAACACCGCGAATGAGGCTGCTTATCCATGAACTATCTAAAAGAAGTCGATGCAATACCGCGAATGAGGCGACTAATCCATGAATTATTTAAATGAAGTCTTTGCAATACCGCGAATGAGGCTGCTCAACAATGAACTCACTAAATAAAGTCTATGCAACACCGAGAATGAGGCTGCTCAACAATGAACTCACTAAATAAAGTCTATGCAACACCGCGAATGAGGCTGCTAAACTATGAACTCACTAAATGAAGTCTGTGTAACACTGCGAATTAGGCTGTTTAACTATGAACTCACTAAATGAAGTCTGTGCAACACCGCGAATGAGGCTGCTAAACTATGAACTCACCAAATAAAGTCTATGCAACACCGCGAATGAGGCTGCTAAACTATGAACTCACCAAATAAAGTCTATGCCACATCGCGAATGAGGCTGCTAAACTATGAACTCTCAAAATGAAGTCTATGCAATACCGCGAATGAGGCGGAGTCTATGCACCACCGCGAATGAGGCTGCTAATCCATGAACTATCTAATGAAGTTTATGCAACACCGCGAATGAGGCTACTAATCCATGAACTATTTAAATGAAGTCTATGCAACTCCGGTAATGAGGCTGCTAAACCATAAACTCACTAAATGAAGTCTATGCAACACTGCGAATGAGTCTGCTAAACCATGAACTATCTAAATGAAGTCTATGCACCACCGCGAATGAGGCTGCTAATCCATGAACTATCTAATGAAGTCTATGCAACACCGCGAATGAGGCTGCTTATCCATGAACTATCTAAAAGAAGTCTATGGAACACCGCGAATGAGGCGACTAATACATGAATTATCTAAATGAAGTCTATGCAATACCACGAATGAGGCTGCTCCACAATGAACTCACTAAATAAAGTCTACGCAACACCGAGAATGAGGCTGCTAAACTATGAACTCACTAAATGAAGTCTATGCAACACCGCGAATGAGGCTGTTTAACTATGAACTCACTAAATGAAGTCTATGCAACACCGCGAATGAGGCTGCTAAACTATGAACTCACTAAATGAAGTCTAAAAAGAAATCCGGGAAAAATTCATGATAATTCTGATTGCATCCTGAACTTCCTGAACTTCCAAAAGAGCAAATTAAACAAAAATGATGCAAATGAAGAATAACGGTCAATTTAGGTCAAGTACAAATGCTATGTTAATTCTTCGTGTCGGTCGGTTGGAACCGCCACGGTGGCCTAGTGGTAGAGCGTCCGCTTCGAGCGCGGGAGGTCGTGGGTTCGATCCCAGGCTGCATCATACAAAAGACGTAAAAAAATGGTACTAGCAGCTTCCTCGCTTGGCGCTCAGCATTAAGGGGATAGTGCTAGGACTGGTCAGCTCGGTGTCAGTATAATGTGACTTGGTGGGGTATCATGCCACATGTCTATGGCGTGATATTCCAGTGAGGCAGCACTACAACGTTGGACATTGTGCTCACTGCTACAAGCAGACACCGCCGTTTATATGACTGAAAAATTGTTGAAAAAGATGTTCAACCCGAACATACACACACACACGCACGCACACACACACACACACACACACTCAATGTCGTTTGGAGCCTATAGACCTGAGATATGTAATGTAGGCATGATTATCATTTTCGAAATTTCGATCATAATCATATATTTATTTCAATGGCTCCATTTTCAGTTTAATATATATATATAGTGTGAAGTCAATTTGTCTTAGAAGTACAGACATACTTGCAGTAAAGTCTGAGCAAAGCTCCGCTAACCCTACCCATCAAGCTACCAATACCCATTGTAGAGACTAAGACCGAGCCGGACTCACGGGTAAATCCACGTGTCACCATGTGATCGACTATAAACCAGGCTTCAACGTTAACTGCAAATAAAAACTAAGAGCATGTGTAGATCCGAAAGAAATAGTCTCGTCTCCGGAAAACAAAATCCAGAAGCACTGCATGAAATGAATTTGTAAATGATTGATGTTTAAACGAAGACACATAGAGATCATTACAAACAAAGGGCCATACGTGGGCACCGCCTTCGAATGGTCTGTAGCAAAAGCACCGCTGTGGAGTTTTATAAAGTTAATTATATGCATACATTCGTAATCCTTGGCATGTTTCAAGTAGCATGACCGTATAAATTAAAGGTATTTCCACCTTATGCATCCAATATTCTTTAACATAAATATGTAACAAGTACTCTTAAAGAACCATAACCTCATATACTAAACGCTTTCGAAGAAGGTACAGCAACGGTGAAACACCATTTAGGTCCTGGTGAAACACCATTTAGGTCCTGGTGAAACACCATTTAGGTCCTGGCGAAACACCATTTAGGTCCTGGCGAAACACCATTTAGGTCCTGGTGAAACACCATTTAGGTCCTGGCGAAACACCATTTAGGTCCTGGCGAAACGCCATTTAGGTCCTGGCGAAACACCATTTAGGTCCTGGCGAAACACCATTTGGCGAAACACCATTTAGGTCCTGGCGAAAAAGGACAATAACAAGTATCTAAGCACATATGTAAAGTTTAATCGTTCAAGTGCCCATGTCAATTAATTCTTCATTTGTCTCTACCGGACTCATGTAGTTTATTTTTCTAATAATTATTTCAACATATTTAGCTATATCATGATTCAACTATTATGATTCCTTGCGATGGACTCATTGTTTAGATCAAATCTCTTGAGTTGAATCCAAAATTAAACTGGCTTTTAGAAAGTTTGAGCAAATTTCATGGTCCTAAAACGCCGACTGGAGATTACAGAAAGATACGTGACGAATTCAAAACTTGATGTAGGGATATTTCTCTTTGGATTTGAGTTACTAGTACTATATAAAAATCATGTACTGGAATTTGTTATTCTTTCATAAATGCTGTAGAATTATTAGTACGGTATTTCAAGTTAAAGTATTTTAGTTATATATGGTCGAGAGTTACATCATTTTCCAAACCTACGTTCTCATACTTAGAAACAGTGTACACTTTTTATTGAGCAAACTAAACGAGCGATGTATCAGAGTTGTCCACGTCGCTGCTACAATTACAATTACCGCTATACTTACATCACAATTACACTGTAATCTCTGTAATTTCAATAATTGCTGTAGTAATTACTGTTCAATTACTGTAATCACTGTAATTACTGATCAATTGCTGTAATTGTTGTAATTACTGAACAATTACTGTAATCGCTGTAATTACTGAACAGTTGCTGTAATTGTTGTTATTACTGAACAATTACTGTAATCGCTGTAATTACTGAACAATTGCTGTAATTACTGAACAATTACTGTAACTGCTGTAATTACTGACTAATTACTGTAGTCGATGTTATTGCTGAACAATTACTGTAATCGCTGTAATTTCTGAACAATTGTTGTAATTACTGAACAATTACTGTAATTGCTGTAATTACTGACTAATTACTGTAGTCGCTGTTATTACTGAACAATTACTGTAATCGGTGAAATCCTTTACTATAAGATTCTTTCACAGGTTGTAGGTGCAGATGGGAATTTTCGGAATTACCCGAGAGCCGGAAATTCCCATCTGCACCTACAACCAGTGAAAGAATCTTTTTCTTGCATACCGATTTCATAAAATGATGATAAAAATAAAATCAATCGAACGGTTTTTTAGAACTATTTCTTATAGCAGCGTATTTAAACAAAGCGCGGGAAACCGACGTCCGTAAACAGGAAAAACGTCAATACGTTTCAAAGGCAAATAACAATGTTAAGTTCCGGTTTTAGTTTATCAGTTACAGCGTAACGTTACGAATTTTTGATAGAATAACGTGTTTTGAATCGAGAAATATGCAACCATGAACAGAGAGGAACTGTAAAGGTATTGGATTTTTATTCCGTTCTTTGAAATAAAATGTAAATTACTACATAAATATCTACATATATGTAGTTCGTGATACGTCATTTGAAGCACGAGAGTCATCTTACACCCCGGCATGAAAATTGATTTTTCCAGCACCGGTAAAAATACCGGAAATCACTGTCTGGTATGCAAGAAAAGCCATTCTTGCATACCAGACGGGGATTTCCGGTATCTTTACCGGTGCTGGAAAAATCCATCTTAGACCCCGGGGTGTAAGAAGACTCTCGTGCTGTAAATGACGTATAACGAACTACATATATGTAGCAGATTTGTGTAGTAATTTATATTCTATTTAAAAAACGGAATAAAAAATCAATACCTTGACAGTTCCTATTGGTTCCTGATAGTATATTTCTCGATTCAAATCACGTTATTTTATCAAAAATTCATAACGTTACGCTATAACTGATAAAACAAAACCGGGACTAAACATTGTTGTTTGTTTTGAAACGTCATGACGTCTTTCCTGTTTACGGATATTCCTATCTGCACCTACAACCAGTGAAAGAATCTTATAGTCTTATTGCAAAACTCATTAACGCAATAACTTAAGTAACTTACTGATATTCAAATATTTCGACACGATCTTACCTGTCATGGAAATCAGCAGACAATTTACCAAAATAATCCACATGACAATGTCCTTTAGAAAGTTTACATCACAATTCGCATTAGACTTTGTTCCAGACATTTCTTTCGTGTTTATGAAGAATTTATCGGAATAATGGATTGTAAGTCCTCCAGGTATACAGTTCAGTGACACAGCCGAGACAAGAATAAAAGCACCGGACCAAGAATATTGCGAGATGAAAGACTCAAACAAGAGAGGTAAAATAAACTGCCCTATGCTAATACCAGCCATTAGACAAATCAAGAAGAAACTAGCAGAATTCTTAAACATCCAACCAACTGTTACAAAAGCAGCTAAGTAGCATAATCCAAATGCTGTTCCTGAAAAGATAATAAAACTAAATAAAGAAGGTATCGATTCAGGCCCATATGCATGGGGAGCAACAGGAAATATCGGCAATCAAAATGCATTATCTTTACAAATTCAAACGAATTTTGTGTAGCAGAAGACGGAGCATTACAGAAGTCACTACGTTCGATTGGCTATGACTGTTTACATTCATCAAGTGAAAAAAGTACATCGTCCTCATAGTTGCCAATGAAATGTATTGTTGTACTTCAACAGTCATCTTTAGCCGACATTTTTGTCGCATCATATGTCTATTACTTTGATTTGTTTGTAATATATGTAAAACTGGATTAATAAAAAAAAAAAAGAAAGAGAAAATAGAACTGCAAAAAATGTTCAATGGTTTGGTTAAAACATATAAAGCTGTATGCCTTCGGCCAAAACTATCAATCTAAGAAGAAATTTTAGAAGCATAGAACCTTACCCAGAAAAATAACTAGCAGACACTTAACATGAGAGGTACAGAAATGTGCGAAAATCAGACACACAGAAACAAAATCTGGACTATCATTCCAAAAGAACTATAAATTATATATCTGATATCTGATTTAAGAAATAATTTATAGCAAAAGAGTGCTTTAACACTATTTATGCACGATGGGTAGTATATACGTCGGGTGTAATAATTCCACGAGGGCGTAGCCCGAGTGAAATTATTTGAAAGACGTATTACCACCTGAGTGTATAAGTAGTGTTAAAGCAAGCTTGTGCTATAAATTATTTCGATTCTAATATACCCTTAATCTAAAACACTAGATAAAATATAGAAGCACTCTTTCTTGGTCGCAACAAAAACTTTGACGTCACCATACGTTAACGTGACGTCATTCTAGCATAAGAGTGTTTTAACAGAGACAAGCATTTTAGAATATTGAGTACAGCTTGACCAAACCTTTAGGCCTAAAAAAAAAAATTGTTTGTTTCCGGTAACATGCTCAAAAAAATTAGGGTAGGTAGGTCGGAAAATTTTTTTTTTTTGGAAATTTTTTTTATTAAAGGAGACTTTTCGGAAATTATTTTTTTGTCAAAAAATGATTACAAATAAGGGGGTTATGCCTTTAGGGCATCAGTAAGTTGATTTCTAACATCACTGGCCATGTTTAAAGCATAAAAAGTGCAGTTTTGCATCTTTTTGTTAAAAAGTTCTAAAAAATATTCTCCAAGGCCAAAAAACATTTAGGGTCGGGTAAAAAATTTAGGGTAGGTCGGGATACCGGAAACAAACATTTTTTTTTTTACGCCTTATGGTGTTCGTCGTTAGCATAAATATTTAAGTTCATTTAAGATGAGCATGCACTGAGTAGGTTAATTACCTGCTACTATTCCTGTACAGAGGATTATCAGAATTAGTCCACGAGCAAACGCACACACAAACATACCAATGCACCCGACAAGACCTCCAAACATTATACAGGCACCGGGTCCAAATTTGTGAATCATACCTGTGAAGATAATTCCTGAAAATAAATCATTAAAGAACATTAGCGGTTTAATTAAATCTAGACATGCAGATACTCACCTGACTGGTTACAATACTTACTGAATCTTAAAGAAGAGAAGGTACTTTGTATGCATAAAGTTGGACAAGTTGTATACTCTACTCTATAAACATTTACAAAATTGGTTAGTATATGGGCGGAGAATCTATCTGACGGTGCAGGTAATTTAATTCCACATTTTCGGTAATAGACGTGTTTATTTTAAGACCGTGTGTTAAAGAACTGTACGTGTTTTTCTCATGTCGTTGTTCTCATTCACAGGTTACAAAATGATAATATAAACCTCTGTTCTACATTGACCAGTAATGTTATGATAATATCAACCTCTTTACATCATTGACCTTTTTATGAAATGATGATAATAACCTCTGTTCCTCATTGACCGGTTTCGATATAATCAAATTAACCTCTGTTCCTCATTGACCGATTTCGACATGATCATATCAACCTCAGTTCCTCATTGACCGGTTATGATTTAATAATATAAACCTCTCTTCCTCGTTGACCGGTTATGATTTAATAATATAAACCTCTCTTCCTCGTTGACCGGTTATGATTTAATAATATAATTCTCTCTTCCTCGTTGACGGGTCTTGACATAATAATCAAACCTCTGTTCATCGTCGACAAGTTATGACATGATAGTGTAAACCGCTGTTCAGCATCCACCAAATATTACATGATAGGGTAAACCGCTGTTCAGCATCCACCAAATATTATGACATGATAGTGTAAACCTCTGTTCATCGTCGACAAGTTATGACATTATAGTGTAAACCGCTGTTCAGCATCCACCAAATATTATGACATGATAGTGTAAACCGCTGTTCAGCATCCACCAAATATTATGACATGATAGTGTAAACCGCTGTTCATCGTCGACAAGTTATGACATGATAGTGTAAACCGCTGATCAGCATCCACCAAATATTATGACATGATAGTGTAAACCGCTGTTCAGCATCCACCAAATATTATGACATGATAGTGTAAACCTCTGTTCAGCATCCACCAAATATTATGACATGATAGTGTAAACCGCTGTTCAGCATCCACCAAATATTATGACATGATAGTGTAAACCTCTGTTCATCGTCGACAAGTTATGACATGATAGTGTAAACCGCTGTTCAGCATCCACCAAATATTATGACATAATAGTGTAAACCGCTGTTCAGCATCCACCAAACATAATAGTGTAAACCGCTGTTCAGCATCCACCAAATATTATGACATGATAGTGTAAACCTCTGTTCAGCATCCACCAAATATTATGACATGATAGTGTAAACCGATGTTCAGCATCCACCAAATATTATGACATGATAGTGTAAACCGATGTTCAGCATCCACCAAATATTATGACATGATAGTGTAAACTCTGTTCAGCATCCACCAAATATTATGACATGATAGTGTAAACCGATGTTCAGCATCCACCAAATATTATGACATGATAGTGTAAACCTCTGTTCAGCATCCACCAAATATTATGACATGATAGTGTAAACCGATGTTCAGCATCCACCAAATATTATGACATGATAGTGTAAACCGATGTTCATCGTCGACAAGTTATGACATGATAGTGTAAACCGCTGTTCAGCATCCACCAAATATTACGACATGATAGTGTAAACCTCTGTTCAGCATCCACGAAATATTATGACATGATAGTGTAAACCGCTGTTCAGCATCCACCAAATATTATGACATGATAATGTAAACCTCTGTTTCTAACTGACAGGTTGTGATTTGTTCATATAAACCTCTTATGACATGTTAATATAAACTCGCTGGTATCTCATCAAGTCTCGTGTGAGTGTGCTAATTTACCAGCACAAAGAGGAACTTACCACTTACGCCAGAAAGACCCATAAAAAGGCTCTGAATCACGGCAGCCTCCGCTCTCTTAGCATTGAACACAATCACAAGTTCTGCATACATGACACTTAGTCCGTATCCAACCCCACTGCAGATAATAATCTGCACAATACATGATACAAATACAACAGTTCTTCTGCATTTTGAAGCCGTCGTATATTTCCTGAAAATACAACTTAGGTCATTTGATATATATACATATGAGCCGCGCCATGAGAAAACCAACATAATGGCTTTGCGCAGACTGGTCAGGATCCACGCTGTTCGCTTTCAAAGCCTATTGTAATTAGAGAAACCGTTAGCGAACAACATGGATCCTGACCAGACTGCGCGGATGCGCAGGCTGGTCTGGATCCATGCTGGTCGCAAACCCACTATGATGGTTTTCTCATGGCACGTTGTTATATATATATATATATATTATATATTTCTGAAATATGTGAATTGAAAATGAAATAACAGCTCCTATCTTTCCAAAGAGAGATAACAGAGGCGATCCATTTTGTCTTAAAACACATGTTAGGTATTAACCATCTAGAATAATATTCCCCCAAAAGCTTAATTTCGTTGTAAAATACATTAGAATAAAGTAGTAATTACAATGTCAAAGTAATAAAGAATAATGTGTTTTTCCCCTTCAAAATACCTTTAAAATACGACCAACAAAATTAAGAATTTCACAAGGACATAAAAATTTTAAAAACTGATTACCTTTTCAGTTTTTGTTTTTCCGTGGTATCATTTTCGTCTATCAAGCAGGTTTCCTCCGATTGAAGATATTCCTTGTCGTTGTCCTTGGCCATAAAGCTTGGCTGAGTATTTCAAGTTTCAAAACTAGTTTACACTCAAGTCACGTATTATCAGTGAAAGCAAACGAATGTCAGCATCCTTCATGTAACCATTTAACTAGACAACACGTGACGTCAAAAGTAAAGGCCTTTGTGTTGTAAACAGAATGTGTCTCATCATAGATTTCAATGTTGTTTCATGTGTTAGGAATTATAATATAAATACATGTATATGTTTATACAAAACATCACGTATCACTCTGATAAATATATGAAACAGGTCTACTGTTATCTGCAAATGATATTGCAGTTGAGCATGCCTCTTTAAAGCACACACAGTCGGACAGTGATCTGACTTGAATAATAATAAATACATTACAAGATAAACAATCATATAATACTATTCATAAACATGATGTAACTTTGCATTACGGAAAGGAACCATGTGTCTAAAGTATCCTTTAAACAGTTTGTTTTGGGTTCCCAGCTATTTCAAGGCGAGCGGTTAATCTAACCAGTGTTCCTGGAATTTTTACCAGTTAAATCCTGTTCTCCTAAAGTAACTGCCAACCTTCCTATATGAAACAGAGACCTGTAATGGATAAATGACTGCACACTCAATGTCCCCGAGATCCGTAGAAGCGCGCTCTCCCTAATGTAATAATGGCAATTACATGTTTGTATACTATACTGAAAATTATAATTCACTTTCATGTTTTGTAAACTTTTTTGTATATAAATGGGTGAGATAAACGTTACAAGATGTAGCATTTTTTCATCTTCTTTCCAGCGTTTCACATTCTTTCCGGCGTTTTATCATCTTTCCAGCGTTTCATCTTTTTCCAGCGTTTCATCATCTTTCCAGCGTTTCATCTTTTTTCCAGCGTTTCATCTTTTTTCTAGCATTTTACATTCTTTCCGGCGTTTCATCATCTTTCCAGCGTTTCATCTTTTTTCCAGCATTTCATCATCTTTCCAGCGTTTCATCTTCTTTCCGGCGCTTCATCGTTTTTCCATGAATATAGTTGAAACTCGCATGTATATACACATTACAGTACATGTATAAATGTGTTTTACCAAATCAATAAAAACAACTAGAATTATGTCCATAGCACACGGATGCCTCACGAACTTTTGTCATTCTTTACAGAGCAAAAACTACCAAAGGGTCAGACCTGCAGTAAAAATAGTCACAGAAAAAAATCCTCCCTTTATATTCATCCGCACATCAAGCTTGTACATTTGTTGAAGTTTGAAGTAATTCAGGCTAGGAGTGAGATACCAGAATTTTCACTATTTTGCATACAGTACAAATTATCAAAGGGTTATAACTGCAGTAAAAATATTCACAGAGAAAGTTCACATTTCGGGACTTGCGCGACAGTTGCAATGCTATTTGCCCCCACATAAATTTATGCATAAAAGGTGAAAGTTGTTGAAACAAATGACTGTTATCGGTGTACCTTACATTTAACTCTGGAGTAAAAAAAAGTAACACGAAACAAAGTCTCCCTATACTTGTATAAACACGCAAAAATAAACATCAAAAGTACCTAAAGTTCATATCCCTTCTAACACAAAATCCTAGTACCGCCCCCGATTGGACATTGTACGGGAAGTAACCCGTATTCAAATATTACAATCGATTATTGTATTTCTCTCCCTTTACAAAGCGCGGAAATAACCGAATTGATTCCGGTGTACTATATTTAAACATTAATTTCTGGAGAAAACGGAGAAGGGGACAAGAAAGGTTAATTACATTGTCTAACTTAAAATGTTTCAATTCATCAATCCTAGATTGATTTAGATTTACACGCAGATTTTATTCACGTTTCAACGGCGAAGGAGCTCCTGCCGCCCCAATATTTCGAGAAGCGGCGAAATGCCGAACTCGTTAATTTTTGGAAAGGCTAGAAAATATAATTGAAAATAAATACAGCGGTCTTCCACTTATCATGAAGTGCATCGGCGACTGATGTGTACACAGAATCTTGTCATATCGCTGACACCTTGCTAGATCACCTTGGTGACAGGGTATTGTACAAATCGATAATCCGCAATGACCAAGGTCGCTGTATTTTCACGCACCGCAGACTCAGATTATAGGCAATACATTAATTTAATTAATGAAAGTTAATCGTATTTAATTGCTTACTTCCCAAATTGCAATTAATGTTGTGTCTTAAATTCTGCCGACAAAGGAGAGTATCTTGAGTAAAACACAAACGCAAATCGGGATCTTTAGATGTCTTTACATAAAATATATTAAATATTTTTGACACTTAGACTGACTGGACCAGTCCTCGCCCAGAAAAGGCATTAAAATTGCAATATTTTTTATTGTAATACTATATATAAACTTCTTTGCCTCGTTAGTTCTACCCAGGCATTGCCCCATTAAGATGACCCAATTTATAGTAAACACTTACATCCGGGACTTTGAAAATCGGGCATAACACCACTATACTGTTTTCATCGTTTTTCCAGGTGGACAGGACCCATGCTCGCCCAGTGGTATATTTTTAAAAGAAAACCATTTATGTATTAAATGACATGATAAACATGTAGTGTAATCTATCAGTATTCTCAAAAACATATTCACTTCCACAAAAAGCATGATAGTTATACAATAGAAGTTATCAAAACGTATTTACTGTAAAAACTAATGATGCAGCATTCTTGCCTAGAATTTTTAGGTAGGATGCAGACGAATCACAAAATTGCATCAACAACATATTTTTAATTACATTTAAATAAACTAGATGTGAAAGATGATGGTAAAATTGTCTGTAATTGTTTTTGCCCTGGAAGCAGCATTTCGAAAACAATTTTGACAGCCCGGAGTCGGCGAATATTTGCTGATATAAAATCATTATTTGGTCTGATAGTTTGAAAATAAACAGCATAAAAAGTTCATACTATGTGTAACCTTTAGTTTTGCAACAGCCTTTAACCAGTGTTTTTGAAAATATTTATTTTAAGTCATGTTTCTTTTTGGCCACTTTCACTTTTGGTTTCACTTTCACTTTTATTTTCGTCTGCTATCGACCTTGACCGGAACCGGAAACTCTTCAAAAGTGAGGACAGAAAGTGGGACACAATGGGTATAAAAAAATAAACAACACATGTGATAAAAGTTTGCATCTTTATTACACAATCTGGCATCAAAATAAAAAGTGGGCGAGCATGTGCCTGGGTGAGCATAGGTCCAGTGACTCTAAACATATTGTTTGAAAATCAAAGGCACCAATCATAATGATTGAATTCAGCGCTTAAAATGTAGAAAAATCCTCATAGATTTTACAGATCTAGTTAAATTAACAAGTATTACAGCTTCTACATAAAAATATAAAGGGCCAATCAGCCTCGCAATTTTGCATTTCCAAATCGATCATTGGGTAAAAAGAACCCTGAACTCCGTTCATTCAACCTTAAACAGTGAACCGCGTTTTACCTTTATAATGCAATTTAATGACTAAAATGCCACAAGGATTGGATGACCCCTTTAAGTCACGGTCTTGTGCTAGATCCCCTACTTAGGACATTACTGGTTTTAGCCTGGCAAGACGTTGTCCTATCTAACATCGTACTGCCATTTCAGTGTTTAAACATAGTAAACTGTAAATAGGGTTGAAAACTCGAAAGAAAAAAACGGGTATGTTCAACAAATACTGAGCAGTCCAACAAGTCGCCAGATTGCACCATTTACTCTAGCTATATGCAAAATTTTCCCGGGGCCACCCTGGACCCCGTTCATAGGAGGTGGACCCCAACTCCCACCCCCACCCCTCTATCCGCCGCCCCAATGTTCAAATCGTCCCTACGCCCCTGCGTTTTACCTGTCTTTGTACACGATGCATACGGCTTACACGTAATGAAAACGAAAGTGGTTGAAAATAGCGTCCAGTAATGGGTGTATCTGGTCCAGCTAATCTATCACAAAAAAGTAAAAAAAGAAAAGGTTTGGTAACGGACTTTCGAGCAAAGTGCCATGGAATCCAAGAAAATTAATGTGTTATTTACGGTTACCGAAAACGAAACTAGGCTATATTTTACAGCCACAAGGACAACTGGGGTGTAGTCAAACTAATTCGAAGTTCAGATAGCTTCAAGTTTTATATTTGTGATCAGCATGCGCGAATCCAGAGGGGGGTGGGGGCAGGGGTCCGGACCCCCTCTGGAAAATCCTTAAAAAAGGAAAGAAGACAAGAAGGAAAGAAAATGTTTTTCGAAAAAGGCAACATTAAGACCACATTCAAAGTATATATGCGGCTGCTGCTACATATAACGCCGACATAATTCATATTTACATTAGTTATCTAAAAGAAACTAAGACTTTAAGACTTTTATGTTCAAGAAAACTTGATTTTATTATTTTTCCCCAAATTTAACAGGTTAGCCCATTAAACTGTGAAAATAAGAGGTATATTGTATATAAAACTGCTGTGAAAAAGATGTTCTTAATGCTCTCAAAATGCCCTAGAATGCAGAAAATGAAGCGCTAAATTTCAAAATTTTCCTGGGGAGGAGGGGGGAGGGTGCGGTCGGACTCCCTCTGAGAAAATTGGCTGGATCCGCGCATGATCAGGGAATCTAAACGTAGGCCTTGAAGGACCGTTTGTTGCCAAGGCTCGTCCGAAACTGTTTAGACACGTGACTCACTGACATCGCAAAGCGTGTTTAAGGAACGTTTTATGACATTATGAACTTTTTCGACGATAAGCCGGATGAGGAAGTCTACTCCTGCATCTAACTGAAATAACTGAAAGTAACGATATCACTGCGCGAGCAGTTTGCCAATTTTCAACAAAAAATTCTTAAATTAAGATATATAATTAGGCAGAGTTATTTTAAAACATACTCAACACAATTTATTACAAACAATATTAAGTGATTAAATGGAATTTCAAGTGCTGCTGTCATCAGTTGTAATGTAACATGTGATTTTTTAACAGTATATTGTGTACTGTTTGAATAGAGTTGAGGTTAAGTTATGATGAATAAATATTTGATGATGAATCAAGCTGAGTCTACTTTAATCGAGTTGAAAACTGAAAACTGTAAACATATCGGCAAAGTGGGTAAGTTAAATTCGACCAAATTCGACGAAAATTCTGTTAAATATTCATTCGACATAAAGTCCTATGAGACCAATTGTACATTCGACTAATTGTCCTTTCTGTCTAATGTCTTTTCGACCAAATGTCTTTCGACGAATAGTCATGGAAGCGATTAAATCAGTGGTTAAACAAAACGGTTTCTACACGATTTTTTTTGCGTCCCGCTGCTTCCGTGGTGTGTGATCGTTACCAAATTAGCCAATTTAACAGACAAGCAACGCATTTTTTAAAATCAAAACATGGATCAAAACAAGGAAGAAGGTGTGCATTTTGTTCAAGAAAACGTAAGATTATCAAAACCTACTTTTCATGGCACCCAAGAATGGCATAATGTTACACCAAGAACGCTGTTTAATAGTAATACACTTTAATTTTGACTTTCTTGTAGATTCAGTAGAAGGGAGTGCGGAATTGTTTTTGTTATTGACGAGAATATATCACATTTTACACTTCTTTATAAACAGTTGCTTTAGTATTGTACCTACAGGTGGACTAAATACATTCATTTCTTTCATTACGAAAAAAGTCAACATTGTGATCGTTATGTGTCTGTCTTCTTTTCCCATATTTCTATGTTACGTTCGATGTTGACAAACACCTAAATTTGTTCATAACTGAGATAATATGACACCCCATTCGTTATCCGTAGAATCATATACGCTCCATTTAGATATAAAATAGTACAGCGAAGTTCTTTGTGAAATATACGGTTCTTGGGTCCTTTTAAAGCCGTCAAATGTAGTATGCTTTAAATTATGAATAATAATTCTTTATTATCAGCAAACATGTGCTGCGCTAATTATTTTCAAGAAATATATATAGTCTTTTGTTATAGAGTAAGGAAACGCCGCAGCTCATAACTTTATCTTCAAAAACGGATAAAATTTCAAACATGGAAGAACAGGGTACATCAACACATTGAAATGTAACACTCTGTGTTAAACCGGACAATGCAACGCAAATGATGTTTCTGTGTCGTGCTCGTGCTTAATACTCTAAAAACTGTTGCATAAAGTACATAACATCTACTATAAAGTTTAAAACTATTCTATTTTCGGCCAACATACATTTTAATAGTATTAGTTAGATTACTTATCTGCATTTAGATATCTGTTCATGTCCGTTTCAAAGATAGTGTAATTTCATATCGCAAATAAATGATTTCAGGAATAAAATACTGACACTATGCTTTTAATAATTAAAAAAAAACATACCCAAAGGAACCAATTATTATAACAAAATTTAAGAATATCTACTAAACATTTTGCATCAGCAGTGTAGACAGTATAAAAAGAAATGCTGACATTCAGCTCAACACATCTGTAACGTAAATATCAAATATTCCAAAAACAACTAAAACAACTCCCTCAATCTATACCAAAACATATTTTTCGTCACGTATGACAAGATTTGTATATGAATATTTCCCAAGTATCTGTAAACATGTATGTCTTCAATACACACATCATACTTGATCCTGTGGTAACGTAAATATCACTATTGTTTCAGAACTGAAACTTGGAGACTGCATTACTTATTTTTTCAATATAGTCCAGTAATGTAACGGCAGACAGTTAAACTTAACAGTGTTTCTGGATTCGGCATCAATACAAACCATATTTTCAACAGAATCAACTGTCTGTAATATGTGTTTGGGACAAAAGGAATTTAATTGGGATCTTGATAGTTGAACAAGTGTAGGAAAATACATTAAAAATACCCTGCAGTTCAAGAAAAAGTAAAATTTTCTTGGTTGTATAGCAAATTATCATTAAAAGTGATATTTCTATTTGCTTATTTTTGCATGACACAGATCTCAAAGGCAGGTAAACATTAAACAGGCTGGCTTTGCTCTCCTCTTCCCCAACCCCAACATCCTCTTCACCCCGTCCCCGCCCCTCCCCTCTCCCATATGAAAAAGATTGAAAACAGAACAATCAGCTATACGCCTTGTAATGTATTGAAATGAAAATTAACGTTGATTTTTTTTTATAATTTTATTCTATAGTTACTCTGATATGGCCATTAATCTGATCTCTGTGGTAAACATTATTTTAGATACCTTTATCAACTTTTCACTAAAATTTATTGCATTAAACAGAAATCACACAGTCCAGATTTGCAGTACATTTGACAAAAAAAAAAAAAAAAAAAAAAAAAAATATCGTTGCTTGTGACTTTCATTATTTCATATTTAGAGTCTTTAAAAGTTGTTTTCATACTTAAGCATCATAATTCAAGCATTTCTAAAATTTGTAATAGTTATGAATAGAAATAAAAAATATGGATTTGAGTAAGAAATGCGCAGAATTTATTTCGATTTCATTAAAAAAAACTTTATAGACTTTACGAAAACATAACATGTCTATTAAAAATGTCAGAGTTTCAATTTCATCTTCAGATCTTTATAATTACTCTTGTAAACTAATAGCAATATTTACGTTACCAATGGTAACGTAAATATCTTACAACATAAACATTAATCAATGGAATTAGTTTAACCACTTTGTAAAACAGAAACCATGTTTTGTTCTTACTGCTTCTTTTACAACAGTATGAAATAAAAATATTAAAATCAGTACTTCCCTCTGTCTTCATTCGCCTTCCCTTTAATACCACTGAAAAATTAAAATGACCGAACTTCCTAATTTTTTTCCCGCCACAAACTTACCGGCAGTACGAAACCCCTGTAATATTTATCATGCGTACCTGTAGCTAACAAAGTTATTACTGAAATGAATAATAATTTATAACTACAACGAAATGGAGAATAACTTCATTCACAAAATGGATAATATTTATTTCCGGGTAGCCGCCGAGCGGCCTCACGAAGCCTAGGAAATGTATATTATGCGTACATGTAACTTCGAGTTTAATCATATTTTATTGCTTATTAATATTTACATTTATACTAACAAACATCAAAAATGTACATGTACAGCCAAGAAAATAAGCAAATGGGTCTGACCACAAGTACATGTAACTAACAAACTTATTACTAAAATGGATAATAACTACAACGAAATGGAGAATATTATTTCATATAGCCGAAATGGCTAAAATTTGTATTACCTAAATAGAAAATAATTATATATGGAACATTTAAAGATCAATTATTTAAAGCAAAGTTCTTGTCTTATTTCCTTGCTCGACCTCGCAGAACTTACAACCTGCCGTGATAAGCTTGCATAATACTTGTAATATAATTAAAAGTGGAAGTTGAAAGTGAAATATTCAATTAAGTCCAGCCTTTCATTTTGTATCCACTTCTACTAAAGTGGGAATCAATTCATTCCGTATTCAAAAATAGAGATCATCTTAAAATTGTTATTTATCATTTCTATTGATTTTTCGAATTGAAAGTTTTTACTTGAAAATATCAAATGACAGCGGTCAGATTTAAAAGAGAGAGAGAGAGAGAGAGAGAGAGCGAGAGAGGGAGAGAGAGGGGGGGGGGGGGGGGAGAGAGAGAGGTGGGGATGGGGTTTGGGGGGGGGGGGGGTAGCAGGGAAGTGTGTTCTAAACTTGAATTCTTGTTCTATTTTTGCGGAATTCAGTTTTATCATAATTATTCTATTAAATTACGGATAATGACTTCTGAGCGCGATACATTTTCGATATGAAAATGATCCAGCATGTAAATACAATAAATAAAAAATTATAAATTTATATTGGGTATTTTCCATCAGTAAGTAGTTAAAGTCCTTCATTCATATCTAACGAATTTACATTTTTTTGTAACTACACTTTCATCGTTTTAAAAATAAATGTCCACTTAATTTCCAAATATATTCTTACAGATTTTAGAATACTATATAACATAACATAACATAACATAACATATTCTTTATTCGACATAAAATTGCAAACATACAATTTATAGTCTATACAAACTGCACAATTTTTGTAAAGCATAACACATGCCGGTAGTTTCCAAAAATTTAACTGAGAAGTTCAGTAGATTAACACCTATTACATGAACACGTCTATATCATAACTCCCGACAACAAAAGGGTATGAAAGAGTTTACTGTTATCAACACAACTAAGAGCAGGGTAAGGACAAGTAACTTTTGATTGTAATATATGACAGCTTGCAGAGGTTATTTCCCTTGCATTGTTTAACTAATTTGTGGATATAACGGGTATTACTGGACCTTGCATTGAGAAAGTGACGCTAAGAAGTATCAACGGCTCGTTGTTCGAAATTAATCACTACAAAAATAAAATAAGCCATGAATTGCCATTACATATATACATCGGTATCGAAATCACATTATTTCTTGTTTCATCCTCTAAACTCAATGACGTTATGAAACGAAATGAGTAATACGAGAACATCCGCAAATAGATTTACGCTGAAGCATTAATCAGAGATTTAGCTAAGATATATAAAAGCTAGTTCCTTGACAGATATGTCCAAAAGTCAAGGTGCGGACGATGTTGTAAATATTTTCGGATATAATTTATGTCAATGGACCAAACTTCGGTTGGCCTTTCCGAAAACCAAAAATAAAAGACCAGCTCGTTGGTCTATGAAAGATTAAATCTACTACCTGCGGAATTTTCTCAACTATTGTATTAATAACGTTCTCGGATGATGACGTATATCATATACTTAGAATACCACTGTATTTATGTAAGGTATTCGTATTTGCAAACACAACATAGGTGTATTCATGTATGTAATCCTTTGGCTCAGAGGTCGCCACAGAACACATTCCCGGTAGATACACAAACTAGCAAACAATGAAAGCATCTATCGTTTAGTCGAAGTAAAATGAGTAAAAATACAATCTAAGTTCGTTCGTTGAAAGCATGATATAAGTAAGCTGCCAGGTTATTTAATAGCTTAACATTTGTACTTGACATAAGCGATTCAAACTTCTGTATTGTAGGCCCTCTACAAAAATATGGTTTGAAAAATTTCCTTCGCAGTTCATAGTATTTCGGACATACTAGTAAAAAGTGATACTCTGTCTCTACCAAATTTAAAGGACAATTTCGACATTTCCTACTTTCTCTGGGGATATTTTCATGTCGACCCCTTTCTATTTCTAAATTACGAGCTGATATTCTAAAGTTAATTAAAGCGATTCTATGTTTGTTATTGTTTATTACGTTAAGATATTTTTCTAGTTCAAATGTGTGTTTGTGAATGCTATAAAATGAAAGTCTATTGGAATTATTTATGTTTGCGTACCAGCTTTGTTTATAAATATCTAGTATTCTAAGTTTAATTATTTGTAAATTAATATCAAGTCTATCTTGCTGTAACCAAATATTTGACAAACCTATTTCATTTAACAAAGTTTTTATGTGAAAAGCCCAGTTTTTTCCATTATATGACATGTTATTATCTGCATCTTCTTTAAGCATGTTATATGTTTTTGAAGTATGCAGTTATTGTTTAATTTTAGTATTTTAAACCAATATCTGATCATTATTATTTTACGGTGTATTGCCATTGGATATCGTCCTAGTTCTCCATATAATGCATCTAAGTTAATTGATATTCTCACGCAAAGTATCTTTCTAAGAAATTTACAATGTACTAATTCAATACTTCTACCTTCGTTGTAGCCAAAAACTTCAGCACCATAATGTAAAATAGATCCTATCAAGGTATCGAATTTACATTTATCCTGTGTCTTTAGATCTAATTGATTGAATACTGTGAATAAATAATGTAATGCATACAGGGAATGCTGAGCAAGATGCTGCTGGGTTCGATACCAGTTCCCGTTTTTAAATAGATAAATACCTAAATACTTGAAGGTTTTAACAAATATTGGAAATTCAACATACTTTCTGAGAGAAGAATGAACCAAATATTTTACAACAAGCCTGGGAAATAGAATTCTTTTGTGAAATACTATCAAATTAAAACATTGAACATAATCTAGAAACATTTTAAACATCTTTTATTAACAGCTTATATGTGTATATATATACATCCTTGACATTCTAGTTATTATTTTCATTTAAGTTATGACTGTATTACCCCTTTTCCTCTTACTGATCTGATAAAATATTTTAATGTGTGTACCAGTTATAATATTTTAAAAATAATCATTAGTAATATTACATGAGTTCTTACATAAATATTTTGTCCATAGTTTGTGTTTTATGACATGTCTAATATTTGAGAATAACAGTGACTGTTAATGTCTAAGTTGTGTAATATACCACTTATTGAATGGCTTGCCGGTCAGTATTCATAACTTAGCCTTATTTGTATTATTGAGCAGTAAATACTTCAATCAATAATCATATTGTATTGAAGCTGTCTGTGCTTAGGATTTTATATGTTTACATGAAGTGTATTTGTTTGATATGTTACCCATGTTTAGTAGGCCTGTTTATTAATACAAATTAGACTACAAAATAGTGTATATGAACTTTAATATATGTACAAATAAAACTGGATTGTTTTTCACTCATAATAGCGATGTTGAAAACTGAAATCCTGTCAGTATTACATTGTCCATGATTCATACAAACAACAAGTACTTTTTAGCATTTCCAGTTAGTAGTAGCAGAGAAAACACTCCCTCTTTGGTCTAACTGTCAGTGGTGCACCAAAGGAAGGACTAGACTATCAGAATTGCAACATGCAAACTTAGAGAAAGTGTTTGGTTATTAACTCTTTGAACAGATATGATATATATACGGTGTTCCATTTGGACAATCGTGACTTTTTATTTAATACTAAACCGCGATGCACGATGGTACGATGACGAAAACGTGATGGCGCGATAGCACGATGATGAAACAACGATGGTACGACAGTGAAAACGCGATGGCACGATGATGAAATCGCGATGGTACCATGGTGAAATGTCGATGTAATATTGCGTTTTCATCATCGTACCATCGCGTTTTCACCATCGTACCATCGCGTTTTCATCATCGTGCCATTGCGGTTTCAACATCGTACTATCGCGTTTTCACCATCGTGCCATCGCGTTTTCACCTTCGTACCATCGCGTTTTCACCATCGTGCCGTCGCGGTATCACCATATCGTACCATCGCGTTTTCACCATCGTGCCATCGCGTTATCACCGTCATACCATCGCATTTTCACCATCGTACCATCGCCTTCCGGACATGCGCAGTGGTACAGTGTATGTGTCTTTTTATTTACTTTCATGCATACATAAAATACAAAGGACATGGCCTTGAAGATTTTACACAGTTTTAATGAACTGAGCACTAAACATTTTGCAAAACAGCATAATCTAAATGGTAAATTTCATTGCGATACATTCATCTATTGTTGTCAAAATTACATGTGCACGGAACTACGCATTTCTAACCGGAAGGCGATGATACGATGGTAAAAACGCGATGGTACGATGGTGAAAACGCGATGGTACGATGGTGAAACCGCGATGGTATGATGGTGATAACGCGATGGCAGATGATGAAAACGCGATGGTACGATCCCTGTAAACATGAAGTCATCGGGCCAACGACGGAAAACCGTCAAATGATAATCGTTGTTGGGCCACTGTTGGCCCAACAATGATAAATAAGTATTATAAATACAGCGGTTGGGCCAGGCATGTTCTAATCTCTGGCCTGGCCTGGCCTGGCCCGATGAGCCCATTTTTCGACTGGGCCAGGCCATAGATTTCAATTTTGTAAAAGGTGAAAGTGATTTCTATAGCATCTTTAAAATCTGACTTTTCGAACTTATTAATTGAGGAATAAGTTTGGATATTTCAGACATTATATAGATACATTTTGAATTCCCACTCTGTAAAATTATACACCTGGGAATAAGCCTGTAGCTAACATAACTATTAAGTCTAATTTAAAGGTGATGCCTGATTAATTGTTATGACTATTATCAGGGGATCTCCACCTCAGTTGACTCTTGACTGGTGGCTTAGTTTTCCCCCAGTTGAATAACCTAACTAATTATTATTATTTTGTCTATAATAGTTTCGAGGATTATTTAGTATTGTCCGAAATTATTGAACTACCACTCAAGAATATTCCGTATGCTTCCGTAAATAAATTTTCGGTGCCCAAACATAAATGAAAGTACAAATATTGAAAACCAAATAAAATATAAACATTTCTTTACCGCCGGGTCGTACATGCAGATGTAGTTGTGCTGACAAAACGTTCATCTACCAATCTCGGGACTGTGAGTTCGAGACACCTGTTTGACCATTTTCATTATCATTTTTTTTTTAATTTCATCTGTAAACTTAGCATGCAGGAAAATTGTCACTTATCGTGATTTATTGTTCATTTATTGAAAGAAATACACAAGTATTTGACATTCTTCTACATACAAGTTATTACCATAAATTGTTGTAAGAATAAAAACAGTATCAATAAAATGACATTATATTGATTTAATGAAAACAATCTGAATTGAAATCGAACCCACGGTAACATGCGTGAAAGTCGGAGAACTTACCACTACGCCACTGTGCCATTGGTAAACTATGCATGTTATTTTGGTCAATTTAGATATTTTCAGGTTACAAATATGGTGTAAAATAAAGAAAACGCCCGAAAATATTGGCGAAGATTAATGAGTGGCACCTGTCAATACTAACGGACAACAACTTTCAATTTATAAAATAATGCTATCTCCGTTCTAGGATCTGGGATAGTATGATGCAGGGAAGCGATAAATAAATTTTGGAGTTTAGGTTATACAAATACTGAATATTTTTGTAAGACTGTTTTTATATTGATCTAAGTATGTGAAAAAAATCCTACAGTTTTGTGAAACAGGCTCAAGAGCATCTTTTAGCGTTAAATATATCACTTAGAAATAACATTAACACAATGCACAATTATTTTTTGTGCAAGAAAAATATGAACAATCTAAACTGCCAACTTCCTGACAATGAGTTAGAGGTCCCACAATGAATATTATTTTCATTATTCTTCCATAAATTGAACATCAGCTTAATTAAACCAAACACACATTAAAAGTTCAACTGAACAGTTAAGAGGTCAGCTAAGGATAGTAGTGACACAGCCTGTAATTACAATTCCCAAAGAGATGCATTCACTGCATGCAAATATTCAGTTATATTGCAGCAGGTAAACTTATCAATGAAATTAGCCATTAGTTTTAAAACCAAGTGTTAAAGTTGACTTTAAATAATTTAATCACAGAAAAAATGGGTAGTTATCATTTAGTTACACCATTTTCTTCAGTGCAAATCTGTATTTCAAATAAGATGAATGACGGCTAATTAATGATTCTCCAGAGGATTGGTTTCTCATTTTGTTTGACCTTCAGCAAGTAAACAATGCAGGTTAATACTGCCTGCTACTGTAATTGTATATTTAGATTTTATGCCATTCATTTTTCTATGTACAATAAAATCTGGCCTGACCTGGCCTGGCCTGGCCCGGCCCAGTCGAAAATTGGGCTCATCGGTCCAGGCCAGGCCAGGCCAGGCCGGGCCAGGCCAGGCCAGAGATTAGAGCATGCCGTTGGGCCAACGTTGAACCAACTTCTCTGCATTGGCCCAACACTGATTTTCAGGGAAAGACTTACACAGAGAAAACATCGTTGGCCCAACGTTGGCCCATTAGAAGTAATAAATAAATATATAATAATTATATCTTTTACAGGTCACTGTTTTATCACAAGCCTCTACAGGTAAACACGTTGTGTAGGTGTAACATGCAGTATTTAATTAATAATTCTGCACCAATTTGTAATCATAGTTTGGACTAATTAAATTTAATACTTATCTGCAGCCGTAATGATATTCTGAACTATTTCAAATCTACTACCTGAAGAATCTAATTTGTGAAAAAAGTATTGAACAAAAGAACTGCTATAACAAATATCTAATTTTATACAATCATAAAATGTTTACAATAAATCTGTTGAAAATTCCAGAACTTGAACTCTCGTTAACCCGAGTTATGTAAGAAATCCCAGAAAATGTGGTTAATTTTACTCTCTAGGCGAGATTTCTAGCTGCATAGGCATGTGAAGTAAAGGAAACTATTATACAGCTATTAACTGTTAACTATTATGGCATGTTCTAATCTCTGGCCTGGCCTGGCCCGGCCTGGCCTGGCCTGGCCTGGCCCGATGAGCCCAATTTTCGACAGGGCCGGGCCAGATTTTATTGTACATAGAGAAATGAATGGCATAAAATCTAAATATACAATTACAGTAGCAGGCAGTATTAACCTGTATTGTTTACTTGCTGCAGGTCAAACAAAATGAGAAACCAGTCCTCTGGAGAATCATTAATTAGCCATCATTCATCTGATTTGAAATACAGACTTGCACTGAAGAAAATGGTGTAACTAAATGATAACTAACCATTTGTTCTGTGATCAAATTATTTAAAGTCAACTTTAACACATGGTTTTAAAACTAATGGCTAATTTCATTGATAAGTTTACCTGCTGCAATATAACTGAATATTTGCATGTAGTGAATGCATCTTTTTGGGAATTGTAATTACAGGTTGTGTCCCTGTACTATCCTTAGCTGACCTTTTAACTGTTCAGTTGAACTTTTAATGTGTGTTTGGTTTAGTTAAGCTGATGTTCAATTAATGAAAGAGTAATAAAAATAATATTCATTGTGGGACCTCCCTCTAACTCATTGTCAGGGTGTTGGCATTTTAGATTATTGATATTTTTCTTGCACAAAAAATAATGGTGCATTGTATTTATGTTATTTCTAAGAGATATATTTAATGCTAAAAGATGCTCTTGAGCCTGTTTCACAAAACTTTGCAGGATTTTTTCCTACATACTTAGATCAATATAAAAACAATCTTACAAAATTATTCAGTATGTGTATAACCGTAACTACAAAATTTAGTTATCGCTTCCCCGCACCATACTATCCCAGATCCTAGAACGGAGATAGCATTATTTTAGAAATTGAAAGTTGTTGCCGGTTAATTAGTATTGACAGGTGCCACTCATTATTCTTCGCCAATATTTTGGGGTTTTTTTTCTATACTTTACACCATATTTGTAACTTGACCAAAATAACATGCATAGTTTACCAATGGCACAGTGGCGTAGTGACAAGTTTTCCGACTTTCACACATGTTACCGTGGGTTCGATTTCAATTCAGATTGTTTTCATTAAATCAATATAATGTTATTTTATTGATACTGTTTTTATTGTTACAACATGTATGGTAATAACTTGTATGTAGAAGAATGTCAAATACGTGTGTATTTCTTTCAATAAATGAACAATAAATCACGATAAGTGACAACTGTCCTGCATTCTAAGTTAGAGATGAAATTAAAAAAAAATGATACTGAAAATAGTCAAACAGGTGTTTCGAACTTACAGTCCCGAGATTGGTAGCTGAATGTTTTGTCAGCACAGCTATATCTGCATGTACGACCTGGCGGTAAAGAAGTGTTTATATTTTATTTGGTTTTCAATATTTACATTTTTTGGGCACCGAATTTATTTTTTTAACGGAATCATACAGAATATTCTTGAGTGCTTAAGCCTTAAGTTCAATAATTTCGGACAATACTAAAAGACTAAATAATCCTCAATAGACAAAATGAGCCGTGTCATGAGAAAACCAACATAGTGGGTTTGCGACCAGCATGGATCCAGACCAGTCTTCGCATCCGCGCAGTCTGATCAGGATCCATGCTGTTCGCTAAAGGTTTCTCTAATTGCAATAGGCTTTGAAGCGAACAACATGGATCCTGTCCACACTGCGTGGATGCGCAGGCTGGTCTGGATCCATGCTGGTCGCAAACCCACTATGTTGGTTTTCTCATGGCACGGCTCAAATAATAATAATTAGTTAGGTTAATCAATTGGGGGAAAACCAAACCACCGGTCAAGAGTCAATTGAGGTGGAGATCCCCTGATAATAGTCATAACAATTAATCAGGCATCACCTTTAAATTAGATATTATAGTTATGTTAGCTACAGGCTTATTCCCAGGTGTATAATTTTACAGAGTGGGAATTCAGAATGTATTTATATAATGTCTGAAATATCCAAACTTATTCCACAATAAGTTCCAAAAGTCAGATTTTAAAGATGCTATAGAAATCACTTTCACCTTTTACGAAATTGAAATCTATGGCCTGGCCTGGCCTGGCCTGGCCCGGCCCAGTCGAAAATTGGGCTCATCGGGCCAGGCCAGGCCAGGCCGGGCCAGGCCAGGCCAGAGATTAGAACATGCCTATTATACATGTTAACAAAAACCCGGTCTACTAGCTATAAACTGTAAGTGGAAGTTTTTGAATGTTTTTTTTTTTTATAAAGTTGTTGAATCTTATAGAGAATTTCTTTTTATAGCCTGTATGCATGTAGTATCTATGTGACTTGAACATAATATGTTGAATACTATCTAAAACTAGCGAATGGCACTAGTGTTTAGTATTTAATTCTGTAAATAAAATTACTCATATTCTCGTTAATTTTTAATATTTTTCTCGGTTAAATAAAGGCAAAAATAAATTTCATGCATTTTATGTCCAAAGGTTTATGTGCATCTGTATTGTTATCAATATGACGTAGATGGTTTAATCAACATTATGATTTTCGTTTTTTACAGGATGCTGTTCAAGAGAGTAATAATGGAGCGCCTAGCACTGTGGTGCACAGGAAAAAGAGAAATGATTTTTTAAGCTGCAACTTCAGTGAGAAAAGAGAACAATCAGACAGAACTTGGATATATAATGAGTTCAATATTTAACATGTTGTAGCGATGAAATACTCGGTTATATTTCTTCAGGAAACTTGCAAACAAACTTTAAATCAGTGCTAGATTTCTTCTTGTTAAATGTTAAACAAAATCACAATTATTTGAGAATAAAATGTGTACTAAATAATTT
Organism: Mercenaria mercenaria; assembly: GCF_021730395.1. Classification (NCBI taxonomy): domain Eukaryota; kingdom Metazoa; phylum Mollusca; class Bivalvia; order Venerida; family Veneridae; genus Mercenaria; species Mercenaria mercenaria. Next base: position 13,452,191 of record NC_069376.1, on the reverse strand, counting down.
TAGTTTTCAGTCTATTTTTTTTTTTTCAAATTCATAATCGTTGGGATGGCGTTGGCATCCTTCTTTCGGCCAACAAAGTTGACCCAACGTAGGACCAACCATGATAGACGAAAAAATGTTGTTAGCCCAATGGAGGACCAACGATAAGTGTAGGATACCAGTCGTTGGGCCAACGGTGTACCAACCGTTGGGTCAATGTTGTGCCAATTAGCAAAATGGCGTTGGACCAACGTTGGAAATCTTCGTTGGGCCAACGAAGAGTCTGCAGTTGGCCCAACGTTGGGCCAACGCATGTCTGCTATCTGGGATGGTGATAACGCGATGGCACGATGGTGAAAAAGCGATGATACGATGGTGAAAACGCGATGGCAAGATGGTGCGATGGTGAAAACTCGATGATACGATGATGAAAACGCGATATTACATCGACATTTCACCATCGTACCATCGCGATTTCATTATCGTGCCATCGCGTTTTCACCATCGTACCATCGTTGTTTCATCATCGTGCCATCGCGCCATCGCGTTTTCGTCATCGTACCATCGTGCATCGCGGTTTAGTATTAAATAAAAAGTCACGATTGTCCAAACGGAACACTGTATATACATGTACATTGCCAGCTGGTATATTAGGCCACAAAGTATTCCTTCTTGATGACATGTTAAGCAGTCTATTTGTACATCATTAAGACGTTTAAGACATTGATCTCATGATATCTTAATCTTCCAATCCATATTTAATTATTCCTTCTCTTGAGAAGGAATATTACTGTTTAATAAGTCACACTTGACTGAGCTACTGATACCGAAAGCTGTTGTCATTACAGGCCGGCCAATAAAACTCCATGACCTTAGAAATAACTATTCTTTCTCAATTGGGGGGAATCCATGGGTTACACAATACTAAACCCGAGGATGATTAATTGATTCTTTTATTTCCTCCTGAACATAACATAGGTACATTCACCAGATAGACATATATCAGCAAATTTAAATGTAAACAACCAAATATTATCGTTACCTTCAAATGCATGGTTAATATATGAAAACAAACCCCATTGCGACCCTATAATTATGTGTAACAAATTTTCCCACATCAAATAACCAGGTCAATGTCTTATTGCTGCATTAGATGCTTTTAGATATCAAGCAGACGAATTCTGTGTTTACATGATCAGATTACAGTCGTCTGCTGACTCTCTCATAGGTAGTAAAGCTCTTCACCTAATGCATATATGCTTAATTGCCTGCCGGCCGGTAATTATCTACTTTAATCTACTGAAGGAGGTAACAGATTTAATTTGTTGGTGGATTTAACAATTTATGTTAAATAACTAGCGTAAATACTTACCTGATATTTTTTGGCAGTATAAAACAGACATTGCAACCAACATTTTACAAGATGGTCATTTTATATTTATATAGATGTGCCCTAGAAGGAACTTTTGGTATGCTTTAACTTGTATTACACATTGCGTTGCAATACTATAGTATAGGAAAGTGAAAGTAGATTTTCCTTTTTTGTCAAAAAATAATTCTGTAACACGAGTCAGAGAACGATAAAGGTTTAAAAAGTTTAAGTAATCACAATTACTCAAATTACTTGTAATAACATGCAAAATGCAAGTCAGTTCTAAAAATTTCACCTCCTCCGCGGGACCAAATTTTAGTGTATGTACAATTATCCGAAATCGGCTAGTTATCAGTTACTAGAGGTCAGACGGAATGTGTGGCGTCGCGCTCTATGTATAGAATGCGACCTACAATACCTATGCCACGTGATAAAATTGGCAAATCAGATCGCTTGATGAAGCGTCATGGGTATTATGGGTATTTTAGTTATACGAAAAATTTATCAACAGGCTTATTCTTTTACACATTGGATGTTTCTTTATGCAACAGTGAGTGAAATGACAAAGCGTTCATCCTGATCGAATGACATTGTTTACAGATTAAAAGGTGTGCCGGTAAGTGCATTTAGCTATTATATTGGTATGTCTAGATAAATATAATAATTAAAATCCGTTGAGTCTAGAGATACGTTTTTAAGTTTTATAAATGTACAGAAAAAGCTGTGTATGGTCGTATAAATACAATGTAGTACAGAAAACTTATGTAAAATGTAGAATGGAACCGCTTCAGAAAATAATTGTAAACCCAATTACAGATACAGTTGGAGTAGATCTTATAACGATATAGAGCTTAGAGGAACGGAAATGCGTATTCCGTGTTTGGTTGGCAAAAGTGTAAGTCACGTACGTCACCGTAGCCGGAACGAAAATAGGTATTCGGTGCTTGTTTGGTAACTGTGTAAGTTACGTCACCATGGCAAATACTTAAAACTTATTTTCCAACTACACTGCTTTTAAAAATATATGTCTTGTTATTCGTGTAAACATCACCATGTTTCAACACGATATCAAGTATTGTCCAATTTATTTGACCTGTCAAAAAATGGACCCGGCTTTTATTATATTCTGTTCGAGCCTATATAAGATTAATATGAAAGCCGGGAACATGTTTTGACAGGTCAATTAAATAGCACAATATGTAATAGTTATAGTATGTGTGAGAGTGTGTTACCAGGATATATCAGAGCTAGGGGTACATCGAGGGTATTTTTCTCTGTACATATCGTCGAGGCCGGTAGGCCGAGACAGATATGTGAAGAGAAAAATAACGAGATGTACCCCTAGCTCTGATATATCCTGGTAACACACGAGCACTACATATTATAACTGTTTTATCGCATAGTTTATCATTAAAATTTATATATTATTTTCATTTAAATTTGTTTATTATTATTTTTACCATTTTGATTCCCTTTCTGCGCCTCGCTGACTGAAACACTAAAACTTCTGTTTTAGAAAATGTGTTCCCCAGATAAAAGTACCCAACAAATTTCTGCATTGGTTTTAAATCTTTGCATTTCATTGGCCAGACATATTGTAAAACTTGTTGTTTTGTTTGTAAAAAAAATCAAAGAAAAAGAAACATTTGAGAAATCTCAGAATTTCATATATTTCATGTATTTCTGAATTTGGCAATAACTATCAAGTTTTTGAAATATTCTAGTTTATTTATTCTTTTACTTTATAAATGTAGGTGTTTGTGACAATTCTTTCTCTGTGAACTGTAAATTGGAGCTAAAATCATCTTTTCTTTGAAAGGAAAAAATTATACTCCCTTGATAGGACCTCAATAGAGAAAAAGTGTTCCGATATATAACGGAACAGTTTTACTGTGCTGATATATATCGGAACACTTTTTTTCTTATGAAACTCCATAGAGATTTCTGTGTTGATATATATCGCAACAGTTTTGTAAGATATCAGCACAGTTTTGTAGTAATAATGTGTGTTACTATGTATAACATGCTGCAAAGATCAAAGGAAAATTGCCGCACTATGCGATAATAAGTTTTATTTGTGGGATTCAACACCATAAACCCGAGACATATTTACACAGTGACAAATCGATACCCAGGTGAAGCGATCTCTGTCGTTCTTTATCTTTATGGTTGATATGTCGGTCAATAAGATAAAGGCCGAAACCAAACACAATCTACTCCACTACGACGGAGTATAACACGGATTTATTGTTAATAAGGTAAACATTTCATTATGTCTATATAGACGTACATTTATTATTATATGCTCTTTCATCCATTTACGCCATAAAATAATTATGCTGATATTGCTAACACTTTTTAGTTACAAAAACATATATACAAAAAAGCTTGGACATTGTTTGTAAGAATAAGGTCAGATATTCGGTCGATAATATACTTCTTTTCCGTGGTGTAGTTGAAAGAAGTCCATAATAAATAAATCCTAATTTTCCCAGTTTTTGCGCAAATTCGGGTAGAACGAGTGCTGTAATCACATTTTTCACTGCTAGAATACCACGCCTGGTAAACAACAGAGCTACCTCTTTCAGAGGTATACGGTAAATTGCTCTGTCGCAACTTCCGAGCTAGTGCACGTCGCGATAAAAGAACATCAACAAATTTGAGTGTCATATTTTTTTGCATTTTTGCAAGCATTGTATAGAGTATCAAAAATCGGCGAATGGTAGGCGATGTACATATGATTTAACTTTACAGAGAACTTAAAGTTTGCTAATTTATTTTAATTTGTGATCGTGGTGACTTTTACCAGCAAGCTGATTTAGCAGTGAATTTGGCCGTTTCGTCATGAAAGTACTTTCATTGTCAAATATTTGCATTTTAACTAACATTAAGAAGCAAACCGAGTAGGCGTGAGATAGCTGTAAAGTATACAATGCATTTGGAAATAAAATATGTACCAAAATGGTTTGGGAATGAAAATATTCACATTTTATCATGAGAGACAGCTCTGTCGTGAAGGAGATAGTCAGATCGCCAAGGAGATAGTTCTGTGTTGCATTAACAGAGCTCTGTGTTCATAATTTTAATGTTATATTGAAAAGTTTACAATATTTACGTTGGGTTGTCCTCTTTTGAAATAATATAAAGTCACTGTTCCATTGGATATACTATGTATGAATTTGCCAAGTTTTTTTCGGGCCCTACTGAATGGTGACCACATTTATTTGCCTCGTCAAATGACTAGTAAGGGTCGAAGCACATCCCCTAGTAGTCTTACAAATTACAAGATATTATAACATTATAACAGTAATAGGTACATATTATGTGCAAATACATTTTTGTAATATATAGGGGTTTTATTTCTTGCTTGAATAGAAAAGCAATAGAGCCCAATTAACTTTCTTTTCCATTGATGATAGAAAGGAAAATTTAAACATTCAAAAACACTAACTTAATTTATTTTCCTAAAGATATGTTTTTGTAAAATATTAATAGTAAAAAACTTTCACACTTGTCTGCTTTTTCTCTATTTTTATATTAACCCATACTTTGTACCCTGCAAAATTTCTGTTACGAACTTGTCCATCCTTCAATTTGGACGGACTCATTAACTATATGAAGGGGTGATTACCCCCAAAAATACTAACTGAATGGTGAAAAGAGCAGATCTCGATCAGACTGCACATATGTGCAGGTTGATCATGATCCACAATGGTCCCATAGGCATATCTAATCGTGTCTAGCATCATAAGGATTAATCTAGTTCCCTCTGTCCCTTCTTACTTTTACAAGGATACATAATATTTTTTTTCATTTACATCAATAAATTGGCTGTAAGGAATAGAAAAAAAGATATTTAGAAAATCTAAAATAAAAAAAAACAGGTCTTATATGAATTATTTTGTTATATTGAAGGTTATTTTATCTTTTCTTTTAGTCTTAATCAGCACAGCTCTGGCAAAAGCTTTTTTCATTGATTTCCAAGTGTTTTTAAAATTTTTGATATTTTTATTGAGTGTTGCCGTTTCTTTTTCAATATTAAAATTGAATAACATGTAGTTTTTGACTCCTATTACTGTAGGTGACAAATTAAGCATTTTGCATTGATATATGTACATTTTGAAAAAAAGATCAGTACTAGGTTTTTGGCTGTAAGAGTTGACGATTCATCATTTTGGCTGTATCCAAATATCATCATATTTTCATTCAAGGAAGAAAATGGGTGAGTTGTTGGTTTCAAGAGCTGATTTATAAGATTTTTGGTTGTGTCACATTTCCAGAATAAGTGTTCGATTATTTCGTTTTCCTGTTTGCAAAAAGAGCACAACGGACTATCTTTAATTTCATCTTTAAACAGATCATTTGTTCCTATAATTCTGTGTAGAATTCGAATCTGAAACCTTGTATCTTTGTGTTTTTCGTGATTTTAAAAGGTAATTCGTAGATACATTTCCATTCGTTTTCGTCAAAGTCCAAATTTAACTTTTCTATCCATTAATATGCCCCTACTTTGGGGGGGGGGGGGGGGTCATATAGATTTGCCCTTGTCCGTCCGTCCGTCCTTCTGTCCGTCCGAGAATGTTGTGTCGCGCCTAGCTCCAAAAGTATTTGACGTAGAGTCACAAAACTTTACAGGAATATTGGTCAGCATGTGTAGTTGTGTACCTGGGGTTTCGCGTCCGGATTCATTCAGTCGTGTAGGAGTTATGGCCCCTGACTTAGTATAAAATTGGTCATTTTAATGTTATGTCGCACGTAGCTCCAAAAGTATTTGACCTAGTGTCACCAAAGTTTACAGGAATGTTGGTCAGCATGTGCAATTGTGCACCTGGGGTTTCGCGTCTGGATTCATTCAATCGTGGGTTGGGATCACCCCTATCCACCCCACTCCCCTCTGTCCCTTCTTCCCCAGCAAAATTGTTTGCGACTATGTTTAGCATTTTATATGTACTGAGCATAGATAACGATTATAAATTACATTCTGAAATATTTCAGCATGTTTTAAAAATTTCATTATTTACCATGAATAGTCTTTAAATAAGAAGATTTGAAACTTTGAAACTGAAAGTAGAAAACAATACCTGTAAATCCCTGGTATCAATCGACGATTCTGTAATCATTATGTGAAACGACACCGGTCGTGACAACTGACGTTTGGTTACCGACGAGAAATCAATAATTATCAAAAATCAATCAATCTTACTTGTATTGAGGTTATAACACACTAAATAGCCACCACTATATATTCTATATAAAATGACAAGTTTTCACAATGCTGCAATACACACCTAGACCCATTTTAAATTTCTTTAGCTTACATTTTCTTGTAGATCAACATTAATACTGTAAAAATATCCAAAGAAAAGTAGGGGTCATGTTTGATGCAAGAAAAATATTTCTGGTCAAACGGACACACCGTAATTTTTACACTGAAATGACAATCACAATTTAGGGTAGGGGTGTATGAATAAATTTCACATGTTAAATCAGTTTGGAGTCTTTTTTCAACATGCAAATGCTACCAGTATGTCAAGTATAGGCATGCAATATGATTTCAACCAATATATAGCAATGATTTCAAGGAAAATCCTTCTTACAGCAAAAAAAACTGAGAACTATTTGAATCCGCCATTATGCGACTACCATTTTTTCATAGGTGCTCAGGCTATTTAGTGTCTGTATGCCTTGAACACTTCCCTGCGAATAGATCCCTGCTTTGCACTGCGCATATCGTACGCGGGTACCAAACTTAGATGTGATGATCCGGTATAATATATTCGTATAAGAGAATTAATTTTTGTACCCGGTTCATGAGACGCACAGTACAAAGCAGGGGCTCAAGCGGAAAGCAAGTGTTCCCAGTGTCGGTGTCACTCACTGGCACCAGACCAGAAAGAAAATGCCTCTGTATATGTTATACCCTACCCCTAGGTATCATATAAGAACCATGGTCGTGAACGGGAAAATATACTAACCTATTTCAAACGCGTATTTCATACCTAAAACACGCAGTTCAGTAAATGTGTACTATTGATATTAAACAAGTGGTAATTTATCTTCCGTTGTGTACCTGTCACATTTCTTCAATACTTCTTATCTTAGAAAAACAACGTGTAGTTCATAGTTTTTTCAACGGTACACAAAAAACTTGCTTGAACTTCCCTGGTGAAGTTCCGGTCTAGATTACAGACACACTCTGATTGGCTGATGTGAAAATGTATGTCCGTCGTCATTTTACTACACGTGTACGCTTAAATATTTATATGCAACATAAATGTGCAAAATGAATTAAATAAACAGAATAGATGTATACCAATGTATGATTTCAAATTCAAAATCATATACAAGATGAATTTCATTCATCATTTCGAGTCTTTATCGTAAAACTGTGAATATATTGCATTCTGTTTTTGTCTGTTTACATTTCGCTTAACATGTGCACACTGCCGTGACCTCTAGACCGGATGTTCATTAGGGGAGTTCACGCAAGTTTTTTCTGTAACGTTGACTAAAGCATAAAATATGTGGAGCATCTCTGCAATATGGAATATTGAGACAATGTGACAGGTGCACAAACGAAGATAAATTATCGCTTGTTTAATATCAATAGTACACATTTACTGAACTGCGTGTTTTAGGTATGAAATACGCGATTGAAATGGGTGAGTATATTTTCCCGTTCACGACCATGGTTCTTATATGATACCTAGGGGTAGGGTATAACATATACAGAGGCATTTTCTTTCTGGTCTGGTGCCAGTGGTGTCACTGTTGCAAATCTTGTAATAATGTCAGTAATTCGGTCGAAAATGTGCTTCCATGGTGTGGTGTAGTCGAAAGAAGTCCATAAAGAAGTCCATAATAAATAGATTCTATTTTCTCCACTTTTGCGCAAATTCGTGTAAAATGAGTGCTTTAATCACACTTTCTCACTACTAGAATACGTTCTGCATGAAATGAGACGGTTTTCATGTTCATACACCACACATGGCAAGTTTTGCAGATCGAAACCGGAAGTAGGTATTTATTTCGCGGACAAGTGCACATATACGCCATTTTTAGGGTAGCAGACCACAACTGACTGGCATTTTCGTAGGAACTATTCAACGCCCTAGTTTCTTTTTTTTTCTGTTAATTTGTGATAGAACTTTCATGAAAACTAGGTGTAGGAAAAAGGGATTATAAAGATACGTTAAGACGACCTGACGGTTTTCATGTTCATACACCCCACATGGCAAGTTTTGCAGATCGAAACCGGAAGTAGGTATTTATTGCGCGGACAAGTGCAGATACTAGTATGCGCCTTTTTTAGGGTAGCAGACCACAACTGACTGGCATTTCAGTAGGAACTATTCAACCCCTATTTTCTTTTCATTTTTTCATTAATTTATGATACAACGTTCGTGAAAAAATAGGTGATGTTCTGTAAAGATACGTAAAGACGAGCTGAAGTTGTCGAATTTTATATGAAACAAAGAAGGATCTTCAGCCTCTTCTTATTGTAAAAGAATTGATGGTAAAAATGCATTTTTGTAAACACGCTGAAATGTTGCAAATTACGTTTTATTATCGGCATCTATGCTCAATTCACAGATTAAAATGCTGAAAAAAGCTCAACTAAAGGCAGGGGCGGAGGATAGTGGGGTGGTCCTGACCAGTGTCTGTACCAGAAACTTCAGAAGGCTTACTGCATTTATTTTAATACTGATAACGAGCACGTTGATTATATAAACAATGTACACGTTAATCATATTGTTTTAATGGCATATATAAAATAATGTTATAAGTATTTTTTATACGATTTTGTATTTTTTCCAAGCTTATCTTGGTGAATATATCATAAATTGTATCATTTAAACCTATATATGTCCTTTTTAGCAAAATTAAATATATTGAAGCATGAACATGTTAGCGACCTGGATTTATTATCGTTTTAGTTAAATGGACACGACACCCAGTCGTTATCAGTTGTAAATTGTTGAGAACTTTTACCATCTAATTAGTATTCTTTTTAATCACTGATTTTGTCGCCTATCCGACGAACAAAAAGTAACGTCAAAGTGCGTTCTCAGATACAACGCGGGTATGGTTTCGTAAGAATATTCTATATACTTAAGAAGTGTATTCACTGAATATTCCCATATAAATGCATTTCGTTTTCCTCAATCCTTAAGTGTTTTATAATAAAAAGTATTTCTTGAATGAATTTCATAAAAATTCTGTTTCCAGATCTTGTTAAATCTGGCAAAAAATGTGCCGTCATGTAGGCAATCAAAGCCAGTTATAAATATAGCAATTCTTTTTTGAACGAAAAGAAAATTGTTTGAAAATTTTAATAGCTGAAGAATGTAAAAGCTGAAGAACACGAAAGAAGGATCTCTAGCCCGCTCGCCCGCTTCGCTCAGTAGTGATAGCGCAGATCTGCGGATCGCGGGTTCGTGAGTTCGAGCCCTGAGCGAGGCGTACGTTCTCAGTGACGATATGATAAAAAACAGTGTCTGAAATCATTATTCCTCCACCTCTGATTCATGAGGGGAAGTTGGCAGTTACTTAGCGGAGAACATGTTTGTACTGGTACAGAATCCAGGAAGACTGTTTGGTCAAATGTCCTATAACTGAAATACCCTTGAAAGCCCCAAGACAAACAAACAAAAGAAGAATCTCATGACAACAGTGACGTCACGCGGACATATGACATAACAGATTCAATCAAGTGTAGTGATAAAAAATGTCTTACAGGGAACATTTTCCGCAGGTAAAATATCCATTTTTTCTAAAATGTAGTGTTTGACAATACCTTGTTTTCCTTTAAATTATAGTAAAAAAAAACAAACAAACAAAAAACAAAGATAAAAAACATCGTATCAAGTTTGGCCTTCCGTAATAACAAAATATGATTGTATTTATCAAGACTGAGATAAAAAGTGATGAAATTAATGAATAGTTATGATATATTTGTCTGTCCCCAACGAAATATTACTACTTTATACCCACTTACCTGACCCCAACCCCACATCCTTTAGTCCATCGGTGAGTCCAACAGTGTCATGATGTGTGACTTTTAAATAGCAAAACTTTTCATGTTATACAGAAACAGGGAAATATTCATGCGTGAGTGCATGCAAGCGTGCGTACGTGCTTGCGTATGTCCGTCCGTCCATCTGTCCGGCTATTTTTTCTCCAGATCACAACTTCGTCGTATATTTTGAAAATACTTTATACTTTACTCAGTGAGATCGATTCTCGGGAGCAAACATAGGACCTCTGTCTCTAAAATAAATGTAACACTTGACTGAGGGGGTTAAACAAAGGTTGTGCTCACAAAAATCATCACACTGAGGCAAGTGTAACGCTGCGTGTATTACGTACAGTGCATGTTTGTTTGTTGTTTTCTTCGGGGGTGGGGTGGGAGAGAGAGAGAGATCTTATGCCATTTTTAAACAGTATTTCATTTAAGGTGGACAGTCAGTTTCCTGGATTTCATACGACCTGTAAGGGGATTTGTGAACAGAGCAAGCGTAGCAGATACTTGTGGAGATAAAGTTAATACTTGTATGAAACCCAGGAAACTGACTGTCCAACTTAAATGAAATACTGTTTAGAAACGGCATAAGATCTTCCGCCCCAACCCATAACCGAAAAAACAAACAAACAAACAAAAATTGACAAATCATTGCAGAGTGATGTACATGTAATTTAGACATACTGTATAGAACATAAACATGTTAACATTTATTTTATATGATTAATAATTAACCCGGGAGATTTTTAGTGTTTGTTAATTTTGTCATTATTATTTCTATTACTGATTTCACTGTTTCACGAAGCATAGGGGCCTACTTCTGACAAAGTTTAAACTAAGAAGAAAACTGTTTCACGAAAATAAGGCAGATAAACCGCAAGCACAGTGTCAAATTAAATGTTAGAATTTTACCACAAGGTCGGTTTTAGGACAACTTTTAAGATATTCTTATGTAAAACTGATCCAGAATCTATATTTATAACAGGGCAAAACATAACCGTGTTTCGTTAAACGGCTTCACATTTGGCTGCATGGCATCAAATTTTGATACGCCGCTCCAAATCACAGAACACGGTTTTAGCATGCATTAGACGGCGTCAAGTTGTAATAAATCATTTCATTTTACACTGCACTTACTCATGTTGTGTTAAACGGCTTCACATTGAGGTGGATCGTATCATGTTTTGTTGGATGATTTCAAAGTACGGTGCATCGCAACACGTTTTTCAATGCATCGTTCCATGTTTAGATGGATGGAATTGACGGATAGCTCAGTGGTTTGTACACTGGCCTTCCAATCCTGAGGTCGGGGGATTCGATCCCCGGCAGCTACTCGGGAATTTTCAGAAACGCTTTTCAGTGTTTCCCACCCAACTAGAGGTGTACTGGTCAGGAACCCAGGCAATCCTTGCGTGTATCAGTGCTATACACTGGGCACGTTAAAGAACCAGGCTGTCTATTCGCAACGAGCTAGGCTAAGTTAGCCGGACAAGCCTGTATCTGATTTCTGATCTCTCTGTCGTGGGGCCTTTGTCTCACTCTGTCCCTCTGGTCAGATCGCTCTGTGTCTGTACTAGTAGACATGTAGATGATGAATTATGCGCCCTGTGTGGCTGCATTTGAACTATGTAAAGCGCCTTTGAACGTGAAATTGATCATGAAAAGGGCGCTATATAAATCTGGTATAATAATAATGATAATAATAATGGAATGAAGTTTTGTGTTAAATGGTTTCAAAATACAATGCTTGAATGCAAATTTTATTGAACGGGACGGAGTTTTAGACTAGATGGCGTTGAAATGCACTGCACTGACTGACTTGTTTATGAATGGATTGTATATTAACTAATTTTGGCGGTAACCGCCGCCCATAGTGTAGCGATATAGTGGACGCAACTTGACCCCGATGGTTGACCTTTGCATTAAAATACATAATAAGGCACAACCTATTATTGAAAAGGAGTGTACATTAAACACGAGCTGCACGAGAAAAGGGAAATAAAACGTTGCGTAAATAAAAATTAGTGTATTGCATTGGGAAGTTTTAACTAATAAAATGTTAGTAATTATGTCTCCCCCAGGAGACATATTGTTTTTGCCCTGTCCGTCCGTCCGTCCGTCCTTCCGTCCGTCCGTCCGTCCGTACGTCACACTTCATTTCCGAGCAATAACTGGAGAACCATTTGACCTAGAACCTTCAAACTTCATAGGGTTGTAGGGCTGCTGGAGTAGACGACCCCTATTGTTTTTTGGGTCACTCCGTCAAAGGTCAAGGTCACAGGGGCCTGAACATTGAAAACCATTTCCGATCAATAACTAGAGAACCACTTGACCCAGAATGTTGAAACTTCAGAGGATGATTGGTCATGAAGAGTAGATGACCCCTATTGATTTTGGGGTCACTCCGTCAAAGGTCAAGGTCACAGGGGCCTGAACATTGAAAACCATTTCCGATCAATAACTAGAGAACCACTTGACCCAGAATGTTGAAACTTCATAGGATGATTGATCATGAAGAGTAGATGACCCCTATTGATTTTGGGGTCACTCCGTCAAAGGTCAAGGTCACAGGGGCCTGAACATTGAAAACCATTTCCGATCAATAACTAGAGAACCACTTGACCCAGAATGTTGAAACTTCATAGGATGATGATCATGAAGAGTAGATGACCCCTATTGATTTTGGGGTCACTCCGTCAAAGGTCAAGGTCACAGGGGCCTGAACATTGAAAACCATTTCCAATCAATAACTAGAGAACCACCTGACCCAGAATGTTGAAACTTGATAGGATGATTGGTCATAAAGAGTAGATGACCCTTATTGATTATGGGATCACTCCGTCAAAGGTCAAGGTCACAGGGGCCTGAACATTGAAAACCATTTCTGATCAATAACTAGAGAACCACTTGACCCAGAATGTTGAAACTTCATAGGATGATTGTACATGCAAAGTAGATGACCCCTATCGATTTTGGGGTCACTCCATTAAAGGTCAGGGTCACAGGGGCCTGAACATTGAAAACCATTTCAGGTCAGTAACTTGAGAACCACTTGACCCAGAATGTTGAAACATAATAGGATGATTGGTCATAAAGAGTAGATGACCCCTAACGATTTTGGGGTCACTCTGTGAAAGGTCAAGGTCACAGGGGCCCGCACATTGAAAACCATTTCCGGTCAGTAACTTGAGAACCACTTGACCCAGAATGATGAAACTTCGTAGGATGATTGGTCATGCAGAGTAGATGAACCCTAACGATTTTAGGGTCACTCTGTTAAAGGTCAAGGCCACAGGGGCCTGAACATGGAAAACCATTTCCAATCAATAACTTGAGAACCTCTCGACCCAGAATGTTGAAACTTCATATGATGATTGTTCATGCAGAGTAAATGACCCTTAGGGTTTTTGGGGTCACTTCGTTAAAGGTCAAGGTCACAGGGGCCTTGTAGGGCTGCTGGAGTAGACGACCCCTATTGTTTTTTGGGTCACTCAGTCAAAGGTCAAGGTCACAGGGGCCTGAACATTGATAACCAGTTCCGATCAATAACTTGAGAACCACTTGACCCAGAATGTTGAAACTTCATAGGATGATTGAACATGCAGAGTAGATGACCCCTATTGATTTTGGGGTCAGTCTATTAAAGGTCAAGGTCACAGTGGCCTGTTCATGTAAAATCATTTTTTGGAAATAACTTGAGAACCACTTGACCTACAATGTTGAAACTTAATAGGATGATTGGACATGCAGAGTACATGACCCCTATTTATTTTGAGGTCACTTGATCAAAGGTCAGGGTCACAGGAGCCTGAACAGTGACTTGAGAACCACTAGGCCACGAGTGTTGAAATTTAGCGGGATGACTGGACATGCCAAGAAGATGATCCCTATTGCAGCCTACCATCAGTGTCTCTTTGACTTTCGCTCCTGACCCCTATTGACTTCTTGCCTATAGGACTTTGCATTGGGGGAGACATGCGCTTTTTTACAAAAGCATTTTCTAGTTATACTTTGATACTGCACTGTATACAAACTAATTCCATATAAATATACACGGCTACCCTAAGCACCCTTGATTTCTACAATGAAATAATCGATATGAATAATCAGCCTGAGGTCAACCATCGCGGTCAAGTTGCGACTGCTATAACAACGAACAAAGTGTTAATCAGTCAAAGTATCAGACTGGGTATTAAATTTGTGAAATGTGAATCGACGCAAATAAAGAAAGTTGGTGACGCAGTCTGCATGTAATTATGAAACTGAAAGTAAATTTTCAGAAAAATCGCTCTTTGTACATGTTGTAAACAAAATTGGCCTGATTTAGATTTTCAAGAAATTGCGTCCACTGTGACGCACAGAATTTATTTTTACGGGTCATTTCTCAGAAAAGTGCGACTATGATGCAGGATTTGTGCGTCAGGGACAAGTTATGGACAATTTAGTTTAAACATATTTTATTAGCGAAATGGTTTACAAAATACATATACAATCAACAAAATTCGCAAAAACGCTTAGGATAGGATCGAAAGCTTAAGGCTTATATAGATCTTTTCCTGTATGAAACAGTTACACATTCAGGGTAGTATATGAGATTACTAATAGTCATTTTTCATAAATGTCATGAAGTAATAATGATTATTATAACTGTAGAAAAGTAAAAATAATAAGTGTGAGACACAAAGACTTGACGAGAATGGGCAGATGGTTGATTTCAAGTATTATACAAAACGTTTAGAAGACTCAATGAACCTATAGACTAATTTAAATATTGTAGAACAGAACAGAACAGAACAGAACATACCTTTATTACCTCGGAACTTGTACATAACAGTTATTTGAGTATACAAAGCTAAAATAATATTCAATTCAATTCAACATGACATGGTGATATAAGCATGTACGAAGTCAAATAGCATGTATAATTTTATCATGGTTGTTGTTTTGTATATCATTCAGAAAGATGATTAAATTACAAAATATATATGTATATATATAAAGCAAGAGTGAGTGGACCAACAAAAAAAGAAAAAAGAAAGGGATGGGGAGATGTTACTACAATCCCGCAATCACGGTAATATTTGAAATTGCCTATACTGTGACCGAATTATAATTTCCGAAAAAGACTATATAGTACCTAAAATTCTATTGAAATAGACTATAGGTTTTGACCCTGACGTGTAACTGTGTCAACATGTGCGCTTCGGTTGGCATAATTGTCATGAGTAGTGTGTGATTCATGGATATATTTTTTTTTCTCCCATTCTTATTCTCTTGATATTATATGAAGGAATATTCACAGCAGGTGAGTTTGTTATTCCCTATCATTAAACAATAAAGCATTTCCAATATGGGACTAGGAATTTGAATCTAGGAGAAAGAGAGAAAAAAAACACTCCAAATAACAAGCAGGTGTAAACTTGATTACTCATGGTAGAGACTAGAACAGCTACTTACTCAAAAAGTAAAATTAAATAAATCTAATATAAAGTTTAACATAAAACCAATATTTGCCTATTGACATCAATAATTAAAATAAATAGGAAAGAATAGATGAGTTATGAGTGATATACAGTGCATATAATCATGTATAGATCTATACATAAGATATAAAATTGTTTGATATAATTAGGCCACACCAAATTGATAAGTTGTTCATCGGATTTTTTTCTGAAAAAATTGAGGCGGCGAGCGAAAAAATAATTTAAATATTTGTTTAGGTTTTTGAGAAAATCAGGAGCGAGCGAAGAGCGAAGAAATATATTTATCTTCATTTGGCTCTCGGCTGACTAATAAAAACATTTGTATAGAATGCATAGCCCTTTTAAATTAAAAAGTAAGTCACCAGGGATTGAGAAAATCTGACCTGCAGACGCACAACAAAGCGAACTAGTGAAAACTAGAATGTGTCTGTAGGACACAGGGTGTGCCCCCCACTGGTACATTTGTCACAAATAAGTGGCAATAATTCAAATGATTGCAGTCTTAATGGGGTATAGCCTCAACAAACATTTTATGAAAAGGATTCATTATTCTAGGCGCTATACTTTTTGAGCTATGAGCATCACAAACAAAAAATCCACTATTCTGGCTATTTCAAGGGCCATAACTCTGTAATAAGAGCTAAGATTCTCAAGAAGAATGCTAAGTGTGCAAGGTCACATCACAATAAAAACTCCAGCAAGGTTTCCTGAATTTACATCAAATACTTTTTGAGCTAGGTATATAATTAGGTGAAAAAGTGCATTTTTTTACTATTTCAGGGGCCATAACTTTAAAAATAAGGGGTGGAGCCAGCCAAAAAATTAGAGGTGTGCAAGTTAATATCATGATAAAGACTTATGCGAGTTTTCAACCATTTATATTAAATACTTTTTGAGCTAGGTGTGTCACAAGGTGAAAATGAACATTTTTGACTATTTCAGGGGCCATAACTCTAAAAATAGGGGCGGACCCAAATGAAAAATAGGAGGTGCACAAGTTCATATCATGATTAAGACTCATGCAAGGTTTCATGAATCTATATCAAATACTTCTTGAGCTAGGCATGTCAGAAGGTGAAAATGTGCATTTATGACTACTTCAGGGGCCATAACTCTGAAAATTGGGGGCAGACCCAAATGAAAAATAGGAGGTGCGCAAGTTCATATCATGATTAAGACTCATGCAAGGTTTCATGAATCTATATTAAATACTTTTTGAGCTAGGCGTGTCACAAGGTGAAAATGTGTATTTTTTACTATTTCAGGGGTCATAACTCTGAAAATAGGGGGTGGAGCCAGATGAAAAATAGGAGGTGCGCCAGTTCATATCATGATTAAGACTCATGCAAGGTTTCATGAATCTATATCAAATACTTTTTGAGCTAGGCATGTCACAAGGTGAAAATGTGCATTTTTGACTATTTCAGGGGCCATAACTCTGAAAATAGAGGGCGGAGCCAGATGAAAAATAGGAGGTGCGCAAGTTCATATCATGATTAAGACTCATGCAAGGTTTCATGAATCTATATCAAATACTTTTTATGCTAGGCGTGTCACAAGGTCAAAATGTGGATTTTTGACTATTTCAGGGGCTATAACTCTGAAAATAGGGGGTGGAGCCAGACAAAAAATAGGAGGTGCGCAAGTTCATATCATGATAAAGACTCATGCAAGGTTTCATCAATTTATATCAAATACTTTTCGAGCTAGGCGCGTCACGAACTTCGGACGGACGCACGGACAAGACCAAATCTATATGCCCCCACCACTCATTGGGGGGGGGGGGGGCACAAAAATGTATTAACAGTGTCATACTGTACACTGTAATGAAATAATGCATGCTTTTGAAAATGCTGTTAGAAAATATGTAATAACAACAATGCATAACCTTACACCATACTTATCACATACATATGTGACTTGAATATTTACTGCTATGAAAATGTAGCATTCTTAGATGACTTTACAAAGTTTTTGATACATCAAATATTAAGTTTTATATAATGACCAATAGCTCTGTACTTTCAAAGCTTCTGACTATCATGCCCCTTTTACTGGCAAAGCTCTACAGTAATTCAGAAAAGTCGAGCATGATGTCTTATTGTACAGCTCTTTTTCTAACTTTAAACTTTCGTAACATATTAAATTTGTTGAAACAAAGTCTCAATTAAAGTCTGAAATGGAGATTAACGTGCATTAACATTAGTCAACTAAATGATTGGAAAATTTGAAAATCGAAACGGTTCTGAAAACAACTCATAATGTAAATTCCTTACCCCACCAACTTTCGTATGCAAATGCTGATCATTTGGACAGGAAAAACAGAAAACAGATAAGTGACATGCATCAATAAGTATTTACCCTTACCAAAATAATGTAGATTGAAGTTATCAAATAAATTAGTAAGCTTTTCTTCACCCAGTTTTCAATGAAATAAACCGATTTTTTAGCATGTAATTTGGTAAACATTTGAAGAAAATGGCGTAACTGCATAAAGGGGAAACAACTTTAATGCAACTAAATATAAGTGTTATGATTTATTATAGACGATGTGTGCGTAGTATGTATTTATTTTGATTAAAATCCATTTGAGAACAATCTAGGACTGGAATTATAAGCATTTATACACTTTTACGTCCGTAAAAGGTAGCGCACCAAAAAATTTTGGATTGATTTTTTTCAATGGGGCGAGCGCAAGCCAAAAACAAAAAAAAATATTTTTTTTGTGTTTCTGAAAATATACGAGCGGCAAATCCGATGAACAACTTTTTAATTTGGTGAGGCCTTAGTGTCTTATTTTGACCTGTGTCAATAATATTTTTAAAAATTTACAAAGTTTTGATAACTGGTAATTGGAATTTGTTGTCAAAATTTCTTTGTATTTAAGAACATTTGGCCTAGTATAATAGTATTTTTTCAAATAATTTGTTCTATCTTCTGAGAAGAAGGGACACTTTAAAAGGTAGTGAAATTCATCCCCTATGTCCATAGTATTACATAGAAAGCAGGTTCTCTGATTAAAAAGAATATTGTCCCATCTACCTGTTTCACAAGGAAAAAAGTGATTTCCAGTTCTAAATTTGAGGAGATAAATATATTCAGACCTTTTCAAATTGAGCAAATATGGTTCTAACTTTACGCCCTCTTTAAAAGACGAATAATTTAATCCTTTAGTTGAGTTTTGCAGACTGTCGTGCCAAGTTTGGGAATTTTGATCAATAAGAATTTGTTTTACTTGGTTTTTTAGTGACTTAGTTTGTATGTTGTTCTGATTCTGCCATATATCAGGTCTTCCTATTTGGTTGAGAATTTGTTTTATACTTTTGATCCATTTAGATTCAAAGTTAGGTATCTGGAGCATGTATTTGTAAATCTGGTATGATAATTTATTTTGGTTGTAGTGTTTGTATCTTCTGTAAGGTAGGAATTGCCATAGAGTAATAAATCAGTAGTAATATCAATATTTGAAGCAACTGAATTTATACCATCCAGTAGAAGATTTCTTTCATCAATGTAAAACGGACAAGAGAGAAAGTAATGAAAATTCGATTCCTCACTTCCGCACTGGCATTGCGGTGAATCCACAATATTCCTGGCAAATAGATGCGCATTCAATGCACAGGTGTTCGGCGCATACCCCCACCCCTACTCTACAACCCTGCATATACCCCGTCTACAACCCCCCAGTAAAAACTGAACACTTTAAATTGTCCAAACACATGTAGATATCATCCAAATATCATATTACAACATTGTCACAATTTTATGAATTTTTTTTCTAGTGACATTATGTCACATATAATTATTAGTGTTTATGACACTATGTATATGACACTACGACCGGATTTTTTGCCATCCGGATTTTTTAGCTCACCTGAGCACAAAGTGCTCAGGGTGAGGTATTGTGATCGCTCACCGTCCGGCGTCCGTCCGTCCGTCCGTCCGTCGTCCGTCCGTCCGTCCACACTTTCCTTTAAACAACATCTCCTCCTAAACCAACAGGCCAATTTTGATGAAACTTCACAGGGATGTTCCTTGGATGGTCTTCTTTAAAAATTGTTCAAAGAATTGAATTCTATGCAGAACTCTGGTTGCCATGGCAACCGAAAGGAAAAACTTTAAAAATCTTCTTCTCAAAAACCAGGAGCCCTAGAGCTTAGATATTTGGTGTGAAGCATTGCCTAGTGGACCTCTACCAATTTTGTTCAAATCATGACCCCGGGGTCAAAATTGACCCCGCCCCAGGGGTCACTTAATTTTACATAGAAAAATCTTAAAAAATCTTGTTCTCGAAAACCAGAAGCCCTAGACCTTAGATATTTGACATGTAGCATTGCCTAGCGGACCTCTACTAAAGTTGTTCAAATCATGACCCCGGGGTCAAAATTGACCCCGCCCCAGGGGTCACTTGATTTTACATATGAAAATCTTCAAAAAATTTCTAAAAATAAACCAGAAGGCCTAGAGCTTAGATATTTCACATGTAGCATTGCCTAGTGGACCTCTACAAAATTTATTCAAATCATGACTCCCGGGGTCAAAATTGACCTCGCCCCAGGGGTCACTTGATTTTACATAGGAAAATCTTAAAAAATCTTCTTCTCAAAAAGCAGAAGCCCTAGAGCTTTGATATTTGAAATGTAGCATTGCCTAGTGGATTTCTACTAAAATTGTTCAAATCATGACCTGGGGTCAAAATTGACCCTGCCCTGGGGGTCACTTGATTTTACATATGAAAATCTTCAAAAATTTTCTTAAAATAAACCAGAAGGCCTAGAGCTCAGATATTTCACTTGTAGTATTGCCTAGTGGACCTCTACAACATTTGTTCAAATCATGACCCCCAGGGTCAAAATTGACCCCGCCCCAGGGGTCACTTGATTTTACATAGGAAAATCTTCAAAAATTTTCTAAAAATAAACCAAAAGGCCTAGATCTTAGATATTTGACATGTAGCATTGCCTAGTAGACTTCTACAAAATTTCTTGAAATCATGACCCCCGGGGTCAAATTGACCCCGCCCCATGGGGTTACTTGATTGTACATAGAAAAATCTTCAAAATTTTCTAAAAATAAACCAGAAGGCCTAGAGCTTAGATATTTGACATGTAGCATTGCCTAGTGGACCTCTACAAAATTTGTTCAAATCTTGACCCCCCCCCCAGGGTCAAACTGACCCAGCCCCAGGGGTTACTTGATTGTACATAGGGAAATCTTCATAAATTTGCTTAAAATAAACCAGAAGGTCTAGATCTGAGATATTCGATATGTAACATTGCCTATTAGACTTCTACAAACTTTGTTCAAATCATGACCCCCGGGGTAAAATTGGCCCCGCCCCAGGGGTTACTTGATTGTACATCGGAAAATTTTCCAAAAAATTTCTAAAAATCATCAGTTTGACATTTGAAACATGTAGCTCATATTACTCTGGTGAGCGATCCAGGGTCATCATGACCCTCTTGTTTTTTCAATTGACTAACATATATAAAGTATATTTGTTTGAAAAAAAATTATATTAAACAAAAAAATGTACACTGGACCCGTGCCTGTGGTAATAATGTTGAGAGAACTTGTTACCCAACCCTTTTGCATATAATATTGTTATGTTTTGTATTTGAGATGTAGATATTAAGTATATTGATATGCAATAAAATATGTTTAAACCACATACAAACAAGCGAGTGAAAACGTATTGTATCTGTTCATCCATATTATTATATTGACGCAACATTAATTAGATAGAGTTTATATTTTGACGTCAAATTTTACATACGGATATGTTTAATAAACCATTAATTAAAAAATAACTGGATTGTAAAAGTACTTAATTTTTTAATATTCTATCAAACATAAATTTATTTTGAAAATATGAAAATTTGGCAAAAAAATTTCGAGCCGTTTTTCCGTTAATTAGACAACTGTGACATTTTTTCTAAAAATCTAAAAAAAAAAAATGAGAATGTCGTTTTTCTTCATTTTTTCATAATTTTGAAAATAAAAGTGACAAATACTGTCTATCACACATAAAGATGTAAGTTTCATTGCTGTAAATAGAAAAATAAACAAATGAGAGAAAATAAACGGATTTTTTATCGCTTTTTAACGTGGCGCCAAAAACAGACGTGCATAGTAATGTTTGCGACGTCATAGCTAAAACGTTTCACTAGTAATTAAGAAAACAGTTACATATTCACGCCGGGGATAACTTCTACTTTAATATGATATCAGAATCATATGCGGGTTGTAAAAAAAGTACAAAGTGCTATTCCACCTTAATGAAAGCTAAATCTTTTTTCTCGAAAAGACCAAAACTGCAACGACAAAACTATGCAAGCTAAATCTTTTTTCTCGAAAAGACCAAATCTGCAACGACAAAACTATGCGCTTTTCTTTGTATTTAAAGGCCTAGATTCTCTACTATATAAGTGTCCCCCCCCTCCCCCCCCCCCCCCCCCCCCCCCCCCAAATCCAATATACAACTCCCTTCTTATCTGCTGCTTATCAGCGATTATGTAACAGTAACTGATTAGAGGGCAATTAGCACAGCAGGGACAACTAGACCACGAAGATGTGTGCAGTGGAGTTGAAAGAAATTAATTTTTCTTCAGTGAATGTGGAATGATAACAATAATAATTATTATTTTGATATTATATAGATGATAATAACTACTACTTTAATGTTATAGTAATGATAATAATAGAAATAATCATAATTATTATTATTATTGTTATTATTATTGTTGTTGTTGTTGTTGTTATTATTATTATTATTAATATTATTATTATTATATTACATATAGGATGATAAAAGATACAGTAATAATACTGAAAATAATAATGATAATAAAACACAAGTATAGTGAAAACTTCTTTGTGCTGACAAACAATATAATATAAAATTAATGTGTTCCATCTATACTCGGTTTTCATTTTCAGTATGTTGCCAAAAGTGACTTTTTTTCATGCTTTGCTTTGTAACTTTGAAATGCACATTCTGTTTTCAGTTTTAGACAAATGTTATTTACATTTTTCTGAAATATCACAATTCTCCAGACATAATTTGAAAAAATATTTCATTATTGTGAAAATAAGTTTCTGATTATTTTATTATTGTGTTTGATCAACAACATTTTTCTTTACATAGTAATCCAAAAAAAAAAACTAGCATTACGTTAAATGTTATCAATTATTCATTAATTTAATATAAATTACATTGTTTCCCCTTCTCACTAATTCGTACACGTGTAAGGTAGACTGACTCCAATAAACAATGACCCTTGTTTATTGGAACCATACTGTGATGGTCATTAGCCCCCAACTGTGCTGGTGAAGGCCCACTGCCAAAATCTAGGCCTTTAAGGATATTTTAATTAAAATCAAAAGCACATTTTTACCGGAAAGCAAATTTATCATTAATTTTTATTTTGGTGACATGTTTCAGTGATAGTCGCAGATTTATAATTTGCTTTTCTTATATTTACGGAAAATAATCTATGATCTGCGTAGGTATTTCAACTAAAACACGTAGATCTATGTAAGTTTTGTCTTAGTATAGGTAAGAGGTTCTGATAACCGGGCGAAGCCCGGTTATCAGAACCTCTTACTTACTTATTGGCAAATATGTTGGGGTGAAGAAATCTGACCTTCCTAATTAACCATGAAATTGCTGTTGTCAAACAAATTTGTGTCTTCAGAGGTAAGCTGAGTGTGAATTCCATCATTTATTTTGTCTGTAATTTGGAGCCAAAACAGATGTGAATGTCTAGCAAAATGACGGACTGTTTTCAGTTTGTTTCAAAGGATTATGTTGAGCAAAGAATTAAAAGATTCATTTGTTCCCTAGCTAGCTCTTTTAGTGAAATGCTTAATTAAATATTTTCACACTTCATAATATGTCGTATGTCACTGCATTCCTGTAAAGTACACCACAAATAAATGAGTCTGATAAATAAATTGCCTTTATCACTTGATTGTGGTCTTATCATGACCTTCCCAATTAAACCTGTCAGTTAAAAATTATGAAATAAGAACCGGGTTCTTACTGAATTTTTGGGGAAACATGAAGAACGCACCATTAAGAAGCAGTTTGCCAATAATGTATATTATCGCATCCACTATTCGGTTAACGCCTGCATGGGTCATAGTTAACATACTAGAAAAGTTACCTCACGATTTTATAGTAAGGAAGTGTAAAAATAATGGCAAAAATAATTGGGCAACTAAAGTAAAATCGTTGTTAGATAACAGTGGTTTTTCAAATGTATGGATAAATCCTGACATTGTTAATGCTAATACATTTCCAGCATTATTTAAGCAAAGACTTATTGATCAGTTTGTGCAGGCATGGTTTACCACAGTATCTGGAAGTCCAAGTTTATGCACTTATAAATTGTTTAAAACATCTTTTAACCGTGAATACTATTTGGATAAAATACCACTTAAGCTACGAATACCATTTACAAAGTTAAGACTATCATCGCACCAACTACGTATTGAAACTGGTCGTTATGGTAATGATAGAATTGAACATAATCAACGATATTGTATGATATGCAACTCTGGTGATCTTGAAGACGAGTACCATTTTATTTGTATATGTTCAGCGTATGACCAAATCCGTAGACGTTATATTAGTAGACATTATGTTTGTAGACCAAGTGTTGTAAAATTTCTAGAACTAATGCAGTCTGTAAATTACGAAGTTGTATTTAAACTATGTAAGTTTATAAATGAAGCATTTACAATTAGACAAGGTATAATGAATAGTCATAATTAGACATGTACTTACTGCCAATTTTCCCTAACCATCATTTATATGCCCCACTTTTATCATTATAAGCCATAATAGCATGTAATCTTAGGATTATATTGTACTGTTGTTCCTTTTCATATGATAATAAATGTGATGTCCGTAGTTCTTCCTCATGTACATGTTTATATCTAGAAATAATATAGATGTTGTTGTATGTAGTTTTCCGTGTCCTTGTACATATTTGTCATGTTTGTATGTTACATTTAACAATTTATTGTATCATGTAACAAGAAACGTTTATATGTTTACGTTACTTAATAAAGAATCTTGAATCTTGTAAAAATGTAAATATAATAAGAAATGAATAATTATTTCGAGTAATTTTGGGTTTCTAGCAAATCGAGCAATTCGTGCTGCGAATATATGTAAAATTTTCGGAACAGAATTAAAACAAGTTTTTTTTTTTCGGTCGACGCGGTTATCTTTTATCTTGATTTGGCATTTTTGAAATAGTTCTAGTTTCAAAACAAAAACTCAGCTTGTAATGTCTGTCGATAAGACAGATCAGTGAAACAGACTATCTCAGATCCTATGCATAGCGTGTACTTCAGTCAGATTGAAGATTGGGCAAACCTTTATTTACTTTTCTTATTATCAGAAGACACAAAGATTATAGTTATAAACCTTTGATATGTTAGAATTGTCAAATATTGGATAAGGTTATTAAATACAGATAATATAATAATGAAAGTTCTTTACTCTGACGCATTAGATGATTGTAAAAAAGGATTTAGAAATTGGGTTTCTGGTGTGAAGAATTTACTTTGTAAATACGGTTTTGCCAATGTATGGTATGACCCAAATACAGTTACCTATGATTTTTCGTTTATTTTTAAACAAAGAGTTATCGATACATTTATACAGGAGTGGAACGCTGATAAAGAAAGAAGTAGTATGTTAGAATTGTATAAATATGTTAAACCAACATTAGAATATGAGATGTACCTTGATAGCGTTCCTTACAATTTAAGAGTATTCCTAACTAAATTCAGAATTTCTGCTCATTCATTAAGAATACAGACTGGTAGATATTCCAGAAACAGAATACCACGAAATGAAAGATATTGTTTATGCTGTAACAGACGGGATTCGGAAGACGAATATCATTTTATCTTAGTTTGTCCTTGTTTTACAACCTTAAGAAAAAAATACATGAAGAAATATTATTACGTTAGACCGAGCATGTATAAATTTATAGAGTTAATGCAGAAACAAGAAAAACAAACTATTTTCAATTTATCTCTTTATATAAAACAAGCACTGAACTGTATAAACCAAATATTAAATGTAATGTAATAAAGATATAGCTAGCAAACAGATACATGTATGAACTTTTCATCCTCATGTAAGTATAAACATTGCATATGTATATTGCTGTTTTATGTATGTATGAAAAGTACATTGTATCTGTAATCTGTAAAGTATATTACAGTGAAGTTCTAAGTAAAATTCATTTGTAAAATGTATGAACGTTTCATATTGATGTAAGTTAAATCAAGATATGTGTACATTCATGTACCTGTTTTATGTATTTATGAAAAGTGCATTGTATTTGTAATGCTTGTAAACCGTAAAATATATTGCTGTGGACGTGTAACGTAAAAAAATACATTTGTTAAATGTATGTAACAGACGACAATCTTTATAAATTTATATCTGTTAAGATTTTTCTTGTGTATCCTCTATTCCTCTATTGATAATTATCTTTAAATGTTATGCTGTACATGATATTTAAACTATAACCAAATCACATGTCAGATGTTAAGTACCACGTGATTACTATATTAGCTGAAATATTATTTGTTATTATACTGATGATGTACTCTGTACAAATCGAATAAAGTATATGTTCTGTTCTGTTCTGTTCTGATAAACTTTTCGTACAGATATGTCTTTAGTGTAGTATTTATAAACGGGTGGAAGGGAGTTTTCGGTAAAACGTGTATACATGAATATGTCGTGTGATACACCATGTAATTTACTTTGGTTTTCCATTTGTTTAAACTAAAAATAGAAATTTTATGGATTTTCAGAGCTGTTTAATACTTAATTTAGATTATAAGTCAAACCAACGGAGATGTGTCAGAATAATACGCATAACATTTCCATTAAGTTACTGTAAGATATCGTGTATTGATGATAAGCTAGAAGAATTCATATTAAATGTCGGATTTATAACGATAAAACAAGGTAAGCGTAGAGCTATATTAGATATTATTTCTACACAAGACAAGAAAGAATAGTATACCCTAACAGGTATTGGATTTCATAATTTTTACAGATATTCTGTAAATATACGGACGATTCATAAAATTAAAGATTTTTCAGGAAATGGGTATAAGAACTTTGTTAAAAATACATTAGATATTTTAAAACTACATGCATGAATGAAGGCTATCTGTGGTTTCCTGTCAATATACTGATAGCTTTGAGTTTTCGGAAAATATGAAAAAAAAAGTTAAAAGTCACCCATTCTCTTATTAGTTTTATCTGTACATTTTATAAGTAAAACAATTTTTAACGTGCGGTTTTGATTTAAATTGTGATTATAACATATTTCATATAGATGCACCCAATCTATAAACCGAACAACTCGATAATTTACTGATTGTACAGAACACAGGGATCCGTCACGTGCTATGATAGAGGGGTAAAAATTTTTTAAATGTTTTTAAATTAAATTAAAAAAAAATACATATAAACCATATATATAGACAAGGGGGATAACATGGCGAATTTCAATTTTTCCCCTACGTTCTTGTACCCCATGCTATCGCGAAACATTTTGGTAATAGCCGACTCATAACTGCTGAACTACATGAGCAAAGGATAATACTAACAGAAAATGTATACTTTTCCCACCTTAAAATGTACCAAAGAGTCGTAAATTATAATTTTCTATATGCTGACACAGCCGTGTTTACAACTTGGACACGATCGCGTAAAGCATTGACACGGTCATGTCCTGGTGTAAACTGCAATAAATAGCGGTAGAACTTGGTGAAACAAGTTATAATTCACAAGAATGTTAATAAATACACTAACTGCAAACACCTCGGAAATTTCTGTCGGGGAAGAATACACGTATTTTTATCATAACTGACAAACATTGTCTTCTTTTCTAGTTATGAAGTAAGAAAGGTCACATGATCATTTTTTGTATCGGTCATCCAATCAGAAAACAGGTTTCATCAACACGTAGACGGCTGTCAACATGGAGAGAAAATGCATGAACGTAGAGCGAGAAAGACAAAATACGCGTATTCTTCCCCGACAGAAATTTCCGAGGTGTGTAAATGTTTGCAGTTAGTGTATTTATTAACATTCTTATATATAATTGGGGAAGTCCTAAAATCTTTGAAAAACGGTCAATACAAGAGTTGTCCATTTTGCTTCAGATATTTTGAGAAAGTCATTTTTTAGATATTTGACATGGAGAAGAGGAAAACCATAAATATATTTAGAAATTTGGTGCACTTAGCTATCATTTCACTCTGAAAAAAAAAAACCTATAAAGATGAATTTGAATTTTTTACATCTCTACTCTGACTGAACGCGTCCATGGATAACATAGAACAGAACAGAACAGAACAGAAAATTTATTTGACTTAAGTACAAGACTCATCGTCATAACAAACATATTATAATATAGCAATACATGCAATGAGATATTAACAAATGGATAAAGTAGTTTGAGTCAAGGGTATGTAGGATTTTTAACATTCAACACAGCATAATAATTCAAATACCTGGAGAGTGTCGCTACAAAGATAACCAGTGTAAAAAGTACATTTTTTCTTTATTATTATATCTAAAAAAATGTAAACATAATGATGTTAACCTATGCGTTATCACGTCTCTGAAAAGCTTTTAAACAAAAAGTTGCTAACCTACGGAGTACTGTTTTTCGTTCGGAATTTATCTATTACTAGTCGAACTAATCCGACGTATACAGTTTGTTTTATATTGTGACGGTCAAACTGTAACGTCGGACCAAATTATGCCAAAAACCGAGAGGAAATTGAGTTTTATGAAGTTTGCATTTAACACCAAATTTTCACATTTTTCTGCACTCTACTTGTTATACATAATAAAAACAGACGAATACCTGATAATGTTGCTTGTTTCTATAAGTAAATCAGTAAAAAATATGTTAGTTTCAAAACGAAACACGTTAGCTGAAATCCTATGTAAACAACCGCCCAACTGTGGTGAAGGATGTACCGCGTGAAATCACCGACGGGTGAACCGGTCAATTTCGTCTCCCGTTTTTCTTTTTTCGTAATGCACCTCTTACATGTTTTGAATTTGTTGAACGTTAGTAAGCATTGTAAAACATTTTTCTCCATGTTTTTTTTTCTGTTACAATGAAATTAATAGAAATCTTCTAAATTCACAAATGTATTATCGTTCCAAACAACAAAATGTAAAAGAAAAGTCAAAGGATCCATGCATTAAATTTGACATTATGTTTTGCCCTGTTTTGTTTTTTTTAATAGATGTTTTATTTGCAGGGTTGATGACTGAATTTAACCACGTACAAACGTATAATGAAAATAATTGATTTTTGAAACGAAAATAAAGTACGTTCGCGCAAAATGGTCTTATGCGAGATTGAAATTCGGTGAGTGCCAGGAAATTTCCATAACCGTAATGCACCCGTTTTTAGCCCACCATCATCAGATGGTGGGCTATTCAAATCACTCTGCGTCCGTGGTCCGGCGTCCTTCCGTCCGTCCGTCCGTCCTTCCGTTAACAATTTCTCGTTATCGCATTTCCTCAGAAACTACCAGGGGGATTTTGACCAAACTTTGTCAGAATGATGTATTGGTACCCTAGTTGTGTCCCCCTGAAAATCAGACTGGTTTAACAATTTTTTAGTAAGTTATGGCCCTTTGTTTATTTCTATAATTTACATAGATTTATATAGGGAAAAACTTTAAAAATCTTCTTGTCCAAAACCACGGAGCCTAGGGCTTTGATATTTGGTATGAAGCATCATCTAGTGGTCCTCTACCAAGAAGATTCAAATTATTTCCCTGGGGTCTAATATGGCCCCGCCCCGGGGGTCACATGGTTTATATAGACTTGTATATGGAAAAACTTTGAAAAACCTCTTGTCCAAAACCACAGGGCTTAGGGCTTTAATATTTTGTATGTGACATCATCTAGTGGTCTTCTGTTAAGTTTGTTCAAATTATCCCCCTAGGATCAAATATGGCCCTGCCCCGGGGGTCACATGGTTTACATAGACTTATATAGGGAAAAACTTTGAAAATCTTCTTGTCCAAACCACAAAGCCTAGGGCTTTGATATTTGTAATGTAGCACCATGTAGTGGTTCTCTTCCAAGTTTGTTAAAATTATCCCCCTAGGGTCAAATATGGCCCCGCCCTGGGGGTCACATGGTTCATATAGACATATATAGGGAAAAGCTTTTAAAAACTTCTTGTCAATAACCTACAACATTCAAATTTGGACCACATGTATGGTTTTGAGTGGCAAGATGAACCTTGACATGAGCTGACCTTGATTTTGACCTAGTGACCTACTTTCACATTTCTGTAGCTACAACCTTTAAATTTGGACCACTTGCATAGTTTTTTGCACTGAAAAAAACTTTGACCTTGACCTTGACCTAGTGACCTACTTTCACATTTTTGAAGGTACAGGCTTCAAATTTGGACCACATGCATAGTTTCGTGTTCCGAAATGAAATTTGACCTTGATTTTGACCCAGTGACCTACTTTCACATTTCTCAAGCTACAGCCTTCAAATTTGGACCACATGCATGGTTTTATGTACCGAAACAAACTTTGACCTTTACATTGACCTAGTGACCTACTTTCACATTTTGAAGGTACAGGCTTCAAATTTGGACCACATGCATAGTTCTGTATTCCGAAATACAATTTGACCTTGATTTTGACCTAGTGACCTACTTTCACATTTCTCAAGCTACAGCCTTCAAATTTGGACCACATGCATGGTTTTGTGTACCGAAACAAACTTTGACCTTTACATTGACCTAGTGACCTACTTTCACATTTTTGAAGGTACAGGCTTCAAATTTGGACCGCATGCATAGTTCTGTATTCCGAAATAAAATTTGACTTTGATTTTGACCTAATGACCTACTTTCACATTTCTCAAGCTACAGCCTTCAAATTTGGACTTCTTGCATAGTTTTGTGTACCGAAATGAACTTTGACCTTAAGATTGACCTAGTGACCTACTTTCACATTTCTGTAGCTACAGGCTTCAAATTTAGACCACATGCATAGGATTGTGTACCGAAACAAACTTTGACCTTGACATTGACCTAGTGACCTACTTTCACATTTTTGAAGATACAGGCTTCAAATTTGGACCACATGCATAGATTTGTGTTGTGAAGTGAAATTTGACCTTGATTTTGACCTAGTGACCTACTTTCACATTTCTCAAGCTACAGCCTTCAAATTTGGACCACTTGCATAGTTTTGTGTACCGAAATAAACTTTGACCTTAAGATTGACCAAATGACCTACTTTCAAATTTCTCAAACTACAGCCTTCAAACTTGATGCACATGCATAGTTTTGTGTACAAAGAACTTTGTCCTTGAAATTGATCTAGTGACCTACTTTCACATTTCTCAAGCTACAGCTTTAGAATTTGGACCACATGCACAGTGTTGTGTACGGAAATGAAATTTGACCTTGAGCTAATCAATAAGTCTTGAAATTTGGAACACTCAAAAATGGCATATTGGTGGGCGCCAAGATCACTCTGTGATCTCTTGTTTTTTAAGTAAGTGGTATTTTGCTGGCTTTATGACAAAATTCATTCGTACATAACATGAATAATTTAAATACAAAAGAAAAATGAAATATATTCACACAATACGGTTTTATAACACATTGAAAATCGGCGAGCTTAAGGGAAATATGAACTCAAATTACCTAAACTTCTCTTATATAAACAACTTTTTTTATTATTTTTTGGAAGATCTACAACCCTGTTCAATCAGAAAAAAAAATAACTGAGAAAAGTTTATTAAAAGTTATTTCTGTATACGAGATTTACGGAAATCGTGTTCGCGACATAAGAGTAGATATCTCCAAGAAATAAATGTTTATTTCTGATCATCGTCTTGACTACTCGGGCTTACTTTGAAAGTGTTTTAATACCCGTCACATTCTTTTTTAGTTAAGTATTGTATTGATACCGGTTACAAGACCGATTCCAAATCGGCAAATTCTTTGGAAAGTTCAAAGCATAGATTTTTTTTATTTATTCTAAATAATTTTTATTACGTTTTGAATATTAGATAATTGTAATTAATCGTCTGTCACAATCAAATAGATTACCGATAATTGCAACTGGGGTGCAAATTGATATAGTAAGTCTTTTTTGCAAATTAATTGACATCTCGTTTGCAATATGTTTTACTTCAGTAAATGCCCTTAGATTCTTTGGACAACAAAATAATTATTTTTTTAATCAATAATGAAGAAACGACTTCTAACAACGCATTGTTGGCGAAATATTGAATGTCGTAAGTTTTCTTTAAATATAGTCACTATGCCGATTTACAAAAGATAGGCATATCACGCGAAATATATAATTTGTAAGTCATTATATTTATAAGAAATATAACCACGCATAGTTATTTGATTTTGTTATCCGAAGAAAAAAACTAAAATATGCATAAGTATTACTGTGCCCATGTACAACAGAAAGGAGCTCGTTTGTTAAGGTCCGTTAGTTAGTACATTAGTAACATGTGTCACCATCATATATTACACAGTCAACAATATAAAATCAAGTTGATTAGAGACATACATTGATCACACTTTCAAGTTATCAAAGGAAATACAGTAGATCTAATGAAATTTCCCGCGCGCTTGCCGAATTTCAATCTCGTATAAAATATTTTTGCGCGAACGTTTTTTTTTATATTCTTCTCGTAAGTAAATTATTTATGAAAGTATTTTATTGAATTCTCTCAAAAATTCAAAACTAACTTAGTTAAAAAATAAAGGTGTAATAGTCCATGAGCCAGACCCAGAAATTTTGGCTAGCGGTACCATCCGAGGGGATTAAAGCTCAATGCTATTTTTGGATAGGTAAACATCTGACAATTCAGAAACTATGTGATAGCATTGTAGTGGTGGTAGCTTTTTGTGCGTTATTAGCCATGTAGTAACACCACCCGAAAATAGACGTTCATCAAACTTCCGTTATACATAAGTAGACTTTCTATTTCAAACTAATGGTTCTGTCTTATTTTGGAATATATTTACTTGGAAATTGATAGACAAACAGCTCAGTTTATGTATTTTATGTATTTGATAGAACTGTTATTACAATATTGCCTCTTTAGCGTTTAGTGATTGCAATTACAGACAAACATAGACCAGTGCTTAAACATAATTAAAGAACACAAATATTGTTTCATAATATGCAGTTAGAAAGGTATTTTGCTCATTCTTGAATTAATATGACATGTTTAAATACATAGAGTATAAGGTAGCAGAATTCTACATATCACAAAACCAAGTTGTCTGCCATTGGCTGATGGGGCGCTTGTAATTTACGGCATATTAATGTGCGTTACCTATTTGTTTGAAATTAATTAATACTTCTATACATGATATTGAATAGAAAAGTATGAATATCGTTAAATCAAAGCAATTTCTGAACTAGTTTTGATATGTTAAATTAACAATTAGACAGTTATTAGCAGACCAATAGTTTTTAATATCAAAGTAACCTTGTTGTTATTGTAATTTACGTGACAATACACGTGTAGACCAAAAACACAAAATATGTTGTTTAAACATGATGTTTTACTATCTAATCTGTCTTCTAAAAGGTGCATATTCATGCCTACTTCTGTATCAATGTTCTTATGCTTAAACAGTAAACATTTTTATGCTGAATAATACCAAATGGTACTTTTATACAGTAAAATACGTTACCATAAAATCAAGATTTTCATAAAAATTCATATAAACATGTTAAAATCGTTGTTATTTAGTATTATGTTTAGAAAAGAAATATTTTAACGAATCAATAAAATCATTCTTCGGTTAGATATCAAATGCCATGTTAATTAATTGAATGTAAAAGTGTAATTTACGTTACAATATATTACCTTAATTGGTAATATGCTGCCGTTATTATTTTCTGTCATTATCTTTCTATATCATGTCAAGGTTATTCTTTGTTTTCAATAAACCACATTTTCTATGTATTCAACATACTAGAACATTCTTAGTTATAACTCTTCATCACTGTCTGGATCTTATAAGATATCGTCAATATTGGTACGTGAATAATCTTCATCAGTTTCAATGGTTTCGTTTATGTCAACAAGTTCATCAGGAACGATCTTTTTGTCACTCAAATTGTGCACTAACTGTTGTTCGTCATCAAAGTCCCAGCAATTTTTAACAACACCAGGAAGATAAAGGCTATTCTCATAGGCATGTAGTCAAATATACACGTTTAAGAAAAGATCAAGGTTGTTTGATTTTGATATGAATAAGAGTTAAACTACAGAATTATTAATTTAATGTAGAAAAACATGAAGAGATTGTATCAAATTTGAGTATATTATGATAAAGCTTTCCTATTATTTTTAGCTCACCTGTCACAAAGTGACAAGGTGAGCTTTTGTGATCGCGCGGTGTCCGTCGTCCGTCCGTGCGTGCGTGCGTCCGTGCGTGCGTCCGTCCGTAAACTTTTGCTTGTGACCACTCTAGAGGTCACATTTTTCATGGGATCTTTATGAAAGTTGGTCAGAATGTTCATCTTGATGATATCTAGGTCAAGTTCGAAACTGGGTCACGTGCTATCAAAAACTAGGTCAGTAGGTCTAAAAATAGAAAAACCTTGTGACCTCTCTAGAGGCCATATATTTCACAAGATCTTCATGAAAATTGGTCAGAATGTTCACCTTGATGATATCTAGGTCAAGTTCGAAACTGGGTTACGTGCCTTCAAAAACTAGGTCAGTAGGTCTAAAAATAGAAAAACCTTGTGACCTCTCTAGAGGCCATATATTTCACAAGATCTTCATGAAGATTGGTCAGAACGTTCACCTTGATGATATCTAGGTCAAGTTCGAAACTGGGTCACGTGCCATCAAAAACTAGGTCAGTAGGTCAAATAATAGAAAAACCTTGTGACCTCTCTAAGGCCATATTTTTCATGGGATCTGTATGAAAGTTGGTCTGAATGTTCATCTTGATGATGTCTAGGTCAAGTTTGAAAGTGGGTCACGTGGGGTCAAAAACTAGGTCAGTAGGTCTAAAAATAGAAAAACCTTGTGACCTCTCTAGAGGCCATATATTTCATGAGATCTTCATGAAAATTGGTCAGAATGTTTACCTTGATGATATCTAGGTCAAGTTTGAAAGTGGGTCACGTGCCTTCAAAAACTAGGTCAGAAGGTCAAATAATAGAAAAACCTTGTGACCTCTCTAGAGGCCATATTTTTCATGGGATCTGTATGAAAGCTGGTCTGAATGTTCATCTTGATGATATCTAGGTCCAGTTCGAAAGTGGGTCACGTGCCATCAAAAACTAGGTCAGTAGGTCAAATAATAGAAAAACCTTGTGACCTCTCTAAAGGCCATATTTTGATGGGATCTGTATGAAAATTGGTCTGAATGTTCATCTTGATGATATCTAGGTCAAGTTCGAAACAGGGTCATGTGCGGTCGAAAACTAGGTCAGTAGGTCTAAAAATAGAAAAACCTTGTGACCTCTCTAGAGGCCATACTTGTGAATGGATCTCCATAAAAATTTGTCAGAATGTTCACCTTGATGATATCTAGGTCAAGTTTGAAACTGGGTCACGTGCCATAAAAAACTAAGTCAGTAGGTCAAATAATAAAAAAACTTTGTGACCTCTTTAGAGGCCATAATTTTCATGAGATCTTCATGAAAATTAGTGAGAATGTTCACCTTGATGATATCTAGGTAAAGTTCAAAACAGGGTCACGTACCTTCGAAAACTAGGTCAATAGGTCAAATAATAGAAAAACCTTGTGACCTCTCAAGAGACCATATTTTTCAATGGATCTTCATGAAAATTGGTCAGAATTTTTATCTTGATAATATCTAGGTCAAGTTCAAAACTGGGTCACATGAGCTCAAAAACTAGGTCACTATGTCAAATAATAGAAAAAACGACCTCATACTCAAAACTGGGTCATGTGGGAAGAGGTGAGCGATTCAGGACCATCATGGTCCTCTTGTTACAATAGCTACGCAGATATGTATATTAAAAATTTTGTAGATTAATAAAAATAAATGAATAAGTAACTGATAGTTGACTGCACTGGTATGGTGGCATCAGGGTCATGTGTATGCCATCAGAACTATTAAGGACGCCGTCTTGGTTGCCATTCTTGTTGACAAGCATTTCGTATCTAACCTTGTTGATGTTCCAATATTTTGGGCGACCATTATACTGCAAATATAAATGACTCTCCGTCTCCAAAACGTCGTCGGAGCACACATGTTGACGTCCCAACATTTAGCGGTCTAAACATAACTGAGTTTTGTTGTTATCATTACTTTTGAAATATTTCCAATTCTGTGGATGTTTTGGTATTTTTGACCAGAAAACAGAAGTGTTGGTGCAGTTCCACGTCGTTTTCTTTCAACAGACTAAATTATTTTGGAAAAGAATGTATCTGCAATGAAATCTACTATCAAAGCATCGCCATCAATGATGTAAGATACGTTTTCAATAGAATGGTATGGTGGCATATTTCTGCATTCACTTAAGCAGATAGTTTTTGCGAACAGTTTACGTGAAAATTTAAAAAATTCACGAAAAGAATCTCTTATTCTAAGTGAAAAAAATTCACGATAGTGCGAACTACTGTATACGATAACAGATACCGAATTAACAGAAATAATAAAGGGAGTTAAAAAATACGTTAATTTTGTAACCCATATGAATGTTATAATAAAATATCTATAAGTTTTAGACATTCTTAGGGGTGGTGGTTGGGGATTGAGGTTGATATAACACGATCTATTCCGTAGAGGGGACTATTGGGTTATCTTTATGCAGTTCAGTTCACTATTTTGACACATTGTGTCGTAAACAAGATAATATTTTTGCGAAAACTTTCTCCTACTTTCACGAAAGTTTATTCAATTATCGCGAAAAGTATTGTTGTTTTTTTTCGGGAAAGTTCATAAAATGTTCATGAAAACTTTCTGATTCTCGTATGCAGAAATATGTCACCATAGAATGGCTTGTTGCAACTCGATACTTCCTTCAACGTAGTATAATAATTTGGCTTTGTCGGTCTTTGTTGGCATTCCGTAGGATGTTGCAAATGACACAGGAAATTCTATGACTACATCATGCGTGTTCAACAACTAATATGACGAATAGTCCAAACACATTTCTTTCAGCCCTTATCTGAGCCATTCTATTCTGCGAGCTGGTCACTTTCTTTGATTTTTTAAAGTAATGGCCGCTATTGCCAATTTCTGCTTTGAATGGATACATGCATCTGTCATCACTTTTTTACATCCGCATAATCGGCTTTGATCTGCGCAGGTTCCACTTCTTTGTGTGTGGATTTGTCTTCTGAAGTCATGTCTGTTTTCTGTTGTGTAGCTTCAACATATTTAGCTCGCATATGCTGTGTCAAACAACACATGTAGTATGAAGAATATTGTCTGCTGAAGCTTATGATGCTTCCCCTTTTTCTTGGCATGAAGGTTGTTAGTCTGTTCTATAGTAATTTACACATTCTGTGATGCTGTTGCGGCTGATCTAGACAAACTGAAGCCACGAACCCTCAAAAGCTTTTCTGCACAAGGATGGGTTACTTCAAGACTCGTCATTAGGAGCAGATAGGGGATCGGTGGTCTAGTGGATAAGGTGTCGGCTCAGTCCAGGAATCGTAGGTTCGAGAGCCCCACTGGGGTCACAACCATGTCTTTTCTAATGACACCAGGTCTGGTTTTCCAGGAAGCGGACTCGAGAGTGATACCAATAGGCTTGGAGCTTTCATCACAATCGAGCTAAAACAAATTAGTATAAACTAACGGATAAGCAGGTAGATACATTGCATCGTTCATATGACTGGACGCAAATAATAGTGGGCACAACTTGTGCCAGACTCCCATTTGCACATCTAGGTCGTTGACATTTGTGGCCTGTATTAATGCCAGTATATCATGAATAATATCAATAAAGTATATACAGAAGTGTGCCCTTTTCCGCGATGTCTCTCTCTGACACTTTTGAAGTGTTGGTACTTTTGAAAGTACTCTTTGAACACTGACTTTCAACAGATTTTCAAGGCTTGAATTGTCAGTAAGTTCCTTTACTTGTTTACATAAACATCGGTTGAAGGTCAAATAATTAAGGTTGAATATATGTGTCATCTGTTAATAAGTAAGTGTCAGGAGATTTCTAACATTTAAACTAAGAATGATTCTGTCCCTATAAAGCCATGGTGTTCCAATGAGTATCTATTTGTTTTCTACTTGTTAAAGGCCCATTTCTGAATTGTATTTCAGTATACATACATAATTATGTTCTTGAACATTTATAATTGATTTGTACTGATTTTGGTAACACATATTATTGTCATGTAAAATTCGCACAACTATTGAAATGAGATGATGATTCACTGCATTCTAGTCAATATCTAATTCAACAACACAAATTATGTATAGTTATTATAAAATGTTATAATCTTTTCACGATCTGTGCAGGGCATTTTCTTCGCTTCAGAAATTTCAGTTTTGTACATTTTGGTAACATAAAACTTATACGGAGATTACATCATGGAAAAGTTCCTACCACTGCAGAAAAATATTTATAAGAAACACAATTCAGTCTGTACTTTCAATTATATAGAAGAATCATAAACATCTTGGTCATTGGGTTATTAGTACAAGTAAAATATCTATAATGTTGGAATAAAATCACTGTTACGTAAATTACACTAATTAAGATGTTAACGGGTACGTGAAAGATATATTGTTTTAAAGCACATTCAGTTCATTGTTATACATGTATAAGGTTGTTAATAAACTACAGACTGCACTTTTTCTTAATCATTGTGTAGCACTATTTCATCGTCTTAAATGATTTTAGGCAACATATTAAATGTCACGTAAGTTACAAAAGCCCTAAGGTTTAAACGGCATTCATGTAGGAATAAAAAGCATTCGGTATGTAACTTTCCGAAAGTCATAATGTTGAATATTCCTTGATTCCTTAAGAAAAGCAGGGGAAAATGGTACCTCTAGATCTAACATCTATCGGAAGAAAATCTAATTATGAGCTATAGTTAATGGTTTATGATGTCTTCACTACCTAAGAGAGTCGTTGGAATGCTCAGCTCAGTTTTGAACTCTCAGTTGAGTTTCTTTGCCTCATGTACGAAGCTGCTACGTTTGAGCCGATTCTTTGTATAGCCATCTAGCTTCTACCATGAGATTACTTTAACTAATTTTTCAGGAGGGCGTAGGTTCAAACCCTACTAGGACCAAACTTTGTTTTTTCGAGTAAGATAAACTGTTGTTGTTTTTTTAAAGACATATCATTGATCTGTCGTACAAAAGCGGAAATGTTTTATTTGATTAGCCATTTCTTAGTCATTTCTTGCTTTTTTCAAATAAATTTGACCTGAAGGGTGAATGTTTAGACATCTT
The DNA here is from genome assembly GCF_021730395.1 of Mercenaria mercenaria. Classification (NCBI taxonomy): domain Eukaryota; kingdom Metazoa; phylum Mollusca; class Bivalvia; order Venerida; family Veneridae; genus Mercenaria; species Mercenaria mercenaria. Next base: position 13,412,830 of record NC_069376.1, on the reverse strand, counting down.
TGAAAAATACTTAATTACATTTATAAAAGTTCTTGATTTTGCATTTATTTTTACAAAGTTTTGAATAAATGTATATAGGTAGGTTTTACTTCTGCCCTATGGTTCTTTATGAATGCATAGAGCAAGGTCATAATTTTCAAAAGTTGGAGCTTAATTTCTTTCCGATTAAATCCTTTTACTCGAGGCTCCCCAGAAAAATTGTTACCGCCAATTTTATTTTGTGTTTTATAATTGTTACGCAACATTTTGAGGTTTCATTTAGAAAAATATTTGGTAAAATGAATTCTCTGTGATCGTTTTGCACAATGGCTATCACTTTGAAATTTGTCTCTGTTTCAGCTGGAGGAAAAAAAGACATAACTTAGACAAAATTAACAAATAAAAAACAAACAAACAAATAAACAACAACGACACGGTAAAAGTCACTTAAAGATGAATCACAGTGCGAAATATGTTAACTTCAGAACTGTATCAAGTTAGTACAATTGTTAAACATTACCAATACGGGTCCACTGTCGTAATATAACCTGAAAAAAGTTGTAAACGTGTGTTTACATCTACACCCCCCACCCTAGACTGGCTCCCGTCCCTATGTTTGTTCTTATTTACATATATCAATTTTCTTCATTAAGAGGGACGTAACTCCAGAAGGATGTTTCTACATTGAGATTTTTTATTGCCCCTGGCTCCGAACATAGGTTCAGCCATCAGATAAAATTGTGCTATTTTAAAGGCATAAAATTTTCTTATAAAATGTTTCCAGTATTTATATAAAAATAACCATGCAGCCAGGGCGCCAGGCTACCCCCACCCTTAAAGCAAATTAGTGACTAAGCGCTTTTTACATTATATCTTTCAGTATTCGTCAGAATGTTTAAAACAAATTTAGTCTAAAAATAGCCTAAAACAGGTATATATGTGGCCATTTCTTTCTTATCACGTTACTGTGGCAATCACGCAGCGATTATGTCCCTTAGTACCTATAGCAAATGATCTGAAAAAATAGTTTCTTAAAACTTAAGCCCTAAATATAAGACCTGACACAACTCATATCAGTATAAGTTCATTTTAATTGAATTTGATATTTCATATTTCTTATTTTCCACGTAATGTCAGGTCGTCGAAAATGCGCAGTATAATTCCTATCGATGATTGTTTCTCGGAACCAGCATTTGTTTAATACTTAGCTCCTTATAGACCAAGGTCATAATAAACAAAGCGGTCAACGTTGAGTTAGTTCCATTCATACGGACATTTCATTCATGGAGGCGAATTAATTTAAACCATCATTATGTAATATTTTCTAATGTTAATTCTTTCAAGTATTTACTGTTAGAAAAATAAAACATTATTAGAACATGTTTGCGCAAGTAGATCTATTGAAACAGGTAAGTTTAACAATCTCTATGGCAAAACTGATTAATGTGGCGGACTATTTGAATTGCGCATGAAATTATATTTTGTGTTGTCAGTCTCAGCACCTGTTGAACTTGACAGAAACTCGATACAAATATATGGTTATAATAGTCTGTCGAATATCGCCAGCCTAAAAATCATACTGTTACGTTCTATTATTCTGTTTTCCATGAATGTTTTTTTTTTATACGCTCGAAGGAACGTATTATGTTATGGTCCCGGTGTCTGTCTGTCCGTCCCTACGTTAGCAATTTCGTGTCCACTCTGTAACTCTTCAACCCCTTGAAGGATTTCAAAGAAACTTTACACAAATGTTCACCACACTGAGACGATGTGCAGAGCGCATGTTTTGGATGTCTCATTTCAAGGTCAAGGTCACACTTAGGTGTCAAAGGTCATATGAGTGTGTTTCGTGTCCGCTCTGTAACTCTTGAACTGCTTGAAGGATTTCAAAGAAAATTGGCACAAATGTTGACCACACTGAGACGACATGCAGAGCACATGTTTTGGATGTCTCATTTCAAGTTCAAGGTCACACTTAGGGGTCAGAGGTTATATGAGTGTGTTTCGTGTCCGCTCTGTAACTCTTGAACTGCTCGAAGGATTTCAAAGAAACTTTACTCAAATGCTCACCACACTGAAACGATGTGCAGAGTGCTTGTTTTGGATGACTTACTTCAAGGTCAAGGTCACACTTAGGGGTCAAAGGTCATATATTACTTTGCTTTGTATATATTGCTATGCACTGCATTGCTCTTGTTTTCATTTGGCAGATCCCTTTCGTTCTACAATAAATTATTTTTAATAACTTCCCTTTTTTGTTACTATATATAGCTTATTTTGAAACTTTTTTATTTTTGGCTTTAGGGAAAAACCAAGACCACTTTTCTGTGGTACAACATGGATGGTACATCCAATTGTTAGATGTATTTTGACATAACTTTACCTGGTAAGAATTTTTTTGTGGACTTAGAAATTTTTTTTTGGAATTTCATCTTTTTGTTGTTCCTGTCCTTTGGGCTTCAATAGTCATGTTCTTTAAATTTTGCTCCCATCCTGTGATGTAACCCTTTGGGCGTATTTTGCCCCGCTTGGTGGCGCTCTTGTTTTTTATGCCCCCACTTTGGGGTGGGGGGGGGGCATATAGATTTGCTCTTGTCCGTCCGTCCGTCTGTCCGTCCGTCCGAAAATGTTGTGTCGAACGTACCTCTGAAAGTATTTGACGTAGAGTCACAAAACTTTACAGGAATGTTGGTCAGCATGTGTAGTTGTGCACCTGGGGTTTCGCGTCCGGATTCATTCAGTCATGTAGAAGTTATGGCCCCTGACTTTGTAAAAATTGGTCATTTTAATGTTGTGTCGTGCCTAGCTCCAAAAGTATATGACCTAGAGTCACCAAAACTTTACAGGCATGTTGGTCAGCATGTGTATAGTTGTGCACCTGGGGTTTCGCGTCCGGATTCATCCAGTCATGTAGGAGTTATGGCCCCTGACTAATGTCATGTAGTGGGGGCATCTGTGTCCCATGGACACATTTCTAGTTATAAAAACAACAAGAAAACATAAATCTTTCTTGTTTCATTTCTAATTTTTCATAATTATGTTTACACCAAAATATTTTCCGAGCTTATAAGTTTATAAATGTTCCTAAGTACATATCATAATGCACATCAGGTATGTATGTCAAGAGTACAAATATTTTTAAAACAACACATACACGTAACCAGTATTTTGGATGATCAAATGACAGGATCATTATAATTCTGAACATGTCAAAAAAATCAAGTTTCCCAAGTTTTTTCAAAATTTTATGATTGTCATCTTCGGAAATATTTAACAATACATGCGTTCTTGAAGAAGTTTCAATTACAGTGTATAAAGACTATGGACGACAAAGGCACAAGCCCAAAATGTTCTTCGATTAATTTGTATTTTAGCGGTAGTATTAAAGAGTTCTCATATATAGTATTTGCCCTTGATAACATTAAATTTTGTTCTGGACTACCTGTTAGCTCGCCAGACGTCTGTTTCGTCATTTCCTAACACGTAGGATCTGGTCTTCTTGGAATTCTGGCATTTCATGAACTTAATATATTCATTAACATGTATCTGGAATGTATTTTATAACTTGTATTTCTGTGAGTGCCTATTAACGTAAACTGATTTCGACAGAAGTCTGTCCTTTCGCAAAATAAAAGAGTCGGTGTGTCAACAGCCCGTATGAAACTATCGTAACATCAGCATAAACAAACGTACGCTATGGGACATTTTACTTGGATACGGAAAAAACATAATAACTTTGTAATACATTGAATGATTTTTTGAAAACATACAGCTTTCAATAGCAGGAAAAAATAATATTTTAATTCTGTTTACAAAAACAACGCAACTTTGTTACCTTTAAATTAAACCATGTTGGAACTTTAAGTTTGTTTCAGTTATACTCTTAACAAGTAGCATGGGACATTTGTACTTAAGACATGAAAAATTTATATGTATATTTCTGACATTGAAATAAAATGTCAGATATACATATTCCGAATAAGCACCAAAATAATATTTCCTGTGTAAAATATTGTAGATTTTTTGTTTATAAAAATCGAGTTAAGTAAGAATTAAAATTTTTTCTTAAATCCACAAGTCCTATTTCTACTGAATCTTGATCTTCACATCCGTGCCTGAACTTTTAAGTGTGTCTGACGCGTTTCTGATTATGTTATTTTGTTTAACGTGTATGACGTCAGTAGCTTACGGCAGATAATTATTTCACGGAAGTTTCATGAGCGTCAGACATGTTTTTGTTAAGTTTCATCTGTCTATTTTATCGTTGATGCATGAAAATTTGATGAAATTTCCCATTACATCTCTACAACATAATTTCTTTGTGTAAGGTCGTTTTAGGCCCGCAAAAATCGCTAATACTATTAAATAGCTTATTTAGATTAACTAAAAGCTACAAAATGAAATAGGGCTTGGTTTCTATTTTCAGAAGATATATTACATAATAAATATATCACATCAGAAATAGCGATAGTGAAACTTCTTTAATAGAAAATATAGCCAAAAATGACTTAGCTCCAACTTATGACGTCGCGTCTGTAAATTCTTTATAAATATGCCCTGTTCTTACTTTTTTGTTTTTGTTTACCAGTTTAATAGGACAAAAAAAAAATGCTTGACTACAGATAAATTGGAATTTCGCTCGGTCACATTTTCAGATTTGATTGTTTCTGGTTGAGACCTTTAGGTAGGCAACGTGAAATATCAGAATACCCGAGGTTTCATTATTTAGACTTACATCGCAGATATACATGTACACCGTATATTATTTGAATAAACTTCCCTATGAAGTTCCGGCCTTGATTCCAGTTGTTTTTCTTGTGGTCCAATGTATGATATACATGTATAGCAATGTATGTCAATCGTTGTTTAACTATAATGTCAAGGTATATGACTGGAATATTCAAACGGGGAGAAAGTATGTAAGCGGCCGGGTAGCTCAGTTTGTAGAGCTTCGGAACGGTATTTCGATGCTCCGGATTCTAGTCCCGGTCTGGTGGTACATTTTTCTAACCCTGTGACATTTGGCACCCAACGTGGGGTCGTGACTGAATATACTCCGAGTAGAAATTCGAGGACATTTGATTATTTTGTCTCCCATCCGTGTGTGTCTGTCTGTCTGTCAGACTGTCTGTCACAAATCTTGTCTGCACTCTTAAGTTAAACAGCTGCCATCCGATCTTCACCAAACTTTAATAAAATGTGTATACCAAACAGTCCCCGGCCAAGTTCAATAACGAGCCAAAGTGGCTTAGACACTTCAGAATAATGGCCCTTGAATAACCGCAAAATGGTCTTTTTTCTTGTCCGCGCTCTAACTTCAAACGTTCTCATCAGATCTTCACCAAACCTGAACAAAATGTGTTTGCCGATAAGACCTCGGCCAATTTCGATAACTAGCCGAATCAGCTCAGGTACTTTAGAATAATGGCCATTGAAGTACGGAAAATCGCTTTGTACACACTTGTCCGCATTCTCAACCGATCTTCACCAAACTTGAACAAAATGTTTTTACCAATTTATGTCCTCGGTCAAGTTTTATAACTAGCCAAATCGGCCAAAGCATTTCAGAATTACAGCCCTTGAATTACCGAAAATGACTCTGTACATATATGCCAGTAATACATGTATTGGTGCATCGTTGACTCAGATACATAACTATTCAGACGATTAGGCAGTTGTGGGAGACATGCACTCTGTAGTTCATTCATGTAGCAAGCTAGCCTAAAAATATAACATGAAGAATTGAATATTATTTGTTTATTATACCGCGATTCATGAATTTGCAAAATGTCCCTGTGTGATTTATACACGTATACACAGAAAGAAAATGGGATTCAACCTTTAAAATTATTGAAGTAATCGTTAGGGTTTGATACCATCGGTACAGTACCGAATAATCACTTCGAAAAGTACCGGTATATACCGTTTCGTAAAGAACTGGTTCCGATTTCGATATTTCCTTAAAAGTAAACAAACAAAATAATTACCAAATTTGTGGCAAAAGAAAGCAGAAAATAAGCAAATAGTATTTGAAACACGTGCAGTAATAACGCGATCGACATTGTTAACTGACACCGCTCCGAGTAATCTCCCTGTATTAACATGGAGAGCTGGCCTTGCGAATAATTTTGTATGGTAAATATTCTTATAAAAACTTTTTTTCCCGTCGTTTTAAACTACGTAAATCATATTTAATCGCAAAACTGTTTTGCTTTTTGTCATATTCTATCAAAACAAATGGGAAAAAAAAATGATTTAAATAAAATGTTACGAAACTAAGCTGTAACCTACGTATACAAGTCATCGGTTTTCGCGAACTAATAGAAATATGTTACTGTTGGTTCTTTCAAGCGTTTTGAGTGTCATTTTTCAATGAAAATTGTGTAGAAAAAATGTTGCACTTTAAATACATTACTAGTTAACCTGGTTGAAGATTTATCGTAAGTGACAGTGAGTCTGACTGGGTTAATTTTAAAGTTAAAATGTGTTGAATTTAACAGCTCTCGTCAGTGCTGAGCAAGCATAACCACAGTCACAGTGAGTCCTAGATTTAAATTGCACAGGGAGCAACGTAGCTACTCTAGTATTTTTTTTTATCTTGGAAAATTCTAGTTTGTAAGATATGTTTATCTTTTGTTTCCTCTCTCTTTAATAGTTCTAAGACAACATCCAATTAACAGTCTTAAGATTTTTATATATCACAGCAAATTTTCCTGTATAACTATTTAAATGGGTGTATTTAATACTAACTAAGTCATTGCTTATGTGATGTACTTCAAAGCTTGGTATCGGTATCAGTATCGTTAAAATACCGTATCGTTTCGTTGGTACCGGTATAGGTACTGACCGCTACGTCCTTTACGATATCCAACCGTAATTGTCATATGGCACCGTAAGCACCATACCTAAAGTTCTGTAGTAATAACTTCAAATAATTATAGAATGTTCCAAATATGAGAATATTATTTTAATGAAATAACTTTTCCAAGTTAAATCTATACATTGTCTAAAAAGATAATTATATAATATGTATGTTTTCACCGCCGCCGGTTTCGTCGGGGAACTGTCTTAACATTTTCGCGAAATATGCATACTTCTTCATATATTTGATAAAGGGGTGGGCCTTCCCAGATGCGACATATCTTCATTAACTTATGTCCGATTTTAATACCTTGTTGCAAAGGACAAGCCAGTATATAGCGAAAACAGGCCAAGTCAGATTAAACTCGATTTGCTACGGGTAAAGGTCATAGGTCGTCCGATAATAATCTCAAAGAGCATTTTTTTCAGAGGTGTCAAGGTCAAGGCAGTCCTTAAAACTCAATCACTCACCGAGTCCAACGATACCATTGGAGCAATTCCCACAGCTCCCCGGGTCGGGCCAGTTTAGACTTGCCCAGCAACCTTCCGCATATAACATTAAAGTGCATTGCACACCGTACTCTGAATTCCGCAAAGAGAGGCGATAGGCCGTTCATCGTGTATGTCCTTTTTAGCTCACCTGTCACGAAGTGACAATGTGAGCTATTGTGACTGCTTGATGTCCGTCGTCAGTCGTGCGTTGATCGTCAACAATTTCTAAATAATCTTCTTGAAAACCACAGGGCAGAATTACACCAAACTTCACAGGAATGATCCTTGGGTGGCCCCCTTTTACAATTATTCAAAGAATTGAATTCCATGCAGAACTCTGGTTGCCATGACAACCGAAAGGAAAAACTTAAAAAATCTTATTGTCCAAAACCAAAGGACCTAGGGCTTTGATATCTGGTGTGTAGCATCATCTAGTGGTCCTCTACCAAAAGTGTTCAAGTTATTTCCCTAGGGTCAAAATATGGTCCGGCCCCAGGGGTCACATGGTTTATATAGACTTCTATAGGGAAAACTTTGAAAATCTTCTTGTACAAACCCACATGACCTAGGGCTTTGATATTTGGTATGTAGCATCATCTAGTGGTCCTCTACCAAAATTATTCAAATTATCCCCCTAGGGTCAAATATGACCCCGCCCCGGGGGTCACATGGTTTATATAGACTTATATAGGGAAAACTTTGAAAATCTTCTTGTACAAAATCACATGGCCAAGGGCTTTGATGTTTGGTATGTAGCATCATCTAGTGGTCCTCTACCAAGATTGTTTAAATTATCCCCAAGGGTCAAATATGGCCCCGCCCTGGGGGTCCCAAATTTTACATAGACTTATATAGGGAAAAAAATCTTTTTGTCTGAAACCACAACACTTAGTCCTTTGATATTTGGTTTGTAGCATTGTCTTATGGTCCTCAACCAAAATTTTTCAAATTGTACCCCTTCGGTGAAAAGAGGCCCTGCCCTGGGGGTCCCAAGTTTTATATAGACTTGTATAGGAAAAAGCTTTAAAAATTTTCTTGTCTGAAACCATACGACCTAGGCTTTTGATATTTGGTATGATGCATTGTCTAGTAGTCCTCTACCAAAATTGTTCAAATTATGCCCCTGGGATTAAAAGAATTATATAGGAAAAATACTTAATATCATCTGATCCTATTTGCAAGACTGTTTAATTATAATTACCTGATGACCCCAAGTGATATAATGATGTCACTTGACTGTGACCTTGACCTACTGACCTACTTTTTTTTTTTTAGGACACCTGTCACATAGTGACAAGGTGACCTTTAGTGATCGCGCAGCGTCCGTCGTCCGTCCGTACGTCCGTAAACGTTTGCTTGTGACCACTCTAGAGGTCACATTTTTGAGGGATCTTTATGAAAGTTGGTCAGAATGTTCATCTTGATGATATCTAGGTCAGGTTCGAAACTGGGTCACGTGCCTTCAAAAACTAGGTCAGTAGGTCTAAAAATAGAAAAACCTTGTGACCTCTCTAGAGGCCAAATATATTTCACAAGATCTTCATGAAAATTGGTCAGAATGTTCACCTTGATGATATCTAGGTCAAGCTCGAAACTGGGTCATGTGCCATCAAAAACTAGGTCAGTAGGTCAAATAATAGAAAAACCTTGTGACCTCTCTAAAGGCCATATTTTTCATGGGATCTATATGAAAATTAGTGTGAATGTTCATCTTGATGATGTCTAGGTCAAGTTCGAAACTGGGTCACGTGCCGTTAAAAACTAGGTCAGAAGGTCTAAAAATAGAAAAACCTTGTGACCTCTCTAGAGGCCATACTTGTGAATGGATCTTCATAAAAATTGGTCAGAATGTTTATCTTGATGATATCTAGTTCAAGTTCGAAAGTGGATCACGTGTTCTTAAGAAGTAGGTCAGTAGGTCAAATGATGAAAAAACCTTGTGACCTCTCTAGAGGTAATATTTTTCATGGGATCTGTATGAAAGTTGGTCTGAATGTTTATCTTGATGATATATAAGTCAAGTTTGAAACTGGGTCAACTGCGATCAAAAACTAGGTCAATAGGTCTTAAATAGAGAAAACCTTGTGACCTCTCTAGAGGCCATTGAATGGATCTTCATGAAAATTGGTCAGAATGTTCACCTTGATGATATCTAGGTCAAGTTTTGAAACTGGGTCACGTGCCATCAAAAACTAGGTCAGTAGGTCAAATAATAAAAAAACCTTGTGACCTCTCTAGAGGCCATACTTTTCAGGGGATCTTTATGAAAGTTGGTCTGAATGTTCATCTTGATGATATCTAGTTCAAGTTTGAAACTGGGTCAACTGCGGTCAAAAACTAGGTCAGTAGGTCTAAAATTAGAAAAATCTTTTGACCTCTCTAGAGGCCATATTTTTCAATGGATCTTCATGAAAATTGGTCAAAATTTTTATCTTGATGATATCTAGGTCAAGTTCTTAACTGGGTCACATGAGCTCAAAAACTAAGTCACTATGTCAAATAATAGAAAAAACAACGTCATACTTAAAACTGGGTCATGTGGGAACAGGTGAGCGATTCAGGACCATCATGGTCCTCTTGTTTTAAGATACAGCCTTGAAATTTTGATGACACTTGCACACAAATCGTAAAACTGAATTTCATTGTCCATGAATGTGACCTACTGACTTTCTTAATGTTTTATCATCAGTTTGCTACTTGAAACATGTAGCTCAAATTATTTAGGTGAGCGATCCAAGGTCATCCTGACCCTCTTGTTTAATATAGTTATGAGGCATTCTTGACCTAACTACTACTTGATTTTAGAAAGGTATAATTAGCAAGACAAGTATCAAGATCAACATCAAATCCTAAAAATCAAAATCAAAACGGAAAGCAACTTGTATCAGGTATTGGACTGTTAAATAAGTAGTGTTTTCGTATTAATTTTACTATGTGTGATAAAAATTGAAGCCAAATTCCTTTTACAAAGTATTTGTAGCTTAAATAGTGTGAACTCGAACTGCCTCTAACCAACAAGCTAACGGATATGACGATTCATTTTAACGTAAATCAACTAGCGATTGAACGTAGTTTCTTACTTTTCCAAGTGGTAGAAAAAGGTTAAATAATGGTGAAGGGTCTGCGGAATTAAATGATGTGTAGTAAATTCATTCCTATTCGTTTTGTTACCATAGTAAACTGAATAATGTCGAATGAATTTTGCTGTATGTATAGCAATTAGTTACTATAAAACCTGTTTGGTATACAAGAATTTCATTAATGCAATTTGGCATGTAGGCAGTAAGCTAGACTTTCTATTTAGAAAGTGTGCCAGGTTTGGATAATACCATTTTGGATAAAATCAAGCTGTTGAATATTTTACAAGACTTAGTCAGCTTTTAAATTTCGTAACTAATATTGATTGAACGTTTTCATTTTCTGATGAACATACTTAAAGCCCCAGAATCATGAATTTATTTAAGTGACCAGTACATGTAAACTGTATAATTCAGGGGATGAGGGCAGTGAAATTATTTGCTTTTTCGAAACTGAGTTATTTCAAATACATATGTTTTATAGACAAGTATCCAGTTTGTCCGGAAATTATAATATTTTTATTCAATTTTCTCAAACTGATATGCGTTCTAGCGACTTGCCTACCCATTTGAAAATGAAGCCTATGGTGAAAATAGGAACAAACTTTTTACACACCCTTTACATTACAGTAATTCTAGATTTCTAGAGTTTTATTTGAAATTATTATACCTTATTCTGATAAAACAATGTTGAAACACATGGACAATGGAGACGTGTGTGTAGATGGTGATTTGATCTATATAGATTTTCAGTTGGCAAAAAGATTTCAAAAATTGATGTGTAAGGGAAGCTATTATTGGTGGTCCCCCATTTCTTCACCTCCGACAAAAGCAAAAGAGACCACTACGTTCTGTATTTCATTTTTCTATATTGCGCCATAATAGTTATTATAACTACCACCTTTCTGACGACTAGCTTTTTTTTCAATTATTTCGCAGGCAAATTATGTATTCAAATAAACACATCACTTAATAGTAACAAGTCTCACTGGGTATCCCAAAATGTCTTATTACATGCCAGAACAACGTCAATGATAACTCGCTATTTTTACCACACAAAGTTTTCTAATAGTATTATTAGTATATTTTTGTTTTACTTTTGCAGACAGCTGACCACAATGGCAAAAGTCGACATTGGTTAAGGGAAATTTCTATAAGAATTCCAACTGTCGTCCCTACAGGCCGCAATTTCAAACAAGGCAGGATAGTCACAAAAGATAGACTTTTCCGAAGAAAGATTTCTTAGCTTTTTAGGTATGAAAAAAAATTCAGTGTGTAAAACTGATATCATGGAATGAACATATTTGATTACATTGGTTCATCAATTGTGTAAAAAAACTATGGCTACTCCATTGTATAGTTCAAAACTATCGGGATCAAAATTCAAGAATTGGATTAAGGCTGGATTAGGTGTTCTATATACTAAAGAAGGCATTGAGCCTTTTGTTTATGATGAAATAGTACAGTTCCAGCAGAAATGTTTGAGCGACATTTGCAACGATAAAGGACTTCCTGCTGGTACCACATGTTCTAGTTGTTGTACAGAAAATGTTATTGTTTGTCCTACGGATAGAATTTGTAATGTGGGACGTGGGAAATGCAAATTCCATAGAAATTCTGCAACGCAATATCTCCCATCTGGCTGCCCTAACAGGATATGTCACAATTTCAAAAACGAAATACAGAATGCTCATCGTTTCTGTGGTCCATCATATAAAAACACTGATGCTACCCAGTGGTGCAGCAATACATGGGAGGTTGCTAAATGCTTCATGCCACCAGACAGGTACAAGGATGTGATAAATGCATCAGAGACGAATTTCAATGGAATCGTCAGTGTGATTATCAACTATAAAGCCTTTCAGTCGAAAGTTCACGATGACCTTAGTAGGAGAATCAATATTTTTCACAAGGTATGTCTAAAGTCATCTTTATCAATATTAAAATAAATTGTTATGCTCCTCGTCAGAGAAGGCGGGGTAGCTATATAGTTTTGCAGATTTTTATACAAGCTGAAAATGAAGTGGCAATGAGTACTCTGCGAATACTGACCCGTAATTCTAGCCACTTCCTGACATGGGTTTGGCAGATAAGCCGTATTGTGATTTTTACATATAACATAAAATAGCTATTATGAATTTTTAGCTCACCTGAGCACGAAGTGCTCAAAGGTGAGCTTTAGTGATCGCCCTGTGTCCGGCGTCCGTCGTCGTCCGTCGTCCGTCCGTCCGTCGTCAACAATTTGACTGTTAACACTCTGGAGGTCACATTTTTGGCCCAATCTTAATGAAACTTGGTCAGAATGTTACCCTCAGTAAAATCTTGGACGAGTTCGATATTGGGTCATCTGGGTTCAAAAACTAGGTCACCAGGTCAAATCAAAGGAAAAGCTTGTTAACACTCTAGAGGTCACAATTTTGGCCCAATCTTTATGAAACTTGGTCAGAATATTACCCTCAATAAAATCTTGGACGAGTTCGATATCGGGTCATCTTGGGTCAAAAACTAGGTCACCAGGTCAATTCAAAGGAAAAGCTTGTTAACACTCTAGAGGTCACATTTTTGGCCCAATCTTAATGAAACTTGGTCAGAATGTTATCCTCAATAAAATCTTGAAAGAGTTCGACATTGGGTCATCTGGGGTCAAAAACTAGGTCACCAGGTCAAATCAAAGGAAAAGCTTGTTAACACTCTAGAGGTCACATTTTTGGCCCAATCTTAATGAAACTTGGTCAGAATGTTACCCTTAATAAAATCTTTGACGAGTTCGATATTGGGTTATCTGGGGTCAAAAACTAGGTCACCAGGTCCAATCAAAGGAAAAGCTTGTTAACACTGTAGAGGCCGCATTTATGACTATATCTTCATGAAACATGGTCAGAATGTTAATATTGATGATCTTAAGGTCCAGTTTGAATCTGGGTCCTGTAGGATTAAAAACTAGGTCACCAGGTCCAATCAAAGGAAAAGCTAGTTTACACTGTAGAGGCCACATTTATGACCATATCTTAATGAAACTTGGTCAGATTGTTAAACTTGATGATCTTTAGGACGAGTTCGAATCTGGGTCATGTCGGGTCAAAAACTAGGTCACCAGGTCAATCAAAGGAAAAGCTAGTTAACACTGTAGAGGCCACATTTATGACCATATCTTAATGAAACTTGGTCAGAATGTTAATCTTGATGATCTTTAGGTCAAGTTTAAATCTGGGTCAGATGGGGTCAAAAACTAGGTCACTAGGTCATATCAAAGGAAAAGCTTGTTAACACTCTAGAGGCCACATTTATGATGTATCGTCATGAAACTTAGTCAGAATGTTAAACTTGATGATCTTTAGGTCAAGTTCAAATCTGGGTCATGTCAGGTCAGAAACTAGGTCACGGGGTCAAATCAGAGGAATAGCTAGTTAACACTTTAGAGGCCACATTTATGACCATATCTTAATGAAACTTGGTCAGAATGTCAATCTTACTGATCTTTAGGTCAGTAGGTCAGGTGAGCGATACAGGGCCTTCATGGCCATCTTGTTAGAAACACTTTTATAGCCTCTTCATTTGCAAATTTATACAAGTAGAACGAGAGGCAAATACTGGTTATTAACAATGATATGACACGTCTTGCGAAAAGGTAATATTTGGTCATATATTTTCCGTTATACTTTGTTTTAATGACGACTACAGAAAGATCAAATTCAAATGTTTTTAACTAACGAGTCGACGCGATATGCTTTTATCCTGATGCGGTCCATTTGTGTTTTCATTTTCTCTAAAAAAAGTATTCCAACAAACATGAACATTTCTGAATGAATGTACAAATGAAGTGAAAGAATTAAATACGTTAAGCATTTTCCGCTCGTAAAAATGTTTTTAATTTGAAGAATGTTTGAATCGATCAAACTCAGTCATTGTCCTTCTGAAGGCTAATCATGTTTAACACATTGAAAATTGTCATATGAGTTTGGATTGCACAAATTGGCACGTGTATTCAGAGTTTATCTCTAATCAACGTGATTGCATTCTGTTGATTGCGTTATGTATGGTGGTGACACGTGATACTTATTAACTAACAAATAAACATGCTTCCTTTCTGTTGTACACGGATAGGAGAGAACTGAACAGATATTTTATTATATGTGACAGAGCATGAGATTTTGGGTCCAAATGCAATTTTGGTCAAAAATGGGGTTTTGGGCTAATCTGACAGACTGATCCGTTCTGAGTAAAAATCTTCAATTTGACAACGAAAATCAGTCGTTGTCATGGAGATATAACCACTTTTCGGACACCATGTTTTTGTCTAACTGTATCAAAACTGAGGCAGTATATCTTAATAATGACACCATATTTAAATAATATCAAGATAAAATACATGATAAAATAACAAAAGCAACATGCAATTAATGGAATGTATTTCTTTTTGTCTCTTTCTTTCATGTAGTATAAAAATATTTATGTTCTAAAAATCGTTTCTATAGCAACACTGTTGTTTAACCTCTTTTTTAACAGTCTCTTGATGAATCTAGCAATAAATTACATAGAATGTGAAATAAATACACAATTAACTTTTTCTAGTGTGCTAACAGTTTACAGACAACTGTTTTATGACATTCTTTTGAACAAGATACAGAATTTATTTGATATCAAATTAGACAACATCCCAAAAACTAGGACATTAATCTTATTATTATAGACACCTTATCTATTAAACAGTAAGAAAGAAAATCAGACAAGAAGATATAATTATTAGACTGTTATTATCAACTGTGAGTTTGCTAAAATTTCAAAAGACTTAGATATACTGATCAGTGAATCATTACCATGGCAACGATGTGGTATTTTCTTACAAAAATACTAACATTACCATGGCAACAATGTGGTATTTTCTTACAAAAATACTAACATTTTTGACAATTTCTTTGTAATAAATTGAATATTGGAAGTGTTTTTCCATATATTTACATCAAAAGCTGTCTGTTTTCTTATTTAAAAGTAAGAGAGTAGACATCATTCCGTGAAAATTAATGTAATATGGTTTGAGAAATACATAACTTTCAGATACACCTCTCTAAGTTACAACTATTGCCATTTTAAGGCAGGCTTGTGTAATAACATAGTGCTTTGTTGATGCAATTATTACATATGAAAATATATTCACTAACATAATACAGCTTAACATATATAACATATAAACAAGAAAGATGTTGTTTACATATGATGATATCCAAAATAATTTAAAAGTTAAATTAATGTTACCATGGCAACAATGCACTATTTTCTTAAAATAGTAGTTTTTTTGTTAATTTTCCAGAAAGAATCAGAACATTTATTTAGCATCTGTTCAGTATACATTTGTTTTACACCACAAATGGTCAATTATGATCATTTATAAAAGGCAAATATCATTTTATGTAATATAACTTGTCTTCCAGAACTACATATTTTCCTGATATTCCTACCTGCATTACAGCTCTGCCATTTTATGGCAGATTTGTGTTATAACATGTTTTGTTGATGGTTACACATAAAAGATATTTTCTTGCAGAACATAGTCTGATTAGCAGAATATATATACACATGCTGTTTACATAATCAAAAAAATCTAAATTTAAGTCAAATTTGTGTTACCATGGCAACTCACAATGTTTTGCAAAACAATTAGCTATTTCTGCAAAGGTCATGTCATGTAAAAATATCTTTTAACACAATTATAACCATGGATTAACATGATTAATTCTTGAAATGAGATATATTATATTCAGCCAGTAACAAATATTTTCTGCTATATTGGTAGTTTTCTGCCATTTCTGGAAAAATCCTTCCTACACTCACACTGGCAAGGCAGTTTGGATTGTAAAAATGTTTCCTCCAAAGGTTGTGCTTTAATGTCACACATGTTGTAATTTTGAAACAACTAGGATTCATTCAACAGACATGTCTTAGTAGTTCATGCATGCAGTTTTGGAAAATTTATAAGTTAAATTCTGTATTAGGATAGTGCTTCTCATACAACTGCACTGCTGTCATGACATCAGAACACTACTTTTACCCAATATTTCTCACAGTTGACTAAGTTTTACTTTTTGTAATCTGAACTAGAATTTTTAACTTTTTTCAGGTCATGAGGGCAGGTAAACATGACATTATTTGTGCAATATGGAGTTATTTGCTCATATCAGTATTTGTGACATGTACTCTATTCCATAGGCATGATTTCAGCTGGATGAACTGTAGAACATATTAATTCCTTCTGTTTCATTCCCATTTACATATTCATAGTTCTTTCATCACTGCAAAACAAAAATTCATCAACATTAGAACTTCATTTTAATAAGATTAGTATAAGGTTACAGAATATAAGACTGTTAAGCATCTTTTTAAGCTTAAGAGAGTCTTTTTGTTAAAAGCTGAATGAAAGCAGATTTGATAAGTATAAACTCATCCAAGAATCTTACAGTATTCATGCAGAAAAAGTAGCTTTTCCAGAATACATAAACTAGCTAAGATTCCTACAGACTAGACATACAATTCATGCAATCAAACTTAATATAAATACAAATACTGTGAAAATAATTTTGAAAATATGAAAAAATACATACATGATATATTCACTTATTGTATGTCATTACTTATTCACTTCTTAATATATTACACATATTTGTTGAATGGGTCTATAATCAAAATCATTTTTCTTAAAATGTTATGAATGAAATAGATCATTTATGTTTATGCTACTTTAATGTCTTTATCTTTCTTAGAATAGCAGTATAGTAACTGTAAAAATGTTTGAAGAAATTTACAAACCCCCATAAAATCCAGCTTGTTGTGTATAGACCTTCCTGGAAAATCATTTCACTGTTTAAGGTCATTGCATCAAGCCAAACAATCCTCAGTGTTTGATCTGTAAAATGAAAAAAATACTGAAAAAGGCTGAAATGTGAGATAAAAATGCCCTGGGCAGTTAGCTCAGTACATATTTAGCACAAAGACTTCTATAAAAAGAGTAATAGGTTTGAATTCCTGGCAAGGCTTTCAAAACAAAATGTATCTAAAGTTTATTTATTTTACTAAGTGGTTTTTAGTCACTTGCTAAGAACAGTACAAAATGGTGAGGAATCCAGAAATAATGACCAAGTGAACAGTATGCAAATTTAACATGAAAAGCTTTGGAAAAAACTGTCTCTTTCCAAGTAAAAACAATATTTATGCCTTGTAGAAGTTTTATGTATGGACTGATTTGAATTACATGTAAGAAATTAGTGGTTGAAGCTGACAATAGATGTGTTTCAACTATTCCTAATCAGTCACTTTCATGGCATGGCTATATTTATAAAATGACCAGGGCTTTAACTTTAATATGTAACTAAACATTATGACTGACTGTTGTAATTTTGTCTGGCACCAGAGTCACAAGGTCTTCACGTAATTGTCTTGCATACTGATTCTACTGAATACTTCTTGTAATTGTCTTGCATACAGATTCTACTGAATAACAGTCAAAACCGATTTAAAAAAAGTTGAATTTATGGCAGATTTAGTAAATAAAATATAGTCTACAATATGCTGACACTTGTAAATAAAATGTGAACTGCGCTAAGTCTACCTCGAATCTGTCATTAGCTGATTAGTGTCAAATCCGGGCTATTTTTGGAAAAGATATCGGACAAAACTGTCGATATGAACTCAAATGATATTTTTAACACTACATATCGCTTAAATACTTACTTACCTTGAGATTCGCTAACTGTCATTCTTTATACAATCGAAATAAATCAACAAGTAATTTTTTTTGGTAGTTTCATTTTCTCCGCGACCTTCGATGTTTACAAATGGCGTGTCGATTCAAAGGGCGATAAATTATCAATCATTTAAATTTTTTAAAGAAACGGAATTGCAAAACATGGAAATGTTTATAAATGTCACTTCATTTTTTTCTTGTGGCAAGGTAGAGTATTATTGGAAACAAGAAATGCATTAATTGCCGCTAACACGTGGTAACGTCCACCATTTTTTTGTGACGTAACTTTAATCGATGTTTTCTCAAATGACGTAACGCCGAATTTGGACCCAAAATGTCATGGTGCGTCACATATATCTAACTTGAACATTTACATTTCATCGTTACACATGCACGCATATCTCTGTTCTGTTATAAGATGTAACTTCTGCATGTTTTAACTTTTTATACGCCCGTTTGAAAAACAAGATGTATTATGGGAACGCCCCTGTCGGGCGGGCAGCGTCCACAGACTTTGTCCAGAGCATATCTTCTTCATGCATGGAGGGATTTTGATGGAACTTGGCACAATTGTTCACCATTATGAGAGGGAGTGTCATGCGCAAGAACCAGGTTCCTAGGTCTAAGGTCAAGGTCACACTTAGAGGTTAAAGGTCAAATTCAAGAATGGCTTTGTCCGGAGCATATCTTCTTCATGCATGGAAGGGTTTTGATGTAGCTTGGCACAATTGTTCACCATCATGAGACGGAGTGTTATGTGCAAGAACCAGGTCCCTAGGTCTAAGGTCAAGGTCACACTTAGAGGTCAAAGGATACAAGAATGAAAACTTTGTCCGGAGCATATCTTCTTCATGCATGGAGGGATTTTGATATATCTTGGCACAAATGTTCACCACCACGAGACAGAGTGTCATGAGGAAGAACCAGGTTCCTAGGTCTAAGGTCAAGGTCACACTTAGAGGCCAAAGGTCAGATACAAGAATGACTTTGTCCGGAGCATTTCTTCTTCATGCATGGAGGGATTTTGATGTAACTTGGCACAATTGTACACAATCATGAGATGGAGTTTCATGCCCAAGTCCCTTCTTTAGAATTACTTCCCTTTGTTGTTACTATAAATAGCTTATATTGTAACTTTTTCATTACTAGTTGTATAGAAAAAATCGAGACCACTTTTCAGTGGTACAACATGCATGTTACATTCTGTTCTGAGGTGTATTTCGACCTATCACTTCCTGGAAAGTATTTTTGTGTGGACTTAAATTTTTTTTTCTGTCTCACCCCCCCTCCCCCACCTCTGGGGGAGACATATTGTTTTTGCCCTGTCCGTACGTCACACTTCATTTCCGATCAGTATCTGGAGAACTGGAGAACCATTTGACCAAGAACCTTCAAACTTCATAGGATGGCAGGACTTATGGAGTAGTTGACCCCTATTGTTTTTGGGGTCACTCCATCAAAGGTCAAGGTCACAGGGGCCTGAACATGGAAAACCATTTCCGATCAATAACTTGAGAACCAGCCCGCTCGCTTAGCTCAGTAGGTAAACGCGTTGGTTTACGGATCGTGGGGTCGTGAGTTCGATCCTCGGGCTGGGCATATGTTCTCCGTGACTATTTGATAAACGACATTGTGTCTGAAATCATTAGTCCTCCACCTCTGATTCATGTGGGGAAGTTGGCAGTTACTTGCGGAGAACAGGTTTGTACTGGTACAGAATCCAGGAACACTGGTTAGGTTAACTGCCCGCCGTTACATGACTGAAATACTGTTGAAAAACTGCGTTAAACCCAAAACAAACAAACTTGAGAACCACTTGACCCAGAATGTTGAAACTTCATAGGATGATTGGACATGCAGAGTAGATGACTCCTATTGATTTTTGGGTCACTGAGTTAAAGGTCAAGGTCATGGGGTCCCGAAAAAGGAAAACCAATTCCGGTCAGTAACTTGAGAACCGCTTGACCCAGAATATTGAAACTTCAAAGGATGATTGATCATGCAGAGTAGATGACCCCTATTGATTTTGGGTTCACTGAGTTAAAGGTCAAGGTCACGGGGTCCCGAACAAGGAAAACCATTTCCGGTCAGTAACTTGAGAACCACTTGGCCCAGAATGTTGAAACTTCAAAGGTTGCTTGGTCATGCAGAGTAGATGACCCCGATTGATTTTGGGATCACTCTATTAAAGGTCAAGGTCACAGGGGCCTGAACATGAAAAACCATTTCCGATCAATAACTTGAGAACCACTTGACCCAGAATGTTGAAACTTCATAGGATGATTGCACATGTAGAGTAGATGACTCCTCTTGATTTTGGGGTCACACAGTTAAAGTTCAAGGTCACAGGGGACTGAAAGTGGAAAACCATTTCCGGTCAGTAACTTGAGAACCACTTGACCCAGAATGTTGAAACTTCATAGGATGATTGGACATGCAGAGTAAATGATCCCTATTAATTTTGGGGTCACTGCATTTAAGGTCAAGGTCACAGGGGCCCGAACAAGGAAAACCATTTCCGGTCAGTAGCCTGAGAACCACTTGACCCAGAATGTTGAAACTTCATAGGATGATTGGTCATGCAGAGTAGTATTTAGTAACTGCAGAGTTATTGCCCTTTAATTGTTTGAAATTCCACATATTTGTACATAACTTACCATTTGGTAGACTTTAAATCAACTTCTTTCATTCTTTTCCATGAACATTTATTATAAACATGTGAAGTTTTGTACCCACACTTGGTCAACCCCTTGCCTTGGTCACACCCCCCCCCCCCCCCCCCCCAAAAAAAATAAACCCCAAAAAAAACCCTTTTTTTTTTATTTTCCATCAAAATTTATAATCAACATGTAAAGTTTTATTTCCTCACCCGTCCCCCCCCCCCCCCCCACCCACACACACACCTATACTATCGGCGGAGGATACCAGTTCATCGGATTTGTTTGTTTTATTTGCAATCTTATTCAATTCGAAAGATTTGTGGTACTGATTCAAGACTAAATGATTGTAAGGGTTTTCTCATGAATTTTCTGTCATGTATAGTGTCAGTTTATGTAAAGATGATAATGCTCATGTTTTTTATACTTTTTGATTGCAGGCTAGAGAAGTAGGTAAAGCTGTTACACATTCCTCATACTTAGAAATGGAAGATGAAGATCTACAACAGTACTTTAGCATTTTACAGAATCTACTGTCAGATCCTGGTTATTTAGCTACTAATTCATCTTCGCAGAATGCTAAAAAGAAATTAACTCAGGTACTTTACGATTATTAACTTTAAATGTTCCGATAGAAAGAATATATCAAAAGCCTTAGTTTCAGAACTTAAAAAGTTCATATAAACGAAACGAAACAACGAAACAATTATTATTTAGTATATATATCAAATATGCCACGTCTCAGGAATGATTTAGATATAACACGATAGCATTTACAATTTTACATTTTACGTAAATTCTAGAGGTGTACTGGTCAGCAACCAGGCGATCCTTGCGTGTATCAGTGCTATACACTGGGCACGTTAAAGAACCAGGCTGTCTATTCGCAACGAGCTAGGCTAAGTTAGCCGGACAAGCCTGTATCTGATTTCTGATCTCTCTGTCACGGGGGCTTTGTCTCACTCTGTCCCTCTGGTCAGATCGCTCTGTGTCTGTACTAGTAGAGGATGAATTATGCGCCCTGTGTGGCTGCATTTGAACTATGTAAAGCGCCTATGAACGTGAAATTGATCATGAAAAGGGCGCTATATAAATCTGGTATAATAATAACAACAACAATAATAATAATAAATTAACAAATTCATGCGAACTGCAGGTTTGAAAAATCATTGTAATTTCTTCATTTGTCTAGATCTTGGTTGTGCAAAGAATTCCGCAGTTACACCTTTCAAAATTTTTGTTTAAATATCCCAACATCAAGAAAATGCAAGAATAATGTAAAATGTGTATCATATTTCAATAAGGATATAGTTATCTTTATACCATGTAAATGCTTTTTATTAAATGGAGGTAAATTCTTGAAAAAGGTAAAATCAAAATTGTATATGTTTAGGGATCTAAATAATTCTAGCATAACATAAAGAAAATGGAAAATGGCATAAAATATATTCTACGTTTAACGGTTTATTTGATACAGTGTGTGCAGACTTTATATCATTTTCTCTCCCGTGCAATGACATTTTAAGAGCTGATATATATAAGCATTTGAAATTTCATGTCAGCAATCCTGTCTTAGCAGATTATCTGAAACTACTGGACAGATTTTAAAAATACATGTACTTATTTTGGTCTACAATCACTTTTATCTCGGCTTCAAACTTAAGATAGTTACCCTAACTTTTGAGCCGACCATGTTTCTAATAAACGCCCGGGCTATAAATAGAATTATTACGGTATTCCTTATCATCACCCACATCATAGGGCACAAAGGCCTAACTCTTGCATTAATATTTCATGAATTATCCTCCTTTTTACTTAGAATTTCAGGGTAAAGTTTTGGTGCAAAGTTTTGGTGCACTTTCACCTTATCTCAGTTATTACTTAAAGGATTTGATTCAAACTTGAAATAGTTGTTCCGTATTATCACCCACACCATATTACACAAGGTGTGTAACTCTGGCACCAATTTTTATACGCCTGAAAAACGGGACGTATTATAGGAACGCCCCTGGCGGGCGGATGGGCAGGCGGGCCGGCGGGCGGCGTCCACAGACCTTGTCCGGAGCATATCTTCTACTTGCATGGAGGGATTTTGATGAAACTTGGCACAGTTGTTCACCATCATGAGACGGAGTGTCGTGCGTAAAAACCAGGTCCCTAGGTCTAAGGTCAAGGTCACACTTAGAGGTCAAAGGTCAAATTCAAGAATGACTTTGTCCGGAGCATATCTTCTTCATGCATGGAGGGATTTTGATGAAAGTTGGCACAATTGCTCATTATCATGAGACGCAGTGTCATGCGCAAAAACCAGGTCCCTAGGTCTAAGGTCAAGGTCACACTTAGAGGCCAAAGGATAGAAGAATGAAAAATTCAAGAATGACTTTGTCCGGAGCGTATCTTTTTCATGCATAGAAGGATTTTGATGTAGCTTGGCACAGTTGTTTACCATAATGAGAGGGAGTGTCATGCGCAAGAACCAGGTCCCTAGGTCTAAGGTCAAGGTCACACTTAGAGGTCAAAGATACGAGAATGAAAACTTTGTCCGGAGCATATCTTCTTCATGCATGAAAGGACTTTGATGTAGCTTGGCACAATTGTTCACCATCATGAGACGGAGTGTCATGGCGCAAGAACCAGGTCCCTAGGGGTTAGGTCAAGGTAACACTTAGAGGTCAAAGATACAAGAATGAAAACTTTGTCCGGAGCGTTTCTTCTTCATGCATTGAGGGATTTTGATACAACTTGGCACAGTTGTTCACCATCATGAGACGGAGTGTCATGCGCAGGAACCAGGTCCCTAGGTCTAAGGTCAAGGTCACACTTAGAGGCCAAAGGTCAGATACAAGAATGACTTTGTCCCGAGCATTTCTACTTCAGGCATGGAGGGATTTTGATGTAACTTGGCACAATTGTACACCATCTTGAGACGGAGTGTCATGCACTGGTCCCGTCTTTTGAATTACTTCCCTTTGCTGTTACTGTAAATAGCTTATATTGTAACTTTTTCATTACAAGTCGTAGGGAAAAATTGAGACCACTTTTCTGTAGTACAAAATGCATGTTACATCCAATTCTGAGCTGTATTTTGAGCTATCTCTACCCATGCCATGAATATCCTACCACTTTAGATTTCATACAGTTTGCCGGGTTTTAGTGATGAATATAGCCAGTCTATCCCTCTGATCCATGACATTCCGTGCAAAGCATGGTTGCAAATTCATTCCGTGCAAAGCATGGTTGTAAATTATCTAAACACATGTACACTGCTGACTAGCGTACAAATTAAACCAACTATCAGTCAAATCGAGTGTGCAATATTTACTATTTGTTTAGTCCTCGTTGCTTCTGAGGGATCTATTTTTCAGATTTTGTTAGGGCCTAATATATTATGTTGTTATTAAGTGATTAAGTATATATCAATATCTATTTCAAGAAAAAAAACCCAGATAATTTTAGGATTTTTTTAATGATAACATCCTTACATCATTTAAGATATTTCAGCAAATAACTTTTTATTTACACTACAGTTTGTTCTTTGATTTTAATGCCGACCGTAACTTTGTAAATTCTTGTCCGGGCTGTAATTCTGTCATCCATGAAGGAATTTTGAAATAGTTTGGCATAAATATATTAACCTGAATGAGACGACGTTTCATGTGTAACACTCAGACCCCTTTCTACAAGGTCAAGGTCACACTTAGAAGTCAACAGTCCGGATCGTAACTTTGCCATTCATCCACAGGCGCCAGACACATAACCAAGTATTTTACTTAATAGACCTATATATGTATATAATAGACATTATATGTGTCTGGCACATGTGCATTCATCAAGAGGTTTTAAAAGTACTTAGCATAAACGTTTATCAAAATGAGAACCCTAGCTCCAAGTTCAAGGTGTTAACAGGGTTATTTTTGTGTCCGATCCATATTTCTGCTATCCATGGAGGGATTTTGAAATATCTTGGCTTAAACGGTAACTATATAATCAGATAATGTGTCACGCGCAAGATCCAGATCCCTTGCTCCAAGGTCAGTGTCTTATTTAGAAGTCATATCATAATAGATCTTTACGTGTCCGATATATAACTCTGTTATCCATGAGGGGGTTTTGAAACAGCTTGGCATAAATGTTTACCATAAGGAGGCAATGTGTTACGCGAAAGACCCAGACCCCTAGCTCCAAGATCAAGTTTACACTTAGAAGTCAAGTGAAAGGTTAAAAGGGTCTGTTTCATATCCGATTCGTAACTCTGTCATTAATCATGTTACAATCTAAATATTTTAAGAGTTTGTACCAATTGCAAATTAGCTCAGTGGTAAAGCATACAGTCCATGTTAAACAGATCTTTTACCGTGTGGGTTCGAAACTCACCATCGACATTATTTTTTTTTCTCGTAAACATTTAGATTCCTTCATGAACTATGTGACAACACAACAGAGAAGTATCATAAGCCGATATGGCAGATCAGAAAAGTTTACCATTATATCAAAGATGATATTGACTAAATGCATGCATTTAAGCCATGCAAATAATAAACATACTGTTGTTTTATATAAAGGCATACACACAAATACAAACCATCAAAGAAAGAAACAAAAATATGGGAATGAAAATGAAAACGAAAAGAAAACACACACACACACACACACACACACACACACACACAAAGGAAAAACATGAAAAAACTCACGTAGATTCGACCTCACAAAATGATTACGCGCAAGACCCAGACCCCTAGCTCCAAGATCAAGTTTACACTTAGAAGTCAAGTGAAAGGTTAAAAGGGTTTGTTTTTATATCCGGTTCGTAACTCTGTCATTAATCAAGAAATTTTGAAATTAATTAGCAGAAATATTCCCCGATAATGAGAAAACGTGTCGTGCATAACAACCAGACCACTAGCTCCACGATCGATGTCACATTTAGAGGTTAACGGTTTTCTTGGTGTGTTTCTTGTCAGTTCCATACCTATTCCGTCGATGAAGACATTTTAAAATTACATAGCATAAACGTTCCCTATATTAAAATGACGTGTCAGACGCAAGTCCAAAATCTCTAGTTTCAAAGTCAAACTTAGATTAAAAAGCTAACATTTATGTTTCTTGTCTAGTCAATAACTCTGCCATCATCAAACATTATTTGTCACAATTTTCCCTATGATGAGGTAGTGTGTCATACTCAAGACCCAGACCCTAGCTCTAAGGTCAAGGTTACCTTCAGAGAATTTTTTCTCTTGTCGACATATTAGTCATACCTTACACTATTCTGGCATATTTTGCGCATCGAACTGTAGCATTCTTGGACAAACCTCGGGGGCGTTTGTCACTAATAGTGCCATCTCTTGTTTGAGCTTCAATTCTAACTTTGAGAGTTATATATATTTGTACTTATCCCTTTAAAATGTCAAGGTCAGTAGTGGCTATTGTCAAGTTACCTTAAAGACATACCACTAACTAAATGTAACCTTTTGTATTTCCATAATGCTGTCTGACTAAAGTACATCTCCTATTACGCTATACTTAGGATCTGAAGACGTGCTATTGATATCCTCGTTCTGATGACCATTCCGTTAGCCAGGCAAAATGCTTACTTACAACATTTTGTAAGAATAAAAAATCTGTAAGCGACTGGTCCCGGATTCGAGTCCCTGACAGCCTACACATTTTTACTTACTTACAACATTTTGTAAGAATAAAAAACCTATATTTAGACTGGGTTTTTGATAGTTACATTTTTTATGACGTAAAATATCAGCCGGTTAGCTCTGTCGGTAAAGCGTTAGCTCTGTCGGTAGAGCACTTGCTCTGTAAGCGACTGGTCCCGGATTCTAGTCCCTGACAGCCTACATATTTTTCTTAATTTTTGACATTCGAACAAGTCGTCTGATTGGTTAAAATAAAAAATAGAATTGCGAAGATAAAAATAGAAATTCTGGAAATCAAATACAAATGTATATACAGACGACGATTAAGAATGGGTCATTCTCGGATTTTCGTTTAGAAGATCAAGTACTTCAGTCAGATTGTTCCATAATTGTAATTATACATTTTTGTATGGAGAAATGAGAAATAACAAGTGTCTAATTACAGTTTGACAGTAACAGATATAAGGCTAAGACAATGTATTACTAAATATATTATTCAATTAATGTAGTAGTATGCATGGTACTTCATGTATTAAGGTGAGTTTAGATCACACTTTGTTTCTATATACAGTGTAAGATAGTTATTATTCTATTTTTTTATAAAACTATACTGAGAAGAGAATGACTGAGTAAGTTTGCAATGAAGTTATGAAAACCGGACTGAGCTTGTCCACCTGTCATCTTGTAGAATAGTTGTATGATACCAGTATTACCAGAATTATTTGCACAAAGTTCATGTGGGAGGAAAAAGTAGACCACTAGGTATTGGTGGGTCTTTAACTCTTCTAACTTGTTAAATACCGATGGATAAAAATAAATGCTATAGCCTATAATTAACGGTCAATGCGAATACGTTAATGTTACACACCGATAGCCACACGAAAACTACATGCAGATATAGACTTGCCACAGTTCTCTACTGCGAAAATCTAAAGTGGTAATTTTGACCGGGAATTCACGGCATGTGGTAAGGATTTTTGTGTGGACTTGTAATTTTTTTTTTGTTTGGATTTTTTTTTCTTGTATTTTGGTGTATTTTAAGGTATCTTAACCTGGTAATGATTTTTTTGTGGACTTAGAAAAATAAAAGAATTACAATAATTTCTTAAAAAAACCCAAAACATTGTAAAGGACTAGAAAATTAAAATTCCATTTGCAAATACAGGTGCTAATGTAAAAAAAAAAAATTGCTGTGACGGGCGTATATTGTGACATTCTGGCACTCTTGTTCATAAATAATGCCACCCCCTTGTTACTTAGAATTTTATGTTATATGTTTAATGCATTTCCATCATATCTGTGTTATTTCACAAGGGATTTGATTCAGACTTAAAAGAATTGTTCATCATCAATACCTATATCATTTGACTCAAAGGGTATAGCTGTGACACTTGTATTTTATGATTTACTAAACTTTTGTACTTACAATTTCAGGATATAGTGTTAATACAGTTTCACTGTATCTCTGTTATTACTTGATGGATTTGCTTCAAACTTAGTTGTTCCACCTTACCACCCACCTCATTTGACACAAGGTGCATAACTCTGTACATATTTTTCATGAATTATTATTAAATATTACCTCTCTAATTACTCACTTTTTTGACACAGACTCAAGCTATTGTGCAATATCTTCATCCATCTTTGGAGTCATTAAAATACTCCAGTGACAGCTCCAGTTTCCTCAGATGTGCCCAGTTTCACTATCCAGCATCGAAATAGTCGAGCGCGCTGTCTCCTGTGGCAGCTCTTTTTTTACATATTCTTAATAGAACAGTTTATCCGCCATTTAAGATATATCAATATCTTAAAAAATGAGCATCGAGAAGTTGGCACTGACGAAGATCGAAAATCGAAATTAAATTTCTAGCCAGCTTTAAACTTCGAGCCAGGTCGAAGATCGAAATTTAACATTTAATATCAATTTCGTGCTTGCTATGAACTTCTAGCCAGCTCGAAGATCGAAATTCAAGATAGAATTTCGAGCCAGCTCGAAAATCAAAATTCAGATTTTCTAAAATTTGAATTTCGAGCTGAGGTTGAATTTCGAGCCATCTCGAAGATCGATATTCAGATTTTCAAAAAGTTGAATTTCGAGCTGGGGTTGAATTTCGAGCCAGCTCGAAGATTGAAATTCAGATTTTCAAAACGTTGAACTTCGAGCTGGGATTGAATTTCGAGCCAGCTCGAAGATCGAAATTCAGATTTTCAAAAAGTTAAATTTCGATCTTCGAGCTAGCTCGAAATTCAAACCCAGCTCAAAATTCAACTTTTTGAAAATCTTAATATCGATCTTCGAGCTGGCTCGAAATTCAACCACAGCTGGAAATTCAACTTTTTCAAAATCTGAATCGAAATTCAGATTTTCAAAAAGTTTAATTTCGAGCGGGGGCTGAATTTCGAGCCAGCTCGAAGATCGAAATTCTGATTTTGAATTTTGAGCTGGGGCTGAATTTCGAGCCATCTCGAAGATCGAAATTCAGATTTTCAAAAAGTTGAATTTCGATCTTCGAGCTGGCTCGAAATTCAACCCCATCTAGAAATTCAACTTTCTGAAAGTCTGAATTTCAATCTTCGAGATGGCTCGAAATTCAACCCCAGCTCGAAATTCAACTTTTTGAAAATCTGAATATCGATCTTCGACCTGGCTCGAAATTCAGCCCCAGCTCGAAATTCAACTTTTTGAAAATCTGAATATCTATCTTCGAGCTG
The DNA here is from genome assembly GCF_021730395.1 of Mercenaria mercenaria. NCBI lineage: Eukaryota > Metazoa > Mollusca > Bivalvia > Venerida > Veneridae > Mercenaria > Mercenaria mercenaria. The sequence continues at coordinate 13,383,669 of NC_069376.1, read as the reverse complement.
GCTCGAAATTCAACTCCAGCTCGAAATTCAACTTTTTCAAAATGTGAATATCGATCTTTGAACTGGCTCGAAATTCAACTCGAAATTCAGATTTTCAAAAAGTTGGATTTCGAGCTGGGGTTGAATTACGAGCCAGCTCGAAGACCGAAATTCAGATTTTCAGAAAGTTGAATTTCGAGCTGGGGTTGAATTTCGAGCCAGCTCGAAGATCGATACTCAGATTTTCAAAACGTTGAATTTCGAGCTGGGGTTGAATTTCGAGCCAGGAGGCTCGAAGTTTAAAGCTGGCTAGAAATTTAATTTTGATTTTTGATCTTCGATGTCAGTGTCAACTTCTCGATGCTAAAAAAAATGCCCCTATATTCCTGTTTTCATAATAGGAATATGTTTCAATATTATATAAATGTCTTGGCAACTATATAAGAGATTATATTCCAGCTTCAAAATGATACCTTGGTCATTGACATAGAGGATATCCGGAAAGTGCTCGATGATGTTGCTAAGGCAGTTGAGAATGAACTAAGAACTGAAAAAGATGAACACACGAAGAAAGCTGAAAAACAAAAGTTAGAACTAATCAAGATCACAAACAAGTCTGTTAGTGCTTTTAAAAGGCAAGAAAAATGGTCAATGTTTGAGCTAGATAAAGTAATATCTGCAGTTGTGGAAACAGAAGTACATACAAAGGAACCGGTAATAGAGGATCACTCAATACAGAAGAGTCACCAACATGAAGCTGAGGGTAAGTAACTTCCATTTAAACTCTATGAAAAACACTAGGGATGCGAGTACCGACTTTGGTATTTGAGTACTCGCCATTTTTTTCCATTTATTACAGACTTATGGCCCTTCAAATAGCCAAAATAGTTGATTCTTTATTTGTGATGCTCATAGCTCAAAAATATATGGCCTAGAATAATGAATCCTTTTTATACAATGTTTGTTTAGGCTAAACCCCATTAACACTTCAAACTTTGAATTATTGCCCCTTATTTGTGACAAATGTACCAGTGGGGGGTGTCCTTCAGACACATTCTAGTGTTTCAAACCATTTTTGTCGAGCACGCTTGCGGTGAACTCAATATAGTCGTCACTTTTTGCGGGTCGTTGTATGTGTGTCCGTGCGTGCTTCCGTCCAATTTTGTCCGTACCATAACTTTGACATGCATGGACCAGTCTTATCCATATTGTGCATGAATATTTATGTCAATGAGAAGGAGTGTCATGCGTAAACCCAATTATCCTGTCTCAAAGGTCAAGGTCACAGTTGGAGGTCAAAGGTCTGCATGGACCAATCTTGCTTATATTTGGCATGGATGTTTACCTTAATGAGAAGGAGCGTCATGCGCAAACCCCATGTTCTAAAAGGTCAAGGTCACAGTTGGAGGTCAAAGGTCAAATTGAAGTTTGTCCAGAGCATTTATTCTTCATGCATGGTGGGACTTTGATGTTACTTGGCATGAGTGTTCACCATTATGAGACAGAGTGTCATGCTCAAGCCATGTGAGACAGAGTGTCAGACGCAAGAACCAGGTCCCTAGCTCTTAAGGTTGAGGTCACACTTAGAGGCTAAAGGTCAGATACAAGATTGACTTTATCCAGAACATTTCTTCTTCACGCTTAGAGTGATTTTGCTTTTGATGTAACCTGGAACAAATGTTCGCCACAATGAGAGGGATTGCTTGCACAAGAACCAGGGCCCTAGGTCTAAGGTCAAGGTCAAACTCAGAGGTCAAAGGTCAAATTTAAGAATGACATTGTCCGGAGCATTTCTTCTTCGTGCATAGAGCCATTTTAATGAAAACTTAGCACAGGTGTTCACCACCATAAGACACACTTTGTTTTTAGAATTACTTCCCTTTGTTTTACTTATAATAAGTAGCTTATATTGAAACTGTTTTTATTATTGGCTGTACGGAGAAATTGAGACCACTTTTCTGTGATACAATATGCATGTTACATCCAATTTTTTAACCTGTAGACCTGAATTTTTGTGATCGTTCGATGTCCGGCGTATGTCTGTCGTCAGTCTGTCTGTCAACATTTAGCTTGTGTATACGATAGATGTTGTATTTTTCAATTGATCTTCATAGAATTTTGTCAGAATAATTACCTTGTTAAAATCTAAAATGAGTTTGAAAATGGTTTATCTGGGGTCAAAAACTAGGTCACTAGGTCAAATTAAAGAAAAACCTAGTGTCTGCGATAGACGCTGTATTTTTTAATTGATCTTCATGAATTTCGGTCAGAATGATACCCTAGATAAAATCTAGGCCAAGTTTGAAAATGGGTCATCTGGGGTCAAAAACTAGGTTACAGGTCAAATTAAAGAAAAATCTTTCGTATGCGATAGAGACTGTATTTTACAATTGATTTTCATGAAATTTGGTTGGAATGATAATCTTGATAAAATCTAGGTCGAGTTTGAAAATTGGTTATCTTGAGTCAAAAACTAGGTCACTTGGTCAAATCAACGAAAACACTTGTGTATGCGATAGAGGCTGTATTTTCAATTTGTGCTCATGAAATTTAGTCAGAATGGTCGCTTTAATGAAATCTAGGTCGAGTTTGAATGTGGGTCATCTTTGGTCAGAAAGTAGGTCACTAGGTCAAATCAAAGAAAAACCTTATGTATGCCATAGAGACCGTATTTTTCAATTGATCTTCATGAAAATGAATGCCTTAAAAAATGTAGATTAAGTTTGAGTATAGGTCATCTAGGGTCGAAAACTAGGTCACTAGGTCATATCTAAGAAAATACTTGTTTAAACTCAAAAGACCACATTTTTGTTTCAATCTTAATGGGCATTCTATTTGTTTCCATGAAGTTACTAGGACAAACATGTTTACACTGTTATGTTGTGTTTCTCAGGTGAGCGAACAAGGACCATCTTGGTCCTCTTGTTTGTGTAGTTTGACTTATCTCTACCTGGTTAAGAGTTATGTTGGACTTAGTGTTGCATGGCAATACTTCATTAACTTGTTTTTCTCTTGAGTAATCAATTACTAAACGTTGTAATTGATACTCTGAACATCGGGCGAATACTCAGTTTACCGTTGCCATTCCTGAAAACACATATAGTTAAAAGTGTTTAATTAAAAAATCAGAGCTACTTTTAAATAATAGCTCCAGTTATTTTTGGGACTGCTGAAATTTTATCTCCATATTAAGTCATGAATTTTTCAGTTGTAACTGATGATGTCAGCGACTATGACGTATAATCGACTAACGCTGTGAGCCCAGCATCTTTTCCCATTTTCGTCTGGGAACCGTCAGAAAAAAGTTAGAAAAGTCAGCCGTTAGAAAATTTATTTTCGTTTTTCATCACCACAAATTTGGCATATTTTTTGCGTGTGAGTGTGTTGGGACAACCAGCTGCCAGAAAACTGAATTCTATGTTGTTGTTTTTGTTTTTTTTTCATCAGCACCAATTGTTTTTGTCCCGATTGCGTCGCAGTTAAAACAAAGCAAAATGATAGAGTCTCGTAGGACAAGAGGACGGAAAAGGAAGGCGGATCATTTGTCTGAAGCTTCATCAGTGCCAGTGGTGTCGGTGTCGGACATGCCAGCAGTTACGGTGTCGGACGCTCCAGTGAGGTCCGAAGTTGTACCAGTGCCAGCAGTGACAGCGCAGGATGTGGATTCGGGGTCATCTAGGTCAGCGTTGGGGACAGTGACTGCTGAAAATGCGGTTTCGGGGTCATCAAGGTCAGCATTTAGGACATTGTTTGCTGAAGCTGCAGTTTCGGGGTCACCAAGGTCAGTGTCTGCTGAAGATGCGGTTTCGGGGTCATCAAGGTCAGCGCTGGGGACAGTGCATGCTGAAGATCCGCAATGGAATCAAATTTCCGAGACAGGTATAATTATTCCAGTTATTGGTATTAATACCGAAATAGGGGCAATGATACCATCTAATATTAGAGTCCAAAGAAAAGATTATTGCAGGAGCCTGTTTTGATTTAGGATCGTTTTTAGCTCGACTATTCGAAGAATTAGTCCAGCTATTCTACTCACCCTGGCGTCGGTGTCACACCTTGGTTAAGTTTTTGCATGCAAGTACATACAGCTATCGTTTAAAGGCATATAGCTTTGAAACTTATTTTTTCTTTTTCTAGGTCAATTATCAACCTCACTGGGTCAAGTTCCATAACACTGACATGTATTTTGTGCAAATTATGCCCCCTTGTGGACTTACAAAATTCTGCTTAAAGTTTTGCGTGCAAGTACATACAGATATTACCAAAAGGCATATTGATTTGAAACTTAATTTTACTTTTTCTAGATCAATTACCAACCTCACAAGGTCAAGTCCCATAACTGTGACATGTATTTTGGGCATATTATGCCCCCTTTTGGACTTTGAATATTCTGGTTAAAGTTTTACATGCAAGTTACTATCTCCAAAGCTAATGCTGATATTGAATTGAAACTATACATGTGTATTTGGGGTTATAAAACTAGTTGATATAGTATGGGGCCAATGAGGTCTACCATGCACCCCTCCCTAGACTTTTCTTCATAGGTACCAAATTGTTCAGCAGGACCAACTCTTTCAAAATCAAAAATGTTCCCATGAAAAAACTCTTTTGAACTATATATGATTTCACTGTTTCCATGGCAACCGTTCATTTTTGAAAAGGACGACCATATAGATGATAATCAGTCATATCTTGGTCAGTTTTAGCAATAATGGGGTCCCCGAGTCAGATATCTGGATGAGGCCTTTGCTCTCCGATACGATTAAATAAAGACATCTTTAATGTTAGCTCTTAGTACAATATGGAGAACTTAGCACTTGCCTGGAGAGAACTGAGTAGTTCTAGAACAGAATCCATGGACAATTGTTAGGTTAACTGCTTAACATTACATGACAGAATTTCTTTTGCAAAGTGGTGCTAAACCAAACCTAATAAACAAAAGAAAATATGCTAGTATTTAAAGTAAAAACGTTATATTTAAAACAAAAACCAGCTGGACAAAACTGTTTAGTGATACCAAATCAAGATATAAGAAATATATAAAACTTTACACATATGAAATAAATAAGATTATTGTAGTCATTTTGAAACATTTACAAGAATGACAGAATGTACAAAATATTTTTTTTGGTATTCTAAATTGTACAGACAAGGACTAAAGTTATTGGAATATTCCTTGATATACCGTAACATTAAACGAAACACTTCTAAGAGTAACTATGCATCAGTCATAACAAAAAGCTTGATTATCAATATACCAAAGGTTATGACCAAGGCATGACCTCTCTTTGTCAAAAGTTCAAACTGTAGCAAGAAACTCAAGAGTATGATACAAATTGCTTCAGAATCAAAGTGTAATCAAATTTCATTCATAAAAATAAAGTGATTTTGAGAGCCTATGATCTTCTTTTGTCATTTGCTTTCTAATTTATGAATGATATGCTATAAAGCAACATATTATTCATAACAGATAACCAACAAAAGAGCAAATATGCTATATTAGGAAACATTAAAGTGAAAACATCGTAAGTAACATCTTAATCAAGACGTGCAGAATTTGATTCTTGTAACACTACTGCCTCTTACTTCGTGCATTTCATATTTTTAGCTCACCTGTCACATAGTGACAAGGTGAGCTTTTGTGATCACCCTTCGTCCGTCGTCAGTCTGTGCGTGTGTGCGTCCGTGCGTGCGTCCGTCAACAATTTCTTGTCTGCACGATAGTGGTTTCATTTATGATTTTATTTTAACCAAACTTGCACACAATTTGTATCACCATAAGATCACGGTTCCTTTCTTGAACTGGCCAGATCCCATTATGGGTTCCAGAGGTATGGCCTCTGAAAGGGCCAAAAATAGCTATTTTGACCTTGTCTGCACAATAGCAGCTTTATTAGCTCACCTGTCACATAGTGACAAGGTGAGCTTTTGTGATCACCCTTCGTCCGTCGTCCGTCCGTGCGTGCGTCCGTGCGTCCGTCCGTCAACAATTTCTTGTCTGCACGATAGTGGTTTCATTTATGATTTTATTTTAACCAAACTTGCACACAACTTGTATCACCATAAGATCACGGTTCCTTTCTTGAACTGGCCAGATCCAATTATGGGTTCCAGAGTTATGGCCCCTGAAAGGGCCAAAATTAGCTATTTTGACCTTGTCTGCACAATAGCAGCTTTATTTATGATTTGATTTTTACCAAACTGGCACACAACTTGTATCACCATAAGATCTTGTTTCCTTTGTTGAACTGGCCAGATTCCTTAATGGGTTCCAGAGTTATGGCCCCTGAAAGGACCAGAATTAGCTATTTTGACCTTGTCTGCACAATAGCAGCTTCATTTATGATTTTATTTTAACCAAACTGGCACACAACTTGTGTCACCATAAGATCTCGGTTCCTTTCTTGAACCGGCCAGATCCCGTAATGGGCTCCAGAGTTATGGCCCCTGAAAGGGCCAAAATTAGCTATTTTGACCTTGTCTACACAATAGCAGCTTCATGTATGAGTTGATTTTAACGAAACTTGCACATAACTTGTATCACCACAAGATCTTGCTACCTTTCTTCAACTGGCCAGATTCCATCATGGGTTCTAGAGTTATGGCCCCTTAAAGGTCCAAAATTGGCTATTTTGGCTTTTGCAGCCATATAGAGACTTCATTTATGGTTTTATTTGATACAAACTTCCAAAATATCTTCAACAACAATAAATCTTGGATTCCATGACAAATCAGATCCAATCGTAGGTTCCAGAGTTATTTTATATCTGATTACCTCCCCTGATTGGAATCAAAATGGATTTATATCAGTAAGTACTTACAGGACTTAATTGAAATTTCATTATTGTTATTAGCTGGACTGAGACAATCAGGGTAGATAACTATGGACTGATTTTATGTCAAATTACCTCCCTTTATTTCAAATTAAAATTGTTATATCTCCATAACTACTGAAGATACTGATCTGAAATTTCATTTATGTCAACAGATTTATTTGGCAGATCCTTCTTTTGTCCACTTACAATATTTTTTTTTAATTACTTCCCTTTTGCGTTACTATAAATAGCTTATTTTTAGTAACTTTTTTATTATTGGCCGTAGGGAAAACACGAGACCAGTTTTCTGTGGTACAACATGGATGGTACCTCCAGTTTTTAGCTCATCTGATTTTTTGAAAAAAAACAATGATGAGTTATTGTCATCACTTGAGTGGTTGTCGGCATCGGCGTTGCCTGGTTCAGTTTTATGTTTAGGTCAGCTTTTCTCCTAAACTATCAAAGCTATTGCTTTGAAACTTGGAATACTTGTTCACCATCATAAGCTGACCCTGTTTAGCAAGAAACATAACTCCATCTTGCTTTTTGCAAGATTTATGTACTTAGAAAATATCAGATTTCTTGGTTAAGTTTTATGTTTAGGTCAACTTTTCTCCTTAACTATCAAAGCTATTGCTTTGAAACTTGGAATACTTGTTCACCATCATAAGCAGACCCTGTACATCAAGAAACATAACTCCATCTTGCTTTTTGCAAGATTTATTGCCTCTTTTGGACTTAGAAAATCAGTTTTTTGGTTAAGTTTTATGTTTAGGTCAGCTTTTATCCTAAACTATCAAAGCTATTGCTTTAAAACTTGCAACACTTGTTCACCATCATAAGTTGACCCTGTACAGCAAGAAACATAACTCCATCCTGCTTTTTGCAAGATTTATGGCCCCTTTTGGACTTAGAAAATATCAGATTTCTTGGTTAAGTTTTATGTTTAGGTCAACTTTTTCACTTAAACTATCAAAGCTATTGCTTTGAAACTTGCAACACTTGTTCACCATCATAAGCTGACCCTGTACAGCAAGAAACATAACTCCATCCTGCTTTTTGCAATAATTATTGCCCCTTTTGGACTTAGAAAATCATTTTCCTGGTTGAGTATTATGTTTAAGTCAACTTTTCTCATAAACTATCAAAGCTATTGCTTTAAAACTTGCAACAGTTTTTCACCATCATAAATGGACACTGTACATCAAGAAACATAACTCTATCCTGCTTTTTGCAAGAATGATGGCCCTTTTTAGACTTAGAAAATCATGGGTAGGACAATATTTCTGTTACACAAAAAAAATCAGATGAGCGTCAGCACCCGGAAGACGGTGCTCTTGTTAGGTGTATTTTAACATATCTATACCTTGTAAGATTTTTTTTCTTTTTGGTTAAATTATCTTCCCTTTGTTGTTCCTGTCCTTTGGGCTTAGATATTTTTTCTGAGAACCTTCTTGTCCTCAAGTGCAATGATAACAGGTGAGCGATATAGGGCCATCATGGCCCTCTTGTTTATGATTTGGATTTAACCAAATTGGCACACAACTTGTATCACCATAAGATCTTGGTTCCTTTCTTGAACTGGACAGATTCCATTATGGGTTCCAGAGTTATGGCCCCTGAAAGGGCCAGAATTAGCTATTTTGACCTTGTCTGCACAATAGCAGCTTCATTTATAATTTTATTTTAACCAAACTGGCACACAACTTGTATCACCATAAGACCTCGTTTCCTTTCTTGAACAGGCAAGATTTCTTTATGGGTTCCAGAGCAGGGTTGCCAGCAGTCTTGAAAAGTCAGGGAAATTGGTTTCTTTTTCAACGTCAGGGAATTGTCAGGGAATTTTAAAATTTGGTCAGTGAAAAATGAAAATCCTGGAAAGTCAGGGAAAAGTCAGGGAAAAATGATTTCAAAGCTCGAAGAAGTTAATCATTTTAAACTTTTGTGGCTATGGCAGTCTTCAAGCATTAAATTTAAGTAATTAAAAACAAAGTTTAATGATGTAATACTGTAACATGCATTTAATTTGTTTAAATCCCCCATTTTTCTTTAAACACTGATTTTGCTTGAAGACTGAAAGGCTTTGCAACCCTTGCCTCTAGAGCTAACTAACATTTTTTTGTTATTTTGTAGGAAAGTGACACATGAAGAGAGCCTACAACTAACATTATTCTAATACACTTTTTTTGTTGTAGGTACTCCAGGTGTTTTCTGGACACTGTATATTAAGAGATCTTGGATTTTGAGAGTGATGCTTTGTCAGTATGATTCCAATGGTCTTGCTATTAGTCATGGTGTTTTATTGTTTTTGCCTCTAGGAAACTGTATAATAACAGATCTTGGATTTTTGAGAATGATATTTTGCTAATACTAGCAGGGTTCCAATGGCCTTGTTATTAACCATACTTTATTGTTTTTACCATGAGGAAAGTGTACCTTAAAAGATGTTAGGTTTTTGATAGTTACATGTCTTGCAAAGATGCTTTTGATATGTATCTCTTAATAATTAGGTTTCACTGACCAATAGTCACAATTATGTTTCATTGACTTGACCACCAGACAGTCATACAAGAAAGAAAACCATGTTTATTATCATTGTGTTTGATGTTTATGTTTAATATATTGGAAAATAAATACAAAACATTTGGAAAAAAAATAATGGGAGGATTGGACGGCTATAGGGGAGGTCAGGAGGCCGTTTAAATGTTTGGCGGTTTTGGTCAGTGAAAAACATGAATTGGTCAGGGAAAAGTCAGGGAATTTTATTCACCCAGAGAATTAGCTATTTTGACCTTGTCTGCACAATAGCAGCTTCATTTATAATTTTATTTTAACCAAACTGGCACACAACTTGTATCACCATAAGATCTCGTTTCCTTTCTTGAACAGGCAAGATTTCTTTATGGGTTCCAGAGTGATGGCCCCTGAAAGGGCCAGAATTAGCTATTTTGACCTTGTCTGCACAATAGCAGCTTCATTTATGATTTGATTTTAACCAAACTTGCACACAACTTGTATCACCACAAGATCTTACATCAACTGGCCAGATTCCTTCATTGGTTCCAGAGTTATGGTCCCTTAAAGGTCCAAAATTGGCTATTTTGGCTTTTGCAGCCATATAGAGACTTCATTTATGGTTTTATTTGATACAAACTTACAAAATATCTTCAACAACAATAAATCTTGGATTCTGATTTTTTGTCAAATTACCTCCCTTTATTTCAAATTAAAATTGTTATATCTCCATTACTACTGAAGATACTGATCTGAAATTTCATTTATGTCAACAGATTTATTTGACAGATCCTTCTTTTGTCCCAACTTAAAATATTTTTTTAATTACTTCCCTTTTACGTTACTATAAATAGCTTATTTTAAGTAACTTTTTTATTTTTGGCCGTAGGGAAAACACGAGACCAGTTTTCTGTGGTACAACATGGATGGTACCTCCAATTTTTAGGTGTATTTTAACATATCTATACCTTGTAAGATTTTTTTTTCTTTTTGGTTAAATTTCTTCCCTTTGTTGTTTCTGCCTTTTGGACTTAGACATTTTTTCTGAGGACGTTCTTATCCTCAAGTGCAATGATAACAGGTGAGCGATATAGGGCCAACATGGCCCTCTTGTGTTCAGACATTTTATCTGATTTTAAGTTCAAATTTTAATACATAAAATTATTTCACTATAACAGAACACTGTATAAGCTAGTGCTAGGGGTATGAGGGCAGTTTCACATTTCACTACATCTAACAAACAGACATAATCAAATCAAGTCAGCTATTATTTTGCACAATTGTGTTGTTATGCTTCAAAAGGATGAGCTTAAACAATTTGCTATCCCTTAAAAACACTTTAAGTGCCATATGATGGTTTTAAATAGTCTCCTCGTACTCACTTCCAGTTTTGTTTGATTTCGGATCCTTTTGTACTAAAATAGAATTCCTCTTAAGCCAGTGTTAGGGGGCGTAAGGTGCTTTTCACACTTCATTACCTCTCATAAACAGCCATGATCTAACTGAGTTTACTATTTATTTGCTTGTTTGCAATCTTTGCTTCAAAAGGATCTTCTTAAAGTCTATTACAAAGTGTTTTCAGCAACCCAGAAGTGTCGTTCATACAGTACTCGGTGTCTATCTGTCAGTTTTAAATAACATTATGTGATTGTTTTCCTAACAATTTGGTTTTCACAGATTTAATATCATTCACATTGTTTACTGCTTTTTCCAGTTTTATAAGTTTAAATCTAAAGATTACTTGAAGTACCTGATATTTCATTTTTTTATGCCCCCGAAGGGAGGCATACTAGTTTTCAACTGTCCGTCCGTTCGTTCGTTCGTTCGTTCGTTAGTTAGTTCGTTAGTCACAACGTTAACTTTTTGCATGAAGGCACTTTACTCGCGAACCACTGCACCCAGGACCTTCAAACGTCACATGCTGATACATTGTAGTACTTATTGAGTACACGACCCCTACTGACTTTTAGGTCACCAGGTCAAAGGTCAAGGTGCTGCGGGGGTGGGGGCGGGCATTTGTCACCATTAGTGACAGCTCTTGTTTAGTTTTTGTTCAGTGCAGCTTTTCAACAGTGAATATATCATCAATAACCCCATAAATATCTCAATACAATTCATGTGTTTCTGAAACTAGAAATCAAAATGCTTTATTTCTCACGTAAATAACTGCACTGATGCACTTCACAATAACACAAAACAAGATAAATATTCCATTAAAACATTTTCCATAAAATGAAGCCGCAAATTGTAACACTATTACCAGTGTATGGATGTTAGTAGGGATGCATACATTACTAATATATACAGAATATATACATGAATATATATAATCAATGTAAAATGTAAGTATTAGCAACAATGCTGTAACCATTAAAGTAAAGAACAACATATTTAAGAAACAGATATTAGTAAAACAAACGATCGATGCATTAATTCGAAATGAAAAAAGGAACATTGAATGTGTAATGAATGTTTCAGATGATTTCTTTGTTGACAAAAGTGAAGAAAGAATGTTAGAATTAATACTTTGAAATTTTAACAAATCCATGACATCATAATATTGAAATCAATGGTTCAGATTTCTTCATATATATTTCTAAATACAGCAAAGTACAGTGGTAACGTACTTTAAAGCGCCGTTATGGAAAAAATCTCATTGCTTGGAATGTATGGAGCTGTACTATTTTGTAGAAGTATTTAACAACTTGATAATTAAATATTCCTCTACCATTTTCTGAGAAAATAATGATACAATAAAACAAGATTACTGGAATGGTAACGTAACATGTGTAAAGTATGTTACAAACAGATTTCTCCTTCAAATAAGTATTTAAATAATATTTTCATGTGCTTCAGCTTAAATAACACAAATTTATTGATCACAGTTCAGTTCATCATGTTGTTCAGTTTTAGTTATATCTTGTTTTCAGAAATGTCTGCTTCAACATAGATTAATTTAAGCAAATTTGCTGAAATACCTAATGTAGAAAAAATATTTACCTTCACAGTAATAAAATACTATTCTAGAAAACAATGAGAGAGCTGTCAGATCTATATTTTCTTAATAATTGATGTAACAAAACAAGGTTATTAAAATGGTAACGTAGCATGTGTAAAGTATGTTACATACTGATTCCTTCTTCAAAAAGGTGTTCAAACTTCATTTCCAAACAATATAACTCACATAATTGTTATTTCATTGATAGCATTTAGTTATATCATTTTAATAAATATTAGTGGTATCTTGTTAGCTCACCTGTCACATAGTGACAAGGTGAGCTTTTGTGATCACCCTTCGTCCGTCGTCCGTCGTCTGTGCGTGCGTCCGTCCGTGCGTGCGTGCGTCAACAATTTCGTGTCTGCACGATAGTGGTTTCGTTTATGATTTTATTTTAACCAAACTTGCACACAACTTGTATCACCATAAGATCTCGGTTCCTTTCTTGAACTGGCCAGATCCCATTATGGGTTCCAGAGTTATGGCCCCTGAAAGGGCCAAAAATAGCTATTTTGACCTTGTCTGCACAATAGCAGCTTTATTTATGATTTGATTTTTACCAAACTGGCACACAACTTGTATCACCATAAGATCTTGGTTCCTTTCTTGAACTGGCCAGATTCCATTATGGGTTCCAGAGTTATGGCCCCTGAAAGGGCCAGAATTAGCTATTTTGACCTTGTCTGCACAATAGCAGCTTCATTTATGATTTTATTTTAACCAGACTTGCACATAACTTGTATCACTATAAGATCTCGGTTCCTTTCTTGAACTGGCGAGATTCCTTTATGGGTCTCAGAGTTATGGCCCCTGGAAGGGCCAGAATTAGCTATTTTGACCTTGTCTGCACAATAGCAGCCTCATTTATGATTTGAATTTAATCAAACTTGCACAAAACTTGTGTCGCCATAAGATCTCAGTTCCTTTGTTGAACTGGCCAGATCCCGTTATGGGTTCCAGAGTTATGGCCCCTGGAAGGGCCAGAACTAGCTATTTTGACCTTGTCTGCACAATAGCAGCCTCATTTATGATTTGAATTTAATCAAACTTGCACAAAACTTGTGTCGCCATAAGATCTCAGTTCCTTTGTTGAACCAGCCAGATCCAATAATGGGGTCCAGAGTTATGGCCCCTGAAAGAGCCAAAATTAGCTATTTTGACCTTTTCTGCACAATAGCAGCTTCATTTATGATTTGATTTTAACCAAACTGGCACACAACTTGTATCACCACAAGATCTTGGTTCCTTTATTGAACTGGCCAGATTCCATCATGGGTTCCAGAGTTATGGCCCCTTAAAAGTCCAAAATTGGCTATTTTGGCTTTTGCAGCCATATAGAGACTTCATTTATGGTTTTATTTTATACAAACTTTCAAAATATCTTCAACAACAATAAATATTGGATTCCTTGACAAATCAGATCCAATTGTAGGTCCCAGAGTTATTTTATATCTGATTACCTCCCCTGATTGTAATCAAAATGGATTTATATCAATAAGTACTTATAGGACTTATTTGAAATTTCATTATTGTCATTAGTTGGACTGAGCCAATCAGGGTAGATAACTATGGACTGATTTTATGTCAAATTACCTCCCTTTATTTCAAATTAAAATGGGTATATCTTCTTAACTAATGAAGATACTGATCTAAAATTTCATTTATGTCAACAGATTTATATGGCAGATCCTTCTTTTGTTCACTTACAATAATTTTCTTTTTAATTACTTCCCTTTTACGTTACTATAAATAGCTTATTTTTAGTAACTTTTTTATTATTGGCTGTAGGGAAAACCCGAGACCACTTTTCTGTGGTACAACATGGATGGTACCTCCAATTTTTATGTGTATTTTGACATATCTGTACCTTTTAAGAATTTTGTTTTCTTTTTGGTTAAATTTCTTTCCTTTGTTGTTCCTGTCCTTTGGACTTTAATATTTTTTCTGAGGACAAGAAGTGCAATGATAACAGGTGAGAGATATAGGGCCATCATGGCCCTCTTGTTTTTTGCGATGTTGGTTGTGGTTATGTATAATATTATGCAAATTAGCTAAACATACCTACTTTGGAGTAAAAAAGTTACCACCAGTGTTACAAAATACTATTTAAGAAAACACTGAGAGACTTTCAGAACAGATCAAAACTGTTTGGTACATTTAAATTGATTTAAAACTTAAAAGATATTATTTTCTAATAAAATTTTGTCATTTTGTAACAATCTCATCAATATTCATGAATATGCAAATTAGTTAATTAATATACAGATGCTGCTTTTGAAAGGCAAATGTCTTAGCTCCTTTTTGACACCATTTGTATTGTTTTATCACCAAAACTGACCAAGATATGACTGATTATCCTCTATATGGTCGTATTTTCCCAAAATGAATGGTTGCCATGGAAACAATGAAATCTTATATAGTTCAAAAGAGTTTTTTCATGGGAACATTTTTTATTTCAAAAGGGTTGGTCCTGCCGAACAATTTGGTACCTATGAAAAAAAGTCTAGTGGGGGGGGGGGGGGGGGGGTGCATGGTAGACCCTATTGGCCCCCTACCTAATAGCATCAAGTCCCATAACACTGACCTTCATTTTAGCCAAATTATGCCCCCTTTGGACTTAGAAAATCCTGGTTAAAGTTTTGCGTGCAAGTACATACAGCTATTACTTAAAGGCATATAGATTTGAAACTTATTTTTTTCATTTTCTACATCAATTACCAACCTCACTGGGTCAAGTCCCATAACTCTGACATGTATTTTTTTGGCAAATTATGCCCCCTTTTGGACTTAAAAAATTCTGGTTAAAATTTTACATGCAAGTCACTATCTCCAAAACTAATGCAGATATTGAATTGAAACTTCTCATGTGCCTTCGGGGTTATCAAACTAGTTGATAGCACCAAGTCCCATAAGTCCCATAACTCTGATATGCATTTTGGTCAGATTATGTCCCCTTTTGAACTTAAAACTCTTTTTATAACGTTTTGGGTAATATTTTCCTGCTTCTGGGACAATATTTCGAATAGTCGAGCTTGGCTGTCTTACGGACAGCTCTTGATGAGCAATGAATTTGAATCGGAAAGGATGGAAAATTTATATATTTAAGGGGAATTAATTTTCAAAAGGGAATCCAATAATAACCAAAATATAATGTCAATAGATGTGTGAACAGATGCTTTTGTTGTTTTCATGAGCATTTTCTTGGCTGTGCATCCTGAAAAATCACAGGAGCTTCTGAAATATGTGCAGACAATACGAATTGCAGCAAAACGAAATTCAGCTTTGGGTTGGAAAAGTTACGACGAGCAGTTTAGGTTCAGAATGTCTCTCGATCCTAATAAATCCATCGAATTTTGATTATGAATTGTGGTTGATTTATTCAGGTCATTCAAAATCAGTAGTGTCAA
This sequence comes from Mercenaria mercenaria, assembly GCF_021730395.1. Classification (NCBI taxonomy): domain Eukaryota; kingdom Metazoa; phylum Mollusca; class Bivalvia; order Venerida; family Veneridae; genus Mercenaria; species Mercenaria mercenaria. Next base: position 13,367,956 of record NC_069376.1, on the reverse strand, counting down.
ATGAGAATCAAGGTGTACTTAAAAGTGCTTTGATTTTAATTTGAATACACGTGCAAGACATTTTTAGCTCACCTGTCACGAAATGACAAGGTGAGCTATTGTGACCGCTTGATGTCCGTCGTGCGCCGTGAGTGGTCCGTCGTCCGTCAACAATTTCTAAAAAAATCTTCTTCTTAAAAACCACTGGGCAGAATTACACCAAACTTCATAGGAATAATCCTTGGGTGGTCCCCTTTCAAAATTGTTCAAAGAATTGAATTCCATACGTACAGAACTCTGGTTGCCATGGCATCCGAAAGGAAAAACTTCAAAAATCTTCTTGTCCAAAACCGCAGGTCATAGGGCTTTGATATTTGGTATGTAGCATCATCTAGTGGTCCTCTACTAAGATTGTTCAAATTATCCCCCTAGGGTCAAATATAGCCCCGCCCTTGGGGCCACAAGATTTACAAAGACATGTAAAGGGAAAATTTTGATAATCTTCTTGTCCAAAACCACAATATATTGGAAAAAAACTTTTAAATCTTCTTGCCTGAAAGTTATGACATAGGCCTTTGATATTTGGTATGTAGCATTGCATAGTGGTCCTTTACCACGACTATTCAAATTATGCCCATGGGGGTGAAAAGAGGCCCCGCTCGGGGTTACTCGTTATATGAGTTATATAGGAAAAAATACTTAAAAAATTATCTGATCATATTTCCTAGACTGTTTAATTAAAATTAACTGATGACTCAAAGTAAGGGTCATTTGACTGTGACATGCTTAAATTGTAGCGGGAATCACCCAAGCCGTTTCTGTTTTACCAGTAGGTCAAAAAACCATTCGTTACAGTCCGCGGACAGACAAATCCATACCGACATCAGTCAAGCCTTTCAATCAGAAATCCGACTGCGCAACCGAGATTTAATGACCCTCGGGACATCACCTATAAACACTAAACTTTTAGCCAAATACGTTTCTAAATATCCTGACAAGGCAGGCGCGAATTTAGTATTAAACGGATTTTCTAAATGTTTTCGGCTCAATTACATGGGTTCCAGGTACCTTCTCGTGCAAAAAAAAATATAATATAATCGGCTGATGTTTTACCAGAAGAATTACAAACAAAATTTGACAAGAAAGTAGATTTAAGAAGAATATCTGGTACTTTCAGTTCATCATCTTTTCAAAATCTTAAAATTTCACCTATAGGTCTAGTCCCTAAATCCGACGGAAGTTGGCGTTTTATACAACATTTAGGGGCCTCCGTGGCCGAGTGGTTAGAGTCGTTGACTTCAAACCATTTGCCCCTCATCGATGTGGGTTCGAAACCTCATTTGGGGCGTAGAATTCTTCACGTGAGGAAGCCATCCAGCTGGCTTACGGAAGGTCGGTGGTTCTACCCAGGTGCCCGCTCGTGATGGAAGTATGCACGGAGGGGCACCTGGGTTCTTCCTCCACCATTAAAGCTGGAAAGTCGCCATATGACCTAAAATTGTGTCGGTGCGATGTTAAACCCAACAAATATACAACATTTATCTTACCCGAAAGACCATAGTATAAATGATGGTATTGATGATAATAAATATTGTTCAATAAAATATACCTCATTTGACAAAGTTGCAAATATGATATTTACATTAGGTAGAGGGGCACAGATAGCAAAACGTGATATTAAGTCGGCTTTTAAGTCTTGCCCATTTATACTGACGATTTCCTTTTACTCGGTATGAAGGTTGGGAAAAGCTATTATTTTGATAAAATGCTACCCATGGGTTTTGCTCGGTCTTGTTACCTGCGGCCTGAAGGCCGCAGGTATATTGGAATGCAACAAGTAGTGTAGCATATGGGGACTGGGTGATTTCACGTGACTTTTTACCGATATGCGATTGGCTTATCGCACTTATGGAACGCCGTTCTTGCAATATAGCTGGCACTTAATATGATATATAGAGAAATGTTTGTGACCTGAATTCCTCATTCATTATTTCATATAATATATTCAAACCTTTCAGCAATGATCAATATTGATACCTTGTTGTGCATAAGGGTTTTTTGTTAGTGTTGATTGCTCTTCAGTTTCCTGGATTATGGTCCTGTGTTGTCAAATAAGTCCATGTGAAGGCATGAATCATAGTTGTGAAACCTCTAATAAAGTATTTCAATAGTCAAGGAATGTGACCAGTTAAGCTAAAAGTTATGTTATACATGAAAGGGAAATATAGTTATTTTTGCTCAAAACAATAATATAACTTTCAGAATTAAGAAATACATAGTTCATAGATCTACTTGTAAATCATGTTGAATGGAGTAATATTTCCTACATTAAAGCGTAATGGTATAATAAAAAAGTATGTTATTCACCCGTAAGTTACTTCCAACAATTTCTGGTCTGTATAACTTCTGGCCGTAGGAAATCTTTCGACTAGTAGTTTATTTGAAACATTTTCTTCTTTCTTGCATTGGCTAAGAGAGTATCAGGTATCAACTCAGTGAGATGTCTTTCACTGTCGCTTTGTACAGTGCACAAGATAGTGTTAAAATGAGTAAGCTTAAAGTTATCTTCTGCTTATACTATGTTTATGTTCAGAAAATATATGTACTGATTCCAGATGTGAATGCCGTTCCTTCAGTAAAGGATCTAGATAAAATTGCACAGGCAATAGGACTTAATTGGGAGTTACTTGGACCTCACCTTGGAATTCCTAAAGCGACGATTGACCACATAAAGATGGACAATAAAACTTCGCAAACACGAATACATCAAATGTTATACAGATGGAAAAATCAAAATCCGAATGGCACCAAACAAAACCTTTTTACAGCCTTTGGAAGTCAGCCGTCCACAAACATTGACTGGAAAACACTTGGTATACTTTTCACTGTCATTACGATTTTCATAATAATATGTTCTTAAGGCAGTAGAGGCGTAATAGAGTACCTCCTTTTTGAAGAGTATTCAATTCCTACCATAAAGTTACTTTTACTGCAATTTTCGGGGGTGGGTGGGGGGCTAGGTTCAATCCCTACTGGGACCAAATTTTTTCCCTTATTTTCCTTTTTTTTTTACTAGTAAATTTTTACTTCTTTCAAGGTTTATAATTGATTTTTTGTACAAAAATGGGGAAAAAAATGATAAGTGATTTCTTGCAGTTCAAAGTGAATTTACTACTTAAACAGAAGGGGTAGAGTTACACATCTTTAAAAATATTGAGTATCATGTGGTTAAAGTTCTCTCTTTTACTTTCACTCTTCAGATTACATATCGTGGAAGAAATTTAGGTAGGTTTTACTTCTGCCCCAAGGTTATTTTTGAATGAAGTAAGCACAAATTCAAAACAGAAACACAGGAGTTGACCTTACTTTTTCAATGTTGAATTTAGAATTCCGTATCATTAAATCCGTTTACTTGAGAAACCCTAAGTAAAATGATATTGACATTTTTATTTTGTGTTTTATAATTGTTTTCTAAAAGTTTGATGTTTCTTTTATTAAGATTTATGGTTAAAATGAGTTTTCTGCAGACATTCTGTTTAGTGGCCATCACTTTGAAATTTGTCTCTACTTGAGCTTGAGGAGATACCATAAGTTTATACAAAATTTATAAAAAACGGCACGGTAAAAGTTGTTTAAAAATTGCAAAACAGTGCGAAACACTGTCACCTTTAGGAATATACTAAGCAAATGCCATTTTGTAAACATTGCTATTAGGCCTCTACTACCTTAACAGTACACTAATGTACTTTTTATCCCCCTCTGATGAAATTGGGAGGGGGTATTGAAATGGCGTTGTCCGTCTGTGCTTCCTTCCGTCCGCAGCCATTTCTCAACAACTAGCAGGTAGCATTTCATGAAACTTGAAATATACATGAACCAACATACTGCGATGATGCCTGCCAAGTTATTTTTTTTTTATTGGTCAACTTCCCTTTAAGTTATTGCCCTTGATTTAATGAAATATGCCCAAAAAATGTCCGTCCGCAGCCATTTCTCAGTAACTAGCAGGTAGAATTTCATAAAATTTGAAATATACACGAACCAGCATACTACGATGATGCCCGTCATGTTTTTTAGCTCACCTGTCACAAAGTGACAAGGTGAGCTTTTGTGATCGCGCGGCGTCCGTCATCCGTGCGTCCGTCCGTCCGTCCGTAAACTTTTGCTTGTGACCACTCTAGAGGTCAAATTTTTCATGGGATCTTATGAAAGTTGGTCAGAATGTTCACCTTGATGATATCTAGGTCAAGTTCGAAACTGGGTCACGTGCCGTCAAAAACTAGGTCAGTAGGTCTAAAAATAGAAAAACCTTGTGACCTCTCTAGAGGCCATATATTTCAAAGATCTTCATAAAAATTGGTCAGAAAGTTCACCTTGATGATATCTAGGTCAAGTTCGAAACTGGGTCACGTGCCATCTAAAACTAGGTCAGTTGGTCAAGTAATAGAAAAACCTTGTGACCTCTCTAGAGGCCATATTTTTCATGGGATCTGTATGAAAGTTGGTCTGAATGTTCATCTTGATGATATCTAGGTCAAGTTCGAAAGTGGGTCACGTGCCATCAAAAAGTAGGTCAAATAATGAAAAAACGTTGTGACCTCTCTAGAGGCCATATTTTTCATGGGATCTGTATGAAAGTTGGTCTGAATGTTCACCTTGATGATACATAGGTCAGGTTTGAAACTGTGTCAACTGCGATGAAAAACTAGGTCAGTAGGTCTTGAAATAGAAAAACCTTGTGACCTCTCTAGAGGCCATACCCTTGAATGGATCTTCATGAAAATTGGTCATAATGTTCAACTTGATGATATCTAGGTCAAATTTGAAACTGGGTCACGTGCCATAAAAAACTAGGTCAGTAGGTCAAATAATAAAAAACCTTGTGACCTCTCTGGAGGCCATACTTTTCATGGGATCTGTATGAAAATTGGTCTGAATGTTCATCTTGATGATATCTAGGTCAAGTTTGAAACTGGGTCAACTGCGTTCAAAAACTAGGTCAGTAGGTCTTAAATTAGAAAAATCTTTTGACCTCCCTAGAGGCCGTATTTTTCAATGGATCTTCATGAAAATTAATCTGAATGTTCACCTTGATGATATCTAGGTCATTTTAGAAACTGGGTCACGTGCGGTCAAAAACTAGGCCAGTAGGTATAAAAATAGAAAAACCTTGTGACCTCTCTAGAGGCCATATTTTTTCGTGAGATCTTCATGAAAATTAGTGAGAATATTCACCTTGATGATATCTAGTTAAAGTTCAAAACAGGGTCACGTACCTTCGAAAACTAGGTCAATAATAGAAAAAACGACGTCATACTCAAAACTGGGTCATGTGGGAAGAGGTGAGCGATTCAGGACCATCATGGTCCTCTTGTCTTAGTTTATTTTTTGGCTGGCTTCACGCCTATTTTTAGCTCACCTGTCACAAAGTGACAAGGTGAGCTTTTGTGATCGTGCGGTGTCTGTGCGTCCGTCCGTGCGTGCGTCCGTCCGTAAACTTTTGCTTGTGACCACTCTAGAGGTCTCATTTTTCATGGGATCTTTATGAAAATTGGTCAGAATGTTCATCTTGATGATATCTAGGTCAGGTTCGAAACTGGGTCACGTGCCTTCAAAAACTAGGTCAGTAGGTCTAAAAAAAGAAAAACCTTGTGACCTCTCTAGAGGCCATATATTTCACAAGATCTTCATGAAAATTGCTCAGAATGTTCACCTTGATGATATCTAGGTCTAGTTCGAAACTGGGTCACGTGCCCTCAAAAACTAGGTCAGTAGGTCTAAAATAGAAAAACCTTGTGACCTCTCTAGAGGCCATATATATTACATGATATCTTCATGAAAATTGGTCAGAACGTTCACCTTGATGATATCTAGGTCAGGTTCGAAACTTGGTCACGTGCCATCAAAAACTAGGTCAGTAGGTCAAATAATAGAAAAACCTTGTGACCTCTCTAGAGGCCATATTTTTCATGGGATCTGTATGAAAATTGGTCTGAATGTTCATCTTAATGATATCTAGGTCAAGTTCGAAACTGGGTCACGTGGGGTCAAAAACTAGGTCAGTATGTCTAAAAATAGAAAAACCTTGTAGGTCTCTAGAGGCCATATTTTTCATGGGATCTGTATGAAAGTTGGTCTGAATGTTCATCTTGATGATATCTAGGTCAAGTTCGAAAGTAGGTCACGTGCCTTCAAAAACTAGATCAGTATGTCAAATAATAGAAAAACCTTGTGACCTCTCTAAAGGCCATATTTTTGATGGGATCTGCATGAAAATTGGTCTGAATGTTCATCTTGATGATAACTAGATCAAGTTTGAAACAGGGTCATGTGCGGTCAAAAACTAGGTCAGTAGGTCTAAAAATAGAAAAAACCTTGTGACCTCTTTAGAGGCCATACTTGTGAATAGATCTCCATAAAAATTGGTCAGAATGTTCACCTTGATGATATCTAGGTCAGATTTGAAACTGGGTCACGTGCCATAAAAAACTAGGTCAGTAGGTCAAATAAAATAAAAAAGTTAAAACCTTGTTAAAACCTTGTGACCTCTCTAGAGGCCATACTTTTCGTGGGATCTGTATGAAAGTTGGTCTGAATGTTCATCTTGGTGATATCTAGGTCAAACTTGAAACTGGGTCAACTGCGATCAAAAACTAGGTCAGTGGGTCTAAAATTATTAAAATCTTTTGACCTCTCTAGAGGCCATAGTTTTCAATGGATCTTCATGAAAATTGAACTGAATGTTCACCTTGATGATATCTAGGTCAGTTTCGAAACTGGGTCACGTACGGTCAAAAACTAGGCCAGTAGGTATCAAAATAGAAAAACCTTGTGACCTCTCTAGAGGCCATATTTTTCATGAGATCTTCATGAAAATTAGTGAGAATGTTCACCTTGATGATATCTATTTAAAATTCAAAACAGGGTCACGTACCTTCGAAAACTAGGTCAGTAGGTCAGATAATAGAAAAACCTTGTGACCTCTCTAGAGACCACATTTTTCAATGGATCTTCATGAAAATTGGTCAGAATTTTTATCTTGTTAATATCTAGGTCAAGTTCAAAACTGGGTCACATGAGCTTAAAAACTAAGTCACTATGTCAAATAATAGAAAAAAACGACGTCATACTCAAAACTGGGTCATGTGGGAAGAGGTGAGCGATTCAGGACCATCATGGTCCTCTTGTTAAAGTTACAGACCCTGAAATAGTAAAAACGGACCTTTTCACCTAATTATGTACCTAGCTAAAAAGTATTTGATGTAAATTCATGAAACCTTACTTGGGTCTTCATCATGATGTGTCCTTGCACACTTTGCATTCTTCTTGAGAATCTTAACGCTTATTACAGAGTCATGGCCCTTGAAATAGCCAAAATAGTGGATTTATGTTTGTGATGCTCAGAGCTCAAAAAGTATATGGCCTAGCATAATGAATCCTTCTCATAAAATGTTTGTTGAGGCTATACCCCATTAAGAATGCAGACATTTGAATTATTGCCCCTTATTTGTGACAAATGTAAAAGTGGGGGCACACCCTGTGTCCTAGAGACACATTCTAGTTTTTTCATTTTTAATTTTCCATCAATATTTATAATCAACATCTGAAGTTTTGTACCCTCATCCTGTCATCCACGCTGTCACCCCCCCCCACCAGGAAAACATTCATTTTCTGTTAAAATGATTTTGACTAATGTAATTATTTGCTTCTTAGTAACATCCTTAACTTTTTGCCATTAATATTTAATATTTTTTGCCATTCCAATGCCCTCCTTATCGATAAAAATTGCAACGTATTTGATTGTATTTCAGACCTTAAAAACACAAATCATGTATTCATCTGCATTTGTGAGTTATACTTGCTGTGACGTTATATAGCAAGTAACTGAATATTTATAATTAAAATTATCAATTTCAGGGCTATCTTTCCCTGATGCTCTAAAATACAAGCCAAGAGAAGAAAGTAAGTACATATTGTCAAGAATGACATCATTGCAAAGTTGTAAAGGACTCCTTTGATTAACTTCTACTTAAAATATTAAAAAGAGTCTGTCTTTATCACAAGACATAAGAAAATCCATTGAATTACACAGGGGTAATGTAATGTTATTCTGGGCAACGACAGTGCGGTAATTATTTTGTTGCATTTTTTTAAATTGAAAATAATCTAAACATTAAAATCTGAGTTCTTTACACTGAAATTATTATAGCAAAGTTTTAAAGGGTATATTGATTGATTCAATAGTACTAAGAAAAATAATTTAGTGTATTTATCAAAAGAAAAGCGGAGATACTGAAAGAAATACTTAACTGTGCTATCTTGTGATTTGGGGATAGGGGTAGGCATTCCACATTAAAGCGCAACGATGCAAACAATAAGCGACGTCCATTTAACATTGCATTTTACGTCAAAAGATCGGGAGGACATTTTGTCTTAAACAGAATATTGTGAAAAACTGGAGACGTAATGTTCCTTTTTTATTTGACATTTCTTTTGCAAATTAATCACTTATGCTGAAAATCAGACGTTAAATAGGCCTGTAGGTTTTTAAAGATGTCATTTTTATGCCCCCGAAGGGAGGCATATAGTTTTTGAATCGTCTGTCAGTCTGTCGGTCTGTCAGTCTGTCCGCAATTTTCGTGTCCGGTCCATATCTTTGTCATCGATGGATGGATTTTCAAATAACTTGGCATGAATGTGTACCACAGTAAGACGACGTGTCGCGTGCAAGACCAGGTCCGTAGCTCAAAGGTCAAGGTCACACTTAGACATTAAAGGTCATTTTTCATGATAGTGCATTCGTGTCCGGTCCATATCTTTGTCATCCATGGATGGATTTTCAAATAACTTGGCATGAATGTGTACCACAGTAAGATGACGTGTCGCGCGCAAGACCCAGGTCCGTAGCTCAAAGGTCAAGGTCACACTTAGACGTTAAAGGTCATATTTCATGATAGTGCATTGATGGGCGTGTCCGGTCCATATCTTTGTCATTCATGCATGGATTTTAAAATTATTGGGCATGAATGTGTACCACAGTAAGACGACCTGTCGCGCGCAAGACCCAGGTCCGTAGGTCAAAGGTCCTAAACTCTAACATCGGCCATAACTATTCATTCAAAGTGCCATCGGGGGCATGTGTCATCCTATGGAGACAGCTCTTGTTCAAGATGCATTTAATCATAACGATGTTTGTCATTTTCTTTCAGAAACATGCTAATTTCAGTAATATTTAGACAATGGCAGTGCTAAGATGCAATAAAACACATTTACCAGGTTCTAAAACCGACCAAAAATGGAGCCACCTGGTCGAACAATTTTGGTTTTCGGGGAGTTTGGCAAAATACCATGAGTTGCCTCTTATGAAAACAAAATTGTTTACGACTTTTGCCATTTTGGTAAAGGGAAGCTAATCTCCGCGCTTATGGTTTACACTAAAATCTAAGATTGCCGTTATGTTCCGTAAAAGATCGATAGGTTTATATTTTTTTCAAAATAAATTAATTTCTTATAAATGTAAAAGTATTTTGATGAAAGAAATATAAAAAAGTCACAAATATTATGACACTAATTAAAGATCGAGTATTATCTTTAACCGAAATCAAACTGTGAACAACAAAACTGACACAAGGTGACATGCTTTTTCCCGGTAATTTCTGGCCATTTGATCGTAACAAAAAGAGGATCACACCTTCGCTTATCAGTTTGAATTGAGAAGCTCATGTCATTTTGTTGTTTATGTTGAAGTCGTGAGAAACTTAGCAATCACATGTTTCTCAAAAAAAGATATCTTCGGCGATTCTCGGCAAAATCTTAGTTTTTGGAAGAAACAGGGCCGTTGATATGGGTCAAATTCGGTGTCGGAAGGCAACCCCGGTGGCTACTGACCACGGACGGAAGAGGAAAATATGTTTGGGGCACTCTGTTAAATGTCAAGGTCACAGGGTCTTGAACATGGAAAACCATTTCCGATTAATAACTTTAGTACTACTTGACCCAGAATGTTGAAACTTTTTAGGATGATTGAACAAGCAGAGTAGGTGACCCCTATCCATTTGGGATCATAAGATGAAAGTCACAGGGGACCGAACATGGAAAACAATTTTTAATTTCCGGTCAATAACTTGAGAACCATTTGACCTAGAACCTTCAAACTTCATAGAGTGGTAGGACTTATAGAATGGATGGCTCTTTTTATTTTTGGGATCACTCCATGAAAGGTCAAGGTCACAGGGGGCTGAACATCGAAAACGCTTTTCAATCAATAACTAGAGAACAACTTGACCTAGAATGTTGAAACTTTAATAGGATAATTGGACTGCAAGGTGGATGACCCCTACTGATTTTGGGGCCACTTGATCATAGGTCAAGGTCACAGGGGCTGAACATAGAAAACGGTTTCCAATTCGTGACTTGAGTACCATTAGGCCCAGAAAGTTGAAACCTAGTAGTCATGCCAAGTAGATGATGTAGCCAACCATCAGTGTCTCTTTGACTTCCGCTCCTGTCCCCAGTTGATTTATTGCTTATACGACGAGACAAGCGCTTTTCTACAAATTTAAAGCATCTTCTAGTTAGATGCTAGGGTGGTCTCTTTTCCTTATGGTGTCCTCGTGTAGGTGCCGGAATATCTTTCTTGGTGCCAAAAGTATCCAGTGTTTATGATATTACTGTGTAGAATATTACTTATATAATTAAACATTTAGTATAAGATACAAATGTATGGGAAGACACTAAAGTTAAGGCGCTGTCTGTCCTTGTTACTTAACATATACTGCAGCCACACAGGGCGCGAAATCATCCTCTACTAGTACAGAAAACAGCGATCTGACCAGAGGGACAGAGTGAGATAAAGCCCCCAGAACAGACAGAGATAACTTTCAGATACAGACGTGTCCGGCTAATATAGCCTATCTCTTTTCGAATAGACAGTCTGGTTCTTTAACGTGCCCGGTGTATAGCACCGATACACGCGAAGCCGTCTTTCATGGGAAGAATCAGTACAGGCCTGTTTAGTTAGTTGGGAGACACTCAAGAGCATCTCAGATGATTTCCAGTGCCTGAACCGGGATTCGAACCCCGGACCTCTAGATTGACAGTCAAGTGTGTTACCACTAGACCACCGGCCCACCTGTAATATACATGTAGACATAATTATGAACAATAAATTTAGTAAAAAAAAATGTAAATGCCCTTGAAATGTCAAAGCAATTAGTGGAAAGAGGCAGTTAAAGTATGAACATCTCCAGGATTTAGATGTATTGACGCTAGTATATATTTGGATAATTGAAAAAATTAGTTTAATCATTTTTTATTGTATATATGTATACATATTTAATACACACATATACATCAAGCATACATAAATACATCAATGTAAATATACAAAAAGGTTGTGCCAGAAGTTAGAACAACATTATCAGAGGCCCTCCCCTGACAAAGCAGACTATATGTTATTTAGAAATACTGTCGTTATGTGATATATGTGAACAATCAGATCAGGAATTGAAAAAAAGAAAAGAAAATATAGTACGGTACTGCAAAAAAACAACAACAAAAAAACAAAACATTTATATATTACAGAAAAGCGAAAAAATACAATTGCCGCAGATCCAATATAGATGCCACCTTCCCAGTCCAATGCATTTCATGTATGTAATATTTTAGCAGTGGTCCATTCTATCTTGGTGTACATCATTAAAATACAGAAAACTAAACAGTAAAATAGTAAATAGTTATCAAAATATCTTAGTTTCCTTTATGAAATGATGTACTTGGTGTAATAAGAGCCTATTTCGAGCATCGTTCAGGATATCAATACCAAGTAGCAATTTATTCGCGCTAAGAGGGTGGAACTGACGTGTATTTATAAAAAGATTTCTCCTTTGATTGTTGTATTTTGGACATTTAAATAGAAAGTGTTCGGCATCTTCTACTAAAACACCACAATTACATGCATGATTTGCGATAAGGTGATTGTTATACAAATCTGAATTAAGGTTGCTACAATTGTTTCTAATGCGTGCTTGATGTACGGATGGTGAGCGATCGCCACTTGTAAAATATGATGGAACAATTGGCGGTTTGCATAAATCCTTGAGTTTTCTTTTGAAACTTGCTAGTGAGTCTGATTCTCTAATATCTAAAGGTAATTCATTCCAAAGTTGTATTGCTGAAGGGATGACGGACTAAGAATAAATTTCTGTTCTTCTCGCCATTGATACATAATTAACATTATTTCTCAATCAGTATTGATTTTCATATGCATTTACGATTAAAGGTGTGGGGGGTGGGATAGCTGTGATAAGTACAATGGCAATGAATTATGTTTTTCTTTGTATACTCATATTAATTTCTGAATCTTTCTAAGTAGCAATTTATTCGCGCTAAGAGGGTGGAACTGACGTGTATTTATAAAAAGATTTCTCCTTTGATTGTTGTATTTTGGACATTTAAATAGAAAGTGTTCGGCATCTTCTACTAAAACACCACAATTACATGCATGATTTGCGATAAGGTGATTGTTATACAAATCTGAATTAAGGTTGCTACAATTGTTTCTAATGCGTGCTTGATGTACGGATGGTGAGCGATCGCCACTTGTAAAATATGATGGAACAATTGGCGGTTTGCATAAATCCTTGAGTTTTCTTTTGAAACTTGCTAGTGAGTCTGATTCTCTAATATCTAAAGGTAATTCATTCCAAAGTTGTATTGCTGAAGGGATGACGGACTAAGAATAAATTTCTGTTCTTCTCGCCATTGATACATAATTAACATTATTTCTCAATCAGTATTGATTTTCATATGCATTTACGATTAAAGGTGTGGGGGTGGGATAGCTGTGATAAGTACAATGGCAATGAATTATGTTTTTCTTTGTATACTCATATTAATTTCTGAATCTTTCTTCTGTCCGCAAGAGATACCCATCCGATTTCTTTTAATAGTTTTTGAATAGATACTGATCTTGTTAAAACCCGTTACAACTCTTGCAGCTTCATATTGTATGTTTTATGTCCCCGAAGGGAGGCATATCAGTTTTCAACTGTCCATCCGTTAGTTAGAAGTTCGTTCGTTCGTTCGTCACAACGTTAACTTTTTGCATGAAGGCACTTTACTCGTGAACCACTGCACCCAGAACCTTCAAATTTCACATGCTGATAGTACTTATTGAGTACACCACTCCTACTGACTTTGGGGTCACCAGGTCAAAGGGGCCAACATTAACTCTTTTGCATTAAGGCACTTTACTCGCGAACCACTGCATCCATGACCTTCAAACTTCACAGGCTGATAGTACTTACTGAGTACACCAGTCCTACTGACTTTGGGGTCACCAGGTCAAAGGTCAAGGTCACAGGGGCCAACATTAACTTTTTGCATGAAGGCACTTTACTCGCGAACCATTTCACTCAGGACCTTCAAACTTCACATGCTGATAGTACTTTATGAGTACACCAACCGTACTGACTTTGGGATCACCAGGTCAAAGGTCAAGGTCACAGGGGCCAACGTTAACTTTCTGCATGAAGGCACTTTACATGCGGACCACTTCACCCAGGACCTTTGTCACCATTAGTGACAGCTCTTGTTCTAATATTTCTTTCTCATAATTAGCACAATTATCCCATAGCAAAGAGGCATATTCCAGACGTGGACGTAAATAAGATATATATATTTGATTGAGGGGTTTTCGTTGAATTTGAAATTTCAACATTTTCATTGACCCTAAAATTTTCGAGGCAGATAAGACTATATTGGCGATATGTTCATGCCATGACCACACTGGCCATAGCTTTCGCAGAAGCGGTGGTTCCAACGCAGCGGCGGTGGAGGATTCGTCGCAGAAGCGGTTGAGAAATATGGCCGACTGACTACATTTATGCTGTCATCGGTACGTTTTCTAACGACCCACATGTGTACTGTTCAAACCAGAAACACTCGTTTTTGTAGAATTCCCGTTAAAAATGGTAACATCTTGTACAAAACAACCCCTGAGCACGTTTGTAGCAAATCGTAAGTATGGCCCTGTCAAGCAAAAACTATTTCTTCGTAATAGGTGAATTTTCATTACACGCATATGAAAAAAACCGACCAAAAATGATTCCAATGCAGTGTGCGGTGGGTACAATTGCAACGCATTACGGTGGATCTTGTTTCTTTAATGTTCGTTATGGACTTTTAACTTAAGTAAACATCATTTTCCTGGGATTTTGATTGGGGTAGATCCATGAAATCACTTTGACATCAGATAGCAACAGAAACTTAATGTTTAGTAATAATATACTATTGATTTGAACTTCCGTTCTGTTGAATGCACACACGAAAAGCTTTATATTAAACCATAATCATTTTACTAAATCAACTGCCAAATAATAACGCCATGTTCTTTCGTACTAAATACACCCCCAATTATGATTATTGATATAAAAGTATGAAGGTTTTCTTCATTTCCCTTTTCCCTTATTTTATTCAAAATATCAACTGACAATATCGATTGTTTGATTAAATGCTCACTTTGCGACTTTTACATCATAGAACATACCAACTTATCTAATATAAAAACTGACAGGGTTTCTGCTGTCTCTTTGTTTGTTTTGGCCACATAATATCGAAGTCAGGTTCGCATTGGGGTAGGGGCGGGGGAGTATTCTCCAACACACTGCAAATGCTGCAACTATTTGTCAATGTTATAGGTTTTTAATCATGTTTTAGCATCTGCGTGCTGTGGATTTCATTTTGGGGAGGCTGCGTTTTTGGTACGTGGCATGCCCTGTTTGATATTTGTCTTTATTTTTTTAGCATTTTAAGTATGTTCCCAGCTGTAATTTTTTTTCATAATAAGAGTAACTGAAATGAGTTGATTCCTTGTCGTCCTCTTGGCACTAGAACAAGGAGTTAAAGGTCTCTTGATATGTTTGATTGGCGCTGTGACAGTTTTCAGAGGAAAATGAATTTTTGTCTTTCATTTTTTGTAACATTTCTTTCTGCTTGTCTGTTGTTAGTGATTTGTACTCTGTTTCTCCGTTTATCTTTCAGTGTTAAACTTAGCCTTAGAATCATCAAGATAAACATCACTGAAGATAAGGCCATGAATGTGGCGGATGGCGTTAGCATGTTTTTAGCCCACCATCATCAGATGGTGGGCTATTCAAATCACTCTGCGTCCGTGGTCCGTCGTCCTTCCGTCCGTCCGTCCGTCCGTCCTTCCGTCCGTTAACAATTTCTCGTTATCGCATCTCCTCAGAAACTACCTGGGGGATTTTGACCAAACTTTGTCAGAATGATGTATTGGTACCCTAGTTGTGTCCCCCTGAAAATCAGACTGGTTCAATAATTTTTTAGTAAGTTATGGCCCTTTGTTTATTTCTATAATTTACATAGATTTATATAGGGAAAAACTTTGAAAATCTTCTTGTCCAAAACCACAGAGCCTAGGGCTTTGATATTTGGTATGAAGCATCATCTAGTGGTCCTCTACCAAGATGATTCAAAATATTTCCTTGGGGTCTAATATGGCCCCGCCCCGGGGGTCACATGGTTTATATAGACTTATATAGGGAAAAACTTTGAAAAACCTCTTGTTCAAAACCACAGGGCCTAGGGCTTTGATATTTTGTATATGACATCATCTAGTGGTCTTCTACTAAGATTGTTCAAATTATCCCCCTAGGGTCAAATATGGCTCCGCCCCGGGGGTCACATGGTTTACATAGACTTACATAGGGAAAAACGTTGAAAATCTTCTTGTCCAAACCACAAAGCCTAGGGCTTTGGCATTTGTAATGTAGCATCATCTAGTGGTTCTCTACCAAGTTTGTTCAGATTATCCCCCAAGGGTCAAATATGGCCCCGCCCTGGGGGGTCTCATGGTTCATATAGACTTATATAGGGAAAAGATTTTAAAATCTTCTTGTCAATAACCTACAACATTCAAATTTGGACCACATGTATGGTTTTGAGTGGCAAGATGAACCTTGACATGAGTTGACCTTGATTTTGACCTGGTGACCTACTTTCACATTTCTGTAGCTACAGCCTTTAAATTTGGACCACTTGCATAGTTTTGTGCACTGAAAAAAACTTTCACCTTGACTTTGACCTAGTGACCTACTTTCACATTTTTGAAGGTACAGGCTTCAAATTTGGACCACATGCATAGTTTTGTGTTCTGAATTGGAATTTGACCTTGATTTTGACCTAGTGACCTACTTTCACATTTCTCAAGCTACAGCCTTCAGATTTGAACCACATGCATAGTTTTGTGTACCGAAACAAACTTTGACCTTTACATTGACCTAGTGACCTACTTTCACATTTTTGAAGGTACAGGCTTCAAATTTGGAACACATGCATAGTTCTGTGTTCCGAAATAAAATTTGACCTTGATTTTGACCTAGTGACCTACTTCCACATTTTTGAAGGTACAGGGTTTAAATTTGGACCACATGCATAAATTTGTGTTCTGAAGTGTAACTTGACCTTGATTTTGACCTAGTGACCTACTTTCACATTTCGTCCTTGAAATTGATCTAGTGACCTACTTTCACATTTCTCAAGCTACAGCTTTCGAATTTGGACCACATGCAAAGTGTTGTGTACGGAAATGAAATTTGACCTTGAGTTAGTCAGTAAGTCCTGAAATTTGGAACACTCAAAAATGGCACATTGGTGGGCGCCAAGATCACTCTGTGATCTCTTGTTCTTTTGATTTGACCTGGTGACTAGTTTTTGACCCCACATGACAAAGTTTCGAACTTGACCTAGATATTATTAAGATAAAAATTCTATGTACTGTGTGTCTAATCACGTGATCGCGCTACCTCATTTTGAGCTCGAAAGTGAAAGTAGAAAGGTAAACAAAAATTGAAAATCAGGGCGTAAATTTTTTAAACTATATATTGTGTTTATATCGTGCATATGATGCGAAACCTATTTGAAAGTGCTATCCCCGCGATTTCCCCACCAAAGCTTTTCGTTTTAATGCTATTTCTGTTCAATTGACTTGCACATTGAGCGCATACTGTCCAAAGTGGTTGAACAGGAACAGCGTTAGAACGAGAAGGTTTTGGAGGGACAATTGTAGTACCGGGGCTAGCACTTTCAAATAGGTTTCGAACGATGTACATGATATCAACACAATATATAGAATAATAAACTTACGCCCTGATTTATAATTTTTATTTACGTTTCCACTTTCACTTTCTGACTCAAATTTAAATGACGTAGCGCGATCATGTGTTTGGGCACACATATACAAGTTTGTATCAAATCCAAGCATAAATGAAACCTTATATGGCTGAGAGGGCCTCATCAGATGGTGGGCTATTAAAATCACTCTGCGTCCGTGGTCCGTCCGTCCGTCATTCCGTCCGTCCGTCCGTCCGTTAACAATTTCTCGTTATCGCATCTCCTCAGAAACTACTGGGGGGATTTTGACCAAACTTTGTCAGAATGATGTATTGGTACCCTAGTTGTGTCCCCCTGAAAATCAGACTGGTTCAACAATTTATGAGTGAGTTATGGCCCTTTGTTTATTTCTATAATTTATATAGATTTATATAGGGAAGAACTTTGAAAACCTTCTTGTCCAAAACCACAGAGCCTAGGGCTTTGATATTTGGTATGAAGCATCATCTAGTGGTCCTCTGCCAAGATAATTCAAATTATTTCTCTGGGGTCAAATATGGCCCCGCCCTGGGGGTCACATGGTTTATATAGACTTATATAGGGAAAAACTTTGAATAACCTCTTGTCCAAAACCACAGGGCCTAGGGCTTTGATATTTTGTATGTGACATCATCTAGTGGTCTTCAACTATGATTGTTCAAATTATACCCCTAGGGTCAAATATGGCCCCGCCCTGGGGGTCATATGGTTTACATAGACTTATATAGGGAAAAACTTTGAAAATCTTCTTGTCCAAACCACAAAGCCTAGGGCTTTGATACTTGTAATGTAGCATCATCTAGTGGTTCTCTACCAAGTTTGTTCAAATTATCCTCCTAGGGTTAAATATGGCCCCGCCCCGGGGGTCACATGGTTCATATAGACTTATATAGGGAAAAGCTTTTAAAATGTTCTTGTCAGTAACTACAACATTCAAACTTGGACCACATGTATATTTTCGAGTGTCGAGATGAACCTTGACATGAGTTGACCTTGATTTTGACCTAGTGACCTACTTTCACCTTTCTGTAGCTACAGCCTTCAAATTTGGACCACATGCATAATTTTGTGCACTGGAAAAAACTTTGACCTTTATTTTGACCTAGTGACCTACTTTCACATTTTTGAAGGTACAGGCATCAAATTTGGACCATATGCATAGTTTTGTGTTTCAAAATGAAATTTGACATTGATTTTGACCTAGTGACCTACTTTCACATTTCTCAAGCTACAGCCTTCAAATTTGGACTACATGCATAGTTTTGTGTACCGAAAAAAACTTTGACCTTGACATTGACCTAGTGACCTACTTCCACATTTTTGAAGGTACAGGCTTCAAATTTGGACCACATGCATAGTTTTGTATTCTGAAATAAAATTTGACCTTGATTTTGACCTAGTGACCTTCTTTTACATTTCTCAAGCTACAGCCTTCAAATTTGGACCACTTGCATAGTTTTGTGTACTGAAATGACCTTTGACCTTTACATTGACCTAGTGACCTACTTTCACATTTTTAAGGTACAGGCTTCATATTTGGACCACATGCATAGTTTTGTATTCCGAAATAAAATTTGACCTGGATTTTGACCTAGTGACCTACTTTTACATTTCTCAAGCTACAGCCTTCAAATTTGGACCACATGCATAGTTTTGTGTACCGAAACAAACTTTGACCTTTACATTGACCTAGTGACCTACTTCCACATTTTTGAAGTACAGGCTTCAGATTTGGACCACATGCATAGTTTTGTATTCCGAAGTAAAATTTGACCTGGATTTTGACCTAGTGACCTACTTTTACATTTCTCAAGCTACAGCCTTCAAATTTGGACCACTTGCATAGTTTTGTGTACCGAAATGAACTTTGACCTTAAGATTGACCTAGTGACCTACTTTCACATTTCTGTAGCTACAGGCTTCAAATTTAGGACCACATGCATAGTTTTGTGTACCGAAACAAACTTTGACCTTGACATTGACCTAGTGACCTACTTTCACATTTGTGAAGGTACAGGCTTCAAATTTGGACCACATGCATAGATTTGTGTTGTGTACAGAAATGAAATTTGACCTTGAGCTAGTCAATAAGTCTTGAAATTTGGAACACTCAAAAATGGCACATTGGTGGGCGCCAAGATCACTCTGTGATCTCTTGTTGATATGTACAATTGTTATGTCGTAACAGGTCAGATAGCCGGTAAGCTCAGTCGGTAGGGCACTTGCTCTGTTAGCGAGGGATCCCGGGTTCGAACCTTGGACTGACTGCAAATTTTTCTTACTCTTTGTCATTCGAACAAGTCGTCTGATTGCTTCAAATAAAAATAGATCTGCGAAAATAAAAATAGCTATATTGGAAATCCAAAATATACAGAAGACAAATGTTAATTGGTCGTTCTCAGATCATCAAGTATTTTAGTCAGATTGTATCTCTTGAACATATGATGGAATCTAGCTGGTTTTCAATAGGAACCGAGATCTTATTGTGACTTAATTTGTGTGTAAATGTAGTTGAAGTCAAAAGTAAATATATCACTGCTATCATGTTCATAAGGTGAACATTTTGGCTCAAAAGAAATTGTGGACGGACGACGGACAGACAGAAGACTGACGGACGACGGACGAAGGGCAATCAAATAATCTCATATTGTCACTAAGAAAAAAATCTAAACTTTTTCCTCGACACTTTGAGATTCTGTGGTAAACATCTAAAAATAAAAGGATATTGTTGAAGAAGAGGTAAATTAGCCTACTTGTAAAAAGTCTTAACTCCAGTAACAGCTGCTCAATGGCATTTTGTTAAGGTATGCTACATATTAGTAATTGTATTGTACTTTAGTCAACTTAGTTTATCATACGATGCAGAAGTCGCATGTGATCAAATCAGAAAATTGATATTGTCACTTGATATTATGTATTTACTGATGTGCAAATCAATGTCATATTTATTCTAAACTTTCAGTTTCTGTCGCTATCTAATGTCAAAGTGATTTCATGGCCCTACCAAAATTTTGAGAAAATGCTGTTTACTCAAATTTAAAGTCAATAGCGAACATTAAAGAAACAAGATCCACCGTAATGCGTTGCAACTGTACCCACCGCACACTGCGTTTAGATGATTTTTGGTTGATCATTTTGTATGCTTGCAATGAAAAATCGCCGATTATGGAGAAAAAGTTTTTGCTTGACAGTGTCAGACTTACATTTTGATGCAAACGTGCTCAGGGGTCGTTTTGTACAAGATTTTACCATGATTTCTGATAGAAATTCTACAAAAACGGCAGTCCCTCGTCAAACTGTACAGAAGTGTTTACATTAATGACAAAGAATTGCACTGAACAAATGCTTGTGGCTGAAAGAATACACATGTGGGCTCCTGTCTCACTGGTTGTTTTCAGTCAAACGTGAAACACTCGTTAGAAAATGTACCGATGAGAGCGTAAATATAGTCAGTCGGCCATATTTCTCCACCGCTTCTGCGACGAATCCTCCACCGCCGCTGCGTTGGAACCACCGCTTCTGCGAAAGCTATGGCCAGTGTGATGACCCGTCCTGACTAAATGTAACACCGAGATGGTTATGATGATCAACAAATGTTAGATGTACATTATCAAAATATAATTTTGGCGGATTCTATTACAATAGGAAAAAAAACAACATAACTTCTGTTTAGAAGTGTTAAAATTCACTAACCATTGATTGAACCATAACTTAATTTTGTGGAGGTCATGATTAACATGATTAAGAGTTTCTTCCATCGTATCTATGTTACTTGTTGATACGGCTAGAGAACTATCATCTGCAAAAAGTCTAGTAATACTTAAAAGTGAATCAGCTACCGTGTATCATTTACTTAGATAAGAAATAAAAGAGGTCAAAGGACTGAGCCTTGAGGAACACCACCATGTAGACATTGTGACTCTGAAAAAGAAATTCCGACGAAAACTTTTTGAGTTCTATTCATCATATATTTTTCTAACCAGTCTAACAAATTTCCAGTGATTCCATATTGTCGTATTTTGAAAATTAGTCCTTTATGCCAAACTCTATCAAACGCTCTGGATATATCACAAAAAACAATACATGTGGATTCTTTATTGTCTAAAGATTTGCATATTTGATTATAGATGTCAATCAGTTGATAAATTGTAGAATGCCCTGGTAAGAAGCCTGACTGATTTTGGAATATTAGTGTAGATAAACATAATATGTTTAAATATAATACGTTCCATAACTTTTCCAACACAATTAATAAGAGAAATTGGTCTGTAATTCGACGGTTCATCTTTGTTGCCCTTCTTAAAAAGAGGCATAACATGCGCTAATTTCTAACTAGACGGATATATTTTTTTCGGACATTGAACGATTATTAAGTAGACAAAGAGGTTTGCATAATGTTTTAGAAGTTTCTTTTAACATGTTATGACTAATTTCGTCAGGACCGGAAGCTTTGTTAACAACTAAATTTATTAAAATGTCGGCAATTTCTTGTTCCTGTATTACAAAAATTTTCAAGACTTGTTGGTGTTCATAGTGAGAAGATAGGAAGTTCAGTATTTGAATCATCAACATTTGAAATAGACACGAAATAATCGTTAAGAGTTTCTGCTTTATCAATATCTGACAATGAATAGCTATTATTTTGGATTTTCAGAGGTAGTATACTCTCATTATTCGAAGAGTTATCCTTAACAAGCAATTTAACTGTATGTCAGTATTGATTCGGATTCGAAGTATTTAAATCATTTAATGAAAATTCCAGATTATTATAGAAAGCTTCTTTTGCGTGTTTTTTTATGCTATTTAAGCGATTTCTTAGTTGTTTATATAAACGCCAGTCTGAGGTTTTGTTAGAATTCAGTGCTTTATGAAACTGCCTATCTTTTTGTCGCAAAGTTCTTTGAATTTCAGAATTGAACCAGGGTTTGTCTTTTGGTCGAATCAACGCCATATATGTAGGGATGCAAGTTCTAAAAATTTAGTAGTAAAGAAATCACAAGCATTATCTATACTTCCGTTATTTATATCGGACCAATCTGTGTTTTGAATCAAGTCATTTAATTTAATAAAGTCAGCTTTCGTATAGTTCCGTTCCAAACTTTTCTTTTAAACGGTTTGTTAGAGTCAAAATCTATTTTAAGGAATATGTATGTTCCAAAATGGTCACTAACTTCTTTCGGCGTTTCAAATATGCCTGAATCAAAAACATGAATATTATTTGTAAAAGCGATAATGTTCTGGAGAATTTGGATTGGTCCCAATGAGTTGCTAAGATATTGATAATGTTTTTCGTTTAAACTAAACAGAAATGTTTCTAACAGATTAAGAAATATGAGCATGGTATTCCCTATTTTGTTTTCAAAATAAAGAAAATTGCTTCATACTGACAGACATATTTGTGACTGAGGTTTTGAAGCTCTACGGTTTCTGTGAGATAACATATCTATTAGATTTTACAATAAATCATGCATACAAGCTATTGGTACCCTATGGTGACAAACAGCTTACAACTCATTACTGATTTTTTCGTGTACAGTAATGAACAAGATTTCATGATGGTTCAGGTATTTATACAGTTTGCAACTATATTCATCTGGCGGTAAAAAAGATATTGTCCTGTACTTAAGAACATGTTACTGTTAACAGAGCCGATAATCGATATAAACTTCCCAACAGTGCCTTGTTCATTCCAAGGTGATACCCGAATGTTTTTCATTGCTTACTTTGTCTTCGTCGTACAATACAAACTCACATATAATGATACAGAGTTTCGATTCGGGAAAAAGGTGTCCTTGGGACTTTGCTCATCCTTTTGGATTTCTTTTTTATATATGTAAGACATGACCTGTGATTATAGCCACAGCATGTAAAAGAAAGTAAATGCAAGCACATCCTCTTGAAGTAACTGCCATGTTTAAAAATTGTACTGAAAAAGAAAATAAACTAAATTATCTCGGAGTGTGACCGCCATTGGCTTTTGGTAACTGTGTTTAAAGAACGTAGCATTCCCTTTTGAAAATTCATCCTTCTTCCACTTTTCCCCTCCATCACTCCCTTTTTTCTACCTCTACCCCCTCCTTTCCCCACCTTTGTTCTATATTTTGCATACAGTTTAAATGTGTTTGTTGAAGTTTCTAAGCAACCGGTCAATAATATTTTTCCGTTATGGCTACTTTTTGTTGTGGGCCTACTTTGCAAATGTGTGGCTCTATAGCCGTATACTATTTTTGGTTCTCGGTGCTTCTAGAAAAACTACCCTTGCCTTTATCTTTTATATTATTTACATTGTAGAAAATATCAATTTTATTGTCCTAAAATGTATTTTCTGACGTCAAAAGTTCTTCCATAAGTTAAGGTGGAATGCGCCTCATTTGAAGATATTGGGTTTCGTTTCAAAAGTTTGATTAATATAAAATTCAGCATATTCCTCATAGACTGCGTATTTTACTTTTTTGATATTTCTGTAACTTTTTTCTCTGCAAACCTTCAAAAACGACCATTGACGTCCATTTTTGATGAACCACGATTTCACGTCCATCAGACGATTTTTGTAAATCGTTGTGTTCATTCTATAAAAATCGATTTGTTTTCTACTCATCATATTTTCATTTAAAAATGTCTTTAAAATGGTGTATAATTTATGGAGATCATTTTAACATAAAAGTCGATATTTACGTTAAAGTGACGTCAGAGCGACAAATATGACGTTGAGTTTCGAATAAAAATTTTGCTTCAATCTTGTCTCATGTAAAACCCAAACGATAGAATTTTAGAAAAAACTGACATGATGATGAAAATTTTATTTTCTGTCGATTTATGGAATAAAATTATGGGGTCACCTTCATTAATTTTCGCGTAAAATTACATTACGCTACCCCTACCCCCAAATCGCAAGATAGCGCAATTGAGTATTTTTTCCAGTATCTCCTCTTTTCTTCCAAAAATCTACTATTTAATTTGTCTTAATACAATTAAATCAAAATACTCTTTAAAACTCTGCTATCTTCGGCGAAATCATTTCAGTGTAGAACTCTGATTTTAATATTTAGATTATATTTAATTTAAGAAAATGCGACAAAATCGACACCGCTTTATTGCTGCCCTGAATTACATTACTCTACCCCTGTCCCAAATAAAAAAATGTGTAATTTAACGGATTTTCTTATGTCTTGTGATAAAGACAAACACATTTTGAGTTCTTTACAACTGTACAATGATTTCATTCAATGATTTATTTCGCATGTTAATGGTAATACATGAACTGTCCTGTATCGATGCAAAATTAAATAAGAAAACGACAGCTATAATTAAAATCATTTATTTGAATTATCTCAACCTTTTAATTTTAACAATTACTACCTGTAGAGAATTCCATCACAGGCCGCTAGTTCCGTGACGTATTATCTGAGCGTAAAACTGGATACATAAAATGTAATTTTATGCATGTAATAGCATAAATAAATAAATATCCGTGATCATCTTTGAATAAACTTTATTTAACTTTACTACAAATTTTACGTTTGGGAAATATTTCAATTGTTTGGAGAGTAGTCGGACACCCCGATTTCAAATAAAGTGCATCCTCTGTGAATACCCGAGGGGGAAACAGAGTATATTTGAGCCGCACCATAAGAAAACCAACATAGTGCATTTGCGACCAGTATGGATCCAGCCAGCCTGTGCATCCGCGCAGTCTGGTCAGGATCCATGCTGTTCGCTTTCAAAGCCTATTGCAATTAGAGAAACCTGTATCCTGTCTGGATCCATGCTGGTCGCAAATGCACTATGTTGGTTTTCCCATGTTTTACGGAGGCTGTTGCTCTGAAAAGGATAATTTATTTAGTAACTTGGCTAGAGAAACACCGTCCTTTGCTAAGAGGTTTTAGCTCTCCAGATAAGTGTGTAAAGAAGGTTATCCTTGTATTCATAGACACGTAATAGAAACATATTCCATATGTAAATCTTTTTCCTAACAGTAGAAACCTATCAAACACAACAACTATGAGTAAACATTCTGCTAAAACTGTTAAATATTCCACGAAATTAAAAAAAAGTTTGTTTTGGGTTTAGCGCTGTTTTCTATGTTACGGCGGGAAGTTGACCAAACCAGTGTTCCTGGATTCTGTATGCTTAACAAGTAACTTCCAACTTCACCACATAAATCAGAGTTGGAGGACGAATAATTTCGGACACGTGCCTCCTATCAAGTCGTCATGCCCTACCCGGGGATCGAACTCACGATTCATAGATCTGCTCTCCTTCTATTGAGCTCAGCGGGTGGGGTAAAAGAAAGAAAGAAAATAGCGGTTGTGACTGAGACTCTCTGTAATTCAACAGAGGTTTATTGTTGAACATGTGTAATTCTATGTTGCCATTATCTATAATTATGTGTGACTCAAGAATGCGAGATATTAGGATTTGTACGGGCACGTGTATATGTGTAAGGTTTCACTTTTTACTTTAATAAGCGTCTTAGGTGTCAAAATTCAGAATTTAACAATTTTCAACATTCAGGATACGCTAACGCGTATATGTTTTCGGAAATTATAATATTTATGATTTATTTCAAATAGCGCCTGTGGTATAAAATGTCAAAAGAATGAAAAATAAACTCTGACCTTTAAAACCGAATTCTGTCGTCAATATATATGAACATTTGCGTAGAGCAGATAATTTACAGGGCAAGCCCGTGGGAACTAATCTTATGGTCATCTTATGGGATGTGCGTGCGTGCTTGCGTGCGTGCTTAGGGAGTGTTAGGGATAATAAAAAGAAAAACAATATTAAAACAACCTTTACTCCCGTGGCGGGGCGGCTAAGTCAATGGTCATACGTCTGAAACAAAAAACTTTGAAATTTTTTTTCAATAATTATGTTTCAAGTGTGAAAACTCCGAACTATATATACAATTGCATATGCATGAATTTTTCATTTTAGCAGTTTATTACAACGGAAAACTTGTTTATTGGTATTTTGAATAAGAAAAAGATCAAAAAATAATCATTATTATAAAGAAATATATTTAAAGCGATTTTAAAAAATAACAAGATCAGTATTTTACGCAAAAGTTGTCGCATTGGCGTATGTAAAATTTTCTGCATTGAAACCATTTCGCACCGGTCGCCAGTTTTACAGTTGTAAAGACCTCTTTCGAAAAGAAAACCCGCTTTCTCACGTACCAAGATTCGTTTCACGTCTGTAGTGAGCC
This sequence comes from Mercenaria mercenaria, assembly GCF_021730395.1. Lineage (NCBI taxonomy): Eukaryota > Metazoa > Mollusca > Bivalvia > Venerida > Veneridae > Mercenaria > Mercenaria mercenaria. The sequence goes on along the minus strand of NC_069376.1, from coordinate 13,341,597 downwards.
TCTGGTAAATGAGAGTGTAAAATACTAAGATTTGAAAAAAGATATATTAGAAAAACACGTAAACTAAGCTATGTTGTGATTTGGGGGTAGGGGTAGCGTAATGTAATTTTACGCGAAAATGAATTCGGTGACCCCATAATTTTATTCCATAAATCGACAGAAAATAAAATTTTCATCATCATGTTAGTTTTTTCTAAAATTCTATCGTTTGGGTTTTACATGAGACAAGATTGAAGCAACATTTTTATTCGAAACTCAACGTCATATTTGTCGCTCTGACGTCACTTTAACGTAAATATCGACTTTTACGTTAAAATGATCTCCATAAATTATACACCATTTTAAAGACATTTTTAAATGAAAATATGATGAGTAGAAAACAAATCGATTTTTGTAGAATGAACAGAACGATTTACAAAAATCGTCTGATGGACGTGAAATCGCGGTTCATCAAAAATGGACGTCAGTGGTCGTTTTTGAAGGTTTGCAGAGAAAAAAGTTACAGAAATATCAAAAAAGTAAAATACGCACTCTATGAGGAATATGCTGAATTTTATATTAATCAAAATTTCGGAACGAAACCCAATATCTTCAAATTAGGCGCATTCCACCTTAAAGTAGCTTAATATCAAATTGGTCATACACAACCATTTGTTGGGCTTAATTATGTAACATACATTGGCAATTTAAGGTAATAGAAGCGTAATAGAGTACCTCCTTTTAGAAGGGTATTCAATACCTATTTAACTGAAATTGTCAGGGGGGCGTAGGTTCAAGCCCTACTGGGACCAATATTTTTCCTTATTTCCCCTTTTCCTAGTAAGATTTTACTTCTTTCAAGACTTTTAGTTGATTTATTGCACAAAAATGGAAAAAAAATAATTTGATAAGCGATTTCTTGCTGTTCGAAGTGAATTAAATACTTAAACAGAAGAGGTAGAGTTACACATCTTTAAAAATGTTGAGTTACATGCGGTAAAAGTTCTCTATTTTGCTTTCACTCTTTAGATTACATAAGCAAAATTCAAAACAGAAACACAGGATTCGACCTTATTTTTTCAATGTTTAAGTTAGAAGTCTGTCTCATTAAATCCGTTTACTTGAGGCACCCTACAAAAAATGATAATGACATTTTTATTTTGGCTTTATAATTGTTTACCACTAGTTTGATGTTTCTTTTATTAAAATTAATGGTAAAATGAGTTCTCTGCAAACGTTTTGGATAATGGCCATCACTTTGAAATTTGTCTCTACTTGAGCTTGAGGAGATACTATAAGTTATACAAAATTTATATAGCCTGCCTGCTTAGCTCATTAGGTAGAGCGTCGGTCTACGGATCGCGGGGTCGTGAGTTCGATCCTCAGGCGGGGCGTATGTTCTCCGTGACTATTTGATAAAGGACATTGTGTCTGAAATCATTAGTCCTCCACCTCTGATTCATGTAGGGAAGTTGGCAGTTACTTGCGGAGAACAGGTTTGTACTGGTACAGAATCCAGGAACACTGGTTAGGTTAACTGCCCGCCGTTACATGACTGAAATACTGTTGAAAAACGGCGTTAAACCCAAAACAAACAAACAAACAAAATTTATAAAAAACGGTACGGTAAAAGTTGTTGAAAATGGCAAAAAAATAGTGCGAAACACGGTCAACTTTAAGAATATACCAAGCAAATACCATTTTGTAAACATTTCTATTAGGCATCACCTTAAAAAAACTTTTCCCACGACTCCCAATTATAATATTAGTATTCGTGTTATCAAAATGATTGTCTGGATACATCTTTCTTGAACTACACCAATTCTAAGCGCCAAATACTCTCTTCCTTAATGTTAAAAAAAGAAACCCACAACTTTCTCTCTCTCTCTCTCTCTCTCTCTCATCTTAAATTATCTAAATTCAAATCTTTGTTATAGAACTTAAACTATACTTATTTTAACATAACACTGAACAGTTTGATACAGGTTAGTAATGTTATGTATGTGTGTGTTTTTAGCTCACCTGTCACATAGTGACAAGGTGAGCTTTTGTGATCAGCTTCGTCCGTCGTCCGTCCGTCCGTGCGTCCGTCCGTCAACAATTTCTTGTCTGCACGATAGTGGTTTCATTTATGATTTTATTTTAACCAAACTTGCACACAACTTGTATCACCATAAGATCTCGGTTCCTTTCTTGAACTGGCCAGATCCCATTATGGGTTCCAGAGTTATGGCCCCTGAAAGGGCCAAAATCAGCTATTTTGACCTTGTCTGCACAATAGCAGCTTTATTTATAATTTGATTTTTACCAAACTGGCACACAACTTGTATCACCATAAGGTCTTGGTTCCTTTCTTGAACTGGCCAGATTCCTTCATGGGTTCCAGAGTTATGGCCCCTGAAAGGGCCAGAATTAGCTATTTTGACCTTGTCTGCACAATAGCAGTTTCATTTATGATTTTATTTTAACCAAACTTGCACACAACTTGTATCGCTATAAGATCTTGGTTCCTTTCTTGAACTGGCTAGATTCCTTTATGGGTTCCAGAGTTATGGCCCCTGAAAGGGCCAGAATTAGCTATTTTGACCTTTTCTGCACAATAGCAGCTTCATTTATGATTTAAGTTTAATCAAACTTGCACAAAACTTGTGTTGCCATAAGATCTCAGTTCCTTTATTTAACCGGCCAGATCCCCTAATGGGTTCCAGAGTTATGGCCCCTGAAAGGACCAAAATTAGCTGTTTTGACCTTGTCTGCACAATAGCAACTTCATTTATGATTTGATTTTAACCAAACTTGCACACAACTTGTATCACCACAAGATCTTGGTTCCTTTCTTGAACTGGCCAGATTCCTTCATGGGTTCCAGAGTTATGGCCCCTTAAATGTTCAAAATTGGCTATTTTGGCTTTTGCAGCCATATAGAGACTTCATTTATGGTTTTATTTGATACAGACTTCCAAAATATCTTCAACAACAATAAATCCTGGATTCCATGACAAATCAGATCCAGTCGTAGTTTCCAGAGTTATTTTATATCTGATTACCTCCCCTGATTGTAGTCAAAATGGATTTATATCAGTAAGTACTTATAGGACTTATTTGAAATTTCATTATTGTCATTAGTTGGACTGAGTCAATCAGGGTAGATAACTATGGACTGATTTTATGTCAAATTACCTCCCTTTATTTCAAATTAAAATGGGTATATTTCCGTAACTAATGAAGATACTGATCTGAAATTTCATTTATGTCAACAGATTTATTTGGCAGATCTTTCTTTTGTTCACTTACAATAATTTTCTTTTTGATTACTTCCCTTTTAGGTTACTATAAATAGCTTATTTTTATTAACTTTTTTATTGTTGGCCGTAGGGAAAACCCGAGACCACTTTTCTGTGGTACAACATGGATGGTACCTCCAATTTTTAGGTGTATTTTGACATATCTATACCTTGTAAGAATTTTTTTTTTGTTTGGTTAAATTTCTTACTTTGTTGTTCCTGTCCTTTGGACTTAGATATTTTTTTCTGAGGACCTTCTTGTCCTCAAGTGCAATGATAACAGGTGAGCGATATAGGGCCATCATGGCCCTCTTGTTTAGTTATTTTATGCAGTTAATGCATACTAAAGCAGCCGGCATGGTTTTCTATATTTCCTAAGCCCGAGTCTGTCTCTTTTTCTAGACCTTGATTGCAGACGGCTGATTTTTTTTTTCCTCATTCTTTTTTCCAGATAAACACCTCAGATCGCAGGCAGAGCAAGACTATGAAGAACGAAAAACTCGTAAGTAACACAGTTGATATGTTCACTACAATATTTCTTCTTGCCTTATAAATGTTTGTATTGAATAGTGTAGAATTATATGAGAACATACAAAATAGATTCATTAGTCCCCTACTGGTTGAAAACCAGTTTCGGGGACTATAGGAATGCGCTTTTCCGTCATTCCGTCATTCTGTCATTCCGTCCGTCCGCAATTTCGTGTCCGGTCCATAACTCTTTTATCCATGAAGGGATTTTAATATTACTTGGCACAAATGTTCCCCATGATGAGACGACGTGCGCAAAATCCGGACCCCTTGCTTAAAGGTCAAGGTCACAATTGGAGGTCGAAGGTCAACAGGGCTTTTTTTCTGTCCGGTCCATAACTCTCCCATCCATGAAGGGATTTTAATATCACTTGGCACAATTGTACCACATAATAAGATGATGTGTCATGCACAACTTTGAGACCCCTGGCTCAAAGGTCAAGGTCACACTTAGCAGTCAGATGTTAACATGGCATGAACAGGGTCTGTTTCGTGTCCGGTCTATAACTCTTTCATCCATGAAGGGATTTTAATGTTACTTGTCACAAATGTTCCCCATGATGAGACGACGTGTCATGCGCAAAACCTGCACCCCTAGCTCAAAGGTCAAGGTCACAATTTGAGGTCAAAGGTCAACAGGGCTTTTTTCCTGTCCGGTCCATAATTCTTCCATCTATGAAGGGATTTTAATATCAGTTGGCACAATTGTACCTCATAATAAGACGATGTGTCTTGCACAACTTTCAGACCCCTAGCTCAAAGGTCAAGGTCACACTTAGCAGTCAAATGTTAACATGGCATTGAACAGGGTCTGTTTACTGTCCGGTCCATAACTCTGTCATTCATTAAGGGATTTCAATATTACATAGCACAGATGTTCCCCATGATGAGACAACATGTCCTGGGCAAATGCCGGAGCCCTTGCTCAAAGGTCAAGGTCACCATTAGGGGACAAATGTCAATAAGGCTTTTTTCCTGTCCGGTCCGTAACTCTGCCATCCATGAAGGGATTTTGATATTACTTAGCACAAATGTGCCTAATGATGAGGCAACATGTCATGACCAAAATCCGGACCCCTAGCTCAAAGATCAAGGTCACAATTGGAGGCCAAAAGTCAATAGGGTTTTTTTCCTGTCTGGTCCAGAACTTTGTCATCCATCAAGGGATTACAATATTACTTGGCATAAATGTTCCCCATGAAGAGACGACGTGTCATGCGCAACACCTAGAACGCTAGCTTAAAGGTCAAGGTCACACTTTGAGATCAAAGGTCAATAGGATTTTTTTCCTGTCCGGTGTATAACTTTGTCATGCAAAACAGGATTTGAATATCAGTTGGCACAAACATTTCCCTGGATGAGACAAGATGTTGTGCGCAAAGACCCGGCTCTAGGTCTAAGGTCAAGGTCATACTTAGAGGTTAAAGGTCAAATTCAAGAATGACTTTTCTGGAGCATTTCTTCTTCATGCATGGAGGGATTTTGATGTACTTTGGCAGAAATGTTCACCACTATGAGGCACACTTTTTTTAGAATTATGTCCCTTTGTTGTTACTATAAATAGATTATATTGTAACTTTTTTATTACTGGCCATAGGGAAAAATTGAGACCACTTTTCTGTGGTACAACATGCACGGTACATCCAAATTTTAGGTGTATTTTGATCTATCTCTACTGGTAAAGAGTTTCTTGTGGACTTATATTTTATAGATTTTTTTTTTTTTTTTTTTTTTTTTCTTTTTTTTTTTAGGGTTTATTTCACTTTGTTGTTACTATAAATATCTTTTATGATAACTTTTTGTATAATCGGCCAAAAAAAAAAATCCAAATGAAAACAACTGTACGTTTTTATATATGCAAATTTTAATCCAAGTGCTTTGTTATAATTTATTGTATATATAGTACAATATTGTTCATACATCATTGACAGATATCAGTTCATTATGTTATACTGCAGAAGAGAAAATTAGGTGCCTTCCAGTAGGGGACTTTGTATTGCATGGCAATACTTCATTTACTTGTTAATATTAACTTAAACAGCAAACTTCTTTACTTGAAAACACTTTTTGGAGAGATGTCAGTATAAAGGAGATGACTTTTCATTCACAAAGACTGTAAGGTGTAATCAACTTTTGACCATTACTGATGAGATATCTACACATTTTTAAAGTTTGTTATTCAATGCATGTTAAGCATGTTAGAAATTATCTTTGTTGTATCATTGTTCCCAAAACTACCACTTACAAACAGACCATATAGCAATTATTAGTGAAATAATGCTTTCACATGAACTTGTCAACCAATTAAGCAGGCAAAAATATATTTCGCTAACCGAAGATACGACGGTATTCTCGTATAAATTTGAAAGTTTATTGCAAACAAACTGTTATTATTTATGTCTAGTATAAAATATATGGATTGGAAATGATTAAAATTAAAATTTCAAAAAGAAAAATACCTAGCATAGCAATCAATATCACATATCCCTAAATACACGCTTGTGGGTATCGATATTTGTATTTTTTATATTTATTTCCGTACACTAATGTATATTCCGTAAGCGAATAAAGTACAGTGCAAACTCTGTAGATCAACACCCTTTGGGAGATACAAATATTGACTGTTATGTAGAGGTTGTAGTTCTGGAGACGGAAATTCGATAGCATATTTCAGCTTAGGGAAATTTTGATGATGTTGTTATAGAGAGGTTTTTGCTTAAGAGAGGGTCCCTCTAGACAGGTTGTACTGTACATAAGCAGCCGAAAAATGCTGAAATACCATTCGGAGAATACGGAATCGAACGAAAATTGCCGAGTGTCATCACGTGTCTATTACCTTATTCACGCAGATGGCGCTACTTTCCCCACAATACACTGCTCCAAGATGCACTAATTTTGTCATCTTGTTTAGGGTAACCCTACTTGAACTGAACTGGTTCAATGACAAATTTTTCGATTATAACTACTGTAACTGTTTAATGTCATACTTAACTTATATTGTGTGTTCAGTTTGCATTGTTATATACATGTGTATCAATATTTGAACGAGTCAACTACAGTTGAGTTGGACAGCAACAATAAAAGCAAATGCTTATATTTTTTTCAGTCAGGTTACAATATAGAAATAACACACGTCTCCTTTTTTTCGTTGGTGCCCAAGCCCGTAAATTTTTCAATCAGACAAATATCTTATAACCAACGCTTCAAAAAGAATTCTGCAAGAGAAAATACTTTATATTCGAAAATATGTTATATATAAAATAGTATTATCGATAAAATTGCATTACATATTTTTTTAGAAGTGTTCTAAAATGATATTGAACCCGTGGTAATGTGTGCGGAAGTCAGAAAACTTTCTGCTTTGCCACTGTGTCGTCGGCTAATGATAAAATTTAGATTTGTAAAAAAAATATTTTTCATAATACAAAAATTGCATAAACGCCCGAAAATATTGGCGAAAATTTATTTGTGCCAGGTCGAAACATACGGACAATATGAATATATATCTATGTAACAAAATGCCTAACTGTTCATTATTTTTTCATCAATTATTTCTTGACATTTGTATGGCATAAAAAATATGTTCACATTTGGCAGGCACTAAGATGATTTATTTGCATGTTGTAGATGTGTAAGATGACTCTCGTACTGTTAAATTGAATAAATGCGTAAATTCTAACTGTGATAAAATAGTGCTTTAAACAAAAGTAAATCGTTTTATATCATTCAACTAAATTGTATCACTGCTCGAATAGCTATTTTGTGGAAACAATGAACATTCTTTTAATATTTTCCATTGTTGAAACACTTTCTTCGGGGCCTCCGTGGCCGAGTGGTTAGAGTCGTTGACTTCAAACCATTTGCCCCTCATCGATGTGGGTTCGAAACCTCATTTGGGGCGTAGAATTCTTCATGTGAGGAAGCCGTCCAGCTGGCTTACGGAAGGTCGGTGGTTCTACCCAGGTGCCCGCTCGTGATGAAAGTATGCACGGAGGGGCACCTGGGGTCTTCCTCCACCATTAAAGCTGGAAAGTCGCCATATGACCTAAAATTGTGTCGGTGCGACGTTAAACCCAACAAAATAAATAAATAAAGAAACACTTTCTTCCATAATATGAACATGATGAATTTGTCAGGATACGGAAGTAAGTTTATCAGGTTTTTACCATTTCTGAAAATGTAACAAGTTTATTCTTCTTTTTTCTTAGTTTGCTGTTTTGTATAAGATAAAGTTAATGATTCTTTTTACATGTACAAAGACATTAGCAATATTATATTTATATAACTGTGACATGATGTACGTACCGGCGACGATAACTATCAGAACAAATCAACACCCTTTACAATATTTACAAATTTATTTACATAAAATGATTATTAACAGTGACTAGATGATTAATAGAAACAAAACTGATTATAAGAAAGAAAAAAAATTCAGAGTTAAGTATCTCTAGATACAAAGTTCTATCACTGACAGTTTCTTTGTAACGTGACGTGGCACATATGTTTCAGTTAATTTCGAACTTTAAGTAGCACAAAAAATGTAACATATCTTCAGATAAAGTCCCTTTAAACCGTGAATACCTTGACTCCGTTTTTGCTCCCTATGATAGTAGGTGATTGCATTCCTGAGCTGACTTCGGAGGATAACAAAAATCAGCGTCTTTGCGGTTTACGGCACAACCATGGGACGAAAGCTCTGCGCTGGGAAAATCACATCCAGGCGAGGGAAGACAAGTGAACCTCGGGCATTGTACTTCCGGGTTATGGCAGCACCAGGTAAAATCATCTGGCGGAAGAAGCTAAAATATATAACATATGGTAAGGACCATAGCAAAACAAATAAGGCAGGGCATAAAACTGCTCCTTTGGGTACACCATACCTCCGTAGGCTCCCATAAATAATACGTGCTACTTATACAAAATATATGTGCTACTAAGTTCAGACATACAAAATATATGTGCTACTAAGTTCAGACGTCACGTGATTAAAATACGTCACTTATTACTTCCATTATTACAAAAATTAATTACTTAAAAGTCTAAAGTTGAAGTATGAAAAAGATATGAAGTTTGATGAAACATTGTGATTAACTGCAGCTATTATTTACAAATACAAATTAACAAAATTCAATGCAAATCAAACGTTATACAATAGTCGGTATCAATATGATGTCTAATGCCATACAACAAAACGGACATTATATGGATATGCTATAGACTGGCACACAATTTTATATTACAATAATATAAATTACATACATGGTACTAGACTTGCCAAATAGAAATATACATTACAGTGCAATGCAGTATCGGCGTTCCATAACAATGAAATGTTTGACATATGATTTTTAAACAGAGTACTTTACAATTATCATGTTACAAATTTCAGTACAAATTTTACATCTTATATAAACGAAACATTTTATTTATTTATTTATTTTATTTCCCATTTAATGTCAAACCCTTTGTCAGGGACGTAGACATGTAAACTCACTCTAGATGTAACCAACCCCGGAGAGAGAAGCAATGTGTGGATTTCAAGTGTCTTGCCTAAGGACACTACCTAATGGCTGTGGAAGGGCTCGAACTCACGACCCTTCGGTCATGAAGCAAACGCGCTAACCACTGCGCTATTCCGGCTCCGGCTTTAGACTCCTCTTTCAAAATAATTTACACAAGTCTGAAAAAAAAATAGTCCTGACATACCGAAACTAGCCAAAATCACACGCTGAAAAGTAAATGTTACAGAATTCTGTAGAATGAACAAATATTTACCAAATAAAAATCGTAATGCAAAAATCATACAAAAAATCTAACAAATAAATTTCTTACCTCGATCGAGCATAAATTTCTAGCAAGAAAAATCAATCAGACATAGATTCGTCTAATGTCGAAATGTGATGTGCGCTAGGCATATCTAGTCCAGTCTATTTGTAGGGTTATGTCCCGCCAAATACTAAATTTCATGGGACTCACGGCTAATGCGTGAGCTCTGACTATTTTTATTTTCACGTGATTCACGATATAGCCGGGAAATCTGACTATTTTGGCGCGGATTGAAATTGACAATTTGATGCCCGTTATAGTGGTTTTGGGGATAAAAACATGAATTACTGAAGCTTATAAAATACCAACTTTCTTATTACTAAACCGAATTTACATGGAAATTTAAGTTATAAAATACAGAAAAAAAAAACAGAGGTGTTTTATGCGTGAAATCTGACATTTACCTCAATAACTCAAACATTTACAAAAAGATGATGCAATACCTGCATTTACACTACAGATACAATAAGGCCCGTATGTCAGTTTGTGACAATAACTCATTCTGACATAGTCAGAATTGTCACAGGACATCATGATGTCTTCCTATTCGAGATGATTCGCACTTAAAGGTGGTCAATCACATTTAAACAACATTTAATGACATTTTTTACTTTTTGTATATTCTGCTAGAGAATTATTTAAGGAACTAAAAGACCGATTACATAGAGTTAGATTCCTATTTGAAATGTATATTTTATTATTTTTATAAAATTTTGTAATTACTGCCCTTTAATATGGAAGTATATAAAAAGCTGGGTATTTCTTTTTATTTCGATACAATGTCTAGTTTTACATTTGCATTTGATAGACATATCAACTATTGAACAATCTGAATCAAAATGCAAGTTATAAAGCTGTGTGTAGCTTCTGAATTCATTTATTTCCAATCTATCCTGATTGCGCAACCAAGATAGGCAAAGGGAGGTAATAATATTTTTTCAAACTTGCGTTTCTAATGAATTCCATCTAAATACATAATTTTTAATGCAAATATATTACAATATGTCTAATATTTATACATTTCCTTAGGCAAAGTATGTTTATCAAATTTATACTTATGATAAAATAACTCTATCTTGGTTGGGCAACCAGGATAGGAAAATGAAATTTTAAAAATACCTCCAGTGAAAATCTAATTTGTATTAAGTGTTAAGTGAACATAGATGAGTGTAAATGATCAGATGCTAAAGTTTCGAACAAATCCGTTACATGGCCAAAATCTGATTATCCACCTTTAAAATCATTATTGATATGTAAATGAGACAAATTTGATTGACAGTGCCGGAACCAATTTTGATGAGTTTACAGCAATTTAACTGTTCGCAGAGGTCGGTGATTGGTTCAATTTTCCTTCGCGTGCTCTCCAGATTTTTCTTCGTTGAAATATATCTCAAGTGATTAGTATATCAAATAAGCCGACGTTGTACATTATTGGGGATAGTTTAAAGTGTGCAGCATTCATTTAATATAAACAAAGTACATAGTGTGTTAATTGTGGATTTAATTAGACTCGGACCTTATTCTCAGGTAGTTCCCTGTACATTTTTAAATGATTGTCTCTGACCATTACAAGCGAAATATCATGACGTCATGAAATTCAGTGAAGTATGTGAATTATATATCTTTATTAACATAGTCCAAAGTGGGCGAAGGGCAAAAAAAAGCTTTGAAAAAATATCCTCTTGCTATGTACTTTTACCTCTGCATTTAGCAAAAAGCGGCTAAGTTATACTAAATGAAAGATTCATCATATGTAGATGTGCACTAGATAGCGTTGACACTTTTCAGACATGAAATTGACATCAACAAGAAAAGAGATCTTGTCAATATTTCTGTTTTTGATGGGTTACCGTATACGAAGGGCGTTAAAAAAATAATGTTACTCTACAGGTTGTTCCGTAACCGATGGCTAATTTTAAATGCGGTTTTCGGCAAATTTCAAGCAATTTATTTATTTATTTTAGGTCCCCAATCAGATGTGGCCCCTTTTATTTGCCTCGTCATAAGCAGTGTAGGGGTTGAGGCGCACTCCCTACCTGCTTTACAATGACAATTTTAAACACATAATCTAATTTAAATTTATAAACATAGTAATAAAAAAAACAACAACAAGAAACTTCATGTCCTATATAATATCTTATTAACAATGATTATGAATCAGGTGATTACAAACGTTGTCACAATATCTTATCGAAAATGAAATGTTAAAGGGCCTAGAATTACCCATTTGAGAAACAAAAATCAAACAATACCAAATCATAGAAAAAAAGAGTTGTTTAACATGAAAATTTAACAGCATGTAAAACAGGTATATTACTTTTGTTTTTGTCAAAGCGTAATTTTAAGCCTTAAAGCATGTGAGAGGCACACCTGAACAAGGGGAGAAAGACATGTTCCCGCTATCAATAGGTATATCTGCTGTTATCTCCCTTGCAATAGACCAGCGTCATGAATTCTATAAATAAATACTTCTGTCGTTATATAGTGCGTTTTATTCGACCTGGCGGGGTGGAGTTGATCTTTGACTTATGCAAATAATGGAAATCTCTTAAAAACGAGCGAAATATGTATAGAAAAGACAAAGTCTAAAATTCAACGCTACTTTGATTACATGTACTACATGCCCTGCACAACAATGTAATGGATCGTCGCGAAATACCGCGCCACCAGGTCAAATAAAATGCACTATAATTATTTTTACCGTATATAATGTTTCAATAAAGTTCGATCCTGTATCACCAAAACACATACCCGTATCATACATTGATGTGTAGTTATGGACCCTGGCTCTCGACTTAACACCATGTTCGAGTACATTAGATAGCCTTAGGGGTCGGGGCGGGTCATATAAGAACACAATTTGGTCTTCAGACTTCGTATTTTGACCATGACTAAGATATTTTCGATCGGGTTCGAGCCTCTTTGCCAAAGAAATATACCTATATCCTACATGTGTGTATAGGTGTAAGTCCCGGCTATCGATTGAGACCATGTTGTAGTACGAGGACATGTCATATATGGCTACAAGATATGCCTCCAACATAGAAAATAAGGCTTTTTATCATGTCTGGAAGGCTTTTGACCCAGTTGAATCCCGTTTGGCCAAAACATTTTTACCAGTTTTATGCATCGTCGACAATACTACTACTAAGTATGGGTCCTGGCTACAAAATAACACGATGTTCGAGAACCTGAGTTGGCCATGGGTGTCAGAAGAGGTAATACATGGAGATACATAATTTCAATAGATATTGACACCATGTAAGAGTTTGACTTTTGTTCAAGTCTCTACATCCGGGGTACCTACCTAAACCATAAGCGTTACATTCAAACTACTTACAAGTCCATTTGATACAATTGGGGCTCATGACAGGTTTAAGAATGCGACTAAGTTTGTTTTATGCAATAAGATGCTGGCCAAAACTAAGCTGGTCCGAACAGGGGAGTCGTGATAATTGCTCAAATGGTGTCATTGGACTACCTTCACTGCTTTGAAAGTTCATATTTGAGAATATTAGTGGACATTGAGCTATGATCTTTACCCCTATTCGACCAGGATAGAACCCGATTGGGCCAGCTTTCTGACGTTTCTGGCTTGCCCAGCAAGGTATTATTTATTAACATCGGACATAATGTAATGAAGATATGACTTTTCCGACAAGGTCTATCCCTAAATGTAATAAAGTATGCATATTTTCACGAAAAAAATGTACATTTTGATTCGGTTCGATGGTAAATTCATGCAAATAACATATCTTTCTAGACAATGTTTAGATCTAATTTATAAGTTATTTCTTTAAATTATATTGTGTTTGGGTCATTCAACAATGGTTTGAAGTTAATAGAAAACACGGAATTTTTCCGTACGGAAAAGTACGGACATACAGAATTTATCCTAAATAACGTACAGACAAACGGACACTTTTTTTGTAACAACCTTTCAGATATTATATTTCTTACAAAAATAGGTTTTAAGCTTTTATTTGCAGTAATTAAAGCAAATTTTATAAATTATATAAGCACGATTTCCTTATTTTACGGCTAATTATTATTTTACAAGCAAAAAATGCCAAAGCTCAGGAAATGTTCCCGACGACGTGTCTGTCGGGAAAAAAAAGATTTTCATATCCGTTTAAATGATAGTTCCAATTCGTTGTTAAAGTTATTGCAATTTGATACTTTGTTCCTAACGTTTTATATCATAAAATGAAACTGATGAAATTTTCGAAAGAAATGTTACAAAGATTACCGTTATACTGTCCCTATAGCAAGTCTACAGATCGTACAGACTGACAAAACTTACCTAAATCTATTTATTTCCATAGAAATAATAGATATAAACCAAACTGTTTTACTTTAGTTGTTGAAACATATTTTTATATAAGTAAGGTATATTTACGTGTTTCTTTTTACGTTCAAGTCGACCTGGCACAAAAGTTCAAGCCCGAGCGACCCTTAGGCTCGAGTCTAAACCTTGTGCTTTACTTTTATGAAATAGTTATTAGAAAGTTCTACAAAGTACAAGTACACGTAACTTTTTTATTAAGATATCTTTAGTACTTTTGTCGTAATATTTGATTGAAAATGACCTATTTTAAAAAAATGATTTCAGGCTCGGGGTCCATCAGTAAAAAATGTAATAGTTCAAATATTTGAAAGTCAGGTGTTAAATTATGTGGTGTACCATTTGGGTCGAAAGCCTGCTTTACGTGAGCGTACATTTCAAAATATACGTGCACATATAAAACATACGACGCATATTTCTTTATGAGCTCTGGGTTGATTATATAAATGGACATTTATAGATGATTTTACACAACTTATTGGTTGCTACGCTAAGCCGTGGATGTTTTGATTTTAACGCGCATGCGCGCTTTACGTGTGGCAAAAGAACTCTCAACGATAAGAAAACCTACATAAAATTATCATTATATTACTAATTGATTTGCCATTATAAAGATAATTTCAGTCAAGTAAATTATTATACAGTATACTTTGATTAAAGATATGTATGTTAATTAATCACACCTTACCTGAAACGACTGCTTTATTCTTATTTTTGTCAGAAAAGAACATGCAATTCCAGTCTATATTCCACACATCATACAAATATAAAACTTGTTCCTTACATATAAAAATTTCATATTTTTCATTATATCAAAGAGCTATAAAAATATACTTATTTGATTATATCTATTTTTCCCACAACTTCATATAGTTGTAAAATATATTTTTTCTCCGCCTTAAATGACATCTACATACTTTGGGGTCGCGGCTCCATACCACTGAAATTGTTGTTTAAGTGGTATACCGGAAATCATTGCGTAACTATTATGCAGTTGACATGATAAGACATATGTCACCTGGGTAATCAAGACCGTAAGTTAATTTCAAGAGTGTCTCCTAATTAGAGCGGGCCATAAAAGTTACTGAAGCAAATAAAATGGCTTTGATGTGATATACATTAATGCCTTCGGTCATCAATGCCATAAAGAACGCACTCAGATTAATATTTCACGTGGCGGAGCTGTTTGTGAACCTAAAAATAAACATTTCACGTGATATCTAGTATTTCAAAATCCTATAAGAATATACTTTGGAACTTTAATGGACATTTCCTTTTTAAAAGATGAATGTGTAGTTACAAAAAAAAATCTAAATTCGTAAGATATTTATCAAATCAATGACTATAACTATACACACTGAAGGAAAGTACCTAATATAGTTAAGATGATGATGACGATTATTATTTTCTGGATACTGAATAAATTGTTCGAGTATAATCGGATACAAACCAAAAGCTGAACTTTATTAACTGAACATTTTATTTTCAACTTCGACTTTACATTATAATTCAAGTATTATGTAAATTAATTGCGACATGTGGTAAATTTTCAGAGATCGCGTTGGAAAATAAAATAAAATCTTCGTTATTACTTCATAAATTCATGGAAAATATCATTTATTCATTTTTCTTAACCTTAATCTTTCGAGATCAAATTGCCGAATGAATAGTCCATTAATCCATTTTTTTTGTAATTCTTTGACTAAATCCAAAATCATTAATGATAATGCTGTGGGTTTGCAAATATCTACATATATTTTCCTTTGTCTTTCGGCGGATATTTACTGTAAAACAAATTCATTATTGATCGAATTGACCAGAATAGAATATATCTCTACCGTAATTTATATTGTGCAGTCATGTCTTTTTGCCCTACGTAGAGTGCGCATGCGCGAAAATTGTTTCCCGTTGCTAAGCAAATAGGTCAATGTAAAAAGGTCTATACGGCCAGAATTAGCTATTTTGACATTGTCTGCACAATAGCAGCCTTATTTATAATTTGAATTAATCAAACTTGCACAAAACTTGTGTCACCAAAAGATCTCGGTTCCTTTCTTGAACCGGCCAGATCCCATAATAGGTTCCAGAGTTATGGCCCCTGAAAGGACCCAAATTAGCTATTTTGACATTGTCTGCACAATAGCAGCTTCATTTATGATTTGATTTTAACCAACCTTGCACACAACCTGTATCACCTCAAGGTCTTGCTTCCTTTCTTGAACTAGCGAGAATTTTTCATGGGTTCCAGAGTTATGGCCCCTTAAAGGTCCAAAATTGGCTATTTTGGCTTTTGCAGCCATATAGAGACTTCGTTTATGGTTTTAATTTGATAACAACTTCCAAAATATCTTCAACAACAATAAATCTTGGATTGAATGACAAATCAGATCCAATCGTAGGTTCCAGAGATATTTTATATCTGATTACCTCCCCTGATTGTAATCAAAATGGATTTATGTCAGTAAGCACTTATAGGACTTATTTGAAATTTCATTATTGTTATTAGTTGGACTGAGACAATCAGGGTAGATAACTAAGGACTGATTTTATGTCAAATTACCTCCCTTTATTTCAAATTAAAATGGGTATATCTCCATAACTAATGAAGAAACTGATCTGAAATTTCATTTATGTCAACAGATTTATTTGGCAGATCCTTCTTTTGTTCACTTACAATATTTTTTTTTAATTACTTCCCTTTTATGTTACTATAAATAGCTTATTTTTAGTAACTTTTTATTATTGGCCGTAGGAAAAAAACCGATACCACTTTTCTGTGGTACAACACGGATGGTACCTCCAATTTTTATTTGTATATACGTATCTATACCTTGTAAGATTTTTTTTCTCTTTGGTTAAATTTCTTTCCTTTGTTGTTCCTGTCCTTTCGACTTATATATTTTTTCTGAGGACCTTCTTGTCTTCAAGTGCAATGATAACAGGTGAGCGATATAGGACCATCATGACCCTCTTGTTAAGAGGTTCTATTATCAAATTACGAGTTTTTAAAACAAAATGAAAATAGATCTATTTAATCAATTCATTTCTGTGTTTCCGTGAACATCCGGGATAAAGTGTGATGGACAAATCGAAAATGACTTTTACACTATTCCTATTCTATGGAACTTACAGTTTCCTTTTAAATGTGAATCACTAACGGCTGGCACGATTTCAAAATTTTGAAACCGGTTAATCATTTGTTTGAAATCGAATGGAACCGGTTAATCAGCCGCCATATTGAAAATGCTGTTTTCTGTCCAGATGACATCCAGCAGCTGACTTCATAAGAAACTTGCCGACTTTATTGTTTGCATGCAGTGTGACAATTAGTAACTCATATTTTGGTGTATTTTATTAGTCCCCTACTGGTTGAAAACCAGTTTCGGGGACTATAGGAATGCGCTTTTCCGTTATTCCGGCTTTCCGTCATTCTGTCCGTCCGCAATTTCGTGTCCGGACCATAACTCTTTTATCCATGAAGGGATTTTAATAATACTTGGCACAAATGTTCCCCATGATGAGACGACGTGTCATGCGCAAAACCTGGATCCCTAGCTTAAAGGTCAAGGTCACAATTGGAGGTCAAAGGTCAACAGGGCTTTTTTTCCTGTCCATTCCATAACTCTCCCATCCATGAAGGGATTTTAATATCACCTGGCACAATTGTACCTCATAATAAGATGATGTGTCATGCACAACTTTCAGACCCCTAGCTCAAAGGTCAAGGTCACACTTAGCAGTCAAATGTTAACATGGCATGAACAGGGTCTGTTTCGTGTCCGGTCCATAACTCTTTCATCCATGAAGGGATTTTAATGTTATTTGGCAAAACTGTTTCCCATGATGAGACGACGTGTCATGCGCAAAACTCGCACCCCTAGCTCAAAGGTCAAGGTCACAATTTGAGGTCAAAGGTCAACAGGGCTTTTTTCCTGTCCGGTCCATAACTCTCCCATCCATGAAGGGATTTTAATTTCAGTTGGCATAATTGTACCTCATAATAAGATGATGTGTCATGCACAACTTTCAGACCCCTAGCTCAAAAGTCAAGGTCACACTTAGCAGTCAAATGTTAACATGGCATGAACAGGGTCTGTTTCCTGTCCGGTCTATAACTCTGTCATTCACTAAGGGATTTCAATATTACTTAGCACAGATGTTCCCCATGATGAGACAACATGTCATGCGCAAATCCCGGAGCCCTGCTCAAAGGTCAAGGTCACCATTGGAGGTCAAGTGTCAATAGGGCTTTTTTCCTGTCCGGTCCATAACTCTGCCATCTATGAAGGGATTTTGATATTACTTGGCACAAATGTTTTCCATGACGAGTCAACATGTCGTGCGCAAAACCTGGACCCCTAGCTCAAAGGTCAAGGTCACAAGTGGAGGCCAAAGGTCAATAGGGTTTTTTTCCTGTCCGGTCCAGAACTTTGTCATCCATCAAGGGATTACAATATTACTTGGCATAGATGTTCCCCATGATGAGACGACGTGTCATGCGCAACACCCAGAACCCTAGCTTAAAGGTCAAGGTCACACTTTGAGATCAAAGGTCAATAGGATTTTTTTCCTGTCCAGTCTATAACTTTGTCATGCAAAACAGGATTTAAATATCAGTTGGCACAAACATTTCCCTGTATGAGACAACTTGTTGTGCGCAAAGCCTCGGCTCTAGGTCTAAGGTCAAAGTCATACTTAGAGGTCAAAGGTCAAATTCAAGAATGACTTTGTCTGGAGCATTTCTTCTTTATGCATGGAGGCATTTTAATGTAACTTGGCACAAATGTTCACCACCATGAGACGAATTGTCTCACACCAGAACCAGGTCCCTAGATCTAAGGTCAAGGTCATACTTAGAGGTTAAAGGTCAAATTCAAGAATGACTTTGTCCGGAGCATTTCTTCTTCATGCATGGAGGGATTTTGATGTAACTTGGTAGAAATGTTCACCACTATGAGGCACACTTTATTTTAGAATTATGTCCGTTTGTTTTTACTATAAATAGATTATATTGTAATTGTTTTATTACTGGCCGTAGGGAAAAATTGAGACCACTTTTCTGTGGTACAACATGCACAGTACATCCAAATTTTAGGTGTATTTTGATATATCTCTACCTGGTAAAGAGTTTCTTGTGGACTTATATTTTATAGATTTTTTTTAGGGTTTATTTCACTTTGTTGTTACTATAAATAACTTTTATGATAACTTTTTGTATAATCAACCAAAAAAAAATCCAAATGAAAACAACTGTGCGTTTTTGCGGCGGGCCGCTTGCGGCCTCTGCCGCTTAGTTAACATTCACAGTTTCAAGGTGTGTTCTCACGCGGAAGATCGAAAATTGGAGACAATCCGAATAACACATGAAATTGAAGCGTAATAATACGTGTAAAACAAATAGTTTAATGAGAAGGAGGGTTAGTGTTAACTGCGTGATGATTTTTAAAGTATTTATATCTTGTATAGTAAACCTGTTTTATACAGTAATAAACCCGTCAAACCAGTTCAAGAACAGAAATATTTGTCTTCGCGGAATGACATTGGACAAAACCAAACAACACACTGTGACAAAATAGTCCACATATTCATTGTTATTACACCGTAAAAATGCATTTGATGAAGTTTGTATATTATCCCAGGCCCGTGTGCAGGATTTGTTTGCTGGGGGGGCCCAACCTGGGGTGGGTTCGGGAGGGGTATCCCCTCCCGATTGGGAATTTTTTTTAATATGGCACATGAATAGATGCATTTTCCTGCTACCTGAAACACCTTTAAGGATGCATGAATGTATCATATATTTAAAGAAAAGTCTACTTTTTAATCATTTCATCAAGCCTTTTCAATGTGTGTATGATTGTACAGTCACAGTGTATGGACTTATTTTTCTGTATGATACCCAGTTGAAAAAAATGTTGAAGTTTTAGATGATTATTAAGTAGACTAGCTCCTAGACTATGATAAAAAAAAAATTCACATTTTTATGATTTCATGTAGTGAACTGAGCCAGTCTATATACTATGTCCAATATTACAATTTTAACATCAGTCCTCTTAGAAAATCTCTAGAATAGACTGGCTTTTGTCTCTATGAACATAAAAAAAAATATCGTAATTATCAGTCTAGTGGCTAGTCTAATTATTAAGGGTATCCTATTTGCAAAATGGCCAAATGTTTTTAGATTTCCAACAAAACAAACGAAGTATTATGACAATTACTATTTACATCATAGATTTCAAATGACAATGAACTCTTAACTGTACCAGAGATCTATAAAAATAAATAGATGTGTATTTTATACTTCTTTGACTGTACAAACTATAACATCACAGCACATATTAAATGATATTTTTATGTATAAAACCCCTCATAAGTAACGAGTTTTAGATGCGTTTTGTAAGATTTACTGAGAAACTACTTTTAAAACTATGAGAGTTTTTAAGTAAGGTTATTGGACCCAAAAGAGTAAAATTGATACAGTAGTTTCAAATTCATAATTGTTGTAAAATAAAAAGATAGGATAAATATCTATCAATTTAATAAATTTGGGGAATGTGCCTTAATGTAAAAACAAAATACAACCATCATAATGTTTCAATTTTCAGATTCATTTTAAGATTTACTTAACAAAACCAACAATGTTCTGATCATTTTATAACACTTCCAAAGAGTAAAAAACATAATAGTTTCTCCACTACCCAATCAAGTACCGATCAAGCGATCAATGAAGCATGCACAGATAAACTTATACCTGTGACATGCCTGGGGCTAATTTCCACTATCGGACACGGTTTTAAGACTCTTTAGCCTGTGTATTGCTGTCAAATCAAGCCAGTTGCGCTGGTGTATAAATTTGTTAATTGAGGGGCCCATAGTAATAAAAATCGTAACTAGCCAGCCAGCTGGGGGGGGGGGGGGGGCCCTGGCCCCCCACCTGGACACGTGCCTGATTATCCTACTACTTGCATTTTACTAAGAATAAAGAGCAAACTCTAGGCGAATGATACTTTTTGTTTTAATAGGTAATACCGGACTTCTTTAATTATTGTTGTAATGCGCCAGGTATGAATTTAGTGAAAGATAGCAATCGCTGATTGGCTGAGTGTATATATCGATGTAAACGTCACACAGAGATTCCTTTTGTTTTGGATCCCTTTTTGTCGGCTGCTATAGTGCATATTTTCTGACCTGGCGGAGATATTTATAGAAAGGTCATAAATGGGCCATTCTGTCATTTAGTTTAGGGTAATCGGCTACATCGTTAGATTTGGTTTCATTCCGTACGAATAAATCCGATATGCACAAGTTACCTATTGTTTTTAATGGTAAAGTATGTACTAAAAATATCTTCGCCAGGTGAGAAAATATGCACTATAGATGGAATTTACAAAAACATTAGATATTTCTGTAAAAAAAAATCAAAGTAATACACAATTCAGTATCCTTAAACCCAAAAAGTTGAATGTGTTAGAAAAAAATAAATGATGGAGATACATTAGTAATTTGACCCACTGGATATGGAAAGTCATTAATTTATGATGCTTTGCAGAAAATTTCAATTAGTTATACCTTATTATAATTCTATTATCAATACTTGATCCCTTGTAGAAATGAGAATGATTTATAGTATGTTACCAGTAGATCTAGAGTTCTAAACCTATGCTTCAACATGGACAATATAGCTGACTGGAAGCGCTTATCAGTTGTATATTGTTTAAACCTTCAGAGTTGTAGGTTTAACTTGTTATGTTAGGTGACTGAACGATCAATTCAGGATTAAAGACAATGCATTCAATAAGCCTGGAAAGCCATTGATAATATTTGTGCTTTATCAGAGGAAATCATACCAAAAGATGCCACTTAATCTTCGCTTATTAGTGTTAATTGGCATCCATTAAGTTTCTGATATTATCAACGGGAAATCTGAAGGTCGGGAGTTTCCAAATTTTGTAGATTACTAGGTCTGAATTAATATAACATCTTGACAGCTATGACGCAAATTTAAGTTTAAACTGACATAATTTAAAGAACAACTTGCTGGAAAAGCTATGGGAGGTGAAATTTGTCTATGGCCCGGAAACTTTCGGAAACTTTCGGAAGTACACGATTCCGATCTGTCTTTTCCGAGAGAATTCCGTTTCTATTTTTAGCCATGGAATATTACTTTCAGAAGTTATCGTTCAAACATCCGCATATTTCGAGTGGAGTACAGGTGGCGCTGCAGTCTGAAAACAGGTTTCCCGAGGCTGTCAATTTGCGGGTAGAAAAATGTTAGAAATTGTCAGGCTGGATTTCCAGGCTAGTTTCCGTACCAAAAGGCAGTAAAACACCAAATTCTAATGTGTCCATAACATAAAGTTTGGCAGTAATTAAGTTTTTAAAGTATTCACTAGGAATCACTACAAAAATTAGAAAACACGATAAGCTAATAGCGTTATTCCACAAAGCTACTGATGCTTATTGATATGTGGGTGCTAAGATGATGCCATCGCGTTATCACCATCGTACCATCGCCTCCCGATGGTCATGCGCATTGGTACAGTATATGTGCCAGTAAAATACAAGCATTTTTCATCAACTAAAAGGTTTTGTTTCTTTAAATCTCTTGTTAAATGATATTATCTTCATATTCTGGTCGGATGATTTTTCAAAGTTATTGTCCTGTGATTACATAACATAGTATACAAAAATTCCATTACCTGGAATTCATCAATATTTTATCAGAAGAAGATTTTCTCCCAAGAGGAAATGTACATATTTCTTCATGTTCCAGTCAGATGATTTTTCACTGACTTACTACCCTTTGGTTATTCAACTTAGTTTACTATAATACCATTTCCTGTCTAGGGTATACCTCAGCAACCACTGACTGGAATTTATTAGTAACTTCATATAGGAAGCTTCACTGCCAAGAGGAAATAATGTGCGTTCCAGTTAGATGATCCACTGCGTTATTGCCCTTTGATTATTCAACTTTTTGTCCTGAGTTGCTGGATACCATAGAAACTTCATTAGAAGTTGCATATTATCTTCATGTTCCGGTCTGATGATTATCACTGAGTTACTGCCCTTTGATAGTTCAACTTTACTTTAATGAACTGTAGTGTCATTCTAGTCAGGATATTTCTTGGCAACAAGAGGTGGTGCGCATTTTATCTTCATGTTATGGGGTTTTAATATTTCATCATTCAACATGAGTATTTTTTAAAACTATATGTGCCCAGTCAGTGAATTCCACCTTTTAGCTCAGCAGAGCACGAAGTGCTCAAGGTAAGCTATTGTTACCAGTCATTGTCCGGCGGCGTCCGTCGTGCGACATGCGTCATCCATCAGCATTTGCCTTTTTGACACTCTAGGGGCCACATTTGTTACCCAATCTTTATGAAACTGTCAGAATGTTTGTCTTGAAGATTTCTTGGTCAAGTTCGGACTTGGATCAGGTATGTTCAAAGACTAGGCCAGAAGGCCAGATCAAAGGAAAATCTTGTAAACACTCTAGAGTCCACAGTTTAAGTTGGAAATTCATACTACATGAAGGTCACACGGTCAAATCAAAGGAAAAGCTTGTTAACACTCTAGAGGCCACAGTTGTACCCCAGTCTTAGTGAATCTTTGTCAGAATGTTTGTATAGATGATCTCTAGGTCAAGTTTGAAACTGGATCAGTTAGAATAAAAAATTAGGTCATTAGACCAAATCAAAGGAAAATCGTGTTAACCCCCACAGTTTAAGTTTGAAACTCATAAGAATTGGTCAGCATGTTTGTCTTGATGACCTTTAGGTCAAGTTCTAATCTGGGTCATGTTGGGTCAAAAACTAGTCAACCGGTCAAATCAAAAGAAAAGCTAGAGGCCACAGTTGTAACCCGATCCTCTTGAAACTTAGAATGTTTGTCTTGATAATCTCTAGGTCAAGTTTGAAACTGGGTCATGTGTGATCATGTGAGGTCAAAAACAAGGTCAGTAGGTCAGATCAACTCTGATGAGTGATATAGGGCCATCATGGTCCTCTTGTTTCTTTTAATATGCAATAATCTTATTTTAGTGAGCATCCATTGGGCGTTATTTTCTTGTTATTCTTTGCCTTTTATTCTCGGTAAAAAGTAAAAACGACAATCAAACGGACATGAGCTCATCTTTTAGATGTATGTAACATTGCATCAAGTTGATATTCATGCGGATACTTTCATCGGTCAACGGCTTTTATCGGTTTGCTAACATGCAGATTAGAATAAAAAATTGTCTAGTCAAATACGGAATATATAATGGATATATTGAACAGGCACGTGGTACAAATGTGATTCGCTGAGAAAAATATGTATTGAATGATATGTGTATATTCTAGATGCAAATTATAATTAAAATTTAAAATCTCACTGTTATGAGAAAGTGAAAGTTTAAAATATAATCTTCCTTTATATTTCAGTTCTCCACTAGCTTGTCTTCTTTTTAAGCCCGCCGCATTCAGCACTTTTAGTGCTTTGATTATATATGCAAATTTTAATCCAAGTGCTTTGTTGTATTATATTGTATATATAGTACAATATTGTTTATACATTATTGACAGATATCAGTTCATTAGTTATACTGCAGTAGAGAAAATTAGGTGCCTTCCAGTAGGGGACTTTGTATTGCATGGCAATACTTCATTCACTTGTTTTAAATAAATCACGACGTGCAAGCTGGAGGCTTTTATGTTCAGTTGATGTGTTTAATTAAGCGGAAATATACTGTTGATTTATGTGCTGGTCAAAGAAATAAATTAAGATAAGGTAAGACTCGTGATGTTGTTTATTGTTTGAGAGCGATTAGCGGTTTTGCAAAATTGAAACCGGCTTCACCTAATAATCGAATCGGATCCGATTAGCTGAGTAAAAGACGAATATCCGTCGCTAAAATAAACTTTTTTTTTTTTTCGTAATATAATTATAGGTTATTAGCTTTGTATCGGGAAATATGCACGAGTTCTTCAATGGAAATATTGCGCTTTAACCTTTTTATTACATACGCATCTACACGTATAAATATTATGAAAATATCATAAATATGTTCAATAGCCTGAATAGGATTGACAATACTGAACTTAACAGAAAAAATAGTGCAACAACACAAACTGAATTACGTCACGCACCCGGTATGAAATTCAGGCGTCAGTGTATGGAAAAATATTGACGTTTCCGGTACCAGCGTAACTTAACGGGGAATAGAAATGAGTATGTAATAACCCTAATTATTTCAATGGGTGCATTGTTACTGTCGTACAGAGCTTGCGCCGTATACAGGGGTCATGGGTTCAATCCATTGCTACGTCATACCAAGGACGTAAAATCGGTACCAAAAATTTCCTTTGCTTGGTGCTCAGCATTTAAAAGAAAACAGGCTTCCCCTTAGACAGGCATTAGTCGTTAGAGACTAGACTGGCATCAGTCGTTAGAGTCATTAAATGTAAAGCACATGGCCATAAAATCAATCCTCTCTGATAGACCACTTTCTGAAAGAAAAAAAACAACATCTCTTGCCTCTGAGATGAGCCTAGAGAGAAAATGTTTTTCTGAGAAATTATCAGTGTCAGTATGAAGAAATTAATATTATTACAGCTTATTTGATCTCAACAGACTTTATGGCATAAGCACATAACAGATATAGCATCGTCTGCATCAAAAAATCCTGAAACAATGAGAATGCTTAAGTTTAAATTAAAAAGAAGCACACTTAATCAAATTTATATATCGTATTTAGACCGGTTATTGAATATGCCTCCTTAGTATGGGATAGCTGTACTTTGTACGAGAAAAATATTCTTGATAGTATTCAGTATGACGCTGCACGAATAGTAACGGTCTAACAAGATCTGTTTCGATAGATAAACTTCTTCGCGAAATTGGATTGGTATCATTGTCGGACAGGAGAAAAATGCATAAATTAATCTAAGTTTATAAATACAATAATGGCGAATTACCTGATTACTTGCATACTATTTTTTAAGAAACAGTTCATGATACTAATACATATAATTTAAGAAATAATGACAACTATGCCACAGTTGCTCGACGTCTCGACATTTATTCAAAATCAGTAATACCATCATCTATTAAGATTTGGAACACTTTAGATATAGACACACGTAATTCTCAAACACTCGCAGCGTTCAAATACAAACTTAAGAAAATGTTCCCACCGCCAAATGTTCTGCCTAGATTCGGAGTGATAAACTGAACACAGTGAATAGTTTGTAAAAGGATCAACGATATTGCACAATACATTTTAGTGAATAAACAAAAAATGGCAAAAAGAAAACATAAAAAATGTATGAAATGCAACTTATTATGTGATTTAAAACAATGCTATCTGTCTTTCCTCTCCTTATTTGTAGAACAGAACATATATAAAGTTTTTTTTATTTACAATTTCGTCAAAAATGTTGATCCGATTTATTGATAAGGGAGGTTACTCTGTAAGTCAAGTTTTCTATTTCTGTTCTTAGCATGACCTACTTACCTATCTCATTTTCTATAAATAGAACACACCGCAGATATACCATACTGTAACGCGTGAATCGCCTGGACAAATTTTAGGTTATAACACACTAAATAGGTGTTGTTCTTTATTCTATATAAAATTGACCTATTTCCAATGACCGCAGCACACATCAGGACCCATTTTAAATTTCTGTAACTTACATTTTCTTGAAGAATATTGTCAGTGTTAACTAAAAATCAAAACAAAAGTGGGGGTCATGTTTGATGCAAGAAAAATAATTTCAGTCAAACACACAAACTGCAAAATCAGCTAAAAAATGAGACCCCAAATTATACTGGTGGTGTATGATCTAAGTTTCCATGAAAAATTTTGTCATGTTGTTATTTCATTATGAAAATGCTACCTACATGTCAAGCATAGATCTGTCATGTGATTTTAGCAAAAAAATTGCAAAGAAAATAAGGAAAATAGCTCTACAGAGCAAAAAAACTGAGGACTATTTGTGTCCGCCATTATGCGACTACCATTTTTTTTCGCGCCATTTTTCTATTTAGTGTCTGTATGCCTTTACAACTTCGAAGAGAATATTAAAAAAAAAAAAATATGGAAAATTACAAATTGCCTGCATAAAAATTCCTTGGAAAAAAAATTACAAAGTAAATACAGGAATCAATAAGCATAGATATGTTGAAATGAACGAAGGAAGTGCCGCTGTTAACTTATTTTTAACCTTTTTGTCTTATTTTCTTTGTTGATAGGTACAGTGATGTAATTTCAGAATGCGCACACTTTTGCAAATTCCTATTTCTATTTGTTTTTTTTTTTTTTTTTTTTTTTCTTTTTTCTTTCTTTTTTTTGCTTATGTGTCATATAGATCTACTCATTGTTTACAGATATACACTGTCACCTAAGGTGTACAATAGGCTAAAGAGCATTTGGCTGAATTTGTCAGTGACAAGTTAATACTTCTTTAAATGTGGTTAGATCGAAATATCAAAAGCCATGGGACCATAACTTATCAGCTTTATCAGTGACTTTAAAATAGAATTCCTTGTTGAATTTATATGTTCATTGATCTTATATGACTAGTCAGTTGCTCTGGTTTTATTATATCTTGTTACTTGCTTCTTTTTTTTTTCTTTTTTTCTTTTTAATTTAATAGATAGTTTTTGTATTTGTCCATTCCTGACAAAAAAAAAAATAAAAAAAAAAACATTTTCATTGAAATATTTTCTACACATTGGCAGTGGGTTATTACGCTTGCTAAATTTCTTGTAATATTAGGTTTGAACTAGACACTGACATACTCCTAGTAACCTTACAGTTCAACGAGGACTTCAAGTTTATCGTTCGTCCGAAAAAAAAAATGAATTCTGTGATATTCAAAAGTATATAAGAAAGATTCATGCTTTGTGAATAGGGGTAATATAGAGATTATTTATGTTATATCATTCTTTTCTTGGACAAAATTTTTGGTTGTTTTTGGCAAGGGAAACAGTAAATTGCTGTGTATAATCTGCATTCTGAAGTCTATATTGTAGGTGACTAAGGTCCATAAAACTTCATCAGTAAATAGAAAACACTCATTACATTACATGACAATAAAAATAATGGTTTCTGTGAACCACAACTTTGAAATAATTTCAACATTTCCTCATTTCCCAACAAACTGCATTTCTGTGAAACTTCATACACACGCTCCTGCATATAAGAACTTTTCACAGGAGGTGACCTTAGTTAGTGAAATAATTACTTTAATTTTGTATGTAAAGGGAACACCTACTTGCAATGTTAATGTCATTGCAGGTAGAGGATTTGTATTGCATGGTAAAACTTTTCTATAATGTTTATTCTTCATGTTTTAAACAGTTTATAACATATATTGTTTTATGTGCTAATGTTAAAAACTTGTAGCCAGTCAGACTAATAAAGTTATGATAAGGTGATTTCTCATATTGCAATAAATGTACTTCAGACACAACACTTGGCGGCGTCTTTGATGCTTGCATTAATGAATTTCCTTGTTTTCTATTTGGTGACAGATTTTTCAAATACATCATGCTTGAATCAGAAACAGTTGTAGCAATCTTAATGCTGATTTACATTACAATCACCTACTTGATAATTCTACATGTAACTGCGGATTTTGGTTAGAAAACGCTGAACATTACTTTTTTTAGATGTTCTTTGTACTCTGATCAGTGGCGTATCTTATTTACAAACACTCGTGTATATCATCCTCTCGGTGCAAATAAACTACTCTTTGGAATCAACCATTTAAGTGCCGAAGACAATAAAAGGCTATTTCAACATGTTCACTGCTTTATCAAATCGACAAGAAGGTTCGAAAATGATTAATATGTGTTTAGATTTAAATTAAGATATTTTCAACAATGGCTCTCTGAGGTGTAAATCGGTGTTTGCGACGAGCTTATGGCGAGAAATATCAACGCAGGGTTTCTTTTTTTTTCCTCCTTCTCTCTTTTTCCTTAAATCAAATATTACTTCTTCATTGTATTTCATTATATTTTTCTTCTTCCTCTTTTTCATTTTAGAACTTCATTATAAAATAAAATATTCTTTTATTTCTTATACAAAGAATATAATGCTCATTTTGTTACTAGCAGTATGACATCTGGGAAGGGCCAACCCGCTAATGTTGTTAAAACTTGTGGGCCCCAACCCTTTTGCTTTTTTATGTAATCTATATATCCATGCATTTGTAACATTCATTACATTTAGTTCATTTTTTGTATGCATACCTTGTAAATTTGTATTGTATATTTGTATGGAAAGCAATAAAATATGATTAAACAGACTTTATAAGTCTAGAAAATCAAACTTAATAGGAGTGTTGGTGCTGATCGTGACTGGCAGATACCTCAGTCAATTCTTAGGCTTGTTCCTTAATCTAATTTTTGACATATTATTTTCAACATTTGTTTTACAACTCGCAAAGTTCCAACTGATTGGGGTAAAGGATTATAAACAAAATCCCTAAAACCTCTACGACCGCCCCTAGAAATCCGATGTGCTACCGTCGTATTAATTTGGCACCTACAATGTATAAATTATACTGTTCATTGTTAAACCAAAGAGTTTCGCTATGATTAGAGTGTAACGAAAAATTGGTTGATGAACAAAATGGTTTTAGGCGTAATCGCAGTACAGTAGATCATATTGATAAAAAGAAAAATAAGTAACTTTCACCGCGTTCATACATTAACTTAGTTGGTAGCCCGCCCGCTTAGCTCAGTAGGTAGTGCGTCGGTCTGCGGATCGCGGGGTCGTGAGCTCGATCCTCGGGCGGGGCGTATGTTCTCCGTGATTATTTGATAAACGACATTGTGTCTGAAATCATTAGTCTTCAACCTCTGAATTATGTGGGGAAGTTTGCAGTTACTTGCGGAGAACAGATTTGTACTGGTACAGAATTCAGTAACACTGGTTAGGATAACTGTCAGCCGTTACATGACGGAAATACTGTTGAAAAATGGCGTTAAACCCAAAACAAACAAAACAATAACATAGTTGTATCAAGTAATTTCTATGTTCAGGCTCATGCATGCAACCATTTCGCGCCAACGTTAACCCACGCACGTGGCGCACCGAGAAAGCGGAGTATCATCAAAGGTTAACAAAGTTTTGCTGCAAAAACAATTGTGTTCTCACTCAGTATAGATATACGTTATGCATTCGGACGTAAATGTACTTTTAATATTGAACTAATCCAAGTAAAGGGGTGCTATAGTTTACTGAATATATAGTTTATACATAAAAGGCACCAACCAGTTGGACGAAATAAACTTGTCACGTTGGCGCAGTAGGTCAGAGTGAACATCGCATGTAATTTATTAGGTGTAGGTGTGGGTTCGAAACCCGGAAAAGTAAGACTTTTCTGGTAACTATGTCCAACTTTTTTCACGAAAGAAGTTTTTAACGTTGATGATTCAACGAACGATTCAGAAACAGACACTGCCAGCGAATCTGACGATTAACCTTGTTTATTTGTGAATTTAATCTCTTTTTTATATATGAAGTAAATTTTTAGAAAAAAAGGGACAGGAAACGAATGGGAAAACTGATTTGTTTGTTTTGGGTTTAACGCCGTTTTAACAGTATTTCAGTCATGTAACGGGGGGCAGTTAACCTAGCCAGTGTTCCCGGATTATGTACCAGTAAAAACCTGTTCTCCGCAAATAACTGCCAACTTCCCCACATGAATTATCAGAGGAGGAGGACGAATGATTTCAGACACAATGTCTTTTATTAAATCGTCACGGAGAACATACGCCCCGCCCGAGGATAGAGCTCGCGACCCTGCGATTCTTAGACCAACGCTCTCCCTACTGAGCTAAGAGGATGGGCAAAATTTGAAAAAAGAAAAGAAAAATAATTCAAAAAAGTAAATATTGAAGTCCAGGCAATAAAATATGATAGTACGTTTTGAATTCTGATTCATTATACAATAAAGAGAAATTGTGTTGTGGTTCGAACCCACAGGTTGCGTGCACGCCATGTATCAGGGGCAATACACTGTGCAAGTCTTTGATCGCAACGCGGTTAATTTCTTACATTACATACCTATTTCCTATTACGTAAATCATCAGCCGTCATTATCCGAAAACCAGATCCACCTTAGTTAATGAACTCGCCCAAAGGTCATTTTTGAAGGTCAAAGTATATCTATAACATGTTCATCACGAAATAATAGGTTGTTGATATCGCGCGGATAAGGTAAATGTTTCTGAAGTATTATAGAGATAAATAGTTGATAAAGACAATAACGACAAAGCTACTATTTGAATGGTCTAGTAGTCGCAACTTGACCGCATGGCTGGCCTTCAGCTGATTATTCATATCGATTATTTCATTGTGAAGAAAAAAAAGGGTGATTATGGTAGCAATATATGGAATAAATATGTATGCAGTGCAGTATCAAAGTACTAGTATGTATACTCAATATTTGTCATAATTAGAACTTCGTGATTTCGGATGTCTGTAAAATATGGTATGAGGTAATGATTGTTAATTCTGTAGAAAATATATACAGCCGTTATATGTAAAATTCTGATGTCAATTGTAAAACTAACTGCTCCTAGCTTTGTATGAGTTAATGAGACACATTTTCGCGGAAAAATTAAAATCACGGAAGGTATCTGTGCTTGTTGATTGGTACTCGGAACATTTCCGCTATTTTGTGAAAAAACTAGCTGGATAGGCCTCCATTCCGTTTATAACCTGAAGTTCAGTAAGGACTTGCATGTAAATTGAGAAAGTCAATAATTTGGCATTGTTCTTGCAGCGGGATCATTGCAGGTTGACAAAAGGTGCAAAATTGATGATTTTGGCATGTTTTTGTTTTTAATGGATGGTGTAAAACTTTCGTTTTGATAACTTTCTTTATTTTTGTATGAGAATCCTGATCATGCCATTAATTTAAAGCACAAAACATGCACGCAATTTATAAAATGGCAACCCTGATTCTGCTCATAAGGGAAGTGCAAAACTGCGACTAGCTACATGTAGGACTGTCCATGCCCAAAATTTTCGAATCTAATTTAAGGTAATCTAACATTTCCTCCAGTGTATATTTACAACTATTCTTTTCATTTTTATCTCTTTTTAAATTTCTTTTCTTTACTATCATTTTTATTCACGGTTTATTTCAGTATACATGTATTGCAATTTCATAGATATTAATTCTAAAACGAACAGCAAATAACCTATATAGATCTACATGTAGAGCAAAATCCTTCTTGGGTTATTCTGCAATATACCACTCGCGTGCAATGACGTCATCGGATCCAGGTGCGTAGTACGGTCGTAAAAAGTAGTTACCATTTTTTTCTAACATTTTTGATACTAGTAGATCTCTATGTCGTGTTAGAATCGAAATAAGAAGTTTCCAAGTGTGATTTATCGTAGAATAACCCGAGTTTCTTGTTCTTATGCGAAACAATATATCACTCAGGCCTACGGCCTTCGTGATATACATGTATTCTAACGATATTAATTAAAACAACCTTTATTCATGATTCAGTTTCGATCGCTATAATTTCAGTACGAAACACATATTATCGTGAAGCCCGTGAATTTTGATTTTCACGTGCCCCTTTGTAATTTAAAACATATAAACCAGCAAATAAATAAAAATGAAAATAAAAAGAAAATGTTCTCACGTATGGGCTCGAACCAGCAATTTTCCGCATGAAAGTCATGTGTCGTAACCACTGAGCCATCGATACGAAAAACGAGTAGGTGCTTCACTTACAATACTAATGATGACATTTAGACACTTAACCAAAATTTACTTCGTGGCCGAGTGGTTAGGGCTGCTGCCTTTAAATCACTTGCCACTCATCGACATGAGTTCAAGCCTCACTCGGGCCGATGAATTCTTCATGTGAAGAAGCCATCCAGCTGGCTTACGGAAGGTCGGTGGTTCTGCCCAGGTGTCCGCTCGTGATGAAATAATGCACGGAGGGGCACCTGGGGGTCTTCCTCCACCATCAAAGCTGGAAAGTTGCCATATGACATATAATTGTGTCGGTCTTTACGGATCTTTAGAGAACATCTTTTTTTCCTACTCCTATTTTTCACGAAAGTTCTATCACAAATTAACGAAAAAATGAAAAGAAAATAGGGGTTATATAGTTCCTAGTGAAATGCCAGTTAGTTGTGGTCTGCTACCCAAAAAATGGCGCATATTTGCTCTCGTCCGCGCAATAAACACCTACTTCCGGTTTCGATCTGCAAAATTTGCCATGTGAGTTGTATGAACATGAAAACCGTCTCTTTTTATGCGGAATGTATTCTAGTAGTGAAAAATGGTGATTAAAGCTGTCGTTCTACACGAATTTTCGCAGAAATGGAAAAATCAGGATCTGTTTATTATGGACTTCTTTCGACTACACCAAGGAAGCACATTTTAGACCGAATTACTGACCTTATTCCTGTACAACAGACAAACCATTTTCGACTTTCAGGAAAAACAAACGAGAGGAATTAATGACAAAAGAAAGCACAAAGCATATTACGTTTTAGTACTGATTTTTTCTATATATAAATAATTAGGATGAACTGAACAGTTTTAGATTAAACAAAGAAATGTGTTCTTCGAAGGAACTCTCCAGGTCACGTGATTTTCCACATTTTGTTTAATTGTTCCAGAAATCCAACTGGCAATACAAAGTTGCTGAACGGTATCCAATGTCAAGGGTAGGGTTTCTTCTTGTACGTGACAAATGTAAAGTTGCTGGCAAATTCAATAGATCCGCACTGACATTCGGTAATTTCCGTAAAGTAACGTATTTTCCGTAAGAGATTTCGGCATTCTGCTGATGGTTGCTCGTATAAACTACGTAAGCAGCCGAATGATGCCGAAATAGCATTCGAAGAATACGGAATCGAGCGACAATTGCCGAATGTCATCACGTGTCTATTACCTTAATCACGCAGATGGCGCTACTTGTTAGAGAAGTACTTTGCATCAAGATACACTCATTTTGCCATTTTATTTTTAGCGTCACGTTTCTTAAACTATCATGGTCCAATGAATGTTTGTCTTATCATAACTACTGTTATTTTCTATTCCATTTTTATGATATAGTGTGTGTTCAGTTGTCAGTATTCGACAGCAGTTGAGTACGACAGCAAAAATAACAACAAATGCTTTCATTTTGTCGTTGAGGTTATAATAAAGGTATAACGCGTGTTTTCCCTGTTATAACATCTGCCGAGGGATTGGTAATTCTTTAAAAAAAAAGGAAAAAAAGAAAAAAAACAGACAAATCTCTGGTTACCAGCGTTTCCAGTAAATAAATTCTACAAGACAAAACATTTCAAATTCGTTAAATATGTTTTATGAAATAATGTAAATATAAAAGTAATATCGATGAAATTACATTTTATATAATTTTGAAAAAATGGTTTGAAGTGACTTAGATCCCGTGGAAACGTGCCGTGAAAGTCAGAAAACTTTCTACTTCACCTCCGTGTCACTGGCTTACTTAATAGGTTTTATTAGAAAAAAATATATTTGAGCCACGCCATGAGAAAACCAACATAGTGGATTTGCATCCGCGCAGTCTGGTCAGGATCCATGCTGTACGGTTACGGTTTTTCTAACTGCAAAATGCTTTGAAAGCGAACTGCATAGATTCTGACCTTGCAGACTGCGCGGATGCGCAGCCTGTTTTAGATCCATACTGGTCGCAAAGCCACTATGTTGGTGTTCTCATGGCGCGGCTCATTTTAAGAATATGTATATTACGTAAACAAACGAAAACGCCCGAAGATTTATTAGTGTCAGTCAATATTAATATATTGATGTAACAAGCTATGATATAAAATGCCCAACTATACAGAATGTTTTCAGAATTTATTTCCTGACATTTGCATGGCATAAAAAAATACCGTTCACATTTGGTTGGCACTGAGACGATAACAGTTTTTTATTTTTATTGTGTTTTTTTTTTGTTTCTTTACATGTGTGTAAAATGTATAAAATGACTCTCGGAGTATTAGTGAATGACTGCGTAATGCGTAAAGGAATTAACTACTGTAATAAAATAGTACTTAAAAAGAAATGCAGAATCCTATATGCCTGGGGTTTCAATTGATAAAATGATGTCTCACTAGCATCTTAGAGTTGTATTTTCAAACGTTACTAGTATCAGAGAAAAGGCGTGGAAACGAATCTCAATAAATGGGAACTTTAAAATTTATTCTTGACCGCAAGTCTCTTGAAACTACAGTATCTTTTTTAAAATTTTGTGTATTTGTGTGGAATATTATAAATTTATAACCCAAACTTGAATGTATTAATTGTTATTATGACGATATTGTAATCTTATTCATTTTCTTTGTTTGCTGCTGTGTATAAGATTGATATTAAGACACTCAGTGTGTACACTGCAAATACATGAACAATATTATGTATAAATAACTATTCTAACATAGTCATCGTTGACACATGGCATATAATAATCAGAGGACAACAAGATATTCTTAGGATAGCCTCACATTTTTGTGCAACCTCTCCAGGCATATGTATGTTTTTGACATCACGGAAAATGACATCACTCGACTTTTAGCTTATTTCAGGAAGTAAAGAAAATACAAGTAGACATTCCAGACTTCAAAACGAAAGTCGTCTAGATTCTATGGATTGGTCGATAGTTAGTGGCAACGCGCAGAGGTCATCCCGTTTTTTTTTTAAATTACGTTACAGCTGCGGAAAAGTTATTAAATGTACTAAAGAATCTGGCGGCGTTTTCGGGTCTGTATTTCACACCACCTCCTAATTAGTAGGACCGCGAACAATGCGAGAATGAGAAGGTACGACTTTAATGTCAAAGAAAAATCGTAGAGAAACAAACATTTTATAGATTTATGAACAAATAGTACATAATTTGAATGAAAACCATTACATCCGTTGGTAATGCAAACAAGCGCCGTAAACAAGACCGTAAAACTTCACTTCCAGCTCCGGTATTACATTGGTGGGCTTGTTTTACAAAGCGGCATACGCCACAGCCACTTTATTTCTCTCGTTTGCGCCGCCGGAGAACGCCGATTGCGCCGGTTCACAGAATGCGGTGAGATGCGGCGAGGTGTAGACAAATATGGCTGAAAACTCCTCATAAGGAAATTTTTAAGTAAGTTAGTAATTATTATTATAAATTAAAAAAAAAGTTGAGTAACATAACTTTAAATACTTTAAAAAAGATAAGAATGCACGTAATCTGTAATTACAGACAGCTGTCACAGCAGTAGCCGCCATTTTTTGTTTAACCGGATTGCTCGATTCACTCATCATATAGGTGTACGCCGGTCATGTGACCGGCTTACCCCGATACGCCAGCGGCGAATGCAAATCAAGTAGACCCATATAGAGCGTACCGAGCTGCGTGATCCGGCTATACTCAATTCTATCCGGTAAACAAACGCTCAAGGTCGCCCTTGAAAATGAAATTAAATAATGATAACAATTTCACAAGATTATTCGCGCTTAAAACCATGATTTATTGATATGTAAATTAGGCAAACTTGATTGACAGTGCCAAATCCATTTTTGTGAGTTTACTGCAATTGATCTGTTCGTAGAGATCGCTGATTGGCTTAGAATTTTGTTGTCGCGTGCTCTCGAGTCTTTATCGTTGGAAAATAATCTTTGACTGTATAGAAACCAAATAGGCCAAATTGCGCATTATAGGGATAGTATGAAGTGTGCTCAGCATTCATTTAAATTAATATAAAAATACATAGTGTGATATTTGTGGATTTAATTATGAACCAAACTTTAGTCATGGACGGAGTTAACCTCACTTTTGTGAGTAGTTCTTATCATCTTTATTTACGCATCGTTGTAGCTTAATTTGCATAAAAGGTATCTTTTGACCCGGCTTTTAAATGTTTCTGTGTACATGTATACCTGAACGAAAAATTACCAAAACAGAGATCTATTTATTTTTGTAAACGTTGAAGACATTAGCAACAAAATGGCCGATTCAAAGTAAGGAATGTATATTGTAACTGCATACTGCCAGTAACAATGACATACCTGAATGAAGTGTCATGCATATAGTGATGGATGCCGTACACTTTTTCTAAATATATAGAGTTACACAATACATTGTATAAAACAGTATCGACCGTTGTTATCAGCTAAATGTGCAAATACGTAATTATTACTTTACATTAAATCAAGTGAGCACGCATCCGCGCAGTCTGGTCAGAATCCATGCTGTTCGCTATCAGTTTCTCTAATTGCAATAGGCTTTGAAAGCGAACACCATCACCAAACTGCGCGGATGCGCAGGCTGGCCTGGATCCATCCTGGTCGCAAACCCACTATGTTGCTTTTGCCATGGCGCGGCTCATACAGTCTTTTGAAATACATGTAATAACGTTCATAATTGTCTAATTAGTCAAAAACAAAGAACAGAATAGAACAGAGCTTTGATATTTCCCCAAACTGTTTATGAGAACAATACGAATCAACATAAATTACATAGGTTCAGACTGAAAGCTAAATATCTTTCAAATATTGAAATATTCGACGACAGGACAAAAACAACTTCAAAAATATTTTTTAATTAAATAGTGGCCGAGTGGTTAAGGTCGCTGACTTCAAATCTGTTGCCCCTCATCGATGTGGGTTCGAGCCTCACTCGGAACCCTCACTCGGGGCGTTGAATTCTTCATGTGAGGAAGCCATTACGGAAGGTCGGTGGTTCTACCCAGGTGCCCGCTTGTGATGAAATAATGCACGGAGGGGTACCTGGGGTCTTCCTCCACCATTAAAGCCGGAAAGTCGCCATGTGACCTATCGTGTGTCGGTGCGACGTTAAATCCAACAAAAAATGCAATAGTGTAATTTGCAAGTTAGGCGCTCACTAAAAGCTGGTAAGAGGGGGGAGAGGATGTGTACATTTATTTAAAGCCCTGCTTCCCGGCTGTTCAAATTCTTTTGTGTGTATTCAACCCATGATTACAATAGGTAACAGTTAACGGCCACGTGCCACACTTTAGCACGCAAAACCACAAATATTTCATATGGAATTTTAT
Organism: Mercenaria mercenaria; assembly: GCF_021730395.1. Classification (NCBI taxonomy): domain Eukaryota; kingdom Metazoa; phylum Mollusca; class Bivalvia; order Venerida; family Veneridae; genus Mercenaria; species Mercenaria mercenaria. The sequence continues at coordinate 13,303,583 of NC_069376.1, read as the reverse complement.
ATAAAATAGACTCTATTTTAACAAGTGTCACTGTTCATAGTCAGGGATTTTATGCTTTTTCAGTTAAAAGGTTAAAAGGTAGGACGGGAGCAGGACTTTAACAAAAGACACAGCATAGTTTCTTTGATGTACAAAGAAAGGGTGAAATTAACAGACGCGCAATATCATGCCTATTTTAGAAATGAAATTCAAGCTTTAAAAAATTGGCACGCTTTTCATGAGTTTGCACGCACGGCAGGATTATCTCTTTAGTACGACCTACATTTTTTTGTCAGGGTTTTGTTCGTGGAAAGCATGAAAAATAGCCACCTTTACAGCTAAAGACTTTAGTTTCACGATCAATTTGATTTCATGATAAATTGTATAGTATGTACAAACACATATCTGAATGGCATATTTGATTTATGTATAATCAAGTAACTTAGACACTATATATAAGGAGACAGGATGAATCAGAGCTAATTGTTTAACAAAATGAATTAGGATCTCTATGATACACATACACCAATGCTGATCAGAAAAAAAAATCAGAAACATGATTCATAATACAATAGATTCTTTCTGTCTTTGATTTCTATGGAAAACCTTGGATCACGACCAGTTAACAAAACATGTGTGTGCGTGTTTTAGTAACATGTAATTTTTTTAATTTGTCAAATTACTCGGGCTTTTCTTCCCCATTGCCTGTCAAATACAGTATTGCTTAGTTTATTACTTTATTTTATCACGTTTTAAAGAGTAAACATCTAGGCATGAAAGTTAAACAAAAGTAACGTTATATGGACAAGAAAAATCAGTCAAAATGGGAATACATGTATCATCACAAAAGTTTCGTTTTTCTCGAGGAAAACTATTATGTATACATGTGTTTGTGGGAAAGCTCGTTTATGAAATAATTCTCAGATTTTAATGTTTGGCGGGATTTCAAAAAGTTTAAAAGAAAAGAAATTTATTTAAATGTTTTCATTTTCTGTTACATGACAACACGAATTTCGCAATATCAGAAGCTAACATAATGTTTTGGATTTTTTTACAGAAACGTTTTATATCTTTACATGAAAAAAACTTCTATATGAATCTATAAAACATGATTTATATCAAAAAACTGGCTACATATTTTGTTGCTGTCTATGGAGTAACATGCGACCTTATTTTCCGTGTATTACGGTTACTTAAAGCAAAATTTTAGATCAATGCAAAATCCATAACAAAGAATTATTGACTTAGGTCATGAATGACACGACTTTAGCTAATGTAAGGGAGGCAATCCAGTTTGAAGAGAATTGCTTTAACACAGTCAGCAATGAAGGGAGAGAATTCTTGCAAATTCTCGTTAAAAGCTGACCATGATACGTTAGTTTACCGTAAGAACATAACGTTACGCTAAAACTAAAATGGAACTTTGTTATTGTGCGTAACGCAAAACTATAAAAATAATTTCCCGCGCTTTGTGTTTATTCTCTACAACAAGAAAGAGTGCTACGTAAGAATTTCTACCTGTTACTTGTAAAATACGGTATTCAAGAAAAATAATCTGCCAGAATAAAATACTAACATGTATATGATATGCAAGAAAAAATATCAGTCATGTGTTTACGAATCGGAAAGAAATATCCGTCCCTCGGCTACCTGCGCATGGGCGGTAATTCGGCAAGCCTCATTACCGCCCAATGCGCAGGTGCCCTCGGGACGGATATTTCTATTCGATTCGTAAACACATGACAGATATTATTATTATGTCCTCACGCCCTGTTTTAATACGTCATTTAAAGCACGAGAGTCATCTTACACCCCGGGGTGTAAGATGGATTTTTCCAGCACCGGTAAAAATACCGGAAATCCCCGTCTGGTATGCAGGAAAAACTGGTCCATAGATTTAAAAACAAAACAAAACTAAAAATATCTTATAAATTGAATTTATTATTTATAATTAGAGGTCACCGACTTCGTTTTCACAGTATTGTCATAAATTTTCCCTTACCACCATTTTCTCGTGCATTTTTTCTGACATAAAATATCATAAGAAAATCTTTTGATAAATTAATGAAATATACTTCTACAAAATAAATGTAAGCCCAAAGCGACAATGACTGCATGCGAGTTTGTTAAGTGGTAAGTTTGAGGCTGACCCTTCCCGATTAATTAAGTTGTAGCCATGAATCTTAGCATGTGTTGTTCCAAAATCCGTCCTCTACGAAAGTAACGTTTCTTGCATAAATTGGGAGCATAAATTTACTGGTCCATAGGTTTAAAAAAAAACAACAACACAATTACTTTTAACGCTTTTCTCAGCAAAATAACGAAACGAAGTACTTGACTACCGACTTCGTTTTCAAGGTACGAAGTCGCGAAAAAGCCTCAAGTGGCACTATGGACGGCGTTTGACGTTGCGCATTTTCCCGCTTTTTTCTGACGTTACGCAAACGTCTAATCACTAAAAGGGCGTATGCTGTTTGCAAATATATATTTAGGCATTCTGTTCTTAAAAAATCTAATACAATCTGAAACATACTTTCATTCTTATATTTCCAAATCATTATATTTCATACTTGTCTTATCATGTAAATATATGTGGTATTTTAAAGTTACCTACTTAGATTGTACAATCGCGTGACAAAGTATAAATAAGCAAGTGCATATGCAAATATTCAGTCAAAAATAATCTGAATTTTATTGTATCCCGTGGTAAAAGAAAGCCGTATATTTTTTTTCGGTTGAAATGTTAGGACATATTTCAAGAAGATGTGTTGTTAAGTATAATTTAAGGTGCAACTGGCGGTAAATGATTTGTTGTGCACACAGAATGTAACAATATCAAATATTTCTTTTTATGTGCCCCCATCCAAGTTATGTATGGGTGGGGCAATTAGTGTTCCCCTTGCCCGCCCATCAGTCCGAATTAATGTCGGGCATATCTCAGAAAGTATTGACCCAGAGTCAACAAACCTCAGATGATTGTTATTAGTATTTCCATTTGAGTATAATTATAATGTTTTAATTTGATCTCACAGTCAGACCAGTGTTATGGCCCTTGACGTAGTCGAAAATATACATAGAATTTTTTGTCGCGTGTATCTCATTAAGTGCTTCAAGATTTTTGTTGCATATATCTTAAAAATAATAGAGACATGAAACCATGTAGGAATAATATGCAGCATGTGAAGTTGTAACATATTCGGGGTCGAGCGACCGCCAAATACTTGTTTTTGCTCTTATTTATCTTTTGGAACTACTGCATCAGTGATATAGAAAGATTTAACCACTCAGACTAAAGTTTTCATTTTTGAACATTGGACAAATGGACGTTTGTTACTTGTTGAGATGTCATGCTTCTCACGGAACGGCCCATGAATTGATTAATTCGTAGCAAATACCAGCCAATAGTGGTCTGCTACCCTACAAATGAGGCGATGTACGCGTGTCCTCGCAATAATCTTTGCTAACGTTGGAGTATGATCATTAACCATTGCATTTTACACAGAATGCAATATGGTGAGGAAAAGTGTGATCGAAGCACCAGTTCCGCAAAAAGTCACAAAATGGAAAAATCAGGATCTCTTTACTATGGAATTCTTTCTACTACCAGTAAAGCACCTTTTTTGATCGAGTAACTGTCTTATTCCTTTACAAATCCTTATATCATGGGGTTACTTTTTGTAAATGGAACTTCTTAAATATCCATCTTCGTTTGCAACTATAATGATGAACTGTTACCCGTACTGATTTGCTAAGATTTTTGTCATTTTGATAGCCTAAAGGTTAATAAGTATGGTTAGAGCAAGTCTGAATGATTAATACACACAGTTTGTTTGATAAGCCCTGCACAAAAGGATAGATTTTGTACCCCTACCATTTGTGCCATTTGTTTTAATTGTATGTTCCAGAAAGGCGACTTTTATTAATCTAACTTTCTTCTGTCCGTCTTTTCGCCTGTCTCCAGAATGCTCCGGCGCAGGAAAATCAAAGTTAATAGGAGTGCTAGTGTTGATCGTGACTGGCAGATACCTCAGTCGATTCTTAGGCTTGTTCCTTAATCTCATTTTTACATAATTTTTTCAACATTTGTTTTACAACTGGCAAAGTTCCAACTGATTGGGGTAAAGGGATTATAAACCCAATCCCTAAACCCTATCGTATTAATTTGGCACCTACAATGTGTATAAATTATACTGTTCAGTGTTAAACCAAAAAGTTTTGCTATGGTTAGAGTGTAATGAAAAATTGGTTAATGAACAAAATTGTTTTTGGCGTAACCGCAGTACAGTAGATCATATTTCCTTTTAAACATCAATAATTGAAACAAGATTAAATAGAAAATAAGTAATTTTCACCGCGTTCATAGATTAATATGGTAGCCCGCCCGCTTAGGATCGCCGGGTCATGAGTTTGATCCTCGGGCGGGGCGTATGTTCTCCGTGACTATTTGATAAACGACATTGCGTCTGAAATCATTAGTCTTCAACCTCTGATTCATGTGAGGAAGTTTGCACTTACATGCGTCGAACAGATTTGTACTGGTACAGAATCCAGGAACACTAGTTAGAATAACTGTCAGCCGTTACATGACTGTAATACTGTTGAAAAACGGCGTTAAACCCAAAACAAACAAACCAATAACATAATTGTATCAAGTGATTTCTAAGTTCAGGCTCATGCATGCAACAATTTCGCGCCAACGTTCACCCACGCCCGTGGCGCACCGAGCAAGTGGAGTATTATCCAAGGTTAACAAAGTTTTGCTGCAAAAACAATTGTGTTCTCACTCTCAGTAACATGTTCATCACGAAATAATAGGTTGTTGATATCGCTCGGATAAGGTAAATGTTTCTGAAGTATTATAGAGATAAAAAGTTGATAAAGACAATATCGGCAAAGCTTAACAGGGCCTGCAAATGCAATGTAAGGGGAATAAGTCTGTTTGGTTTAGAGCTATTTGATGGTCTAGTAGTCGCAACTTGACCGCAATAATTGACCTTCAGCTGATTATTCATATCGATTATTTCATTGAAGAAATAAAGGGTGATTAGGGTAGCAATATGTATGGAGTGCAGTATCAAAATATGTATACTCAATTTGATCTTAAAACTTTCCAATATACTAATTCATATTTACACAATTTTATATTTCCACGTACACTCCTTTTTCAATAAAGGCTGTGCCTTATTATGTTAATATAATACATAACTTAAAGTCAACCATCGGGGGCAAGTTGCGTCCCGCTGTAGTTAATGGTATTAGTATTGTTGAAAATAGATACGATACATTAGTTTGGGTGAAACTAGATAAAAACATTTTTCATATAGCAGATGATATTTATATTTACGGTGTATACCTCTGGGCTGAGCACTCACCCGCATATAATACATTAAACGTGATTTATTTGAATGTAATGGAAAATGAATGTAAAACCATTTCGGAAACCAGGTACAGTGAATCTTATTGGCGACTTTAATAGCAGAGTGGGATAAAAAACGACTTTTATTTAATTGTGATCGAAAAAGCCAGTCCAATTGAAGATGATACTTAGTTTCCCTGACACGTATATGGTACGGGCCGCCTTAGATAAAACCTGTAATAATTTGGAGTGAAATTAAAATAGACTTCAGTGGTCGCTCTAGTAACTGCGATTAGTTAGTGGCGGTAGATTAGGTAAATGATTTTAACGTTGGTAACTATACATATGTTGGCGCATACGGCGTCCAGTTAATTGATTATCTATTCATCTGCAAGAAAGACCATTTTCAGAGATAAGTTCATTTAATATACAATCTGTAAACGAATGGAGTGATCATGCTCCCGTTTGGGGGTTTTTCATTTGTATTCCAATTATTGTATAACTGTTTTTAACCTGATAGACTGGACTTAAATACAAATGGAATGACACCTTAAAGGAACAATATTCAACGCATCTGATACGCTAAACTCCAATATTTAAATCGAATTACTTTTCGCCTAACTACTCAATATTGAATCGAATTACTTTTTGACATTGACATGACGACCGATTATCAGTAAATAAAGTTTTAGATGATTTTTACTAGTGAAATTAGAGATGTTTGCAGACCCTCTGTTTTCTAAGCCCAATCACGACAAAAAACAGGTCTCGTTTTTGGATCGTAATTATTCAAATGATGTCAGACTTCTGTTCGACGCTGATTGTAGATCAGCAAAACACAAATACTTATTTAAATGCAGTTAAGAGCATTTAATAGCTTGTAAAAATACTGATAGTAAGAAAATTTCTGTAATAATAAAAAAAGATATAAAAGAGTTTGGTTCGGAAGAAAAAGAAAATTATTAAAAACGCAAATATTCCTTACAATTGAGAGATTAAGTTTTGTAAACCCAAACAATTTTGGAGCCATTTTAAGAAAAAGAAATCTGGTATGCCCCAAATGACATATCGTTGACGTAAATTTATGAAATATTTTGAAAATTTGTCAAATAGAATATTTCAGTCTCAAAATGTGAAAGAATCAAAAAGATTTTGCAATGACATGAATTTAATTTACTATGATTGCCCAGTTCGAAGAAAACAACGAGCTAAATAACATGTGAGAGATATCAAAAGGCTGCGTAAAGTCCCTTAAGTCCAATAAAGCTCTAATGCTCAGATTTTCTTTTGAATGAATACTTTACAGAACAAAGATTTTTATGTTTCCCATCTTTGTGATATTTTTCATGCAATATTAAATCAGGTTTTTTCCAGAGAAATGGACCGAGGGTATAATTGTGCCGGTAATTAAAAAAGGTGATCCAAACTTTGCAAGTAATTAGAGGGGGATAACCTATAAGCAGTTATCTAAACTTTTACTACAATATTTAATAAAGAATTGAAACTTTTTGTGACAAATATACAGTATTCTGATAGCCAGTTTTGGTTTTCATAAAGGGTAAATCGACCGTGGACGCAATTTATTAATTTTACAGTCTGTACACAGCATACATCAATAACATTTAGACGTTGTATGTTGGATTTATTGATCTTAAGTCATGTTATGACAGCATATGTAAAATTCATTATGCTAAAAATGTATAAAGCGGTATCCAAGGTAGAATGTTTACGAATTATTAAGGGATATGTATGATAAAGTAAACATCATGTGTTAGATGTTCACCACAATTCTGATTATTTCCATTGCTAGGCTATGAGAACAAGGGGAGGTAATTTTCGCCGATCTGTTTTTCTCTCTTTCGTTGAAGATATAGAGTTGTATTTACAAAAGATAATTTTAATTCCTGCTTTATTGAAAGATGATATTGTATTGATTTTGTTGCTTTTTGCTGATGGTATGGCGATTTTAGGTAAATCGCCAGAGATATACCAAACACCTTTTTACTATAACATCTTGCAATTACTGGGCCTTGAAGTAAACACTTTGAAACAAAAATCGTTGTCCTTTTAGGAAAAGAGGTAGAACGTCTGAACGAGAAAGTGGCTATATAATGGCAATCCTATGAAGTTGTAGATAAAATTTACTATCATGGTACTGTTTTAACTATACTGGTAATTTGCTCAAATATAGAGCATTTGATTGCAAGGCTTTTAAAGCTCTTAATTTACTAACGATAATTGGGTTTTGGGACTGAGGTAGCCTAAGTTATTTATTCCAGTTGTTTGACCCCCTCATTTAAAGGATCTATTTTATATACTCTTCAGAGGTATCGGGGCCTATACGAAATCTAAGGAAATTGAAACGTATTCACATGAAATTTTGCAAAACGAATTTAATGTTAGAACCATGTACATGTAATGCAAGTATATATGGCGCGAGTTGGGACGATATCCCCTATATATAAACAATATGTTAGAATAATCAAATATTGGTGTAAATTAGGATAAATACAGACAATAAATACTGCAATCTATATATGAGCAAATGTGTCTGATTGTCCAAAAGGCTGAATAATTGGATTGTTAAGAATATGTTTAGATAAGTATGGTCTAACACATATTTAACTAACTGGGGAATAGAATAGACTACTCTAACTAATTCCAGAAATGTTTAAACGTAGAGTTAGAGATAATATATACAGGTGTATTGGCTAGGCAACGGTTTTCGTAGAAAATAGTTTCAGTCTTAGATATGTATAAACATTGTAAACAATAAAAAGACGATAGCATATGAATATTACCTCGATGTAAATGCCTAAAAGTCTTAGATTCAATATTACAAGAATCAGAGTACCCACACCTCATAGATTCCAAACAACCGTAAGATATGGCGGCCAAAACAGAATACCACGTAAACGAAAGATACTGTGTATGTAGAACATTAGATATTGAAGACGAATAAATATCATTTCATCTTAATAGCAAGTGTTATAATGATATAAGAAAGAAATCTCCTTAAGAATAATACTACAATAGACATGCAATGATGAATATTTAAATTGAAATAAGAAATACTATATTAATGCAATGGTTAATTGTAGCTTTGTGCCTAATATAATAATGAAGTATGAATGTACGATAATCTTTTGCCGATTCGTCAACCTGGGAACCTACACCTACGGTGGACACCGCCGTGGGTAGAGGGCAGCTCAGTAATGCTCACTGGGCACCACAAGGGAGGTGCTCATGAGGATGGGACTAAATGTGACCTTTCCTGCGCATGACACATCGCGATATGGGCGGTGCCTACTGGTTCGTTACATACACTTTTCTCAATTCATTTGTCAATTTTGCATTTTGATCCAATATTGTTATTCATGATTGATATAACCTTTGGCAATATACTTTTGCTTTGTACTTCTCAAATGTATACGGTTAACCTGTCATATATATTTGGGTACAGGCTACAATTGATTCGAACCAGTGTTAAGATACCTTTTATGATGTCGGTTGCATTATTCATCCTCAACTACATGTTAACTTACACTTTCACACGTGATACCATGTTTAATTGTATATTATATATATGTATATGATGATGTACTATGTACGAGTCAAAATAAAATGTCTGTTCTGTTCTGTTCTGTTCTGTTCTGTTATGTAGCTTGCTCTTATGAGCCGAGGTCACTTTGAATTTTGGCCCCGCCGAACTTCGTGATTTCGAATGTCTGTAAAGTATGGTGAGTGGTAATTATTGTTAATTCTTTAGAAAATTTATACAGCCGTTATATGTAAAATTCTAATGTCAGTTGTAAAACTAACTGCTCCTAGCTCTGTATCAATCAATGAGACACATTTTCGCGGAAAAATTCAATTCGAATTTTTATTCACGGTTTATTTCAGTATACGTGTATTACAATTTCATAGATATTAATTAAAACAAGTTTTATTCATGATTCAGTTTCGATCGCTATAATTTCAGTACGAAACACATGTTATCGTGAAGCCCGTAAATTTTGATTTTCACGTGTCCCTCTGTAATTTTAAACATATAAACTAGTAAACTAATAAAAAATAAAATATAAAGAACATGTTCTTACTTATGGGCTCGAACCAGCAATTTCCCGCATAAAAGTCATGTGTTGTAACCACTGAGCCATCGATACAAACAAAGAGTAGGGGTTTCACTTACAATACTAATAATGACATTTAGACACTTAACCAAAATTTACTTCGCGGCCGAGTGGTTAAGGTCGATGACTTCAAATCACTTGCCCATCATCGATATGGGTTCAAGCCTCACTCGGGCCGATGAATTATTCATGTGAGAAAGCCATCCAGCTGGCTTACGGAAGGTCGATGGTTCTATCCAGGTGTCCGCTCGTGATAAAATAATGCACGTAGGGGCACCTGGGGGTCTTCCTCCACCATCAAAGCTGGAAAGTCGCCATATGACATATAATTGTGTCGGTGCGACGTTAAATCCAGCAAAAGAAATAAATAAATGTACTGATAGCACCGAAGTTGGGCTAAATGTTATAATATCGAACGCACAGAGCGCATAATATATGCACATTTGACAGGTTAAAAATAGCACAATACAATGTCATGCCTTCTGTTGCCTTTACATATGTAAGGGTTTCACCTGACGGGAATAACTTTTATTACACCGTCTTTTGACTTTGGAACATGGTGGGGGTAAGAGTGAGGTTAGGTGCCCCATAAACCGGTTTAAACTCCCCAGGAATGGTTTTGTCACTCACCGTTCTAAGGCGGTGCTCCACTGTGTTCCTGTATTTGTTTGTTTTCTCCTTCATTTGTCCTTGTTCGTGTGTGTGTAGTGTGCGAGTGTTGTTCGTGTGTGCCTTTCTGAGGCTGCGTTTTTGGAACGTGGCTTTACCTGTTGGAAATTCTTCCTTGTTTAATAATGCAAGATGATGGATAAATTACCACAGAAAGTCAGTTACCGCGGATCATGGTAACTGATAATTTTTAGAATATAGCTGGATTCAAGGTAATAGAAAGTGAAAGTTTAATTTGTAATACCTATTTTTCCGTTTCTGTTGATAAGTTCAACTTGGTTATTATACACAAACACTGAAATATAAAACGGTTCATGTTTCAGTAGATAACAGTGATATTTTGAACCAAATTAATGTTACCATTGGAACAAACATCGTGGGCACTGAGTCACACCTTATGATGTCAGAACGTGCTAAAGCGTTTACTTGTATGTCAGAAAACTTGGAAATTATTTTCTAGTCAACTCAAGTCAGAGAAACATTAAGCAGAAAAGGAACAGAACGAATTTCCATTCCCAACCGAGCACCACTGCATGGAAGATGGTAGGAGTGAATAATAAATTCCACAAAAATAGCGCTGAATAAAGTTCTAGGATGCTCCCTCATCACCATGGAAACTACTTAAACCGTTAAACGGTCGTCACGGAGAGCGAAATTTTGCTTAGCAACAGACTGCTAACTAAGGTGTCATTAAGCGTTGAAGACGTGGACCCATTGACGCCGTCATCTCTTGTCTGCGGCCAGATACTTACGTCACTTTCGTATAACACCACTACCTTCGACTTTGAAAACCCATCAAGACTTGACGAACATTCTGCAGCAATTACGACCCATGCTTCTTGACCATTTCTGGAAACGATGGAAAAAAGAGTAACAACACTGCGTGAAACTCATTATTTTAACTGATTAATATCAGTATTTCACTGAAAAGCATGAAATAAAAACGTAAAATTCTAAATTAATCTAAGTTACCATTATGTCTTTGTAATAATGAAGAGTAAGTACATTGTAGTAGATTTTCTTCAGATTTTAACACTGCAACCCAAAAATGCTCCGAGAAAAAACAACAACAACGAAATGATATAATATGAATTAAGGCACTGCCTAGCATAGGGATTTATCTTTTATATATCTACTTACGAAGAAATATTCAACACTCAAAAGAAAGTGAAACTTCGCTCTAAACAGTGAAGTTTACATTTAGTGTCATCATACCTTTAACAGCGAATATCATACTTTGCAAAATTTATGGGAAGCCGTTTTGTACATAAAGGCTGATCACTACCAAATAGAATGTAAGCCTCCGCAGGTCTAGTCACAAGTAGTCCAAATATAAATAGTACTAATCTTTTTTCCTTTCCTAGTGCATTTTCTCAGCAGCAACGTGCTTACTTTTACCCTACCGCGTTTCAGTATGTATCACTTTGCATTCTAATGAAATCGGCATGTTCCTATCGCATGCTAGATAAAAATGGCGGCGTACGAATTTAATGTCACGAAAAGAGAAATTGAAAGAAGCGAAAAGTAGTAAATTCAGCGGGTTGTATTTAACGAACTGTAGTTTTCTTATATAAAAGTTAACACCCCCTTTTCTTTTTGTTTTTCTAAAGTAGCGATCTAGTTCTTTATGGGAATATAAGTCTCTGAAAATCTGATATGCTAGAAAATGTCGAAACACCGTTATGAAGTGAGTGGATTTTATATGAAATAAAGAACAGCTGGATTTAGTGGTGTTCAGCCTATAAGGGACACCACATGTTATTTTCTGAAACCACTCGAAAATGAATGGAAATGCCATTAATCTATTCTTTATGATGTAAAACGGTAACAAATGGCTGAAAACGCTTAAATTTCTTGTGTTTTTGGAATTTAGATCGAATTTTCGACCAGGAGGCACTATTTTGGTTCGTTTTAGGACCTAGTAAATGTCTTTTCTCGCATTTTAGCACTTCAGTTGTCTAAATAATATTGAAATTAGCATGTTTCTGAATGAAAATGACAAACATCGTAACGATTAAATGGATGTTAAATGTAAATTCCACGAATAAGGTAAAATTAATTGAAATATTGCTTGCACAGGGCTAAATTTTGCATATTTTTGGGGATGGGGGTGACCTGTAATGAATTGTCATTTCTCTATATTTTCTCAATATTTTGCACCAAAACAAAGCAGAATCATTGTGAAATAGGTGTACTTTGAGAATGAATGCAAATTCATGGAAAAATCAAACAAAAATTTTCTCTTATAAGGGACACCACATGTTATTTTCTGAAACCACTCGAAAATGAATGGAAATGCCATTAATCTATTCTTTATGATGTAAAACGGTAACAAATGGCTGAAAACGCTTAAATTTCTTGTGTTTTTGGAATTTAGATCGAATTTTCGACCAGGAGGCACTATTTTGGTTCGTTTTAGGACTTAGTAAATGTCTTTTCTCGCATTTTAGCACTTCAGTTGTCTAAATAATATTGAAATTAGCATGTTTCTGAATGAAAATGACAAACATCGTAACGATTAAATGGATGTTAAATGTAAATTCCACGAATAAGGTAAAATTAATTGAAATATTGCTTGCACAGGGCTAAATTTTGCATATTTTTGGGGATGGGGGTGACCTGTAATGAATTGTCATTTCTCTATATTTTCTCAATATTTTGCACCAAAACAAAGCAGAATCATTGTGAAATAGGTGTACTTTGAGAATGAATGCAAATTCATGGAAAAATCAAACAAAAATTTTCTCTTATAGGCTGATCACTACCAAATAGAATGTAAGCCTCCGCAGGTCTAGTCACAAGTAGTCCAAATATAAATAGTACTAATCTTTTTTCCTTTCCTAGTGCATTTTCTCAGCAGCAACGTGCTTACTTTTACCCTACCGCGTTTCAGTATGTATCACTTTGCATTCTAATGAAATCGGCATGTTCCTATCGCATGCTAGATAAAAATGGCGGCGTAAGAATTTAATGTCACGAAAAGAGAAATTGAAAGAAGCGAAAAGTAGTAAATTCAGCGGGTTGTATTTAACGAACTGTAGTTTTCTTATATAAAAGTTAACACCCCCTTTTCTTTTTGTTTTTCTAAAGTAGCGATCTAGTTCTTTATGGGAATATAAGTCTCTGAAAATCTGATATGCTAGAAAATGTCGAAACACCGTTATGAAGTGAGTGGATTTTATATGAAATAAAGAACAGCTGGATTTAGTGGTGTTCAGCCTAAACCGGAACCGGAAAACATCGAAAAAATTGTCTCAGTATATGCAGACAACAAAGACGAATAACTACATACGGACGTTACCGTCTCGGGGATTTTCATCCTCGGCGCTTCGCGCCGTGGATAAATCCCCTATTAACCGATTGCTTTTTGAAATAAAAAAAACATGAATTTAAAAAATGTGTAGCTTTTGAAGGATATGATCAAAATGTTTGTTAAAACGTTCGTTTTATGCATCAAAGAAATGTCTACATCAGGTCCTTTTTTTCGTAAATATCTTTTATCAGATATAAACATGCGGATGTGTTTTAATTCTACGGAGGAAAGTGTGTTTAAACATGTTTAAGTTTTTTTTATGCTTTCCTGCAAAACAGCTGATATATACAGCGAATTCTTCCAAGGAATCCTTTTTCCATAAGAATTTTTTCTTATCAAATTTCACACCATTTTCATCTCTATTTTCACGAAAGATGTAATTCCAAACATATTGGCAAGATTCATTGTGAAATTTCGAGATTTTAGAGAAATATATAGATATTTAATAGAAGCCACCCACTACCTATTTACAGGGCTAAATTTTGGTCCTATGGTCCTATATCGTATATTTTGGTAAACGTTTCATTTGTTTACATTATTTTTCACTGGGATTCTGAAATATCATTCATCATTCCGTCATGAATAAGACCCAGAAGGATGCATTTTGTGCATTTTCTGACATTTTGGAGATAAAATTTTGGCTTTTCAATCCCAGAAGTCGCTGCTGAAATAGGCGCATCTACTCAAAATTTAGTTAAAATTCAATTTTTTTTCAAATTTCTTTATTATTGTGCATTGGAAACACCCTTTGATATCATATAGAACCTATCTATGACTATAAAGACTAACTGCGATGTGTTTCAAGAAAAGTCTTATTTTTAGCTTTTATAGGTTAAAGGTCGGTTATTCATATCCTTCTTTGTTTCATATAAAAAACGACAACTTCAGGTCGTCTTTACGTATCTTTAGAGAACATCTTTTTTTCCTACTCCTATTTTTCACGAAAGTTCTGTCACAAATTAACGAAAAAATGAAAAGAAAATAGGGGGTTATGTAGTTCCTAGTGAAATGCCAGATAGTTGTGGTCTGCTACCCTAAAAATGGCGCATATTTGCCCTCGTCCGCGCAATAAACACCTACTTCCGGTTTCGATCTGCAAAATTTGCCATGTGGGGTGTATGAACATGAAAACCGTCTCATTTTATGCAGAATGTATTCTAGTAGTGAAAAATGGTGATAAAGCTGTCGTTCTACACGAATTTTCGCAAAAATGGAAAAATCAGGATCTATTTATTATGGACTTCTTTCGACTACACCAAGGAAGCACATTTTAGACCGAATTACTGACCTTTATCCTGTACAACAGACAAACCACTTTCGATTTTCAGGAAAAACAAACGAGAGGAATTAAAAGCATATTACGTTTTAGTATTGATTTTTCTATATATAAATAATTAGGATAACTGAACAGTTTTAGACTGAACAAAGAAATGTGTTCTTTTGAAGGAACTCTCCAGGTCACGTGATTTTCCACATTTTGTTATATTGTTCCAGAAATCCAACTGGCAAGACAAACTTGCTGAACGGTATCCAATGTCAAGGGTACGGCCTGTTCTTGTACGTGACAAATGTAAAGTTGCTGGCAAATTCAATAGATCCGCACTGACATTCGGTAATTTCCGTAAAGTAACGTATTTTCCGTAAGAGATTTCGGCATTTTGCTGATGGTTGCTCGTATAAACTACGTAAGCAGTCGAATGATGCCGAAATAGCATTCGGAGAGATCGGAATCGAGCGACAATTGCCGAATGTCATCACGTGTCTATTACCTTAATCACGCAGATGGCGCTACTTGCTAGAGAAGTACTTTGCAACAAGATACACTCATTTTGCCATTTTATTTTAGCGTGACGTTTCTTAAACTATCATAGTCCAATGAATGTTTGTCTTATTATAACTACTTTTATTTTTTATTTCATTTTCATGATATAGTGTGTGTTCAGTTGTCAGTGTTTGACAGCAGTTGAGTCCGACAGCAAAAGTAACAACAAATGCTTTCATTTTGTCGTTGAGGTTATAATAAAGGGATAACGCATGTTTTTCCTGTTATAACATCTGCCGAGGGATTGTAATTGCCTAACCCGATAAAGCTTTGAAAACTAACAAATCTCTTGTTACCAGCGTTTCCGGAAAATAAATTTTACAAGAGAAAACATTTCAAATTCGTGAAATATGTTATATGAAATAATGTAAGAATAAAAGTAATGTCGACGAAATTACATTTTAAAGAATTTTGAAAAAATGGTCTGAAGTTACTTCGAACCTGTAGTAACGTATGTGAAAGTCATAAAAACTGTCTACTTCACCACTGTGTCATTGGCTTCCTTAGTAGATTTTATTAGAAAATAAGATATGTTTGAGCCACACCATGAGAAAACCAGCATAGTAGCTTTGCATCCGCGCAGTCTGGTCATGATCCATGCTGTTCGCTTACGTTTTTTCTAATTGCAAAATGCTTTGAAAGCGAACAGCATTGATCCTGACCAGACTGCGCGGATGCGCATGCTGTTTTGGATCCATGCTGGTCGCAAAACTACTATGTTTGTTTTCTCATGGCGCGGCTCATTTTTAGAATGTGAATATTGCGTAAACAAACGAAAACACCCGAAAATATTGGAGAAAATTTATAAGTGCCAGTCAATATCAACTGTAATTATGAAGATATTTTAATCTTATTCATTTTCTTTGTTTGCTGCTGTGTATAAGATTAATATTAAGATTTTTTTATTTAAAACACTCAGTGTGTACACTGCAAATATATAAACAATATTTTATACAAATAATTCATTCTAACATAGTCATCGATGATACATGGCATAAAATAATCAGAGGACAACAAGATATCCTTGGGATAGCCTCACAATTGTATGCAATCTATCCA
This sequence comes from Mercenaria mercenaria, assembly GCF_021730395.1. NCBI lineage: Eukaryota > Metazoa > Mollusca > Bivalvia > Venerida > Veneridae > Mercenaria > Mercenaria mercenaria. Next base: position 13,287,252 of record NC_069376.1, on the reverse strand, counting down.
GGCATATGTATGTTTTTGACATCAAAGAAAATGACATCACTCGACCTTCAGCTATTTCCGGAAGTAAAGAAAATGCCAAACTTAAAAACTAAAGTCGCCTATGGATTGGTCGATAGTTAGGGGCCACGCGCAAGGGTCATCCCGTCAATATGTATGGTATACGGAAGCATAAAAGGGCCATCAGACGCTAATGCGATTGATTACGTTACAGCTGCGGAAAGGTTATTAATTAAATGTATTTAAGAATCTGGTGGCGTTTACGGATCTATATTTCACACCACCTCCTTATTAGGATTACCGCGAACAATGCGAGAACGAGAAGGTACAACTTCAATGTCAAAGAAACATCATAGAGAAACAAACAGTTGATAGATTTATGAACAGTTAGTACATAATTTGAATGAAGAAGATTACCCACTTCGATAATGCAAACAAGCGCCGTAAACAAGTCCGTAAAACTCCACTTCCGGTATTACATATAGAGCGTACCGAGCTGCGTGATCCGGCTATACTCAATTCTATCCGGGAATAAGGTCGTTTTGATGAAATGTTTTGTATTAAAAAATCATGTTATGATGTATTGAAAAATGAAATAAAAATACAAGGTCACCAGGTTTGTTTCAATTTATATTGCCCCTAGATATGGTGCTATTTTAAACATTTTTCAAAATTTCGGAAATCCTAAAATATATTTCAGTAAAGTACAATAATCAGCATTTATAAACCCAGTAATCAAAATAACAAGAAACTTCTATGTCCTACCTAATATCTTATTAACAATGATTATAATCAGATGATTACAAATGTTGTTACAATACCTTACCGAAAATAAAATGTTAAAACATGTGACAGGCACACCTGAACAAGGGGAGAAAGACATGTTCCCGCTATCAACCGGTATATCTGCTGTAATCTCCCTTGCAATAGACACTGTAAATCGATACCTCAGTCGTTATATTGTGGAGTGGAGTTGATCTTTGACTTATACAAATAATGGTAATCTCTAAAAACGAGAAAAAATAGTTATAGCAATATATAATAGTTTAAATCTGTAATCTTCGGTAGACAACGTCTAAACTTCAACGCTACATTGTACTACATACCCGGCACAACAATGTAATGGATCGTCGCAAAACCCCGCCGCCAGGTCAAATAAAATGCACTATAATTATTTTACCGTATTTAATGTTTCAGTTAAAGTTCGACCATGTATCATGAAAACATATACCCGTATCATACATTGATGTGTATTTATGAATCCTGGCTATTGTTCGGGTACATTGAATAGCCTTAGCGTTCGGGGCGGGTGATATAAAAACACTGTTTGGTCTTATAACTTCGTATTTGACCATGTCTAAAAGATAACTGACCAGGTCGAGCCCCTATGCCAAAGAAATATACTTATATTATATATGTTCATATAGGTATGAGTCCTGGCTATCCAATGAGACTAAGTTTGAGTATCTGACTTACCCAAGAGTCAAGGCAGGCTATTTAAGGTCACTGGGAAGTGTTTAAAGTTAGGAAATACGTCAATTTTGACCATGTTTGAAAGGCTTTAAACTCGGTTCGAACCCCTATGACCATGATATATACATGTATCAAACATGGTCGTGCAGGTATGTAGGGTCGAATAAGAGCTGCGCACCGTATTGTCTTCTACCTTCGTATTTTGACCATGGCTAAGAGATTTTCGACCGGATTCGAGCTTTTGTGTCAAAGAAATATACATATATCCTACATGGTTGTATAGGTGTATGTCCTGACTGTCGAATGAGACCACGTTTTAGTACCTAGGATAGCCCGAGAAGTCAGGACATGTCATATATAGCTATAAGTATGCCTCCAACATAGAAAATAATGCTTTTTATCATGTCTGGAAGGCTTTAGACCCAGCTGAATCCTGTTTAGCCAAAACATGTACAAGTTTTATGCATCGTCGACTAAGTGTGGGTCCTGGCTACAAAGTAACACGATGTTCGAGTACCTGAGTTGGCCATGGTTATCAGAACAGGTAATACATGGAAGTACAGAATCTCAGTAGATATTGACACTATGTAAGATTTTGACTTTTATTCGAGTTTCTACATCCCGGGTACCAACCTGAGCCATATACGGATATATTGGTAGATGTCTAAGCATAATTCTAATACGAAAGTAATATGCCCATGTTTTTAGATATGTTGTTTTTAACTTTTTTTAAATGTTGGAATTATAATCTCGGTCTGAAGTTCACAGGAGTGTTTCTTTTCCATTTTGGATTTTCCTCTCAATGGGGGAACTAAAGCGTCGTTCCAACATTCATGCATTCAACTCGCGCTGGATACGGAAACTTTTCAAAGGTTGCACTATCAGTTTTACTTGCGACGTTCCATGTGGGTGTCAAAATAAAAAAAAATAAAATAAAATTTGTCTAAACTTACAGTCCGTTTTGGCTGATTTCACAGTAAAAATGATAAATGTTTTAAAAAGGGTCATTAACCCTTATCATGCTGCACACGATTGATTCTGCCTTTGCGAAATCCGTGCAGTTTGATCAAGATCTGCACTGTTCGCTATTCAGTTCAATATCTTTTTTGTAATACTCCTATTTTAACAGTTAATGGTATTGTCCAGTGATGGATAAGTTCATTATAGTAATTTGGCAGGGTAAGGTTTAAGCAGTGCCTGGCCTAGCTTCAATGATGCATTCGGCTCTCGTAGACTTAGCCAGACCCGACCATACTCGGCACAGGCCCTTCGTGGTACCCAGGCCTGGCAAAATCAAAATATTTCAGACTTTGGTACTGTTACAATAACTTCTTTATCAACACTGAAGAAATATCACGGGAAAATCCTGTGCAGCATGCAAACATAAACACAACCTATAGTTTACGGAAGCGACTATGTGACAAGCTAAAATCTTCTACGTACGTATTCGAAATCATATTAATAAGATCATAATTCTACAAGAGATTTTAAACGCAAATGTAGGAAGTTAATGAAAATATTTTTCATTAGACATTTAAACATTCTTTTAACATAGTACACATGACTTGAGGAGTAATTTTCTGTTTTCCTTGTCTGTAGTATGCTTCCATAGATTCTGACACCTGATACGCGTCGCTATTTATAAATCTGCTGTTTATTTCATTTGGGACGCTGGTAGTGGCGTGATCAGTCAGAAGATTCAGAGCAAAAACATTTATAGAAGGATTTTTGTTTTTAAAACAATAAATTTGGAGTAAAGGTATGTTTATTTTACGGGAGAAGCAACATAGCAAGAATTCTAACTTATTCGCGTAGTGAAAGGACACGGAATTGTGACTGAAACAGTGTCATTTAAATGTCTGCTGCAAGATTGGTACAAACCTAAAATAATATTTTTTTTATTTACTCGGGCAGTTGATAACGTGGAACATATATATCATGCTTACGACAGTTTTATAGCAGTTTAGTTATAAATAACTAAAGTTTCGTTACAAATAAATATTCGAATTTTAGAAATCAGTTGATTACACAACTGGAAATCAGAATATTTTTTTGAATAAGTCATCTCATTTGCAAATGATTTTGGACATAAAATAATAGGATTCAGTTCACTGTTTAGCTACAATCTTCTACAGATTGCTCTTACAAACTGACAGAAACTCGTGTTAGAAATGTGATTTAGTAAACCTTCCGTAAGCCAGCTGGATGGCTTCTTCACATGGAGCTCGAATCCGCAATGATGAGGTTTAAGTGATTCGAAGTCAGACAGTGATTCGGCCGACGCACTAAAACCAAATCCAGCGAATACTATTAAATCTAGATCTGCTTGAGATATGCGGCTTCTAAAAACTAAAACATATGCACATGGACATAATATACACCTTATTTGACCGTTATGAAATAAACATGTTGATAAAAAATTGTTTAAAGTTTCGTTGAAATCTGCACTCTAGAAAGTTTTCTATTCGCGCAATCGTCATCAAAGTTGTTATTACCAACAGATTTTCGCTGTGAAAACTGGTACGAGTTCACAGCTTTCAAATAATCACATAAAACAAAACACACTAAGTATCTTTTCTATTTGCCGGAGTATATATTTGAGAAAAGGGTTTAATCAAACTCTCCATCGTTGAAAAACATACCCCAATGTGCATATCGTATTTTAAAGTTTCAACGCAGCATAATGAGAGTGAACTTGATACAAACAAATTAAGAAAAATACAAGTTTGTGGATATAATTTTTGCTCAATGAAGTACATAACACAAAACTTTTAATTACAGTGGCCTAGCGGATTGCCATGCTCATGTATTTATTTCCAAATAATGATTTAGAAAATACGAATAAAATAAAAGAAACTGTGAATACACACATTAAAGATAAAATAGCATAAAAAGCACATTTTGTGTTTTAGAGAGATATACATTGCCCGTTTGCACGGCTTCCTGTTACAGTATGCATATTACTAAAAAGAAACAATCATATTTATGGTTTATTTATGGTAAATGAAACGCATAGAATAAAATTTTCGTAACTCTGAAAATTCCATTATAGCGGTCTGTCAGCCACGCATTCCGGCATCTTTTTGTCTTTTAAGCATAAAGCAATAATTTAGAAATTACGATATATATAAGGAAAACGTAAAGACTTGATAGAACATAAAAAATGTTTATGAACTTTGAAAAGTTGCAACGCAGACTGTTAGTGAAGATTTTACATTGGGGAAATAAAAAAAACAAAAACCATAAAAAACAAATAAATAAAAAACAAACAAAAACAACAACAACAACAAAAATGTCATGTTAAACTGTCGTGGCTTCTTTATGTTATCTGAAATACATCAGCCTTAATTAAGAATTCTAACACGACCAGCAAATAACCTACAAACATGTAGAGCAAAATCTATCTCAGGTTATTCTGCGATATACCACTCGCGTTCAATGACGTCATCCGATCCAGGTGCGTAGCACGGTTGTAAAAAGTATGTTACTAGTATGCCATGTTAGAATCGAAATAACAAGTTCCCAAGTGCGATTAATCGTAAAATAACCCTTGTTTTTCGTTCTTATGCGAAATAATATATCACGAAGGCCGTAAGCCTGAGTGATATATTATTTCGCATAAGAACGAAGGCCGTAAGCCTGAGTGATATATTATTTCGCATAAGAACGAAAAACAAGGGTTTTTTACGATAAATCACACTTGGGAACTTGTTATTTCGATTCTAACACGACATAATAGTATCAAAAGTGTAAGAAAAAATGGTAACTACCGTGCAACGCACCTTGATCGGATGACGTCATTGCACGCGAGTGCTATGTCGCAGAATAACCCGAGATAGATTTTGCTCTACATGTATGTAGGTTATTTGCTGGTCGTGTTAGAATGATTTTTAACTAGTAGATATTTAGTTGTAACTTTTTTTATAATCAGTCGCTAGTCGCGGATTTTCATTTATAGCTATTCTACCAACAGGCCGCTAACTTTATGCCGGTAGGATGCCAGTTTCAGGCCACATGGCCGCTAGGTCGACAATTTCAGCAAGATGCAGTTTACTTGAGTAAATGTAAACGTGTTCATACACATATAAGTTGTGTTAAAATACCAACAAGCTGAAATTTCAATATACATACATCTATCATAGCCCATTGTATGAAGTAAGTAAGAACTATTTGGGTTGACTGTATAAATGTTCTTCTAGAAAATGGATCTGTTTCACATATTTTTAACAAAGGATTTTTTTTATATTTCAGACCTGAGGGAAGATTTGATTGGTCTCTACAGAGAAGAGTACCATACTCTACCACTGTCACCTTTATTGGAGGAAAATGACACGCCTCTCCTCGAGTTCTACGTCATACCAGACATTGAGTCAGTGGAAATTCAGAGGGCGCGTGGAGGTGGCAAAGAAGCTAGATCAAAGGTTACCTCATTGCATGATGTGTTCTACAAGAAAAATGAACCATGTCGTAAAATTTACCTTACTGCGGATGCTGGGTTTGGGAAAACAGCATTAAGTAAACGACTTGTTTTAACGTGGTGTCAAGCCAAAAACTGTATCCCAAACGAAGATAAACATTTTAAGAAGGAAGACATTAGTACAATGTCGAATTTTGACTTTGTGTTTTTGTTGTCTTTACGTGATTGTTCCGAAGAATGGGACATTGATGAAATGATTAAAAAACAAATAACTAATGATCTAGCACACACTATTTCAACTAGTGATTTTGAAAACATTCTTTCTAACGAAAGGTGCCTGATAATATTGGATGGTTTGGACGAATTCACACACGCAAAAAGTGACATTCCACGCAGGAAAGCTAGGAGGACATGTACAATTCTCACAACAACTAGACCGTGGAAATTGGGCGTTAGTAAGATACGTGCAAGTGAAATAGAACGAAAGTTAGAACTTGTCGGACTTAGTAAATCGTCTGCTAGAAGATTAAAAAGGAGTGTGATATCATTACTGTGGGGTGAAACTGACATAGAAAAACATATTCAAGAGTTTGATCGCGCTGTCAGTGAAAGAGGTATTTCGGATTTGGAAACTATTCCGCTCTTACTGGTGTATCTTTTGTGTTTATGGTGTGATGAAACAGATCTAGGAAAATCTAGAACTGAGTTATATTGTCAAATAGCTAATCTTCTTCTGAAACGAACGTTTGAAAAATATCCCGACATGAAACAGTCTTGCGTACAACCAGAGAGTGATATCCCACAGTGTATCAGTAGAAATGAACATTGTAGGAAACACTACAATCTTCTGAATGCTTTAGGAAGATTAGCATTTGAAACATTATTCGATGAAACGAAGGATCAAAATCTTGTATTTGACATGGCAGTGGCAGAAAAATGTCTGAGTGATAAAGATTTGCTTCAGTTAAGTCGCCATTCAGGGATAATTACACATGATAAAGACCAGACGAAAATAAATAAGCAAATGCAAAAAAACATCCTTTTCACACGCAACAGTGCAAGAATTTTTTGCAGCATTATATATCAGTGTTAGCTGGGATCAAGAAGAAGTACAAACTAAAGTTCTATCGTTCTGTCATTGTGTTGCACGAATTCTAGCTATGTCGAAAGTGTTCGTTTTCATCAGCGGAATAAACGCAACAGTATTTTCCTCAATGTCAAAGGATTTAATGAAAGTCATTAGCGAGGATAAGATAACGAGCGAATACAGATCCACGACTAACGAATACTGTAAACCTCTGAAAGACATACAAGACATGTACATTTCTTGTATGAAAGAAAACACGAGCGATAAGGAACTCAAACTTTTCTGCCAAGATTTTTTCTTTAGTGAAAATTGTAAAGAAGAAAAATACTTTTCATATTTAGCACAGCTCGCGGGGCACAATAAAAGCAACATGGCGTCAATAAATATCTACACAGAATACCGTCGTCGTAGTTTACGTGAAATTATTGATTGTTGTGAATTGCACGAACTGTTCCAGATCAATAAAATATTCTACTGCGGTAAAGGAGAAAACGCACAGCTTCGTGTACTGTTGGACAAGTCGCCGAAATGTGTCACTGTTATGTCGTCTGGTCTACGTGGTTCTTGGAGCCGTGAAATGTTGGAAACATTACAGAATAATTCTCTGTTACAAGCAATTTATATCTGGGATTCCGAGATGAGCCACGATGTACTGAATGACTTTCTGAATTATATTATAAACAGAAAAACAATGACGGAGATTAGATTGTCGTGCTTAGTCTGTACCCAGTACGAGCGTTCGTGTACTTTCAGTTTAGATTTTAGTCAGCATTCAGATCTAAGGAAGTTAGAATTGGGCGGGATACCTGAAGTGTCACAATTGAAAGTTAATAGTCAAGTGAAACACGTGAGGTTGGAGGATATCAATCTAGGTGAAATGTCGCTGCCTCCTGAAATGGCGAATATTGAAAGTGTTCTTTTGAGGGATGTAAACATGTCTGCTTCAACATTGCGTGATCTCGTTAAGGTAGTGGAGAAACTTTCACACAAAGTCACAGTAACAATAGACGTGGAGTGTAAGATAGAACCGAGAACAGAGTTTGAACACGTTAAACAATATATACACTCATCTCAGAATCTCCGAGTTACGGAGGATGATAGCTGGAAGTTTGTGTTTGAAACAAAAGTTGAAAGTTAAGTTACTAAATAAACTCAGACATATAGTGTCAATGTATATAAACATTATTCATAAAACACATATCACACATTTACACACAGACATATAACATTTTTGTGACATGCATATGTGTAAATAATTAAAAAAATAGTGTCAATCGCGTGTGGAAAATTAATTGTTGGAGCCAATTCGTAGGAAAGGATGGACGTTGTTATACATGGATTAATATACAAGTAAGTTATTTTATTTGCTTTTATTTATTATATTCTAAACTTAAATATATATTTTAACAGTTTTATAGAATTGAGCCACGTCATGTAAAAAGGGGCCATCTTTGTAAAAAATGTTTCCTTGAGAACAGAAATCGTTCATTGATCTCTGTTCCCAAATTGACCATAGTTATTATTTTTCATCTTGAGAAATTGGAGTATATTTAAAGTTTTATAAGCCCCAAACCCACTCCACTCCCGCACCATATCGGGCCTGCATCTACTAGTCGGGCCATCCGTCCGTCTGTCCGTCCGTCTGTCTGTCCATCCCTTTCCGAATAAGAACAAAAGAAAACTTTTTACCATGGATAACTGAAATATTGGTCAGCATACGTCAAACGTCATAGGATGATTGTCTATGGTCAGTTAATGACCCATATCATTTCAAGGGTCAAGAGGTCAAAGGTCAAGGTCACAATAACCTGGAGACTGAAGACGGTCCGTCCGTCCGTCTGTCTGTCCGAGCTCACATTTGCATACTTGGGTGGCTATAGGAACAATAGGTAACTGTACATTTTCTTTGATGTCATTCATTCCGTAAGGCTTTTATGTGGCTATTTTTCTCTTACATGGCTAAAAGAACAATAGAGAGAACAAAAGAGTAGCCACATAAGTATTCATATGTAGGAACGTCCGTCCGTCTGTCTGTACGTCTCTTTCCGATCAAGAACAAAATAAAACTACACGCTCTTTACCATGGATAACTAAAAACACTTTGGTCAACAGATGTCAGACTTCATAGGATGATTGTCTATGGTCAGTTAATGACCCCTGTCATTTCAAGGGTCAAAGGTCAAAGGTCAAGGTCACAATGAACTTTGAGACTGAGGACGGTTTAGATCGATAACTGAAAAATACTTGGCCTACAGAAGTCAGACTAATAGGATGCTTGCTTGTGGTCAGTAAATAACCCCTATCGTACTAAAGGTCAATAGGTCAAAGGTCAAGGTCACAGTGACCTTTAGAATGAACATGGTTTCCCATTGATAACTGACCCGATGCTTACAAAACATTCTTAGTCTCAGTTGAGTCTGAAAAAGATTTAAACCTAAAAGGCGTCAAACTTCTAACGATAATTGCTTGAGTTCAGAAGATGACCCCTGTTGTTTTACCGGTCAACAGGTCAAAGGTCAAGGCCACAGTGACCTATAGACTGAAAAAGTATCATGATTAACAGCCGAAGAAGATTTTAACCTACATGCACCAAACATTATAGGATGATTGCATGTGGTCAGAAGATGACCCCTGTAGTTTTAAGGATCAGTAGGTCAAAGGTCAAGGTCACAGTCATCTTGAGACTGAGAACGTATCCTGACTAATAACTGAAAAATAATTCAACCTTTAATAGATAATTGTGCCAAACTTTATAGAATGATTGCCTAAGGTCAAAAGATGACTCATGTAGATTTAAGGGTTGATAGGTCAAAGGTCAATGTCGCAGTCATCTTTAGAATGAAAACGTATCCTGATTAATAACTGAAAAAGATGTTTACCTACATTCGCCAAAGGATAAGTGACTGTGGTCAGATGATGACCCCTGTAGTTTTATAGGTCAATAGGTCAAAGGTCAAAGTCGCAGTGACCTTAATACTTAAAACGTATCCTGGCACCTGTTGAGTCAAGGGTCAAAAGGTCTAAGGTCAATGTCACAGAGACTGAAAACGGTTTCACATCTTCGGCCTACAGAATTCAGACTTCATAGAATGATTGCCTGTGGTCAGAAGATGACCCCTGTTGTATAACGGGTTAATAGGCCAAAGGTCATAATTGCAAGGACATTGAAACTGAAAACGGTTTCACATTGATCACTTTAAAACAATTTGACTTACCGGCGTCAAACTTAACAGAGTGAGCGCATGTGGATAGCAAAAGACCCTTGTTGTCTAAAGATCCAATAGGTCAAAGGTTAAGGTCGCAGTCAGTGGCCTACACTGGTAGGATGATTGCATGTATACATTAAATTGCCCCTGTTGTTTAAAGGATCAGTAGGTTAAAGGTCAAGGTCACAGTGAACTTGAGCCGAAAAGCGGTTTCACATTGATAACTGGCACAATTTTGCCAACAGAGGCCAGACTTCATATGATGATTGTCTATGGTCAGTAAATGACATTGTTGTTTTAAGGGTCACTAGGTCAAAGGTCAAGGTCGCATTGATGCTGAGACTGAAACGATATGACATTGATTTATAAATAAACAAGTCTTTAACCTTCGTGCGTCAAACTAAGAAGAATGGTTGCTTGTGATCAGTAAATGAGCCCTGATGTTCTAAGGGTCAGAGGTCAAAGGTCAAAGGTCAAGACCGAAGTGACATTGAGACTGAACGCGGCTTCACATTGATAACTGTAAAAGGCATCTTTTTTTTTAAATTATTGCACGTTGAAGTAAATGAACTCTGTTGTTTTGAAAGTAAATATGTCAAAGGCCTAGGATGCAGTGACCTTAGGATTGGAAATGTTTTCACATCGATAATAGAGAAGGGCTTTGGACCACTGGTGTCAAATTTCATTGCACAACTGTCTGTTGTCAATAAACAACATATTTATATTTTCAAATGGTCCAGGTCATAGTCGCAGGGACATAGTGATGTTCTTATAATTGTAGAACGCGTTTGACTGCAGGAAGGGCGGGTGTTTTTAGTGAGTAGATGAAAGATTTTTCTTTTGTTCAGTAGGTCAAAGGTCAAGGTTACAGTTACTTTCGGACTTTTTGTGTCAAAAGGTCAAATGTCAAAATCACAGTGATCTTAAAACTGATATCGGTGGTTAACACTTTGGACTACAGGCTTCAAATATCATAGGATAATTGCCTGTGGTCAATAGATGACCCCTTAACACCTGTTGAATCAGTATGTCAAAAGACAAAGGTCAGGCAGTCATGGGATATTTCTTTCGTGCGTATTTGATAAATATCTTGACATTTTAGCATAACTATTTTAATTAAAGAAATGATGAAAGATGGCCATTTGTTTCATGTTAAGAATTGAGGCTCGTCACATTACAGGGAACACTTCCCGAACATATAGTTTAGTTATCTAAGCTAGACTGCACATATTTGCAGGCTGGTCTGGATCCATGCTGGTCACAAACCCACTATGTTGGTTTTCTCATGGCACGGCTCATACATATATATTACAGACACATCAGACCTATTTCATATGCTTTCTTGTTTTCGCTCAGTCATCGGCACATGTTCAAAATAGCATCCATACATTTGCTTAAAACGGCAGCCCTCATATTGCAATATTTCCAGTTTTGTTCACAGAATAAACCTTCTAAATTCAGTACGTTTTTTTTTATTTTATTTTATTATTTTTTTTTTTGGTTATAAGAAATTTGCATTTAGATGGTTATTTAAGATTTTTATTTAAGGAAACGCGATAAAAACGCTAGTATTGCGTGGACAGATACCAGGAAGTATTCACTTTCACTTCCGGTTTACCAAGCAGCTATTTGAAAAGCATATAATCAAAGCTTAAAATCATCCGCAGACATTTTTCTTTGCAATAAATCATAAATAAAGCCTATATCTGCCATAAAAAGATCTTCACAGTACATATCCGCCGAATGACTGGACCACGGAGGCATTTCCGGCGAATAACATTGGCATATCCGGCATATTACATCCATAAAACGCACACTTAAACCAGAACTACTACATTCATTAAGAATATGTCTACGTACGCGTGAGATTTTATGGGGGCAACGTCAGGTCGGTGGTTCTGACCAGTACCCACTCGTGCCTGAACTAATACATGAAGTGTCGGTTTGATGTTAAACTGGGTTACCCCTCAAAAACCTCTAGACGTCAGAACGTTATTGCCTTTAGGCAACGCGTGAAATATTTGGTGTGCAAATTTCTTTTAACAGGCTTGTTAAAACCATTGTTACATGTTTTGGCTTCTGAAGTTACTGGTAATAAATGTATGATAAAACAGTAAGCCGAGAGTTTATGTGAACAGAGTGAGAAAAGACTGAAGTTTTCACAAGTATTCTGTCAGGAATAATGATACAAAACAATTCAAAAACAGGATGTGACGTAAACATCACCTCCTTTATATCGCGCGTTATGCTGTTATACCCGGGTAGATAATACAATTTTCTATTTCATTACGAGATAATTTGCGCATGAATTTAGTGGTATAATTTTTCATTATTAAATGTGTCATTTGCACTCTTTTAAAAATTAGATGTACAGCTATATCATGATTTAAACCTGTCTGCACACGTTTCTACACTAGTTTACCCGTCTGTCTGTTTTTACATGATCAGAGTTTTTGTATCAACTTAACAATCGTGCAACATCGGGCATTTCCGTATTCTCCGGTAAATACGCGTAGCATAAAGGCCGAGGTGATCAGATTGTCAACTTAATATAGGTGATAATGCAGTAATTCGGTCCAAAATGTGCTTCCGTGGTGTAGTCGAAAGAAGTCCCTAATAAATAAATCCTATTTTTTCCATTTTTCGCGCATTTGCGTGTAAATCGGGGGCCAAATGGGCATTATTTCACTCGTGGAATGAATTCTACATAAAATAGGACACTTTTCATGCTCATATTCGCATGTTTTCGAGTTGTTTACTTGAAAACGAAAGTAGGGTGTTTATTCTGCGGACCGCTTTCTGAAATGCGGCAATATGAGGGTACCTGACTTCAGTTGACTTGCATTTCACTGCATACTATTCAACACCCCTTTTTCTTTTCGTTTTCTTGAAGCAAATGTATGGATATTTTGTGGAAAATAGGTCTACGACGGAGTGAAAATCTAGAAACTGTAACAAAATTGTTCTGAACTAGCTGAATTTTATATGAAACAAAGAACAATTTCTTTTATTGGTATATAACCTATAGTGCTGCTCTCGGTAAATCTCGTCTAGGTCGACATCCGGTGTTTGTCGTTTCCATGGATACATTCAGTCATGTAGCTGCTTCCTCTGATTCATCTGAGCGTCGCCGAGTGCCATTCAACCTTTAACCTCTGCGTAGTAGGGGATTAAAATCCCTGAGACTGTAACGTTTTAATTACTCGTCTTTGTTTTCGATAGGCATATTTTCGATGTTTTCCGGTTCCGCTTTATATATACACCGCAGACTGTTGTCTCCACGAACATCCGAGCACCCGAATCAGTCATAGAAATTCGCTTTCCACGCCAACATGATTCTTTTACTTTTTTCGTAATGAAAACTGCATACGCTACTGAAAAAAAAAACGGTCAGGAAGTGTAAAGCCCATCGCAAGTCGCTCAATAGCTATAATAATAATAATAATAATAACTTTATTTAAAGAAGGTAACACATAAAGATATATAACAGTGTTAGAACATATTAAATATCTTAAGTTTCAATGTGGCCTTCTGTAATATTACACACAGAAATAGATTAAAACAGATTATCTAAATATAATATAAGACAGAATTAAAATGATGAACATTTAAATAAAGCATTCACTCTTGACAAACACTCCATTTAATTAGAAAAATAAAGTATGTATACAATCATAAAAAGATAAACCACTCAGATACGCATTCATCCATTAAAAGAAAATAAATAAATAGCAACTGCAGGAAAAATGTTGTAGATTATTCAGACCCTAATAAGTATTTTTTGTATTTGCTTTTAAAAGAAGAAAGTGAATGCACACAACGAATATATTGTGGAATGATATTCCATACTTTAGCGCTATTATAGCTCAATGATCGTTTCATATAATTTGTGCGACATTTGGGTATTATAATATCATTATGTATAACTGACCTAAGTGCTGGAAAATGTTAAAATATCAGATATGTATGATGGTACCAGATTTTTAGTAGATTTAAATATCATTACTCCAGTATGGTATTTACATCGATCAGAAAATTTCATCCATCCAAGTTCTTTTAACATTTCAAATTTATGTCTGCAATTCTTTATTAAAAACAATTCTAGCCACTCTTCCTTGAAGTGCAAAAATCTTATTCATAGCTAATGATGATTTGTTTTGTGCCATACCGACAATAAATAAAATTTGTATTGTATTGTATTGTCAAATTTCTGCATGGAGTGCAAACAACAAACAAATAAAATCTTAAAGCCAGTGCGAGAACGCGATGAATGATGTCACCATCACACCGGGTTCCCATAAATTTTACGAAGTATGATATTCGCTGTAATAGGTATGATAACACTAAATGTAAACTGTTTAGGCTGAACACCACTAAATCCAGCTGTTCTTTATTTCATATAAAATCCACTCACTTCATAACGGTGTTTCGACATTTTCTAGCATATCAGATTTTCAGAGACTTATATTCCCATGAAGAACTAGATCGCTACTTTAGAAAAACAAAAAGAAAAGGGGGTGTTAACTTTTATATAAGAAAACTACAGTTCGTTAAATACAACCCGCTGAATTTACTACTTTTCGCTTCTTTCAATTTCTCTTTTCGTGACATTAAATTCTTACGCCGCCATTTTTATCTAGCATGCGATAGGAACATGCCGATTTCATTACAATGCAAAGTGATACATACTGAAACGCGGTAGGGTAAAAGTAAGCACGTTGCTGCCGAGAAAATGCACTAGGAAAGGAAAAAAGATTAGTACTATTTATATTTGGACTACTTGTGACTAGACCTGCGGAGGCTTACATTCTATTTGGTAGTGATCAGCCTATAAGAGAAAATTTTGGTCTGATTTTTCCATGAATTTGCATTCATTCTCAAGATACACCTATTTCACAATGATTCTGCTTTGTTTTGGTGCAAAATATTGAGAAAATGTAGAGAAATGACCATTCATTACAGGTCACCCCCATCCCCAAAAATATGCAAAATTTAGCCCTGTGCAAGCAATATTTCAATTAATTTTACCTTATTCGTGGAATTTACATTTACCATCCATTTAATCGTTACGATGTTTGTCATTTTCATTCAGAAACATGCTAATTTCAATATTATTTAGACAAATGAAGTGCTAAAATGCGAGAAAAGACATTTACTAGGTCCTAAAACGAACCAAAATAGTGCCACCTGGTCGAAAATTCGATCTAAATTCCAAAAACACAAGAAATTTAAGCGTTTTCAGCCATTTGTTACCATTTTACATCATAAAGAATAGATTAATGGCATTTCCATTCATTTTCGAGGGCTTTCAGAAAATAACATGTATTGCCCCTTATAGGCTGAACACCACTAAATCCAGCTGTTCTTTATTTCATATAAAATCCACTCACTTCATAACGGTGTTTCGACATTTTCTAGCATATCAATTTTTCAGAGACTTATATTCCCATGAAGAACAGATCGCTACTTTAGAAAAACAAAAAGAAAAGGGGGTGTTAACTTTTATATAAAAAACTACAGTTCGTTAAATACAACCCGCTGAATTTACTACTTTCGCTTCTTTCAATTTCTCTTTTTCGTGACATTAAATTCTTACGCCCGCCATTTTTTTCTAGCATGCGATAGGAACATCCCGTTTTCCCATTACAATGCAAAGTGATACATACTGAAACGCGGTAGGGTTAAAGTAAGCACGTTGCTGCCGAGAAAATGCACTAGGAAAGGAAAAAAGATTAGTACTATTTATATTTGGACTACTTGTGACTAGACCTGCGGAGGCTTACATTCTATTTGGTAGTGATCAGCCTTTAGAGCGAATTTTTACTTTCTTTCGAGGGTTGAAATATTTCTTCGTAAGTGGATAATAATATGTATAAAAGATAAATAACTATGCTAGACAGTTGCGTGTTTCGTATTATTTTCTCCCTCCAGATTTCGTCTGTTTGTGCATTTGTTCCTATTGTTGTATTTATTTCTAGTGTTCTCATTTCCTATTTCTGTTGGTAGCATTCATTACTGACCATAACATTTTTCCCCATCTTATCCGCAAAGCGCACTGTTATAGTTTCTGAACTTTTGTTATATTTTAGTTTTTAAACTAAGGATTTCCCTTCCGATTTCTCATTTCCTCTTACATCTATGATTACTTTATTTTTCGCAAACACGTCTTTTTTTCTCTGGCGTTCATATTGATCCCTATAAGCACTGTATTAAAAAGAATGTTTCAAGAACCTTGTTTTATTTTCAAGTCATTGATCACTCATTTTCAGGAGATCCGTCTTTTTTCAAATTGCAACAATTCAAATACATTATCGCTCTCTTACCAAGACGTTGAAAAGGTAATTCATTTCGCCTTCCATAACTACAAATCTGGTTTTCAAATGCATGCCTTCTTTTTCCCATTGAAAAAAAAATCACTTTATACATGGCATTCATTAACTAATTTTATAGTCTACCGAGGCTTTCAGAAAGTACAATAAATTTAGTGACTTGTATCTAAGAAACATAAAAAATATAATGTCAGACGTCGAATGTCTGGGCAGCTCGACATTCAATAAAGTTTCAATGTCGAGCTGGCTCGAAGTTCAAAAATATGCCAGCAAATTTGTGTATCGTATATGTCAACATTCTTAAACATGTATCGTATATGTCAGCATTCTTAAACGTGTCCATGGATTTGAATGTCGTATGTGAGCTATGCTAAAACTTGTACCATGCCTTTGTGAAGCAATGCAAGCTTAAATTTTGAAATTGGTTACAACTTTTTCATGGTTACATATGCGCAGTAAGGCGAGTATTCAAATGATAGTAAAAACGTTAATTATGTTATTTTCAATGTCTTTTTCAGGTCAGTTTCCTTGATACTTCAGATAAAAGATCGACGCCAACTGACAACACCTCAAAACTATAGACGTATTTCCGGCGGCCATGCTACGTATATATCGCAATAAAATACGTGGATTTACAATTGGCCGCAAATACTTCTGGACCAAAGATCTATACTTCCGGCGGCTAGGCTACACACACCATGATATACTTGGCTCACCTCTGTTTCCGGCCATTGGGACAAAAACATTGCAGGACTTAAAATCGTATTAAAACCCAAGAGTCTGTGAGAAAAACGTTTTCCCAGATATAAATTTTCGTTTTTAGAGAAAAATTTCATACTGAATTTCTTATTAGTTAGTAATGAAATGTCTGGCTTTCACTTTTGTTAACACATCGTTTTTGAACTTTTTTCTTATAAGAAACGTTAAGAAGTAAAGTTAATAAGTAAAGTTTGTTCCTAGCAGACGACATTCATATTTACTTTAGGAAGAACATATTTTTACGAAAACATTGTAGAGTCCGTGGCGGACTTTTCATAATTTTGATAAAAAAGTAAAACTGGGAATCATTTTTAGCTCGAATATTCATAGAATAGTAGAGCTATTGGACTCACCCATGCGTCGTCGTTCGTGTCCGCGTCCCGATTTGGTTGAGATTTTGTATGTAAGGTGGTATCTCAGTAACCACTTGTGGGAATAGATTGAAACTTCACACACTTATTCACTGTGATAAACTGACTTAAATTGCACAGGTTCCATAACTCTATTTTTTTTTTTTAAATTTTGCCCCTGTTTTCTACTTGGAATTGTATTGGTAAAGGTTTTGTATGTAAGCTGGTATCTCAGTATCAACTAATGGGAAAGGATTGAAATTTCACACACTAGTTCACTGTCATGATATGACATGCAGTGCAAAGGGTCAATAACTCAACTTCGCATTTTACAAAATTATACTCCTTTTTCAACTTAGGAGTTTTGGTTTAAATTCTTATATGTAAGCTGGTATTTCAGTACCCACTTATTGGCATTGATTTAAACTTCACACACTTGTCCACTGTCATGAGCTGTTAAGCACTGTGCAGGTTCCATAACCCTATTTTGCCTTTTTAATAAATTATGCCCCTTTTCCGACTTCCGTATTCATTCAATCGACAAGGCTGTTGAATAGTCGAGCGTCGCTGTCCTCCGACAGCACTTGTTGTTTCATATTATTGTAAAAAGTATTTGATAAAACAATAGATGAAAGCTTTCCAATGTGAACAGAGACTACTTGTATTGTTAAATCACTTAATGAACGGAAAACTATTTTTATCGAATGTTTCTCATTGCAGAGTTGGTGCAGCCGTTCTGCGCATGCGCGGAATTATTACGAAATGGAACGCATGGCAAAAATATTCCTTTTTTTGCATGTCCGCACGCATTTAGTGTATAATGTGCATAATATACTGACTAAAGGTTAGGGTTAGAATCACCATGGTTAAAAAATATATACACTTAACGGGTTTTTTTTGTTCAAATTAGTTTTAAACCGTTTTATACCAGAGTCTGTAAAATATCACGGGCGCACCAACTCTGTATTTAGTCCCAGCCATTTTTATCTCTACATGAATTTTTATAAAACTTTTACTTTACATATTTGTACTTATTAAGCGAAAAGATTTTGCTAGAGTCAACAAAAGTTAAACTACGAAAAGGGGTCTTACGGACTATGATTATGATTAATAGGGTTCAAGTATTGTTAGCTTACAAATGTTGTACAGTTACTGACTTATGTTGAGGTCAATATGTGTTTCTATAGGTCCGTAAAAACACATACTGGCCGACACATGTGTATCATTGTTTTATTATTAGCCCTTCTCAAATGAACTTTTTTAATTATACATATAGGAAAAAGTGATATCAGAAGAGTCACCATTCATATTGAACTTTCAATTTTTCCAATAATCGGTATTATCGCAAAGTTTGCGGGTCAATATCGCCTTTACGGACCCGCGCATGCATCATCCCTTTTGACCAATCAAATGGGCGCATTTGAGAAGTGTATGTAATATTACATTTTATGCAGGTCTTCTTTTTCTAAAGGAAGAAAGTCGTTTCCTTCTGAATTATGCATTACCCCTTTTGTATATACAGTTGAAACTATTGTAGATATATTGTCTGTACCCCTTAGTTAATTTGTATTATAAAATGAACTGTTTGAGTTTTACAAGATATGTTTATTGTTTGCTTTTGAGAAGGATACATGATAATATATAAATGCGTTTTAATCTAAACATGGTTACAAATGACACGATATTTGCTCACCTGAGAGCAAAAATGCTCAAAGTGAGCTATTGTGATCGTCCTGTTTCTGTCCTCGTCTGTGTCAACAATTTGGCACGATTTTAATAAAACTTGGTCGAAATGTTACTCTTGATAAAACCTTGGTCAAGATTGGTAAATTGTTACATAAATCTTAAAAATTTGGTCAATAAATTGGAAACATAATTTTTTTATGGCTAATAATGCATCACAACGATGTTATGTTGACGTCACGTCAACGTGAATTAGCGCCATTTTACGCATCAAGAAATAGCGCTTTCAAATTTCTGAAATATTTTACTTAATAACATGCTTAAAAAGAAATGTCACATTGCACAAAAGTTTTGATTTAATTTATACACATACTAAAAAAAGTTTTTTCGCTTTGCTGAATAATTCCGCAATAAACTCCGCTCAAACTGAATTCTGCCGCAAGACTGTTTTCCCGGGCCTGGCGTGTTTTTAACAAATACATACTATTGGCGCCATGCTTGCGCAAAGAAACAGTTCCACCATATTTGATATAAATTTAACAATAAAGAACATATTAGAATCGAAATAATTCATAGCAAAACAATGCTTTATTACTATTTATACACTCGGGTGGTTATACGTCGTCCGAAATAACTTCACTCGGGCCGCGCCCTCGTGTAATTATTACGCCCGACGTATAACCGCCCATTGTGTATAAATAGTGATAAAGCACTGTTTTGCTATAAATTATTTCTTAATTAAATCTCCAGACGCTGCATTATCTATTTTATCTTCATAAACCATTCCAAAATGTTTACATCTATAAAATTTTGGTCAAATTTGAAACCTGATTATTTCAGTTCAAAAATTTGGTCAAATCATAGATATTTCAAATTAGCACAGTAAGACAACGTTCATAAAAAACTTTGCGAGGATGTTTGCACTCTGTAATGTAGGTCATTTTCAAATTGGGTTAACCGAATTCTTAAAGTTACATTATAAGGTTTTTAAGTTTATAGATAAAGCAGCTGTCAACTTAACTCTTATGCATAATTAAACGGTCCTTACAAAGTAATGGACTTTACACAGTTAGGACCATAAAGGGAGACAATCTTAGATGATTGATTGAATGATATCTTCTACGATGTTAATTGATATTCAGACCTTTGGCAAATATATGAGGAAACAATTACTGAAATAAGGATTTATTAAGAAATAGATATATTTGGTCAGAACAAAAAATGCGGCAGCCATATTTTGAACAAAGGCATTATGAGCCTTTATACTGTGTCACTAAGTCAAATGATTATGAGCCTTTAAACTGTGTCACTAAGTCAAATGATTATGAGCCTTTAAACTGTGTCAATAAGTCAAATGATTATGAGCCTTTAAACTGTGTCAATAAGTCAAATAATGTTTTCTACATGAACACGATAAATCTTTGTCAGTCTTTGTATGTGAAAAATATAGGTCAGTTTCAAAAACTTGGTTACTTATTGTTTTCAACTTGACCTTATGCCTAGAACTAGAACTTACGCTCTTGAGGAATTACAGTGTATTGTAAGAACCATAATTTTGCCTTGCTTCCTTGTGGATTATCTCCCTTTTAAGCTTACCTGGACACACAGTGTTCGGGATAAGCTCTTGTGATCACCCACCACCCGTAAGTCGCCGTCCGTCTTAACTTTTCTTCAAAAGACATATTCTCTGAGACCATTTGGCAGAAGCTCATGAAAGTTTGCCTTGTATAGCTCTTTACCAAAGTTATTTTAATATTGTTCCCTGCAGAACACTTAGTGCCATTCGACGATAATTAAGCGGAAAAAAGTGCTTACATATTTTGGATTTCATGTCTAGGAACTTGGACCCTGAGTTAGCGGTATTTCACTCATTTTGTATCATTGCGCGTGATTAGGACTTTTGTGTTTAAGGTCAAGGTCATATCGCACTGACTCAGAAAATGAAAATGTTTATGGAAGTTATAAAGTGTAACAGCTATTTGGTTTCAGAATTACATAATGATATGGTAAATCTGAGAATTTGCCCATTGATTTTGGGGTCAGTGACTCGAACATCAAGGTTGCAGGGACCTGATATGATTTCTGGTAATTTTTGTGTTCTTGAACAAAGAAACTATAAAAGCTTTAGTTTGCTCATTTTTCTTGTTCACGAGGCAATTTTTTATTGTCTGTTTGGTTTGTAGGTTAAAGGTCAGGGTCATTGTTGTCGGAACCGGCTACCTAGCCACTGCCTATTGATAATTTGTTGAATATTGTATTCCATATAGCGACCTAAATATTTTGTGCATGTATTCACATCTGTTCAGGGATTTAAAAACATTAAAAATATATAGATTTATATTATTTCTTAAATGACAAAAAAGAACGCACGCATTTTAGAATTTTGTATCTGAATAAATTTTCATTAAGTGTGAAACGCTACCTTAATGATATGACTTGTCCTGCTTATTTAGCAGAGCCTTAACTTGTCGAAGGTTTATAGTATCAATTTTGTGTCTGCTTTTTTCTTGTCAAGTCTATGATGTTGTACTGTATATAATATTTCAGCAGATTAACTTCTCTTTGAAAGTAGTCCAAAATGTAGTTCCTTGTTGTTTGTGAAATCTGGTATAATGATCCTAAGTGACATGATGTGACAGTGATATTTTTGGGTTAGTTTTATTGCTTATTGTCTTAAGAAAACATATCTCCTAAACCCCTTGAAGGATTTTCATGAAACTTGGGTCAAATGATCACCTCATCAAGACGATATGCAGAACCAATAAGTCAGCCTTGTCGGTTCAAGGTCAAGGTCCACAACTCAAGGTCAAGGTTGAGCCTGCCATTTTGTGTCCACTCTATATCTTCTCAACCTTTGAAGGAATTTTATAAAACTTGGCTCAAAGGATCACCTCATCAAGACGATGGGCAGAACCATGCGGCTCAAGGCCAAGGTTATAACTCAAGGTCAAAGGTTTGAGCCTTTCATTTTGTGTCCGCTCTATATCTCTTAAACCCCTTGAAGGAATTTTATAAATTTGGGTCAAATCATTCACCTCATCAAGACGATGTGCAGAACCCATGAGTCAGTCATGCCGGCTCAAGGTCAAGGTCACAACTTAGGGTCAAGGTTGAGCCTTCCATTTTGTGTCCGCTCTATATCTCCTAAACCCCTTGAAGGATTTTCATCAAACTTGGGTCAAACGATCACCTCATCAAGGCGATGTGCAGAACTTATGAGTCAGTCATGTCGGCTCAAGGTCAAGGTCACAACTGAAGGTCAAATGTTTGATCCTTCCATTTCATGTCTGCTCTATATCTCCTAAACCCCTTGAAGGAGTTTTATAAAACTTGGGTCAAATGATTATCTCATCAGAACGATAAGCAGAAATTATGAATCAACCATGCCAGCTCAAGGTCAAGGTCACAACTAAGGGTCGAAGGTTTGAGCCTTCCATTTGGTGTCCACTCTGTATCACCTAAACCCCTTGAAGGATTTTCATGAAACTTTGGTCAAATGATCACCTCATCAAGAACTCATGAGTCAGCCATGTCAACTCAATGTCAATTTCACAACTAGGTCAAAGGTTTCAGCTCTGTATCTCCTAAACCCCTTGAAGGATTTTCATGAAACTTGAGTCAAATGATCACCTCATCAAGACGTTGTGCAGATTCATGAGTCAACCATGTCAGTTCAAGGTCAAGGTCACAGCTAAAATCAAAGGTTTACCCTTTCACTGTCCATTGCAGTGGCGGGGGATTTAGCTGTCTTTCAGATTGCCTTGTTTATTTAAGTACTAAGTGTTCGGGGAGAGGAATTGTGATCTTTACTAATGGTCGTACGTCATCTGCTCAAAACGTTGTAATTCAGCATGAATCACATGATAATGTTCGATATCTGAATCTATGTGGCTTGACTCAGGCAGCGGTCTGGATTTCCAAAGGTGCACAACTACCTTAATGTCATATTGTACACTTATGCTGTGACTATAGATGATTATGGTGGGTTTTATCTGCTATGATACAAATTGCTATATAATATTGGTAAATACAAATCGAATGCACACGAATGACAACCTCGACTTTCCATGTTGTTAGTTCACCTGAGCAATGCTCAGGTGAGTTTTTCTGATCACTCGATGTCCGTCGTCCGTCGTCTGTCTGTCGTCTGTCTGTCAACATTTAGCTTGTGTATGCAATAGAGGCTGTATTTTCCAACTGATCTTCATGAAATTTAGTCAGAATGATAACTTTGATTAAATCCGAGTTTGAAAATGGGTCATCTGGGGTAAAAAATTAGGTCACTAGGTCAAATAAAAAAACCTTGTGTATGCGATAGAGGCTGTATTTTTCAATTAATCGTCATGAATTATGGTCAGAATGTCTATCCTGATGAAATCTAGGCTGAGTTCGAAAATGGGTTATCTGGGGTTAAAAACTAGGTCACTAGATTAAATCAAAGAAAAACCTTGAGTATGCGATAGAGGCTGTATTTTTCAATTAATCTTCATGAATTTTGGTCAGAAATAATAACCATGATGAAATCTGGGCCGAGTTCGAAAATGGGTCATCTGGGGTTAAAAACTAGGTCACTAGGTCAAATCAAAGAAAAACCTTGTGTATGCGATAGAGGCTGTATTTTTCAATTGATTTTTTATGAAATTTGGTCACAATAATTATCTTGATAAAAACTAGGCTGAGTTTGATTATTGGTCATCTGGGTTCAAAAGTAGGTCACTAGGTCAAATCAAAGAAAAACATTGTGTATGCAATAGAGGCTGAATTTTCAATTGATCTTTATGAAATTTGGTCAGAATGATTGCCTTGATGAATTCTAGGTCATGTTCAAATATGGGCTATCTGGGGTCAAAAAATAGGTCATTATGTCAAATCAAAGGAAAACCTTGTGTATGCGACAGAGGTTGTTTTTTTTTCAATTGATCTTCCTGAAAGTAAGTCAGAATGATTGCCTTGATGAAATCTAGGTTGAATTTGAATTTGGGTCATCTGTAGTTAAAAAGTAGGTCACTAGGTTAAATCAAACAAAAACCTCGTGTAAATGATAGAGGCTGTATTTTTCAACTGATCTTCATGAAATTTTGTCAGAATGATAGCCTTGATAAAATCTAGGTCAAGTTCGAATATGAGTCATCTGGGATCAAAAACAAGGTCACTAGGTCAAATCAAGGAAATACTTTTTTTTGCGCCAATTTTAATGATAATTGGTCAGAACATTTTTTCATGAATCACTAGATCAAACATGTTTTCACTGTTATGGTGTATTATGGTGTGTTTCTCAGGTGAGCGACCTAGGGCCATCTTGCCCTCTTGTTAACTTGAATGTTGCAACTTAAAAAAAAGTTTGCATATTTTCAAATGCCTGTTTATTATTACCGTTTATGATAACTGCTAATAATAATCACAGACGGACTCAGTCAGGTGAGAGTAATTAAAAATAAGGTGTATTTTCACGTTCTTTCGCGGAAGATATTGTGCTCCTAAAGTCGCGCAATATTACCGCAGCAGAACTTGTTCATATATCCAGTACAAAGTTTATAACCTATAAATATTATGTACCTTCGATGTTTATGTTTTCCATGTTCAAATAGATTTACTTTTCCTTCATCACAAAATATTCCTTTATTAAAAATGTTAAATGGACACAACTTAACGCTACTGCATAAAATATTGTCAATACATCTATTTTTTTTCTTGAGAAATAAATACATTTACCTTCATTCCAAAGCGTTTGAACTTAATACCTATTTGAAAATTTAGGTAATATCTCTTCATTGTAGATGTCAGATATTGCAACATTCAATTTAACCAGATAGAAGTTAGAAGTTTCTATTCAGGGTCAGGAAATTGTAATCACCAGTCTCCAATGACTGTGTATTTTAGCAATTTATATTATGGCGGATACTACCTTCCATAGCAGATACATTCTTCTGATTATTGAGTACTAAGTTATATGATCCATGCATGTGTATGTTATATAAGTACTTGTAAATAGTTTTGTTCTATATATATGTAAAGGAGTTTATGTTGAATTGGTGTCTTATGCCTATTACACTATTTCCATGCAAAATGTTATCACAACATTTATCTGATGTCTACATTTATGATGAACATATTCAAATAGAGGATATCAAATCAGCGCGGGTTCAATACTGGAGGTTTTGAACGAGTTGAATTCTCAGCTAATAGATAATGCCATTTTTATACACTTAATGAATATACATTATCTTTATCATGAATCATTTCTTTTCCTTTTTTTGCCAACCGTGTATGAACACAGTTTCAATGTTTCAGATCATCAGCATGATATATGCACGGCCGTGCTGTATCAGTGTTGTGATAATATTTTATGAAATGTATAATGATTTTACACAATCACAGTTTTGATTTCTGTCACATTGTGATGTGCTAAACATATTTTGTTTCATTGTTTTGGCCATTTTGATACATGACCTTGTAAAGGTTCTATGTCAGACAAAATTTAATATTTTGCCAAATTATATATCAAAAGTGTCTAAGTTCTTTATTAGAAATCCATGGATTTATATATAGAAAAAATAAATAGATGTCATTGAGTTTTTACTTGTGTTATTACTTTATTGTATCTGTATATATCCAGCGAGGACACCACTTTAATGTTTCACCAGAGGACATCTTGTTTGTCCAGAATCCGTCAGTCGTAAAAATTGAGATCCGGCAAATAAGGTGATTTTTATCATGGCAGTAAGTCTTTCACGTACTAAGTTTCTCTTGAGAACCATGTGGTGTTGTGACAATACCAATGCATAAACGTTCGTCATTGTGTAACTACAGATAAATAGAGAATTATTTCGTGGCAATCCGCATCATTTTAATCTCACCTAAACTTTGTATATTATGTGGATTGTTCGGCGTCTATCGACTTACGTCTGTCGTCATGCAACTTTAAACATTTGACTCATACATCTTATCCTCAGAAACAAAAGACCCTCACCCCCGGGTTCGCTCAATAGAGAGAGCGTTGGTCTTCAAATCGCGGAGTCGAGAGTTCAATTCCTGGGCGGGGAGTATGTTATCCGTGACGATTTGATAAAAGACAATGTCTCTGAAATCATTTATCCTCCACCTCTTATTCATGTGGGGAAGTTGGCAGTTACTTGTGGAGTACAGGCGTGGACTGGTACAGAATCTTGGAGCACTGGTTAGGTTAACTGCCCGCCGTTGCATGACCGAAATACTGTTGAAAAACGGCCTTGAACCCAAAACAATCAGAAACAGAGAAACTTTACATCGCTGAGCTCTTGCTCCTCAGGTGTTAGACAAAAACGATTTTACTATACAAATTTATATAAAACAAACCAGTCCATTGACGGGATCTATTTTGACTTCTGCGGCACGGAAACTTTTTAAGCCGGCCTCATTTCGGGTATAGAAAACGTTGGTCGACGTGATGTGTCTATAACAAAGAAACACAAAGATGTGTCAGCAGAAAAGATCACGTGTGATAAAAAATGGTATATTCGTGTCTTTGTTTATTGAATTCATATATTATGATGGACAGAACCTCGAATTATATTACAAATTCAAATCATCTACCGACAGTAATATTGCCCCTGGCTCCGAACAAAGCCATCAGATAAAATGTGTTATTTTAGAGGCTTGAAATTTCTCATTAAATGTTTGCAGTATTTATGATAAATAACCACGAAGCCAGGGAGCCAGGATACATCATGCCGGGTGATATTCGTTTTCCGGATCCACGACAACGGGATGCGACATCACAACAAGACGATGCAATTGCGCGATAACACGATACGATGTTACAGAGCGACAGAACGATGTTACAGCGCGATAGGACGATGTTACAGCACGATAACACGATGTTACAGCGCGATAGTACGATGTAACAGCGCGATAGAAGGATTTTACAACGCGATAAGATGATGTTACAGCGCGATAGCACGATGTTACAGCGCGATAGCAATATGTTATAGCGCGATAACACGATGTTACAGCACTATAACACGATGTGATAGCAAGACAACAGGATGTAACAACACAACAACGCAAAAATCGAAATTGGCAGGCAGTGCCGCACTAAAGAATTTAGGTTGTTGTGGTGACGAGATTGACAGTACGACGGTATGACGGCATTTATATCGCGAGGACTTATATCACGAGCTCGCAGCCCGAGTGTATAATAATACGCATCTGAACGAAATGATTTTATTCAAGAGCAAATCACTAAATGAAATACATTATTTCGATTCTAACATGTAACTTAAGAAATGAAAGTACATTCTTGACGGCATTCATTAAATATTTGCCCGTGTTCAATCGGTTTCTTTTCCAGCGTGCCGCCATGCCGTTTGACGCTATGACGTAATAATTGTGACGTCAGAACAGTGAATTGTTGTATAACAATACGTCATAAAGTCAAACATCATAAAAGCCGCACCAGAAGAAAAAAACACACACACTGAAACAAAGGCATAGAGGATATTTGTTTGTTTCAGTGAAATATCAATTTTATTTCACAAGTGAGCATCAAAAACAGATATTTTCACGAGTGGCGTAGCCACGAGTAAAAATTACTTTTTTTGGTGCTCACGAGTGAAATGATATTTCACTGACACATACAGATTTTGTTTTTATTTCATATGTAAAACTATACTTTTGTTGCGTAATTTAAAAAATGTCGAAAATCGCGGGAAAGGTCAACAGAAAGAATAACACAAATGACGTCATTTTAACTACGTCCTCGTCATAATGGTCCCCAGTATTCATAACGCTAAGTATACAATTTGACTTCAGTCGCGGCGTAGGACCGGAAATAGTTCGGCAAAAACAGTGAACATTAAAAAAAAATGATAATCTATTGTTTCAAAACTGTGGCTTATCACTTTTATTTCATTGATAAATCTCTATAATTCACCGGAAAACAAAATAAAATTATTATATTTACATTCACCTTTATTCTTTTCCTTTCGTAATCATGGCTTTATTTAGTTTATACAGAATTTATTTTAGGTCGGTTGTGAAGGAAGTTTTTTCACATATGAAAACAATACATAAATCGTCGTGAAATATTTGTTTATGCAAGAACAGCGACAATACACGTTTGTTTTGTGTATTAACGTCTGCAGAAGCCCTTGGGATATGTTTGTGACTCGACCTTCGGTCTCGGTCACAAACAATCCCGCGGGCTTCTGCAGATGTTAATACACAACAAGAGCTGTCTCCATAGGATGACACATGCCCCCGATGGCACTTTGAATGAATAGTTATGGCCGATGTTAGAGTTTAGGACGACACGTCGCCTTGCTGTGGTACACATTCATGCCCAATAATTTTAAAATCCATGCATGAATGACAAAGATATGGACCGGACACGCCCATCAATGCACTATCATTGAGCTACGGACCTGGGTCTTGTGCGCGACACGTCGTCTTACTGTGCCACAAATTTATGCGTAGTTACTTGAAAGTCCATCCATGGATGACAAAGATATGGACCGGACACGCCCATCAATGCACTATCATGAAATATGACCTTTAACGTCTAAGTGTGACCTTGACCTTTGAGCTACGGACCTGGGTCTTGCGCGCGACACGTCGTCTTACTGTGGTACACATTCATGCCAAGTTATTTGAAAATCCATCCATGGATGACAAAGATATGGACCGGACACGCCTATCAATGCACTATCATGAAATATGACCTTTAACGTCTAAGTGTGACCTTGACCTTTGAACTACGGACCTGGGTCTTGCACGCGACACGTCGTCTTACTGTGGTACACATTCATGCCAAGTTATTTGAAAATCCATCCATGGATGACAAAGATATAGACCGGACACGCCCATCAATGCACTATCATGAAAAATGACCTTTAACGTCTAAGTGTGACCTTGCCCTTTGAGCTACGGACCTAACTCTTGCGCGCGACACGTCGTCTTACTGTGGTACACATTTGTGCCAAGTTATTTGAAAATCCATCCATGGATGACAAACATATGGACCGGATACGAAAATTGCGGACAGACCGACAGACAGTTCAAAAACTATATGCCTCCCTTCGGGGGAATAAAAAACGTGTATTATCCCTACAATAAAGTCACATATATGACTACCAATGTTTAAATCATGACAACGATATTATATTCAGCTGAGTGGCTCCACATCGACGTGATATTTAGCGTCAGGTACGCATCAAAATATAGAGATTTCAATTTTGATCAAAAAAGAAAAAAAATACTCAAAATGTTTGAAACAAACTGTCACATAAAAAACAACTGTCTTGATAAGTTTGTATACACACGGAGTTGGTCATTAGCTGTCAGAATAATTCGCCATCATCTGCGCCCAAATGAAACAATTCCGCAGACGTGTTACCACTTCCGGTGGCGTGTATAACATGCGACAAAAACACTTCATCGAAACTGATGTAAAGTTGACAATAAAAGATATATTAGAATCGAAATAGTTTATAACAGAACAGTGTTTTAGCATTACTTGTGTACTCGGGCGCTGATACGTCGTTCTAAATGATTTCACGAGGACGCATCCCAAGAAACACCAGTATATTGTCTATAGTTTCACAGATTTAAGTTTCAAATTTTCAAAATTTTGCTTGCTGCTGAAAAAAATGGGATTCACGTTCAGTCGAAATTTATTGCCGCCAACGTACGGTTCAGAGAAGTGATAACAGTAATTAAATAATTTGTAATTTGTAAGTTTTGTTTGGGTAAATAAATGTTGAAATGAGAAAAATACACTTTCACTTTCTAAACATTCTATTATCAGTTTCACCACTTCCGTGATTTCAAGAATATGTTAAACAGAACAGAACAGAACAGAACATATAATTTATTTCAACTTGTACATACGTACATCGTTGTAACGTATACATAGGATACACACATATAACATTTTAATAGTCACGTAAACTATATATCTATATATGGTACTACTTCTAGATGACAAATAAACCAATATCAATCAAAGTTACCACCATTGCATGAATAGTCAGAAAAAAAACAACAACAATCTAACTGAAACAGCGATTTATGAGGATGAACATTTATAACCGTGTGGGAACTTATTTCATCCATTACGTTTATATACATGTACAAATTTCATAAAAGTGGTATTATGCGCATTTTAAGCATTAATCCAGCTACCGCATTTAGGGAAATGAACATGCAAGAGTTACTTTCCTTCCTACCGTAGAAATCACAATCTACATAAACACAATAAAGACCCACCTAGACCTAGTGACCAAATTTTTTATACACATAAACATTTCATGAAAAGCATTCTAATAATACTGGTAATATACAGCTATACCACAAGTTTTCAGTTGGACAATTTAGGCACTTCCTGAATAAATGTGTTTTCAAAAGTTCATATGCAAACTTATTCAGACAATCTCTCTTCAGCAAAGTTTTAAGAATATAGATGATTATCTACCTTACACTGTAGAAACAAAATGTGATTGAAATTTAACTAAATACATTGACTTATGTACATATTGCTACAATAACATATTAAGACATTTAACTCATCGTCTTGGCTAAATATATATACTATCAATTTGAAACTAAATTCTTGTATATCTAATATTTTTCATGCAAATTAGGTATGATTACCATCATTGAAATACGAAAGAAGACAGTTATTTTGAGGCGTGTCTTTAACGCTGCTGAATTTCATTTAGGATGTGAAAATACAAAATACTAATCTCATATTTATAATTTCAATGCGGCTGGAAGGCAGCAGCATGTTACATGAATCTCTTCAACAAGGAAGATCTTAAAAATCCATGTTATATTCGTATACTTTGCTAAATAGTTTCACTTGCAGTCGATTTCCTCGAGGTAAGACAGCGACGTCTGTCTCATTTTTTTCCAGATTGCGCTGTATCAACAGCTTCCTGGAAATGCACCGACTATCACAGGGCGCTCAAAGCTGGAAATGCGCCGACTACTAGAGGGCGCTCAACTGTCTGATGTTTCTTAGAATGACCTTATAGATACACCGAAAACACACTGTAACCTTGACGTACTGGCTGGAATCTGATGAAGAAATGAAACATCCGTCAACTGTTCGTCTTGCTGAAAAACAAAAGATTCTTATTTATTTAGTCAAATTGAATAGTGTCCAGTATTCCTACTTTCTCGTTACATTTATGAGAAGGAAAGGGACATAATTATACTTTTTTTTAGTCTGAAGCCCGCTAAAGGTAACAACCCCGTTATTTTGAAGCTCACAATTTATAATTAAACACTGGCACAAAAGCAATAATGTTATAAATCTTTGTAACATGTCTGTATAACAAGGTTAAAGGTAAAGCTAAGATATTTAGTCAAGAACATACAAGATAACTTCTCTGGTGATTTAAAAGTGCTATGAATGTTCAACTGACGAAACATCGCCATTTTATATACGGATATGGCACTCGTTGCCTTATACTACAATCAGTAATTCTATTATTAGACCATAAAATGATTTCAAGCCTTCTTCCACGTTAAAAAGCACAAAACTAAATAGAAGAGAAAAACAGTACTTTATAAGGGAGATAATTCTTGAGACCTTGTTTGTACTTTTAAAGACACCTGGTGTAAGGGAGGCAAATCTTTTAACTTGTCCACATTAATATCCTTACTCAATAAACAGAATTTTTAATTCAGATCTACTGTCCCTAATAAATCAATTCGAAAACAAAAACAGTTGTGGCTATATCGTTCACAGTGTTTCAACTGAGAAAATTTTGAAAATTCCAAATGTTTTGTATGTAACCAACGCTTAAATATACTGCCAATTTCAGAATAGTGCGCCGATTCAATGTTGGAGTGGCTGACTGAAATCGATTTTCTTATCGTGAGTGGCTAATTTTGTAACAGTCATTTACATAAACTCCGCCCAAGACGCGAGACAAGTTATGTACATTTATAGGATTTAATATTATGTGTTTTTTCCCCGTTAATTGTCTAAACAACACATAAACTGAAATGTCAGTCATGCAATGTATTTACGGTTTTTAAAAACTGATGATAATGCAGTTTTTAGCCGTGTCTCAGAATTAGTTTCAAGTCAAACATTTTTACAATCTCTATCCAGAACGGTACAGAATCATGACATTTTCTTTAATTGATAAACATTTCCTTGTGACAAATTCATAAAGAAATCACTCACTACAAAATGCAAATTTAGTCAGCGGATGCATATAAGTTTTAAGATCAAAAGATGTCTTTAAACATGTAAAATCAAACATGTCCTAAACAACATGTGTATTTCTGTCGCTGGGTCATGGACTTCTCATGTTGAAAATACAATATTTGATTTAAACATAAATGCGCTGTTTATAAAGGTAATAAAGTTTTATATGTTTGAGAATCTAGTAAGCATGTGATTGAATTCAATTGCAATCATTTATTTTTGTACA
Source organism: Mercenaria mercenaria (assembly GCF_021730395.1). Classification (NCBI taxonomy): domain Eukaryota; kingdom Metazoa; phylum Mollusca; class Bivalvia; order Venerida; family Veneridae; genus Mercenaria; species Mercenaria mercenaria. The sequence continues at coordinate 13,254,527 of NC_069376.1, read as the reverse complement.
CTGAACATGTATTTACACCAAATCATCGATTCAACTTTCGGTCCTGTAGCCGTTGTACATGAAATCAAACGCCGAGTGGCTTCAAATCGCCCCCCTCCCCCCTTTATCGAAGTGGGTTTGAGTCTCACTCGGGGCATTGAATCTTCATGTGAGGAAGTCATTCAGCTGGCTTACGTACGGATTGTCGGTGGTTCTACCCAGGTGTCCGCTCGTGACGAAATAATGCATGCATGGCGGGGCACCTTGGGTCTTCCAACCATCAAAGATGGAAAGTCGCCATAATTATAACCTATAAATATGACAATGCAACGTAAAACCCAAACAAAAATAAGTGCTGGATTCCTTCATTTAACTTTATATAATAGGGAATTAAAACTTGGTTCGGGATTCATGACTAAGTAAGTTTCCTTGCCAAGAAACTTGCTCAAGACGGAAAAATCTTTTTTTCTTGGGATTAATGCCCGTTTTCAACAGTTCTTCCTATATGTCTGGTGGGCAGTTCACCTAACCGTCGCTCCTAGGAAGAACCAGTACAAGGCTCCCGTCTTCCGTAAGAATCTGCCAACCGTTCTTACATATATAAAGAGATATGGCCGGTAGCTTGGCTCGAACCCATCCCCGACAGGATACAGTGATTTCAAGTCAGCGGCTAACCGCTCGAGTACAAGGGAGATCACACGATGGATGGTTACTACAATTCGGAATCTAGAAACAACATGGGTACATAGTTGCAGTAATGCCAGACTGAAGTCGACATAGAACTTCCAAATAGATTTATGTCGATGGGTTCGACTAACAGCTTATTTTTATCTCTACTTTTTTGTTTGACATAAGTTTTCATGACATCGCATACCACATGTCTTCAGTAGGCAGTAATTATTTGACGGATTTCTATGAAATAATGTATATCTTTTCATATGGAATCTTTTCTTATCGATGTTATTCTTTGGTTTGGTATTCTGCAGTTTGAGAGAAAATATCGGTAGAAATGGAAGACCGGAAGTAGTAATCAGACTCAGATGGACGTATAGTTATAATGACCACATCACTTTGTATTTTTTTTTTACTGACGATTGTTGCGTAAATTCATACCCAGGAGAGGAAATGCGTATATGTTTAATGAAACTTGGCTGCGTGTTTATCTGCACCATTTAGCAGTTTTTGAAGCAGTCTAAAAATAAAAAGTGCTAAGCCTTGACTGCACGCGATTTACCCGACCGCATTCAGCGTTCGTTGTGGTCCGGTACACATGTGTGAACAACACTTAGTGCTATTGTATTGTAGTAACCTGAAAGTATATTCAGTTAAAATAGCAGTGCATCGAGTGGCGCCTGTGCAGTAAACTTTTATTACAAAATCGTGTGCATGGTCATAGATTTCCATTCGCTATGAAACAAGAGCCAAATGTTCTATTATTTGCAACAAACTGCAACAGAACTATGTGCCTTTTAAAACAGAAGGGCACTACACATATTAGTCCAACTAATTTGAAGCGATCCTAGGAAATACTGAGATATTTGTTTTTCAAATGGGCAATATCCCTACTCGCGTCAAACACTCGAAATACCAAAATAATTGAACAGTTTCCGATGAAATTTTCATCGCTGCCTGACGATTTAAATGCTATACGTTTAAATGCCGATTATTTCACGAAATGGCCATAAATTCAAATATAACTTACATGCATCGAAAACGGATTCAATTCCTCTTTGACTTGTGTAAAAATTATTAAAGAATATCCAACATTACGAATTTTCTGGTGATTTAAACCTATGTATGTACTGTATATGATTAACGTTTACCGTGCTGACACACTAATGCACTAATGCACTAATATGCACAAACGATAAAACCAAAAACTTTAAATGACTGTATTCTGTGATTTATCCTTCATTATTTTGGTCCTTCAAAGTTTGACGCATAGATTGCCTTTCACAAATAAAAAACAATCTGAACGTCGAATTATTTTGACTAATACATGTGCTATAGATATGACCAAACGTTCACGAGTCTAGGGACAAATCTTCCAGTTTAATTTCGACAAGATACTGCATGTAGTTTTAAATAAATAAATGGATGAATATTACTTATAGTTCAATGTGTAAAGACAACATCGAGTATGCGATATTTTCCATGACCGACATTCGTGGACATTTTACAAAGACTGGATACATGTACATCAATTTAAAATAAATACATGAAACCTACGAGACAAAATCTGCGGTAGCAGTTTTGTGTTCTTTCGTCGAGAGTTGCTATATAAATACATGTATACACATCAATGTTCAATATAATCTACATAGATTTAAGTGTATATGCTGCACATGAATGTATTTATTAAGCAGAATCAGAGCTATCTTGAAACAAGAGCTGTCTGATGACAGCGAGCTCGACTATTCGAAGCATTGATTGAAGAATGGGGTCAAAATATTTCCACAGATATTCAGACAAAAGAAATAAATAGATTAGACAAACAATGTTCCTGTATTTCTTTGATTTCCATAAGTCTTGCACTAAATGGCAATGTATGAGCCAATTTCAAAGTCCAAAAAGGGCCATAATTCAGTCAAAATAGTTATGTACTCTTGCCTACAGATGGAAATCATAATGATAAACAAGTGTTCAAAGTTTAAAAGCCATATGTCAAATAGTTTTGACAAAACATGGACTTGTATGAAAACAGAACCAATTTCAAAGTCCAAAAAGGGCCATAATTCAGCCAAAATAGAGGACAGAGTTATGTACTCGTTCCTACAGATAGAGACTATTATACTAAACATGTGATAAAAGTTTCAAAGCCATATGCCAAACACTTTACAAAAAATATGAACTGGTATGAAAGACTTAACCACGATTTCTAAGTCAAAAAGGGCCATAATTCAGCGAAAATCCTTGATGGAGTTATGTGCTCTTGCCTATAACTGGACATGGTGATGGTTAACAAGTGTTGAAAGTTTCAAAGCTTTATCTCAAAAGACTTTGTCTAAATATGAACTGGTACGAAAAACTTAACCAAGATTTCTAAGTCGAAAGGGGCCATAATTCAGCCAAAATCCCTGATGGAGTTATGTACTCTTGCCTATAACTGGCCATGGTGATGGTAAACAAGTGTTGGAAGTTTCAAAGCTTTGTCTTAAAAGACTTTGTTGTATATGAACTGGTACAAAAAACTTAACCATGATTTCTTAGTCAAAAGGGGCCATAATTCAGCCAAAATCCTTGATGGAGTTATGTGCTCTTGCCTATAACTGGCCATGATGATGGTAAACAAATGTTGAAAGTTTCAAAGCTTTATCTCAAAAGACTGTGTCAAAATGTGGACTGGTACGAAAAACTTAACCAAGGTGTGACGCCGACGCCGACGCCGTGGTGAGTAGGATAGCTCTACTTATTCTTCGAATAGTCGAGCTAATAAATACCAGTGATGTTTTGCTTTTGTAACTAACCCGTAATGATCAATAGAAAAACATACTTTAGGGCGGAGCAAACTACAAGCGTGATCAAATTAACCTCTCACCGATAACTAGCGTGACACCTACGTCATTTACTACCAGCGTTTGATGTAAACGCCCATTCGGCGAGCTTTTCTGAAATTGGTAGTATGACCATATCTTAATGAAACTTGGTCAGAATGTTAATCTTTATGATCTTTAGGTCAACAGGTCAGGTGAGCGATACAGGGCCTTTATGGTCCTCTTGTTTTTTATTCACGTGATGTAAATTTACAAATGAGTATAAATACCCGTTAATTAAATGACTTTCAATGTCTTTTTCAGATTCCATTTCCCGTTATACTTCAAGAGCATAGATGTATTTTCTGGTGGCAAGGCTACAAACACCATCACATAAATGGCATGACCGCTTGTCTCTGGCAATTGGACATAAGGATTTTGTAGGACTATAATCGTATTATACCCCAAAATTTGAGAGAATGACTACTTGAAATATTAGTCCATTTCCAGGGACAAATTATACTGTTTTACTTAAATTAGTTGGTAAAGAAATGTCGGACTGTCACTAATGTGTACACGTATTGCTTTGAGCTCATTTTTCTATGAAAAGTTTATAAGTAAAGTTTTGTAAGTATTAAGTGGAAGGGTTTCAAACAGTCACGCGCGCTGTCAAGACAACTTTATTTTGAAAAAAAGTGTTTGATTTGACTTCATTTTGATGTTAATTGTTTACAATGTTTAAGTGTTAGTGTTATTTCAAGATAGTTAGTTTTAAAATGTCTGGTGCTGCAAATGAAATTTGCTGTGTTTGACATATCACGGCAAAGAAATTGCATTGTAGGGGAATTTATTAGATATTAAATGCATTTTGTTCTATGTAAAATATATATTGTGAGGCATGTTTTAATGATACCAAAATCACTATTTGAGCCGCGCCATGGGAAAACCAACATAGTTTCCCCGCAGTCTGGTCAGGATCCATGCTGTTCGCTTACAGTTTCTCTAATGGCAATAGGCTTTAAAAGCGAACAGCATGGACTATGTTGGTTTTCTCATGGCACGGCTCATTTGTTTGCATAGTCCGTAGCCATATACTAGCTACAACATTTAATGTGTTCATGCATAAGTCTTATTAAAAGTAAAACCTCTATTTAACTGATATGGCTTGAAGTCTCTGTAGAATTTTTGTTTTGTTTCTAGCAGACGACATTAATAATTGTACTAGGAAGAACATATTTTTTACGGAAACCTTCTAAAGGTCTCGGCGGAGTTTTCATAATTTTGATAAAAAGTAAAACTAGAAATCTTTTGTTATACGCCCGGATCTGAATGAGAGGGGCGTATTACGTGAACTCCCGTGATGGGCGGGCGGGTAGTCGGCGTCCAAAAGCATGTCCGCTCTCTAAGACAAACAGTTTTCATCCAAACTTGGTGACAATGTTTGTGGGCATAATATCTTGGCCAAGTTCGATAATTACAGGTTATTAGCTTTGTATCGGGAAATATGCACGAGTTCTTCAGTGGAAATATTGCGCGACTTTAGGAGCGCAATATTCTTCCGCTGAAGAACGAGTGCATATTTCCCGATGCAAAGATAATAACCTTTTTATTCTATACCTATTTTATCTATCCAATCGCGAACGTTCATTTGCAACACGTGACCGTACAATATATTACGGTATTTGGATGCACGTGCGTACAAAAATCCTGTATTTTCTGTATTTGGACGCACGCGCGTACAAAAAATCCTGTATTTTCTGTATTTGGACGGTTCAACAGTCCCATGTTAAACATACGATAAAGCCCGAAACGCGTGAAAATGTTCCGAATGTAAATTGGATGAAGTAGGCACTCTATGTACAGAGTTTGATTATGCGTCTTGAAATCTGGATTTAATTTGAGATTTTTTTGTTTACAAAACACAAAAACGATTCATGGGATAACAATGCTATCTGATTTAGATATTAAAACGTTCGTTAATAATCAAAAACTTTAAAGTACAGTAAAAAGGATCATCAGATGTTGGAATATTTGAAAAGTCGCTAAAAGAAGCCGTTCCGGACGAAACCTAGAAATTGGTATCAGCCCTGACTGTCTGAATAGCTACCTCAGCAGTTTTTATTTAACGGTTAAGAAACAAAATGGAGAAGATTATGAATGGCAGCGGACGGGCGGTCAGCATCCAAAACATGTCTGCTCTATAATTCAGTTTTCGTCGGATCTTCACCAAACTTGCTTACAATGTTTGTGGGCATTACATCTCGGCCAATTTCGATAACCAGCCAAATTGTACCAGGCACTCTTTGATTATAGTCCTTGAATTACTCGAAAAACGGGGAATTTAGCCTTGTCCGCTCTTTTAAGTCGAACAGTTTTCATCCGATCTTCACCAAACTTGCTGACAATGTTTATAGGAATAATATCTCAGCCAAGTATTATTACCACCCAAATCGCCAAATGGCTGTTGTAGGGAGATTGCACCATATACTTTTTTAATGATGATACGCAGAAAAAACAACATTCAATGAATTACGTATATTACGTATGAAGTGAAATAAATATAGAATAAAAAGGTTATTTAAGGTCTAACATTGTTCTGTATAATATATTTTTGCACTCATACCAAGCTGGGAAAAACTAGAAAAGGCAGGAATACAATATTCAGTGAGACAATTTTAATTTAAACTATTTTTATAGTAAGATAAAATAGATATAGAATAAAAAGGTTATTTAACATTGTACTGTACAATACGAGATATATTTGGACTCGTACTCAGCTGAGAAAACCATATTGAACTCGCCTAGCGGCTCGTCCAATATGGTTTTCTCAGCTGGGTACTCGTCCAATTATATCTCCGTATAGTACAGAACAATGTTAAATAACCTAATATTATTACATACTCGTATAAATATAATGTAAATATCATAAATTTGTTCAACAGCCTGAATAAGACTATCAATACTAAACTAAATAGAAAAAATAGTGCAACAACACACACTGAATTCCGTCACGCACCCGATATGAAATTCAGGCGTCAGTGTATGGAAAAATATTGACGTTTCCGTTACCAGTGTAACTTAACGGGGAATAGAAACGAGTATGTAATAACCAGCAACATCGCCCCTAGCAATCTTGGGTTATGGCCCTTGAATTACTTGAAAACTGGAAATTTAGCCTTGTTCGCCCTTTAAGTCAAACAGTTTTCATCCGATCTTCACAGAACTTGGCGACAGTGTTTGTGGACATAATATCTCGGCCAAGTTCAATAACCAGTCAAATCACCCCCGGCAATCTTGGATTATGGCCCTTGAATTAGGCATAGTTCGACGACGGGCGTATTTTGTGACAGTCTGTCACTATTGTTGTTTTAAATGATTGTGAAGTAGTCTTTGTTTAAACAATAGATGGAAACTTTTCTATGTAGAGACTAGTTGTATTGTAAAATTATTGGAGTTAGGCCTACTTAATGAATGGAATGACTATTTTTTCATATTTTATATAGAATAAAGGAAAACAGCTATTTTTCATCTTTACTTAAAATTTTATAAAGTTTTACTTACTTCTATAATATTAAATGAATAGATGTTGCAACAGAAATATTTTCATCAACAAATGTTGGGTTTACAAGAAAAAAAAAGACAGAAAGAAAAGACAATGAACTATGTTATGAACATCTGCTTACACATATTACATTACATGTATGTCTATTTCTATAGAAAGATGGTGTTCTTTCTGATTAATAGCAATTACCATGTATATATATATTTGATAGACTATTGTAGATGTATGGTATGTTCGCCTTATGTAATATTATAATGTATGTATATTATATATGAACTGTATGTTTATGTTGATTGCTTGTCAACAGAAGACATGATGGTTTAATGCTCTTTTGATCGTAACTTTGTTACAATGACATGTTATTAGCTCACCTGAGAGTACAAAATGCTCAAGGTGAGCTTTTGTGATCTCCCTGCGCCCGTCGTCATCTGTCGTCATCAACTTCAAAAATTGCTATAACACTGGTAAGAATGATAGGACCAGATTTTTAGTCTATAAAATGAATTATAAAATTCTGTCAAATTCGAAGGAAATATTTTTGACTCTCTAAATACCACATTTTTCTTATGTTATAATGTTCCCCAGAATGTTTGCACCTATAGAATTTGAAACTCGATTATTTCAGGTCACCAACCAGGTCACTATGTCAAATAATAGATAAACCTAATTAAGGCAGTACAGGAAAGGAAGTCGATTTAGGACTGGGTTACACCGAGTTACATGAAATTTCAGTGTAATTACTTTATGGATTTGTTTCAAACTTATTATTGTTATTCTACATCATCACCTACATTGTATGGCTCAAAGGCCATCACTCTCATACCAATACTTCGTGAATTATCTTACACCTTTTACTTAGGATTTCAGGTTAAAGTTTTGATTCACTTTCAATCTATCCTACTTAAACGGATTTGATTCAAACATAAAATATTGATCCACATCATATAACACAAGGTCCAATACTCTAGCTGCAAGCTTATATGTATTATGCCCCCTTTTTCTTGAAAGTTTAGGTTAATTTTGATGCATTTTCGCTATATCGAGAGGATTTGATTCAAACTAAAAATTCCACATCACCACTCTCACCATCTGACACAAGGGTCATAACTCTTGCACTAAATACTGACCCTGACTCTTTCAATATTTCATGAATTATCTCCCCTGTTAGGTAAGAATGTAAGGCAATGCTGTTTTGATGTTAATTTTAACTGCTAAGATTTCTTGAGAAAATTGTCACCATTTTAATAGTTGGTCAAATGGCAGCCATTTTGTTTTCATTGCAACAGAAACAAATAGCAGATTTAGTATATTTCTACGCCAATTTTTGAATTTCATTTGACTATTACTCTAAAATAACTTCTTTATTTTTATACGCCCGTATCAGAAAGAGCGGGGAGTATTATGTGAACATCCTTTTTTTTGGGAGGGGGAGGGGGTGGGGGGGGGGGAGGCATCCAAAAGTGTGTCCGATTTCTAAGTCGAACAGTTTTCATCCGATTATTACCAAACTTGCTGACAATGTTTGTGACCATAATATCTAGGCCAAGTTCGATAACCACCAAAATCGCCCCAGGCTCTTTTATTATTATGACCCTTGAATATATCGAATAACTACCAATTTAGCCTTGTGCTCTCTTTAAGTCGAAAAGTCATCCGATCTTCACAAAATTGCTAACAATGTGTGCGGACATAATAACAACCTAAATCATCCCAGGCACTCTTGGATTATGACCCTTGATCAACTCGAAAATCTGCGAATTTAACCTTATCTGGCCTTTATGTCAGTTTCTATTCAAGCTTCACCAAACTTGACGACAATGTTTTTGGGAATAATATCTCGGCCAAGTTTGACTGCCACCCAAATCGGGCGTTTTTGTGTTAGCGTGGCCCTCTTGTTTTTCTTTAAAAAGATTGCCTCTATGAGACAGAAATCACGGGTCGCTACCTCAATGGTCAGGGTCATTTTGGTGGTCAAATGTCATTGTCCGGGCTGAAACTTTGCCATGTATATTTAAGCAATCTCTTTGAAAATGCTCTTTGAAAAACGCGATGCATTATGGAAACGGTCATGGCGTTCGGGCGGCGTCCACAATTTTTGTCTGGCGCATAATTATCTTCTTCAAGCATTGGGGAATTTTAATGTAACTTGGTACTAATGTTCACGAATATGAGACAGAGTGTCGTGCATAAGAATCAGGTCTCTAGGTCTAAGGTAAAGCAAAAGTCAAATTCAATAATGACTATGTCCGGAGCATTTCTTCTGTATACATGGAAGGATTTTGATGAAACTTTGCACGATTGTTCACAATAAAAAGACGGGGTGTCATGCGCTTAAACCAGGTACCTATTTCTAAGGTCAAGTTCATACTTATAGGTCAAAGGATACAAGAATGCAACTTTTTCCGGAGCATTTCTTCTTAATGCATGGAGGGATTTTGACGTAACTTGGCACAAATGTTCACCACTAAAAGTCGGAGTGTCGTGTGCAAGAACCAGGTATTTAGGTTTAAGGTCAAAGGCACACTTAGATGCCAAAGGTCAGATACAAGAATGCCTTTTTTCGGAGCATTTCTTCTTCATGTATGGAGGTATTTTGATGAATCTAAGCACAATTGTTCACTATCTCCAGTCGGAGTGTCATGCACATTTTTGAGGGATTTTGATGTACCGAAGCACAATTCTTCGCAATCACCAGACATGAACCATGTCCCTACAACTACTTCCTTTGTTAGCTCACCGGTCACGATGTGACAAGGTAAGCTATTGTGACCGCTTGATGTCCGTCGTGCGTCAACAATTTCTAAAAAAATATCTTCTTTAAAACCACTGGGCAGATTTACATGAAACTTCACTGGAATGTTCCTTGGGTCGTCCCCTTTCAAAATTGTTAAAAAAATTGAATTCCATGCAGAACTCTGGTTGCCATGGTAACCGAAAGGAACAACTTTAAAAATCGTCTTGTCCAAAACCACAGGGCCTAAGGCTTTAGCATCATCTAAAAGGTCCTCTATCAAAATAGGTTAAATTATCCCCCTTGGGTTAAATATGGCCCCGCCCCGGGGGTCACATGGTTTATATAGACTTATATAGGGAAAACTTTGAAACTCTTGGGCCTAGGGCTTTGATATTTGCTATGTAGCATCATCTAGTAGACCTCAACCAAGATTGTTCAAATTATCCCCATGGGGTCAAATATGGCCCCGCCCCGTGGGACCCAAGTTTTACATAGACATATATAGAAAAAAAATCTTCTTGTCTTAAACCACAACACTTAGACCTTTGATATTTGGTTTGTAGCATTGTCTTATGGTCCTCAACCAACATTTTTCAAATTGTACCCCTTGGATGAAAAGAGTACGTGCCCTTGGTGTCCCAAGTTTTATATCGACTTATAAAGGAAAAAATCTTTAAAAATCTTCTTGTCTGAAACCATACGACCTAGACGTTTGATATTTGGTATGATGCATTGTCTAGTAGTCCTCTACCAAAATTGTTCAAGTTATTCCCCTGGGGTTAAAAGAGGTTCCGCCTTGGGGTCACTTAGTTATTATGTGAGTTATATAGGAAAATACTTAAAAAAATCACCTGATCCTATTTCCAAGACTGATTAATTATAATTAACTGATGACCCCAAGTAATATGATCTCACTTGACTGTGACCTTGACCTACTGGCCTTCTTTCTTGTTTTTAAAGATACAGCCTTGAAATTTTTACGACATACACAGTTTATCACACAAATTCATTGACAATGAATGTGACGTACTGACTTTCTTAATACTTTATCATCAGTTTGACATTTTAAATATGTAGCTCATATTACTCAGGTGAGAAATCTAGGGTCATCACGGGTCGCGAGTTTGATCCTCGGGCGGGGCGTATGTTCTCCGTGACTATTTGATAAACGACATTGTGTCTGAAATCATTAGTCCTCCACCTCTAATTCATGTGGGGAAGTTGGCAGTCACTTGCGGAGAACAGGTTTGTACTGGTACAGAATCCAGGAATACTGGTTAGGTTAACTGCCCGCCGTTACATGACTGAAATACTGTTGAAAAACGGCGTTAAACCCAAAACAAACAAACAAACAAACTACCTGGTAAGGCGTTTTCTTGTGGACTTGTATTATGCAGATGCGTATGTAATAAAAAGGCTTTTATCTTTGCATCGGGAAATATGCACTCGTTCTTCAGCGAAAGAATATTGCGCTCTTAAATAAAATCTGGAAAGTAGATCCCTCGGAAGTCGCGCAGTTTTTCCGCCGAAGAACTCATGCATTTTTCCTGATACAAAGCTAATAACCTATAATTATAGTTCGTGAAGTTAATTTAAAATATATTGAATATTTTATTTCATTTTATGTTATTAACTTTTTAATGCATGACCTAGTGTAGGTTCTCAGTGTAACACATATTTTGATAAATAATAAATCAAATTTGTGTGAGTAATTTATTGAAATTGTATAAATATATGAAAATAATAAAAATATTTCACTGAGTTTTGAAATGTGTTATTACTAAACACTTGTTCACTCCTTATTATATCCACACATATCCAGCAAAGTTTATGTTCTTCTGGACAAAGGCAATATTCATATGAAAAATGACTATTTCCTTATGTACTAGGACAATATGCATACGAACAAGGGCAATAGTTACGTATTCAAAGGTAGACGGTTTCACGAAATCTTATTTCTAATTTAGCTGACCTGCTTTCGTTAGGATAAGCTGTTGGTATGGTAATAGATCATTCATTGACCTTCTATTGTAAGTAAGTTTTGCAGTAGGCAAAGAGTGCAGAGTGCAGTGTTGAGGTAAAAGCTATAAATTAATTCATTTAAAGTCAGAAGTTCTTACGACTTTAAAGCGTAATAGAATCTGAAGAGGATAGAATGCTGTGATGAAAAAGAACTAAGTGTCTGTGGCGGGATTCGAGTCCAATGCACTAACCACTGAGCAAAAAAGTCTACTCCCGGATTGTCAGAGAATGCTTCTTTTTATACTCTCAAGCCATGTGTAAGCGATCGTATCACTTTCCTTTTTCAATGGAGTCATCCTTTATTAATGACATTTTGGCAAGGACAGTGCCATTTTAGACACTAGATAAAGTCCGGTTACCAATTTTTGTTGCTCCCTTAAGTCGAAAGATGGGGGCTTTTCTAGAATATGGACTTTATCTTAAAAAAGTGTGTCAAAAATCTGATTTCAAGGTAGTAAAACCATAGTAAAGGTTGATGGTTCGTCGTCCGTCTGTCTGCAACCTTCATCATTTGTGCTTCAAAAACTTTTACTTAATAAGCATCTTCAATCCTGAAAATATTTTTGCGGAAGTTGATGAAACTTGAACTTGATGGGTTTCTCATCAATTTGTTCAAAGACTCAATTATACTGAACAGCAAAAGAAACTATCCAGTTTATATAAAAACTTTAAATTAATTTATAAATCACCTGTGTTTTCCATATCACATTACGATTGAAGAACTTCACATGTAAAATTTTGAAAAAAAACAATCAACCCTAAAGTCAAAAGTCCCACAATAGCCGTTTTGTACAAAATTCACGTGCGTCTGTAATTAACGATTTTCTTTCTGAAATTTTATTGTCATAGGAAATATTGATAATTGGCCAACTCGAAAAGCAGCATAGAATTTAAAAAATATTGCGCGAGGGCCCAATTTGGATGTTACAATGCAACTGATGCGCAGAAGATAAAGCTCTTCAAACGGCTATTGTGGGACTACTGACTTCATGGCTGATTGATTTTTAGAAATTTATCACGTGAAGATCTTCAAGTGTAATTTTGGTATAAAGAAACAATTCAAATTTGAAAAAAAAAATATTTCAAAATATATCAGTTATTCATCTGGATAATTTCTTTTGCTGTTCAGTATATAATTCTCATCCCCATAGCAACCGAAGTAAAAAATGTTTGAACAAAACTTCCTCTTATAAACAACCGTTAATCCTTACGTTAGGTTTCCCGCCCTTTCTACATTTATGCAGACGGCAGCCTATGTACCGCCTGTAACTCCGTAATTTAGACACATCTGTCGGCTGCCTTGTGCGTATAATCAATTTTCCAAAGACTGGGCGTTCCAAACAGATTTTATGACAATCATGTACTTGTACCCGGAAGAATGCATGCCTTCATTAACTGACGGTACAACCTGTGACTACGCGTGTCGGAAAATGCAGAAACAAGGCGCAAGTGGACACGTCGCCACCACGTATTAACAAATGCCCAAGATGAAGGTTGAATGCTTGCCGGAGACGATATTCCATAGCCAGCTAGCCAAAGCCGCCTTGTAGCATTCAATACAACTGGCATTTTCTCTGCATTGTGTGGATTTTGCATTGTGTGGATTTTGCATTGTTAAGATTTTTTCTAAAAATTTCAAATTTCCACCTTTAGGCTTATCAATATCAGCTTATCGCATAGTGCGGCAATTTTCCTTTGATCTTTGCAGCATGTTATACTTAGTAACACACATTATTACTACAAAACTGTGCTGATATCTTACAAAACTGTTGCGATATATATCAACACGGAAATCTCTATGGAGTTTCATAAGAAAAAAAGTGTTCCGATATATATCAGCACAGTAAAACTGTTCCGATATAATCGGAACACTTTTTCTCTATTGAGGTCCTATCAAGGGAGTATAATTTTTTCCTTTCAAAGAAAAGATGATTTTAGCTCCAATTTACAGTTCACAGAGAAAGAATTGTCACAAACACATACATTTATAAAGTAAAAGAATAAATAAACTAGAATATGTCAAAAACTTGATAGTTATTGCCAAATTCAGAAATACATGAAATATATGAAATTCTGAGATTTCTCAAATGTTTCTTTTTCTTTGATTTTTTTTACAAACAAAACAACAAGTTTTACAATATGTCTGGCCAATGAAATGCAAAGATTTAAAACCAATGCAGAAATTTGTTGGGTACTTTTATCTGGGGAACACATTTTCTAAAACAGAAGTTTTAGTGTTTCAGTCAGCGAGGCGCAGAAAGGGAATCAAAATAGTAAAAATAATTATAATAACAAACAAATTTAAATGAAAATAATATATAAATTTTAATGATAAACTATGCGATAAAACAGTTATAATATGTAATGCTCGTGTGTTACCAGGATATATCAGAGCTAGGGGTACATCTCGTTATTTTTCTCTTCACATATCTGTCTCGGCCTACCGGCCTCGACGATATGTGCAGAGAAAAATACCCTCGATGTACCCCTAGCTCTGATATATCCTGGTAACACACTCTCACACATACTATAACTATTACTTATTCTATAGCGCCCTTTAACAAAGATGCGAGTTTGACATATTTAGTTCCATCTCTAGTTATTTGATGTTAGACTGTTGCCTGCACGTGTGCCGCTACATCGTCATGTTACAAACTTGTCATTTCTGGAATAGTGGGAGCACGTGCATCTAGAAACTGAAAATAAGGAGATACTACGTCATCCTGATTGCCTAAACGTTTTAATCATTGCTTGAAGGTTTGGTTGGACTTGTTTGCTTCAGGTCCGGCGGAAGTTTCTTGTTCATCTACATTAGATACAGACTCGCTACATGTACGTCTATAAGTCGATATAGAAACAGTATTTGGACTTGGCATTTTCAATTGCATCGTCACCACACCCATCAGGCAAAATAACCGCTGACCCAATATTATCTTCACAATTTATATCGGAACCTGCCTGTGCCTGTCTTGCTGAGCCTAGTGTTTTTCTCATCGTTGCTCCGACGTTGAGGACTGGCTTTCTCATCGTTGTTCCGGCGTTGAAGACTGGCTTTCTCATTGTTGTTCCGGCGTTGAAGACTGTCTAATTTCTCATCGTTGCTCCGACCCTGAGCACTGGGCTTTCTCTCTACCAGGCATTGCAGTTTATAGACAGTCAGATGTACGTCTATATAACCTACGTAAATTTAAGCCTTGCGAATGAAGTTTTACACCCCTTAAAGACCGAATATCTGCGGTGATGGCTATTTAACGAACTTGCGCGAATGCGCCCGAATGAACGCACCACGTGATCGTGCCACCCGGCGACCGTTTTGTTTTGAAGATAATATGTATTAATTTCCTCTTTATAGCTGTCATCTTTTAAAATGTCTATAGTATTAAAAAGGGTGTTTAAGTTTTATATTTTTTTTTAAAATACTCGTAAAACGATTTAAAATTTTTTAAAAAAACACTTCAATTTGTTATTTTTTAAAAAAAACCAGTACCCGTTGAACGCACACGTTTAAAATATAACAATGGAAATAGTACAAAAAGTCAACATTTGAAAATTTAATTGCAGTAAATAGAAAAATAAGAATTAAAAAAATTTTGGCTCCCATCTTTTATTTTAAACCCTGAATATGTTTTAGGAAGGGGTTGGGTTGCGGCCTCTCCTCTAGACGGGGCGGTTTTTTGTTACAGTATCACAGGTCGGGTTTCCCGGGTGTAATAAAAATTTTTCGACCCCCAAAATAACGACCCCCCGGCATTATTATAGAAAATGTGACCCCTTCCTGTAAAATTTGACTCCCCTTAAAAAAAACGACCCCCTTTGAAAATCATAAAAATAACCCCCCCGGTCATTTCTGAAAAAAATACCCCCCCAAGAAAAATTATGACTCCCTAAAGATGACTCCCTTCGAACTCAAAAAAATAACGACCCGGTTATTTTTTAAAGAAAAAATGACCCCTTCATGAAATACTCACTGCCGAAATTATACATTGGGGACCCAACAATATCGTTTCCGGACTTATTCTTTTTTAAAAAATTTTTACTTTTTCCGTGTAAAACCGGGCTCCTAAAAAGACTTCGACGATAAATCTTTTTAAAAAGTGATCCCCCCCAACCTAAGGAAAATTTTTATAGATCTAAACTCTAAAAAACCCCATTCCAAAGTTAACTTTTGATTGTACTAAAACTACGGGGTGCGCTACTTTAGCTAACTAATGTATCTTCTATACTCACACTACTATTCTACTACTACTACAACAACGCTACTATGATGCTACTATCCTGTTTCCCCATAATACTCTTACTTACCTTTTTTTTCCTGCTGGTTGTTGCGTATTACCCCTCTGCTCCCTTGCGCTGCGCTGTATTGAAACGCCACTACCACGGGCCACTATTTACACTACTACTACACTACTACTACACTACTCTACTTTCTTTTGTTTGCCGCTACCGATTTTTACTGCCACGCTAAGTATTCAACTTCTTTTAATCAAGTTCTAGAAAGAAATTTTCTTTGCTTTTTCTTCAAAGAATTACTTCATCCCAAAGTTTGCAGGGTTTAATTGCACTGGTGTTTTTTGTAAAAAGTTTTGGGGAAATTTGGGTTATTTTCCTGAAAAATTTTTAAAACCCCAAAAGAAACAGGCCCGAAAATAGAATCTTTTTTTCCCCGTTGCGGAATGCCTGTTTCTGTGTAAGAGGGAAACGGGGGCTAATGGTCAAAGGAAAGGGAGGGAGGACGGACAGGCAAATTATACCCCCCCTCCCCCGAGTGGGGCAAAAAATCAGAAATTAGCCTTAAGGCAGAGTTTCACAAAATTTGACCAAATGACCGGGTCGTTTTTTTATGGGAGCAATTTCTTCGTGGGGTTTCATTTTCTTCACTGGGGATCATAGTATATCGGAGTCAAAATATATGCCCGGGGGGGTCATTTTTTTTAGAACAATGACCGGGGGTCTTATTCTATGGGGTCAAAATACTTCATTAAAAACCCACGTTTGTTTCCCCCCCTTTTCCTTTTTTAAATGCAACGGCAGTTCGCAAAATCCGTGTCTCAAATTGAAAGCCCCTGCGTCGCCTGGTCCGGGGCAAACTGCAAACCCAACGAGACGAGCTGTTAAATGACAAGTTTAATGATTACAAGCAGAAAAAAAAAAATGACAACAAAACGGCGGGAACCTAACATGCGGGTCTCGTGTGATGTAAACTTTTCCAATCGCTTAGAAAAAAGTTTCTGACGACTTTGAATCGTTTTACAACTTTGTCGTAACAACAATAACTTTTAGTAGGTTTATGTTTAAAAAATAAAATATCTCATCGGTGTTTGCGCTGAAAAAATCAGTGTTTGGAGTTCAGATGCGGAATTATTTACGAGGGGATGTATCATTCTAGCCTGAACGACAAACATGTTTTATTAAAGAGAAAATCACCAAATGAATATATTATTTCGATTCTAACACGTTACCAAGGATTTTGAAGTCTCCTTGTTGGTATTCATAAATATTTCCCCTTTTAAATCTTTTTCTTTTCCAGCGCGCCGAAACGCCGTTTGACGCTGTGACATAAAAATGTGACTCAAAAGTGAATTGTTTTTTAAAATTCATTTTCAATCCTTTTTTGTTTAATGGGAAAAAAAAATCGTTTTAGAATTAAATTTATCATGCAGCTGTTTCACAAAAATATTGACATTACACCCAAAAATTTCATAAAAAAACCACTTTCGATTAAACGGAAAAGCATACCTTCAAAAAATGAATGGGGTAAGGACAAAAGGTTTCTATTTTGGGGTTTAAAATTTTGTTTTAATCATCAACATTTTTTTGAAAATTTTGATTTCGTCAAGAAAAAAAAATATACAAATAAATCCCCGTGCGCTTTAATTTTGCAAAAAAACTAATTACTACCGAAACAAAATAACAGACGTTGCTTGGGCCCCGCATTTATTTTTTCCTCCATTTAGTACTAAAGCAGGGGCAGTTAGTTACACGTCTAATGATGCAGAGGGTACACGTCAGAACTTCTGTGTTAATTTTGTGGGAAAAACGAGGGCGGGAATCTTTTAATGTTTTCTGCATGCCCAAAATTTTAAAAAAAACTGACAAAATCCCCCGCAGTTTACAACAACCTCCGTCAGACAGGGCTCTCGGGGCGTGACCTCTTTTTAATAATGCTGGTAGTTTTGTCCATTCGGGAAACATAAAGAGTTACACTGTACCCTATAGATCCCCCAAATATACCTTATCACCAATTTTTTAAATTTTTTCTTGAAGACTTTGGGCACACAAAAAATTAAAAATCACCCACGATGTATCAGTCTTGAAGGCGAAATGTGTGAAAACCTATATCAAGGGGATGTTAATTGTCCGCTAGCTTACAAAAATAAAACACAAATAAAAGACAGTCCAAAACCCCGATTTGAATCAAAATATCGTGCCTTAACGCTGTACGGGGGTTTTTAAAAAACTGCCAAGTTTTTTCGCTGTTACAAAATTTCAGATGCACTTTTTCCGTTGGGAAAAAGAAATAAATCAACAAAGAACATATTTTTGAGGGTTTTCCAAAATGTTGAAACAATGTGGGCCATCTTGGAAACAAAAAAGCTGCATATCTTTCTATGTTCACCCCAAACAACAGCAGTATTCGTCTACAGTATCGCATCCAAACAACAGCATATATCGTCTACAGTCCACCCCCCAAAAAACGCAATTATCGTCTACGTACACATAAAAGCAACGCGCTACCGTCTACGAAATCCAGCCAAGCAACGCTATATGTCACAGTATCACACCAAGAAAACAGCAGCATACCGTCTTACAGACCAGCCCAGAAACAATCGCAGTCCAAAAAAACAACAGATACGTCTAAGTATGCAGTCCAAACAACACAAATCGTTACAGTCCACGTAAAAAACAACAGAATTTAACGTTAGGGTTCACACCCAAAGCACCAGCAGCATACCGTCAACGTATCCAGTCAAGCAAAAATCGCATCCAAACAAAAAACAGTAAAAGCTACATATCACAGTCCAAGCACCAGCAGATATCGTTAAAGTATCGCAGCCCAAAGCAACAGCGATAGTCAAACAACGCAGCCCAAAGCACCACAGCTACCGTCTACAGTACACAGCCCAAAGCAACAATCGCAGTCCAAAAAACAACATATATCGTCCCCTCCCCAAAAGTCCAAGAAACAGCATTATATGTCAAAAGTTCGCGGCCAAGCAACCAGTATATCGTCTACAGATCGGGGTCCAAGCACCTGCAGTATTTCGTCTAAATTATCGCGGTCCAAAGCACCACATTATCGTCTCCCGTAAGCGGTCCAAGCCCACAGTAATCGTCTACAGTATCGGGTCCAAGCACCACAGATATCGTCAAAATATCGCGGCCCAAGCCCAGAGATTCGTCAAAGTATAGCGATCCAAGCACCACAAAAATTCGTCTACAGTATCGGGGTCCAAGCACCAGCATAATCTCTACGTATCGCAGTCCAACCCCAGCAGTAATCGTCTACAGTATCCATCCAAGCACCAGCAAAATATCGTTACATATCGCAGCCCAAAGCACCAGCAATTTCGTCTAAAGATCGCATCCAACCCCTAATCGCTTGGGGATTCACGTTCGTATAGGGTTTCAAGAAGTGACAACAAAATAAAATATAATCATTTTTTTTTTTGGAAAAAAATTTTTAAAATGAGAAAAGACACTTTCCTTTCATCTCAGAATTGTATTGCATTGCAACTTCTTCTACCAGTTTCCCCCTTTTCCACTTTCAAGGATATCTTTAAGTCCACCGGCCCTGTGCCCCACTTTTTCACTCAAAAAAACTTCATAAAAAGCATTTTATAATCAGAAATTACAACTATCTAAAATTTTTTCATTGGAAAATATTGAGGACCTTCCGGAAAAGGGTTTTTTTCAAAATCAAAATATCCAAACTATTAAATCTTTTTTAAACAAATTTTTAAAAAATATATAGATGATTGCCCTTACACTGTAGAAAAAAATGTATTGAAAATTAACTAATACACTGATTATGTAATTTTGCACAAATCAATAAAAAATTTTAAGACTTTTAACAATTGTTTTGGTTAATATATGTCACTGTAATTTAAAACTAAAGCTTTTGATTTGTAATCTAATTTTTTTTTATGCTTTAAAAATTAATATTACTGAAATACGAAAGAAGACATTTATTTTTAGCGGTTTTTAAACGCCATTAAATTTTCATTTAGGATGTAAAATACAAAAAAAAATCCATTTTTAAAAATTTTAATGCGCGGAAGGCAGCACCTGTTACATGAAATTTCATCAACAAGGAAAAAGTGATCTTAAAAATCCATGTCGACTTTGGGGAACGGGACACCTATTAAATTTTTAAAGAGGCGCGTTTTCACCATTTCCCCGGGAAATGCCCCTACTAAGGGCGCTCAAAGTGAAATGCGCCGACACCAGGGGCGCTCAACTGTTGATTTTTTAAGAATGCCTTAAGATACCCCGAAAAACACGTAGCCTTGACTAACTGGCTGGAATTTGATGAAGAAATAAAACATCCGTCAACGTTGTTTTGCTGAAAAACAAAAGATTCTTTTTATTATCTTGAAAAAAGTGTCCAATTTCCTTCTCCGTTACATTTATAGAAGGAAAGGGACTAATTACATTTTTTTATAGTTAAAACCCCCCCCAAAGGGAAAAAACCCGTTATTTTTGAGTTAAAATTTTATAAATCAAACACGGGCACAAAAGCAAAAGTTATAAACCTTTTAACATGTCTGTAAACGGTTTAAAGGTAAAGCAAGATTTTAGTCAAGAACAACAAAAAATTCTCTGGGGATTTAAAAGTGTATGATTTAAACTGACGAAAATTGTCATTTTATAACAATTTGGCACTCGTGCTTTACTACAATCAAAATTCTATTTTTAGCCCATAAAATGATTTCAACCCTTCTTCCCTTTAAAAAAGCACAAAACTAAATAGAAGAGAAAACATGTTTTACAAGGAGAAAATTTTTTTGGACCTTTTTTGTACTTTTTAAAGACACTGATAAGGGGGGCAAATCTTTTAATTTGTCAACATTAATATCGTTCTCAATAAACAGAAATTTAAAATTTAGATTACTGTCCCAAAAATCAATTCAAAAACAAAAACAGTTGTGGCTAACGTTCACATTTTTAAAAACTGAGAAATTTTAAAAATTCCAAAATGTTTTGTATGAACCAACGTTTAAAAATATATCTTTAATATTATGAAAAGAATTTGTTATGAAAAAGATTGAAAAAAGTCTTACTTTCACTGATCTGTTTTGAACGCCGTTCAAACCCCTACTTCTGGTAGGGGGGAAAAAATTCGATGCTCAGCCGTGGGCTCATTTTCTCCGATCGTGCCCATTCGTCAGTTTTTTTCAAAAGAGATCACAATTAGCCCCTTTGAGTAATGAAAAGTACTTATGGTTTTTAAAAAATCATTAAAAAATCTAAAAATTAGGCGAAGCTTTCGTTGCCCTTAATCAACAAAAACGCGATTAAAAATTCTCGGCTAGCCTCCCCTTATACCTCAAGACCTTTCGTGTAAAAAAGTTGTCAAAAATTGTCTAGAAAAGGTCAAGGCAATATAAAAAGCAATCCAAAAATCTTTTTAAAAAAAAATATCTATGATAAGTAAAGAGATAGTCCTGGGCTTTTTTTTTCACACCTGTGATCCTTTTTTATTTTTGAATGTAAAAAAGATTTAAAACTTTTCTTAAAATTCGGAACAATTTTGAATTGGGGGCTTTTTTCATGCTGGGTGGATTTTTATTGCAATACTTCATACTTACCCTTTGATGATTTTCATTGTATTTTTCCCATTTTAAAATTTCTTTATGCTTACCCCTTTAAATTTAATGTCACTTGTATTTTTACCCATTATAATTACTTTATCTTACCTTAAAATTGAATGTCACTTTTTTATTTTCCCATTTTTATTTACTTTATACTTACCTTAAGATTTAATTCACTTGTATTTCCCCCTTATTTTTGCTTTATGCTTACCTTTAAAATTGAATGTCACTGAATTTTACCCCTTTTATATTTTTTTGCTTACCTTAAATTTAAGTCCTTTTATTTTTCCCATTATATATTATTTATGCTTACCTAAAGACGAAAGTCCCTTGTATTTTACCCAAATAGTTATTTTATGCTACCTTAAATGAATGTCCTTGTAATTTTTCCCATTAATTCTTTTTTTACCTAAAATGAAGTCACTTGTATTTTACCCATTATATTTACTTTAAGCTTCCCTTAAAATTGAATGTCACTTGTATTTACCATCATTTTTTTTTTGAAAATTCTGGTTTATATCCTTGTTTCTTTCAGCATGTAAAATCTACTTTCAAAAATCACAGTAACTAAAGGCACGTACAAATAGAACGATTTCCCGAGCATTCCCGTCCGCGTCCCGCCAAATATACACTTTTCCAAAAAAAAACAAAACTTTGTAAAAAATTACCACCCTCTACTGTCTAGGACATTTTCACAAAACAACTGCATGTAACAGAGTTTTCCACCCGTCTATGTCTAGGAACATTTTTTACAAAAAATACTGCGTAACAGAGGTTCCCCCCGTCTACTGCTAAGGACTTTTCACAAAAAATATGCATGTAAAAAATTACCACCTCATGCCTAGGCATTTTCACAAACATACTGCATTACAGAGTTACCACCGCTACAGTCTAGGAACATTTTTTCCAAAAAATACTGCATGTAACGAGTTACCACCCCTCAGCTAGGAAAATTTTCACAAAAAAAACCCAGAACAGAGTTACCCCCCCGTCTACTGTCTAGGAACATTTTCACAAACAACTCCCGTAACGAGTTTCCACCCCTTTCTTCTGGGCTTTTTTACAAAAATACTGCATGTCAACACAACACTTCTAAAAAAACGAACAAATACTAAAAGAACTATGTAATTACACAATACATATAACAACAAATGTAAGTTCCATCTATTAACATTAACAGAACGTATTAAATTCATCTATAAAACTAACAACGTATGTAATTACATCTAAAACAACAACAGAACGTTGTTTTCATTTATAGCATATCAGAAGAAAATTTGTAAGTTTTAAAAAAGTTGAAATATACACCTATGTGAATTTTTTCAAAAGCTAAAACTGTAAAATAGAATTTTAAAATTTGAAAACAACAAAAATTGTGGTACCCGGGAAAGAAAATGGTCTTTTCTTTTCCCGTGGTCAAATTAAAGAAAAAAAAACAATTTTTTTAGTCAACAAAAAGAAGTTAATTAAAAACAAAAAACCCAAGTCTACCGGTAAAAACCCACCAAGTGGGGATAGGTCAAAAAACACACCAAAATTGACGAGCATGCAAGTTTACACTAAAAAATGGTTCGTTTTTCCCTACAGCCATCATTTTAGTTACAATATCAAATTTTTATTTTGCAAAGGAATTAATATTTGAAAAATGTTGAAGGAGGGGGGCGGTTACCCAAAGGATCATTCCGGAAGTTAGAATTTTAAATTTTGCCCAAAAGGGGTTTTTAAAAAGAAGATTATTTTTGAAAAGTTGACGGAGGAACACACCTGACACGACGGACGTCACAAAACCTCACCATGAGCCTTTTCCCCAGGTGAACAAAATGCTTTAAAAAAAATTGCAACATCCGGGTGCGATCCTCACTGTAATTACCATCATGAAGAAGGGTTCCGATACACCCGGGAATAACGAAAACCACGGAAATTCCCGAATGTCATCACCGGGACAACCTCTTATTTAAGAAAATCTGTAAAAACTCCGGCAGTCATTCCATTAGTATTTGGGGACATTTTTTGAATCCCATTTAGTCGTGACTAAACGTAAAAAAAAACCTTTATGCAAAAACGTCTTTTGCGGGTCCCCATCTTTTCGTTGGGAACGTTTTTTTTTTTTATTCTCGTGGCGCAGTATTAAAAATCCTAAACCCCCGGAAAAATAAAAAACCCTTTAAAACATAAAATTACAAATCGACGTACGATTACGTTAAAACATTAAGTGCCTTCAAAAATGTTCTTTTGTAGCAAATTTAACTGAAAAACATTTTCCAAAATTCAGATATTTTTTCACAAAGATAAAAATGTTAAAAATAAATTTTTTTAAAACATATCTGACATTCATAAAGCAGTATCCCAAAATTTTTAAAAAATTTATTTCATATCAATAAGGGTTTTAAAAAAGCAATAAGTGAAGTCCCCTGAAACGAGCCAGACTTCCTTTAATAAGTTGCCGCATGACCATAATTTTGCCGTGTGGCTTTTTAACAGTGAAAACAAAAAGGGAAAAATTTTATCCATGAATAAAACTTTCCAAAAAAATATCTGATGGGGAAAAATTCATTAGGTCTTTTAAAAACATTTTTCGCAGCTAGATTTAGGCGGGCTACCGACTAGATGTTAATTTTTTAAAAGCAATTTTCCCCTGGAATATCGACTATAAGATCTATAAATGTTTTGTAGGGATTTTAACCGGCATGCTGGGAATTTAATTTTAATTTTAAAAAAGGGCCGGGTTTAATACAGAGTTTAAAATTTAACTTTACTGAATACCCCCGGTTAAATTTTAAACCCCCCATAAGATTAAAACTTTCCTCATATCGCTAAAACAAATTTTTACTGAACAATTCCCCAAAGAATCCGCAATTACATAGAAGCTTCATATATCCCCGGATTAGCAATTGTCACCAAGGGGCGTACTGCTAGTTAAGAGACGAAGATATCCCGAAAAAAAAGTTTTAAGTGGTTCCATTTCATATTTAAAAAATTAAAAAATATAAAACTAAGCGTTCACAGTTATAAGGGAAAATCTTCATTTAGCAAATTTTTAGCAAATAAAAAATTCTTTTTTTTTCAACAGAAATCAAAAAAAACTTTATTTTTTGTTCCTTTCCCTAAGAATTACATTTTTTATGATATTTTGTGGAAAAACCTTGTCCTTTTTTTTTAGTAAAAATAAAGAGTTTCGTGCTTTTTTTCTTTTGAACGCACATTTGACTGACAGTAATTCGAATAACTCACACACGACAGGTTTTATAAAGCAGGACGGGCCCAATCCCCAGTGGCACGGTTGGGGTCTTCACTTCCCCCCGCCGATATGGTTAAACTCGGTGTGGATAGAATTCTTTTTATGTGAGAAAAACATAATGACTTTGTGGATGTGCGAGGTTCATCAATTGTCCCCCTCATCACAAAGTAAAGCTTGGGGGTGGGGCCTGGGGTATTCCTTAAGCCGGAAAGTCGCCATATCCTAAAATGACGGTGTGTTACAGCAACACAAAAATAACCATATTTTTTGTAAAAGTCCCTCGAGTTGAGAAAATTTCTTTAATTAAATGAACATTCTTTCTTTTTCTTTTTTTTTTGGGTTTAATTTACCATATTGCAATCTCGCTAAAAATAACTGAAAAACCTGTAAATGCCTTCTGGGGGGAAAGCTGGGGCACTTTTCCGCAAGTTTCTTCAAAAGAAGTTAAATATTTGCTTGAAGGCACTCCGGAAACTCTTTAAAAAACCCCAACATAATAATTATGTCTCTTTATAAGTTACACGCATTTTTAATTACAACATAAAACCCAAACTTTGCAGAATTTAAAAAAAAAAAAAACTGCTTGGGATAGAATAAACACACCTTAAAAATAATTTTTAAAAAAGGGGAAAGGAAACGCTTTCACATTAACTACACTGTACAAAATATTGAGGTTTTCATTACTAGATTTAGTTTTTTGAGAACCCGCAAATTCGGACTGGCCCCCTTGTCAAGTCGTTATAATTAAGGTAAATTTACTTCGAATCACTAACCCCCACCGTTCAGCCCCGTTTAGGAGTAAACTCTTCGAGGGAAGCCATCCAATGGCTAAGGAAGATGGGACAGGGGGAGCCCAGGCATTTTTCCAGGCGGGGGTGTCCAAAAGGGGGGTAGGTGTTGGAGGGGGAAAAAATTTTTTTTTGGGTCAACGGGGAGCGATTTTTTCGCGTTTTAGGTTTTAAACAAGAACAAGAAAACCCAATCCCCAAAAATGTAATCAAACTTCGAAAAAAAGAAAACCATTATTATTTTACAAAATTTTCCATGCTATGAAAAAAAGAGCTAGTGGAGGTACGATGATAAAATGGGCTACATTTTTAAAAACTTTTCTTGTATTACCCCAAATTTTGAAAAAATAGATACGAACTTTTATCAATGAAAAAAAACCAAAAATTTGATTAATGAAGTCAAAAAGTGTTTTAAAAGCAATTAATTTCTTAAAGAAAAACTTGAAAAAAGATAGAAAATGACATTCTTGATTTATGTTCAGATCAATTGCACGTTAAAGGAATTTCCCCAAAATGACAGAAGGATCCGGGGAAACACACACGAGAATTACGGAAACACACGGGGAAAGCCGATTGAAAAAATAAAAAAAACTCGGGTCACAGAAAATGGTATACATGTACTTCCATGTTCCATTTGTGTACATCCAGATTGTTTGGAAGGGCTCTTGCAATCTGTGCAGGATTTTTCGGAAATGATGAAAATTTTTTATTTTTTTTTTGGAGTCATCTGCCCTGATACCCCTCATTTAAAAAGCTTTACCGCGGAAGATTTGCAACTCCCAGCCCCATAAAATTATTTAAAGGACAACATAACAACTCTTTCCAATAATTTTTTTTTTAAAATCCCAATTGAAAAAAAATCATGAGATCTTTCATTTTTTTAAGGGCATCTTCGTTTAGACTAATAAGAGAACTGTAGAAAAAATTTTAAATCACTTTTAAAAAAAACCGCAAGTTTTCCCCGTCCCCGGCACAATCTACCAACTGTAATTCAGTGAAAAAAAAAAGTTTCCGAAAAGATTGAAGTGTGGGACTACCCGTGAAAATTTCGAAAGCGGTTTCAACCCCAAAAAGGACTCAACCATGAAACTCTGAATTTTTTAAAAAAGGGTTCAGAAAAGCAAAAAAAACAAGGCCTTTTTTGGGCCAAATTTCCAGTCTTTTCAACATAAGGACATTTCCTTTTTTTTGTGTGTTTTTTATATTTGTTTTTTCCAATTTTTGGTTTTTATTAAAAATTAATTTTTAAATTTACGGATACGGGGTTTAATAGTTGTAGCTGTCTTTTTATTTCCGGATTTGTTTGTTTTATCTTTTGGGAAATCTATTAAAGATAAACCAAATTTTAATGTACACAACCAAGCAAACAGCAAAAAATGGAAAAGTTTTTCTCGGCGTAGTTTTTGGGGACTGTTTTCCTAAGCTACGACGTCAGCAAGAAAAAGTAAAAAGCGTGATGCAATATGTTTTATGCTGGCTCACTATTTTGCGTTGGGAACGCAAGCTTCATCGAAACTGTGCTCACTATCTAAAACCGTCCAAAAAACCTAAAACGATAAGCATTTCCAACAGCAAAAATAGAAAAAAACACCACCGGATTATGTTAACAAATTGCGCTTTAAGAGTGTTTTTTTGTTGAAAAAAGATTCCCAGTATTCAGATCAAGTTTGCAAGAAAAACGTGAAAAATACAAAATAAAGTATTATTCCTTTACAGTGCCAAACAAATTTTTATTTTTCAATAAAGCGAGATTCCAAAAATTTTTTAATAATTATCTCTATATTAATATGAATTTTAGAAAGCATTTTCGCCTTAAAAAGTTAAAGAACAATCAAATCAAATGTGTCCGCCCTTTTTCAACTTAGAACAGACGTGTTATAGTATGATTAAAATTTTTTATAGGTGTGCCGTTATTAAAAAAAAGGGGGAAAATAAGGTAAAGTGGATATCAGTTTAAAAAATGTATTCATTTCAACCATATTTGTCTAAACTACTTTTTGCAAAAATATGGCGTTTTACATTTTATGGGGTTTCAAAAATTTTATTACGGTATTCAAAATACTTACTAAAAAAAAAAGTTAATTCCCTTTTATATTAAGGTAATGGTGACGTAATGAACTCGGAAAATTTTCCGTCTTTACTTCTCCCGTGACGTAATTCGGCTTCTCCGAATCTTTCTGAGCTAAAGTGCATATGATTTTCAGAAATAAAGAGGAAAACCGAAATCGCATACAAAAGTTATAAAAATATTCCCCGATTTTTTTAAGGGGTTCCCGCAACCAAAAACTCTAAATTATTTTCTCCTGTTGGCAAAGAAGACACCAAAAGTGAAGATTTAAAAGTTGACATACAGTGCCTTTAAAGTTTTTTAAAGGATTTTTAATTTTTTGAATAAAATCAAATTTTTGGAAAAAAACAACATAAGCTGCCCCTGTTTTAAATTTTACCACGACAAAGATGCTATAGTCCGGGGGGGGGTTTTTGTAATAATGATACTTATTACCTTGGCTTTTTTTCCAAGTGTAGTTGCCCCCAGTAGCGATGGCTAAAACAGTAGCAATGTTCTGTCAGAAAAAACATAAAAATTTAAACAAAAGTAGTAGGGCAGCCCCAACCTGTAAATTATTAAATACTTTATCACGGGAGTTAGCTTAGAAATTGACTGTCTTTTAGAATTCTGTTTCGTCACTGTTGAAAGAAAAGTAGCAAAGTTTATTTTTTTTTGGGTTTTTACTTTTTCCGAAAAATTTTATTTTTAAACCTTACTTTAAAAGTATTTAAAGAAACAAATGGCGCATGCGCAATCGTAATTTGCACGGCTCGATTTTTTTCCAATATCATGAAAAAAAACATATTTCATTTTCATTTTTCGACGAATTCTTGCCATGAAGAGTTGTAATCTCACGTGGAAATATATAAATTTTTATTGAAAATTTGTCAATTTCTTATAGTATTTTTTTAAGTTAAATGATTTTATCCTAACTTTTTTAATGATTTTACTTTTATCTTTTAAAATATTTATGTTTTTACCATTTGAATTAAAGCAAAAACATTATATAAGATCAATTGAAAATAAAACATAATCTAGCCTAAAAAGTAACCCCTTTTCGTGCAGATTACACTTTTGCAACCCAGTTTTTTCAAGAAAAAATCTTCTTAATAAGAATGAAAATTAGCATTTTAAAATCAGCAAAAATTTTAATGTTTCCATCTAATAATATACAACGTAAGTTAGAATTGTTAATTGCTTGTAATTTCAATTTCCTTTTGCAGGTTTTTAAAAATATAGTTTACTCCACCCCTGCTCCACGCGAAAATGCAAATTTAAGGTGTGGAAAGCATTCCTGAAGTGCAATATTTTAATCTTTTTTTTTTTGTAAATTTCCCCTTTTAAAACGACAAAGTTGTGGACTAATAGACATCAAACAAAATTTTAAATCCTAAAATTTTGCACCTGGACCCCGGGCCTTTCGGGATTTTTACCCATGCCGGCAAAACCCCTCGGCTGGGGGCTCAGTGCAGAGTTATAAATTACAGACTCCGGTATATGCCGGTGAAGCAATTTTAACTAAAAGTTTCTTTAAATGATCTATTTTTTAACCCTGGTGTTTTCTAACCCTAACCTCTGTCAGTTATCATAATATTTCAAATGCAATAATTTGCGCCCCTTGGGGGGGGTTTTCTACCGATTCGTAAACACATGGGATATTATTTTATTCCGGCAAAATGGATTAGCCAGAAGACAAGAATGCGTAGGTTTTCTCATATGTTGTGATTGAAAGCTTAACAACGTGTTCCCCCAAAAATGATAATGATCAGCAAAAGCTTTTTTTACGGAAGTTAAATGTTTTTTTTCTTATATTGTATTCGCCATCAAAATATGTCATACTGGGCCTTTTCAGTGCAATGACAACATGGTAAAAAAACATTTAAAAGTTTTTTCGCATTGTTTTAAAAGCTCGTTTAACCGTAAAATGTTTTATTTGTGTTATATTTTGTACTGTAGATGAGTTGATTTCGTACCGCCGGATTTTTTCTTTTCCGGTCAGTTTTATATTCCCATAAGGGACTGTATGAAAGGGGGGACATTTTTGGCAGTTCCAAAACCTTAAATATCACCCTATTTAAAAAGCGTTACATGTCCCGTCTTAGTGCACTTGCAACAATTACCAGTGCTTACACATTACATAAAAAAGGTTAAACTTCTTTTGACATTTTTTACTTTTAGTTCTTTACAAAGGCATTCCCCCTTTTAAGGGGGGCAACTCTTTTAAGAAAGTTTTTAAATATCCCAAATTTTACGGGACGAAGGTCAAAATTATGTGGGCCCAACGATAGGTTTTTTTTAAAGACTTGCTCGTTTTCTGAAAATTTCTGTGGTTTTGAGAAATTTTTGTTCAATTTTAAGAAGGTTTCTGTACACTGTGAATTTTTTCCCTTTTCTGCCTGCAAAGTCGCCCACTTTCTTTGGTCACTTTTATTTTGCGCCGAAAATCAGAAAAAATTTTCATAAAATCTTCCCGGACTTTAACACGAAGCTTTAATCATACAGTTTCCCTTCTATTACTACGAAAATGTAAAGGAAATAATAATTTTCTTTTGTAGGAAACCCGGGGCGCTTGTATTATACAAATTTTAAATATTTAACTGCACGTGTTTGCGTGAAAACGCGATATCCTGGACTTTTTGGCTGCGTAAAAATTTCATGTAGGGAGAAATCAACTGTCAAATGTTCTTTCGCGTACTTTTTTCTTATATGTTAAAACGCACCCCGTAGCGAGTAAAACAAAAATAATGAATTTCAATTATAATTTATTGCTTGTAAAAGTTTTTTTTTTTAATTTTTTTGATTTGCTTTGGGTTTGACGCTGATTTTTACGTTTTTTCAGTGGTAAAGGCAGGCAAATTAACCCAACCAGTGTTCCTGGTTTGTACGTACAAAAATTTTCTCCACCAATTACTGCAAATTCCCACGAATCAGAGGTGAAAAACGAATGATTTTTATGCACATTCTTTATCAAATCGTCACAGAGAACAACTGCTCGCTCGAAGTCGAATCACGACCCGGGGATCGGCGTTCTAGAGAAATGTAGGCGTTTTTACCGATTGAAATGTTAGAAATTATGTATTTTTCCAACAAGTCACAAAATCAACACACCGTAACCGGGGTACTCCGAATTTTCATTGTTACAAATTTTTTCCCTTCACGTAATGTAGTCGGGAGATAATGAAAAGGTTTTACTATTTTCTGAACTAAAATTTGCTGTAAAAGGAAAAAATGGGCTGTCCGCCATAGTGCGGAGGTCCCGGTTGAAATCCCCGGTAGGTTGATTATTTGCATTCTGCTTCGCATTTTTGGCGTTTATTAATTTTTTTATCTAATTTTTTAAAATATACCCAAAAACTGAGGGGTGGAATTTTTAAAAGGGTGAAAACCCCAAATAAGGCGTTTTGATAAAATTTTCAAATTCATAACATTCTTTGGGTTTTTTAGGGGTTAAAATTTTTTGAAAAGAATGTCCATGAAGAATTATCGCTTTAGAAAAAAAAAAAAAGAAAAGGGGGTTTTAAACTTTATATAAGAAAACTCAGTTCATTTAATACAACCCGCTGTAATTACTCCTTTTCGCTTCTTTCAAATTTTCTTTCACATGAATTTTTCACGCCGCCATTTTTACCATTTTACCTGCATGCAATAGGAAAGGTAGCAGGGTACACTTAGATTCGAAAATTTTGGGCATAGCCAGCCTCTGTCACATGTAGCGAGTAGTAATAGTGCACTTCCCTAATGAGTAGAATCAGAGTGGCCATTTTATATATTTTGTGCATGTTTTGTGTTTTTAATTAATGACAAGATCAGGACAAGAATACAGAAAGTTATCAAAACGACAACTTTACACCATCCATTAAAAATAACATATCAAAATCATCAATTTTGCAGTTTGTGAACAGCCTACAATGATCCCATTGCAGGAACATTGTCCAATTTTATTGCATTT
This sequence comes from Mercenaria mercenaria, assembly GCF_021730395.1. Lineage (NCBI taxonomy): Eukaryota > Metazoa > Mollusca > Bivalvia > Venerida > Veneridae > Mercenaria > Mercenaria mercenaria. Next base: position 13,222,920 of record NC_069376.1, on the reverse strand, counting down.
CTCAGTTTAATAGTCCCTACTGATCTACAGGATATTAATGGAACGGGAGCCTATCCATCTCGTTTGTTTTTTCACAAAATAGCAAAAATGTTCCGGAGTATCATTCAACAAGCATGGAACCCTTCTATAATTTGAATTTTCCGCGCCTTGGTGACTAATCGATTCATACAAAGCTAGCAGCAGTTAGTTTTACAACTGACATCAGAATTTTACATGTATCAGCTGTTTAGATTTTCTAAAGAATTAACAAACATCATCTCTCGCTTTAACTTACAGACATCCAAAATCACGAAGTTCTAATTATTACAAGTATAGACGGGGGCACAAGTTCGAAGTGTACCCTGCTACAAAAAAAAAAAAACATGCCGATTTCGATGGTATGCAAAGCGATACATACTGAATCACGGTAGGGTAGAAGAAAACACGATGCTGTTGAAGAAGGGCACGTGGCCCAGGAAGAAAGATTAATGTGCGTGAAGTTAGCAGCCTGGCAGCCTAGCAGCGTGAAGTTAGCAGCCTAGCAGCCTAAACTTTCCTTGTAAATGAGGAACGAGTCTGAGTAAAAACTGCCGTTTCAAGTTCCTGCAATATCTAATGGTTGTTTCATTTTGTGGAATTTGAACACAAGTACCGCCAGGCGAGATTTATTTCCCCTCTTTTTGTTTCAAATGGACGAAAATAATCATATAAGTGAATATATATACTACCTCTCATAGTCATAACAGTGCTGAGGAAGAACTGATCTTGCTAATTTCAGACTTGGCTTTTTATTACATATGTTCCTGTGACTAGCTGGCTGAAATAATGATATTGCTATTCAAGCTATGTTCGATCCCGTATTTTGAGAATATAACGAGTTTTATTTTATGTTTTTCCAGTGAATTATGGAGTTTTCTCAGTGAAATAAAAGTGATAATCCACAGTTTTGAAACAGTAGATTAGAAGTAAGATAACAGTTTGAAGTATGTATTTAAAGCGAAAGATCATATTTGTGCAAGGTAATTTGGAAAAAAATATTAGATCTATGTTCTTTTTTAATACATATTGCTGCGGATGACAAAAGCAAAAAGACACAAAAACATTAAAAGAAAATTAAAATTCATGCAAACGTTTAAAATAATTAAAGGGAAATATACATTTACGAAACCTTATCTAATGGGGCTCGTCGGTCACTCAGAAAAATACATCGTATTAACAAATATTTACTTTTCACAAGCCTAGATATTGGTTAATTAATACATTACCTTGAATTTAATGTCATGAAGAAAAACCTACATTTATTTATTCTCATCGTTTAAATGACAATGGAAACACTTATTTTGTAATAAGATATGTTTCTAATAATTGAAAAAAAAAAATAAATATGCGGCCTGGCATTCGGGAAAAACCAATAATTAATGGCAGAGTTAAAATTCAATTAAGGTAAATTTCAATTTCAGCGAAAATCGTGTATCTTTAAGTATAAATTTCATTCTACTAATACTGATGAGTAGACTGACTGACGGACAAACGAACGGAAGGACGAAATGTAAAACAAATAGACGGGCGGACGGACAAACATACAGACAAGCAATAAGATGACAACTTCCGACTTCAAAAATGATGATCATCACTTTTGCATACTGTGAAATCATGAATATTCGTGGGGGACTAATTTTCGTGGATTCCGTGGTTGAGTCAATCCACGAAATTTAATACCAACGAACAAGTAAAATTCCCATTCATTTTATGTTCAAAAGTTGAAATCCACGAATTCATATCCCCACGAAATTGCTGTTTTGACCAAAACCACGAAATTCCATGCCCACGAAATTAAATGATTTTACAGTACCTTTGATGCTATTGCCATATAAACCGTTATAATCCGTTAAATCCATTGGGTACAATGAAACCTTTACTCGAGCTGTTCTTCCGAAGTTAAGATTGAGTGGGATTTATGAATATGACTTTCGAACTTCACTTACACTCCCGCAAGGTCTACTCGAGGTCCACTTGAGTGATACTTACCCAAGTTTGAGTCAAGTGTGAGTTTGAGTGACGACTATGAATATGGCCCTTAACGACTTTACATGGAGCAAAATCTCCATACTTGAAACTTGAACATAGTTCGAACTTAATTGACCGTAATTAAACATGTCAATCTGTGGACCCAGGATGATTGATAATTACAGACCAACTGGGTATGTACAATAGATATCGAACAACAATCATAATACACGTATCAACAGTTATTCGTCATTTAATGAAACCAAACAGTAACCAATAAAAACGGAAAGTAAACAATGATTTATTTAGCGCCGAGAAGTCGGCACTGACATCGAAGATCGAAAATCGAAATTAACTAGCAAGCCGGCTCGCAGATCGAAATTAACATCAAATATCAACTTCGTGCTCGTTTTGAATATCGAGCCAGCTCGAAGATCGAAATTCCAAGTTGAATTTCGATCTGGAATTGAATTTTGTTCTAGCTTGAAGGTCGGAATTCAGATTATCAAAAAATGAACTAAAATAAAAAAAGCAAAGCATTTACTGCACTAGCTTTGCACTCCAAGGCGGATAAGGTGATAGGGCTGCTTTTCGAAAGAAACGAGATATCATACACATACTATATAAGTTCTGTGCAAGTTTTGTCAAAATCAAATAATAAATGTTGTCTCTATCGTATTCACAGAAAAATGTGAACGGACGGACGGCCGGACGACGGACGAGGTACAAAGGATGATCACAATAGCTTACTTGTCAATTCGTTACAAATGTGTTTCAGATTTAAAAATGCACTTTTTTGTTCATTTTTACGACCGAAAACGCCATGTTTCAAATGTGATCAGATGTCGAATCAAACATCGGCATCGATCACATTCGTCTCAAAAATTGTTACATAAGTGCTTGATTACTTTTACATATGCGATCTCATTTGTTACACCTGTTACATATGCGATCTCATTTGTTACACCTGTTACATATGCGATCTCATTTGTTACACCTGTTACATGTGCGATCGCATTTGTGACAAATGTTACATATGCGATCTGATAAGAACTGTTTGATAAATCATTTTTCAATACACATAAAATGAAGCATTTTTTCTAAATGTATAATAAATACTGTAAATGCAGTAAACATTCAAACTTTACATTTGGCGACACCACGTCTCTTCATTCTAAGGGTTGACGGTAAACAGCATGATGGAGAGGTCTATCAATATCCTCCATGTATATAATAGTGTTGGTTTTCAAACTAGGAGGATTCAGACTAATCTACTAATTTTACGGCGTTAGATTTCACTTTCTAGCGCAAATTGCGGTTAGCCAGTCCATAATGCCCCAATGCGCTAATCAAGCCTTGCGCACAGTAAGTTTTGAAATCTTCTAAGAGGTATGAATGCATTAAATGTCTCCGCTACTATTTTCTATGTAAAATTTACAACTTAACACATATTTTATCGAGATATCTAGGTTTTCACTTTCTGCGAGACTTCCCTCGGTCTCATGGAGTTGACCATAATGTAGTGAAACTATGGTCACGTGACTGAGACACGTGATAAAAATATTGCGTAGGTAGATATCAGGAAGTGCTAACTTTCACTTTAATTTTACCAGGAAGCTTCAAACCAACTTTTGAAGCATATAACGTAGCTTAGAATCATCTGCAGACATTCCTTTTTATATTCGAGCATCAAAATAGCTTATATCTGGCATGAAAATGGCCTTTACTTGGCGGGAAAATTGCACTATATATTGATATGGACTACATTCGAGCGGACCACGGACACATATGGGCCGGCGAATTGCCCCCTTCATGCCCCGAAAACGAAAATAATTGTTTATTCAAAATAAAGAATTATAGCGTAATATTATTGTTACAAATGATGGAAACAGTTCAGACACAAAATTTATGAGCCGCGTCATGCGAATACCAAAATAGTGGCTTTGCGACCAGCATGGATCAAGACCAGCCTGTGCATCCGCGAAATCTGGTCAGGATCCATGCTGTTCGCTTTCAAAGCCTACTAGAACTGTTAGCGAACAGCATGGATCCTGACCAGACTGCGCTAATGCGCAGGCTGGTCTTGATCCATGCTGGTCGTAAAGCCACTATGTTGGTTTTCTCATGGCGCGGCTCTTATATAGATATGTATTTACTATTCTTTTTTCGCAGTATTCAAAGATATGCATATGAATTGAATCGGTTAAAATGTATTTCGGTCAATTAAATGAATTTATTGTTTAACTAAAAACTAGTTTAAAAGCTGTTAAGCCAACTTTGTATTCAGCTCTTGCTGAATATTAGCCTTAAATATTTTTATACCCAACTCAGAGCTACGTAAACTAGGTATTGAATAATACAATTTATATAGCAAGTTCCGTGAAGGCAGACTCTCGAACATTTATATAGCAAGTTCCGTGAAGGCAGACCCCGAACATTTATATAGCAAGTTCCGTGAAGGCAGACTCCCGAACATTTATATAGCAAGTTCCGTGAATACAGACTCCCGAACATTTATATAGCAAGTTCCGTGAAGGCAGACTCCCGAACATTTATATAGCAAGTTCCGTGAAGGCAGACTCCCGAACATTTATACAGCAAGTTCCGTGAAGGCAGACTCCCGAACATTTATATAGCAAGTTCCGTGAAGGCAGACTCCCGAACATTTATTCTGAAACAACAGCGTACTTTTACTTACTACCTCTGCAGTTCTTGAAACTGGCTTGTTTTTAGCTGCGAGGCTCCGTTGCCTACGCTTCGAGGTATTGGGCACGGTAAATTGCGCTAAGAGGTATCCATTATGGATTGACATACTGTGATTGCGGGATAATTGTAGTAACATTTCCCCAGTCTTTTTTTTTTTTAGCTCACCTGAGCCAAAGGCTCATGACCGCTCAATGTCCGGCGTCCGTCGTGCGTCGTCCGTCCGTCAACATTTCCTAAAAAAATCTTCTTCTTGAAAACTGCTGGGCAGAATTACACCAAACTTCACAGGAATGATCCTTGGGTGGCCCCCTTTCAAAATTGTTCAAAAAATTGAATTCCATGCAGAACTCTGGTTGCCATGGCAACAGAAAGGAAAAACTTTAAAAATCTTCTTGTCCAAAACCACAGGGTCTAGGGCTTTGATATCTGGTGTGTAGCATCATCTAGTGGTCCTCTACCAAAATTATTCAAATTATCCCCCTAGGGTCAAATATGGCCGTGCCCCGGGGGTCACATGGTTTATATAGTGTTATATAGGGAAAACTTTGAAAATCTTCTTGTACAAAAGCACATGGCCTAGGGCTTTGATATTTGGTATGTAGCATCATCTAGTAGTCCTCTACCAAGATTGTTCAAATTATCCCCTTAGGGTCAAATATGGCCCCGCCCCGGGGGTCCCAAGTTTTACATAGACTTATATAGGAAAAAAAGTTTAAAAATCTTCTTGTCTGAAACCACAACTCTTAGACCTTTGATATTTGGTTTGTAGCATTGTCTTATGGTCCTCAACCAAAATTGTTCAAATTGTACCCTTTGGGTGAAAAGAGGCCCTGCCCTGGGGGTCCCAAGTTTCATATAGACTTATATAGGAAAAAGCTTTAAAAATCTTCTTGTCAGAAACCATACGACCTAGGCTTTTGATATTTGGTATGATGCATTGTCTAGTAGTCCTCTATCAAAATTGTTCAAATTATGCCCTGGGGTTGAAAGAGGCCCCGCCCTGGGGTCACTTAGTTATTATGTTAGTTATATAGGAAAATACTTAAAAAATCATCTGATCCTATTTCCAAGACTATTTAATTATAATTACCTGATGACCCCAAGTAATATGATGTCACTTGATTGTGACCTTGACCTACTGACCTACTTTCTTGTTTTTTAAGATACAGCCTTGAAATATTGATGACTTACACAGTTTTGCACACAAATCGTAAAACTGAATTTCATTGACCATGAATGTGACCCACTGACTTTCTTAATATTTTATCATCAGTTTGACATTTGAAACATGTAGCTCATATTACTCAGGTGAGCGATCCAGGGTCATCAAGACCCTCTTGTTTTCTTTTTTTTTTTGTCACTTTTTTTTCTTTTTATGTATAATCTGTAATCTAATCACCTTTTTGGAATGATATGCAAAACAGCAACCATGATAATACTATACATGTTATTAGACTTCGTACATGCTTATATCACCATGTCATGTTAAATTGAATGTATCTCTTGCATTGTATACTCAAACAACAGTACAAGTTTCGTGTTCTGTATTGTTCTGTTCTGTCCTGTATTATAAGAACGTCACAATTTCCGCCATCTTCGTGTCTTGGGAAAACAAGTCTGGTCGTGTTATAATATTTCTTAATTTTATAATTTTATGATGACTTCAGTGACATTTTAATGACAACGTCGATAGAAATGTTACAGAAATGGCGAGACAAATACTTACAGGTAGCACAAATTTTTCTAGTGCACCACACGCTTGAACTCTATCACTAAATATATGTATAATCATATCCCATAGTACACTACGAAGATACAGGTTTGTACGGTGTCCCATTAGGGCCATTGTAATAGTACGATGGTGATGGAGAGAAATCACGATGACGAAGACGTGAAGGTACGATCACGAAGACGTGAAGGTACGATGTGGAAGACACGAAGGTACGATCACGAAGACACGATGCTACGATCACACGGTTGTGATGTTGTGATGCTACGACAGCACGATGACAAACATTCGCTATTACTTCGCGTCTTCGTCTTCGTGCCTTCGCTCCATCATCATCATGTTGTTGTACTGTCGTGTCATCACCATCGTGAACTATCGTTGTCGTGTTAACGCCTTCCTGTCTGACATGCGCATACAAAAATGAACAATGAAAGAAAGCATGGATTCCAGTATTAGGAGTTATTGTGTGTCTTGGTACACATTCATGTACATGGAAATACATAAGCTGCTGAGACAAAAATAATATAAATAATGTACTTGATAATGTTTGTGATATATGTGCTTTCATACGTCTTACAATCGCTATGGATTGAATGTTATGCAAGTATCATGCCTGTCGTCAGTAGATGACCTTTTTGTTTTCGGGGTCAATGAGTCAGACCTCACAGAAAACTTCGGAATGAAAACGATTTCCGCTAACTACAAAAGAACGCTTTGCCCTACAGTCGTCTAACTTCATAGGATGATTGCAACGCTTGCAGAAACACTCGCAGACTTTCAGGGTTTTCAAACCACTTCTCTCTCCTGTTTACATCTCATGTAGGCTCCTGTTTATTTGCACTTGTTTGTGATACATAGAGGAAGACTCGCAGACCTACCAATAGACATGTCACAAAGTTAACAGGTTCATACTCATTTACACTGGTCTGCAACATTTTCAGGAACATTCGCAGACTTCTAGGAGTCGATGCCAAACGCGTTAATGTTGTCATAGACATCCTTACTGCCCGCAGGTTCATTTTCATTTCCAGTTGTCTGCAACATTTTAGCAACACTCGCAGACTTTCAGGAGGAGGCACCAAACGAGTATTTATCCTGTTTTTATCACCAACATGTCACAAGGGGAGCTGTGGTCTAGTGGATAAGGTGCTGGCCGCTCAATCAGGGGTCGTGGGTTCGAGCCCCACTGGGGTATTGTCCATGACTTCTCATATGACACCAGTACGGGTTTTTCCAGGAAGCGGATTCACGCGAGTGGTTACAATAAGCTTAAAGCTTTCATCACAATCGAGCTAAAACAAATTAGTATAAACTAACATGTCATACGTCGTCCGACTTTATGATCTTAAGTGTAACCTTCAATTTCTTGCTCTACCAGTAAAGTAGAAATGCAAACCAGTAAGCAGTACACAGTCAACCTACACTGTCTGGTACCCCCCCCCCCCCCTCCCACCCCCCATATCCACAACACATCTAAGAGGCGTCAACATTAATCAAAAGGACGGTAGATATTATGACTTGAGCTTGTTCTTGGAGAAAAATTTGGCGCTTTATCCATCTGAAAATAGTTTATGGAAACACAAGAAATACCGAAATGCGATCAAGTTCCAATCAATCTGTGTTGGTACTAGGGTCGGACAAGAAGTGTGTTGTATATTTCATTGCCTCTTAGTCAAACCGAATCTGCTACTAAATGTTTTAATATTGGTTGTGTTCTGGGTTTCCAACAGAATCTTGATACGTTCAAAAACGTTTTAAATTCAGAGGCACTCACCAAACTCATCCTCAAACAGTAGTCACATTGAAATCTGACTGGAGGGATGGAGCGAGAGGAATTCTCCGGGAAAGAGACAGAGAATGCCCGGCTAACTTAGTCTAGATGTATAGATGTCAAATGAAGTTTAATTAAGAAATAATAAATCTGCTCCTATATTTTATCAGTTAATAAAATATGGGCAGGAGTTTGGATGCGTAATAATTAAATCACGAGTGATTTAATTATCCGCATCCAATGACTGCCCATGTTTTATTAATTGATAAAATTATTGGAACATATTTATTATTTCGATTCTAACAACGCAAACAATTCGCATTTTACAGAACTACATTTTCAGCGTAATACGTCATTCGGGTCATATGCTATTACAATTTACCCCCTATGGTTAGAAAAAGTTGCATAGCCAATGTAGCGTATAGATATTTGTTTCTTTTTATCAGAGTTTTGAGAAGTATTTATAATTTAGTAATCTAACAGCTCGCAAACTAATTATGAAGAGAATCGTCAAAAAAAGCGAGTTGACCCTGTGTTACAAGTTACGAGCTTGACTTTATATGACGTCACATCATTATGACGTCATACTTTATGTCATACATTTATGACGTCACCGCTGAATCTTAATTAAGCTAATTGAATTCGCTTATAGAGATCATATCGTGTTTTACGGTCCTACACATAAGTCAATATGACATTTGATCATATTTACGTTTTTGAGATGTTGTTTTCAACCGTTTGGCCTTGAAATAATTTGTATGTAATGGAACTGAAGAAGAATCTCTTATTTCACAATCATAGGGGGTGAAATGTAACAGCCAACCATATTTTATCGTAGATTCATGTATAGGCGATTTTGCTAAATGTTTATATACCAATTGCTGCAGATCGTGTTAGAATTAATATTCAGAAATATTCTGTAACTTGTCTACAGTTTCACGGAACGACAGCCACATTCAAAATAATCATTTTAAAGAAATATCGCAAGAAACCCCAGATTCATGTATCAATAATCGTTGCTGGCGCTTTTAACACTTATTGCAATTATTCTAAAAAAAAAAAAAACAAAAAAAAAAAAAAAAAAAAAAAACACGGAAAAATAAAACAACCATAATTATAATAATATATATGGCCTGAAAATCATATTGCTGACTGAAAGCTTCGTATGTTTTTTCCCCAGTAGATGTTTCTATAAAGTCGCTATATGACATAAAATTGTGTCGGTGCGACGTTAAACCCAACAAAATAAATAAATAAATGTTTCTATATGAGCAAAATTTGCCTCTAGTCGAATGAGGCCTCCGAAACTGGAAACTGCGCGTCCATTTGAAAACTGGCCAAGACATTCGCGGTGGTTCCAATGCTGCGGCGGCGCAGAATTCGTCGCTAAAACGGTGGATAAATATGGCCGGGTGAATTCATTTTCGTTGTCATCGATTAGTGTCTTAACGAGTTTTAAATTATTTTTCATGTTTATATTGAAACAAAAAGTATGAGCCAGGAGCCCACATATGTCAAGTCACAAACAGTTGTTCAGTTCTAGTCTTTGCCATTAATGTAAACAATCTTAAAAATCCTTCAATCAATTCAACAGTTTTCAGAACGGACAAGCAACAAAGTCAAAACCTTTGACCCCTAAGTGTGACCTTGACCTTGAAGCAAGCCATCTGATACATGCACGTCGTTTCAATATTGTGAAAATTTGTTCCAAGTGTCTTTGAAATCCTTCAAGGGGTTCAAGATACAGAGCGGACAGGAAACTGCTAACGGACGGATGGGCGGACAGAAGGACCCCTACGTCCCTTCGGGCGTACAAAAATTGATTGATGTGAACATCTACTTATTTCGCGTCCATAAACAATATCACTAATAAAAATCTATAAATTTCGCAAACTGTCACACGAAACAGTCTTGATTTCGTGGCCGAGTGGTTAGAGTCGTTGACTTCAAACCATTTGCCCCTCATCGATGTGGGTTCGAAACCTCATTTGGGGCGTAGAATTCTTCACGTGAGGAAGCCATCCAGCTGGCTTACGGAAGGTCGGTGGTTCTACCCAGGTGCCCGCTCGTGATGAAATAAAAAAAAATATATGCACGGAGGGGCACCTGGGGTCTTCCTACACCATAAAAGCTGGAAAGTCGCCATATGACCTAAAATTGTGTCGGTGCGACGTTAAACCCAACAAAATAAATAAATAAATTGATTTCAGAATTATCTCATTGTGAAATATCAGTTTTTAAATATGTTTGAATGCACTATGGAGTGTCTACTGATTGTCTCTCATTAATTCTCGAGTGGATACAATTTTACTATTAGTCTGGTAGTTGACCCATCACTGGTACGGACCTTCGCTGCTCGCACACGCCCATCTCCGCCAGGAATAAGTTCCTCAACAACTGCGAGTTTCCACAGTAATCTATAGGAACTTCATCGTACACCTGCACAATGTCGCCTGCTCGTAATCAGATTGCTGCCGGTTTGCGTATGTCGTTCTCGTAATGACGTCATTCAAAACTATTTTGCAGGTTTTAGTGACTCTTTATGTATTGTTTAGGTGAAAACTTTGTTCTCTCAAAATATGTTTGTGAAGGTGGCCGTGGTATATATATACTCACAATATGTTTGTGAAGGTGGCCGTGGTATATATACACTCACAATATGTTTGTGAAGGTGGCCGTGGTATATATATACACTCACAATATGTTTGTGAAGGTGGCCGTGGTATATATACACTCACAATATGTTTGTGAAGGTGGCCGTGGTATATATACACTCACAATATGTTTGTGAAGGTGGCCGTGGTATATATACACTCACAATATGTTTGTGAAGGTGGCCGTGGTATATATACACTCACAATATGTTTGTGAAGGTGGCCGTGGTATATATATATACTCACAATATGTTTGTGAAGGTGGCCGTGGTATATATACACTCACAATATGTTTGTGAAGGTGGCCGTGGTATATATATACACTCACAATATGTTTGTGAAGGTGGCCGTGGTATATATATATACTCACAATATGTTTGTGAAGGTGGCCGTGGTATATATATACTCACAATATGTTTGTGAAGGTGGCCGTGGTATATATATACTCACAATATGTTTGTGAAGGTGGCCGTGGTATATATACACTCACAATATGCTTGTGAAGGTGGCCGTGGTATATATACACTCACAATACGTTTGTGAAGGTGGCCGTGGTATATATACACTCACAATACGTTTGTGAAGGTGGCCTGTGGTATATATACACTCACAATACGTTTGTGAAGGTGGCCGTGGTATATATACACTCACAATATGTTTGTGAAGGTGGCCTGTGGTATATATATACTCACAATACCTTTGTGAAGGTGGCCGTGGTATATATATACTCACAATACCTTTGTGAAGGTGGCCTGTGGTATATATATACACTCACAATACGTTTGTGAAGGTGGCCGTGGTATATATATATATACACTCACAATATGTTTGTGAAGGTGGCTGTGGTATATATATACTCACAATATGTTTGTGAAGGTGGCCTGTGGTATATATATACTCACAATACCTTTGTGAAGGTGGCCGTGGTATATATATACTCACAATACGTTTGTGAAGGTGGCCGTGGTATATATATACTCACAATACGTTTGTGAAGGTGGCCGTGGTATATATATACTCACAATACGTTTGTGAAGGTGGCCGTGGTATATATATACTCACAATACGTTTGTGAAGGTGGCCGTGGTATATATATACTCACAATACCTTTGTGAAGGTGGCCGTGGTATATATACACTCACAATACCTTTGTGAAGGTGGCCGTGGTATATATATACACTCACAATACCTTTGTGAAGGTGGCCGTGGTATATATACACTCACAATACCTTTGTGAAGGTGGCCGTGGTGTATATACACTCACAATACGTTTGTGAAGGTGGCCGTGGTATATATATACTCACAATACGTTTGTGAAGGTGGCCGTGGTATATATATACTCACAATACGTTTGTGAAGGTGGCCGTGGTATATATACACTCACAATACGTTTGTGAAGGTGGCCGTGGTATATATATACTCACAATACGTTTGTGAAGGTGGCCGTGGTATATATATACACTCACAATACGTTTGTGAAGGTGGCCGTGGTATATATATACACTCACAATACGTTTGTGAAGGTGGCCGTGGTATATATATACTCACAATACGTTTGTGAAGGTGGCCGTGGTATATATATACTCACAATACGTTTGTGAAGGTGGCCGTGGTATATATACACTCACAATACGTTTGTGAAGGTGGCCGTGGTATATATACACTCACAATACGTTTGTGAAGGTGGCCGTGGTATATATACACTCACAATACGTTTGTGAAGGTGGCCGTGGTATATATATACTCACAATATGTTTGTGAAGGTGGCCGTGGTATATATATACACTCACAATATGTTTGTGAAGGTGGCCGTGGTATATATATACTCACAATATGTTTGTGAAGGTGGCCGTGGTATATATACTCATAATATGTTTGTGAAGGTGGCCGTGGTATATATATACTCACAATATGTTTGCAAAAAACATCTATGTAACATACAAACTGTTTTTAAGGGAATTAACCCTTGTATCTTTGAGAGATCTGTAACATATTATTACCGTTACCATATTTTTATATTATCATATTAAATACTATCACACCTTTCATGCTTCTGTAATTCGTTTTTGTAATTAAAAATAGTTAAACTTGGATTTGAATTAACTATACATATTTATTTTATATTAGTTTCAGACACTAGAATTTCTGAAACTGCAAGAATTACCTTTCCATTCAAACATTAAACACCAGAAACATATAAAATTAAGAACATCTCTAAGGTTTTTAACCCTTTCCTGACCATTCCCACTGAGACGTTGGAGAGTATATTGTCGAAGTCATAGTGCTAGTCTGTAAATGTGTGATCTGAGAAAATTAAATTATTACCTGCACAAAAGATATTAAAAATAGAAATATAAAATGGACTTCATGTTATCAGTTCACATTAACGTGAATTTAGACACTGGAACCAACAACCCAGAATTCCAGTATCGGTCAGTAAACGGCTCTTCCCTTAAACTTGCTTTGTTTTTATTAATGATGAAAATGGTATCAAATGAGTGCAGTTTCAGTAGTTGTTATTGGACAGGTAAAGTTGAATGATAGCACTTGCCAAACATAATATTGTTTAATCAAGGAGTTCTATAACTAAAGGCATTTTTAATCAAAATCTTTTATCACATAAAAATTAGACGCTGTAAACTGTGATCTACACCGTGTCAAAGCAGAAGCAGAAGAAACAACGCTCTACTTTGACTCCAGTATTATATTCTTGGTACTATAAACAATGAAGACATAAGGTATAATTTGGCTACCCAGTCCTGAGCTTATGTGTAGTGCAAGTGTTGACCAACAGCACAAAAAAAAACATTATGATAAATTGAATTCTTTGGGTTTATTGATAGTGTACATTATCCTACCATGGCTGTGCAAAATCAGTTTCATAATAAATATTATTACATACTCGTTTCTACTCCATGTTAAGTTACACTGGTATCGGAAACGCCAATATTTTCCGTACACTGGCGCCTGAATTTCATATCGGGTGCGTGTGTGTTGTTGCGCTATAATTTTCTGTTTAGTAAAGTATTGTCAATACTATTCAGGCTATTGAACATATTTATAATATTTACATGATATTTGTACGTGTAGGTGTATATGTAATTAAAATGTTACTATCTTTGCAACTGGAATTATGCACTCGTTCTTCAGCGGAAGAATATTGCGCTCCTAGAGTACTGAAGAATCCGTGCATATTCCCCCGATACAAAGCTAATAACCTTTAATTATAGTTCATGAAGTGTATCCCCATACTTGAGTATTTTATTTTATTTTTATGTCATCAATATTTTAATACATGAGCTAGTGTAGGTTCTCAGTGTAACACATATTTTGATAAATAATATAAATCAAAATTGTGCAATTTATTGAAATAGTATAAATACATTGAAAATAAAAATATGTCACCGAGTTTTGAGTTGTGTTATTACTAAACACTTTCCAAGGATTTGGTTACTACTTATTGTTTCCACACATATCCAGCAAGGGTAATATCCGTCTGGAAAAGGGCAATATTCATTTGTACAAGAGCAATATGCATATAAAAAAGAGAGATGTTATGCATTAGGACAATATTCGCACGTACAAGGGCAATACTCATATGTACAAGGGTAATTTTCCTACGTACAAGGGCAATATATATATATACAGGGGCAATATTCATTCTTCACGAATTATTATTTCTAATTAAGTTGACTTTCTTTAGTGTAAGCTGTTTGTATGGTAATAGATTATTCATTGACCTTCTAATGAACATAAGGTTTGCAATAGGGAGTGCAGCGTTGAATCAAAAGCTTTAGATTAATTCATTTGAAAGTCAATAAGCTCTTACGAGCGTAAAATAATGAAGAGGATAGAATTCATGACGAAATGACAGAGGCTGGATTCGAGTCCAATGCACTAACCATTGAGCAAAAAGGTAAAATCCCTCGCACAGCTGTCATAGATTGTTCTATTTTATTTTTAGATACTTACAAGCTATGTGTATGTGGTCGTATCACTTACCCTCTTCAATGGAGTCATCACTTTTGAATGACATTTTGGCAAGGAAAGGGCCATTTTAGGCACTAGATAAAGTCCAGTTACAATTTTCTGTTACGCTCCTAAGTCGTAAGACTGGGACTCGATAGGGATATGGACTTTATCTTAAGAAAGTGTGTCAAAAATATCAGATTTAAGGCTAGTTAAACCATAGTACAGGTGGATGGTTCTTCGTCCGTCTGTCTGCATACTTCATCGTTTGTGCTTCAAACACTTTACTTAAGCATCTTTCATCCCGAAAACATTTGACGGAAGTTGATGAAACCTGGACTTGATGGTCTTCTATCAAAGTTGTTCAAAGAATTAAATGAATAACTCAATGAATAATTATCGTCACCACAGCAACCAAAGTATAAGCGTTAAAGAAAACTTCCTCTACTAAACCACAGGGCTAAATATTGTTTGTTATGAAGCAATGTCAAGCGGGTCTCTATCATGTTTGTTCAAGTTGTGCTCCTGTGGTCAACATTGGTCCCGTCCAGGGGTTAACTAGTTTTACATAGACTTAGATTATAACAACTTAAAAAAAACATGTTTCTTGTCTAAAAGCTCAAGGCATAAACTTTAGTACATAGGATGTACATTGCGTAATTCTCAACTTAGTAAACTTTTGTCTAAATCATGTGACATCGGTCACGTGAGCGGCAAGAAGATACTTTTCGCCGGTTTATTAGGGGTTGATTATCCCCGAGACGGTAACGTCCGTATATTTGTTCTCTGCATATACTGAGGTATTTTCCGGTTCCGGTTTATGTATAGTACTCTGCAGACTGCATCCGAGCATCCTGAATCAGTCACAGAAATTCGTAAACCGCGCCAACATAATTTTGACAACTGAAATACATCATGTATGCAGAAATTCTACCAGGAACGCGTACCGCGCCAACATGATGCTTATACTTCTTTTTCGTAATGAAAACTCTTAGACTATATGCAACTGAAAAACACTTTTGAAACAGTAATTTTAAGGAAGTGTAAAGGCCGATAATTTCTACGTGGAGTGCAAACAAACAAATAGGATTGGGACAACTACTCGGTTTATCGGATCCGATTCGATTACTAGGAGAGGCCGATTTCAGTTTTGCAAAACCGCTAATCGTTCTAAAACAATGAACATCACGAATCGTACTTTACCTTTATATATTTTTTGACCAGCACATAGACCCGCATTATATTTCCGCTTAAACACATCAACAAAATGAATAGTCTCGGATTTGCCTGTCGTGATATGATTAATATAAGATACACCAAAATAAATTGACTCTAAATTATCACACTGCTTGCAAACGATAAAGTCCGTAGGTTCCGGCTAATGAAGTCAGTTGCTGGAAGTACATTGATACGGCCGTCAGGAAATAAAACAGCATTTTCAACATGGCGGCCGATTTACCGGTTCGATTCGATTTCATTCAAATGATTAACCGGTTTCAAAATTTTGAAATCGTCCCAGCCCTACAAACAAAACAAGTCCTAAAGTCAGTGCTAGAACGCTGTGAGTGACGTCACCATCACACCAGCTTCTGGTAAATTTTGCAAAGTATGATATTCCCTGTAACAGGTATGACACTAAATGTCAACTGTTTCGAGCGAATTTTCACTTTTGAAAAATTAGTGTCCAAAGCATAAAGCCAAGGAAACGTGGTAAAAATAGGCCATGACGTCACTGTGACACTGGCTTCTCATAACTTAGGCAACGTATGATATTCGCTTTTACAGGTATGATACCACTAAATTTCGAGATAAAAGATATGGTAGCAAGGTACACTTAGATGCGAAAATTGTGGGCACGGACGGTCTTACATGTAGCGAGTCGCAATATTGCGCTTCCCCTATGAGCAAAATTAGGGTGGCGATTTTGTAAATTGCGTGCATATTTTGTGCTTTTAATCAATGGCAAGATCAGGATTCTCATACAAGAATAAAGAAAGTTATCAAAACGAAAGGCTTACACCATCCATAAAAAATAGCATGCCAAAATCATCAATTTTGCACCTTTTGAACAGCCTTCAATGATCCCGCTGCAAGAACAATGTCCAATGTTATTGCATTTCTCAATTTAATAGTCATTACTGAACGTCAGGACATAAACGGAATGGGGGCCTATCCAGCTCGTTTTTTCACAAAATAACGAAAATGTTCCTGCGTATCAATCAACAAGCACAGAACCCTTCCGTGATTTGAATTTTTCCGCGAAAAGGTGTCTCATTGATCATACAAAGCTACCAGCAGTTAGTTTTCCAACTGACATCAGAATTTTACATGTATCGGCTGTATAAGTTTTCTAAAGAATTAATAATCATTATCTCTCGCCTTAATTTACAGACATCAAAAATCACGAAGTTCTGTTTATAACAAATATTGGGCCAAAATTCGAAAGTGTACCCTGCTACCTATGTGGTTGACAGAAATATGCCACCATAAGTAGTGAATAGATTTTGTTAAATATAAATGATGTACATGTGTTTAGCTAGGCCTGATTTCTTTGAGCTTGCTTTGAGGCTTTGCTTTATTTCATATTGATAAATGAACGCTTTGGCGTTCGCCAGCTACGTGTACTGCAAATAAAAAAAAAATGAAATTCTAATTTATTATGATTTTCTATTGAGGACTTGTCAAAAAATGTTAGCAAAATATTTCTTGTGGTATTTTCTACATTTACTGATAGCAACCCATTTTTTAAGAAGTTTAACCGATTTTATATCACAAATATGTATGTGTTACCTCTTTGCCTATCTCGCTAGACCGGCGCACATCGACGTACGCCGGACAGGCCCGGGAAATGCCGGGAAACCAAACGAACGACAATTCAAGATGAAAAAAAAAACAACACTCAAATGATATGAAACATTCATTTTCAAGTTTGTGAGGAGGTATGATATTGAGCCAGATAAAAAATTACTGTAGCAGACGTTACGTTAAGTCTGCACGTTACGTTTCCCGCCACTTCTTTGTTCTTGCAGACGGCAGCTTACGTAAAGGCCTGTACCTCAGTAGGTAAGAAAAACGTGCTTATAATCAAACTTCAATGAACGGGCGTTCAAATCAACGAGGTCAAGAGCTGATTTTATGACAATTATTAAATGGTTCCAAGCAGAGATAATGACCTGTACACTCGTCTGCACCATGTACAAAATGGCGTGAAACGTAACGTGCGGGTCTTGTGTGACGTCTGCTAGGGTTGTTTACTTCCGACTCAGTATATAACTTCTGACGAACTTTAAAACAGATATGTGATTTATTTGTAAAAACTCATATCACTGGCGAATTCCAAAATATTTAGTTTAACTTCATGATTAAAACAAGAGATAATTCTAAATCATTTAAAACTCCTTAAACTCTGAAATTGCAAACTGCAAGGGGAGGAAATGGGAAGTACATTTTCGGTCCTGCCAGAATACAAAAATTGCCAGAGGGACACTTTTTTGGAGCCATAATTCTATTGCATTTAGGAAAAGTGCCGAACGTTTGCTGTACAACTCTATTATCTGGAAGGGGTTTTGACAAAAAAAAAACGTAACTTTAGATAAGGTACACATGATAATATTCCCACAGATTCCTAGACAAAATTCTCTTTTGCTGAACCGTTGAATTTCTAGGTCTGTAACACTAACCTACTATGTTATTGTTATTGTACATGTCTTACTGGAACGGAATGACATGATGTAAAGGAGGTTCTGCGCGTTTGGTTAACCGGAAGTGATGGCGTAACGACATTTAGCCGTAAAACGTAGAATAAAGCCTAGATTCGGCGTTTTGTGATTTAATAACAGATTGTCGGTAAATTTATTACAAAGGCACTATTCCTTTCATTCTTAAGTTGAAAAACGATATCAAAACATCTGACATGTTAGATAATTAAAACAAATTGTCTTAAAATTAGCTTGAAAAGTGCGGTTCATTTTAATCATGGACAAATATAATAAAGATATGCACACGGACATTTACATTTATTTTCACCACATTATAGACCATATGTCTATTTACAACTGTAAGAATTTTCATTAAAATTAACTTTGTAGAAAACTTTCTATATGAAAAATGTGAATTTTCCATAGTATCTCATTTTGTTTTTCTGCGCATGTGATTTTTTCATAATCTCCCGTTGAGTGATTGCATGCGGTCCAAATTTTTTTAAATCAGTCTAGCAAAATGTCAAGCGCATGATCCTACATATTTTATTTGCTGAATTTTCTAGGTATTTTCATAAGTTTTGAAAATCAGAGTTTAATCAAATGTTATATTGTGTTAAAAATATTAATCCGAACGTGCAGAACTACCTGAATGTCGTACAGTAAACCGCGAAACTACGATAACATGAGTCTATTGTGCGATATAATGAGCTTCTGCCGACTGCGATAGCACAACAACAGCAGTGCGATAGCACGGCAACACGATACGACAGGCTCGAAAAAATGATGCCATAACACGATCTTAACCACGCTAAATTTCTGATGAAAAAATTTAAAATGGCTATTTTTCAGTTTGTATAGTACCATTAACTGTTAAAAGGAATGCTTACCAAAAAGATATTTGGTGAACAGTGTGGATTAAGATCAGACTGCACGGATGTGCAGGTTGATAATGATCTACACTGGTCACAAAGGTAGAATCAGTCTTGTCTAACATAATAAGAGCTTTATTATACCTCACATAAATATCCAATGCAAATCTCCCATTAGTTTAACTTGAATAATATATCATATTCCCCAGCAATTTTATATCTCATGCGCAAAATCGTTATTTTCAGTTTCTGCGCATGTGATATGATACATAATTTCATATCACCTGCGCAAAAGCGCTATTTTGTTTTTCTGCGCATGTGATATTATTTTTTCATATCTCCCGTTGAGTGATTGATACTTTTGCAGTGAGTAAAAGACTGAGACGTTACCTTTTCAAAAGATGTGTTTTTATAATTGAGGATTAAATTTCTTTCATTTATGAACCAGGCCAATTTTTCTTTTATTAATGATTTGTTCTGCGTGCCAAAAATTTCGAAAACAACTTGTTATCAAATATTGAATCAAAACTATTTCCATGAGATTGGAAATGATCTAACTATGAAAATAAGTGCTCACACATATATGTTTCGTTTAGACATAATAAAGTTATCGCCGTTTTTCGAATGTTACTGCTATGGATTTCAGCAGTGTCACAATGTTAATATGATTAAGCACTCCTTAATACACTCTCCATTATTTGGTAATTCATTTTTAACGTTAGATAAATCATTTAAATCATTATGTTGATTTTACAGTAAATGTTTGACCTTTAATGTCATTTCGGTATAATAAAATAAATATTGCATTCCTGAGGGGGTGATATGAAAACTGTTCACCCCTCGAAATATGAATATAGACCTCGGCTGGCGCCTCGGTCCGGATATTCATATATCTCGTGGTGAACATTTTGCATATCACCCTCTCAGGAATGCAATATTTATATGATATTCTATAATATTCTTCTATCACAACGTGCTGCCGTGCTATCACATTATGTTTTCGTGCGGTAGAATGATGTAGTTGTCCTATCACATTGTTTTATCGTGCTGTAGCATTGTGTAGTTATCCTGTCACATTGTGTTATCGTGTTGACGTGATGTTGTATCGTAGTATCGTACTTACCTCTGCGGGGATAGACAGTACGAAAGTACGGTGTCCCTGTATCGTGTTGACGTGATGTTGTATCGTAGTATCGTACTTACCTCTGCGGGGATAGACAGTACGAAAGTACGGTGTCCCTGTATCGTGTTGACGTGATGTTGTATCGTAGTATCGTACTTACCTCTGCGGGGATAGACAGTACGAAATTACGGTATCCCTGTATCGTGTTGACGTGATGTATCGTAGTATCGTACTTACCTCTGCAGGAATAGACAGTACGAAAGTACAGTATCCCTGTATCGTGTTGACGTGATGTTGTATCGTAGTAACGTACTTACCTCTACAGGGATAGACAGTACGAAAGTACGGTGTCCCTGTATCGTGTTGACGTGATGTTGTATCGTAGTATCGTACTTACCTCTGCAGGGATAGACAGTACGAAAGTACAGTATCCCTGTATCGTGTTGACGTGATGTTGTATCGTAGTATCGTACTTACCTCTGCGGGGATAGACAGTACGAAAGTACGGTGTCCCTGTATCGTGTTGACGTGATGTTGTATCGTAGTATCGTACTTACCTCTGCAGGGATAGACAGTACGAAAGTACAGTATCCCTGTATCGTGTTGACGTGATGTTGTATCGTAGTATCGTACTTACCTCTGCAGGGATAGACAGTACGAAAGTACAGTATCCCTGTATCGTGTTGACGTGATGTTGTATCGTAGTATCGTACTTACCTCTGCAGGGATAGACAGTACGAAAGTACGGTGTCCCTGTATCGTGTTGACGTGATGTTGTATCGTAGTAACGTACTTACCTCTGCGGGGATAGACAGTACGAAATTACAGTATCCCTGTATCGTGTTGACGTGATGTTGTATCGTAGTAACGTACTTACCTCTGCGGGGATAGACAGTACGAAATTACAGTATCCCTGTATCGTGTTGACGTGATGTATCGTAGTATCGTACTTACCTCTGCAGGAATAGACAGTACGAAAGTACGGTATCTCCGTATCGTGTTGACGTGATGTTGTATCGTAGTATCGTACTTACCTCTGCGGGGATAGACAGTACGAAATTACAGTATCCCTGTATCGTGTTGACGTGTTGTATCGTAGTATCGTACTTACCTCTGCGGGGATAGACAGTACGAAAGTACGGTATCCCTGTATCGTGTTGACGTGATGTTGTATCGTAGTATCGTACTTACCTCTGCGGGGATAGAAAGTACGAAAGTACGGTGTCCCTGTATCGTGTTGACGTGATGTTGTATCGTAGTATCGTACTTACCTCTGCGGGGATAGACAGTACGAAAGTACGGTATCCCTGTATCGTGTTGACGTGATGTTGTATCGTAGTAACGTACTTACCTCTGCGGGGATAGACAGTACGAAATTACAGTATCCCTGTATCGTGTTGACGTGATGTATCGTAGTATCGTACTTACCTCTGCAGGAATAGACAGTACGAAAGTACGGTATCTCCGTATCGTGTTGACGTGATGTTGTATCGTAGTATCGTACTTACCTCTGCGGGGATAGACAGTACGAAATTACAGTATCCCTGTATCGTGTTGACGTGTTGTATCGTAGTATCGTACTTACCTCTGCGGGGATAGACAGTACGAAAGTACGGTATCCCTGTATCGTGTTGACGTGATGTTGTATCGTAGTAACGTACTTACCTCTGCGGGGATAGACAGTACGAAATTACAGTATCCCTGTATCGTGTTGACGTGATGTTGTATCATAGTAACGTACTTACCTCTGCGGGGATAGACAGTACGAAATTACAGTATCCCTGTATCGTGTTGACGTGATGTATCGTAGTATCGTACTTACCTCTGCGGGGATAGACAGTACGAAATTACAGTATCCCTGTATCGTGTTGACGTGATGTTGTATCATAGTAACGTACTTACCTCTGCGGGGATAGACAGTACGAAATTACAGTATCCCTGTATCGTGTTGACGTGATGTATCGTAGTATCGTACTTACCCCTACCGGAATAGACAGTACGAAATTACGGTGTCCCTGTATCGTGTTGACGTGATGTATCGTAGTATCGTACTTACCTCTGCAGGAATAGACAGTACGAAAGTACGGTATCCCCGTATCGTGTTGACGTGATGTTGTATCGTAGTATCGTACTTACCTCTGCAGGGATAGACAGTACGAAATTACAGTATCCCTGTATCGTGTTGACGTGATGTTGTATCGTAGTATCGTACTTACCCCTACCGGAATAGACAGTATGAAATTACGGTGTCCCTGTATCGTGTTGACGTGATGTTGTATCGTAGTATCGTAGTTTCCCCTGCAGGGATAGACAGTACGAAATTACGGTGTCCCTTCGGATTTCAGTTATATACTAACAATTTAATGCTGCTAAATATCAACAAGAACACTTTGCGACATCTCTTCATTAATTGTACATAAAATAACTGTAATATTTTTAATTTTCAGCACTGAATATGACATCAATTTCTACGGTGCCCCTAAAGTGACATGTTACACACATTTTTTCCAATTAGGTAATGTGAGACTTTTTTTATTTCGTTTATTCGTAAATTTCTAATCAATGTTTTTTGTTGGCGGCATTGTAACCGATTTTTGAACACGCCAAAAAGACCGTGCCTTGGATAATTCTTTATTCCTTGCATAAAAATACTTTTTAACTGGATCCGCCCATATACAACGGGAGAAAAAAATGTGTTTGTAAAATATGTCAATTCATGTGCTGTTAATACACGATTTTTATTTTTAAAATGCTTTTCCAGGGACTGGGTAATCATTTCCTTGATAAGACAGAAATCGTTTTTATCAGTTTTATTCAAAGAGTTTAATAAATTCAATGTGGAAAGTCACAAATGTAAAATTCTTTTTATCACATGTTAGTCTTTCCTGCCGAAACATCAAAAATTCTACTTTCTTTTATTTTATTAACAAGTCAATTTGACCAACGTGTCCTATACTATAAATGACGTCGACGTCAAAGCTTTATAACACTAGTGTATTATCGTTTTTATTTAATGGTTTTATTACTCTCCCGCGACGTCAAACATGTGATAATAATAAATAAATACATAAATAAATAAGTGTGTTGGTACTAGGGTCGGACGAAAAGTGTGCTGCATATTTCATTGCGTATCAATACAGCCGAATCTGCTACTAAATGTTTTAACATTTGTTGCGTTCTGCGTTTCCAAAGAAACTTCAAAGATGTTTTAAATTCAGAGGCACTTAGGGCGCACAATTCATCCGAAAACTGCACAGTCACATTGAAATCTGACTGGAGGGACAGAGCGATGGGAATCCCCTGGGAAAGAGACAGAGACAGAAAAACATTCCGGCCAATTTAGTCTAGCTTGATAGATATCAAATAAAGTTTCGTGAAAATCAGAAATATTTTATACCTTTTCAACAGTTTCCGGACGGAACGACAGCCAGATTGAAAATCATTTTAGAAAATCAGCTGCGTTTCAAAGAAAGCCAAGATTCATGTATCAATTGTTGCTGGCCATTTCTACATTAGATGCAGTAATTGCAGTTATTCTAAAAATAAATCAAGAAAAAAAAAAAGCACCCAATTATGATATGGTCTGAAAATCATATTGCTGACTGAAAGCTGTCGTATGTTGTTGTTTCATCCAGTAGATGTGTGTATGGGCAAATTTTGCCTCTAGTCGAATGAGGCTTCCAAAACTAGAATTTGCACGTCATTTGAACACTGGCCATAGCATTCACAGTGGTTCCAATGCTGCGGCGGTGCAGGATTCGTCGCAAAAACGGTGGATAAATATGGCCGGGTGAATGCATTTTCGCTGCCATCGATTTGTTTTCTAACGAATTTCATTTTATTTTTCATGTTTAGACAGAAACATAAAACATGAGACAGGAGACCACATATGTACTTTTTCCAGTCACAAACAGCTGTTCAGTGCTAGTCCATGCCATTAATGTAAACACTTTTTCAGTTGAATGAGGGGCTGCTGTTTCGGAAGAATAATAGAAAAAACAATTCTGGTAAAACAATTCCTGATTAAGTGTACATCATAGCGTAAGCATGACGTTATCAAGCAATTATTAACTCGGTGGATGTCATTGTAGCAATATAAACTAGTCGACCAAAAATTTATTCTCCAACGCAAAGGCGGGCAAGAGAGGTATAAGTGTAAAATTGTATGCCCAGGACTATATTCAATTACGGGGAAGCAATACCTACAACTGAAATGTATTGAATCACAGGGAATTATCTCCCTTAGGAATGATTTCTTTCGTGCTAAGCAGGTAAAATACAATTTAATGAAGCAATTTATTTTGCAATACATGAAGAAAATGTTCTCCGACCATTCCCTTGGTTATGACGGGGAAATTACAGGGCCGTAGGAAGCATTTTCAGCTTTGGTTGGGGTGGGGTACACATTATGAAAATCAGCTAAAATAAACTTGCTGTCAAAAACTTGCTAAGATAATTACAATAATCGGTCAAATTATTGCCCCACACCCCCTTCCTACTTCCTATGGCCCTGAATTACATTGGGTTACCTCTTTTGAGAATCCAGAAAAATCAATGACAGTGTAGCCATTTTATGTAAGGCACATCTAATTCTTGATATTAGCTTTTCACAGACATGGCTAAACTACCGGAAGAGTTTTGAACAGTTTGCAAGTTAAACAACTACATAGGTCATGCCTGGATGGCGACTGGGACACGTCTCAGCTCTAAAAATGTTAACATTTGAAATGGAATGCAAAGTTTGCTAATGATGACATACCTGGCTTAAACAACTGATGCAGGCTGCCAGCAATGAACACCACGGTTGGATGAGGTTATTTTACATGTACCAGACATCAAAGCAAAAGAGAAATTTTTTGAAGAAGGATCAGAATTTCCAACATGTACTCTGTAATATTGGCATACCTTGCTGTAGAGGTGGAAACATGCTATCATATACTTTAAGAAAATCTGCACAATCATACGGTATCCACCCTGTAAGTTATTAACTACAATTATCATGACAATGAAATTGTTTTGAGTGGACGTATGTTACATATTTCATTTATGTCTCATGGAAAAAGCACAACCAAACTGAGTTTACTCATAATTTGACTCGGTGCGTCCTGAAAGAACTTCCTATGTACAGAGTGATTACAGGAAGGTTATATCAAAATATACAGGTCCATAATGCTTTGATTATTAATTTAAAAATGAAACAGCTTTCCAAATCATGCTATACGTACTTACACGACTACTTTCAATATTGCAATAAAGGGAGGTAATAAAAAGCAATAGAGTTAACAAAAGATTCTAGTATATTCAGCAATATTTAAAACTTTGACAATTTTTATAGAACTTTATTATCATAAATAGGAAATTTAACAAAATATTAAATGTATTTTCTGTTTATAATGGATAATGTGGCAGCTACATTTTAAACAAAGGCCCCGCATCTCCGCCAGGAATTACCATAGCGACGTTAGGTAAACGTAAACGGTGAAAAATGGTATCAGCTGCTCTCTTGCTTGGCGCTCAGCATTAAAAGGGAAACTGGCCTGTTCTCTCATACCCTCGTGGCGATGAATTCCATCAGGAATGAGGTGTGTGGCAACGTTAAATGTCGCAACGCAACGCCGCTAATGTCGCAACCACCGTTAAATGTCGCAAAATCGTCTGCCGCTAAATGTCGCACCTTTAACGTTAAATGTCGCAAAAATTTGCCCACCGTTATATGTCGCAACACCAACGCTAAATGTCGCACAGCAAAATAAGGTAAGTTAAACAGTCTTTACAACTTAGAGATAAGGCTGGGTAATGCATGCTTGATTTGGGAAGGGATTAATTGACCTTTCACTCTAATCTGCACGTTTGCTTTTCAGTGGTTCCGCACCATACATACGTTATATATTTCATATCTAAAGGTTTGAGCACTAACGTGGTACTCGCCACAGTACTAGATTTATTTCAGGTCTGAACTATGTAATTCTATGGAGTCCTGTTTAGCTCATGAGACATTAAGCTCGCGCTCCGTATTGTCGCGCGTTGTATGGCATGTCTTTAGTCGACCTGAATTTCGTTACACAACAGGCCGGGGACAAGAAATTGTTGATGGAGGATGGGACGGGGGGTTTTTTATATACAGGTATGAAATGTTGGTCTGTGGTGCATTTTTGTCTATTTTTTAGGTACGTACTAGTCGGGCACTCCCCTTATTTTAGGTGGTTAGGGTCTTTTCCATTGACAATTTTGAAATACAAGTATGAAATGCTGGAGTTTTATTGCAATTTTTGTTCAAAATTTCGGTGTATGGGAGGGGTATTCCCTGTCATTTTCGAGGGCTCAGGGTCTCTCCCCGGGAAAGTTTGAAAAACAGGTATAAAATGGTTGCCTCTGGTGCATATTTTTTCTTAATTTTAAGGTACTGGCGGGGTACTTCCCCCGTTTTAAGGGGTCAAGGGTTCTTCCCCCTGGGGAATTTTGAAATATAAGTATAAAATGTTCGCCTCTGGGGCGTTTTGGGTTTACATTTTGAGAAAATATTATTTCCAAAATAGTTGGGTGTAACTTTGATGAGTATAAGTCACTAGTAAGCCAACAAGGGTGGGGTTTGGGGTGGGGGAATCGGCTCGGGCAACAATCCAGGCCTGTTACACAACAGGATGTTCAACTACGCGACACGAAGACTGTGTTTTTAACAGCTGTAGAAAACGAAGACTTTCTATTAATCAGCCATGGGTTCTATTTCTTTGTTTGGAGGTTTACATTTAAAGTCGTAAGGTAACTGTCAAGCTTTAGTGGCGGAAAAAGATCCTATGTGGCCCTCTGTACATTTTTTCAGGTAAAGCGGGAATTTTTAAAATTATTTTACTTTTAGTCTCTTAAAATTGTTTGGTTTAGTCTCATTCCTCTCATTATCCTACTTTTCCGCCTACCCACACATAACCCCCCTCTCTCTCTCCCCCCACCCACCTTCAAAAATGTAAATATTTATATTTTCTATTAATTATCTTGGTGCTGTGTGTCTGTGTCTTAGATTTCTGTGTCGTTATTCACCCCGTTCCCCACCCATACCCAACCCCCACAAACATACAACACTATTACCAAATCGTATTTAGTTAGAAGAAACATCAGAATATTTCTGTCCTAAAACACTGGCCCTATTACAAAATAATTTCACAAATATTTTTCTTGCGTGATTGTTCAAGCAAGATGTGGAACTCAGGTGAGCGATCTAGGGCCAACAAGGCCCTCTTGTTGCTATACGTAACAACACTTATCATTAAGATAATTATTTGTATTACATAAACGTGTTATTTTTTCTTCCCTCAAAAAAGTAAATATACACAAGAAGTTGATAGTCATAGTGTCAAATAAGAAGTGCGACATTTAGCGTTGGTGTTGCGACATATAACGGTGGGCAAATCTTTGCGACATTTAACGTTAAAGGTGCGACATTTAGCGGCAGACGATTTTGCGACATTTAGCGGTGGTTGCGACATTTAACGTCAACCTTGCCTCATTTAATGGTGGTTGCGACATTTAGCGGCGTTGCGACATTTAACGTTGCCAGAAGCGTAACGGTACGTTCTTCTCATAAAGTAATGAATTTTGAATCGAGAAATACACTATAAGGAACGGAGAGAAAAGATAAAGGTACCTGATTTTTAATCATTTTACACAGATAATATGTATATTCAGTGCATGAAGTAGTCCGTCACAGGAGTGTGGGATAACCCATGTGAGATAAGATTTTCCAGCATTTCTAAAAATAGAGATTTTTCTGTTCGATAAGTGAGAAAGCTCTGGTACAGGCAGGATGCAGGCGTCAACGCCCAGCAAGTAGGATAGCTCTGGTACAGACGCGGCAGGATGCAGGCGTCGACGCCCAGCAAGTAGGATAGCTCTGGTACAGACGCGGCAGGATGCAGGCGTCGACGCCCAGCAAGTAGGATAGCTCTGGTGCAGACGCGGCAGGATGCAGGCGTCGACGCCCAGCAAGTAGGATAGCTCTGGTGCAGACGCGGCAGGATGCAGGCGTCGACGCCCAGCAAGTAGGATAGCTCTGGTGCAGACGCGGCAGGATGCAGGCGTCGACGCCCAGCAAGTAGGTTACCTCTGGTGCAGACGCGGCAGGATGCAGGCGTCGACGCCCAGCAAGTAGGATAGCTCTGGTACAGACGCGGCAGGATGCAGGCGTCGACGCCGAGCAAGTAAGACAGCTCTCCATACATCGTATAGCCGAGCTAAAAACGATAATATAATGGACAGAACCGTGAATTATACTATTAATTCAACTCGTTTAATAAATTCAAGATGAAAAGACACCCGTATAATAAGGGTTTCACATGCGGCTTGGTAATGCATTCGTGACCTAACGGCATACCAAATGTAATAATTGCCCGAGGGTCATTATAAAAATAGGTTTGACATTATGGCTATGGGGGTCATATGATGCGTTTATTGACCTTTTTATTATACATCCTCTCTTCATATTTATCAGGTTGTTTTAACGCCTTCCAAAATCTAGTAAGTATCATTTGTATTGCTTTTTCATCAACGATGTCATCATTATTTAGGAATCAGTCTGAAAAAAATATCAACCTTTCACCAGCCTTAATGATGTTAATACATTACGTCAACGGCAAAACGCTCGGAAGTTCCTATCACCATGGACCTTTATAATTACGAGGATAAATGCAAACTGCGCGACTAATGGTCCCTTAACGGCAGCCGTAATGACCTCTTTAAACGGCTTTTTGTTACTTTTTATAGTGCGGTCTATGATCATATCAAATAATATCCTCCCAGGAGCTATAATTCGGATATAAATTACTGCAGCAGACGTGACGTTTGACCTGTTTGTTACCTTTCCCGCCATTTCTTGGAATTGCAGACGGCAGTTGACATAACATGATTCATTTAGTCTCTTAAGCACTATGACGCTAGCCTGGTGTGTTGAGCTTTTGCCAGGTTACTAAGATTTAGACTGTAAAGGTGCTCGAAACAAATTCGAGCGGCTGTCTTGAAAATGATTAACTTGTTCCCGGAAAGGTATTGACGTTAACACTAGCTGTCGTCTGCACCATGAAATGACCGGAAGCGTAATATTATTAGGTTATTTAACATTGTTCTGTACAATACGGAGATATATTTGGATGAGTACCCAGCTGAGAAAACCATACTGGACGAGCCGCTAGGCGAGTTCAATATGGTTTTCTCAGCTGGGTACGAGTCCAAATATATCTCGTATTGTACAGTACAATGTTAAAATAACCTTTTTATTCTATATCTATTTTATCTTAATATAATAATAGTTTAAATTAAAAATGTTTCACTGAATATTGCATTCCTGCCTCTTCTAGTTTTTCCCAGCTTGGTATGAGTGCAAATATATATTATACAGAACAATGTTAGACCTTAAATAACCTTTTTATTCTATATTTATTTCACTTCATATGTAATATACTTAATTCATTGAATGTTTTTTCTGCGTATCATCATTAAAAAAAGTATATGGTGCAACCTCCCTACAACAGCCATTTGGCGATTTGGGTGGCAATAATGCTTGGCTGAGATATTATGCCCTCAAACATTGTCAGCAAGTTTGGTGAAGATCGGATGAAAACTGTTCGACTTAAAAGAGCGGACAAGGCTAAATTTCCCGTTTTTTGAGTAATTCAATGACTATAATCAAAGAGTGTCTGGTACAATTTGGCTGGTTATCGAAATTGGCCGAGATGTAATGCCCACAAACATTGTCAGCAAGTTTGTTGAAGATCCGACGAAAACTGAATTATAGATCAGACATGTTTTGGATGCTGACCGCCAGTCCGCTGCCATTCATAATCTTCTCCATTTTGTTTCTTAACCGTTAAATAAAAACTGCTGAGGTAGCTATTCAGACAGTCAGGGCTGATACAAATTTCTAAGTTTCGTCCGGAACGGCTTCTTTTAGCGACTTTTCAAATACATGTATTCCAACATCTGATGATCCTTTTTACTGTATTTTTAAGTTTTTGATTATTAACGAACGTTTTAATATCTAAATCAGATAGCATTGTTATCTCTTGAATCGTTTTTGTGTGTTGTAAACAAACAAAAAAAACTCAAATTAAATCCAGATTTCAAGACGCATAATCAAACTCTGTACATAGAGCGCCTACTTCATCCGATTTACATTCGGAACATTTTCACGCGTTTCGGGCTTTATCGTATGTTTAACATGGGACTGTTGAACCGTCCAAATACAGAAAATACAGGATTTTTTGTACGCGCGTGCGTCCAAACACAGAAAATACAGGTTTTTGTACGCACGTGCATCCAAATACCGTAATATATTGTACGGTCACGTGTTGCAAATGAACGTTCGCGACTGGATAGATAAAATAGGTATAGAATAAAAAGACTTATCGTAACGTCTGCTAGTGTTATTTTACATCCGCTCAGTAGTTAGCTTCTGATAAATTGATTTCCATTGACCTGACAGGCATTTATTTTGAACACTACATTTAGAAAACTATCAGAGATGTGGACTAACTCAAGCAGGTTCTTTCTATACTGATATAATTTTTTGCACCCGACTTCTACCACAAGCATTAGGCAAAAAAAAAAATATAATGCCATTTCAGTGGCTTTGAATTCACTTAATAAATATAGGCAGTATTTATTAAAAATAACCACGAAGCCAGGGAGCCAGGATACAACCGGCCGGTGCACTGGAAAAGAAAAACCACTGGGAACATGACTATCTTCAAAGATGTAGATAACAATCCTTCATATTTACATTTGCCTTTATTTTTGTCCATTCATAATTTTGACGTTTACCAGCACGCGGGTAGTCCCCGGACAAAAATCGCATAAATTTCGTCCTCAAAAGCTTAAACAATATCAAGAATAAAAACGATTAACATATATAAATACCTTAGCTCCGGTATTACCAGTTTAGGGGGTTTCCTGTGAAATGATGTCACGCTCGCGGGGAATTAGCGAGGCCCGAAAAGGGTCTGTAGAACGTCAAATTTTAACATACTCGATAGTAATCCCCGGGACAACCATTTTTTCATGAATATATTTATTGGGAACTGCCCATATGAGCTGGAACTATGAAAAAGACAAATGATATTTTAAATAAATGTAAAAAGATCGAACTTTTTGCGTCAAATTTATTTGTCCCAGCCACACGGAAAATTGCGACAACAAAAATAGAATAAATCATGCTTAATCACGGGCAATAACCGCTAATCGAACAAATTATGAATATTTTGGCATATTAGTATTGTTGCCCACAAAAAAATAAGTTTTTTTTTTGTTGAATGGTATGTATCGTCTGCTATCGTAAGTAAAGACATGTACTTAATTTAAAACCCCCAAAGACGGGCCTTTTTCTTGCGCATGCGCAATAAAAATGAAGCCCCCCGCCAGTGAAAATGTAAACAAGTAACCATGCGGTAGGATTTCCACGATTATTATATTCATATAAATTACCTGTGAAAAAATAAACTTGATAAACTTCTCCAAAACAAGCGTTTGTATAATTAGGCACAAAAATATGTAGACGAATCGCGAAATTAGAGCGTTGCGGGAACGTGTCCGGTGACTACTGCTGTCCGGGGACTACTCGCGTGCCAGTATCTGGTATAAAGAGCAAAAAAGGGCACCAAAATAAAAACAAGGCTGCTTAGTGATAACAGACAGCTTATTGACGACGTCCGGGGTATATCAGGGAAACCGTTCCTTAGATGAACGTCACGGTTGTTCTGTATTGTAAACAGAATGGTCGGGAACGGATTTTAATGTCAAATGCGCACAATGTATATTCAGCTGGAATCTGTTTTTTCTTAAGCATATACAAAGATTTGAACTAGGCTAGGGCATGTGTTACCAAA
Organism: Mercenaria mercenaria; assembly: GCF_021730395.1. Lineage (NCBI taxonomy): Eukaryota > Metazoa > Mollusca > Bivalvia > Venerida > Veneridae > Mercenaria > Mercenaria mercenaria. The sequence goes on along the minus strand of NC_069376.1, from coordinate 13,190,545 downwards.
AGAAGATTCTGTTTATTTTACGACATATTTACGACATAGATCTACTGATAATCACTTGGGGCATGCGCAAAGACCGCTCCAAGTCTGAAAAGAGTTACATCGATATGTTTGTATAATCATCCATTTAAATTTTCTTTCTTTCAATCCCTGTAAATATCAGACTATATACATATCAGAATCGACAAACACGGGTCATTTTATAATAATTTACGAATAGATCTACAAAAAAATTATATATAATCATATGCCAAAATAGGGCCAAATTTGGTAAAATGACGAAACACGGTTTGAACATAATTGTCTTGTGACTTTTTCTACTTTTTAGTTCAGACTATAAATGCTTGATAGATAAAATATTGACGCAGTCAATAAAAATTCTTCTTGCACAATGCGAGTTTGATTTGTAATTTGAATGTCGATATTTGATCATGTTTATTCATGCTTACACCGTTGAACATTTCATTAAAAATGTTTTTTCAGCAGTCAGTGAAAAAAAAATCTTAAAGATTTTGTGTGGATCCGGCACAAATTACCGAGGATCTAGAGGATCATTTGTAATTTGACAATCGAGGATCTTCCCTTTATGGATTACGTTGAAGGGGGACGAACCGTTCCCGGGCATTTCCCTTTCTAAAGCATGGTTAATTTCTGTCCAAGCAACGTTACAGTAGTCACAGAGTTGATTATTCAAATTTTGCATTCCGCTGAAAAAAAATGGAATTCACGTTCAGTCGTTATTTATAATGTTTGATCGAAGTGACAGCAGTAAAAAAAAAAAAGAGCATGCATTTTGTCCTTGCAGAGAGAATACACTTTCAATTTCTTAACATTCTATTTTCAGTATGACCACTTCAGTTATTTCAAAGATAACTTAAAAAAGGGTAACTTAACTAAATTCATTTAGGATTGAAAATACAAAATACTAAAATCACATAATATTTTTAAATGCGTTTGGAAAATAAAAGTATGTTACACGAATCTCTTCAACAGTATGAAGCGGAAGAGAACACACAGATCTTAAAACAACATGTTATATTTGTATACATTGCTAAATAGTTGAGCTTGCAGTCGATTTCCTCGAGGTTTGACTGTAATGTTTGTCTCACTCTTATAGGTGGCGCTGTATCACCACTTCCCAGGAACGCAGACGACTACTTGTGACTAGAGGGCGCCCCAAACCGTCTGATGTTTCCCAGAAAGCCCTGTTAGTTTTGCCGGGAAACAGACTGGGGCATTGACGTACTAGCTGGAATTTGATGAAGAAATTGAAACATTAAGTGTCTGAACGACAATTGATCGTCTCCTAATTGTCTGGCTACAAACAAACTAATCGTTTTTTTTTCAAACAAATGGTTCCAGCGTCTGGAGTTATCTCCTAAAATAAACCAGTATCCGTAGATACATCTCAGTTCAAACTTTCTATTTTAATTTTTGTATACACTTTTGAACAAATTTTTGCCTTTTGTGTTCAAAAGCAACGACATTACTTACTTGTGTCGGTGGACATTGTTCGAATTGTCCAGGACAGGTGAAGACCCGAAAGCTTCGAGCATTTGTACCTGAATAAAACCAATTTAGATTTGATAACTTCTATTAACTGTCAAAATTTTAAATATAAAACAACATTTCATAAACTCATTAAGCGAAAGTTTTTCGATAGAAATAAAGAAACTATGTTCCAACGGGAAACTTAACCCTTCTTTATCATAATCTGTCTTTAACACAATAAACAAATACCAAGCAAACACATAAATTACAAAGTTAAAACCCAATATACAAAGTAGCACAATGCGACGTCGTTATGGAACAGTCGAGGTAGAACCAATTCTGGACAGTTTAAACCCGTCTGTGCGCACCCGCACTTAACCTACGCAGTGCCCACCAACTGTCACCTTGTGCGAACTAAACCTTGATCTCACAAGCCGTAAATAAACAGTAATTAAAATCGGGAAAAATTTTGTAATCATACTTTATGTTCAAGCCGCCCCATACATAAAAATAGAATCTTCGTTTTGTAAAGCAAAGGGAACTTATAGATCTTAAAAATGCATGTTTGCATTTAATTTAGCATTTGTGTACTTTGCTAGAAAGTTAAAACCTGCAACGATTTCCACGGTTCAACTGCGACGTCCCGTCTCACTCTTACAGTGGCGCTGTATCACCATCTTCCAGGAATGCGACGATTACTAGAGGGGCTCACTTTCTGATGTTTCCCTGGGTGACCTGTTTGTTTTTGCCGAAACAACTGTGCCATTGACGTACTGCTGAAATTTGATAAAGAAATTTAAACATTACTTTCAAACGCGAACTGCTAGTCAAAAATATATGGCTAGATAATTTGTTTTTAATTGCAAAATATTTTTCTAATTTTCTACTTTCTTTTCTGTTATTTTAGAAGACTACCTCTTAATTTTGTTCTATTTTTTGATACGACATCACTTACTTATACCCACTGACTTTGTGTTCTATAAGCAGACGACATCACTTACTTGTATCGACTGACGTTGTGCTCAAGCAGACGACATCACTTACTTGTATCGACTGACGTTGTGTTCTTTAAGCAGATGACATCACTTACTTGTATCGACTGACGTTGTGTTTTATAAGCAGACAACATCACTTACTTGTATCAACTGAAGTTGTGTTCTATAAGCAGACGACATCACTTACTTACATGTATATCGACTGACGTAAGGCGATTGCGCCAAGGTGCAAGGCATGGGTTTTTTTCTCTTTTTTTTGTGATTTCGCCATTTTAAAATCGGGAAACCCGAAATTAATTCAATGTATTAAACATCGGGTGCCTTAATATCATACAACATTTTATAAACTGCATTAAGAACTTCAGAGAAAATAATCCATCTAAAGAAATAATGTAACAAAAGCGCCGTCTCCAGGAATATAATCCTATTTTAGGGTAAAACTAACATTTAAACAAATATAGACAAATAAAATAAAGAAAGTATACAATTCACACCGCAATGGAACAGTCCCGAGAGAGAAAGAAACTTCTCGAGAGTTTAAACCGGTTAATTTCACCAGACATTACAAAGTGCGCAACAAACCTCGGAAAGTGCGCACCAGACTTCAAGTACGGGCCCCCCAGACTCAGTATGACACCAGGGCCTAAGTACGCGCACAACCTCAAATATTGCCCACCTGAACCCCATGACTGCCACCAACCTTACAAAGTGCGCAAATACCCTGAAAGTGCGCACCAACCCAAGTACCCCCACAGACTAAGGACTGCCCACACCACCTAATAGTGTGCAACAACATCGGAAAATGCGCCAGTAGACCATCAAGTACTGCCCCCACCAAACCCAATACTGCCAAGCCTTTACAGTGGCTAAATTGGGAAGGGCAAATAATACTGCCCACCAGACCTTATAATGGTTGGCAACAAACATCGGAAATGCGCATTAGACCTCAAGTACTGCCACCTAAACCTCAATACTGCCCACCAGTCCTTATACAGTGCGCTCAAACATCGGAAAGTGCAAACCTCAATACTGCCCACCCGAAATAATTACCCGTGTGCAACAACATCGAAATGCGCATCAGACCTCAAGTACTGCCCCCCAAACCTAGACTGCCCACCAGCCTTATACAGTGGCACAAACATCGGGAAAATGCCCTCAGACCCAAGATTAAAATGCCCACCAGGTGCAACACTGTCCACAGACCTCAAGTACTGCCCCCAACAAACCCCCCCAAAAAACTGGCCCCAACCAAACCTCAAGTACTGCCCCCTAACCCCAACCCTTATAAAAAACAAAGGAGCGCACATAACTTGTATAGTGTGCACAAAAAAACTCAGGTACTGCGGACTATACCGATGTCTGACAGGTCACAGAATGTCTAAGAGCACATTGTAAATACAATTTAAAGGTGCGTGCGCTTATTTTTGAGATTATTTAAACATGACTAAAGTGAACTACACATACATACTAATTTTTTGAAATTATTTTGAATTTTTTAATTGTCAGATGTTTTAATGTTTACATTTAAATTTAGAAAGATTTTGATATCCATTTTAAAAGATTCTATACGTTGTGTTAACAATCACTCTTAAACACAATCATTAAAATCAGGAAAAATTTTTTTGAACAAGTAATGTTTTGTAAAATAAAGTCTATACTTTTCAAAGATCCTTCTTTGAACGCTGTATCTATGTCTGTTTGGCTTGCTGCAGAGACATTTGGAATGCCTTAGAAAGTCGGCTCATCTTTTTCCATCTGCGGTCCAGTGTTGGTCATCCTTCACCCCCAGTAAAAGCGCTCGCTTCGTCGAGCTGTTTTTCAAAAAAGATCACAATCAATTGCAACATCTTGTATAAATGAAAAAAAAAATATTTCACAGTGTTTAACATATAACTCGGATCGGAAATCTTTAAAAATTCTTTGAAATCTTGAAAACCCTTATTATCATTATTATTATTATTTTATTATTATTATTATTATGATTATAAAAATATCACACTCGGTTCATAGAGGTAATGAAATATGAGTAGGCTAAAACACGCCTTACCCTAGCATCGGGTCTGGAAAATCTAAATTATTGCACTGTGTTTCATATACATTAAATGTGTTCCATTGTTCAAAAGGACACACAATATAACAATACGGGGTCCAAATATTGGTTGACCTCCTTTGGAAACGCACTGTAATGAGAAAATGATAATGACTGGGTTTCCCCACATAAACACTACAATGTGCGGAGTTGAAGGTATGTGTTTCTTAATGATGCAAATCAAAGCTGTAAAAATATGTCCACATTTACTGACGCGAAAAAAAAGAAGAAAACACTTGAAATAGAAACGCTTTAAAACCCGAAACTCAAAAAAGTTTGCATTCGGGCCCCATTTTTGTGTGAAATCAAAACATAGTTCACCTTCTGAAGTTAATGACATGACATGATCTTGTCATATAATTGTCCGAAATATACAAGTTTCCCTAACAGATCAAGTACAACATATTCATTTTATACAGTTCAAAATGTATCGTTCTGAACAACATACAGTTTGGAAATGGATGGTTCATATTTATTTTTACGTCCTTGTTGTTGAATTCTGTGGTTCTTTGGGATCATAGAGTCCATGAGAGGTGTGCACATTCATTACCTCTCACAAACAGACTCAAACAAACCGAGTCTGTTCTTATTTCTTTTTTGGTTACGATAACGCTTCAAGAGATCATTTACATATTTTTTATCGTTCATTTCAATATAACGTTAAAAACCATTGAGCATTTAAATCTTGCCGGGTAAAGTTTTTAAAAATTTCACTGTATCATCATTACATTATTTTCAGTCAAAAATCTCCATGGATTCGTGCAAAAGAATACAGAGCTATCAAAATATCACCCGGGTGTAACAATGTTCACCAGGGGGCACGTGTTGTTTTTAAAATTTCTTAGATAAAAGGGATGGGGGCATCCTGAAAGTACAAGTTTTTTATTTTCAGTGGTATTCGATTTCTAAAAGTTATAAATAGAAAAACTTAGCCGTTCATTTGTTTTCAAAGGAAAAGACTTTACAAATAGCAATTTACATAAAGTAATCAAGTACAATTTGTTCTTTATACATAGAACACGGCAAAGCCGCTTTTATTTTGTATTCTGTCCTTGCTTAGCATGCAATATTTTTATGAAATCTGGCCTTATAATGTCCCTAAATTTATTTTGTTTATTTTCTAAGAATTTTTTATGTAATTTAGATAATCCTACAGTTTTATGAAGGCTACTTTAAATACGGTTAACATAAACTTATAATCTCAGTCACAGAAACAATGTTACTAATGCTACAAGAGCATGAAGAGACATCCGTGGCTGGACGGCTTCGCTCACGTCTTTTCCAATTAAAACTCCATTTTTTAAGCAATCCCAATTACCTGTTTTATTTTTGGGTTTTATCAAAGTCCTGATACCCGAAAAAATTTTTTCTCTAATTGCAATAGGCTTTGAAAGCGAACAGCATGGATCCTGACCAGACTGCGCGGATGTGCAGGCTGGTCTAGATCCATGCTGGTCGCAAAGCCACTATGTTGGATTTCTCATGGTGCAGCTCATTTTGTTTTTATGCCTTAAATATGGAATATATTGTCTGTTTAAACTGAAGTTTACAGAATAAAATACACTAACTGAAGCTGCTTGCCAGTAAGTCACCAGTACATAGTCATCAGTACATAGTTTGTGCTATATAACCGTTCAATACAGGCCCGGGTCCAGAAATAATTAACTGGGGGGCACCAGTCTAGAACAAAAACGTCCCAAAAAAAACCCCACTTACTGAATGACTTTTCTTTCAATAGTCAAAATTACAAAAAAAAAACAAAAAAAAAAACACTACAATTTAATAGTGCTAATTCTGTAATCTGGCTGGATGAAAACTGAATGAAAGAGTTTCATCTTCAATGTTGAATGAGTACTGACACCTGAAATATGAGCTATTACCACATACCTAAATGAATTCGGATTTATTAAATGGAAATGATTCTAAGCAGTCAGCATGACAAAAAAAATATTTTCAGTTTTATTTCTAAATTATTGACTTATTAGCCTAGTACACATGTTGAATAATATAGACCGGTTACAGTTTTGTAGTAGCAATTTATATTTAAGGAGTCATGTAACAATGAAAACTATTGCCCTTAGGCCTAAAGAGAGAGAGCAACACTTTTGACTTCATTGTCCAGCAAGCCATTCAGTTAGTTTCTTTAAGAAATATTACATGCGTCAGAATTAAATTTTCATCAGTTTTTCACATTCTGGTTTTAATAATGTTCTGAACAGTTGCGAAATAGTGCGAGTGGGTTCGAGGTGAATTTTATAATTTTTGTTCAAATTGACATAATATACCTGGGAACTAAATGATGTTCCATCAAAGCATGCTCATGTTTTGTCCAGAGTGCGGACAGCCATTTCGTGCCCTGCCTTCTTTATCTGAAATATCCAAAGTTTATGATTAAGCTAAAAAATGAATAAATTATATGTTTTCTAGTACAGTCTGATTACTGTCCTAGAGACCAAAAGCAAAACCAATGGAAAATACTGTGGATAAAATCTCCCACCTGAGTACTTTTTGATGAAAAAGTCTCCAGTTGTGGTGACTGAATGTGGATCCCGAACTAAAATATGGCAAGCATGCATTTTTGATATCCTAAAATTGCGATGGCTATATCAATTATTTGTCTTGCTTCACCCAGAAAAATTGATAGAGCAGGGGCGTACGGAGGATTTGAGCATTGGGGTGTTGGAGGGGATGGTATTGGTAGGGGGTATCCCCCTCGCATCAACGGGGTCCGAGTGGCCCCTGGAAAAAAATGCATAAAGCTAGAATGCAATCTGGCGACTTCTTGGGCTGAACATACTTGCTTTTTCACCCCTATTTAGTATTTACAGTTTACTGTGTTTAAACACTGTAATGGCAGTACGATGTTAGATATGGACAATGTCTTGCCAGGGTTACCGAGAACCAGTATTATGTCTTAAGTAGGGATCGAGCACAAGACCCTGACTAAAAGGGGTAATCCGATGCTTATGGCATTTTAGTAATTAAATGGCATTATAAAGGTATTTTCCATTTCCATATAGAAGCAGTACCTTTTAGGCAGAATTTGAGACACAACATTAATTGCAAGTGCCTATAATCTGTTCGGTAGTAAGCAGTTCCATACTATTAACTTTCATTAATTAATGTATCGCATATATTCTGAGTCTGCAGGGCATGAAAATGCAGCGGCCTTGGTCATGTTGGTCACTGCGATGTATTAATTTTGTACAATATGGTTACCCTGTCACCAAGGTGATGTAGCAAGGTGTCAGCAATAAGACAAGATTCTGTGAATGTATCAGCTGCCTATGCACTTCATGATAAATGGAACACCGCTGTATTCATTTTAAATTGATTTTCTAGCTTTAATTTCAAAAACTTACGAGTTCGGCATTTTGCCCGACTTCTCGAAATATTGGGACGGCGGGCACCATCCCTGCCACTCCTGCTCCTATGCCATTGTAAAAATGTCTAAATTTATTTTGTCTTGTAATTGAAATTACTAAACTGCCGGTTGGGTGTGTGTGTGTTCGGATTTAACGTCTTTTTTTAAAAAAAATTCAGTCATATAAACGACGCTGTCTACTTGTAGCAGTGAGCACAATGCCCAACTTTATAGTGCTGTCTCACCGGAATATCATGCCATAGACACATGACATGATACCCCACCCAGTCACATTATACTGACACCGGGCTGACCAGTCCTAGCACTATCCCCTTAATGCCGAGCGCCAAGTGAGGAAGCTGCTAGTTCCATTTTTTTACATCTTGGTATGACGCGGCCGGGGATCGAACCCAAGACCTCCCGCACTCGAAGCGGACGCTCTACCACTAGGCTACTGAGGCGGTAAACTGCCGATTGGAGCAGACATATCTAATTACATTTGTTTGTGTTTATTTACCAATATCGATATTCATGCATGTTCTAACACACGCAAGACTGTCACTTGAGGTATATGTGCCTGTAACTTTCCAAGGTGATATGCACCCGAACCCAACTAAAACTCCGCACGACACTTAACCCACATACTGGATCCTTCCCTGCTGGTCTCTGGGTGCCTTTTATGGGCACAGAGGTTCGGCTCATGCCCTACCCTGTAAGAAAAACACAGTGTTTTTCTTATAGGGTAGGGCCCTGGACCTAGGCATGAGCCGAACCACTGTGTTTCTGGGTGGGTGGGGAGTGACTAATTTTGTGCCCCGATAACGCAAGCAATAAATGATGCAATAATCCAATAAAACAAGTAACTGTAGTCCAAATAATTGTAACTGTACATCTAAACTAGTAATGTGTCACAGACACGGACAGAACAGAACAGAAATTTTATTTTTGATTTAAGCATACAGCTCATCGTCATATAGCATAACATTACATGACAGTCACAGTTTTACAATACATCTGTGTCACATCATATATACATATAGCGGATGCCCCGTAACGTAAGAAAGGTCACAGGCATAAGCTATTTACAGTAACAACAAAGGGAAATATTTCTAAACTAGGGCCCTGGTTCTTGCGCAACAGTTGTCTCATGATATACCGAAAGCCAAAAGTTTAGCAAGTTTTTATCATATGTCATATTTTTATCAAATTTGACTACCGAAATATATTTTTAGTTTTGGAATACGGTAATTGATATTGACAGTAGATTTTGAGCTTTTTTGTATGCTCTAATGCGTTTGTAACCGTGCTATGGCCGAAAATGCGATTTGCAAGGGTAACACGTGCCCAGGTATATCCACCCGATATAAAGTACTGAAAATTACATTGTTGTACTGCATCTATACCAAATCCGAGAAAACATTCATAAAAGTTTAGGTTTTAGCCCTGGAATGACGTTAGATCAGCGTAATATGGCAATTGGGATGATTACGGCTGGAATGAACGCAAGAGAGATTGCCCGTCATTTTACCGTACATGAATCGACTATTGAACGTCTAAAGACAAGATTCGAGCAGACAGGAAGCATCAACGATAGGCCGCGTTCGGGTAGGCCACGGAAAACGATGCCTAGGGAGAATCACTCGATCGTGACGTCATCACGGCGTAACCGATTTATGTGCAGAAGGGTGTTAGCTCTAAGTTTGCGCATAACAACCGGAACACGCATTTCCGAATCTACTGTCCGTAGAAGGCTTTGATCGGCACGGCTTACAGGTCACCGACCTTACGTTGGAGTGATGTTAACGGACCGCCACCGCCAAGCTCGTGCTACTTGGGTGCGTGCACATCGTAATTGGAGACACAGACACTGGAACGAAGTGTATTTTTACAGATGAATCGCGATTTAAGCTCTTTTTTGCTGATGGAAGAATTCTCGTTTGGAGACGGAGGGGTGAACGTTATGACAACATCAACGTTATTGAGCGTGACCGTTTTGGGGGCGGGAGTGTGATGGTGTAGGGAGGGATCTGCCATCGGGGAAAGACCAAACTTGTAACTGTGCCTGGTAACCTCACATCTGTGAGATATTGTGATGAAATCCTTGCACCTGTAGCCATCCCATATCTGCAACAAGGCCATGCGAGCATTTTCCAACAAGATAACGCCCGTCCGCACACAGCTAGGCACACCCAGAACGTTTTACGCCTACATAATGTTAACGTCTTGGAATGGCCGTCTAGATCTCCCGATTTGTCTCCCATTGAACACCTATGGGATCACCTTGGGCGTAAGGTCAGAGAACGAGATGACGTCATCACAGTGAATGACCTAAACAGAGCTTTGCGCGAGGAATGGGAGAGAATATCCTTATGAACCATCAAAAAGCTAATTTGCAGTATGCGGAAACGATGCATTGCTGTAATTGACAGGTTTGGTGGTCATACCAGATACTGACAAAACCAAAACACTCTTTTTTGGACCCCAATGTTCTTCAAACAACTGGATTACATTAATTTATGATTTGTTTTGTGTGATATTCTGTAAAATTACTCGGAATAGATTGTTTATCAGGTATGCTGCCTTTGAATTTATTTTCTTGAAAATAATAAAGACAAATTAGTGAGCATTTATAAACTTGCTAAACTTTTGACATTCAGTATACATTAAAATCCCTACATGCATGAAGAAGAAATGCTTAGGAAAAAGTCATTCTTGTATGTGACCTTTGGCCTTAAAGTGTGACCTTGACCTTAGACCTAGGGACCTGGTTCTGCACATGACACATCATCCATGCTAATTATTTGTGTCAAATTATTTTGAACAATATCAAAGTTATTGACCAGACACAAAGACCACAATACCAGTATATATGTAGTGGAAATTGACTGAGTTCAACCAAGAACTGTGACACTGACATTAGACCTAGCTGTTGTGCATGACACATTATCTTTCCACGCTTATCATCTGTGTAAAATTATTCTGAAATCTGACTATGCATGTCAAAGTTATAGCACAGACAAGAACACTAGTCTTTCCAGAACACCCACACAAACACGCACCACAGGGGTAGTAACACTGTATAGCCCCCACCCCCCATTTTAAGGCGAGGGCATAAAAAAATCTAAAAATACTAAACATTATAATACAGATGACTGAACAGCATTTTACAATATGTTGAGACGGGCCTAATGTCCCCTTGGACATGTATGTAAAAAAATCCAACATTAACAGTGTCTTTGACTTTATTAGGGCGGACTTGTATAATTTACCAGCAAATTCTGTTTACAATGTCTTCTGTAGGAGAAATTGTGTTTGTATACAAAACTGCAGCATTTTCTATCTCAAGAACTTATAAGACGATCTGGTGGGCAGAAGCCGTATGTCTATATTTTTGTAAAAAGTGGTTTTTCTAGCAGCATTTAAACTTTCTTTAAACACAACTTATTATAAAGAATATCAAAATATCATTATATCAAAATAAAATGGTTTGATGAACACTTCAACTTACAGTGTTTCTGAACAATTTTGGTAGAGGACCACTAGGCAATGCAAAATACCAAATATCAAAAGCCTACTTCTTGCAGTTTTAGACAAGAAGATTTAAACAAGGGATCCAAGCTGGACTAAATCACTCGCCTTAGGCAGTTCATGAGGACCATTTAATGATGCAACAGACAAAATTTGATGAAGATCCATCAGGCAGTTCTTAAGTTGTTTAAAAAGAACTTCTATTTATATCTCTAGCAGCCCCTTAAAGGTGCTAATCAGGTATTACCCCCCATTTGAACAAATTTAGGAATGCACCATTTAATGAGGCAACAGACAAGTTTAATGAAGATCCATCATGCGGTGCACAGTAAGAAGACATTTAAATAAATTAATCTATTTTTAAAATGCTACAGATGAAGTTCAATGAAGATCTATCACGAGGCCCATGAGAAAAAAAAATGATAAAAGTATTTATATTTTTAGCTCTAGCGGCTCCTTAAAGGGGCCAAGTGTCCAAATTTCAACAAACTTGGGAGAGGACCTCATTATAGGATGCCACAGATCAAGTAAATGAAGATCATTCAAAAATAATCAACTTACATGTAAGATAAATATAATCTAATACAAATTTTACATGTTAATCCAAACAAATAGTACATGCCACTTCTTCTAGAGTATAATGTGAAATCAAGCACAACAAGTTGACACATTTTTTGCCTTGAAACTTTTTGAATACTGTATCATTAGCATATATAATCAACATAGACTACTTATAATTGGGTTTCTTTCATGACCTTTGCATGTCTTCTAAATGTGGTGAACATTTATGTAAAGTGTCTTTAAAATCCTTCAAAATATGTTTTACAATTAACATCCTTCCTTTAAAACAAGTAATTTTAGGAATATGTTTCATCACCAAAAAATGCTGTTAAGCAGCTTTAAAACAGACAGATTTTTTTCTTTTTTCGAGAAACTCGTTTCACATCTGACAGGACTTGACTGCCATTATTAAAATTTAAGTGAAGCGGCCAGACAACGTTTCCATTTCTACATCTATGTCATCTGTACTAACAGTATCACTGGCCAGCACTTCCTTCAAATTTGTGTCCTCAACAGGCGTATCAAACGTCTATGAATATAAAATATTAGAACATTGAGGCATTAACATGATTTTGAAATGTAGGGATAACAAAGGTTTGAGTTATAACATCTGCACAATCCTGAGGGATAGGTTGGTGTCCGAGCCAGCTAGGGCGGGGGTACCAGCGAATCCCGAGGGATTATGCAAATGTTATAACACGAAATAAACATGCGCTAACGCTATTTTAGCATAAAACACGTAAAAACTGATAAATGAATACGATATCACTCAACGTCATTGAATTTCCACGAAATGCACGGGCATGTCCAACTTGTTTTTTTCTACACTGACGTCATTTCGTTTTGAATTATCCGTTTTAGGGCCGAATGACGTTTACGCATTGCCACAGAAGCGTATATAAAAGGGTTTAATAACAACACGCAAGCGCAAGAATCTCTCTGTTAGTTATCTCCCGAAAAATGACAGGAACAGCAGTTTTATGCTAGAATATTGAAAAACAAATACGTTTCTAGTTGCAATTTTATTTTTTCCACAGAAATATTCAAATATTGTGAAAATAAAATGTGTTTAAGGCATAAAGGAACTCATCCTCACATCGTAACTGCAGAACAACTTTCAGGGCCTCTTAATGGGGCACAAATAGTTTTGTGGTGAATAATGTTTCATTCCTTTGTGTGGTTCAATCCTAGCACTAACCAGTATATTTCTTTCTTGATCTAGTTGTGTCAAAATACTAATATTTAGATGAAAAATACTACTGTTTTCTTAAAATAGTTATGGTTCAATGCTGGCTAAGTGACATTTGTTTTAAATGTACTCAATAAATTGCAGATTTTTTTGTTAATTCATATATAACAAAAAAGCAATTAGTTGCCAAACAAAGAAAGTAACTCCCACCAGCTTTCAACTATATGAAGGTCGCAGTTTATCTTTTCACACTAGTTCCATGTACAAGGAGTTTATGCTTTGCTAAATGTTTCTTAGTTGTAGTATGAATGGCAACTTTTTACCAAAACCATATCCTTTAGGAGAAACATTCTCACATAAAGACATCAGTAGTTCAGTTCAAACCCATGACACTAGTGGTTGGGAACCATTTCCGGACACATTTTCATATTTCGGCTCCATTATTCCCTAAAAAAATATTTGACATAAATATAAATGAAGCCCACACTGCACAAACTTTAGCTTCTTCCGCATCCGATGTTGTAATCAGCATCGCGTTGTGATGTAAAATATGTGTTCCATGGGGCCTCAAATGGGGTCACTAAAATAAGTTATTTTCCCCGTCAGGTAAACCAGTAACTGGACAATATTTTGACGGTGTTTTGCTGTTAATCCGGTAACAACAGAATTTCTTTATTATTCATCTCTTCAAAAATGCACATGAAACATCACCAGATGTTGAAAAGCACCTACGAAAGCAAGCAGAGGTTGACTATATAACTCGGATTTCATCTAACACAAATGTTTATTCCAATAGATATAGAATAAAATTAGTACAAAAATCGACAGCCCAGCATCTTACGTAATTTTTAGCGTGGAATTAAAAGTAGAGCACATAACAAGCAGACAATCATTATGTAGTTTGATTATTTCTTCCCCACTTGATACCCCGGCATGTGTGAATTACTGCGCATGTGCAATGATATCTTCATGCCCTTTAAGGCAGAAATTTGATTTGTAAATGCAGGTGAGTTATCATCGAAAACCCAAACATTATACAGCCTTATAATATAGTGGTTTGTTGTAGACATGAAGAATAAACATCTAAATGATATAGATGAAATAATCACATAAATAACAACGAAATAAAGCAGATATTACATGTGTCCGGAAACTGGTCCTTTCCGGAAAATGGTTCCCAACCAGTATTGACCAGTATATCAACAAGACGTTAATTACAGTGCATTACAGACTTACTCCTTAAACTATGAATGTATTCCTTGAAAACAAGAGTCACTGTAGTCACTCATCTGTGAATATTTTGAGTAAGATTTATGAGCACACTTGGAAAAATGAAACCATACGGCTAGGATATAGTTCCGAAATTCCATTGAGGTATTTCAAATACATAGTCCAGGTAACTGTTGAATTTATGCTACACCGTAAAGAATTCATCTAACAAAATGTGGAAAAACGAAAGAGACAAACTTACTTTAAATTTTTGGAAATTTTTGCCATCACTGACAACAGTCATCAGTGATGACTTCTTGCTGCCATCCCTTTGCCCTGTACTTAACAGGCTGATCTGCAGCTACATCTCTAACTTTCAGCACTCTGTTTGTAGGGTCCTATTCCCCAGTCACTGAAGACAGTACTGATGTTTGCTATCTAAAAGTAACAATATAATTTTTACTATACACAGCTCAATAAAAAAAAACACCTTTGTCCTACAGGTACATTATATCTAAAAATAATTTATTTAAAGACCTGCTCCAGTCCTAACTTTAGACCTTAAATTGTCAATGAAAAAACATGAAAATCCTGATTATCAACAGTGATGCCTGCCAAAGTAGAGGCTATTTTATATGCAGTTTTGCATGCTAAGGTGTGATGTGCGGCCGTTATCTGTTACCTATTGTAATCATTGGTTGCATACACACAATAGAATCTGAATAGCCACGGAGCAGGGCTTTAAGGTATTGGGGATGTAAAGGTGAATAATTCAAAACATAACAAGAGGGCCATGATGGCCCTATATCGCTCACCTGTTATCATTGCACTTGAGGACAAGAAGGTCCTCAGAAAAAATATCTAAGTCTAAAGGACAGGAACAACAAAGGAAAGAAATTTCACCAAAAAGAAAAACAAAATTCTTACAAGGTACAGATATGTCAAAATATACCTAAAAATTGGAGGTACCATCCATGTTGTACCACAGAAAAGTGGTCTCGGTTTTTCCCTACGGCCAATAATAAAAAAGTTACTAAAAATAGGCTATTTATAGTAACGTAAAAGGGAAGTAATTCATAAGAAAATTATTGTAAGTTAACAAAAGAAGGATCTGCCAAATAAATCTGTTAACATAAGTGAAATTTCAGATCAGTATCTTCATTAGTTACGGAGATATACCCATTTTAATTTCAAAAATAAAGGGAGGTAATTTGACATAAAATCAGTCCGTAGTTATCTACCCTGATTGGCTCGGTCCAACTAATGACAATAATGAAATTTCAAATAAGTCCTGTAAGTACTTACTGATATAAATCCATTTTGACTACAATCAGGGGAGGTAATCAGATATAAAATAACTTTGGAAACTACGAATGGATCTGATTGTCATGGAATCCAAGATTTATTGTTGTTGAAGATATTTTGGAAGTTTGTATCAAATAAAACCATAAATGAAGTCTCTATATGGCTGCAAAAGCCAAAATAGCCAATTTTGGACATTTAAGGGGCCATAACTCTGGAACCCATGAAGGAATCTGTCCAGTTTAAGAAAGGAACCAAGATCTTGTGGTGATACAAGTTGTGTGCAAGTTTGGTTAAAATCAAATCATAAATGAAGTTGCTATTGTGCAGACAAGGTCAAAATAGCTGATTTTGGCCCTTTCAGGGGCCATAACTCTGGAACCCATTAGGGGATCTGGCCGGTTCAATAAAGAAACTGAGATCTTATGGCAACACAAGTTTTGTGCAAGTTTGATTAAATTCAAATCATAAATGAAGCTGCTATTGTGCAGACAAGGGCAAAATAGCTAATTCTGGTCCTTTCAGGGGCCATAACTCTGGAACCCATAATGGAATCTGGCCAGTTCAAGAAAGGAACCAAGATCTTATGGTGATACAAGTTGTGTGCAAGTTTGGTAAAAATCAAATCATAAATAAAGCTGCTATTGTGCAGACAATGTCAAAATAGCTGATTTTGGCCCTTTCAGGGGCCGTAACTCTGGAACCCATAATGGGATCTGGCCAGTTCAAGAAAGGAACCGAGATATTATGGTGAAACAAGTTGTGTGTAAGTTTAGTTAAAATAAAATCATAAATGAAACCACTATCGTGCAGACAAGAAATTGTTGACGGACGGACGCACACACACGGACGAAGGGTGATCACAAAAGCTCACCTTGTCACTATGTGACAGGTGAGCTAAAAATCATCAACTTCACAATTTTCTTTTCTCAAAATTCTTATGAAACTTTGCTCTGCAGGAAATGAAACGTCAACAACAAGTGATGAAAGATTACTGATTTTTCTGAATTTCTCAAACAATTTTTGTATTATTTTAGACACCATGTTGCATTGTTCTAGATTACTCTAAAAGTACCATATCAATTACAATAAGTTGTTTGAAAATATTTCATAACCATAATTGAATCATCCGGACACCAATGTAGGTATTAGCCTGACTCAATTTTCATTAAAGGGAAATGTTCTCCAAAAAAAAAAATAAAAAAAATTGAAATTACACACAGTATTTCTTGAGAAATAAGCCACAAAATTTCACCAATTTAACTGACATGTTATTCATGCTGCATTGGAGATATTTCATTCTATTTTTTATTTTGTTGGGTTTAACGTCGCACCGACACAATTTTAGGTCACATGGCCACTTTCCAGCTTTAATGGTGGAGAAAGACCCCAGGTGCCCCCGTGCATTATTTCATCACGAGCAGGCACCTGGGTAGAACCACCGACCTTCCGTAAGCCAGCTGGATGGCTTCCTCACGTGAAGAATTCTACGCCCCAAATGAGGTTTCGAACCTACATCGATGAGGGGCAAATGGTTTGAAGTCAACGACGCTAACCACTCGACCACGGAGGCCCCGAAGATATTTCAACGCACTTAAACTTATGTTACTGTCCTTACGTCACGATTGCATATATTATTTAACGATTTGCATCAAACAGACTAATTATATCAAACCCATTTGCACTGTATAATACAATGGTATGCACATTTTTGTTGTATAGAAAACGTATGATCGATTTCATTCCAAAGCCTAAAGATGTGCTTCGTGTAAAATGAACACTTGCTTATATTTCTATGGCCGACCATTTGCTGTTTTGTATCTCCCTAAACGCATTTTATTCGGCCAAGCTGCCACAAACATGTATTTACATGAAATTTCAATGGTGACCTCATTTGAGCTGTATTACCCGCCACACCATATTACCAGCTTTTGTGATAGTAGTGGGTGAAGTAATTGGTATTTATGTCATCAACAATACCATTCTACAATTAACTAAAAACAAATTATTTACACATCAGAAATTGTAAAAAAAACGCTGTAAAAGCAAACTCAGGAAACTGAGATGACCTATCTGGACGGTATCAAGTCAGTCTGTAGTGCTTTTCGTGATGACTTATTTTATGATCTGATATTCTTTAGTTGTCGTCATTCTAAGCCTGACCAATATCAGGAAAACAAAGACATTAAAAAATAAATAAAAAAGTCATAATATACTGGTTTGACTTACTTGCTTTAATAAGTAAAACATTAATACTCATGTATAAACTAAAACTGGGTTGAATTTAATCTGTATTTTCAAACAAGAGACTTTAATCTTCGAAAAATGATGTAACAGATGCGAAGAGATATCAACTCTGACACCGGTTTCGCTAAACAGCAAAACTGCCGATGATACTATATTTAAGAAACAATCCTCACAGGGTTGCTTTTAAGGAATACGAAACTTCCATAATCCTAGAATTGGACTCGGAGGCTAGGATTATGGTACCGTAATCGTAGCCACTGCCTTCATAAAATGTTGTGAGTCAAGTTTATGCTTCAATGTCAACATAAATTCATTATCAGAGAAGTAACCATTACAAATACTTTGTACATGCACCACTACCAACTAACATCTAAGTCCCCGTAAGGGATTGGACGGTTATAAATGGAAGATAGATAGACCAGAAAACTAGTCGAACTAATCAGACGTATACCATTGTATACAATTTGTTTTATATTATTGTGATGGTCAAAAATAAAAGTCAGAAATTAAAAAACACCCACGTACTCAGTGACAGTATTCACAGTAAGCTTGTCTACCTGAAAACGTACCCTATCTATCTATCTTTTTATACTGCAGCGCTCCTCTCTGCGAGTATTATGTGCAGCTGGAGATTGGAGATTTTCTACCACTGTCCCAAAACGGCCTATTACATGTATTTAGACAAGTCAGACTAAAGAAGTTTATCTTTCAATGGATCTTTCACCAAAGGTTACTTGTTACTTAGAAATGCATTACAACTCACAAGCTTGAATGAACATTTATGTCTCATAAAAACGTGATCAAGACTTGAGAAGTCTTTGAAATCCAGGCAAAAAAGAGAAAAAATATGCCATGTTTCTTTTGAAAGTTTATGCAGCCATAATAATTTCAGAAAAAATGAAAATCAAATTTTAGTCCTATTCAAATACATGGTCTACTTTCAGTTTCACTTTGGAAAACAGTGCATGATTTACAATCTCCATAGATCTACTTTACAGTTTTTAGCATACCTGCTGTGCAACACAATAAGCAAGTTTAATAGGTTGAAAAAGCATTTTCAAACGTTTAAATTGTATTGGGGTCACATTTTGTTGGAAATTGTGGATCAGGTCACGAGGTGCTTGCAAGAGTCTGTCCCATGTTTTTTTGCTACAGTAGTCAGTCAAGGATATTGCGACAGGATCATCAACATTTAAAAAGCAAACTTTTCACATTACGATAAATTATACTTACTTCCTTCTCTTCTCATTTAGAGGTATACAGTACTATGGGTATATGTGCTCTTCTTCCCTGCGTATTGTAAACAATGCGTCATTGCGCGTATTTATATAAATTCCTGCAAAATCCCAAAAATAGTATGATTAGTTCGCTACAAGAAATAGTGCCTGTAAAAACCAAAACTGAATAAGTCTTTTTTTTTGAAGACGATAATCAGTGATAATCAGTTTAAATGTGTATTTCTGTTGTTTAAATGTTTATCTGCTAATTGAGCATCTCCAGTTGCATTTTTTTCTGATTAATAGTTGAGGATTGTTAGGTTTTCTACATCTCAGTCTCGACTCATCAAAACTACCTTATACTTTTCTTCTGATATTTTTAGCTTTTTCCGGTTTGTTCCGACAGTTGTTGTTGCTGTTGATTAGTTTGTGCAGACTCTGTGGCTATTGTCTGACGACAATCGCCACAAAAATATATATTATGCCTCTTTCTCGTAATTCCGAGCCTTCTCATTGATCCGAACCTTTGGAAAATTTGCACTTGCAGCTATTTTCTGTTTCTAAATTTTATGTATGTTGTAGCAAATCATATGACAGTTAAACAAAAATAAAAAGAAAATAGAATTATACTTGCATTAAAATAGAAATATACACAGCAGAAAATTTTGGTACAAAATTTGCTTATCTAAAATCATTGGGGTAATATATAACCTCCTTACAGAAAACAGAAAGCATTTATTTTAAAACTTTTGTCTGCTAACACAATAATATACTGGTTTCCCAGTAGTTTCCGGACCAAAATCGCTATTTTTTGCCAGTAACTTTCAAACAAAACATAGTAGAAACATAAAATTTTCACAGAAAAAAGCTAGGTTCTTCGTCAACACCATGCAAAATTCGTATTACACTTGCGTTCATTAACACAAATGTAGATGAGGCCTCAAAAGGGGCAGTTAATTCCATTAATATCTCCGTTAGTCCGAGTAGTTTTCCGGACCTTTCATTGTAACAGTTGTAACATTTCTGTAAAAGCAAACATTTCCGATTTCGTTATATCCTTAGGACGGCCAGCACATATTTATGCAATCTTGCAAGGCATATATATGTTTTTGACAACACAGAAAATGACGTCACTCGTCCTTCAGCTATTCCCGGAAGTAAATAAAATGAAAGTAGAAATGCTAAACTTGAAAACGAAAGCCGCATTTTGATTCGTAGATAGTCAGGGATCACGCGCAGGGGTCACCCCGTCTAAATGTATGCGCGTGGACTTTTTTTTTTTTTTTTTTTTTTTTTTTTTTTTGCTACTGGGGAGCCAATTTTCAGCACTTTATTACAAATTGAAATTACCTGGGCTTTAGTACAGCATGTCAGCTTTTAATCTATGAAAAAATATTTGAGCTCTGGATAAACAGAAATCCCACTGGGGTCCGTAACGGACCAAGGGTACATTGATAATTTTGGAACTTCATCAAATCGCTCAAAATGTCATTTTTGATGTTGTCTGAGAGTGTCAGTATATGCCTCAGATGTAAGATATAACCGTATTTGAGAGCTGCAGACCTAGACATTTCAGAAATATTTTCAAAATAAGTTTCGTGTAATAAATGTTGTTTCTACGGAAGCGTGAAAGGGCCATCAGACGCTAATACGTTTTAGTACGTTAAGGCTGCGGAAAGGATATATATTCAAAATTGAAAAATAATTCTAAGGCGTGATGATGATTTGAACAGTATATTTCAAGAATTTAACAAATACTAGATTTATAGTACACTCGTTACAGTTACGTCTAATTACGTTTGAATGATGTTTGCAACGTCACACGTATTTACCGGACTGGTAATATAACAAAAAAGAAATTAAGAGCTTTTTATATGATTAACAACTTTTTATATAAAAAAAAGAACAAGAAACGTCTCAAAATTGGTAGTCTAACGCCCTGACCACTCGGGCATGGGCACTGCTGCTAAACATTTGATTGATAGACGGTATCGTAGGTAAATCCCTGTCTATTTTGGTTCCTATTTTTAATCGATAATTTAATGCCGTAGTATTATAGTATAGTGAATAGGTCGATGTTTTTCTGAATTTCATTGTTTTATTTTATTACTATCGGAATGTTTTTACTGTATCTTCTGTAAATGGAAGCATCAATTTACTGATGTTTACCTTTAAGGGGCCTCAATTTCTGCGCATGCGTACTGTAACTGGAATTCCCCTGCAGTTGACAACCTCTTGTGTAAACATTACATCAAAGTAAGTTAAAACAACCGGGATATTCAAATAATAAATAAGTTCGGTAATGCTAGGTTTTCGCTGCTATGGGCTATTCCAGAAAATATCCACCCCCCCCCCTGTGGAAGCAGTTTTTTCGGAGAAAATTACCCCCCCTCCTTGAGACTTTTTACCCCCCTCTCCCCCTTCCACACCCCGGTTACCTCAAATACCCCCCTCCCCTTCCTCCCAATTTGATCCCTCCAAATACCCCCCCCCTCCCCTCCTCTCGGGTTATTTCAGAAAATAACGCCCCCCCCTCCCCTCCCATCGGGCTATTTCAGAAAATATCCCCCCCCCCCTCCCCCTTCCACACCCTGGCTACCTCAAAATCCCCCCCTCCCCTTCCTCCCAATAGGATCCCTCCAAATACCCCCTCCTCTCTGGTTATTTCAGAAAATATCGCCCCCCCCCCACACCCCTCCTGGTGACATTTTACCCCCCTCTCCCCCTTCCACACCCCGGTTACCTCAAAATACCCCCCTCCCCTTCCTCCCAATTGGATCCCTCCAAATACCCCCCCCCCCTCCTCTCCGGTTATTTCAGAAAATATCCCCCCCCTCCCCTCCCATCGGGCTATTTCAGAAAATATCCCCCCCACCCCCGTGCCTGGAGACATTTTACCCCCCCCTCCCCCCCTTCCACACCCTGGCTACCCTAAAAATATCCCCTCCCCTTCCTCCCAATAAGATTCCGCCAAATACCCCCCCCCCCCACCCCCACATCGGGCTATTTCAGAAAAATACCCCTTCCCCCTTCCATACCCCGGTCAATACAGTATTCAATTCATAGATCTCAAGCATTTGCGACCCCACCCCCATGTAGTTCTTCAAATTCTTCAACTCCCCTTAGAAGTGTTTCATCACCATCTCCTAGCTACCAGCCAAACAGTTCCCACCCCCACTTGCCACCACAAAAACAATGCAGTCTGAAAGACAGCTAAATCCCCAGCCGCCACTGTTATAGTGAAAGGGTAAACCTTTGACCTTGAGCTGTGACCTTGGCCTTGAACTGACATGGCTGACCCATGAATTCTGCACATCGTCTTGATGAGGTGGTCATTTGACCTAAGTTTCATGAAAATCCTTTAAGGGGTTAGGGGTTTAGAGCATCATAAAGAGCTCAAACCTTTGACCTCGAGTTGTGACCTTGACCTAGAACTGACATGGCTGACTGATGTGTTCTTGATCAGGTGATCATTTGACCCAAGTTTGATATAAAAATCCTTCACCTGGGTTTAAGAGATACAGAGCGGACACAAAATGGAAGGCTCAAACCTTTGACCCCAAGTTGTGACCCTGACCTTGAGCTGGCATGGCTGACTCATGATTTCTGCACATCGCCTTAATGAGGTGATCATTTGACCCAAGTTTGAAGAAAATCCTTCAAGGGGTTTAAGAGATACAGAGTGGACACAAAATGGAAGGCTCAAACCTTTGACCCCAAGTTGTGACCTTGACCTTGAGCCGGCATGGTTGACTCATGATTTCTGCATATCGCCTTGATGAGGTGATCATTTGTCCCAAGGCTCAAACCTTTGACCTTGAGTTGTGACCTTGACCTTGAGCTGATCGACATGGCTGACTCAGGAGTTCTGCACATTGTCTTGATGAGAAGATCATTTAATCCAAGATTCATGATTATCCTTCAAGGGGCTTAGGAGATACTGAGCGGACACAAAATGGAAGGCCCAAACCTTTGACATTGAGTTGTGACCTTGACCTTGAGCCGACATGGCTGATTCATGGGTTCTGCACATCGTCTTGATGAGGTGATCATTTGACCCAGGTTTCATGATTATAATTCAAGGGGTTTAGGAGATACAGAGTGGACACGAAATGGAAGGCTCATTTTTAAAGTATCACCTTCTTTAACACTTCCAAATCTGGACATATTTTTTTCCAGTTCTAACATCCTTGGCCAGATTCTCAATTCAATGGAAGAAAACACAGCTCTGTGGATTCCTTCCATTAAAGTAATGGGTTATAATGATACAATCTGCAATGTCAGCAAAAACCTACACCCCTAAATAAAATGAAGTTTCAAGAATCAGTTTTCAAGCCCTGTTTGCTAGCATTGTATATATACATGTATATTTAAGTTAAATAGTTCATCCCTTATGAGTAAAAGTATTGTGATTGCACTCATTCTCTGGCTTGTATCCAATTTAAAAAGTGAGTTTTGAGTTTAAAAAAAAGCATGTTTTGAGGTAGGAAAGGAGTGTTTCGAAGTTTCTTGATAAAATCAGAGGCAATATAGGTCTGTGTGCGGGGACTGGTACTTTTAAAATGAATTATATTTCTGCTGTTTATCAGTTCTAGGACTTAACCTTGCATCTTATTTAGCACAGATTTACTATCTGATACAGGCCACTACTGAGTAAAATGTTATAAAATCTTTCTGCCATAAAATCCTCTATAATACCACTTTCTGAATCTAATGACTTGACAAAATAGTAAGTAAGTACATGTGTAAGTAAGTAACGACTTTATTTATAGTGGATGACATATTTCGCAGAGCCAGTTTACAGTATGGTCCACTGTATAAATATGTACAAGTACAGTACCACATGATTATAAACAATAACAAGAGAAAATTTTACAAAACATGACAGCAACTGTTATGATACAATCCATTATTAACTACAATTACAACAAAAGCAATATGAACTGAAATAAATTATACACATGTATAAACAAACAAAAATATTCTAAGTAAAGTTAAAAGTCTGTACATGTAGAAACTTAAAGATTTTGGTAGGCAGTATTTTCTGATAGTAATTTTGGTTGAGAAAAGTGCCATTGAAGATAGGATTGTTTGAATTGTGAATGCATGCAATGACAGTTGTTACTCCATCTCCACTAAATCCATGCATGTAATTTTATGACCATTTAATGGACATAAGTTAACCAAAAGCTGTTTATTAAGACAAGGTGCTAATAGATATGATCAGGCCTTACTGCCTCTGCTATAATCCAGTGATTTCTTGTCTGCAGAAACAAGTCTGATCAGATATAGGACAAGGGGTAGCTGGAGAATCAATTTTGATTTGGAACTTTCAGGCTTGTTGTCTTGTCAGCATGATGTCCCATTAAGAATCAGATAATGTGAATTAATGGCACTGACCAATTTGATAAGCTTGAAATCTGTTCTAATGGTGGTTTGAGAATTTTAGAACATGTTTAATGATTGTAAAACTTTAGTCAATTTTAAATTTTGTGTCTCACAACAAGAATGAATGCGATAACTCAATAGTTGTTTTATTTTGAGATGTGTTTTATTAAAAATTGTATTGAAACTGTTTATAACGAAATTAAGAATAAACAATATAATCATTTTATATTGTAGCGTGTGATAAAATATAATTTACATTGTAAATGGCAATGTTTTATAATACTATAATATGAATGCAACTTTGAATTATAAGACCTAAAGCTTGAAATTTATAATTCAGGGGTGTAGTTCGGCTGAAATGGAATTGTAGGCCACTGCCAAAGGAGGGTATGGCATGCTTCCACAAAAATGTTCACATTATAGATGCAAAATGGTGCTTTTTGGTTTATATCTGGACTTTTATGTTTTTCATTTTCAAAATGAAGTGTAGACCCGGGATAGCTATTGTACAATTTAGAATGTACACCAGTGTCAAAGGCGTAGCTGGACCGTTATGGAAGTAAAAGTCACTGTTCTAAGGGTGATAGGGGGATGTTTCCCCAGAAAAAAAATGCATTCCAGATAAAACATGATGCGTTTTAGCGATCACAAGTCAGAAAACTGTGACCTTTATTCAGAATGACTTTGAATCAAGTTCAGAATGCCTACGCCTTAAGTCAAAATGACAGCGATCACAAGTCAGAAGTTCAGAATGCCTATGCCCTTAAGTCAAAATGACTGCGATCACAACTCAGAATAACTGTGACCTTTATTCAGAATGTCTTTGAATCAAGTTCAGAATGCCTATGCCCTTAAGCCAAAATGACTGCGATCACAAGTCAGAATAACTGTGACCTTTACTCAGAATGACTTTGAATCAAGTTCAGAATGCCTATGCCCTTAAGTCAAAATGACTGCGATCACAACTCAGAATAACTGTTACCTTTATTCAGAATGTCTTTGAATAAATTTCAGAATGTCTATGCCCTTAAGTCAAAATGACTGTGATCACAAGTCAGAATAACTGTGACCTTTATTCAGAATGACTTTGAATCAAGTTCAGAATGCCTATGCCCTTAAGTCAAAATGACAGCGATCGCAAGTCAGAATAACTGTGACCT
Source organism: Mercenaria mercenaria (assembly GCF_021730395.1). Classification (NCBI taxonomy): domain Eukaryota; kingdom Metazoa; phylum Mollusca; class Bivalvia; order Venerida; family Veneridae; genus Mercenaria; species Mercenaria mercenaria. Next base: position 13,164,808 of record NC_069376.1, on the reverse strand, counting down.
TTATTCAGAATGTCTTTGAATCAAGTTCGGAATGCCTATGCACTTAAGTCAAATGACTGCGATCACAAGTCAGAATAACTGTGACCTTTATTCAGAATGTCTTTGAATCAAGTTCAGGATGCCTACGCCCTTAAGTCAAAATGACTGTGATCACAAGTCAGAATAACTGTGACCTTTATTCAGAATGACTTTGGATCAAGTTCAGAATGCCTATGCCGTTAAGTCAAAATGACTGCGATCACAAGTCAGAATAACTGTGACCTTTATTCAGAATGACTTTGAATCAAGTTCAGAATGCCAGGTATGCCCTTAGGTCAAAATGACTGCGATCACAAGTCAAAATAACTGTGACCTTTATTCAGAATGACTTTGAATTAAGTTCAGAATGCCTATGCCTTTAGGTCAAAATGACTGCGATCACAAGTTAGAATAACTGTGACCTTTATTCAGAATGACTTTGGATCAAGTTCAGAATGCTTATGCCGTTAAGTCAAAATGACTGCGATCACAAGTCAGAATAACTGTGACCTTTATTCAGAATGACTTTGAATCAAGTTCAGAATGCCAGGTATGCCCTTAGGTCAAAATGACTGCGATCACAAGTCAAAATAACTGTGACCTTTATTCAGAATGATTTTGAATTAAGTTCAGAATGCCTATGCCCTTAGGTCAAAATGACTGCGATCACAAGTCAGAATAACTGTGACCTTTATTCAGAATGACTTTAAATCAAGCAACTACAATGATAGTGACATTAATTCAGAATTAATCCAGAATGACTATGGCAGTAATGCAGAAAAACATTCCTTAACTCACAATGACTTTCATGGATGACTGATAAAAATGAGACTACTTTTCAGTGCAAAAAAATAACTCTTATGTGAAGTTTGGTAAATAAAAGTCTGTTGACCATACAATGACCAAGTATGTAGCAGTTGTCCATCTAAAGATGAGAAGACTGCTTTCAGTGCAAGGAATAACTCTCAGCTAAGTGTAGTAAATGATATTTACCTCCACAAACATGTAAATTCAAAGAAATAATTCAGGAAACCAGACACTGAACTTGTTGAAAAAGAGCCGGGTGATTTTCATTAACAAAAATAAATCAATGCTTTTGCTGTATATAGTCACATTGTGAACATAGCTGAGATGAGCACACATTTTTGATAGAAAAATGTATCTCAATGCATTTTATACATTAATAAAATTATGCAACATTGAAACATTGAGACTAGAAATAGAAAACTAAGCCATCAAAACTGTGGACTTAAAAAGAGTTGGTGCTGTTGCCATATACATGTGTAGTTTTTTGTTTTACACATTCCTTCTTATCATTTCACACATTGTCCAGAATTGACCACTGTTGTAATTTACAGCCCCACTGCTGAGTGTTAATGTCCATTTTATTGACTTGGGGGTTAATATTAATTACATGCCTCATCTTAGCAATCTAGGAGAAATTCCCTCTCTACCCTTGTCCTATGATTTTATAGTATGATACATATTTAAAAACCATTCAATGTTAATATGTGTACAAAATTAATATTGTTTTAAATGGAGTCATCACAAATAATTTTATTATATACCTATATAAATGCTGTAAAAAAACGGCTTGTATTTCACAGTTAAATATGAACAGACAGACAAAAATTCCGTATTGTACCTTTTAAATTCCGTATTGTACCTTCTGTATTGTATGCTGCCAGACTTTTTCCATTAATATGCATAACCTGACACAGTTCTATAAAAGCACACATAAAAACTTCACTAAGTTCCATTAATATCGATAAAAAATTGAAGATTTCATTCAAGAACAAAACAAGAATCAAAATGGTAAAGGTATATATTAAAAGGGTCATTATAACAGTAGCGGGATCTGGGACTTTGTATTCGGCTCTTGTGGATTTGCAAGGTCGGATCACACTCGGCACTTGCCGCCTCGTGAGATCCCATCTGGCAAAATCCACTCGAGCCGAATACTGCATCCCATCAAGCTACTGTTAAAAATGGGCTTGTATTTCACAATTAAATATGAACAGACAGACAAAAATTCCGTATTGTACCTTTTAAATTCCGTTTTGTACCTTCTGTATTGTATGCTGCCAAAACTTTTTCCATTAATATCATAACCTGACACAGTTCTTTAAATAGCACACATAAAAACTTCACTAAGTTCCATTTAATATCGATAAACATTGAAGATTTCGTTCAAGAACAAAGCAAGAATCAAAATGGTAAAGGTATATAATAAAAGGGTCATTATAACAGTAGCTGGATCTGGGACTTTGTATTCGGCTCTTGTGGATTTTGCAAGGTCGGATCACACTCGGCGCTTGCGCGCCTCGTGAGATCCGATCTGGCAAAATCCACTCGAGCAGAATACTGCATCCCAGATCAAGCTACTGTTATAATAACCCTATTATATTGTATGAATTGAAATAGTAATTTAATTTATTTTTATTTTAAAATATTATGAATATAGTGCTCTGTTCAAAACAAATATAAATTTATTCTTAATGCAACATGAAATTACTGTAATTTATAGCTGTATAAAATATGAAAAAGGGCTGTGTGTAAGAAAAAAAACATTGAATACATGGTATAAAAATTTACATACAATCCAACTTCATTCGCTTCAACTGAACACCCGCTTTTACTAAGTCCACGGCTTGAATTTCTCTGGGCGCAGCCAGTTTGAGCGAACAGAATTGAGCTGTATTGTATTTCGTTGAACAATGATCAAATTACATAATAACAGGGTTATAATATAATATAACAGTAGCTCGATCTGGGATTTTGTATTTGGTTTGAGTGGATTTTTGCCAGATGGGATCTCAAGAGGTGCGCAAGCGCCTAGTATGATCCAACCTTGCAAAATGCAACTTTGCAAAATCCATGAGAGCGGATACAAAATCCCAGATCTAGCTACTGTTATATAATGACCCCTTTTATTATATACCTCTACCTTTTTATTTGTTGTTTTGTTATTGAACGAAATCTCTAATGTTTATCGATATTAAAATGGAACTAAGTGAAGTTTCCATGTGCGCTATTTATAGAACTGTGTCAGGTCATGCATATTAATGAAAGTAGTCTGGTAGCATACAATACGGAAAGTACAATACGGAATTTAAAAGGTACAATACGGAATTGTTTCTGCCTGTTCATATTTAATTGTGAAATACAAGCCGATTTTTTACAGCATTTATATAGGTATATAATAAAAGTACATATTGCTACATCTCGATATCAAAATTTTCAAAACAGCAACATCTACATTAAAGATACATGTTCTTTTTCCCTTCAAAAACTATGTGATATCATCATTCATAATGTGGATAGTACAGATCCTAAATATATGTCATTCTGAATAGTACAAAAAGATAAGAAATAATGTCTTTTTATGTCCCCGAAGGTGTGTATATTAAAATCGCACTGTCCGTGTGTGTGCGTCCGTGTAAATTCTTTGAAATAATTTGGCATAAATGTTCACCATAATCAGACACCCAAGACCCAGACCCTTAGCTCCAAGGTCAAGGTCACACTTACAGGTCAAATGTTAACAGGGTCTGTTTCGTGTCTGGTCCATAACTCTGTCACATGAAGAGATTTTGAAATAAATTGGCATAAATGTTCCCCATAATGAGATGGACATGTCATGCGCAAGATTCAGACCCCTAGCTCTTAGGTCAAGGTCACACTTAGAAGTTAAGGTTAACATAGTCTGTTTCTTCAATATTCATAGAGGATTTGAAAACGATTTGACACAAATGTTAACCATATTGAGAAGGTGTGTTACGCTTATGACCTGGGTCTCTCAGGTCAAGGTCACAAATGAATTTATATATATTTGTGAAAGCACAAGCCGATTCTGAATCGTTTTTATACAAAACTATATGTTAGTCTCTAGGAAAACTTGCACCATAATGTTCCACAACATTCCTTCCCGATGCACACAAACTTATTGACTGCAGTTTTTACACTCCCTTTTCTTTGCAGAGCTGTTGCATGAAATGTATCTAAACTGTTGTGCATGTGTTTTGTCTATTTTTCTGCAGAATTGTAAAGTTAAATCACCAAAATCAATAAGGATATGTATCAATGCACCTTTAAACATCAATATCTTTAACATATTTACGTGAAGAAAACATTACATTTCCAGTGCGCATGATAAAAAACAATTGGTTTGCAAGGTGAACTTATCTTCTGTTAGTTTTAAATCATATTTTGTTGCTATTATATAGCAAATGATAGAAAGACCTATCATAAAAAGCTGCACTTCTTTATTTTAAAGTATTATCAGCAAAGGCAGAAGCAAACAATAAAAACTGTTATTAGTTGAGCAGTATGTGGCAAAAAGATCACAAGTGGTAATTTTTGCGTTTTAGCCTTAATAAAAATGTTTTGAAACATGTTTACTTAACATGTGCTGCATGATATCATTAATTTATTCTAAAATCTGATGACTAATTTTCGATAAATCATGTTCAATTTATTTATTTATTTGGTTTTTACGGTGCACCAACACAGTATAGGTAATATATGGCACCAAACAGGACTACAAATTTTGCTTTCACATCTCATTTACATCGAAAAAAGAAATGACAAGCCTTGTTGGCGTCTGGTAATACATACATGTATGTTTTAAAATAACAAGAGCTGTCCGTAAGACAGCCAAGCTCGACTATTCGAAATATTGTCACAGAAGCAGGAAATTATTACCCAAAATGTTAAATATCAAAAGAGTTTTAAGTTCGAAAGGGGACATAATTTGACCAAAATACATATCAGAGTTATGGGACTTGATTCTATCAACTAGTTTTATAACCCCGAAGACACATGTGAAGTTTCAATTTAATATCTGTATTAGTTTTGGAGATAGTAACTTGCATGTAAAACTTTAACCAGGATTTTCTAAGTCCAAAAGGGGGCATAATTTGCCCAAAATACATGTCAGAGTTATGGGACTTGACCCAGTGAGGTAGGTAATTGATCTAGAAAAAGAAAAAATAAGTTTCAAATCTAGATGCCTTTTAGTAATAGCTGTATGTACTTGCACGCAAAACTTTAACCAGAATTTTCTAAGTCCAAAAGGGGGCATAATTTGGCCAAAATGAAGGTCAGAGTTATGGGACTTGGTGCTATCAACTAGTTTTATAACCCCGAAGACACATGTGAAGTTTCAATTCAATATCTGCATTAGTTTTGGAGATAGTATCTTGCATGTAAAACTTTAACCAAAATTTTCTAAGTCCAAAAGGGGGCATAATTTGCTCAAAATACATGTTAGAGTTATGGAACTTGACCCAGTGAGGTTGGTAATTGACCTAGAAAAAGAATAAATAAGTTTCAAAGCTATATGCCTTTAAATGATAGCTGTATGTACTTGCATGCAAAAACTTAACCAAGGTGTGACGCCGACGCCGACGCCAGGGTGAGTAGAATAGCTAGACTATTCTTTGAATAGTCAAGCTAAAAATGTCCTTAACTCAATATAATTCTTCCAAAACTGTATTTCTGTAGAAATTGTGCTAGATCCATTATACATTTTCATACACTGACTGGCAGATTTTCAGGATATTTGGTTGAACACAACCTATAGATTTGGACATTAAATTATAAAGCACCAGCCTAAGTTGCAAATGAAAATCCGGCTTAAATATGCATAAATATTGGGCCTTCTTATATGCCAAGATGGAAGAGGAAGCAGAAGTTTCTTCAATGTATCTTGGCATGAAAACTGCATGTGCCTTTCATGATGCTCCTTTGGTATTGACTGCATATTTACAGAAAATTATAAGTGTTGGGTCGGAAGTGGCAAACAAACATATTAAGGGTGGTCTTATCTCAGAAAACTGACTGAAATATTATCACTATGATATTGGACATAGGATAACAGACTGCCTGTATTCACAATTTTAAAAATAAAATTCTAAAAAATGATATACATGTATCATAGTTTAGGAGTTAGTTTATGAACATTAAAACATTAGCATTTGTTTCTGAACTTCTTAAAAAAATGCAAAATCAAGGAAAAATGCATGTCTCTCTATGCATTTAATCTTGATAAGGCAGTTTAAGTAGGAAATAAAATAATTAATAAAGTAAACCAGTGTGTTTTTTTAAGTTTTGGGGAAATGGTGGCGGCCCATAAAGGAGGGGAAAATTGCACCGTAACCACTAAAATAGGGGGAAAATTGTGTTGTGATAAAAGCAGTATTTTTCATAAATATGTTGCACTAAAAAAGAAATTTACTTAAAAGCACATTGTCTGATGTACAGTTTACATTATAATGTACATCTAGAAAGGGTTTTGTTGGTAAGGATATGTTTTTTTGTTGATTTTTAGGGGTCTTTTTCAGAAGTAGGAGAAAATAACACACTTTTTGGACAGGGGAATGGGGCCAAATTTCGGTAAAAAGTCACTGTAAACATAATACTCTATTATACTCTGTGCTTAATTAGAAAATGTAACATGCATAAGATACATATTAATCTAACATGTACCATTCATCCACCACAAGTTGGATAATAACTTGGCTCATAGATTTCCAAAATTTTAACAGGCTGTAAAATGTGCAGGTCAAAATGATACTATTAAATATAAATGCAGCACAGATCACCATTATCATGACCTGTGGCCCTGTAACTCCACAGGGGCCAGGAATTTTACTGCTATGGTGATAAAATTAATTGCTTCACAAGTTGGCAGGAGCCCTAGTTGTTTCTACTACATGTCTAGGGAAACTAGAAAGGGAATTATTACAAATTTGCTACATGCATGTATTGTGAACTTTGGCTGACTTCAATGGCCTGTACACAGAATCCCAAATGGCTTTAATTAGTGGAATAAAGTAACAAAGCTAGTATATTGTGTTAGGGACTGACCATTTGATATTCTGGGGCCTAGGATTGTTTTTTTTTTTGAAGAAAAACATTCCGACTCTAAATTTTGAAAACAATTCTGGCATATACATATAAAAAAAAATTCTGGCTCCTGAATCACTGAAAAAAATTCTGGCTTCTGGACAGAGTTATTTCCATTGTTTTGAAAGCCATATTCTTTGGTTTTGAACTGCTTAAGGTTTTACTTTTAATATTTTATAAGTCTTACTTGAAGATAGTATAATTATAACATAACACTCTTTCTTTATTAGTAAGGAGGAACAGCATCTCCAGCCACCTTTAAATATTAAACATTGCTGAAGAAGAGTGCAAAATTGATTTGAAAGTATTTAACCTGTATGGTGTAATTTTCAATATATTAATTTACATATAACAGTATAATTATGAACAGTAATTTTTACTGTATACATGGCATCAGAGCAGTAGGGGAGCACCACCTTTTGAGTGTCTATATATCTCCTTCTTACTGATAACAACATACTGACTAATAATTAATATCTGTCATGTGTTTATGAATCGGATAGAAATATCCGTACCAAGGGCACCTGAGCATTGGGCGGTAACAAGGCTATTTCTAGTTACGCCCATACGCAGGTGACCATTAGGGACTGATATTTTTATCCAATTCGTAAACCTGACTGATATTTTTTCTTGCATATCGTTTACATATAAGCTTAATTTTTATTCTTGCATACCGTATTTTACAAATAATAGAATAAATAAAGCAAATCGAAATACTTTCTTTGTAGCACTCTTTCTTATAGTAGAGTATGTACACAAAGCGTAGGCAATTAACGTCTGTAAGCAGAAGTGTCGTCATGACATTTCATTGACGCACAATATAACAAAGTTCCACTTTAGTTTTGTCGTTCGTAGCATTCTTACCCTAAAATAACGTAATTTGAATCAAGAAATATACTATAAAGAACAAAGAGAAACTATCAAGGTACCTGAATTTTTCGTATTTGACATAAACTGTATACAATCATTGCATGAATTTTCATTGCATGAATTTCTAGTTGTCATTAACAGCATGAGAGTCATCTGTCATGGGGGGTGCCAGATGGATTTTGCCGGCATGTGTAAAATGGAAATGCCAGTCCAGTGTGCAAGAAAATTTTATCCTTAAAACTTAATATCTGCATTTGTTCTGCAGATAGTAACTTGCATGCAAAACTTTAACCAGAATTTTCTAAGTCAAAAAGGGGACATAATTTGCCTGAAATACATGTCAGAGTTATGGGACTTGATCCTAGTGGTCCAAAAGGGGGCATAATTTGCTCAGAATACATGTCAGAGTTATAGAACTTGACCCAGTGAGGTTGGTAATTGATCTAGAAAAATAAAAAAAAGTTTCAAAGCTATATGCCTTTTGGTAATAGCTGTATGTACTTGCACGCAAAACTTTAACCAGGAATTTCTAAGTCCAAAAGGGGGTATAATTTGGCCAAAATGCAGGTCAGAGTTATGGGACTTGATGCTATCAACTAGTTTTATAACCCCGAAGACACATGTGAAGTTTCAATTCAATATCTGCATTAGTTTTGGAGATAGTAATTTGTATGCAAAACTTTAACCAGGATTTTCTAAGCCTAAAAGGGGGAATAATTTGCTCAAAATACATGTCAGAGTTATGGAACTTCACCCAGTGAGGTTGGTAATTGACCTTGAAAAAGAAAAAATAAGTTTCAAAGCTATATGCCTTTAAATGATAGCTGTATGTACTTGCATGCAAAACTTTAACCAAGGTGTGACGCCGACGCCAGGGTGAGTAAAACAGCTAGACTATTCTTCGAAAAGTCAAGCTAAACAAGAGCTGTCTCCGTAGGATGACACATGCCCCCGATGGCACTTTGAATGAATAGTTATGGCCGATGTTAGAGTTTAGGACCTTTGACCTATGGAGCTGGGTCTTGCGCGAGACACATCATCTTACTGTGTCACACATTCATGCATAGTTATTTTAAAATCCATGCATGAATGACAAAGATATGGACCGGACATGCCCATCAAAGCACTATCATGAAAAATGATCTTTAACGTCTAAGTGTGACCTTGACCTTTGAGCTACGGACCTGGGCCTTGCGCGTGACACGTCGTCTTATTGTGGTACACATTCATGCCAAGTTATTTGAAAATCCATCCATCGATGACAAAGATATGGAAACCCGGACAGGCCCACAATGCACTATCCTTTAACATCTAAGTGTGACCTTGACCTTTGAGCTACGAACCTGGGTCTTGCGCATGACACGTCGTCTTACTGTGGTACACATTTATGCCAAGTTATTTGAAAATTCATCCATCGATGACAAAGATATGGACCGGACACGCCAATCAATGCACTATCCTTTAACGTCTAAGTGTGACCTTGACCTTTGAGCTACGGACCTGGGTCTTGCGCACTGCACGTCGTCTTACTGTGGTACACATTCATGCCAAGTTATTTGAAAATCCATCCATCGATGACAAAGATATGGACCGGACACGAAAATTGCGGACAGACCGACAGACTGACAGACCGACAGACAGACGGTTCAAAAACTATATGCCTCCCTTCGGGGGCATAAAAATAACATTGGTTGCTCATATTATAACATATTGCCTATTAGTCTTGATTTGATCATTTTGAAGCATGTTGTGTAAGATTTTCTGAAACTTCTATTTAATTTAATGTAGCCGATCTTGCAGATAGTCCTACCTGTCAAGTCATTGATCAATATTTAATCTCCATTATACCTGTAATCAAGACAGTTTAGAGTAAAGTGTTATAAACGCTTTTCGATTTTCAACATAAAAAGTAGTAAAAACAGCAAACTCTCATGTGTTTCGGTAGCATTATAGTTTGTCAGTTATTAAGTAATTAAAGCCTTCTTAAAGCCCAGTTCCGCGGCTATTCAAATTCTGTTGTGTGTATGCAACCCATGATTACAATAGGTAACAGTTAACGGCCACGTGCCACACTTAAGCACGCAAAACCACAGGTATTCTGTATAGAATTTATATAAAATAGACTCTATTTTGACAGGCGTCACTGTTCATAGGATTTTCATGCTTTTTCAGTGACAATTTAAGGTTAAAAGGTAGGTCTGGAGCAGGTCTTTAAGAAATATAGCATTTATTTCCAGATATCTAAAACAATTTTTTTTTGTAATTGAACAATCTGGAGGCCAGACCTTAGTATAATCGTTTATCATGCATGTTCTTAGATACTCATGTGTAACATTTTCTTAGATCAAATTTCTTTTAATGAAATAAATAATGGAGAGAAACAAAATAAAGAATTAATACTTTGATAAAAATTTAAAAAGAAAAATCAATAAATCATGATTGTATAGATTATGTAACTAAGAGTCTCAGTAAAAAAATGAGTTTTCTTGTTATGTATTATACTTGAAACAGGAACATAACAACCAAATATCTTAATACTGGTGATTTTGATAATCAGGAATGGATATCACATATTTTTCTAATGCTCCTTCCACATGCATGCATAGTAATCTGTTAAACAGCCAGGTTACTTATCACCATAAAATTGGGAATCATTGCAAATGAGCTTGTGATGTAACATAACCTCTGGTTGACTCCAGTGCCATGTAACAGAATCTTTAATAGAAGTCTGAATAATGAAGTCTTGTAAGTAATCCAATTTGGCCAAACTTCATAAATTTGATGCTCTTATGTCAGCTACTTCCAAAAAGATTATTTGCAACCTTGTAAAATTTATATACTAGCTATTCAAACAAAAAACACATCAAAAATATATTCGGTAAGATGAAAAAATATTATTCTGTTCATTCATAACTTTTGTTCTTTTGAAAATGTATGAACTATTGCTCTTGCTGCATATTATTTTGGGTTATTTTCATAGCTATAAACATTGTATATTATGTTTAATGCTAATAAAATGTATTGTATTGTATAATAAGAGTGTAATTATATATGATATCATATTATATTGTTATCTGATTGTAGTTTATATATTAAATGTGTAATAACATTAAAATTTAGATGCAACACAGTAATTTCCTACTAAAAAGTGTACTCCGTGGAATTATACCCCACTTGACAAGATCTGAGATTTCAGAAATAAGGTGTTAAATGATCTTTATTACAATAGTTGTAAAATCCTTACGCTTTTTAAAAAATGGTATCTGTAACATATATATATATCTTTATTTACGTCTCATTCTTGCATACATACATTTCATACAATTACATTATAATAAAAACATAAACATCATTGTATCTGATTCAGCTGTTTCATTAAACTTTTATACAGAACACAAACTGTTTTTATTAAAAAATTTGATATAGTATACAAACAATGCATTAATATATATACTATATAGCGAGTTATATTCGCGGAGGTTTAATTTTCGCTATATTCGTGGTCCACATTTGACAGCGCGAAATCTAAACACCGTGATTTTTTGTTCCCACGATTATACACATTTCACCAAGGAAGACCACTCCACTATAAACTTTACTCATTAGCGTTGTTGACTTTGTTTTTTGTTACTTTACGTTGTGTGCGACAAATTGCAATGTATTGTGTCAGTGCATGCGAGTGGGTACGTTCACCACGTTCAGTGATAGCTCTAGTTTTATATAAATTTAATAGTATGTTGAAGAAAGAAATGTGAAAAATCCTAAAATTATGATACAAATAAAAGATCAACTATTATCTTTAACCAAGATAATGCTGTGAACAACAAAACTGGCACAAGATGTCACATGGCAATTAATTACTGGCCACTTCATCTATAAAGTTTAACAGATTGTAACAAAGGACAACCACACCATTTGTTATCGGTTTGAATTGAGAAGTTGATGTCATTTTGAAAATCACCATTCCACAATTGCTATCTATTCATAATAAAAATATTTGAATTTTATAAAGGAAACGTCAGATAGTTCAGAGAGACCAATTCCGCTCTCAGCAAAGGAGGTAATTTTTTATCGGTGCGATGTAAATCTTACTTTCATTTTTCATTGTCTACCTCAAAATTTTTGTATTTATTATTTAAATGTCTAGGAAGAGTGACCTCATTTCCTGTTGTTTACAACCAAGGTTTATAATTCACGGTCAAAGTTAAGTTTCTGCGAAATTAAGACACTGTGAATTCAAAACTCTTCAAAAAACGTGAACATTTGGTACTGTGAATATAACCCGCTTTACAGTATTATGTATAGAATGTATTAAAATATTGATTCTAATAATAAACCATGAAATATTTTTCTTTTAATAATTGTAATGAACAAGCCTAGTTTATCAGTCAAAAATGATCACCTCCATCACCCATCCAGAAAACTGCTTCCACATTGGGTGACCTTTAGTGCAAAACTGCCATCTGATCACAAACATGAAGAATTACCAACGCTCCCCCCCACACCCCCACTCACACACATACCGACCAACTATAGTTCTAGAAAACTGAAAACTGCTTCCACAGCAACTTGGCTCTTTTGAAAATTGTAGTCAGTATTTGTGACAAAGATGAATTGCTGATATAACATAATGTGAAACTAATAAATTGGGAGCTTTTTGTCCCCCGCCTTTTTCAAAGAAAAAAATGGGGACACAGAAATAGGCTGCATCCTTCCTTTTGAGTCCGTCACACTTCTTGTCCGGTCCATAACTGCCATCCATGAAGGGATTTTGAAATAACTTTGCATAAATGTTCACCATAATGAGACCATGTGTCATGCGCAAGATCCAGGCCCCTAGGTCAAGGTCACACTTAGAGGTAAAAGGTGAACAGGGTCTGTTTCGTGTCCGGTCCGTAACTCTGCCATCCATAATGGGATTTTGAAATAACTTGGCATAAATGTTTACCATAATGAAATGATGTGTCATGCGTAAGACTCAGATGCCTAGCTCCAAGGTCAAGGTCACTTTGAAGTCAAAAGTTAACAAGATATGTTTAATGTCAGGTTCATAAATCTGCCAGTCATCAAGGGATTTTGAAATTACTAGGTACAAATGTTCCCCATAATGAGACAACCTGTCATGCGCAAGATCCAGACCCCTAGCTCTAAGGTCAAGGTCAAGGTCACAGAGGCCAAAAGTCAGATACAAGAATGACTTTGGAGCATTTCTTCTTGCATGGAGGAATTTTGATGTAACTTGGCACAATTGTTCACCATCATGAGAAGAAGTGTCATGCGCAAGAACCTGATCCCTAATTTAGAATTACTTCCCTTTGTTGTTACTATACATGTAAATAGCTTATATTGTAACATTTTTATTACTGGCAGTAGGGATAAATTTAGACCGTGCACTTTTCTGTAGTACAACATGCGTGTTACATCCAATTTTTAGGTGTATTTTGACCTATTGCTACCTGGTAATGATTTTTGTGTGGACTTAGAATTTTTAACTTCCCTTGTTTTGTTTTTGTTCATGCCAAGATGCTGTATTGGCATGCAGAATGTTTTTTGAAAAATGTCTTTAGGCCGGTGGACGTTAACTCTGTTACAAATTCTTGTTATTGCTTGTACAACATATTAACAGATTGTCAGCACAGTAGCCTAATTATGACAAATGCTGTGTGGAAGTAAGGAATTTAACACATCCCTCAATCTGTTTCCTAAATACCCTCCCCTGCCACTCTAATTTATCTGTAAAATACCTCCCCCAGACGAAGAAAACTGCTTCCACACTGTGTAGACCTCAGACTAGACCCTTGCTTTACTACGTGTACGAACAAACATATGAGCTAAAGGGCTATTCCAGCAAAGTTCATTCCCACCCCCATGTTGAAGCAATTTTTGTCGAGCGACAGTTTGGTGTATGTGCGTGCGTGACTGACCATCAGATTTTGTAAGGACCACAACTTCGACATGCATAGAGCAATCTTGTTTATATCTGGCATGAATGTTTTTTAAAGAAAATAACTCCCTCTCCCAAAGACATTTACCCCTTCCATACTCTGGTCTATACATGTATGTAGTATTCGGTATAGGCCTCATACCACACTGTGTGATTAACCGCTTAACTAAAAATAGCTCCCCCCCCCCCCCCCCCCCCCCCCCCCACCCGCGTTCCTTGAAAATGACCCCCCCCGCCCTCCCCTTCCACACCAGTTCTGGTCTACACAGTATTCAATTAATAGTTGGCCTCACACAACACTGTGATTACAGCACAGTCAACAAAAAATAGCCACCCCTCCTCCGTCTGGCTTTTTCCTCAAAAAATGACCCCCCCCCCAAATACTCCCCCCCCCACTTGGTTCCCCCAAATACCCCCCCCCCCCTCCCCTTCCACACCCTGTCTACACCATATTCCATTAAAAGGACTCACGCCACACTGTGATTACTGGTTAACTAAATATCCCCCCCCCCCCCCCCAACATCCTGGAGACATTTAACCCCCCCCCCTCCCCCCTTCCACAAACCCCGGCTACCTCAAAATACCCCTCCCCTTCCTGCTTAACTCAAAAACCCCCCAATACCCCCCCCCCCCCCCTTTACACGCAAATCAACAACACAAGGACTTAATAAATACCCCCCCCCCCCTTCCTCGCTCAAGGCACCCCCCTGTTCCCTTTTATCTGTAAATTACCCCCCCTGTACCAAAAAAACTGCTTCCACAGGGAGGGGGTGGATATTTTCTGGAATAGCCCAATGTAAAGTCAACAAAGGTCTAGATGATATGATATTGTTACCCAGATGCTTTACGAAGGCGTAAAGTCTATAAAGCACGAAATGTAAAAGGTCCGGAAAACTACTTGGGTCCGGAAACTACTGGGAAACCAGTATCTGTTCATAATTTTAACAAAGAACTTTTTCAAAAAAACCTTATTTTTTCAGAGGTAATAAAAATGATTGCAATGATTGTCTCGGTTTAAACGAGAAAGAATTTGGCTGTGTCAGAGGGATAGGGTCATCATGTGAAAGCCTGGATCATTCATTTACAAAAATCGTTAGAATTTTTCTTCATGGGGATTTTATAAGTTTAGATGTTGGAGTATCAAACTATAGCAAATACTCTTTTGTCAAAAGTTTTGAAACTTAAATCTATTACTGACAATTCTAACAAATTACTTACCCAGTATACTTGTATTCATCGAAAATGTTTCTCCACTTGTGTCTTCATGCTAAAACTAAACCTGTCCCTATCTAAAAGGATGATAAAATCATAAATTTCTGCTGTAATCTGCTCAGTCTTACATGTTTCACGGCCATGCTCGCCATCGATGTAAACATCTTGTGCGCATGCGCAGTAAGTATAGTCTTTATGTATTCCACAGGTCTTACGTTTTTCATGTCACACCGTCCATAATCTAAGTGAATGCAGAAAAAGTGTCACTCTCTATCCAATTAATTCCAAGGCAGTGGCTACGATTATTCACTACATATGCCATTTCAACAACATTTTCCCCATTTTTACAACACACATTCGTGATATTACACACGTGACGGTAGCGCCCTCTCAGTCTTGACGGGAAATAACTCGTGTTTACCGCTTTAGTCGTTCGTTTTCTTTTCAGTTGTTTCAGTCATGGGCGGCTCTAGCTGTGTTCAATACCACCGGCACTGGTCCGCTAATACATTTTTATAGTAAATTACTAATAAAAAATCGCCTTTTTTTCACACATATATACAGAATAATGTGCATATGAAAAACATTAGATAAATCTCATTAGCGGATCCAGAGGGAGGTGCACCCGGCGCGCACCCTCTAAGATTGCCGGAGCATAGGTAATTTGTCTTCTTTTCTGGGTAAAATAAGTGCAAAATATACATTTTTTTCTCGCTCGCTTCGCTCACGTACATAATTTATATTTTGTTTTGTTAAAAAAAAAAAAAAATAAATAAAGTATGATATTGTTCATGCTCGCTGCGATCAAATAGAACTATAATCTGGAGCAGTCTTCTTCCCAGCTATGATTTATCTTTTGTTCTGGGTGAAAAACATGCATTTTTTCTCGCGAAGCTCAAAAAAGCAATTTGTCTTCTGTTCTGGATGAAAAATTATAAAAAATGCAGTTTTCCTCTATCGCATATTTAATTTGTCTTTTCTTCTGGGTCATGCATTTTTTCTCGCTCGCTATGCTCGCACATGTATCATCGGTCAAAGTTTGCACAAGCTCCTATCAAGCTCTTAATAATTTTTATGTTGAATCGTCTTAGGTAAACCCTTCCCATCAAAAATCTCAGAAATCGGGCTAATTTTTTTTTACTTACGGAAATTCCGAAATACTTGCGCACAGTAAGTCTGACAATTGATAAAACATAACTATAGTTTGCGTGTTATTTGTGTTGATTTTGTCACAAAATATATCCTTTGTCAATACCAAATAAAGTACCCTGAAATTTGGAAATCAGCAATTGTAATGGCACTTTTTAAGAAAGGAGATAATAAATTGACTTCTAATTACCGTCCTATTTCACTTTTAAGTTGTCTAGGAAAACTTATGGAAAGAATTCTACACAAACACATGTATAACCATTTATCAATTATTAGATATGTACCATCAAATTGTTCAATCTCTAGATACCAAAACTTATACTTGTATTGTACTTTGTGACATCTCTAAGGCCTTTGATCGAGTTTGGCACAAAGGTCTCCTTTATAAACTACAACTAAATGGTATCAAAGGAAATTTGTTAAAATGGTCCAAGAGTTATCTTGAAAACAGAAACCAGAAAGTTTTTGTTGGCTCTTCTTTATCTGAACCTCTCAGCGTCAATGCCGGGGTGCCCCAAGGCTCAGTCCTTGGGCCCCTTTTCTTTCTAGTATATGTAAATGACATCATTGAGAATTTGTTATGTATTCCACGTCTTTTTGCGGATGACAATTCTTTAGCATGTACTACATCTTCTTTGACTGATCTTGAAGGAATTGTTAACCATGATCTTGCCATGATAAATGCATGGTCTAAAAAATGGCTTGTAGATTTTAATCCGAATAAAACAGAAGCAATGTTTTTTACTTTACAACAAAATATCAACAAACCATTTTTGACATTTGATAACGTACCTGTTAGATTTGTTGAACGACATAAACACTTAGGTTTAACACTAAGTTCAAATGGAAAATGGCATGACCACATTGACCAAATAACTACATCAGCTTCAAAATTGTTAGGTATGATGAGAAAATTAAAGTACACTCTTAATAGACAGACTCTTTATCAAATATATATATCTTTCTTAAGATCTGTTTTAGAATATGCTTCTGTAGTGTGGGACGGCTGTTCTCAGTACGAAAAAGAAACACTAGAAAAAATTCAACATGAAGCAGCCCGTATTGTAACTGGACTTACCCGGTCTGTCTCAATTCAAAATTTATATCAGGAAATTAACTGGCTCTCACTATCTGACAGACGATTATATCAAAAACTTTTAATCACATTTAGAATTCGCAACGGTGATGCGCCCGGGTATTAGAATAATATTTTTCGAAACATTGTCAACAATTCTACACGTTACAACTTAAGAAACGCTGAAAATTTTATAATCCTCAGTCGAAGAACTCAAATATTTTCTAATTCCTTTGTGCCTTCTGCTATTGATATTTGGAACAATTTGAGTCCTGAAATAAGAGCCACAAACACCTTATCAAGTTTCAAAAGACTGTTAAAAAATACCGTTTTTCCATCTACAGAAACTCCAAAATGGTATCTTGTAGGAGAAAGAAAATTTTCTATAATTCATGCAAGGCTTAGAAACGCGTGCAGTAATTTGAATTTTCATTTATTTTGCAACCATCTGTCTCAGGACTCAATCTGTTCTTGTGGAGAAGATATTGAAGACGTTAAACATTTTCTTTTCACTTGTACGAAATATACAGATCAAAGGATTAAACTTTTCCACGATCTAAGGCAATTTCATCCTTTAAATACACAACTTCTTTTAGTTGGTAATTCCGAATTGTCATATGAAGACAACTGCAAAATATTCTGCTCAGTCCAACATTACATAAAATCAACCAAACGCTTTTGAGACTCACCATATTTAGCAGGCAATATTATTCAATTTATTCATATATAATTATATAAGTTTATTATTGACAAGACCCCAGTTGTTTCTTTTTTATGTTCTTTTCCCCCACTATCATGGTGCAATGAATGTTTGTCTTATTATAACTACTATATTTTTTTATTTCGTTTTTATAATATAGTGTGTGTTCATTTGTCAGTATTTCACTGCAGTTGAATTCGACAGCAAAAATAACAGCAAATGCTTTCATTTTGTCGGTGAGGTTATAATAAAGGGATGACGCATGTTTTTCCTGTTATAACATCTACCAAGGGATTGTAATTGCCTAATCCGATAAATCTTTGAAAACTGACAAATCTCTTGTTACCAGCGTTTCCGGAAAATAAATTCTACAAGAGAAATATTTCAAATCGTGAAATAATGTAAGAATAAAAGTAATATCGATAAATTTGCATTTTATAGAATTTTGAAAAAATGGTCTGAAGTGACTTTGGACCAGTGGTTACGTATGTGAAAGTCAGAAAACTTTCTACTTCACCACCGTGTCATTGGCTTACTTAATAGATTTTATTAGAAAAAAGATATATATTTGAGCCACGCCATGAGAAAACCAACATAGTGGCTTTGCATCCGCGCAGTCTGGTCATGATCCATGCTGTTCGCTTACGTTTTTTCTAATTGCAAAATGCTTTGAAAGCGGACATCATTGATCCTGACCAGACTGCGCGGATGGGCACAGGCTATTTTGGATCCATGCTGGTCGCAAAGCTACTATGTTTGTTTTCTCATGGCGCGGCTCATTTTTAGAATGTGAATATTGCGTATACAAACGAAAACACCCGAAAATATTGGAGAAAATTTATAAGTGCCAGTCAATATCAACTGTAATTATGAAGATACTTTAATCTTATCCTCGAGATAGCCTCACAATTTTATGCAATCTCTCCAGGCATATGTATGTTTTTGACATCACAGAAAATGACATCACTCGACCTTCAGCTATTTCCAGAAGTAAAGAAAATGAAAGTCGCCAAACTTAAACACGAAAGTCGCCTATGGATTGATCGATAATAAGGGGCCACGCGCAGGGGTCATCCCGTCAATATGTATGTATACGGAAGCATAAAAGGCCATAAAATGCTAATACGATTAATAAGGTTACAGCTGCGGAAATATTATTAAATGTAGATGTAGGGGCCTAATAAAGAATCTGGCGGCGTTTCCGGATCTATATTTCACAGCACCTCCTAATTAGGATTACCGCGAACAATGCGAGAACAAGAAGGTACAACTTCAATGTCAAAGAAACATCGTAGAGAAACAAACAGTTGATAGATTTATGAACAAATAACTTGCATAATTTAAATGAAGAAGCGCTGTAAACAAGACTGTAAAACTCCACTTCCGGTTCCAGTATTACATGTAGAGCGCACAGACACCATTTTACCATGTATTGAGATGATGATCATAAAACGCATTTTGTAACATTTCAGTGTGTTTTTTTTTTCTTTTAAATGTAGTATTGAGAGCATTGATGGTAAAAAATACATTTTTTTAAAAACACGCTGAAATGTTACAAAGTGCGTTTTATGATCGTCATCCAAGCTCGATACATGGTAAAATGCTAAAAACTATTGGCTAAACTTAACCAAGGGCGGAGGAGAGTTGGGGTGGGTGGGGGTCAGAACCTAAGTGTTTGTGGTAGAGCTGCGTGAACCGGCTATACTCAATTCTATCCGGAGAATAAAGGCTCATAAGGTCGCCCTTGAAAATGAAATTAAATAATGATAATTATCTTCCTAAGTAACAGTTTCACAACATGATTCGCGCTTAAAACCATGATCTATTGATATGTAAATTTCACAGATTTGATAGACAGTACAAAATATATTGTTTGTGAGTTTACAGCAATTAATCTGTTCGTAAAGATCGCTGATTGGTTTAAATTTTTTCTGTCGCCTGCTCCCCTCTTTTTATCGTTGGAAAATATCGTTGACTGTATAGCATCCAAATAAGCCGAAGTTGCGTATTATAGGGGATAGTATGAAGTGTGCAGCATTCATTTAATTAATATAAAAGTACATTGCAAAATATGGGATTTAATAATGAACCAGACTTTGGTCTTGGACTGAGTTAACCGCACTATTGTGAGTAGTTCTTAACATCTATCTTTATTTATGCATCGGCATAGATTAATTTGCATAAAAGGTATCTTTTGATCCGACTTTCAAATAATTCTGTATACTTGAATCAAAACAGATATATACTTAATTTTGTAAATTTCGAAGATGCATCTGTCATATTTCTGTGAATTTCATCATCGTAGAATCATGATTTTTGTCTTTTAGAATGTGTTGATCATAAAATGATTATTGTGGCCTGTTAGAATACGTTAATCATAGAATTATGATTATGGCCTGTTAGAATGCGTTAATCACAGAATTATAACTAATGCCCGTTAGAATGCGCTATTCATAGAATTATGATTATCACCTGTTAGAATGCGTTAATCACAGAATTATAGCTATGGCATGTTAGAATGCGTAAATCATAAAATTATGACTATGGCCTTGCCTGCTACATCGCATTGATAATAGAATTATGAATATGGCCTGTTAGAATGCGTTAATCACTGAATTACAATTATATGGCCTGTTAGAATGCGTTAATAATAGAATTATGATTATTGTCTGTTAGAATGCGTTAATCATAGAGTTATGAATATGGCCTTTTAAGATGTGTTAATTTTAATTCTGTGATTATGACCTGTTAGAATGCGTTAATCATAGAATTATGTTAGTGGCCTGTTAGAACGCGTTAATTATAGAATTATGTTTATTGTATATTACTTATAGAGATGTTGACACGCGGGTAGAGGAAAGATTGATTTTGTTAGCAGTAGCGACATATAAACATGATGGTAATTATACATGCTTTGCATGAAGAAAATGAGAAATAACAAGTATGTAGTTACAAATTGACATTTTTGAGGCCAAGCCAATGTGTTTAAGGTCTTAATATTTTATTGAATAACCGTAGCAATATAATATACAAAAATCAGCGTATTTAGCGCAATTTCAATCAAAGTTTGTTTCTACAGGGTAAGATAGTTATTCATTCATGTTTTTTGAAACTATGCTAAAAAGAGATTGTCTGAATACGTTTCCTGATAAGTTGTAAAAACACATCTATTCAGAAATGGCCTAAATTGTCCACCTGAAAACTTGTAGTTTAACTGTATATTACCTGTATTTCAAGAACGATTTTCATGAAGTTTTTGTGAGTTAAAAAATAGGTCACTAGGTCGCGGTGGGTCAGAAACCTGGCATCTTTAAATGAATCATATTTGCAACATCTCAAATTTTACTGGATAAAGTCTGTTGATTGCTACGTATAATCATAGTGATGACTTTCCGTTTTTGATTATGTTGAAAGACGGTTTATTTTTGACTGTGCAAATATGGACATAAGCCTTTAGTGTGTACATTTTTATAAATATTGTCGTAAATTTAAATTTGACTTTAAAGCCGTCACGAAAGAACATGTAGGTCCGTTACCAGGCCTGTTTAGAAGTTAGATGTAAAACATTACGATAAAAATACCAGTTTTATGTTTCCAGAACTGCATTTTTGTATGATGTATCATTTCATATGAATTTTTAACAGTTTAAGTTCGATCAGAAATGAACCAAAACTTTCAGGCGCGGATTGGAAGCAACAATTTCACATGACAACATTTCTGATATTATAGTGTTGGTGTTACGTTAAATATTCACTCGTGTTGAAGTTTAAACGTATTGGGTGATTTTTCTGTCCGTGTTCCGTGTTCAGGGTTTATTAGATATGTTTTCCGGATAAATGACGTTATGTAATTTTTTTCTGATTTACAAATGTACATTAATACCGAAACAGAAAACTAAAACCTCCTTCTTTTTAACACTATTAACTAAGAAACATTTTCAACGGCATCTCCCAATACGAAATTGAAAGAATAAGAAGAAAAAACACATCCGAAAATTAAGTGCAAATGTAACGGTTTTCTTCTTTCGGTTTTTAAGAAAATTCACGTGAGTTTTTATTTCGCTCAGAAAATACCCATTATGTGGCATAAAACTGGACACGCTTCCGCACATATACACATATTTATTAGCATTTAGGAGTGACCTGTCGCTTTTATTTTTAGATTTGGATTTTCCAGACTGGTCTGTTTATTAGATAAGGGTTTGAATGATATTTGACTTATTTAAAACTATAAATATATTTTCAATAATGCACACAACGAAATTGCCACGGTAGCTCAGTTGGTAGAATTGAGTATCTTGCTAGTGATTTAACTTTTGCGATTAGGAGGCTGAGGGTTCGAGTCCCACACAGGGCGATTTGTTTTATGATTGAAATTGTTTTATTTATATTTTTCATTTTATATTTATTTCATTTTATTTCATCATTTAAGTTTCATTTTTGATTTCATTCATACAATTTCAATACATTCAATACATTTCGAAAACACACGTCCAATAGAGCATCCTCACAATCAAAAAGATATTTGAACAACCTATGTTATATGCGAAAATAGCAAAATGATACAAGTAATGCAATTCAAATACATATTTAACATTATCATCATTTTAAAATGTATGTTAGCAAAATATAAAATGAATTTTTTTTTATCTCCGTTGGAATTCGAACTCACAAAAGTAAGATTCTAGAGCCGTCGCGCTTACCACTGCACCACGGCGTCTAATTGTCGGAGGAGGCAGTCATTTAAATATTTATTATAAAAATAAGTTATAAAAAAGGTAGGGTACCCATTTACTGAAGTGGTTTATTCCAGTAACCTTTCAAATCTATTAATAAAAGCGACAGGTCACTCCTAAATGCTAGTAAAAAGCGGTGTCTTTATTTTCATATTAAGTGTAATCACCAACAAATACATTGACATCTCATGCGAGAGTAACAGTTGTAATGTAAATGTATAAGGGTTAAATTTCTAAACAGTTGACTAGAGCTGACGCAGTCCTATAGTGGTAATATTGTCTGACGACGAAACCAGGGGTAATGAGTTCAAGCCTCGACTCATCCAGTTAATATTGCTAAGATTTTGTATGGGCGGTTTACTCATTTGAATGGTTAGCCTTAACATGCTAGTTATAGAAAATGCCATAATGGAAGCGTTCTAGCGACAAATGAAAATCCTCAGAGTCTAACTGTTTCATATCGTTGATGTGATATTTTACAGTCTGCTCCTGTTGCATAGAAATGTACAAACAGTGCTTTGCAATACATCCACATTTTATAAGATTCATATCAGATTCATGTTTTATAAAAGGTGTTTTGTAGATTTATGATGACAATAGCTCAATATCTTTAACATTATTATTGACACAGGAACGATACATCCATGACTATGGCTATTTTCATCTGTTTGTGCTTACTTGGTTCACTCTTCGTTTCGCAAACCAAACCACAAAACAATATTCATTACATTTATATCTTACTACAGATAGAGGCTGATCTGTTCATTGAAAACAACTACTCTGTAAAATCAAGAGTTAATCTCTGAAATATATTTTTCGTCAATTATTATAGCTTACGTGAGGAAATATCTCCTACAATGTGATTATTAAAATGATATGTTTATACCACGCTGCTCTTACCTAATTCAAATTCTCTATTAAAGTAACGCGTTCTAAAACAGCCATGATCATACTTCTTTGACGATGTTTTTTTTTTCTTTTCAAACAAATATTCAAAAATACTCTGGTCACGCAAATTCAGCTATGTTCGAATGGATATAAACAGCAAGAAATACTCACAAGAGCCGCACATGTGGCACATGTGGTTAACTCAGTCTGAGTCCATAATCTGGTTCAGCATTACTGAATCCACAAATAACACACTAAGTACTTTTATATCAAATGTATGCTACACACTTTAATTGTACTATCCCCTATACTGTACAATGTCGGCTTATTTGATTAACAGACAAATTTACAACAAAATAAAGTGTCATCGCTTTCACTATTTCTCCAGCATGATTTAATTTTTCACTTTAAGACCTACTAAACGTGTTCTGAATACATGTCATATTGTTTTCTCCGAGAAATGAAAAAACTCTATTATAAGAACCGCTTAAGACATAAACTGGAAAGCACGAAACAGAAAATTGAACCAATCAGCCGCCTATAGGAACAGATTAATTGCTGTAAACTCACCAAAATTGGTTCCCACACTGTCAGTCAAATTTGTCTCATTTACATATCAAGAATGATTTTAAGTGCGAAAATCATCTCGTTAATTTGTTAGGGAGATTAATATCACTTTTTCAATTTCCCTTTAAATAGTTTAGTAGATTTAGTATCTTGCTTTCCTCTGATTGCCTTGTAAGCCATGTATCATACATGACTATGTTAAATTTGAAATAAATAAATAATTTATATATTTTGCTCATTGTGTTACCAATACAATTTTTTTTCTCATACAAAGTACCACGCAAATATACAATATTTTCAAACATGCTCAAAATCTGTTATAAACTGCCTTCCGTATCCTGACAAATTCCTATTATGAAAGGAAGTGTTTTAACAATGGAAAAATACTAAAGTCATCTTTACTGTTTCCACAAAATATCCATCCGAGCAGAGATAAAATTTATTTCTCGCATTCAATGTTTTCAATAGAATAATTAAAACAATTTGCTTTTCTTTTAAGCACAATTTTATCATTATTTCTTATGAATTTAGGTGGAAATCTACTACTTACTTTTCATTGTCACAATGACATCCTAGTA
Organism: Mercenaria mercenaria; assembly: GCF_021730395.1. NCBI lineage: Eukaryota > Metazoa > Mollusca > Bivalvia > Venerida > Veneridae > Mercenaria > Mercenaria mercenaria. Next base: position 13,140,163 of record NC_069376.1, on the reverse strand, counting down.
AGTTGGATTAATTTTGAACTTTTCGTGCTTATTTTTTGCTTTTCTGTAAAAGTTAAGGTGACTCTCACACAGTGCTGTTAAATACTCCATTCTCCGTCGTTTTCAGAAATTGTCAAAAAGCCTTACTAATAATTTTGCCCGATTTTTATTCAAATCTGAATGATTTTTCAAAGTCTAAAGCAATGATGTTATACGGAAATTACGCCAGTGTCCGACCGCAGATTCGAGGTGGCGATGGCATTGGGTCTTTGTCATAAAAGCTTGAGTAAGCGGTCTGTTGTTCAGCATAAATCCGCTCTCTGTGGCGACCGTCTAAATTGTTTCCATGGTAATAAGGGAGCATCCTAGAACTTTATTCAGCGCTATTTTTGTGAAACTTATTAGTCGCTCACACTATCCTCCATGTAATAGTCATCGTTTAGAAATGAAATTTTATTCTGTACCTTTTCTGCTTAAGGTTTCTCTGACTTGAGTTGACTAGAAAATAGTTTTCAAGCTATCATACAAGTAAACGTTTTAGCACTGTCTGACATCATGACCTTCGATATATAGTCACTGAGGTAAGACTCAGTGCGTTTGATTTCTACATTCAGACATATAGATCACGATGTTCTTTCACAATATGACATTAATTTACTTCAAAATATCATGTTTTTAACCGAAACATGAATCTTTTTAGATATTAAAGTTAGTGCGTAATAACCAAGTCAAACTTAACAATGGAAACGGAAAAATAGGTATTAGAAATCAAACATTAAAGCAGAAAACATCAAAATACTCAGAATTACGTAGTTACAAGGTAAGTTTGCTTTTACGTTTGCGCGGTAACTGAGTCTCTGTGTTATCATTCATTACTTTAACATTATTAACAAGAGCTGTCTCCATAGGATGACACATGCCCCCGATGGCACTTTGAATGAATAGTTATGGCCGATGTTAGAGTTTAGGACCTTTGACCTATGGACCTGGGTCTTGCGCGCGACACGTCGTCTTACTGTGGTACACATTCATGCCAAGTTATTTGAAAATCCATCCATGGATGACAAAGATATGGACCGGACACGCCCATCAATGCACTATCCTTTTACGTCTAAGTGTGACCTTGACCTTTGAGCTACGGACCTGGGTCTTGCGCGCGACACGTCGTCTTACTGTGGTACACATTCATGCCAAGTTATTTGAAAATCCATCCATGGATGACAAAGATATGGACCGGACACGTCCATCAATGCACTATCCTTTAACGTCTAAGTGTGACCTAGACCTTTGAGCTACGGACCTGGGTCTTGCGCGCGACACGTCGTCTTACTGTGGTACACATTCATGCCAAGTTATTTGAAAATCCATCCATGGATGACAAAGATATGGACCGGACACGCCCATCAATGCACTATCTTTTAACGTCTAAGTGTGACCTTGACCTTTGAGCTACGGACCTGGGTCTTGCGCGCGACACGTCGTCTTACTGTGGTACACATTCATGCCAAGTTATTTGAAAATCCATCCATCGATGACAAAGATATGGACCGGACACGAAAATTGCGGACAGACCGACAGACCGACGGACCGACAGACCGACAGACGGTTCAAAAACTATATGCCTGCCTTCGGGGGCATAAAAATGCATCAGACCGGACACAGGTTAAAGAATGAATATACAAACATGATATTTAGTTTGCTTATCCGTCGGGCATACACATATACAAACGTACTACTTCTTTTATCAGTAAAGTGGTACATAAGGGGAAGCTATAACTATCTTTCAATTAACTCAGAGGCAAACAGACTTATCCCCCTTACATTGCTTTTGGAGGTAAAAATGTTCGTAATCGAGAAGTGTAACCTTGCACTCAGGTGGTCATGTTTTGTCAAATATAGCGTATTTTAAAATCCAGCTAAAGTTTTGAGCAAGATTTTTTCTCTATCGTTTGTTTTTGCTTTATATATATTATAAAATAAAACTTTTTCCGTTTTCAGTATGTCATAAAATGATGCCCAACTCCGATAAAATGGCCGTCACAGAGCCAAATTTGACTGAACGTTACCAACTTTCAGTAAAATCTCTTAACCGATAAAGTTAGACAACTTTACCTATCATAAATTCAATACGTGTAAAACCAGAAATCGTCGATTTCCGTACCAATGTTTGTTGTAGTAGTAAAACGGGGAAAAACCGATAAGCAATAGCATTGGTCATAATCTGATGCCCAGCTATGGGACAAATAGATCCTGTGTTCCCAGGATAGCGTTTTAACTCGGAACTAAGGGTGAGGTAACCCCGAAAGAAACCTAGAGAGTTGAAGACAGAGGTGCTGGGCCATTGGCACTCTCTTAACAAGCCACAGCACCATGCAATATCGCTATGCCGCGAACGATAAGAAGAAGAAGAAGATAATCTGATGCATTTACAAGCGGGCTGTACTTGAAGTTTTAATTAATATTAAAGTGAAAAGCGGAACAAGTCGTCCTTGATGTACTTAGTACCTTATCGATTGTCAAATAAAAGTAATATTCAAGAATATAATTAAACATGCTATCTAAAATATTAGAAAGCGTTACATGTTATACATCTAAATCATAAATTTATTTTCTTGTATTGCATGTAACATAATGCTAAACATATATTTATGTACACAAAAATATAGTTGCGCTCAAGTAATTGTCTGTAAATAAAAGTAATATTTTTTAATATGAGTATGTTTTCTGAAATATTTAGAAAGCGATGAAAATATCTCTCCAATGATATATACATGTAATTTGTCAAGTTTATTTCGAGTTTCACCCACAATTTTGCGTAAAGAAACCTACATTTAAGAAAATGTCCGACATTTTTTAATTTTGTTTTAAATACTGTAAAATCTGGTAAATAAGCGTATACGCTTATAATAATTTTAGTAACACTTTTATGCGCCTAGATTTTATAGAAAAGCCGTGTGCGCCTATTTTTGATATATTAGGAATATTGACAGTCCTTGCCTTGGTTGAGAAAACGAAAGTAAAACTTTGCCATGGACGTGCGCAGTGAACTACTTCCTTTTATTACATCGGCCTACAGTGTTTATACATAATAAATACATAAAGAACTAAATTATTTGCAAATAATGTTCAATCTCTCGGACCATTCAATAATTGTTCAACACTAAGATTGAAGTAATTCTTAATAAAACACTTACGTTATTTCAATGGCTATCGATTCCGAAAAAGAAAAATTCGGATCACCTTTTTAGATTTCGCTCTATTTATCATTGCGCTTCCCCTACTCCTAATAAATAACAAGGATACCTTATGTTTTATGTGAAATTTGGGCCAGGATCTTTACCGAACGATTCTATTAACATTTAATGGTATTATCCAAATTTATAGATGGACAAGTCCGTTACGGTGATTTATTACTTTTTTTTCTAAAACTGCGGTAATAGTTTGTACTGATACTTCCTACTGTCATAAGATTAATAAAATAAGTGTAAAAATCTTAAAAAAAAACTTAATTCCCGAGAAAAAGGATAAAGACGATACAGAAACAGAAGGGAGTGATATAACAACGTGAAAACCAAACAGATCATAAAATTCCTGTCACTTATGTGAAATGGGGTAACCTAATATTATATTTTCATGACCCAGTTTGAAACAACACTGCCCGGATATTGCTTATCCGTAGGCAATATCGTAATACAGAATCAAATATAAAGGGTGATTAAACATTTGTCACAATTAAATTATTTTATGTTTAATGTAACTGTGTGCAATCGTTCTTAAAGAATTTTACACATTCTACGAGCATATATACATCGGCTAGCAGGCCAGCAGACGACTGTCACAATATCTTCCGTACCAACTTACGAGTTCTTACGAATAACGGCGGTATATTTGAAGAAATGTTCATTGTACTTATTAAAATACAAAAAGGACCAAGCAAACCATTTTCAGCTTTAAAACTACAAATTATAAAAATTGCACAATTTATTTACATTTTTAGGGGTACCGAATTTTTTATTATTTTCAGAATATATCTAATGTATCTGCTATAATTTAAAAAGTTATTTTTTGTCCCGCTTTCTTCAGAATCTTTATGGACTGTGGTGTGTCTATCTAAAGTCAAAAACGATCAACGAAATATTTAAATATTAAAAAAAAATCATAATATTCGAAAAGAATAAAACTTTTATTTTGTGGGGTACCGACTTTTATTTCAAAATGGGCCATTTTTTCTATTTAAGATTAAGTAATTTTATCCTTCTTTACTACTGGTATAAAAAAATGTAGACTGGATAAAAACAAACCAGTACTGCTCTGCATAAAAAGTGACTAAAAAGGAAATGTAAAAATTATAGTGTAACACCCACCCATAATATACCAAAGTCAAAAGCTATACAATATACATAGCTTTAATACAGACAATAAATAAATATTGAATTGATTTCACAAAAACTACATTTAACTTAATATTACCTGTTGTGCAAGCTTTGAATTTTCAGTTCAGTTTTGTTAAAATCTACTTCTCGATTACCATTCAAGATAATGCTGTGATAGGTCATAGGATGGTGAAATATGATTACTGAATGCAAAAGGCAAGCCGTCCGTTCCTATATCAAAAGTGAAGTTCACAGATATGGTTTAATGTCAAACTTTGTGTGCATTTGTACACTAAAGGTTCCCCTGATATTTACACATAATGTGTACAATCTGTGTTGTTCAGAGACAATCGATCCTCCAGTACTTTCAGTGCTTTGATTAGAGATATGTCAGTATAAAGGAGATGACTTTTCATTCACAAAGACTGTAAGTTGTAATCAGCTATTGACCATTACTGATGAGATATCTACACACTTTTAAAGTTTGTTATTCAATGCATGTTAAGCATGTTAGAAATTATCTGTGTTGTATCATTGTCCCCAAAACTACCACTTACAAACAGACCATATAGCAATTATTAGTGAAATAATGCTTTCACATGAACTTGTCAAGCAAATAAGCAGTCAAAAATATATTTCACTTACCGAAGATACGACGGTATTCTCGTATAAATTTGAAAGTTTATTGCAAACAAACTGTTATTATTTATGTCTAGTATAAAATATAAGGATTGGAAATGATTAAAATTAAAATTTCAAAAAGAAAAATACCTAGCATAGCAATCAATATCACATATCCCTAATACACGCTTGTGGGTATCGATTTTTGTATTTTTTTATATTTATTTCCGTACACTAATGTATATTCCGTAAGAGATTTCGGCGTTCTCTGGGTGGTTGTTCGAATAAACTACAGTGCAACCTCTGTAGATCAACACCCTTTGGGAGATACAAATATTGATTGTTATGTAGAGGTTGTTGTTCTGGAGAGGGAAATTCGATAGCATATTTCAGCTTAGGGAAATTTTGATGATGTTGTTATAGAGAGGTTTTTGCTTAAGAGAGGGTCCCTCTAGACAGGTTGTACGGTACGTAAGCAGCCGAAAAATGCTGAATCGGAGAATACGGAATCGAACGAAAATTGCCGAGTGTCATCACGTGTCTATTATCTTTATCACGCAGATGGCGCTACTTGCCCCACAAGACACTGCTCCAAGATGCACTAATTTTGTCATCTTGTTTTAGGGTAACCCTACTTGAACTGAACTGGTCCAATGACATTGTTTTTCGATTATAAAAACTGTAACTGTTTAATGTCATACTTAACTTATATTGTGTGTTCAGTTTGCATTGTTATATACATGTGTATCAATTTTTGAACGAGTCAACTGCAGTTGAGTTGGACAGCAACAATAAAAGCAAATGCTTATATTTTTTTTTTTCAGTCAGGTTACAATATAGAAATAACACACGTCTCCTTTTTTTTCGTTGGTGCCCAAGCCCGTATATTTTTCAATCAGACAAATATCTTATAACTAACGCTTCAAAATGAATTCTGCAAGAGAAAATACTTTATATTCGAAAATATGTTATATAAGATAGTGATATCGATAAAATTGCATTACATATTTGTTTAGAAATGTTCTAAAATGATATCGAACCCGTGGTAATGTGTGCGGAAGTCAGAAAACTTTCTACTTTGCCACCGTGTCATCGGCTAATGAAAAAATTTAGATTTGTAAAAAATATTTTTCATAATACAAAATTGCATAAACTAAGAAAACGCCGAAAATTTGGCGAAAATTTATTTGTGCCAGGTCGAAAAAATACGGACAATATAAATATATATCTATGTAACAAAATGCCTAACTGTTCATAATTTTTTCATCAATTATTTCTTGACATTTGTATGGCATAAAAAATACGTTCACATTAGGCAGGCACTAAGATGATTTTTTTGCATGTTGTAGATGTGTAAGATGACTCTCGTACTGTTAAAATTGAACATATGCGTAAATTCTAAGCTACTGTGATAAAATAGTGTTTTAAACAAAAGAAAGTCGTTTTATTTCATTCTACTATTGAAGAATATGGTATGCGAGAAATAAATTGTATCACTGCTCGGATAGCTATTTTGTGGAAACAATGAACATTCTTTTAATATTTTCCATTGTTGAAACACTTCCTTCCATAATATGAATTTGTCAGGATACAGAAGTAAGTTTATCAGGTTTTTACCATTTCTGAAAATGTAACAAGTTTATTCTTCATTTTTCTTAGTTTGCTGCTTTATATAAGATAAAGTTAATGTTTCTTTTTTACATGTACAAAGACATTAGCAATATCATATTTATATAATTCATTCTGACATAGTCAGCAATAGTCACATGACATCATGATGTCTTCCTATTCGAGATGATTCGCACTTAAAATCATTATTGATATGTAAATGAGACAGATTTGATTGACAATCCCAGAACCAATTTTGATGAGTTTACTGTTTACAGCAATTTAACTGTTCGTAGAGGTCGCTGATTGGTTCAATCCAAATATAAGCTGACGTTGTACATTATTGGGGATAGTTTAAAGTGTGCAGCATTCATTTAATATAAACAAAGTACATAGTGTGTTAATGGTGGATTTAATTATACTCGGACTGAGTTTACCACATTCTTGTGAGTATTTCTTATCTTTTATATCCATTCTAGCGTAGCTAAATTTTCGTGACCAGAGTATTTTTGAAAATTTGAATAAAAAAGCAATTTCCTTTTATAGAAGTATGATCATGGCTTTTTTGGAACGCGTTACTTACGGTATATAGAGAATTTGAATTAGGTCAGAGCAGCCAGGTATAAACATATCACTTTAATACCCACATTGTAGGAGATATGCATAGAATATGATTTCCTCACGTAGGCAATAATGATTGACGAAGAAATATACTTTATATTTTCTCTTGATTTTACAGAGAAGTTGTTTGTAATGAATTGTTCAGCCTCTATCTGTAGTAAGATATAAATGTAATGAATGTTGTTTTGTGGTATGGCTTGCGAAACGAAGAGTAAAGCACGGAAGCACAAACATATATAAATAGCCATTGTCATGCATGTAACGTTTTTGTGTCAATAATTATGTTAAAGATATTGAGCTATTGTCATTAAAATCTACAAAATACCTTTCATAATAAATGAATTCTGATATAGATCTTATAAAATGCGGTTGTATTGAAAAGTACTTTTGTACATTTCTATGTACAAGTTAAGCAACAGGAACAAACGGTAAAAATATTTACCTTCAAAAGAACAGTGTTTCATCTTTGTATCATACATATCTTTGTATTATGCATAATGTGATGGACGTGTCATGCATATCTGTGTATCATGCATAAAGTGATGGACGTGTCATGCATATTTTTGTATCATGCATAAAGTGATGAATGTATCTTGCATATCTTTGTATCATGCATATAGTGATGAACATCTGTGTATCATGCATAAAGTGATGGACGAATCATGCACATCTTTGTATCATGCATAAAGTGATGGACGAATCATGCACATCTTTGTATCATGCATAAAGTGATGGACGAATCATGCACATCTTTGTAACATGCATAAAGTAATGGACGAATCATGCACATCTTTGTATCATGCATAAAGTGATGGACGAATCATGCACATCTTTGTATCATGCATAAAGTGATGGACGAATCATGCACATCTTTGTATCGTGCGTAATGTGATGGACGTATCATGCACAGCTGTGTATCATGCATAAAGTGATGGACGAATCATGCACATCTTTGTATCATGCATAAAGTGATGGACGAATCATGCACATCTTTGTATCATGCATAAAGTGATGAACGAATCATGCACATCTTTGTATCGTGCGTAATGTGATGGACGTATCATGCATAGCTGTGTATCATGCATAAAGTGACGGACGTGTCATGCAAATATGTGTATCATGCATATAGTGACGGGCGTAGCATGCATATCTTTGTATCATGCATATAGTGATGGACGTGTCATGCACATCTTTGTATCTTGCGTACAGTGATGGACGTGTCATGCACATCTGTGTACCATGCATAAAGTGATGGACGTGTCATGCACATCTGTGTATCATGCATATAGTGATTGACGTGTCATGCACATCTTTGTATCTTGCGTACAGTGATGGACGTGTCATGCACATCTGTGTACCATGCATAAAGTGATGGACGTGTCGTGCACATCTGTGTATCATGCATATAGTGATGGACGTATCATGCACATCTTTGTATCTATTTATGCTATGCTCTCATTTGAGGCACATGATCCTGTATTTTTCAAGCATAACGCTTGTTATTTAAGTAGGTTTATCATTTACAATATAATAAGGAACTATGACATCCGTACCACATAACTGTATGTGCCTATCACATGATCTACCAAAAAATGGTTTCGCCAGATATGCATTTTTGTCATAAAAAGATTTTAACACAGGGGTTTTTTCGGCCGTTTTTATAGCCGTTATTCGGCTATATTCCCAATGACAAAAATATATATTTTTCCCAAAATGAGTGCAAATATTCCTAATCTACAAAATCATGAAAAAAATTTCATCAAAATTGCACAAACATTTACCAAATTATGGACAATTTTGTAATGGAAGTATGTTAAAAGAGGTTGTACAATGTGAAAAAAGTGTATGAGAAAGTGCTTAAACACATCTTTACTGTATCATACGGGACTAAATATTTCCCAATTCGAAACATTTACGCGTCAAAATTCCCAATTTTGGGGGTATAGGCTATGTTCCCAAATTAGCTAGAAAAAGCCCTGTAACAGGACAAGTACATGTATTATCTCGATCGGGATATATCACGTACCCTGATCGGGGTTACTGGGGTGACATAAGAACAACAGAAAAGTACAAATTTAAAGTTCTCATGAATTTTTGTAGGAAAATGTAAATGCTCATACTACCTCGAAAACTTTGTGAGATATAAATATTTCAAAATATAATGACTTTATTCTGAATTTTGGTTATTCAATTGTTATTGTATTATCCCTATAAGGGTAAAATAATTATGATCGACTGGAGGTAATATCCTGAGATGCATGTGCCAGGTCTTTTGTTTTCTTTTCTTTTTTCTTTTTTTGTTTTGTTGCAGAACTTTTTTTGTCAAGTATGTAATTAAATTTATTAGTAGTCACATCTCTCACCGATTAAATTCAGCTAGTACGTGGATATAACACGGTTTATGACTTGATAAGCATTTTTCACCTGTCAGAATATCAAATGTGAGCAAAAGTATGTTGTTGGCGCATCAAGGACACAGTTGTTATATAGGGAAATGAAGAAAGCTTTTCCTTAGGAAAACAGTTTATCCGGAATTCAAATTAGAAAAAAAAATCATCTTAACAAATTTACGTTTAATAGTACAATCTATATATTATCATAGTAAAGAGATGGCATTGCTACGGCCATGACTGACTGACACGAAAACCGAGGCACCATACACCTGCGTAGATCTTTTTCAGGAAAAAGTAAGATTTGAAAAAAAGTTAAAATATGCAAGCAGACGTCCTAAGTTAAAGTATCAATAGATCGCCTTCATGTATAGTGCCGGTGGTTTTCGCGAAGACGCAATAGTTACTTAATGATATTATGAATAAGTTATTTTTAGTTTTCACTTACTTAATTAAAGCAGTAAACAGCTTTCTGCACACATATCACAAGCAGCGAGTGTTTTACTAAATTCATATTGCCTGAAGCTGATCAGAGTTACTGGCATATGAAATTTAAAAAAAAAAACATTTCAGATCTAGGGAAATGTCTGTTTAAAATGCATTCGAATTAACGATGTCATTGACATCATTTTTAGAAAACGAGGAATGTACTTTGTTAAATCCCCTGACCATTCCCACAACTTAAAAGCTTGCTGTCTTTAAAACATGTTAAACACTAGGCTAATCTTTTTTTTTTCTTCAGACTAGTCCGAAAAGGTTATCAATCCGTATTACAAAATTAGATATTTATAAAATACAAGTTTGTTATTTATTTTTCATGTGTATGATAGAGGATTGAATATCCTCGAGACTGCAACGTCCGTAAATAGTTATTCGTCTTTGTTATCTGCCAGACTGGTTGCATGAGTAACAGAGCACCCAGAATTCGTAAACCGTGCTAACATGTTTCTTTTATTTCTTTCACTCAAAATAATGCAAGAAAGTTTTCCAGTTATTTGAGGAAAACAAAATATTTTAAAAGATTGGTCAGACAACGAACATATTGTTATTAATACGAGAACGCGGCGAATGGGAAATGACGTCATCATGACGCCGGCTTTCCTTAAATTTGGCATTTGACATTTGTCATTCTCCGTTTATATTGCACATATGTATACACACATTTATAAAAGGCAAAGTTTGTTTGTTTCGGTGTGTGGGTGGGATGTCTCTTGCGTGCGAGCACCGGGTGCGGTATTTTCACAAGTGGCTTAGCTACGAGTGGGGTTGCGGGATGTGGTGGTTGTGGGTGGAGATATTTGGGTCTCACTTGTGGAGCAGGCAGACTTTCTTTCCTTTTAGTGCATGTTTTGACTAATTTATCTTTTTTAATGAAAATTTCTTCGTCCTTTAGTTTTTCGTTTTCATTGCGAAAGTTGCTGGTTATACACCATACTATTTTCCAAACCTTCACTGAAAACATGCAATTATTAACATTATTTCTTGCTGTCATACTCAATTATCATGCCATCATTTCATGTTGTTGTTGTTAGATACTCTTAAAGCGCATTGATTTCTCTCAATAAAGTTTGAAAACTTTGAAACAGTGCATTCTGTATAACTGCATTTAGAGGTCGCTTGAGTTAAAAGGCTGAACCTTAAGATATTCGCTGCAAAAGACACGATATAAACTGTCTGTTTTCAATATATGTTGAAACCAGACAAGATATCATCGGGTGTTCGCTTTGAAGCTTTGCCTTATTTCCTATTAACGGTAAATCCACATGTAGGTTGTTTCGGGTATATAAAAACAATGCCAACGTATGACAAATATTTAAGAATGTTGAACATTTTAAAGACAGATTCGTTTGAGGCAATGCATTAATTCGCACTGGTGAAAATATCAGTCCTCAATGGTATTGATGTGACTATAAAATTTGAAGAAATTGAGCGAAATTCGCGTATTTTGACGTTTTGAGACGTATTTTTCTTTGTTCAAAATTGAGATAATTGAATTTGCCACTCAGCTTGGTGGAACTATACATACTAGTACTCAACTACAAAACGTTTGAATCATGTACCTGCAAGTTCTTTTTGTTGATAAAATTTCAATTATATACATCCTGTTGCTGTTTTTGATGGTACCTCTGACGATGGATGAAAATAAACAAAGATACCTACCCGTTTGCACATGGGTACCGTCCTCGTTATGTCAATGAACATTTATAAAACTCTCCGCAGCGATTGCTTCCGCATACGGTACACTAAATAAACACAATTGAAGGTAATTGCTTTGAGGAACTGGAAATAAGAACTGGAAAATTTAATGTGAAACCCGACCTTCAGTAGATCTATTTGATTAGAATTTTAACTTTAAAGATGTAAATCATGGGAGTGGACAGTGTTAGCAGTATTTCGCCAATATTAAATCTTCCCTCACACCCACCCTCTATTCTACGAATTCTATCATCTTGCCTTCTTGAAGTTCTTCTTTTTCTTCTGAGTCTTATTATGAAAACGACCAAATTTGTCGCACACCGAGCAAAAGTGCTTATGTTAAGACCTTTTTTCTTCTAACGGAAAGTGGACCCTCCTCTGGGCATGTATTCGTTTAGGGAGAGGCTCTGGCTTCATAAATCTGCTTTTATCGTATCTTGTAATATTCGCATCTGTTCATAGGCGCACCCTCCATTAAAGTAGTGCTTATTAGGCGACTTGTTTACAAGTGCATACAATATCACTACTGTATAAGTGTCTTACAGATGACTAACTGAAGAAACAGAAGAAGATATGGAAGTCTGGGTATCAGATTCTATCTCTTTTTATTGTTTGTTCACACACTCCTCACAGCGGTTGTAAACGTTAAATGTACCTCTAAGGAGGAAATTTGTGAGATTCAAGATTTCAAAGCCCGCCCGCTAGCTCAGTAGGTAAGCGTTGGTCTACGGATCGCGGGGTCGTGAGTTCGATCCTCGGGCGGGGCGTATGTTCTCCGTGACTATTTGATAAACGACATTGTGTCTGAAATCATTAGTCCTCCACCTCGGTTCATGTGGGGAAGTTGGCAGTTACTTGCGGAGAACAGGTTTGTACTGGTACAGAATCCAGGAACACTGGTTAGGTTAACTGCCCGCCGTTACATGACTGAAATACTGTTGAAAAAACGGCGTTAAAACCCAAAACAAAACAAACAAAAAATCAGATTTCAAAATTTTATTTATACTAGGCCCATACGGCATCAGCATTATAATAACAACAAATTTAACAAAACAAACACTAATACATAAAATAATTTAAAACAGTAGTTCTAACGGTCATAATAGATCTGATACAAATATGTTGTAAGCTAAAAAATAGAAGATGTGTGTACGTTTAGATTAACCAGGTGTGAAAACATTGTTTTAACTGGCCAGCAAGTAACTGCCAGTGACAAAAACCTATCCCTACCTAAAAATTTGAAGTATTTTACTGTACAAACAATGCTAACTTAAAAAGAAGAGTACTATTTCATTACTTTGAAATAAACGTTGAAATGACACTACATTTAACAGTTGAAAGTCACTTTGTAAATATTTTACTCTGTCCAAATCAATGTAGGGATATTCTAAAATAAGAATATTGCGGAATACACTGGTGAAAGTACTGACTGATTCAACCAGAATGCAGCAGATACAAGTTGTTCTAAAGATTCTTTTACATATGAAATACAAGAACAATAACTTACATTTTGCTGATGGAGTCGATACATGAACCTGTAAAGTATACAGTTTATCTTTTCTTGTTTACAATTTAATAAATTGTACACCAGTAGTTCAATATTCTATTTCTAATTACAATATCTATTGGTAATACCCCAAGCTCACCAAAACCATGACATAAGGTGTTGACTTTTCAACCTTCAGTAGTGTTTTTAAAAATTTAAGCTGAAAACTTTTAACAATGCTAACATCACCAAATCCCCATACCTCTGATCCATACAATAGTATTGGTTGAACTACAGACTTAAATAAATGTAACTGTGAATCAATACTAGCTGCCAACATTTATATATATATTTCTTTTTAACCAATATATTTTAGTTTTATTGAAGTTAGCATTGTAGTTAATTCCTAGATAACTGAAGTCATCTACTACTTCTAAGTGCCGCATTATATGATAAAAGAAGACTTATTTTTGTACTTTTCCAGTTAAAAAAGAACAATCTTAGGTTTATTTGAATTAACTGTAAGTTTCCAAATATAATATTCTGACATACATTTAATGCAGATTTGTAAATCATTTAAGAATTTGCAAATAACACTGTATCATCTGCATAAAGTAACAAAAATAGCTTGAAGAACATTTCTGAAATATCATCACTTAGCAGGTCCTATACATTGTTTGATAATTCCACTAGTCCTGAACAATAATTAGACATATACGAGACTAAATCATTCTAGAAAACAGAAAATAATATCGGTGATAAATTTTCACCTTGTTATACACCAGTTGAGTTAATAAAGAAATTTGATAGACTTTTTCTACTCTTTACACAAGATTTGGATTTATCATATATTGCATAATATACAGCCTTAAAGACTTTCCCATCAATGCTATGCTGTAGTAATTTATTCCATAAACACATACGATCGACAGAATCAAATGCTTTCTTGTAATCTACAATGGCACAATATCAGAGCAGATTGGTTTTTTATACTTTAACTTACTGCCTTTAGATTCATAATCACCATTATGCAATACAGAATTAGCAACAGACTGTAAGACAGGTAAGATGATTTTGCTAAAGTTTAAGTATCAGACGAGCTGTAATAACTTTGAAATAATGTACAAATGGTTACCAAGAACAAGCAAACTTTCTCGTCGCTTTCTTTTTTTCTTTTCATTTCCCACCATTTTAACTCTGCTTTCAACAGTTAGATGATAAGCAAATTGCTCGGGGCTTGAATTGTTCGACAAACCGGCAAATTACTAAACTTCATGCCCTCTTTACCTATCTTAATAGAACATCACTTTTTCCAACATCTATTTTTCATGAAAGTTCTATCGTAAGCTAAAATAACGATAAAAATAAAGAGGGAGCTGAATAGTTCCTAGTAAAATGCCGGTCAATTGTGGTCTGCTACCCTAAAATGGCGCGTATATGCTCCTGTCCGCACAATAAACCCCCTATATTCGGTTTCGATCTGCAAATCTTGTATGTGAAGTGTATAAACATATCTCATCTCATTCCATGCATTATGTATTCCAGTAGTAAAAAGGTGTGATTAATGCACTTGTTCTACACGTATTTTTGCACAAAAAAATGGTGAAACAAGGATCTGTTTGCTACTGACTTCTTTCGACTACTCAAATGAAGCACATTTTCGACCGAGTTACTGGGTTTATTCCTCAAAACGAAGCTCAACATGGGTCGATCGCAATAAAATATTTGACAAAAATCATATCATTTCAGAACAAATTTAATTTTGTTTTTGTTGCAAACATTTTGTACCCCATAACAACTTAAATAACAAGACAAAACGTAAGTAAGTCGCAATATTCAATTGAAAATACACCTAAGAATGTGTCTATGTAGATGGATCTTGAAAGCGAACTTGAAGAAATTATGTGAGAAGTTTTTCTTCGGATAGGCTGCTTCCAGTAGCTGGAGTATAAAAGACCAAAGTTCTATCTTCATCCTAGCTGGTCATTGCATATTAAATCGCTAAATTTTAGAAAATGGATCTGCGTCAATGTAATGTTCATTTCAATAACGAGGACGGTATCAGCTGGATTGACAGAAACAACGAGGATGGTACCATGGTACATCGTCAGAGGTATCTTATTTTCTAGACACTAATTTTACTGTGCTTCAAGTTTTTGTGAAATGAAAGCAATGACTAATACACAGAATGACTGCTTTTCATTTTCCAAACAAAAATTCCTAATATAATCCAAAATAATACCATTAATCGTGAAAATCATACCATCGCCTTAAAATATCTTCATTTCCGCGACAAAAAAACGTATTTTTTCACAGTTATTCAGATCATATGAGATAGATATTTGACATGGATATAGTTAAGGTATGATCTTATACATTTAATACTAAAACTTTTCAAATCTTCAGTAAAATGCGGAATAATTACCTGTCATAGGTGTGAATTTCCTGTTCACCAACATGTACATTAATCACACGAGGGCGGTATCGCTCACACGAGTAGGTACCCGAATAACCAGTGTGATTAAATGTCATGTGACCCTGTATACTTTCCAACTCCTCTACAAACGTCGATGGAAGTCTGGATATCGTAATTAGCTCAGATACCATCAATTTGTTTTCCCATAGACGTACATTATAACATTATTGCGTGTACGGCTTTTCATGAATCGAAACATGTATCACTAAGTACATGTTTTTCAAGAACTATCTTACTTCTACCAAAATATCGGACGAAAAGCATATGAATTGTGATACTTTATTATGAATGAGGTTACATCGTTGGCATGGCGAGAGAAATTTGTGAAAATGTAGCAAATTTTGTCAAAATGTTTATTAATATACTGTACATGTAGTACAAAATAATAGCTTTGTAAAAAAAATCACGCTTTGGGTTTGATTAAATGACTGACCAATCAGAATGCACAGAAGTTACTTTGACCTTATTATCAGGTATATGCATATCTCATTCCCAGTAAGTTGTATTTTTTTAGATGTGGTTTTCAGCACATTTTAAGCAATTTATTTAATTTTTTAGGTCCCCATTCTCCCAATCAGCTGTGACCCTGTAATAGGCAGTGGAGGGATTGAGGCGCACTCCCTACCTGCCTTACAATGACACTATTAAACACATAATCTAATTTTATAAACACAGTAATCAAATAACAAGAAACTTCTATGAGCTATTTAATATTTATTAACAATGATTATAATTCAGGTGATTACAAACGTTGTTTTATGCCCGTTGTCACAATACTTTTTAAAGCATGTGAGAGGCACACCTGAACAAGGGGAACAAGCAAGGGGAGAAAGACATGTTCCCGCTATCAGTAGATACATCTGCTGTTATCTCCCTTGCAATAGACAGTTTCATGAATACATGTCTGTATAATACTTCTGTCGTTATATACTGCGTTTTATTTGACCTGGCAGAATGGAGTTGATTCTTTGACTTATGCAAATAATGGAAATCTCTTAAAATCGAGAAAAAATATGTATAGCAATAATAATAGTTTAATTCTGCAATTTTCGGTAGAAAAAGTTTAAATTCAACGCTGCATTGGTTACATGTACCAGGGCATGTCATACAGGCTACAAGTTATGCCTCAAACATAGAAAATAAGGCTTTTTGTATTTAAAAATAAATTCTATGTCCGTCATAAATGGCAAGAAAATCTCATATACACTGACAATAAAAGCGGTTTCCTGCTTATTTTCATACAGTGTAGCAGGATTAATTATTATTAATAATATAATAAAATAGCATTTTGCCTGATTCAATCATGTGATATAAACTTGCAACACACCGTCTAAAGGACATTTCCGAAACATTTCTCTATGGACAAAATTTTAAGAGAAAATTTGCATAATTATATTTACTTTAATACTTTCTCTATCATTAATTTCAGCCATCAGGGTAATTATGTCACCACGCCCTGTTTTAAAGATATAGACAGGATAAGTATGACTATGAATTACTGTTCGTGAAAAATTAAATATATTCACAATTTTTTTTTTAGTTTTCCCACTGTATATATGATAATTCAGAATTGATTCAAATAGCTACTAACAAAACTAAAATGAAATATTTAAAGAAAAATAATATTTCAGAGAAAAATTCTCATATAATTTACTAAAACTGTAACAAAAATGCAAATGTTCAGATCATAACCTTTTTTCAGTCGACGTACATAAACACAAGAACATAAAAATAGGTACGCATGCTTTTTTCAGGGTTATCTGAAAACTGTCAGCCATTAAATCTAAATCTGTGGATGAAATATTTTATTTTTTTCATAACATTGTCTTTTCATTAGATGTAAACCGGTTTTTACCTGCTAAAAGATTTTCATTCATTTTTTTAACCTTTTTAACTTCATATTTTAATACTCAAAGTTGAATCAGTAAGTATTAAACTGGCAACAGTAACAGCGCCAGGAAGTGTCTTTATGTCGATCCACACCTTAGAAGCGGAATGTAGACATTTAACGGAAAAGTATGAAATTTTGCTCAGTTATGGATAAAACTCTTTATTTTCAGAATGTATCTTTTTTTCGAGTTTACACTTGTGCGTTCACGTAAAAAGCGCCACCTGGTGGCAGACGGTCTTTCACGTCAAATACTCGCTTTCTGATTAACATTTTATCTTAACCTGTTTCTAGTTTTTCTTTTATACCAATATAAATTTTAAGCTGACTGTTTAGAATATGTTCGATAGTATTGGAAGAGAGGGGAGCGGGGATTGATTGATAAGCACCGGACAATCACAATCACGTGATCGATACAAGCTTCACTTAGGGCGTCGAATTCCGCTATCCAGATAGTTTTACGGAAGGTCGGTAGGTCTGAATATCTGCCCATGATAAGATAATGCACAGAGGGGCACCTGGGATTTTTGACCTAAATTTTGTCCGTGCGACGTTAAACTCAACTAAAAACAAAACGTGATCGGTACGTATACTGGAATATGCCGTGATGTTTCGATCGGGCTATTCGACATGTCCGGAATGTATATCGAATTCATGCGCACGCATCTTGTCAGACTGAAACGGGAACAAGTCTGGTGGCATTGCTGTACCAAGCGAAAACTGGGTAGACAGTCGACCCCACTGTGCGTTGACGTTTCAGTCAAAATATTTGTAGCCGGGGTCATGTATAAAGAAATACAGCCTCAGGGTTTTCAATATTGTTCTTTATTAAGGTGATTTACAGTAAAGAATTACTGTAAGTAATAGTTATTGTTCGAGGAATAGGTCTGCATTGTGTTTATAGACCTGTGAGGGATTTATGAACCGAGCGAGCGGAGCGAGCGAGGTTTTCAAATCTCCTCGCAGGTCTATAAACACAATGCAGACCTATTCCGAGAATGATAACCGACTTACCTACATGCTTCTTTGTTTTACATAGTCCAGATTGCTTTCGGATTTGAAGAATGTTTGATAAAATATAGTTTGAAGGAAGAACAAGACAATATGTGTCACAATTTATATTGATAAGTCATAATGCCCAACGTGCTACGGACCTGTAAAATATTTGTCAGCAATTAGGACATGGTATTTTGTATTGCATGAAAAATCCGTGCACACTAGGAAATAGTCTCTCTCTCTGAGATCATCAATGTGTGTCTAGTCAATCAGTCAGAACTTGACGCGAATGATATTTTATGTTGTTGTTTTTTTTTTTCATAATTATTAAAAAATAAAGTTTATTAGCTCTTTAATTTGACACTTTAATATACATTGCCGTATAAAAAGTACTGATATAGATTTATCATTACATTATCTCAGAAAATGCGTAACATAATATACCAAGATTTAGCATACGTCAAAAAGACACAACCAAATGTGCTAAAAAACTGAGCTGACAGCATCGAGAAGATATAAAAAGCTTCAGTTTGCTTGACAATTGAAGTAATGAGTACAACTAATTAAGAAGTTTGTAGTTAGAGGCCTCCGTTTTGATTGACATGGCAACGATTTGAATAAACATTATATAGTTTAATGTGGTTTTGTTTCTCCACACCTGATTTACGTGTAGAAGTTGTCATATACTTGTGGATGTCAATACAAGTACAGAATCAATGAAACCTTGTACAGTGCAAAATATCTAATAATATTTAAAGGCATAAACATGTCAAATATTACTTCGATATGAATTAAAGACATTTTGCAAATTTACAACTTTTTTTCAGAAAACAAGAAATGTGCTTTAACCAGTTTCCCATCAATTTCCACTACCTAAAACTGCCTTTAAGGTAACTTGACATGGACAACCAAGATGGCGTCACGAAATTTGGGTTGGTCACATTTATTTACTCGTATAGACGATATGCTGCTACAGAGGTCTAAAGATGCATTTTAACCATTAATACACACATATACAATTGTAAAAATGCATTTAATTTATAAAATTATAAAATCAAATGTTCTGAAACTCACCATGAAAACTAGTCATTTTTTTGTGCACATTTTGCAGAAAAGTTATATATCCAAACTGAAAATAATTTATAACCACATATCTTTGAATATGTCCTTGAGGTGCTCCACCTATGAACAAAAGAACTTATGTATTGAGTTTTATGCTATTTGCTCTGGAATTTCCTTGGTAAATTATAAATTTCTATATTTGACACCCTAAAATGTTGAAACCTGCCTGGTGTATGAGGGTAATTAAAAAAGTTCCAAGTACATGTAAGTATTTTATTTTCTTATTTCTGAGACTTTACATCCTCACATATTTAGAGTTTTGAGTGATATCAGTTAAGTTGGTCTGCAGTTCGCAGTTCGCAGTTCGCGTTTCGAATTGCGAACTGCAAACTGGTCTGCAGTTCGCAGTTCGCAGTTCGCGATTCGAATTGCGAACTGCAAACTGGTCTGCAGTTCGCGATTCGAATTGCGAACTGTAAACTGGTCTGCACTTTACGATTCAAATGTCAACGTGCAGTCTGATCTACACTGTCCTGCGCATTGCAGACAAGAATGCATTTCACGGTTGGTCTGCAGTTCGCGTTTCGAATTGCGAACTGCAAACTGGTCTGCAGTTCGCGATTCGTGTTGTGAACTGCAAACTAGTCTGCAGTTTACGATTCAAATTTCAACGTGCAGTCTGATCAACACTGTCCTGCGCATTGCAGACAAGAATGCATTTCACAGTTGGTCTGCAGTATGCGTTTCGAATTGCAAACTGCAAACTGGTTTGCAGTTCGCGATTCGTGTTGCGAACTGCAAACTAATCTGCAGTTTACGATTCAAATTTCAAAGTGCAGTCTGATCAGCACTGTCCAGCACATTGCGGACCAGAATGAATTTAATAATTAGTCTGCAGTTCTCATTTCGCGTTTGCAACTGCGAACTGGTCCGCGGTTAGCGTTCCAAATTGCAAACTGCAATCTTGTCTGCTGATTACAATAAAAATTTCAAAGTGCAGTCAGATCAGCACTTTCTTGCGCATTGCAGACAAGAATGCATTTCACAGTTGGTCTATAGTTCGCACTTTGTGTTTCCAATTGTGAACTGCAAACTGGTCTGTAGTTCGCAGTTCGCGTTTCGAATTGCGAACTGCAAACTGGTCTGCAGTTCGCAGTTCGCAGTTCGCGATCTGAATTGCGAACTGCAAACTGGTCTGCAGTTCGGGATTCGTATTTCGAACTGTAAACTGGGACTCAATTTACGATTCAAATTTCAAAGTGCAGTCTGATCAGCACTGTCCAGCGCATTGCGGACAAAAATGCTTTTCATAATAAGTCTGTAGTTCGCATTTCGCGTTTCCAACTGCGAACTGCAAACTCGTCCACAGTTCGCGATTCAAATTGAAAACTGCAGTCTTGTCTGCTGATTACAATAAAAATTTCAAAGTGCAGTCTGATCAGCACTTTCTTGCGCATTGCAGACAAGAATGCATTTCACAGTTGGTCTTAGTTCGCCGTTTGTGTTTCCAGTTGCGAACTGCAAACTGGTCTGCAGTTCGCATTTCGCGTTTCGAATTGCAAACTGCAAACTGGTCTGCAGTTCGCAGTTCGCGATTCGAATTGAGAACTGCAAACTGGTCTGCAGTTCGCGATTCGAAATCGAACTGCAAACTGGTCTGCAGTTCGGGATTCGTATTGCAAACTGAAAACTGGGCTACAATTTACGATTCAAATTTCAAAGTGCAGTCTCATCAGCACTGTCCAGCGCATTGCGGACAAGAATGCTTTTCATAATTAGTCTGCAGTTCGCATTTCGCGTTTCCAATTGCGAACTGCAAACTGGTCTGCAGTTCGCGTTCCAAATTGCAAACTGCAGTCTTGTCTGCTGATTACAATAAAAATTTCAAAGTGCAGTCTGATCAGCAGTTTCTTGCGCATTGCAGACAAGAATGCATTTCACAGTTGGTCTATAGTTCGCAGTTTGTGTTTCAAATTGGCAACTGCAAACTGGTCTGCAGTTCGCGTTTCGAATTGCGAACTGCAAACTGGTCTGCAGTTCGCAGTTTGCAGTTCGCAATTCGAA
The DNA here is from genome assembly GCF_021730395.1 of Mercenaria mercenaria. Classification (NCBI taxonomy): domain Eukaryota; kingdom Metazoa; phylum Mollusca; class Bivalvia; order Venerida; family Veneridae; genus Mercenaria; species Mercenaria mercenaria. The sequence continues at coordinate 13,118,403 of NC_069376.1, read as the reverse complement.
AGGCGAACTGCGAACTGCGGACCAGTTTGCAGTTCACAATTCGAAACGCAAACTGCGAACTGTAGACCAACTGTGAAATGCATTCTTTTCTGCAGTTCTAATGGAGAGGGAGGAAGTGCAGACTTTTCACATTTATGTTTAGCAAACACTTGCCTATTACTTTAAAGTATAAGAGTAACCTTCAAATTCATTTTCATTTTGAATCTTGAACTGCAGACCAGTTTGCAGTTCGCAATTCGAATCGTGAACTGCGAACTGCAGACCAGTTTGCAGTTCGCAATTCGAATTATGAACTACGAATTGCGAACTGCGAACTGAGAACTGCAGACCAGTTTGCAGTTCGTAGTTCGAATCGAAAACTAGGAGCCTCAGACTTGCTGGCACTTTGCAGTTCTACTGAAGAGGGAGGAAGTGCAGACCATTAACATTAATGAGCCGTGCCATGAGAAAATCAACATAGTGGGTTTGCGACCAGCATGGATCCAGACCAGCTTGCGCATCCGCGCAGTCTGGTCAGGATCCATGCTGTCCACTTTTAAAGCCTACTGCAATTAGAGAAACCATTAGCGAATTTAGCAAATACTGACCTATTACTTAAAAGTATAAGAGCAACGTTCAAATATATTTTTATTTTGAATCTTGAACCGCAGACCAGTTTGCAGTTCGCAATTCGAATCACGAACTGCGAACTGCGAACTGCAGTCCAGTTTGCAGTTCGCAATTCGAAACGTGAACTGCAGACCAGTTTGCAGTTCGCAATTTGAAACACAAACTGCGAACTATAGACCAACTGTGAAATGCATTCTTGTCTGCAATGCGCAAGAAAGTGCTGATCAGACTGCACTTTGAAATTTTTATTGTAATCAGCAGACAAGATTGCAGTTTGCAATTTGGAACGCGAACCGCGGACGAGTTTGCAGTTCGCAGTTGGAAACGCGAAATGCGAACTGCAGACTAATTATGAAAAGCATTCTTGTCCGCAATGCGCTGGACAGTGCTGATCAGACTGCACTTTGATATTTGAATCGTAAATTGTAGCCCAGTTTACAGTTTGCAATACGAATCCCGAACTGCAGACCAACTGTGAAATGCATTCTTGTCTGCAATGTGCAGGACAGTGTTGATCAGACTGCACGTTGACATTTGAATCGTAAAGTGCAGACCAGTTTACAGTTCGCAATTCGAATCGCGAACTGCAGACCAGTTTGCAGTTCGCAATTCGAATCGCGAACTGCGAACTGCGAACTGCAGACCAGTTTGCAGTTCGCAATTCGAAACGCGAACTGCGAACTGCGAACTGCAGACCAACTTAACTAAAATTTTTGAGTGCTGTGTTCATTTCTTAGTAATTCTACAGTTTGTATTTCAATTTAATAAAACTTTTACAATCTTTGCAATCTGTGTCCTAGTTCAAATGTGCTTGCTACTGTTTGAATAACCCTCATTTTCAAAACTTCACTGACTTGCATGGAAATCTCATGGAAAGTGTGGGTCTTAGGCCATACTAAATTAATGTATGTTTAATGTAATTGATAAGTATATTTTCTTGATTTTTCTGTTGCCTCCCAAACAATATAGAACCAGTTTGATGAGGATTTCTGCATTTGAACATGCAAGGGTCATAAAACATAATGTAATATACCCAAAATCAGCTATGTTTCGGTTCACTTTCCGTTCATAGGACTGGGTGAGTTTCACGATAAACATATATTTGGAATTGCATAGCCCCTTGTTACTGAATTTATTTGCAACAAAATATTGAAATTTATAATTTATATACGAAATTACAGAGCAAATAGCATAAAACTCAGAGGATAAGTTCTTTTGTTGATAGGTGGAGCACCTGAAGGACATATTCAAAGATATGAGGATATAAATTATTTTCAGTTTGGTTACAAAATGTGCACAAAAATTGACTAGTTTTCATGGTGAGTTTCAGAACATTTGATTTTATAATTTTATAAATTAAATGCATGTTTACAATTGTATATGTGTGTATTAAATTATTAAAATGCATCTTTAGACATCTGTAGCAGCATATCGTCTATATGAGTAAATAATGTGACCAACCCCAATTTCGTGACGCCATCTTGGTTGTCCACGTCAAGTTACCTTAAAACTGTTTAAACTGTCAGTCCAATTTCAGACACGCTCGGGATGTCTGTTCCATGTTAATGTAAATCGTCACAATTTTCATTAGAGACTATTAATTAATTTGGAGGAAATGTGTGTGTGGCAACGTTAAATGTCGCAACGCCGCTAAATGTCGCAACCACCGTTAAATGTCGCAAGGTTGACGTTAAATGTCGCAACCACCGCTAAATGTCGCAAAATCGTCTGCCGCTAAATGTCGCACCTTTAACCTTAAATGTCGCAAAATTTGCCCACCGTTTATGTCGCAACACCAACATCTCTGAGCTGAATTTTTTTAGCATTCTCTGACGGATGAGTATACCCGTTTTAACTTTCTGACAAATATCCAGACCTGCTCAGAATTGAATGTTAAAATTTACAGTAAAGTCATGTTTAGATCAATTTTCAAGATATGTAAAACTCTTCGATTTTTTTTTCACTTAAAACGTACTTTTTGAAACAATTGATACTATATTTACGGAGTCAATCACGCGTTCACCTTAAATGTCATGCACGGACTTCTCATGATTCTACTGCATTGTTTCGGTCGCTTACGCATAACTTTAAATTTAATCTCTGACAAGTGCGTAAGTGTGTCGAGAATTTGGCTCAGTGGTTAGATCATTGGACTTACAACGAAGTGACTCGGGTTCGATTCCCACTTCAGGCACTTGAGATTTTTGTGAAGACAGTAGAAATAGGACAGGTCTGGAAATTCTTATATACCTCATATAGGCATTGTAACTGAAAATACAAACTTCAAGTAGGAACTATCTATATTATATGTTTGCATCAGAATACAAGGACTGAAAAAAATATTAAAATATCATTTCCTGAAAAAGAGTTATTTCAGCTGAAAAAATGATCCCGGATGAAATATTTGGAAAAAATGGAGACAACTCCGCAAAGACTTTTTGATAGGCTTAGGTGACAATTGACCTAGTACCTCATGCAAACTACCCACTTTTTACCTCTAATCATGAAAAAAGCATGCATATTTGCCACATGGATTAGCAACCTGAATACAAAACTATGTAAAGATCAAATAATTGATTGCCCTGGGGAAAGTAGGACATTTTTTGTGGTGAAATTTGTCAACAAACAGACGACTTTTTTTAAAAATGTCAAAACCCACAGAATTTCACAAGGTGAAATATGTTGAAAAGGCTACTGCTGGAAAGAGAAAAATCTCAACTACCCATACATATGCGTCAAAGTATGGGAAAAATATCTAGAAATATGAGAAAATCAAAGAAATCAATTTCAAGACTGTTAGATGCATAACTGTGTAATCATACATGGCATTTATCATAGAGAGGTTACTTTTCCTTCGCACTGATATAACATGGGCAGGATTAGGATGAAGAAACGGTGTTCACTCAACAATTTCACTATATAATAAGATTGTTTCCCTTGCGTAAAGAAGGCTTAGGGTAAGTCTCTACCTCATAAGCGGTCTATAAGGTGTTTATAGACCTCATCGGAACAAAGAAGCCGGTAGGTAAGAGCCTGTAAACAATAATAAGACTAATCCAAATATGCACACAATACTCATCAAAAATCCAAAATGCAATCAACTGATTATTATTACAGGAATTCAAAATCACAACAACTGATATAAGAAAATAATAATTACCAGAATCCTGTATCCAAGTATACACTTTATATAAATCTAATAAGATGTAAAACTTATAAAATAAAGTTTTATCATAATCGGACCTGATTGCAAAATCAGTCCATACACTAGGCACAGCTAGAGAAGAATGCCCAAAGGATGTTAGTTTGGCGGGAATTAGATATTTTGCGGTTTTAGAAAGGTTATTTGGGGTCAGGCACGTGAAATTTAGTGATCTCTCACTCACAATTACTTTCATACAGCGCTCCACCCTTGATAATAACACATGCATATACAACAGTTAGGCAGACAAATACATGTACATATGTGACGTCACAGATTAATAACAAGGACAACACGATATTTACAGGGACGGATATAGATGCATGTTATATCTAACAGAATATTATGTTTGATCTACCATTAAAACTAAGTTCTACCATAATATAACCAGGGTTACATATTTTTAGAACATACATGACCCCTACTTTTCTTAGTGTTTTTGTGGTTTATAAATTAATTATGAACAGTCGGCTGGTATTTTTAATGCGCTTGTTTATGTGTGACATCGCTCAGATGACTTACTGTGCTGTTTATGTGTGACATCGCTCAGAAGACTTACTATGCTGTTTATGTGTGACATCGCTCAGAAGACTTATTGTGCTGTTTATGTGACATCGCTCAGAAGACTTACTATGCTGTTTATGTGTGACATCGCTCAGAAGACTTACTATGCTGTTTATGTGTGACATCGCTTAGAAGACTTACTATGAAATATTTTTCAAGGTAATATCTTAAAGGCCAGAAGGTGTTGAGGACGAGAGAGACTTCGGTTCTGGGAATGGGATAGAGGTGAATGCCCAAATGAGGCTTATAATCTAATAAACTTTCGTTATTAAACTTTATCCTCAGGGCGAGTATAATAGATAATTGAAATAGACCAAAGACTTTGCGTTGGGGAAAACGTAATTAACTGACTAGTGAGTAAACATTGGTCACGTGGTTAATTCAGATCAATATGTGCAATTTATATATGTATTCGGAATTGTAAGTGTTGAATGTGACAAATGTTATTACATGTATACATACAAATGTGGATTTACATGAGTTGTTACAAAATGTTTAAAGCTTGTGGAAATAAAAGCAGTAATAATTGTAAAAACTGGCAATATGATTTTTACAAATGTTTACATAAAGGTAAAAATAACCAGGTTTTTATAAGGACTGTGATCATATGTGGTCTTAAGTATTTCTGTGATAAGATTGTGAATCCATTGATGTCTGTATAAAAGAATGACTGGTATAATTCTTTGAATAATGATAAAGGAACAAGTGGTAGAAGTTAAAGACCTACAAGTTATTTAAACAGAATTAAGAACTGGAACCTTCTATAGGAATGTTTATACCCCGCAAGAAACATAAAAGGGCGTATGCAAAATTTCGATGTGGTGTAGCCCCACTTCGTATTGAGACGGGGCGGTATCAAAATCTTCCAGTTGAAAAAAAAGAGTATGTCCATTTTGTAGATCATCAGTAGAAAATGAAGTCAAAAATTAAAAGAAATTTTTCGCAAATACATTTCCCTAGACGCTAATCGAATTTTTGCTTGAAAATAGATTGAAGCAATGACTTTCTCCTCGGTAAGCTATCAAATAGAAAAAAACACCTATATATATTTTTAAATGCAGTTGTAATAATGCGACAGACTGTTGAAATTTCCACAGAAGTACTTTAATACCATTGCAAATACAAGTCTGAGAAATGTCGGGGACAGTAGAGTGAATGTATTGTATTTTCGTTCGTTTTTAATTATCGATATTAGGACACTAATAGATTATGAAGTAAGTATATGCAAAGTGCTTATCTATTGACACCTGTTTCATATTACCATCAAAATTTGTATAGCAGGAAGTTCAATGGTTTTGAAAAAATATTTTTTTCGAAAATTTGAGTATTATAAATTCAGTTGGATCTGGGTCATTGGATGACCGTTTCGGTTTTGACTGAATTTGGACACGTCATATTAGGTGTGAATATAAATGTCTTTGAAATGCGTCCTTTTCTTTTATTCAGAAAACTCTTTTCATTTTGGATACGCATTCGGGCCGCAATACGAAACTTTCGATGAAACTGTCCCTCGCATCGAACCCGTCGGGGATCAGTTGCTGTTTTCCATGTTAATAATAACTTATATAGGCAAAGTTGTCGATATTCCAATAGATCGATGTCTCTAAATTGTCGCTTTGCTAGTTCTTCAGATTACCTCGAGGTTTTGATCATATCATTTAAGTTGGTCTGCAGTTCGCAGTTCGCGTTTCGAATTGCGAACTGCAAACTGGCCTGCAGTTCGCAGTTCGCGATTCGAATTGCGAACTGTAAACTGGTCTGCACTTTACGATTCAAATTTCAGCGTGCAGTCTGATCAACACTGTCTTGCGCATTGCAGACAAGAATGCATTTCACAGTTGGTCTGCAGTTCGCGTTTCGAATTGCGAACTGCAAACTGGTCTGCAGTTCGCCATTCGAATTGCGAACTGTAAACTGGTCTGCACTTTACGATTCAAATTTCAGCATGCAGTCTGATCAACACTGTCTTGCGCATTGCAGACAAGAATGCATTTAACAGTTGGTCTGCAGTTCGCGTTCCGAATTGCAAACTGGTCTGCAGTTCGCGATTCGGATTGCGAACTGTAAACTGGCTGCACTTTACGATTCAAATTTAAACGTGCAGTCTGATCAACACTGTCTTGCGCATTGCACACAAGAATGCATTTTACAGTTAGTCTGCAGTTCGCGTTTCGAATTGCGAACTGCTAACTGGTCTGCAGTTCGTGATTCGAATTGCGAACTGTAAACTGGTCTGCACTTTACGATTCAAATTTCAGCGTGCAGTCTGATCAACACTGTCTTGCGTATTGCAGACAAGAATGCATTTAACAGTTGGTCTGCAGTTCGCGTTCTGAATTGCGAACTGCAAACTGGTCTGCAGTTTGCGATTCGAATTGCGAACTGTAAACTGGTCTGCACTTTACGATTCAAATTTCAGCGTGCAGACTGATCAACACTGTCTTGCGCATTGCAGACAAGAATGTATAAAATTTTCAGTTTGTGTTTCCAATTGCGAACTGCAAACTGGTCTGCAGTTCGCAGTTCGCGATTTGAATTGCGAACTGCAAACTGGTCTGTAGTTCGCGATTTAAATTCTAACTGCAAACTGGTCTGCAGTTCGGGATTCGTATTGCAAACTGTAAACTGGGCTACAATTTACGATTCAAATTTCAAAGTGCAGTCTGATCAGCTAACTAATACAAATGGATAACTCTATAGATACCCTAAACGCTGTTATTATATGCTAAAATCTTTAAATAACGTAGGTAGAATCACCTGGGCTACTCAGGTCAAACATTTGTTATTTTTGTATGGTTTTATGGAAAGAGTCTATCGAAGAATAAAGTAGATGTCACCATTAGAAACATTTTAAAGCTTTATTAAATACAGAACGTTAGCTTACAATAAATTTGCCATTTAAATACAGACTAACAATGTCAAAAGTTTGTTGTTCAAGCCATAAGCTGCATGTTGAAGCTGGTAGGCACAACAATACACCTTTTGAATCTCGTATCTGCCAATTTTGTTATAATAGAAGTAACACTAGTATAGTTCAATGTGAATATCATGCTTTTTTTCAATGTGAGAAATTTCGTGAGATCCGTAATCAGTATCTTCTTAATTGGTATTCATCTAACAGAAGTAAACAAAGTTTTTATAACATACTTAGCTCTGATAATGAAAAGGTGTTATATCTAACAGGATTATATCTTGAGAAACTCTTAAATAATGTTTGACCTGTTAAATATGATATTCAGCAGCCTATGTTTACTAGTCGACTGTGTGCTGAACCTATGAATATGTATTTCAACTTATCCGATTGTATACATTTTGTGGGATCACAACTGTTAATATATTTACTAAAATTACTATATATTATGTTACAGTAGTGTATTTTGGGCAGGAGGCCTTTGTTACATTTCATAAACTTTTGACTTGACTTGACTTGACTGTCCTGCGCATTGTGGACAAAAATGCATTTCATAATTAGTCTGCAGTTCACATTTCGCGTTTCCAACTGCAAACTGCAAACTGGTCCGCAGTTCGCGTTCCGAATTGCAAACTGCAATTTTGTCTGTTGATAACAATTAAAATTTCATAGTGCAGTCTGATCAGCACTTTCTTGCGCATTGCAGACAAGAATGCATTTCACAGTTGGTCTGCAGTTCGCGTTTCGAATTGCGAACTGCAAACTGGTCTGCAGTTCAAGATTCAAAATAAAAATATATTTGAACGTTAGTCTAATACTTTTAAGGAATAAGTCAGTATTTCCTAAATATATAAATGAGCCGTGTCATGAGAAAATCAACATAGTGGGTTTGCGACCAGCATGGATCCAGACCAGCCTGCGCATCCGCGCAGTCTGGTCAGGATCCATGCTGTTCGCTTATGGTTTCTCTAATTGTAGAAGGCTTTAAAAACAAACAGCATGGCTCCTGACCAGAATGCGCACACCCATTATGTTGGTTTTCTCATGGCACGGCTCAAATGTTAATGTTCTGCACTTCCGCCTGCAGTTTCCAGTTCGCAATTCGTAGTTCATAATTCGAATTGCGAACTGCAAACTGGACTGCAGATTGCAGTTTGCAGTTCGCGATTCGAATTGCGAACTGCAAACTGGTCTGCAGTTCAAGATTCAAAATAAAAATATAGTTGAACGTTACTCTTATACTTTTAAGTAATAGGTCAGTATTTGCTAAATATAAAATTGAGCCGTGCAATGAGAAAATCAACATAGTGGGTTTGCGACCAGCATGGATCCAGACCAGCCGCGCATCCGCGCAGTCTGGCCAGGATCCATGCTGTTCGCTAATCGTTTCTCTAATTGCAGTAAGCTTTAAAAGCGAACAGCATGGATCCTGACCAGACTGCGCGGATGCGCAGGCTGGTCTGGATCCATGCTGCTCGCACACCCACTGTGTTGGTTTTCTCATGACATGGCTCGTATGTTAATGATCTGCAGTTTCTCCCTCTTCGTTAGAACTGCAAAATGCCGGCAAGTGTGCGGCTCTTAGTTTTCAATTCGAACTACGAACTGCAAACTGGTCTGCAGTTCTCAGTTCGCAATTCGCAGTTCACGATTCGAATTGCGAACTGCAAAATGGTCTGCAGTTCACGATTCATAATTGAAAGTTTATTGAAACACTACTCTTATGATTTAAGTATTAAGCTAGTGCTAACTACGAAATCAGGTTATTTGTTCGATACATAGCTCCTCCAATTAAAGTTACTAACACTTGGATAAGTGTCACGTGCATGGGTGCTTTACATTTGGAATAGTAAAGAAGAAAGAATGATTCTTGAAGTGGAGCGTTCTCTTTATCTTGCAGGATTTTTTTCCAATGAAATTGGTAACATTTTTATGGAGGAGCCGCCCATATCAATTACCAGTGACGAATATAAACAAGCTTAAATATAAACAAAGAAAACATGTAGAAGTTATAGCATGGATGTCACAGGACGTAACATTTCATGTTCTTTAAACTTAATAGTGACGTGCGCCGCGCATAGCGGGGAAACTAATATACTTTGCCCTTGCGGTATCGGCTGCTGTTTAATTGAATAGGATATCATCGGCAATGTACGTTATATCACGAATATTAACGGAGATGTCCGAGGCACTTCATTCTTGCCCGCACAGTCTTTGTGAATTCTTGTCATGTATGACCAATCTTCTTGGTTTGTTTTATGGGTATGAATGAGAGATAGAATGAAAGAAAGAAATACACTGGTGTTCTTTTTAATCTCTTTGTACTTTTTATGCCAAATTCATTCTGCCCTCAGAGTAATGTACTCTTACGAGTAAGCCGGTAAAATGCAGAGAAAACTTAATTAAAATCATGTAGAAATTCGTTTGATTACTTTAAGAGGTGCAGACCCATAACCTCAATTTATCTACTACTTACTAAGCACTTAAATTATAGTAGTAACATTCCTTGTACTTTTATTTTGAATCGTGAATTGCGGACCAATTTGCAGTTCGCAATTCGAACCGTGAATTTCGAACTGCAGACCAGTTTGCAGTTCGCAATTCGAATCGGAAACTAAGAACCGCAGACTAGGCACTCTGAAATTCTTAATCGAGAGGGAGAGAGTGCAGACCCTTAACATTATTTAGCTAGCACTAGCTTAGTACTTAAATCATAAGAGTAGTGTTTCAATAAACTTTCAATTATGAATCGTGAACTGCAGACCAGTTTGCAGTTCGCAATACGAATTATGAACTACGAATTGCGAACTGAGAGCTGCAGACCAGTTTGCAGTTCGCAATTCGAATCGTGAACTGCAAACTGCGTACAGCAGACCAGTTTGCAGTTCGCAATTCGAATTATGAACTACGAATTGCGAACTGAGAACTGCAGGCAGAAGTGCAGACCATTAACATTTGAGCCATGCCATGAGAAAACCAACATAGTTTTTTGCTAGTCAGGCATTGGCTTCCTCGTGAAAAGAGGGTGCTTATGACGTCATTATTGATAATGACGACAAATTCGGTAATCATCGGCAGTTTCCGCCGTATTCGCTAAAGCTGGAGTGCTATTCTTATAGTAAAATATATTTCATTTATTTATGTACTTATTTGTTTATTTAACTTCTGTACGATTAATATCTAATATTTTACACAAAGCCAGACGTTTTATCACAACTTTCCCGCTTGAGAATTACGCGCAATATAACATACTAGTATTGCGGAAGCTTTTATTAGTATATGTACGCCAATTTACTTTGGCAATATAACGTGAAACTGTCAAATATCCTTTAATATAAAAGTAAATTTAGACTGAAAGTATTGTTAATCATAGTGTCGTATGTTAAAAACGTAAGAATTTTCGTCTAAAGCTGTGTAATTGATTCTGTATATTTCTGTTGCATTGTGGTCCAGCACACCTAAGTAATATTCCCTGTATAATTCTACATAAAGTTGTTGATGTTCAGAGAGCTGCCACATATAGCTAAAACCATTTCAAAGTAAAAAATCCTAAACTCATTTTGAAAAATTACTAGAGTCATCCCGGAGAACGGAGCCTTGAATAGTATTCTGACAGGGAGTTACGGACTAACCGGAAGTTATCGGAGGAGCAGATATACCAGATATATACAAACTTTCAATAATGATTTTTTTTTTTAAAAACTGGTAACTGATACAGTATGTTTTCATATATAAGTTAATACTCTCCACTGGGACTTGAACCCAGACCTCTTCCTACAGTGTGTAAGAATCATTTTTACATTAAAATATGAAGAGGATTTAGCAAAATGTTGTAATACTTGAAATACAATATCAGAAGAATTCAAAACAAATGCATACACCATTAGAGTGTATAGTTATGCCTGCATGTATTTTCCTCCATCTATTTTATTTCAAGAAATTGATAATCATGAGATTAATCCAAAATTAAATTCTTCAACCAAATGCAAGTTTAAGAAATTACCTATGTAATTATTTTGAAATAGGATGAGAATTCTTCATAAATACGTTTAGGTCTGTTGTGCAGCATTTTTAAACCTATAGTTCTCTTGTAAATCTAGAAATATTTCAGTCACACTGGTAAAATTCACTAAAATTGAGTTGTAAGAACATACAAATTGGACCTCTGTTTTTGGGAAAAAGGAACCTAAACAAAAGAAAATTACTGCACTCCCACCTGAATTAAAAAGGGAAACCCCTTATTTTAAGTTAATAAAATCCCCAATGCATAGGGAAGAACTTAAATTTGAATAGCCCCCAACTGTGCCTTGACCTCTGGGAAAGGAACAGGGGGTTTTTGCATGTCACATCTTCTCATTTGGGTAAACATTATGCAAAATTTAAAAACAAATGCATATTGAATTTATGTTCCGGAAAAAATGGGGACGACCACAACGCACACGCAAACACCTACCCCCCCAAAAAGTGACAAAACCCCCAGCTGTCGAGCCATCGCAGGCAATCATTTCTGTTTTAAAGCTTTTTGTTTTTTTTATTTTTTTGTTAATCTGGATTTACACATGTTCATTAAAGTTTACTCAAAACCAAAATGTTTTTTCTAAATCTTTTTTTAAAATAAAAATTTTGTTTGCACATGTATCAATATCTTTATAAATAACAGGTACATGTTTTTCTTTAAAGAGAGCCGCGTATAGAAATCAACTAGGGCTTTCCGACCAGCAGATCCTGACCAGATCGGGCGGATTTTGTGGCTGGTCTGGTAATGGGGTTGCAAACAAAACTATGGGGTTTTTTCTCTGTTGTGCTCAAAAATTTATACTGGACGGCTCAAAACCCCCCTACTGGGGCATCGGGTTACCGGATAGAAAACCTTTCCAATGTTTGCCGAATTTGCCGTTGTTTTTCACCTTTTTTTCCGAAACTTTTCCAAAAAAGGAAAAAAGAAACAAGAGGTCATAAGGGCCCTATACATCGCCACCAAGTTATCGGCCCTACTGATCAAATTTTTTGGCCCCCATGACCAAAGATTGAACTTGACCTAAAGATATCAGAAAAATTTTCTGACTAAATTTGTTAAGTTTTGTTACAACTGGGGCCCTAGAGTTTTTCACAAGCTTTTCCTTTGATTTGACCGGGCCCCTTTTTTTGCCCCCCAAAAACCCATTTTTGAATTTAAACCCAGAAATCAGAAGACAAACATTTGACCAATTCAAAAAGTTTTGGGTCAAAATTGGTTCTAGAGTGTTCAAAAGCTTTTCCTTTGATTGACCTACTGCCTAGTTTTTGCCCCCACATAACCCAGTTTTCAAATTTGACCAGAGGTCATCAAGACAAACATTCTGACCAATTTTTAAAAAGATTGTGAAAAAAATGGGTTTCTTGAGTTTTCCCAAAAGGGAAATACGACGGAGGGCGCACGCGACGGACAAGCCCGGGGCCACAATACCCCACCTTGAGCACTTTTGTGCTCGGGGGAGGAAAAAAGTGAGAGCAAACTGATTTTATATAGGATTGGATGACCCTTTGGTTAAAATGGACCCAAATTTTGATAACTAGATAAAACCGGGTTTTTCAATTTTGAAAAACCCCAAATCGCCCCCCAAACAAAAAAAAAAATCAAATTTTTTATAAAATCATTTTTTTGCAGAAAATAGCCCCAATATCTTTCTCTAAACCAGTAAACATAGTCAATAGTCAATAATTCTTTCATGATATATTTAAAATAAAAAAACCAAATAGACTTTTTAATTATCACTTTGTTGCAACGAAAAGTCCAAGTTCCTAATGAATTAGCTGCTGGATGTCCCTTTGACACAGTCACGGAAAAGAAACAGCATTTAAATATAGCGGCCGATTAAAAAAATCGGTTTTTTTATGCAAAAAATTAAATGGGTTTTTAAATATTTTGAAACCCTCCCCCTTTTTTTAAAACAAATATAGTCTCTCGTTTTCCCATATTGTCCTGAGTGTTGCTGATTCGGTTTTTACCCCCCAAATAATCACTGCTAATTTTAATTTTTTTTACCGTGACAATTCTCTTTTTTTTTTCTTTTAACTGTGATTGTTAAACTGAATAAAATTTTACAGTAAAATTTTCTTTAAGGGTTTTTAGTTTTAAAACATTTTTTAATGGATTTTAAAAGGTAAAACATTTTGAAAATTTACTTTTTCATTTTTAGTATTCAATTTTTTTTTTAAATTACACACTAGCGGAAATGTGATGTTAAAAATTTTTTAAAAAATCCAGTCGATAAGGTTTTAAATAATCCATTTTTTCGAAATACATGATAAGATGAATAATTCTTGGTTATATTTGTTTTCAATTAATCAAAAAAAATTTTTCTAACAATGTTTTTTATGGATGAAGTTTTTTCGTTAAAAACAAAACACAAAATTTTGGCACCATTTTTTTTCATTTCTAAAAAAAAAATAAAATGGATTTGAATAAAACACGATCTCTTCTTTTTATCGACGAAAATTGGTAATCCGAGACTTAAAAAATGACAGGGGAGCATTCTGTGAAAATGTGAATTTCAACAATATTTTGTTTACAGAAAATTACTGTTTTTTAAGTAAATAACAGTTAAATTTAAAAAATCATTACTTGTTCTTTAAGAAATCAATAGCAGCGTAGAAAACCCTAAATTTGCAACGTTGAGGTCCGGTACCGGGGGGTGCGTCAAATAATTTAAATTCATACTTTTATATTTGTCGGCAATTTAAACATCAAAACTTTAAAGGGACCAAAAAAATGGAAGATAAAAAGCAAAATACACATCCTTAAAGTTTTTTGGATTTTTACAAGCATAAAAAACCTTGTTTGTTTCTGGTATCCTGACCTTTCCCTAAATTTTTTAAACCCCCGGGGCCCTAATTATTTTTTTTGGGCCCTTTGAAATTTTTTTTTTACTTTTTAACAAAAATGCAAACCTGCCCTTTTAACTTTAAAATGCCAGTGATTTGTAAAAATTTTACGATGCTTTAATGCATTACCCTCTTTTTTTTTTTCTTTTTTTGAACAAAAAAATTTTCCGAAATGTTCTCTGAATAAATAAAAAAAAAAAAAACCCAAATTAAGCTACCTACCCTATTTTTTTTTTTCGCAGTTAGGGGAAACAAAATTTTTTTGGCCAAATTCCTTGTGAAGTAACAGTAGATTTAATCGTGACAGTAATAATAGGTTTAAATCACCAGAACATTTTTAATTTTGGATATAATTTATAATTTAAAAAATAAATCGGAATTAATCCCCTTTTGAAAATTGTTGCTTTTGAATTTATTGCCAAAAATTTGGGCCCTTAAAACCCCCTAAGATGGAAGCGTCACGCGATGAAAGTTTCTTTGGGAAAATCGCTTCAGCTATTTTGGTTTTTCAAGGTTTGACCAGTGGGGGTATTTCCCTATGAAAAGATACTCAAAATTCTGGGACAACGCAAATTATTTTGACTACTAAACGCCTAAAGTCAACGTGAGTAGAAACATCCAGTTACCAATGACAAGACATTCCAAATGTAAAAAATATTTAGAAAATTTGACACCATAATCAAAAGCTAAATTTTTTAAATTTTAATTTTTCTCAAAAATGTTTGATAAAAAAAATTAACGTTTCCTTCAGCAAAAACTATAAAAACAAAGAATGACAACTGGAGTACTTCCGCAAATCGCATGTTAGGCTGAAGGGGGCAATTAGCCGGATTCCTCCGGGGTCCACTCAAATGTAGTCCTTTCAATTTAAGTGAATTTTCCCCCTGAAAGGCCTTTTCATGCCAAATAAGTTTTATTTTGCTTGATTGAAAAAGGAATTCCGCAGTGATTTAAGCTACGTTATATGTTCAGAAGATGATTGGAACTGCCTTGAAAAATGAAAGTAAAGTAGGTATTCCTGATGTTCCACCAATTTAACTTTTCATCACGTGTCTCATCACGGACCAGGTTTCACTGCTTTATGGTAAAACCCATTTTTTTGGGTAATTTTGATTCCCTAAAGACGACCTTCAAGACAAGGGTGCCGCGGGGAAGTGAAGGCTAGAAATCTTGAAAAAAATAGTTTAAGTTTTTTAAATTTTTATATAGAAAATGCAGGGATGCAATTAAACCTTATACCAAAAATAAAAATTTCGCACTTCGTAAAAATTGCTTCAACCCGATGTAAAACTGGTATTTTTTGATCAAAATTAGCAAAAAGCACCATTTTAAGAAAAACAGGGCATTTTATTTGCATTTTTTTGGGCAAATTTGAGATTTTTTTTCGCAAAGTAGGAAAAATTCTGTTTTTTAAAGGGATTCCCCCTTCAGTTTTGCATCACGTCACCTTTTTAGGTAAGAATACAAAATCGTTTTTTTTCTGTACTTCTAGTGTTTCTTGCAAAAAAAATAATAAAAATAAGATATAAGGCCGTATGATACTATTTTTTCTGAAAATTGGTATTACAAAGCCCCGACACTTCTTTTGAGTTGTGGACTGTCTGCAAAAGGGGCAAAATTCCAACAGTACCCATTCTTTAAAACTAAAATTTGGAAAAAATTTTTTTGACAATTGACTTACTACAATAATTGACCAACAAAACTTTTTAAAAAAATTTGATTTTCTTATAGGCAGAAAGGGGGCTTACCCGGGATATGCCTCCTGGTCCACTGGGTTAGTCCATATCAATTATAGTGCATTTTCCCGCCTAGAAAAAAGGCCCATTTTCCCCGATAAAACTTAAAATTTGGTTGATTGTAAAAGGAATTTCCGAGATTTTTTAAAGCTACGTTATATGCTTCAAAGATGTTTGGGAAGCGCCTTGTAAAATAAAAGTGAAGTAGGTTTTTCCCTGATGTCTACCTACGCAATAAAACTTTTTTCATCACGTGTCCATCCGGACCGGTTTCACTGCTTATGGAAAAACCCCATATTTTTTGGGTATATTTTGTTTGCCTAAAAGCGACCTTCAAGACAAGGTAGTCTCGCGGAAGTGAAAGGCTAGAAATCTTGTAAAAATATTTTATAAGTTTTAATTTTAATAGAAAAAAGCAGCGGATGCTTTTAAATCCCTTTCATACCTAAATAGCGCGTTATCTTATTTAAAACGTTTGCAATTTTATCAATTTGATCAAATCAACAAAAACCTTCCTTCATGACGAAATAAAAACAGCGGTACCCCTGGCCCTAAAAACCCAAATTCAAGCCCATTTTAAAACACAACTTTTGATTCCCAGACTTTCCCGCCATAATTTTCCCCCCCCATGTTAAAAAAATACTAAAAACATAAAAAAAACCATTATCAAATTGTAAACAAACCCCCAAAAATTAATCTTTTCAAACGTTTGCCACTTAATTAATTGACAACAGCCGCTTACAAGGGGATCTCTTCATATCACGGGTTTTTGGTAAGATTTGTTCATTCCTTTTCAAGTTTTGAATTTTATTTTTAAAGCTCTTTGCTTTAGAATAAGGCATTGAGTTATCATAACTTGTTGTGATTATCAAAATTTATAAAAACTTTAAAAAAACGTGATAAAAATTAATCTAAATTTTACCAGCAATTACTTTTACACTGAAATTACATACTAAACGTACATTTTATAATTGTTATTAAGTAAGGGATCTCTACAAAATTAAAAACACTTAAAAATTGGGGGACGAAGACGGGGGCGAAATTACGCCTTCATCCTGCATAAACAGATTTAAACAACTACGCGAGTCTGAGCATTTAAGTTTAAAATCGCATGCTTTGTACAATAAAATTATGACTAAAAAATTTTGGAAATGAGATATTAACCTCTTTTTTTTCGGAAAAAATGTATTTCTGACATGTTGAAAAGGCTAAATGAAACAAGGGGGGGGTAACTTTTTAAAAGACATTCGAATCAGCTGTTTTTTTTTGCTATCCGGACTGTTTTTTTTTTTTTCAGTAAATAAAATCTTTCGATCAAATCGCACAGAAAAGACCTCAGGTTGCTGTAACCTTAAAAAACAACTCTAAGGTTCTGTGCTGAAAACAAACGGGCCTTTTGTCGGTGACCTAGTTTTTTGCGCTTTAAATATCCACTGCAGTCAAAATCCACCCGGAAATATAGTAATAAAACTTGAAAATACGTTAAAAATTTATTGTTTGAGTTCCAGCTAAAAATACGTCGTGCCAGAAAAATTTTTTGATGATTGACCTATTCTGTGGCTGGAAATTTTCCGCATATTTTGTTGGTTTCAGTAAGGGGAAATTTCTCATTGTTAATTGGAGACATCGATCCAAAAAGTTTTTTTCAAGTAAAAAGTTTGCTGTTTAAGTTAATACTATATTGATTATTTTGTAGTTTATATAATTCACACTATTCAATACAAACATTTATAAGGCAAGAAAAAAATATTGTGTGAACATATCAACTTGTTACTTACGAGTTTTTTTTTCTTCTAGTTTGCCTGCCGCGATTGAGGTGTTTATTGGAAAAAGAATAAACGGAAAAAAATAAAATCACCGTCTGCAGTCAGGGTTTGAAAAAGAACGACTCGTACATAATAATTGATTCATATTCTTTAAATTATATACACACAGGAAAAAAAGGGCTTAGGAAATAAAAAACAATCCCGGCTCTTTAGATGCTTAACTGCATCAAAAACAAAAACCCACTAACTTACTAACCTGTATCAAATTTTTAAATCTTTGTTAAAAAAAGTATATTTAAGTTCATAACAAAGATTTGAATTTAGAAAATTTTAAAAAATGAGAGAGAGAGAGGAGAGAGAGAGAAAGGAGAGTTGGGGGTTTTTTTTTAAAATTAAAGAAGAAGTATTTGGCGCTTAAATCGGTGTATTTTAAAAAAGATAAATTTGGACAATCATTTTGAAAAACGAATACCAATTTATAATTGGGAGTCGGGGAAAAAGTATTTTTAAGGTGACCCCAAAATATAATGTTTAAAAAATGCATTTGTTTGGTATATTTTTAAAGGGTGACCCTTTTTTTCGCACTTTTTTTTTTCCTTTTTCAAAACTTTCCGTACCGTTTTTTATAAATTTTGTTTTTTGTTTGTTTTGGTTTAAAACGCCTTTTTTTCAACAGTATTTCAGTCTGTAACGGGGGCATTTAACAAAACCATGTTCCGGGATTCGTACCAGTACAAACCTTTTTCTCCCCCCAAGAAACCCCAAACCCCCCTACAAAAATCAATGTGGAGACAAATTTTCAGACACAATGTCCTTTATCAAAAGCCCGGAGAACATCGCCCCCCCCCGGGATCGAACTCACGCCCCCGCGATCCTGCCGACGCTCTACCTCTAAACTAACAGGCGGGCCCTTAAAAAATTTTGTATACTTATGTTCTCCTCAAGCTCAAGTAAGAAAAATTTAAAAAGGGGCCACTACCCCAAAACGTTGCAAAAACTCATTTTCCCTTTAAATTTTTAATAAAAGAACACAAACAGGGTAAAAAATTTATAAGCCAAAAAAAAAATGTTATTATAATTTTTTGTAGGGGCCTCAAGAAAAGGATTTAATGGGACGACTTCAAACTTCAACTTAAAATATAAGGGCAAATCCTTGTTTTCTTTTTTGAATTTTGCTTACTCATTAAAAAGAAACCCTTTGGGGGCAGACTAAAACCCCTTAATTCTTCACGATTTAAAATCTAAAGAGTGAAAGAAAAATAGAGAACTTTTCCCGCTGAAACTCAATATTTAAAAGATTTAACTCTACTCCTTCTGTTTGTATTTAATTCATTCGAACAGCAAAAAAATCGCTTATAAAATTTTTTTTTCCTTTTTGGCAAAAAACACAAAAAGTTTTGAAAGAAGTAAAATTTTATGGGAAAAAGGGGAAAAAAAGGGAAAAAATATTGGCCCCAGTAGGGTTTGCCCTACGCCCCCCCTGCTTTTGAGTAAATGGGAATTGATACCCCTTCAAAAAGAGGACCTATTACGCTTCTATTACCTTAAAATTTGCCAATGATGTTAATAATTACCCGACAAAGGTTTTTGTATGCCAATTTTTATTAGCTATTTTAATTTAGGAAGAACTTTTGACGTCAAAAAATACTTTTAGGACAATAAAATTGATTTTTTCTACAATGTAAAAATAAAAAAGAAAAGAAAGGGGAAAGTTTTTCTGGAAGCACCAAAACCAAAATCCGGCTATAGACCCCAAACATTTAAAAAGTGGCCCAAACTAAAGTACCTTAACGGAAAATATTTTGACCGGTTTGCTTCGAAACTTCAACAAGCACTTTTTAAACTGTATGCAAAATATAAAAAAGGGGGGGAAAGGAGGGGGGTAAGGTAAAAAAAAGGGAGTGATGGGGGGGGAAAAGGGGAAAAGGTATATTCAAAAGGGAAGCTACGTTTTTTAAACACAGTTCCCCAAAACCCAATGGGGGTCCATTCCGAATAATTTGTTTTTTTTCTTTTTCAGTATTTTTTTTAAACTGGCAGTTTTTCAAGGAGGGTGCTACTTTACTTTCTTTTAAATCGTGGCTAAAATAAAGGGCATGTCATACTTAATATAAGAAATCCAAAAGGATGAGAAAAGCCCCAAAGGAAAAATTTTTTCCCCGAATTGAAACTCTTTTCATTAAATTGTGTGAGTTTGTATTGTACGCGAAGCAAAGTAACAATGAAAAACTTCGGTATCACTTGGAATAACCCAAGGGACGTTGGGAAATTTATATCGTTACGGCTCTGTTAAATTGACATGTTCTAAAGTAAGGACATAATTTTTTACCGCCGATGAATATAGTTTCAAACTGTATAAATCCGAACCGCCCTTTAAAAACCAAAATGATTTTGAAAACTTGTTTATTATTACCGAAAAATCATAATTGTTGAAGCTTTAGCAAACCCTAGGGTCCTAGCTTGTATAAAAGATTTATTGTAAAATCTAATAATATTTTTCTCACAAAACCGTAGAGCTTCAAAAAAACAGAACAAATTATCGTCTTTAAAAACAATTTTCTCTATTTTAAAACAAAAAGGGAATCCTGCTCATTTTTAAATTGAAAGAAGAAAATTTTTGATAGTTTAAAAAGAAAAAAAATTTTCATTTTTTGGTAACCCTTGGGCCAATCCAAATTTTGCAAGTTTGATCTCATAATAATTGTGAATTAATCTGAAATATTTCGTTTTCGACCCCTATTCTGTGCAGAAGTTACATGACACATTGTTGTCCCCTCTTGCTACATAACCTAAAATTGGGGTTAAGAGATATTATGTTTTTTTCAAAAAGTAAAGAAATAAAAACCGCATTCGAAAAAACTGAAGGAGTTTTAAAGTCACTATGATTACGATTTTTTAAATTACCTAATTAACTGTATCATATTTCGTTTGTTTGAACGAAAAAAGGGAATTTTTCGTAGATCAAAAGTCTGCATTAATATAACATCTTGAAGCATACGCAAATTTAAGTTTAAACGACATATTCAAAAAATTTTTACAACTTTCTGGGAAAAACATTGGGAGGGACAAAAGTTTTGTCATGGCCCCGAAATTTCGGGAAAAAACGATTTCCCCCGTCTTTTTTGTGAGAATTCCTTTTCTATTCTTAGCCATGGATTTTTGCTTTTAAAGTAATCGTTTTTTATCAAACCCCCGATATTTGGGTGTAATATAGGTGGGCTGCTTTTGGAAAACAGGTTTCCCCAGGTGTCATTTGCGGGAAAAAAATTAGAAATTGTAAAAACTGGATTTCCCGGGGTACCCTGTACCCGGGAAAAATTTAGACTTTTCCCGGGTACCCTTACCGTGAAATTGTCAAATGGTTCCCAGGCTACCCTGTACCGTGAAAATTTCAACTGGATTCCCGGCTACCCTTACCGTGTTCAACGGATTCCAGGCTACCCTGTACCGTGAAATTGTCAGCTGGATTTTCCCCGGCACCGTACCGTGAAATTGTCCGCTGGATTCCCAGGTTACCCTTCCGTGAAATTGTCTGAATGGATTCCCAGGGTACTCTGTACGTGAAATTGTCAGACTGGATTTCCCCGGGTACCCCGTACCTTGAAATTTTCGACTGGATTCCCCGCACCCCGTACCTTAAAATTTCAGACTGGTTTTCCCCGGACCCAGTACCCTGAATGTTTTTTTACTTTTAAAGGATGACAGCATTGAGTAGACAAATTGAATCTGTAATCTGAAAATGTGCCAAAACAATTTGCAGTCTAAATTTCTTAAAAAAAAACTTGTTTAAAAAGGTACTTTAGCATTTTATAGACCGCAATTTTACCTTACTTGTTCAATGTATACCACAGAAGTTTTATAGTCCTGTTAAATGTTTATTTACCTTTTTTTACAGTATTCCATAACACATTGTTTACTTACCTTGGATTCTTTTACCAATTTAAAATTATTTGATATTGTAATTTACCCTTGATCAAACGAAAATTGATTTCAACTGGTCAAACCTTTTATCAAATTTGGGAATTTAAATTTAATTTCAAAAATTTTCCCCAAAAAAAAAAAGGTTTTAAAAAACTTTTTTTCCCGGGCAGTGTAAAGAATTAAATTTAACTTTTAAATTTAACTCACTCGTCATATCTGCCTGACTTCTGATTTCGGGCAAGATAAATAAATTTTTTAAAAACCCGTTTTACGTAAAAAGAATAATTGAAATACACATTTAAAATTTTAATTTTTAAAAAACCTTAAGCCCCCCTACGACGGTAGGTTTTTGTGGGGCAAAACCCAATTTTCTGAAAAATTTCACTTTTGAAATTGAATTTTTCACATACAGACAGTATTTTCCCTTCCAAAAAAATCACAGAGATTTTCCTATAAAATAATGCATAGGTACTAAAAAAATTTATTTAAAAATAAAAAATAATATTCACCTTTTTATGTCCCATGAATTGATTTTGCTGACACAAATGAGCCCACGCCATAAAAACCAACAATAAACCCTTTTTGACCGATGGGGCAGCCGCCTGTGCATCCCGAGTCGTTCGGATCAACGATGTTTGATTTCAAACTCTATTGCAATTGAGAAACCCTTAGTAACAGCATGGACCAGACTGGGGGTGCGGTCGGAAACGCACTATGTTGGTTTTTTTTCCGGCCGGGTCAATCATTTAACTTTTTGTGTCTCCGTTTTTCCATTTTGCATTAGAACCTTTTAATTCAATTTGTTTTATTTTTTGGGCGTTTGTTTCTGGAATTTCATTTACTTGCCCATCAACTAATTTTTTACAATTTGTTCCCTTTAACGTGGGTGGTACGTAGGCAAAACTTACGAAATGAACATGTCCTAATCTGTAAGTCAAGACTTAAGTTTACAAATTAAGGAATCATATCCCCCACGTAATATTTGGCTGTACTTTGAATTTTGTTGGTGTTGACAAAAAAAAACCCCACGCTGTAGAGGGCTTTAGGGTTTTAAAGTTTTAAATTTAATAGATTATTTTATACATTTTAATTTATACTACGCTACAAAATATGATTCAAAACCTCACTGAAAACCTTGATAGAAAGGTTATGTTGGGAAGTATTTATCCTGTTTTTTTAAAATTGCTTACAGCAGTTTATGTTCAATTTTGGGAAAAAAAATCTATAAAGAAGGAAAAATTTCAGTCCTTGGCTTTTTAGTTTATTGCCCTTTAAATTTTTGGAAAAAAAAACGAATGGATAAAAGCTTATCACTACCAAAGGGCAATGTAAATCTTTTTTTCAATTCCTGTAAAAATATGTTCATTTTATCAAGTTATTAAATTATAAAAAATTAGGAAATTTTAATCTTCCCTTTAATACTTGAATATGTGAACTTCGAACCAGTTAGAAAAAACATTGACAAACCGTTTGGACTTGTTACGGGCACTGAGTTTTTCAAGGTTTTGTAAAAGGGGGAAAAAGACTTTTAAAACAAATTCAAACAGAGATAAGATCTTTCTTATGCCCCGTTTTCCCCCTATCGAGGGAATGTAATGGAAAACCAGCATTTCGAGATTTTTTATCCATGTGTCTCAAGGGTTAAAAAACGCTGCTTTCACAGGCAACGTTTTTTGATCATTTTTCTTGCTACACGTTCAAAAGTGGGAACAAATAAATTGGTATTTTTTCCCGCTTATTTATAAATTTATGAGTCAAAATAGTTCATACTATGTGCCCTCACCTTTGCAACTCTTTAGACAAGGTTGTTCCCTAGGAAAGACAGGAAAATCTATTCCCGGGGCTGCCGGACAAATGTATTCTAAAACCCCGGGAGGCAAGAAATTATGGTTATGTCCTTTACTCTCTTCAAATCCCCTTTCCCTAGATTTAAAACATTCTTTAAAATATCAAAATTGAAAACTGCATACAATTTAAAAAGGGAAAAAATTTTGTATTGCAAACATCTATTAGTGATTTGTTATCCCCTTTCTTCAAAAACCAATAACTATAGTTTTGTAAAGTATTTGAACAATTTATTAAGTTTGGACTTTGATTTTCATCACCCAAAATTATTATAAAAAAAAACCCTTATCGTAATTTGTTTAAAGGAGGCGGAATTTTAATAATTTGACCAGGCCATTGGAAGTTTGGGTTTCCCCCGGGTAAAGTAGCGTAAAAACTTTTGGTGAAAAAAATCAGATTTTTTTACTTTAAATTTTTGCTGGGAAATAATCTGTTTTGGAAAATTTTTTCATTCTACCAGAGACCCCCAAACGCAAAAAATTTTCCCCCCCAAAAAAAAACCCCCCATACATTAAAACTTACAACAAAATCTATGGGACCTTTAAAACTACAAAAAAAATATACTTACAGTTCAAACTGCGCATTACTTCTTACGTTTTTCTAATTCAAATTTTGAAATCCCCAATTTTTTGTGAATATTTTGCTTTACCAGACCAGAATACCCCTTTTTTTCCCCCTTTTTTTTAAAATTTACACCCTGAAACTCCGAGGGGGTTTTGGAAAGTTGAAATTAAAGTATACAGCTTTAAGAAAAATCTTTTTGATTTTAGCAAAAAAAAGTTATTCAATCATTAAAAAACATCAGTTCAAAAAACAAAGCTGTCGTCCGAAAAAACAAAAACCTGCTCGCTCGAATAAGGCTTTGCCATAAAATGGGCATAATTCTGTCAAAATTCAATCGGTTTATGGGGGGTTTCTTATGGGGTAGCCTTTGATGTAAATAACTATTTTAAAATTTCCCAATCATAGATTTGAAAGTTTTTAAACTTTAACAAAAAAATTATTTTTTAAAAGGGGCTAAGGTCAAAAATTATATCAGGTTCGGGGAAATTGTTTCTCCTGGTGTAGATGTGTTTGTAAATAACTTTTTTAAGTTTCCCCAAACCCAAAAGCCGATAGTAAAAGAGATATTTGACTTATCAAATCTTTTAAAACCCCGCAGACGCCCACACCGCACCAGGGCGAGTGCAATACCTACATTTTTCTCTGAAAGCGAGCAAAACCCGGGTTAACCAAATTTTGTACAGCAAGCTAAGATGTCAGATTAATTTATAGTAATTTGCTTTGTATCGGGAAATATGCACGGTTCTTCGCGGAAATTTGTTTCGACTTTAGGAGCGCAATATTTTTCCACTGAAGAAAGAGTGCATTTTATATCAAAGATAAAAACCTTTTATTACAATGCATCCACGTTAAATATAATGTAAATATCAAAAATTTTTTTCAATGAGAAAAGGATTACAATACTGAACAAAAAAGAACAAAGGGAGTCTGAAGACAGCAAATCCCCCGCACGCATGGGTTGAAAGGGTAAACCCTTTACCTTTAGCTGTGACCTTAACCCCGAAGAATGGCTTTATTCAAAAATTTTGCACAACGTCTTGAAGGGGGATCATGATCATCTGAACCAATTTCTAAAACCTTTAAGGGGTTTAGAGATACAGAGCCTAATAGACCTTGATTTTGGACCTTGACCTTTAGTTGACATGCGACTCTGAGTTCTTGAGAGGTGATCATTTTACCCAAGTTTGAGAAAATCCCCTTTAAGGGGTTTGGAGATACAAAAGAACACAAATGAAGGGTCAAAACATTTGCCCTAAGTTTTGACCTTACCTTGAGTGGCAGGCTGACTCTGCATTTGCACTCATTTTGTGGGTGATTTTTGACACAAGTTTTATAAAATTTCCTTCATGGGGGGATGGAGATAAGAGCGGGCACGAAATGGGAAAGGCTAAAAACCTTTTACCTTGAGTTGTTACCCGACTTGACCCGGGATGGCTAAATCAAAATTTTGCCATCCTTAATGAGGTGTCTTTTACCCCCAAATTTTATGAAAACCCTTTTAGGGGGTTTTTAAAAACGACGGACACAAATAGAATGCTCAAAACTTTCCCCCCAAGTTGTGCCTTTACCTTTAGCTGGAGGCGACTCCTGGGGTTTTAACTATTGTCTTTTGAGGTGATCATTTGACCCAAATTTTTATAAAAATTTCCCTTTACGGTTAAAACCCTTTACCTTAAGTTGTGACCTGTCCCTTTAGGCGACAAGGCGACTAATGGGGGTTTTTTATATTATCTTGTGAGGACATTTTACCAATTTCATGAAAATCCTTCAAGGGGTTTAGGAGATAAAGAGGGGCACAAATAGAAGGCTCAACTTTACCCAAGTTGTGACCTTGCCTTGACCGGCATGGCTGACTCATGGATTTTTTCATATCGTCTTGAGGGTGATCATTTGAGCCAAGTTTTTAAAATTCCCTTTAAGGGTTTTTGGAATATCGACGGACACAAAAAGGGGGGCTCAAACCTTTGACCTTTTAGTTGTGCCTTGACCTTAAAACCCCAAAACTACTTAGGTTCTGCACTCGCTGTGAGTGTCATTTTGACCCATTTCATGAAAATCCTTCAAGGGGTTTAGGAATATGGGGGCGACACGAAAAATTTAAAGGGCGAAAGGAAGGACGACGGCGGGCGGAGACCTTCCCATAAACCCCCCCCCCCACCATTTGGCGGGGATTAAAAATATGCAAAAACCACACGAATTTCGTCCCCCACACCCCATATGAAATTTTGGGGTCAGTGTATGGAAAAATTGGTTTTCCGTCCAGATAACTTTAAGGGGAATAGAAAAAGAGTATGAATAAAACGAAAACTATGCAGGCTTTAAAAACTTTCCGGTTTTGCTGCGCTGATTTTTTTTTTCCAGCTTGAAAAAAATTTCCCACACCTTTTACAAAAGAACCTAATGCAAACAAAATAAAAAAAGTTTTTTCATGGAAAATGTTGAATATATTCAGTTTTCCCTTAAACAAACCCAATTTATTAAAAAGGTTTAATTTTTAAAAATTTAAATGAAAATTGCATAGATTGAAAATAAACTTCTTATTGGTTTTCAAATTGCACCCTTTAAACATGTTGGTCATTTTTTAAATCATTGTTACTATTATTATTATACCCCTGGGCACATCAGTCTTCCTTTAAAACAAAATCTAATTTAGAATACATTGACCCTGTCATTCACAAGAAACTAAAATACATGAACCTGCGAGGAACTGTAGAAAGAAAAAAATTTTTTGACCTTATTGCAGAGATTTATTAGCGCCTTACTGGCCCTAACCCGCAAAAGCAATTGGGAGAAGAATGTATATTAACCCGACTAAGTTTTGGAATCGTTTGGGAAAAATTTGGGGTTGGCTTAGTAAAAAAAATCAAATTTCCAAAAGAGGGGATACTAGATGAGTTATTAAAATTGAAAATCAAAACTATTTTAATATTTTTTTTAAAAAATCTTCTGCATATTCACTTTTCGTACAGATTTTCTAATGGCGTTTTGTTCCTTGTCTTTAATGGAATAACTTTTTTGGGGGAATAAAGCGTTTATAATTCTAAACATGGTAAAAAATTGTGGAATGATGGTATATCACAAAACATTTAAAAAAGATACAACATATTTTCTCGAAGCAAAAAGTTTTAGAGAAAAAAAAAAGGCCCCCCCGCTTAGCTCGTTGGGAGAGCGCAGTTACGGATCCGGGGTTGTGAGTTCGATCCTCAGGCGTGGCGTATGTTCTCCCTGACTATTTTATAAAAGACATTGTGTTGAACATTACATCCAATTGATTCATTGGGGGAAATGGCAATTTTCTTGCGAAGAACAGTTTGCACTGGAAAGAATTCCGGAACACTGGTAGGTTCGCCTGCCCCTTCGACTGAAATACGTTGAAAAACGGCGTAAACCCCCCCCCCCAAAAAAACAAAAAAGAAAGAGAAAAAAGAGGTACGGTAATCATTTTCAACCTAACTATTCATTGAGCAAGGGGCAAAAAATTAAAAAATCAACACTTTTTCCTTTATTTTTTTCAGCAAAAATTTTGATTATATAAATCGTGGCCTTCTTTGGGAAAAAAAAAGTCATTGGGGTAAAAAAAAAAAATGTTTTTGATTATATAAAATAATATATGTTTTTTTTCGGGGAATTAATGGGCAATCATTAATTTCACTTTTTAAAAAAGAATTTCACTTTTAACAAGTTTTAGATAAAAGGGTGGGTCGTGTTAAAAGGACTCATACATTTTTGGAACTTTTAAAGACTTTTCGTGTCCCCATTTCTATTATATTTTTTTTAGACATCTTGTATTTTTGTCTTTTTTAATTTTAATATACAAAAGATATAGCGTAATTGCTGATATAATATCATCTAAATTGCCTAATTAAGGGGCATAATCCACGGTGCCTTGGAGTCTGGGGGTTTTTCGCTTGGCCGAGATATTAGCCCCAAAAACATTGTCAGCAAGTTTGCTGAAGACGGATGAAAACTTTCGACTAGAGTGCGACGAGTCTAAAAATTCGAGTTTGTTTTGTAATTCAAGGGCCCCAATCCCAAAAGGGGTTTGAGGATTTGGGGGTTGGTACAAATGGCCCAAACATTTGCCCAAAAAACTTGTCAGCGAAAATTTGTGAAACGATGAAACTGTTGCAAAAAAACGGAAGGCTTTTTTTACCCTTTTTTTTTCAAAATAATTCAAGAAAATTTTAACAAAAATGATTTTTGAAGTTTTTTCCATCTAATCTATATAAACCATTGCCCGGGGGCGTGACCATATTTGACCCTGGAAAAAATTTGTCACCCAGTAGTTTGGGGAACCCGATCCAAAACCCTATTCCTGTGGGTTTTTGCAAAAAGTTTTCAAAAATTTTCATATATAAATCAGGTAAACCCTGTGACTTCATTTACCCTTGGATTTTTGAACATCGTGTAGGGCCACAAGATGATGCTACAAACCCAAAAATCAAAACCCTTTAATATAGGGTTAGACATGAAAATTTTGTAAATTTTCCTTTTGTTGCCCTGGCAAAAAAAAAGTCCTTTGTGGAAAATCAATTCTTTGAATATTTAAGGGAAAACCCTCAAACAAGAGGGGGAAAATTTAAGGGCCCCGTATCGCTCCCTGCCTAATTTACCTAGAGATCATCAAAATTAACGTTTCATTGGTCATAAATGTTGTCTCTAAAGTATTAACTAGCTTTTCCTCTGATTTGACCCTGTGACCTAGTTTTTGACCCCACATGACAGAGATTCGAACTTGACCTAAAGATCGTCATGATTAACATTCTGACTAAGTTTCATGAAGATAAAAAAATAGATGTGGCCTCTAGAGTGTTAACAATATTTTCCTTTGATTTGACCTAGTAGCCTAGTTTTTGACCTCACCTGACCCAGATTAAAACTTGATCTATAGATCATCAAGATTAATATTCTGACAAAGGTTCATTGCGATATGGTCATAAATGTGGCCTCTACAGTTTTAACTAGCTTTTCCTTTGATTTGACCTGGTGACCTAGTTTTTGATCCTACATGATACAGATTCAGACGGGACCTTGATACCATCAAGATAAACATATCCAAGATTCATGAAGATACAGTCATAAATGTGGCCTCTACAGTGTTAAGAGGCTTTTCCTTTGATTTGACCTGGTTACCTAGTTATTAACCTCAGATGACCCAATATCAAACTCGTCCAAGATTCTATTTAGGGTAAAATTCTGACCAAGATTAAGTAAGATTGGACAAAAATTGTGCCCTCAAGAGTGTTAACAAGCTTTTCCTTTGATTTGACCTAGTGACCTAGCTTTTGAATCCAAATTACCCAATATCGAACTCGTCCAAGACTAAATTGTGAGTAAGATTCTGACCAAGGTTCATTAAGATTGGGCTAAAATTGTGACCTCTAGAATGTTAACAAGCTTTTCCTTTCATTTGACCTGGTGACCTAGTTTTTGACCCCAGATGACCCAATATTGAACTTGTTTAAGATTTAATTGCGAGTAAGATTCTGACCAAGTTTAAATAAGATTGGGTCAAAAGTGTGACCTCTAGAGTGTTAACAAGACTTTCCTTTCATTTGACCTGGCGACCTAGTTTTTGACCCCAGATAACCCAATATCGAACTTGTCCAAGATTTAATTTGGAGTAACATTCTGACTGTTATATTAAGTTTTATTAAGAATGGGCCAAAATTGTGACCTTGTTAACAAGCTTTTCCTTTGATTTGACCTGATGACCTAGTTTTTGCCACCAGATGTCCCAATATCCAACTCGTCCAAGATTTTATTGAGAGTAACATTCTGACGTTTTATTAAGATTAGGCCAAAACTGTGACCTCTAGAGTGTTAACAGTCAAACTGTAGACGATGACGAACGGACGAACCTTATTCTTTCTGCAAAGCAATGAAGTAGTAGGCAGAATGTTTTCAAGAAGACGGAAGTAAAATTCAAACAGTTTTTTTCCCAAAAAGTTCATGTACATTTCCATGTTTTTTTTATTTATGTCATTTTAAGGAGTTTTTGAGGACTACCATCGAATTCAAGGACTTTTCAATGCTTGTGCGTACTCTGTTAAAACATTTACAATGTCAAGTATTAAAACAAACCTTGAAGTTGTTTTTCCAAAAGGCTTGTGTCTTCACCTTTTTCGATACGTTCCAGTAACTCGACCAACAGCGTCTGTTTTGTGTTAACAAGGCATGTCTTTAAGCTCTTATAACCATCTGCACCCTTAGATCTGAATTTTTTCAAAATTTCCCAGTTCTTTTCTGATGTGTTTTGTTTTTCCTGTTTAAAATATTTAACTGTATATATATATAAAGAGCGGGTTTCCACAAATCATGACATCTGTGCAGTCTGATCATGATCTGCACTGTTTGCCATTCAGTCAGTATCTTTTAGGTGTGCATTCCTTTTAACAACTAATGATACTGTCGAAATTGTAACAAGGAAAGTTCATTGCAGAAATTTAGCAGGGTAAGAGTTAGTTCAATATATGCTGTTTTTGTCTTGGAGTAGAAAAAAATATATGCATGAGCATGAAACAAGCACATGATAAGTAACATAATATTAGAACATGTATTGGCAGTATGTATGTGTGAGGCAAATATATCAGAAAGTTTTAAAAAGAATGAAAACTACAAAGAGAAACAAGAGGACCATGATGGTCCTGAATCGCTCACCTGCCCCCACATGAAGTGAGTATGACGTCGTTTTTTTCTATTATTTGACATAGTGACCTAGTTTTTGAGCTCATGTGACCTACATCTGAACTTGACCTAGATATCATCAAGATAAAAATTCTGACCAATTTTCATGAAGATTCATTGAAAAATATGGCCTCTAGAGAGGTCAAAAGGTCTTTCTATGTTGAGACCTAGTGACCTAGTTTTTGACCGCAGTTGACCCGGTTTCAGACTAGACCTAGATATCATCAAGATGAACATTCAGACCAACCTTCATACAGATCCCATGAAAACTATGGCCTTTAGAGTGGTCACAAGGTTTTTCTATTATTTGACCTAATGACCTAGTTTTGGACCGCATGTGACCCAGTTTCAAACTTGACTTAGACATAATCTAGGTTAACATTCTGACCAATTTTCAGGCAGATTCCATGAAAACAAGAGCTCGTCGAATACGAAATGCCCCCCTTGATGCATTCAGTAATTGCACAAGGAACAGAAATTATATGCTCACTGTAAACAAAAGTTCTACCGTTCTGGTTCAATCTGACCTTGACCTTTAACCTAACAAGATATCACAGAGTGATCTTGGCGCCCACCACTGAGCCATTTTTGAATGTTCCAAATTTTAAGACTAGGTCAAGGTCAACAATTATTTGGACTAAGTGATAGAGCAGCCCTTTTTTTGTTTGGCAGATTCCCTAGAGAGCGTACGTATTTGTCCGGAACCGCTTCTATAACCTAAATAAACAGAATTTTATTTCTATGCATAATGCTGCCAGAATCCACTTTTGTTTTTTTTGCTAAATGTCATGCATATTGTTCTCTTAATTAATTTTACCATGCCCTTGCATTTATCTGCGTTTACTGTCCGCCATATTGTTGTTGTTGTAATCTTGACTGCCAGAAATGTCGAAACCCAACTGGTTCAGCAGTGGTATGTTCAGGTATAATCCACAACCTGGCACCACAGAATTGGAATGATAAAAACTAGTATACGAATAAACTAGGGCTGTGGATCGTCAGACAAGTGGCGATCCAATCCGATCCGCAAGTCGGGGCTGACGATTCACAGATCGAACCACGGATTACCAGCAGTAACGAACATAATGATACAAAAATGCAAGCCTGTTATTTTTGTACTTCTTTCTTTATGGAATCTAAACTTTGCAGTTCTCATAGTGCACAGTTAAATAGTTTTGACCTATGTTTAATGTTTTGCTCATAAATTAATGTAAGGTTTCGCGGGTGGACTTGCAGATGAACAATATGACGTCGGTCATTAATATCACAATATTTAGTAACAGTTCCGCACTTTTTGATAAGAAAATTTTATTTGTTGGACAGAAATTTCGTATCTAACTTTTTATTGAATTTAATTACTTAAATGATAAATGTGACAGATTTCATATTAATTTTAGTTCGAATATAAGACCAATGCTAACTCTACCTTAGACATTTGTTTACATCCGGTTTAGAATCTGACAACGCGTAATCGTCTTAGATGTGCAAGAAAATTCATTGAAGACGTTTAATGTAGCTTTAATTTAGTTTTATTGATAGAATTTTACATATTGCATGTATTAATGAAAAAGATCGCGATCCAGCGATCTTGACAATGAGGAATATCCGTACTCAAACTTTTGGTCAAACTCGTGGATATCCGAGTACTCGGATACCCGTTACAGCCCTAGAAAAAACGCGTGAAAACTCACTTTCCCGTTTTTAGCTCACCTGTCACATAGTGACAAGGTGAGTTTTTGTGATCACCCTTCGTCTGTCGTCAGTCCGTCCGTCTGTCAACAATTTCTTGTCTGCACGATAGTGGTTTCATTTATGATCTTATTTTAACCAAACTTGCACACAACTTGTATCACCATAAGATCATGGTTCCTTTCTTGAACTGGCCAGATCCCATTATGGGTTCCAGAGTTATGGCCCCTGAAAGGGCCAAAATTAGTTATTAGCTCACCTGTCACTTAGTGACAAGGTGAGGTTTTGTGATCACCCTTCGTCCGTCGTCCGTGCGTCTCGTGCATCCGTGCGTCAACAATTTCGTGTCTGCACGATAGTGGTTTCGTTTATGATTTTATTTTAACCAAACTTGCATACTTGTATCACCATAAGATCACGGTTCCTTTCTTGAACCGGCCAGATCCCATTATGGGTTACAGAGTTATGGCCCCTGAAAGGGCCAAAATTAGCTATTTTGACCTTGTCTGCACAATAGCAGCTTTATTTATGATTTGATTTTTACCAAACTGGCACACAACTTGTATCACCACAAGATCTTGGTTCCTTTCTTGAACTGGCCAGATTCCATTATGGGTTCCAGAGTTATGGCCCCTGAAAGGGCCAAAATTAGCTATTTTGACCTTGTCTGCACAATACTAGCTTCTTTTATGATTTTATTTTAACCAAACTTGCACACAACTTGTATCACCATAAGATCTTGGTTCCTTTCTTAAACTGGCCAGATCCCATAATGGGTTCTAGAGTTATGGCCCCTGAAAGGGCCAGAATTAGCCATTCTGACCTTGTCTGCACAATAGCAGCTTCATTTATGATTTGAATTTAATCAAACTTGCATAAAACTTGTGTCACCATAAGATCTCGGTTCCTTTCTTGAACCGGCCAGATCCCATAATGGGTTCCAGAGTTATGGCCCCTGAAAGGGCCAAAATTAGCTATTTTGACCTTGTCTGCACAATAGCAGCTTTATTTTTGATTTGATGTTAACCAAATTTGCACACAACTTGTATCACCGCAAGATCTTGGTTCCTTTTTTGAACTGGCCAGATTCCTTTATGGGTTCCAGAGTTATGGTCCCTTAAAGGTCCAAAATTGGCTATTTTGGCTTTTGCAGCCATATAGAGACTTCATTTATGGTTTTATTTGATAAAAACTTCCAAAATATCTTCAACAACAATAAATCTTAGATTCCATGACAAATCAGATCCAATCGTAGGTTCCAGAGTTATTTTATATCTGATTACCTCCCCTGATTGTAATCAAAATGGATTTATATCAGTAAGTACTTATAGGACTTATTTGAAATTTGATTATTCTTATTAGTTGGACTGAGACAATCAGGGTAGATAACTATGGACTGATTTTATGTCAAATTACCTCCCTTTATTTCAAATTAAAATTGGTATATCTCTGTAACTAATGAAGATACTGATCTGAAATTTCATTTATGTCAACAGATTTATTTGGCAGAGCCTTCTTTTGTTCATTTACAATATATTTTTTTAATTACTTCCCTTTTACGTTACTATAAATAGCTTATTTTAAGTAACTTTTTTATTATTGGCTGTAGGGAAAAACCAAGACCACTTTTCTGTGGTACAACATGGATGGTACCTCCAATTTTTAGGTGTATTTTGACATATCTGTACCTTGTAAGAATTGTTTTTTCTTCTTGGTTAAATTTCTTCCCTTTGTTGTTCCTGTTCTTTGGACTTAAATATTTTTACTGAGGACCTACTTGTCCTCAAGTGCAATGATAACAGGTGAGCGATATAGGGCCATCATGGCCCTCTTGTTTTGACCTTGTCTGCACAAAAGCAGCTTTATTTATGATTTGATTTTTACCAAACTGGCACACAACTTGTATCACCATAAGATCTTGGTTCCTTTCTTGAACTGGCCAGATTCCATTATGGGTTCCAGAGTTATGGCCCCTGAAAGGGCCAGAATTAGCTATTTTGACCTTGTCTGCACAATAGCAGCTTCATTTATGATTTGATTTTAGCCAAACTTGCACACAACTTGTATCACCACAAGATCTTGCTTCCTTTCTTCAACTGGCAAGATTTCGATATGGGTTCCAGAGTGATGGCCCCTGAAAGGGCCAGAATTAGCTATTTTGACCTTGTCTGCACAAAAGCAGCTTCATTTATGATATGAATCTAATCAAACTTACATAAAACTTGTGTCACCATAAGTTCTCGGTTCCTTTCTTGAACCGGCCAGATCCCATAATGGGTTCCAGAGTTATGGCCCCGGAAAGGGCCAGAATTAGCTATTTTGACCTTGTCTGCACAATAGCAGTTTCATTTATGATTTGATTTTAACCAAACTTGCACACAACTTGTATCACCACAAGATCTTGCTTCCTTTCTTCAACTGGCCAGATTCCTTTATAGGTTCCAGAGTTATGGCCCCTTAAACAGTCAGGGGTGTAACTGTTTTAAGTTATGTAACCTATTTCAGTTACTTTTTCAAGCATTTTATAACCTGTATTAGTTATAAAATAAGGATAACCCAGGTAAGTTATTCAAAAAACGCCTTTTTACTGTTCTCACAAAGTGACCTTTAAAGTATAATTAGTAGCAAACTGTGGTTAATCAAATTCTCTTTTAGTCTGATCATGACCTGATGAGCATAATGGGATGTTAAGAGTTTTATAGTTTAAATACCATTTGCGTAAGACTTTATCAGCCTTGCCTAAAAAAATTTACTGCACAGCTGGAAAGATAAAAGGCCAAGGGTTCAGGAAATGACTGCATTAGTCACATTCAAAATGAGGAATTGACAATGGAGGGCTTTGAAATATTTTATGATAACTGAAACAAGTTATGAAAGTAAACGCAGTAACTCAAGTGGGTTATAAACTGTGATAACTTGAAACAGTTACACCCCTGACTGTTAAAAGTCGAAAATTGGCTATTTTGGCTTTTGCAGCCATATAGAGACTTCATTTATGGTTTTATTTGATATAAACTTCCAAAACATCTTGAACAACAATAAATCTTGGATTCCATGACAAATCAGATCCAATCATAGGTTCCAGAGTTATTGTACCCTCCGACAACAAAGTTGTAAGGGGGGGTATACTGGTTTCAGGTTGTCTGTCTGTCCGTCCGTAGACACAATCTTGTGCGCACCATCTCTCCTCATTCCCTTGACACAATTTAATGAAACTTCACACAAGTGATCAGTAACAACAGTAGTTGTGCATGGGGCATGTTAGGTTCTTTCAGAAAAAAAATTTGCAGAGTTACGGGACTTTGTTTTTTGTTACTATACTATATACATAGACACAATCTTGTGCGCATCATCTCTCCTCATCCCCTTGACACAATTTAATGAAACTTCACACAAGTGATCACTAACAATAGTAGTTGTGCATGGGACATGTTAGGTTCTTTCAGAAATTTTTTTTGCAGAGTTACGGTACTTTGTTTTTTGTTACTATACTATATACATAGACACAATCTTGTGCGCACCATCTCTCCTCATCCCCTTGACACAGTTTAATGAAACTTCACACAAGTGATCAGTTACAACAGTAGTTGTGCATGGGGCATGTTAGGTTCTTTCAGAAAAAAAAATTGCAGAGTTATGGGACTTTGTTTTTTGTTACTATACTATATACATAGACACAATCGTGTGCGCACCATCTCTCCTCATCCCCTTGACACAATTTAATGAAACTTCACACAAGTGATTAGTAACAACAGTAGTTGTGCATGGGACATGTTAGGTTCTTTCAGAAAAAAAATTGCAGAGTTACGGGACTTTGATTTTTGTTACTATATTATATACATAAACACAATCTTGTGTGCACCATCGCTCCTCATCCCCTTGACACAATTTAATGAAACTTCACACAAGTGATCAGTAACAACAGTAGTTGTGCATGGGGCATGTTAGGTTCTTTCAACGACAAAAATTGCAGAGTTATGGGACTTTGTTTCTTGTTAACATACTATGTACATACAGTCTGCATTATGCAATCTTGAGCGCGCCTAATCTTCCGAACCCTTGCACACAATTTAATGAAACTTCACACAAGTGATCAGTACCAACCCTAGTTGTGCATGGTGCATGTTACGTTCTTTTAGATAAATATTCTGCATAGTTACGGGACTTTGTTTTTTGTTACTATATTGTATACATACAGTCTATATACATACAGTCCACATAATTATGCAATCTTGTGTGCATCAAATTGCAATGTACTGTGTCAGTGCATGCGGGGGGGTACATTCATCACCTTTAGTGATAGCTCTAGTTTTATATCTGATTACCTCCCCTGATTGTAATCAAAATGGATTTATATCAGTAAGTACTAATAAACTTTGATAATGTGGCAGTTGAGTCCAATAAGTCCAGGGATGTTCAATGATAATCAGTTATAGATCTATATTGTAAAGCAAATATTGGATTTACCTGTATTGGAAAATAAACAGTGTCGATTGTATTGAGGTCAACTGCCACATTATCAAAGTTTATTAGTACTTACAGGACTTACTTGAAATTTCATTATTGTTATTAGTTGGACTGAGACAATCAGGGTATATAACTATGGACTGATTTTATGTCAAATTACCTCCCTTTATTTCAAATTAAAATTGTTATAACTCCATAACTAATGAAGATACTGATCTGAAATTTCATTTATGTTAACAGATTTATTTGGCAGATCCTTCTTTTGTCCACTTACAGTAATTTTTTTTTATTACTTCCCTTTTATGTTACTGTAAATAGCTTATTTTTAGTAACTTTTTTATTTTTGGCCGTAGGGAAAACACGAGACCAGTTTTCTGTGGTACATCATGGATGGTACCTCCAATTTTTAGGTGTATTTTAACATATCTATACCTTGTAAGATATTTTTTTTTCTTTTTGGTTAAATTTCTTCCCTTTGTTGTTCCTGTCCTTTGGACCTAGATATTTTTTCTGAGGACCTTCTTGGCCTCAAGTGCAATGATAACAGGTGGGCGATATAGGGCCATCATGGCCCTCTTGTTAAATGTTATTTGCTTTCAACATGTTCAACATGTACTATGTTAAAATTATTTAAATATAAAATAATACTGATTTTTATTTGTATCATTACATGTTTATAGATGTACAAACTAATTTAATTGCCATTAAAACCTCATGCAGTTTCTTTGATCAGTTTATAACACTTTTGCATTTAATTCACGTTCAAAGATATGTGATCAATACTAATTAACAGAAATTACTTAATTTGTTTTAACTGTTTCTTTTATTGTTTTATACCTTTTAATTTTACATTTCATGTTTATTTCGGATTGCTCCAATGCTGCCTATTTCCACATTCGTACTAGTTTATTTTATCATTCCAGTATGGTGGACAGTATGCGGCGAGTATACTTTTGGAGACACGGTATTGCACAGATAAATGAAAGCTAGGGCATTACTTGCTGAAAATTGAAATGTTAAATTTATTTAGATAATATTAAACATGCATAATACTTACCAAAAGAAACAAGTGAATTTCAGAGCTTTATGCATAGAAGTTAAATTCCGGTTCCCTAGCCAATGCACAGTACTTAGGCTAGAGGACCGGTTCCGGACAAATAAGATCGCTGTCTAGGGAACTGATTCCGGTTCTCCAGCCACTGCCTTTTAGTTTTGGGGAAGGGTGGCGGGTCCTTTCAGAAGGGGAAATTTGCGTCGTAAAATACCAGATTGGGGATTTTTTTAATAAAAAAAACAACAACAAAAAACAGATTGGGTAAGATCAGGGCCTCCCCTGGCTCTTTCACACTTTTAGCCGTGACTTTAGCCAATTGCAAGATCTTGGAATCATTTCATAGCCCAAAGTGCGAGAATTAGTAGCCATTATTTTTTCTTTTAAATCTCTATTTAATTTTATATATTTTAACCAAGCAATTTGCCCTTGAACCATTTCATCCTAATATCACATTGAATCAAAAATAGTTTATAATCTTCTCATTAAAATGTTTTAATTATTTTTCAGCAAAAGTAATTGCTCAGTGTATAAAATTATTCCTTTAAAAGTTTGCAATTTTTTTAATTATCTCCCTTTATTTGGCATTTTTTCACTACTTAGATGTTTATAAAGCATTATTAATATTTAGCTTTTTATTTTTGACCTTTTTATTTCAAACTTAATATATGGTCATTTATCAAAAACAGAGTTATCTTTTTGTATTTTATGACTTTTAAAAAGCTTTTTAAATGCTTAAAATTTTATTATATATTTATTTCAGTTTATAATCTATTCTATATACCCTTCCGCTTAGCTCAGTAGGTAGAGCGTTGGTCTACGGATCGCGGTGTCATGAGTTCGATCCTCGGGCGGGGCTTATGTTCTCCATGACTATTTGATAAACGACATTGTGTCTGAAATCATTAGTCCTCCACCTCTGTTTCATGTGGGGAAGTTGGCAGTTACTTGCGGAGAACAGGTTTGTACTGGTACAGAATCCAGGAACACTGGTTAGGTTAACTGCCAGCCGTTAAATGACTGAAATACTGTTGAAAAACGGCGTTAAACCCAAAAACAAACAATCTATTCTATATAAAAACGCGGTCTATGCTCTGCGTAGCATTTATATGCTTCATTGTGTCTGAAAGGGCGGATAGACCATAATTAAACTTAAATATAGATAGAATCTATTCTATACAATATGTAATTGTTACTGTATAGCGAAAATACCACCTAAAGGTATGATTAGCACTTTGATTTGAGGCTCTTGGGAGG
Organism: Mercenaria mercenaria; assembly: GCF_021730395.1. Classification (NCBI taxonomy): domain Eukaryota; kingdom Metazoa; phylum Mollusca; class Bivalvia; order Venerida; family Veneridae; genus Mercenaria; species Mercenaria mercenaria. The sequence goes on along the minus strand of NC_069376.1, from coordinate 13,079,270 downwards.
TGCTTTAAAAAATCATTGGGCACCTGAAAGAACCAAACATTAACTGCTTTAGTTCATTTGTATCTAAAACTTTCCTCACTTAAATTTTCCAAACTCTACTGAAATGTAACATACACATAGATTGAAATGAACACGATTGAAATCTTTGCGTCGACTGAAATGAACGCGAGTGAAATCTTGGGGATAAAAGTATAATTTATTATTTTGCCTTGGGAATGGGGCCAAATTTTGGTCCCAAAATTGGCGTGAAAAGGGCTGTAATCACAAGAAAGATAACTCTTGCAAATCCTTGTTGCAGGATTTCCGAAAAATGTGTCCGCAAAGAAAATGAAATGCTAGCATTCGCTTTTCAAACCTATCTTATCATGTTACATAGAGGGTATTTAAAATACTGTATGATTTTTAAGACTTAAAAAATGTGCAGTTAAGAATTTATACACTGTTTTCCAAAGTGAAAGTACAATGAAAGGAAGTATAGAATATACAGAATGACAACAGGAGATAATCTCATGTGAGATCATATCAGCCATTATGTTAAATTATTGAAGCATTTGCCGATTTGATCAATTGTGATCAAATCAACAGACGTTAATCAAACTATTCCACTGGCGATACGGTTGGCACTAGTCCAACTAATTTGACGCGATCTGTGGAAACATTGACATAATTTTTTTCATTGTCTCCACTAGCGTCAAGTATTCAAAACACCAAAATAGTTAAAGCAATTTCCGATGAAATTTTCATAGCTGTCAACGCTTTACATGCTTCAAAATGCTGATTATTTTACGAATTGGCTGTAAATTCAAATAAAACTTACATATATCAAAAGGGGTTTCAATTCCTCTTTGATTTATGTAGAAATTATCAATTAATATCCAAAATTACAAATTTTCTGGTGCGCAAGCGATAAAACCAAGACATTTACCTGACTGTGTACTGTGTTCCTTCAAAGTTTTGATGTTTAGATTGCCCGTCACAAATATAAAACAATTTGAACGTCAGATTGTTTTGACTAGGTCAGCACATTATTGTTGCTATATACATATTAAATGTTTCCTTGTTGCGATAGTTTCACATGTTATTGTCTAAGTAATCATAATAAATAATGCCTGAATTCACCTTAATCAGGCCCAAAAAGCCCTAAACTGTTGTTATTTAACCTTTAGCATGTGTCGGCTAGTGATTCTGCCTTTGTGACCAGTGCATAAAGTCCATTGGTAAATGAATACTAATCAGTTAACTTGAAGTCAATGTTGACTGTAAGATATTTTGAAGACTTTGAGAATTACCCTTTACCCTCCTAAATTACTAAAATGGACTGGTCTATCATTCAGTCTGGACAATACAATTTATCATTCAGGGGGGTGTTCTCTGAAAATTTATTGATAGCATAGTGAACAGTGCAGACCAAGATCAGCCTGACCATCCATGAGTTAGGGCCACGTGTGAGGCACATGCTGTTCTCCATGACATTATTTGTACTCGACCTCTGTTTCATATGGGGAATTGCCAATTACAGAGAACAAGTTTGTACTGGTACAGAATCCAGGAACACTGGTAAGGTTAAATACCTGCCAGAAAACAACTGAAATATTGTTGAAAAATAGCATTGACCTCAAAATAAAAAACAAACAAATCTTTTGCAGTGCATTGGGAAGTAACAGTAAAGCAGAATACCTACAGTCCATGAAGTTGAGAAATGAAGAAATGCAGCTCTGAATTGTTTAATACGGTGTGTGGGGAAAACATTGTGGATATGAAGCATAGAAATCATGTATCAAGTCAGATCATTTTTATTTAGAACCATTTTCCTCTAATCCAGCTGTACTCTGAGATATAGAAAAGCTGAACACAAACAAAACATGCTTTTTTGTAAAAATAAAACATACTGGATAGTGGATATGAAGCATAGAAATCATGTGTCAAGTAAGAAGATCATTTTTATTTAGAACCATTTTCCTCTAATCCAGAACATGCTTTTTTGTAAAAATAAAACAAATGTTACAATGGAAGGGAGGTAACTCAATTTTAAAAAAGAAAACTAAAAGGCTATATTTTAAGAAATTGTTTTTTGTTTGTTTCATATAAAATTGAGCTACTTCAGATCAATTTTAATACAGTTTCCAGATATTCATTCCATCAGAGATCTATTTTCCAACGTATTCATATTCATACATTCGCTTCAAAAATACAAAAAGAAAAGGTGATGTTGAATGGTATGCAGTGAGTGTAAGTCAGTTGAAGTCGGGTACCATCGTATTGCAGCATTCCAGAAAGCGGTCTACAGAATAAATACCATACTTTCATTTTCAAGTAACAACCTGAAAACAAGCGAATATAAACATAAAGTGTCTTATTTTATGAAAAGTGAAATAATGTCCATAAAATTTGACTCTTTGTGATGTTCAGTTGTGCCAAAATGGAAAAAATGGGATCTATTTATTTGGCAATTTTTTACCAAATTACAGCTATATATCTAAAATTCTCCAGCTTGATTTTATTGTGGTATATGTGCATCTAATATGTCTGTGCACTTTATATTTCTTTTTGCAGTGTGAAGTAACAGTAACACAGAATGGCTAGAGACCATTAACTTGAGAACTGAAGAGATGCAGGTCATTGTTCTATATGGTGATTGGTGGAACCATGGTGCAGTTTTGAATTTATAAGGTAGATCATTGATACATGTTTCCATGTAACCATAAGAGGTTACTGGCAAGCAACCTATGTGAAAAAAAGCTTCGGACCAAGGGAACTAACTTTTGCCGCACCTCTTGATATTACACATAGTTTGTTTTCGGCTGTGACTAAATACAGAGTTGGTGCACCTGTGATATATTACAGACTCCGGTATATACCGGATTAACTAAATTTGAAAGAAAATATCTTAAATGTATATATTTTGTAACCATGGTGATACTAACCCTAACCTCTAGTCAGTATATCGATGGGTCAGTGCAACATGGTCGTAACTTGATTTTTTTACCAAATACACTTTTTTACATAATTTGCCTTATTTAACAGAAATACATCACTTGTTAAAATATCTAAATCACATTCTTAAAATTAAAGTGAAAAAAGTAAAATTGTCAAAAGGTTGTATCTCAGGAAGACACTTTCAGTCAGTGCAACATGGTCGTAACTCAACATACGTCTTTGTTGCACAGAGTTAGTATGCTATTTCACTTTGAAATTTCTGTGCAACATGGTTGTAACTCACAAAGAGTAACATATTACAATAGTTAAGGGGGAATGGTACTTTGTCAAAATTTAAGATTTGCTAATAGTCGTATATACCAAAATAAACTTGAAGATATTTCAAATTTGTATCATCATCTTTTAGAGCGATAAACATGCGTATGACGTTACCATGACGTCGCAAACATGACCCGTTTTCGCGCTTTTTACGTCCGTTAATGGTAGCACTAAAATGGTATAAAACTCGATACTACAAACGTATTGTTGGCGTCAATGCATTAGATTATATATCAAACGACAGAATAAAGCAATTTCTTAGTGATCATTAACATGAAAAGGTATTTTCTATCCGAATTTTCGAAGGAGGTTCGAAAACAGACATTTGGTTGTTTAAGAAAATTCAGGGAAAAAATCGCTTCTGATCCATTTTGCAAAAAAATGGCCCGTGGAATTTTTGCCAATTTTTTGTATGTAAAAATTCATTATGTTGTTAATGGCTGTGCCAAAATAGAAAAAAGTTCACCGAAGCGTTTTTCTAGTACAACCGTTTGAATTAGAGCATTGTGACGCAGTAAACAACGTCGCTTAAGACATGACGAAAGCACGTGAATATTTACATTATTAGCCTTATTTTTACACCAGTGGTTGCAAAGATGGTGCTCTCCATACATATGTGGAACTATGCTTTCTAGCGCCTGTATTAATTCAGCTTCTCCTTTTTCTTCAAGATTTATTGAAACTCACTTTGCACTGGAAAACAAGCTTGCAATGGAAATTATTTTCTATTGTTAATTGTTCTTTTAAAAAAAAATATTCAGGACAATTAAAATGTAGAGTAAAAATATGTTTGTACATCAGTCCAGAATTGCTTGCCTCTTTATGCAACTGAGCACGAATATCGGGCTCCATAGCTTTTACAGAATTGCTCCATTTTTTTGGCATCTGTGAAGTTGACCATATTTAATTGTTTTCGTGTAAACTTTGATAAGTTTTCACACAGTTATTGTTACTTTCAAACATTACATATGTTGCAACAATATTTGTTACTTATTTATAAACTTGAACCCATATAATAAACAGTTATTGACTGTTAAGGGCCATCGGATATGATGTGATATTCAACGGAGGAGGACAATATTGACCTCTTCAGTGAATACCATAGCATATCCAATGGCTCAAGGGTCAATAATAATATAATTTTCAAAACGAAATTAACATAAATAATTGACAAAAAACTCAATAAAAATATTGCTCTTTTTCACTCTAACTTTTAGAAAATTATTAAACTTATATAGCAGTCATAGATAATTATCACTCACACGGGTGTGTTAAATTACATATATATTATTTTTTATGTGTATTTATTTTATGTAATAAGTTGCTTTGAAACAAACATAATATTTTGATGGCAAATTTATATTTATAGATAGATTTATTGATAATATTTCTTTAGTGCTGATATTTACGAGATTATCCCATTTTTGTTTTCATGCAAAAATATAGCCAAGGGAGACAAACAGATACTGATTAAGTACGGCTGTTATATACATTCTTATTACAGAAACACAACCTAAATTATAGATTTGTACCAGCATCGTGTTGACTTGTCAGGAAATTATCAGTAGCGCGGTACGGTGACCTCGGAAAAGGGCGCATAACATGCGAGATTGTCGGCTTATATGGAAATTCCAAATGAATTCATATTATTGTTTGTTTTGATTGATAGAATCCTGTTTTACGGCCCTTTCAGTATTTCAGTTATGTCAGGCAGGTAGACAAGCTTACTGCCGCTCATTGGCTGTTTTTTTATTAAAAATATAAGCATTCTTAATTTATTAAGACCTATTATACAGCCATTCTATTCAAACTTATTCTTTCTAAAATACGTGTAAAATAAAAGCTCAGTACATAATCCAGGATCGGGAACGGATTTAGCATCTTTTTGAGTGATCGTTCTCTAGTGTATACTGCTAGTTTCTATTTGGATCAACATTGCAAACTTTAATATATTTTTTATTGAATTTTAGGAAAGACAATATTGTGAAACAAGCCGCGACGGCATATGGACGAACATTCATCATTCTATATCGTTATGTCGTCATGTAAACGGAAGGGGCATGTCCGTGATGGCATGTTTAAAATTCATAATTTAGTCGTTTCTATTCAGGCTTTTTTCCCCGTCCTGTGCAACAAATAACTAATAACAGAAATATTTAAATGAAATGAGCCGCGCCTTGTGAAAACCAACATACGGTGGCTTTGCAGTCTGGTCAGGATCCATGCTGTTCGCTAACGGTTTCCTAAATTGCAATAGGCTTTAAAAGCGAACAACATAGATCCTGACAAGACTGCGCAAGCTGGTGTGGATCAAAGCTAGTCGCAAAGCCACTTTGTTGGTTTTTTCATGGCGCGGCTCAAATAACATATGTTAAAACAGGTAGAACGGTATCCATTTATGTAATGTTTTGACGTGTAATCTTTGCAAACAGTACACGGCGGAATCTTAAAATTCATACGTAACATTCGAATTTTAAAATTCCGTTGTACTGCTTGCAAAAGAAAAATAACGTATATATATAAACTGTCAACTTTTAGGACTGCCTACGTGGTCTGATTCACTGAGATATCTCACTGATGGAGGACTGTAAGTTCGAGCCCCGCTACCGAACATGGCTCTTTATGTGAGAACACTTGGTAGTTTTGTGTCGGAAGTTAGGGGTTTAGTACTGGTCGTTCCCAGGAACATGTTTAAGGAAACTACCCGCCATACTGTGAAACGAGCGTAAAAACTTGATTCAGAAAATTAATCAACTTTTTAACAGTCTTATTACCGTTTCTATAAATCTGCCTTTAATTGTATCATTAATACAATTTAAACGAAATTCACATTCGGATAGAACTGTGCGGAAAAGGTTCTGTAAAATCATTCTAGGAGTTCGTCCTCAGACTTCCAATGCTGCTGTTCTTGGTGAGCTTGGTCGTTTCCCTCTTTCTGTTATATGTAAAGAGCGATCTCTAAAGTATTGGTTAAATATAATGAAAACTCCCCAGTCACTTGTACACAAATTTTTATAGAACAGTGTGATTTGTTAAATAACAATATTGAATCTACTTGGGCTTCAGCTGTTAAAAGACAACTGGATATCTTAGGATATAGTTATTTGTGGAATAATCAGAACTATGATATTAATTATATGCCATGTTAAACAAAGATTACGTGACCAGTATGTACAAGACTGGAATGATGTGATAAGTAACCAGTCCAAATTGTTTTATTATAGAAAGTTTAAAAAGGTGTACAAATTTGAAAAATATTTAGATGTAGTAGGTAACGATTTACATAGAAAAGAAATGTCTCGTTTTAGGCTTTGTTCTCATAATCTTGAAATTGAAAGTGGAAGATTTTCTGGAGTTGAAAGAAACTTACGTGTTTGTAAACTTTGTACACAAAATGTAGAATCTGAATATCATTTTCTGGTATGCTGTCCAATTTATAGAAATCTTCGTCAAAAGTATGGTATTGTTCAGTCATTTCCATGTATAAATAAATTTGCAAGGACATTATCTTCAAGTAATAATAAAAATATAAGAAATACAGCCAAATATGTATATTATGCTATGCAATTAAGAAAGGAAAAACTTACAGATATTGCTGCTTCTTAATGATTAATATATATATTTAGAACCTATAGTTGTTTTTTTACTGTATATTTTGTGATATCTTGGCCATCCTTTTTATTTCTGTAAATGGCCAAAGGTATATTGTATATGCCGATATGCCAATAAATCTGAATCTGAATCTGTATTTTAATTATCCCATGCTTACCTAATGCAGCTGCAACGTTTATTAAATAGGGGTTCCGTAAAATGCCGTGGCATTTTAGATTTTACATTTAAAATGTAGTACACTATATAGACCATACTTAGTTTCGGAAAATAGGTTTTTTCCAGTAAAGTCTTTGTTTTGAGTTTAACACCATTTTTTCAACAGTTTTTCAGTCATATAACGGCGGGCTGTTAACCTAACCAGTTTTCCTGGATTCTGTACCAGTACAAACCTGTTCTCCGCAAGTAAACTGCCAACTTCCCCACATGAATCAGAGGTGGAGGACTAATGAATCAGACACAGTGTCGTTCATCAAATAGTCACGGAGAACATACGCCCCGTCCGAGGACGAACTAGCGACCCCGAGATCCGTAGACCAACGCTCTTACCTATTGAGCTAAGCGGGCGGGCTTCAGTAAAGTCTTTTTCCGCATATTTTGCAACCATTGTCAAATACATTACCAAAATATGCATAATCGACGATTCTTCTATTTTGCTTTTCTCCGTTTTATTATCACTCCCGACACTCCCTTTCTTCAAAAACTTAACTTTTCTAGCCTTCTGAACTGTCCGTATTTATCGCGACTTATTTTAGAGAGCAGCTGAGTTTGAAAAAGGTGCATGAAGTGGCTATTGAAATGAACATCAAGAACTTCTAGTAATTTAAAAGATACGCACTTTTCAATGAAAATATTTTGGAATACTGCATGTTATGAAATGTGTAATATTTTTACGATTAGATTGAAATATTTAATTCATGTCTCATAACTGCTTGTTTATAGGTTTCCAGGTAGAATTATGACAAGCCATTTAAAATAAACACATGTAACGTTACATAACGATTACATGTCTTTTAACGACGCTGCAGTAGTCAAGTTCAAACGGTTTTACTACAAAAAACGCTTCGGTGAACTTTTTTCTATTTTGGCATAGATATTAACAACATAATGAATTTTCACATACAAAAATTTGGCAAAAATTCCACGGGCCCAATTTTTTGCAAAATGGATCAGAATCGATTTTCTTCCTGAATTTTCTTAAACAACCAAATGTCTGTTTTCGAACCTCCTTCGAAAATTCAGATAGAAAATACCTGTTCATGTTAATAATCACTAAGAAATTGCTTTATTCTGTCGTTTGATATATATCTAATGCATTGACGCCAACAATACGCTTGTAGTATCGAGTTTTATACTATTTTAGTGCTACCATTAACGGACGTAAAAAGCGCGAAAACGGGTCATGTTTGCGACGTCATGGTAACGTCATACGAATGTTTATTGCTCTAAAAGATGATGATATCAATTGGAAATATCTTCAAGTTTATTTTGGTATATAAGACAATCAGCAAATCTTAAATTTTGACAAAGTACCATTCCCCCTTAAATGATAAATAAGGATGATTTTTGTTTTTAAACAACTTTGAAATGGTATTTATACTACAAAATTAATATTATTACCATATTTCATATTTTGTTAAGTGATGTTAAGAATTTATTGACCAACATGTTTAGGATTTTACCAAAACATTAAAAAGTCTTACTCTGTTAAAAAAATACTCTGTTAACTATTTCTCAGCAAAACCTCTTCCAAATTCAGTAGTTTTTAGCATCAGAAGCCCTATTCATAATGTCTTGACTTAATTTTAAGAGGAGAAAATGCACCTTTTTCAAACCTGTCAAGACACACGCATTTTGGCCCTAGATCACGCTCACACGCCTTCTATTCAAGGCCACACGCATTTTAAAGAAATAAAGAAATCAATTGTTTTTTTTTTCGTAGAAAATTTATAATAATACTGAATCAAACATGCGAGGCGACATTGACACAGTGTTTCTATACTGTATAATACATCTTTTACATTCACCGGTGCAACGTGTTATTTCTACCGCATGAATAAACGTCACAAAAAGTAAACACGGAGGGAGACTATTCAAAACCAGATATATTTTGTGTTAAAAATCTATATTTTCCGTGTGAGGGCGTTTCCAGCTTTTAGGGATCATCGCCCTCTAGACCCCCACGAGGGAAAACCTTCCCTTTGAACCCTGATCACACTCGTGGCCTTTGTGGAGCCTTGACAGCTATGCTTTTTAGCTCGACTATACGAAGTATAAGTAGAGCTATCCTACTCGCCCCGGCGTCGGCGTCTTTCCGCAACTCAGGCTATTGTGCAATATCTTCATCCACAACTGGAGTCATTAAACACTCCAATGACAGCTCTAGTTTCCTCAGATGTGCCCAGTTTCACTATCCAGCATCGAAATAGTCGAGCGCGCTGTCTCCTGTGACAGCTCTTGTTATACTTGTAATTATTAAATAAACTTTTCCCTTTTTGCAAGTTTCATGTAAAACTGTGAAAGGATAACAATGAACATTTTTCTTTTGTATGCATATTTCCATGAATTGTGCAAAATACAAAATGGTATTATTAAAGGTGGAAATTTTTCTGTGCTATAAGTGAAGCATGACTTCTGCTTGTAAAGCTTGTATTCCGATAAGTTTTATTTGGATATACAGAAGATTTTTTTAGGTATATCGAATATTTGTATAAGTTGTTAAACCACTAAAACATAAATGATCAGCATTAATAATTTTACATTTAAATTTAATGAATGAGTTACTTGATTTTTGTGTTTCAAAAACGCCCAACATAAAGGCCTGGCTGATCAAGGGCCATGGCCAAGAGAGCCCATGCTCCCTCTATATCCCCCACCCCACAGTGACTTAAACTCATCGAAGTTGCATGCAAACAAAATAATATTTTCTCAATATATAGACCCAAAACTGCACCAGAGGCCACCATTTCATGCCTGCATTTCAAAATTTCCAGAAGGGGAGATGCTCCCGAGCCCATAACAGGAGGGAAGTATCCCCTCTGTACCTCAACATATAGACCGATGCAAATGCACTAGAGGCCATTATTATGTCTCCCACACCACTGTGTGGTGGGAGACATATTGATTAACTCCTGTCTGTCTATCCATCCGTCTATCACAGATCTTGTCCACACTCTTAAGTCGAACAGTTCTCATCCAATTTTCTCCAAACTTGAAAAAATGCGTTTGCCAATAAGTCCTCATCCAAGTTTGATAACTAGCCAAATCAACCCAGGCACTTTGGAAGTATGGCCCTTGAAACACTGGTTTTTGATAAACAAAGCACTGAAAGTCTGATTGGATTGTATTTGATAATCAAAGTTCTGGAAGTCTGATTAGGTTGTATCAAAGCTCTGAAAGTCTGATTGGGTTGTTTTTGATAATCAAAGAACTGGAAGTCTGATTGGGAATTAAGAATATATAGGGAGAAGGGTTTTACGCTTGAACATTTCTCGTCCGATCTCATACTACTATTCTGATGACTTGGCAGCTGTGGGAGACATGTGCTTTTCTCAAAAGCAGCTCTAGTTTCATACCTAATTTTCAAAAACTTCCAGAGGAGACACATTCCCCCTCCCCAAATAGGAAGGAGGTATTATACCAAACAGGAAGGCGTTATCCCCTCCTGTACCTTAAAATTTACGCCCAGAAATGCACAACAGGCAACCATTTCATACCTAAATTACAGAAATTTCCAGGGGAGAGCCCTCCCCCTCTCTCCTCACTTGAGTCTTACTAACAGTAGGGAGGCCTAACCTCTTGTACCTCAAAATTCAGACCCAAAAATGCACAAGAAGCCAGTATTTCATAACTATGTTCAAAATATTTCTAGTGGGGAAACCCTCTGAACCCCTTCTATACCTTTACATTTAAACCCAATTGCACCTGAGGCCACCATTTCATACCTATATTAAAAAAGAAAATCCAGGGAGAGAACCACCTGACCCCCTTAACAGGAGGGAGGTATCCCATCATGTACCAAGTTGTGACCCAAAAAGGCACTAGAGGCTTCCATTTATTACCTGTATTCCAGAGGGAGACCCCCCTGACCAACCTAATAGGAAGTGGGGACCCTCTTAATACCTGAAAATTTAGACAAAAAATATGCATCAGAGGCTGCCACTTCATACATATTTTACAAAATTTTTCAGGAACAGACCATACTGACTTTCAAATTTTACATCAGGTGTATGGCATCATTTTTGATGTTAGTTTCATGTGACTGTGTTGTTGTGTTTATAATGTTCTTTAATTATAACATTTTCAGTTTTACTCAAGCTAAAGAACAAATTTATCCATTGATAATTGTTTAAGTGTAGATTTTTTATGTAATAAAAAGACATTTAGACTTGTATCAAGAAGCATGCACATTTTTTTTGCAGAATAGTATTTTGCTCCTTGGCATGCGTTATTCATGCTGCAGAACGTGCATATTCTTGTTGAAAATCTAATAACTAAACACAGACATATTCAAATATCTTAGACCTTAAAGGCTCATAATGCCTATATTCTATAAAATATGCAAATATCTTGTATTTTAAAGACACTCAGTGTCTACTTACTGTAAAATATTCAAGTACCTTGGACCAGTCAAGCACTTATTGTCCATTTACTGTAAAATACTGAAATAACTTTGACCATAAAAGCTCTCAGAGCCTATATTCAGTAAAATATGTAAATATTTTGGACAAGTCAAGCTTCTATTGTCCATTTACTGTAAAATAATGAAATAAGTTTGACCATAAAGGCTCCCAGTGCCTATATTCAGTAAAATATTCAAGTACCTTTGATCAGTCAAGCTCTTATATTATGTCCATTTACTGTAAAATACTGAAATAACTTTGAATATTAAAACTCTCAGAGCCTACATTCAGTAAAATATGCAAATATCTTGGACCAAGTCAAGCTCTTATTGTCTTTTTACTGTAAAATACTTTTAATAATTTAAAATGTGTTTTTGTAGTAGTACATTTTTAGCTCATCTGATTTTTTGAAAAAAACTGATGAGTTATTGTCATCACTTGAGCGGTTGTCGGCGTCGGCGTCTGCGTCGGCGTTGCCTGGTTAAGTTTTATGTTTAGGTCAGCTTTTCTCCTAAACTATCAAAGCTATTGCTTTGAAACTTGGAATACTTGTTCACCATCATAAGCTGACCCTGTATAGCAAGAAACATAACTCCATCTTGCTTTTTGCAAGATTTATGGCCCCTTTTGTACTTAGAAAATATCAGATTTCGTGGTTAAGTTTTATGTTTAGGTCAACTTTTCTCCCAAACTGTCAAAGCTATTGCTTTGAAACTTGGAATACTTGTTCACCATCATAAGCTGACCCTGTACAGCAAGAAACATAACTCCATCTTGCTTTTTGCAAGATTTATTGCCCCTTTTGGACTTAGAAAATCAGTTTTCTTGGTTAAGTTTTATGTTTAGGTCAGCTTTTATCCTAAACTATCAAAGCTATTGCTTTAAAACTTGCAACACTTGTTCACCATCATAAGTTGACCCTGTACAGCAAGAAACATAACTCCATCCTGCTTTTTGCAAGATTTATGGCCCCTTTTGGACTTAGAAAATATCAGATTTCTTGGTTAAGTTTTATGTTTAGGTCAACTTTTTCTCTTAAACTATCAAAGCTATTGCTTTGAAACTTGCAACACTTGTTCACCATCATAAGCTGACCCTGTACAGCAAGCAGCGTAACTCCATCCTGATTTTTGCAATAATTATTGCCCCTTTTGGACTTAGAAAATCATTTTCTTGGTTGAGTATTATGTTTAAGTCAACTTTTCTCATAAACTATCAAAGCTATTGCTTTAAAACTTTCAACAGTTTTTCACCATCATAAGTGGACACTGTACATCAAGAAACATAACTCTATCCTGCTTTTTGCAAGAATGATGGCCCTTTTTAGACTTAGAAAATCACGGGTAGGACAATATTTCTATCACTCAAAAAAAATCAGATGAGCGTCAGCACCCGCAAGGCGGTGCTCTTGTTATTTCTACATATTATATGATTTTTTTTTGACATTTTTGCGAGTAAAACAAGTCAATGAAAGTACAGAAAAAGATAAATGGATATGCTTAAAAATATTGAATTAATAGTCTTTTGAATAAACATCTCTGTTATGAATTATCTCCAATAAATTACTTGTTATCATTTAGTTACGACCTTGTTGCACTAAGTTTTTGACAAAATTTCCACACATTTCAGCGCAACATGGTCGTAACTGGAAAACTTTCAAATAACGTTAATTAACTCCTCAGTGAACATTTTTTTGACATTTTTTCCCATAGTATTGTAGTTATTATTGTTATTTGATAAAAATAATATAGATTGTATTGTTTTTCATTACATCATTTGAATATAAAAATGTTTTTTGCTTCTCCTGTAAAGTTTTCAAAAATTGAGTTACGACCGTGTTGCACTGACCCATCGATATTATGCATTTGATACACTAAATGCGTGCGGACATGCAAAAAAATGAGTAATTTTGCCGTGCGCTCCAATGGATAATAATTCCGCGCCTGCGCAGAACGGCTGCACCAACTCTGCAATGAGAAACATTCTTTGTTTTCAGACTCCTTTCCACATACTACAAACCTTCGTGTTCACTGATGCATGATAGCGAGTAAGATATGGAACGAAAAATGGCAAAGATGTTCCCGTTTGTGAAGAAAGCACCAAGTTTTGCATGAAATTACTTTAAGGTATCCCAAATCCTACAAGAGTAGGAGACACGCTATATCTGTCCTGGAACCTCCTTTTAAATCAATTTTAAAAAGGGAGGTAAAAATGTCTTGGAAAAAAATAATTTTCCTTTAAATTGAAATTTATTTATAAAGTAATGTTTCATATGATCTAAACATGGATAACATATCACTAGCATAGACAAACAACCATTTGGTATCGACAGATATACAAAGTTTACTGCAAAATACTCTTATTTCTCAAGATACATACTAAAAAGGGAGGAAATTATATTTTACTGTATGTTTAATTTCACAACTGCATGTAAAAATATGTTTCTTATGAAGAAAGCATGAGAGTTTGAATTTAAGTATTATAAGGTATACTGGATCGGAAATGGACTACATATACAAAAATGTTAATTCATTACCTTTACCAATTATAACCCTTGACACAAAATTTATTCAATTACATTTTATACACATTCAATATACAAGACTCAGGAAAAATATGAGATCCTTAAAGGGGAAATTGTTAAAAATCACAATTTAAGGGCAAATTAATTTATTTCAATCGTTAAATTTTAACAAATATCATATTACTGAACTTAACATAAATAAAGAAACAGAATTCATGGATCTTATGTATAACATATCAGAAAAGTAAAACATATTCTCATGTTTAGGTCCACGAGGTTACCTTTATATCTGTAATTATTAGGGGGCAATATCTTTATATCAAAAAGAGAGACCCTTCAATAGATTATTTTTGTATGTTATATGTATATGACATGATCATGTTTTCAAATCAAATGACTTATCCAAAGACCCATAAAATAAATGAAACTGATATTTACACCCTTTTGATATATATCCAGGAATTGTAATAGGTTTCCCAGCACTTCTCCTATACATTTGTTTGACAAATTTATATTTCTTATACATGAATGTGTTATTGCGCTGGCATTTAATTGGTTCTATGAAGTGTACATAGTAATGAAAGTCAAGTGTCATTACTGGTCAATCCAGATTTAACAACAGAATCAAGCAATGCAAGGGTCACTATTAAGGTATATAGACACTAAATTGAAAACTGGCGCGGAAAAAAATCATGGTAATCGCAAAATGGAGCATTTAAAGAGTCCTCCTCCTTTGCTCTGTAAAGGTTTTTTTCCTTCCCTTTTTACATTTTGTTTTGCTGAAATCACATAACGGATCTATCCTTGGCATATAGGAAGCATTTTCACAATAATATGATAGCATGACAGATTTATTAATTGAAATATTCTGTAGGTCATACAATTTGGGATATCATTTTTACTTGATATTGTAGTTGGTTTGTTTGACTGAAGAACATTACCCGCAATTTTCTTTTGATGTTCTTATTCAGCACCGACAATATTCTTTAATAAAATGTAAAAATGTAAGCTACAGACATTTAGAACGGGTCCTGCTCTGTGCTGTAGCCATTTGAAATTTGTCAATTTTATCTTAGAATATGCCAGCTATTTAGTATGTTCATACCTTAATGACTCTCCCCAAACATGGCTTCATAATTATATAAATATTAGAAATGCCAACATGAGGTAATTTAGATGTTTTCATGCTGTCTATTTCTGTTAGAATCTAGAATTTTATCTGGCACAATTTACTGACTTACAGCTTGATACCTTTGTTTATAACATGACCATGTATTGTTCCAAAAGTTTGAAGTCACAACATGTGGTGCACTAACTTGTATGGGACATGGTACACATTTGTTTGCTGCAGATGCATAAAACAAAACCACAAAGGGATAATCTTACGAGCAACCAACACTTATACACACTGTTATTTTCTATAGTAAAACAGTTTGCTAGTTGTTAGCTGTAGCTTAATTTGGCCGTTCAGAACAGTTCTGGTACATGCTGACTAATTCTGTGGTAAGCCGTCTTTTTGGAATAAAAACAAGGACTAAAATCCGACAGGAAAAGACACATCAAAGAACGTAAACTTAAAGCTAACATTCTTCATAATACATTATCTGGTTATGATACTGTCTCAATACGTTTGCAAGACATGACAACTGGAAGGATAGGTTGTTCTATCATGCAAAGAAATATCAAAATGAGGCCAGAGAATATATTTTCTTAAACAATTAGACGTATTAAAAGCAACCCCGTAAGAGATGTTCACGTATGTTGCAAATAACATTGTATCAAGCAGGTTGTAAACAGGCATTTATAGCATAGTTACATTGACATTGCTAATCCTGTCAACTGGAAATGGTCAAAAGAACTGGTACTTTGCTTTGATTATGTAATACGCTTCATAATTAGCCGCTTTAAGTTGGAGGAAACTCATCAGTGTAACTACAAGAATACATACAAAGGCAGAAATAAATGTATCAAGCCAGTCCTGTATTCTTAGACATTTTGAAGACATGTGTACTAGAGAGTGAAATAGGCAAACCTATTACAGTTTTAGTTAAATATTGAAAGGGTTGTTACGCCTAAAATTAAAATGTTTGTTTAGGGTAACCTGATCGTAACTTTTCTTTCAACTTCTGTTCACGAAAAATGCTTGGGACATTACCCTAAACATGCAATTATTCTAGGACTTAAAATTGCGCTACTGAGAGGTATTCCTTACACTGTATTGGACAAAGAGCACATATCAGGTATGATTATAACTAGGACGGCCTGCAATAGTCATTTTACCCATGCTGAATGAGCTCCATCGGCTATATCGAGATGCAGAGTATACTCAACTCTGACCCACATGTACAATGTTCTGAATGATCGTTTCTTTATCAGATACATGATATAATTATTTATGCCGATCTGAAACCTAAGACAGAAAATACACTATTTCATTATTTGTCAAAAGGCTTAACATGCAAGATAACTGTAGCTCAGTATATTTTAAGGAGACATTGTTTATAAACTAATCGATTAATCTTTACCTTAAAAATTTATATCCAAATCTATTTGGTGGAATTTAGACTGATTCTAAAACTTGAAATCTTAATCAAAGGCAACTAAATTTGGACGAACAAATGTATAGGCGTAAAAAAATTGTTGTTTCCGGTATCCCGACCTACCCTAAATTTTTGGCCCGACCCTAAATGTTTTTTGGAGAATATTTTTTTCAACTTTTTAACAAGAAGTTGCAAAACTGCTCTTTTTATGCTTTAAACATGTCCAGTGATATTAGAAATCAACTTACTGATGCTCTGAAGGCATTACCCCCTTATTTACATTCATTTTTTGACACAAAAATAATTTCTGAAAAGTCTCCTTTAATAAAAAAAAAATTCACAAAAAAAAAAAAAATTCAGACCTACCTACCCTAATTTTTTTGAGCATGTTACCAGAAACAAATAATTTTTTTAGGCCATATGTGAACTTGTTTTATAAAGTATCCTTAATGAACCTCAGAATGTAAAGAATGTTTAAATAATAGTTTGATATAATTGAATACTAAAATTAGTTTTGTTAAACTTTACCTGAGTGATATGGGCCTAATGTTCACACTTAAAAATAAAGTCATCCTGTAAATGAAATTTTTAAACAATTTCCCCCCTTTTAGGGCCTCATCTATGTCATTTGTCAGTGTCCTGTATATTAAATGTGTATAAAATGTAACTAAATAAATAATATGTCAATAATAGTTACTTATTTAGGTTATTAATTAACCTTTTGGACATTGCTTTCAAAAATATATGATTAAAATAAGTAAAATATAGGTCCCTTTTCGGCGCCTCTGTTTAAGCTAATTGGGATTAGCGATCTGCATGTCTCCTCCTTTTTAGCTCACCTGTCACAAAGTGACAAGGTGAGCTTTTGTGATCGCGTGGCGTCCGTCGTCCGTCCGTCCGTGCGTGCGTGCGTGCGTAAACTTTTGCTTGTGACCACTCTAGAGGTCACATTTTTCATGGGATCTTTATGAAAGTTGGTCAGAATGTTCATCTTGATGATATCTAGGTCAAGTTCGAAACTGGGTCACGTGCGGTCAAAAACTAGGTCAGTAGGTCTAAAAATAGAAAAACCTTGTGACCTCTCTAGAGGCCATATTTTTCATGAGATCTTCATGAAAATTGGTCAGAATGTTCACCTTGATGATATCTAGGTCAAGTTAGAAACTGGGTCACGTGGGGTCAAAAACTAGGTCAGTAGGTCTAAAAATAGAAAAACCTTGTGACCTCTCTAGAGGCCATATTTCTCAATGGATCTTCATGAAAATTAGTCAGAATGTTCACCTTGATGATATCTAGGTCAAGTTCGAAACTGGGTCACGTGCAGTCAAAAACTAGGTCAGTAGGTCTAAAAATAGAAAAACCTTTTGACCTCTCTAGAGGCCATATTTCTCAATGGATCTTCATGAAAATTGGTGAGAATGTTCACCTTGGTGATATCTAGGTTAGGTTTGAAACTGGGTTACGTGCAGTCAAAAACTAGGGTCAGTAGGTCTAAAAATAGAAAAACCTTGTGACCTCTCTAGAGGCCATATTTCTCAATGGATCTTCATGAAAATTGGTCAAAATGTTCACCTTGATGATATCTAGGTCAAGTTCGAAACTGGGTCACGTGCAGTCAAAAACTAGGTCAGTAGGTCTAAAAATAGAAAAACCTTGTGACCTCTCTAGAGGCCATATTTCTCAATGGATCTTCATGAAAATTGGTGAGAATGTTCACCTTGGTGATATCTAGGTTAGGTTTGAAACTGGGTTATGTGCAGTCAAAAACTAGGTCAGTAGGTTGAAAAATAGAAAAACCTTGTGACGTCTCTAGAGGCCATGTTTCTCAATGGATCTTCATGAAAATTGATCAGAATGTTCCTCTTGATGATATCTAGGTCAAGTTCGAAACTGGGTCACGTGCGGTCAAAAACTAGGTCAGTAGGTCGAAAAATAGAAAAACCTTGTGACCTCTCTAGAGGTCATATTTTTCAATGGATCTTCATGAAAATTGGTCAGAATTTTTTATCTTGATGATATCTAGGTCACATGTGCTCAAAAACTAGGTCACTATGTCAAATAATAGAAATAACGACGTCGTACTCAGTTCAACACTGGGTCATGTGGGGATAGGTGAGCGATTCAGGACCATCATGGTCCTCTTGTTTTGGATTCAGCATACTTCAAAATAGTTGCATACAAAGTTTGGTGTTTTCTTCGCAAAAGAAAACATCTTTTTCCTATAACCTACTCACTATGAAGACTGTTTTAAATCTACTTGAATGATTTTACCATTATCAAACAACTTTACATTTATTGAAGGTAACTTTGAAATTCAAGTATATAATGTTAGGTATAGTGCTTATTATCTTTTATAAGTGTTTGCTGATGGAATGTCTGTCAGTCTGTCCAACTGCAGTAGATGATTTTCATTAAATTTGTGCTGTTTGAATGTGCATCTTTAGAACTTTGATGGATTTACAAAACGTTTTCAAAAAATTTTACTTTTTTGTAGGTGTGAAGTTACAGAAAAGCAGAATAGCTACAGACCATGAAATTTAGAAAATGAAGAGATGCATGTCTCTGTTCAGCATGGTGTATATGGGAAACATTGTGGGTCACAGACCTCTGTTCAGCATGGTGTATATGGGAAACATTGTGGGTCACAGGCCTCTGTTCAGCGTGGTGTATATGGGAAACATTGTGGGTCACAGACATGAAATGATTTGGTAAGTAAACACACCATAAATTTGTATTTAGAATTATTTTCCTGTAAATCCAACTGCACTTCTTAAGCCAGATTTTTTTTTAACTTTACAGTTGAAGGGAGGTAACTCAAATTTGAAAAAAAAAACACATACACACAAATGCCCTTGCTTAATAAAAAGTTAATTCTATTTTGGTAAATTACAGGGTTTATTTTCACAGAAATGTTTACAAAGACAGTTTAGAAACAAATCAAGGTTTTAGGTTTCTGTTCAGGTATAATGATATACTACACCAGCAGCCTGGTAAAAATATTTGATGGCCGAGATTTGATTCATACCAGATATTTTCTGTTCTGTTCTTCCTCTTTCTATCATTGGTCCCTTAACCCTTACAATAATGGACACAGTTGATTCTTCCTTTGTGACCATTGTAAATCATGATCAGCATAAGCCGTCCTTGCAGTCTGATCAAGATCTGCTCTGTTCGCCATTCAGCCAGTATCTGTTTAGTAAACACCCCTTTTGACAGTTAATGGTGCTGTCCAAATTGAAAGATAGACAAGTGCATTATAAAAATTTAGCAGGGTAAAAATAATTTAAGAGTATCAGTAAACATACTCCTGTTTCCTTCTGTTCAACAAATTTACATTACATGCATTGATTTTGTAATTATTCAGATACGCAAAATAACAGGGGAAATTAATTTCAAGGAAAATCAAAGTGACATAAATTTTGAACGCCAGTTATTTTAGGTATTGTTTTTTCTTGTTTAGTCTAAACCTTTTACTTACTGACATAAATTCTTTTTATTTGTTTGTTTATGGTTATTTTTGGTTGGGTTTAACGTCGCACCGACACAAGTTTAGGTCATATGGAGACTTTCTAGCTTTGATGGTGGAGGAAGATCCCAAGTGCCCCTTTATGCATTATGTCATCACGAGCAGGCACCTGGGTAGAACCACCGACCTTCCGTAAGCCAGCTGGATGGCTTCCTGTCATGAAGAATTCAATGCCCTGAGTGAGGCTCGAACCCACATCGATGAGGGGCAAGTGATTTAAATGTTTTAGATGATTATCATTAAATTGTAAAATTGCTTCTCATAATATATTTCTTTCTAAACACTCTGAAAATGTCTCTTCTTTTGTAGTGTGAAGTAACAGTAAAGCAGAATGGCTACAGACAATTAGTTCAGAATTGAAGAAGAGATGCAGGTCTTTGTTCTATATGGTGTATGAGGGAACCATGGTGGAAATTTGGATTTCATGGCAGTCATAGAAATATCTAATAAGTAACCAGGTAATTTTTGTTAAGAATAATTTACCACTTAAAAACTGCATTTAGAGTTACATAAAGCTATAGATATAATACTTTAAAAAGCAGCAACAAATGTCTAATCTTCTATAAAACAGATTTTACAATCGAAGGGAGCTAACTCAGTTTAAAAAATACATACTAAAATGCCCTAGCTTTCATAGAAATTTTCACTTAAAGAATCTTACCAAGTTTCTAGTTTTGGATTGAGTATGACTACACTGGTATTTTAAGAATTGATGGATGCTTCCATAATTACAATAAATGAAGCATTATATTTTCATACCAATTAACCACTACCATACCGTATAATATTATCTCTACAGGTCTGTTCTACAGTGATGTGTGTACCAGTCTGTCGTACTTTTACCTGTCTGTCCAGTCGACAAATTCGCAATAGATGCGTAGATTCCCAAACAATTTGGCAGAGTTTTCACAGTTACTACGACAGATTGCAAAAAATGTTTGGTAAGTTTTAGTCAACTATACAAAGTGTAGAGAACTGTCTTACTCAGCGTCCTTCTGTGTATGCACTTTGGTAAAAGTTTTGATGCATTTCCTCTTTATCACTATAATTACTTGATGGATTTGTTTCAATTTTTAAATGGTGTTTGCTCATCACCACTCACATTGCAAGGGCCATAATTCTCACATCAATATTTCACGAATAATCCCCCTTTTACTTAGAACGTTTTGATGCACTTTCACTCTATCTCAGGTATTACTAAATAGATTTGAATCAAATTTGAAATAGTAATTCTACCTTATCACCCATATCTTTTGACAGTCAAGGTCCATAACTCTGGTACCAATATTTCCTGAATTATGCCCCCTTTTACTTAGAATTTAAGGTTAGATTTTTGATACACTTTCACTCTATCTCAGGTATTACTAAATGGATTTGATTCAAACTTAAAATAGTTATTCAACATCATCACTTATATCATATGACACAAGGGCCATAACACTTGCCACAATATTTCATGAATTATACCCCTTTTTATTATGTATTTCAGATTCAAAGTTTTGATGCTCTCAGAGCTCCAGATAAGATTTTAGCTTGAAGGGTATTTTACCACAGTTTTTTTTTCTCAAAGGGTATTTTACTCCTAGATATTTTTTCAAAAGCGTATTTTAGATTTTCTAAATAATCTTTCAGTATTTGAAATCATTTACAGGGTAATAATAATAACTGTTTGTATCATTTTCTGAAAATCATGTGCTCTGCTGATGTGCCTTTGTCGACCAATGCTGTTTTCCTGAATATTCTTGAGCCTTCATTCAAATAGTTGTAACATTTTGTTAACTGTATACAATACATCTTACACTACATCTTAATTTCAGTTACTGTATGAGACAGCATTTATGTTTGTTGTACTCGATTACAAAAAAGATATGCTTGATTTACGATAAAATTGGATTACACACTTAAATCGAGTAATCTATGTATCCCATTTTTTTCAGTGTGTACCAGTACCATAGGTTTGATTTTAATTGCGTTTTTCGTAAATTTCAAAAAGTATATACGCAAATACGCATCTTATCTGGAGTTCTGATGCCATTTCACTCTGTCTCAGGCATTACTGAATGGATTTGATTCAAACTGTATGTCGTTGTTCCACCTTATCACCACATCATTTGAATTAAAGTCCAGAACTCTGGTACCAATATTTCATGAATTATTCCCCCCCCCCACTTTTACCTTGAATTTTAGGTTAAAGTCTCGATGCAATTCCTCTATTTCTCTTATTTCAGATTTCAAGACTATCATAGCAGAATTCTTGTTGCGATGGCAACTAAATGGAGAAACATTATAATATTCTTCCCAGAAGACATTTTGAAATACTATCCCAGAAATGTTCCTTGCGTGACCTATACAAAAAACAAAACAAAAAAAAACCACATAGGTCCAGGCTAATGTTCTTAGTTTAGTTATATGGAAAACTTTGGAAGATCTTGTCAGAAATTGCGTGTCCGGTTTTAAAGTAATTACACAGCAGTTTTGCATTAAAAAAATGTGGGGTAGGGCTGCGGGGGTAGGTTAGTTTTCCCAGTATTGATGTATAGAAAACTTTGAAAATCTTCAGCTTTGAAACATCTGGCTTGATTTGAAAATTATTTCAAAGCAATATTCCTTACATTACCATTTCCCAAATTCCTTCAGATAATTCTTTTGCATTAAAAACATGTCGGCTGGGGCAGGGGTAGGTTAGTTTTCCCAGTATTGATGTATAGAAAACTTTGAAAATCTTCAGCTTTGAAACATCTGGCTTGATTTGAAAATAATTTCAAAGCATTGTTCCTTGTATAGCCGTTTAC
Source organism: Mercenaria mercenaria (assembly GCF_021730395.1). Taxonomy (NCBI): domain Eukaryota; kingdom Metazoa; phylum Mollusca; class Bivalvia; order Venerida; family Veneridae; genus Mercenaria; species Mercenaria mercenaria. Next base: position 13,056,402 of record NC_069376.1, on the reverse strand, counting down.
CAAATTCCTTCAAATAATTTTGTTTCATTAAAGCTCATGACTGCTAGGAGGTGGTTAAAGTTTTTCGACAAATTTTGTTTTTCTTTGTCACTATTGCGTATATCTTACTTGAACTTCACATTTACATTGTTCAGCATTCAAACAAGGTATGTGCAGAGGCTGTGCCTAAATAGGAACAAGATCACAGTTACTTGCCCTTGGTTGTCCACAATAAGGAAGTTGTAACAAGGTCTTAGGCCTGATTTAATGGAAAAATTCAGAAAGTAAATTGTCAGTATTTTTGTTATTTTGCAATCTACATGGCTGTAATTTTGATGGAGAATGGCTGGTTGGCATAGAAATCTGGAAATTACTTGAATTAATTATTACAATTGCTGAAATAGCTTCAGTTTGAGTAAAAACTATACATGCTTGAAAAATGTGAAAATCCTACTTTCAGCATACATATTTCTGAAAATTTTCTAATTTTGCAGGTTTTCATGCATAAAATGCATTTGTATAAGTTCTATGTTTGAAACCGTTTGTGGAAAACAAAATGGTGTATTACAAATGCTGCCATGGATTTTTAGAAATTTGAGCTGCGGCCGAGGAAATCTGACCTAGAGTCAGATATTATATATGAGCCGCGCCATGACAAAACCAACATAGTGGGTTTGCGATCAGGATGGATCCAGACCAGCCTGCGCATCAGCGCAGTCTAGTCAGGATCCATGCTGTTCACTTTTAAAGCCTACTGCAATTAGAGAAACCATTAGCGAACAGTATGTATTCTGACCAGACTGTGCGGATGCCACTATGTTGGTTTCCAATGGCACGGCTCATATATATTTCTATTCTTGTTTACATTAAATTGCTCTTTTGGATACTTGAATTTACACAGTACACACAGTCTGAATAGAGAAATATGTGTAATCATAATCTGTGCAAGAAAAATAGTTTACGGACTTGAAATTGAACAGATCAGTCCTAAAACTGGTATTTTTCAATAGATTTGGAAGGAAAACAGGCAGATTTTCACACGCTAGACTTGAATATGGGTTTCCTTAAATGCTAAATTGAGCATAAGTCTTCATATTTGCAGTCCTGAATTGCATGTTTACTTATTCTGTTGGATTTCTTATATTTTCAGTACCCAAAAACATGAAATGAGAGCGCTTGAACAGTGTAAAGTTTGTCGCATAGATGGGGATTGACCGCCTTTATGTATATATAAGTCTACAACTTCTCAGATTTGACTGAAGACAATTGTTTGGTGTTGGGAATAGGTAAATAATTCCTTTGTAAATATTTTTAATAAAAATACTTTTCCGTGATACTTTAAAATTTAATAGACTTCGTTTAAATTGCAACGGCAATTGAAAGACAGGTAGAAATTAGAATTATATTGGAATAGCATTATTAGTTCCCTACTGGTTGAAAACCAGTTTCGGGGACTATAGGAATGCACTTTTCCGTCATTCCGTCATTCCGTCTTTCCGTCTTTCCGTCATTCCGTCCGTCCGCAATTTCGTGTCCGGTCCATAACTCTGTCATCCATGAAGGGATTTTAATATTACTTGGCACAAATGTTCCCCATGATGAGACGACGTGTCTTGCGCAAAACCCGGACCCCTAGCTGAAAGGTCAAGGTCACAATTGGAGGTCAAAGGTCAACAGGACTTTTTTCCTGTCCGGTCCACAACTCTCCATCCTTGAAGGGATTTTTAGTATTACTTGGCACAAATGTTCCCCATGATGAGATGATGTGTCATGCGCAAATCCCGGACCCCTAGCTCAAAGGTCAAGGTCACAATTGGAGGTCAAAGGTCAACGGGGCTTTTTTCCTGTCCGGTCCATAACTCTCCCATCCATGAAGAGATTTTAATATTACTTGGCACAAATGTTCCCCATGAGGAGACGACGTGTCGTGCGCAAAACCTGGACCCTAGCTTAAAGGTCAAGGTCACAATTGGAGGTCAAAGGTCAACAAGGCTTTTTTCTGTCCGGTCCATAACTCTCCCATCTATGAAGGGATTTTAATATTACTTGGCACAAATGTACCTCATAATAAGACGATGTGTCATGCACAACTTTCAGTCCCCTAGCTCAAAGGTCAAGGTCACACTTAGCAGTCAAATGTTAACATAGCATGAACAGGGTCTGTTTCGTGTCCGGTCCATAACTCTGACATTCATTAAGGGATTTTAATATCACTTAGCACAAGTGTTCCCCATGATGAGACGACGTGTCATGCGCAAATCCGGACCCCTAGCTCAAAGGTCAAGGTCACAATTAGGGGTCAAAGGTCAACAGAGTTTTTTTCCTGTCCTGTCCATAACTCTGCCATCCATGAAGGGATTTTAATATTACTTGGCACAAATGTTTCCCATGATGAGACGACACCCAGTACCCTAGCTTAAAGGTCAAGAGGATTTTTTTCCTGTCCGGTCTATAACTTTGTCATGCAAAGCAGGATTTAGATATCAGTTGGCACAAATATTCCCCTGGATGAGACAACATGTCATGCGCAAGAACCAGGTCCCTAGGTCTAAGGTCAAGGTCATATTTAGAGGTCAAAGGTCAAATTCAAGAATGACTTTGTATGGAACATTTCTTCTTCATGCATGGAGGGATTTTGATGTAACTTGGACCAAATGTTCACCACCATGAGGCACCCTTGTTAGCTCACCTGTCACATAGTGACAAGGTGAGCTTTTGTGATCACCCTTCGTCCGTCGTCCGTCGTCTGTGCGTCCGTCAGTCCGTCCGTCCGTCCGTCCGTCCGTCAACAATTTCTTGTCTGCACGATGGTGGTTTCATTTATGATTTTATTTTAACCAAACTTGCACACAACATGTATCACCATAAGATCTTGATTCCTTTCTTGAACTGGCCAGATCCCATTATGGGTTCCAGAGTTATGGCCCCTGAAAGGGCCAAAATTAGCTATTTTGACCTTGTCTGCACAATAGCAGCTTTATTTATGATTTGATTTTTACCAAACTTGCACACAACTTGTATCACCATAAGATCGTGGTTCCTTTCTTGAACTGGCCAGATTCCATTATGGATTCCAGAGTTATGGCCCCTGAAAGGGCCAGAATTACCTATTTTGACCATGTTTGCACAATAGCAGCTTCATTTATGATTTTATTTTAACCAAACTTGCACACAACTTGTATCACCGTAAGATCTTGGTTCCTTTCTTGAACTGGCCAGATTCCATTATTGGTTCCAGAGTGATGGCCCCTGAAAGGGCCATAAATAGCTATTTTGACCTTGTCTGCACAATAGCAGCTTCATTTATGATTTGATTTTTACCAAACTTGCACACAACTTGTATCACCATAAGATCGTGGTTCCTTTCTTGAACTGGCCAGATTCCGTTATGGATTCCAGAGTTATGGCCCCTGAAAGGGCCAGAATTAACTATTTTGACCATGTCTGCACAATAGCAGCTTCATTTATGGTTTTATTTTAACCAAACTTGCACACAACTTGTATCACTGTAAGATCTTGGTTCCTTTCTTGAACTGGCCAGATTCCATTATTGGTTCCAGAGTGATGGCCCCTGAAAGGGCCATAAATAGCTATTTTGACCTTGTCTGCACAATAGCAGCTTCATTTATGATTTGAATTTAATCAAACTTGCACAAAACTTGTGTCAATATAAGATCTCGGTTCATTTCTTGAACCAGCCAGATCCCATATTGGGTTCCAGAGTTATGGACCCTGAAAGGCCCAAAATTAGCTATTTTGATCTTGTCTGCACAATATCAGCTTCATTTATGATTTTATTTTAACTAAACTTGCACACAACTTGTATCACCACAAGATCTTGGTTCCTTTCTTGAACTGGCCAGATTCCTTCATGGGTTCCAGAGTTATGACCCCTGATAGGGCCAGAATTAGCTATTTTGACCTTGTCTGCACAATAGCAGCTTCATTTATGATTTGAATTGAATCAAACTTGCACAAAACTTGTGTTACCATAGGATCTTGGTTCCTTTCTTGAACCGGCCAGATCCCATAATGGGTTCCAGAGTTATGGCCCCTGATAGGGCCAGAATTAGCTATTTTGACCTTGTCTGCACAATAGCAGCTTCATTTATGATTTGATTTTAACCAAACTTGCACACAGCTTGTATCACCATAAGTAGCAACAATCACTGATTTTGAAAAATGCCAAAATACATGTGAAACCATACATTTTCTGGTAGATAGGACCAAACCATTCACAAAAATGTATACTTTTAATAGTTTTTGTCAAAACACTTTCAGTTTAATAGTTTAAGAACATCAAAAATTTCAGCTAAAAAAGGGGCCATTTTTCCATTTTACAAAAAAGTTGACCTGGGTTTAATTTTCCATCCCAGAAATGATTTTTAGCACAATAGTCAATTCCAACAGGTTCTACATACATCTCTGACCTGTTTTGTAGCTTGAACTTTAACTTCCAGGTTGTTGTGCCACCACTATATGGATTCTAAGTATGTTACTTCATATCAAAAATACCCGAAAATATAAAAAAATATATACATTAAGTTAGTTTCATTACTTAAAAGATTATTATATGATGCTGCAGTTAAGTTTTATGTATATGTACTTGAAGCATTTCAGTCTGCCAAGAGAGGAAAGATATGCCATCAAGAAATTGACAGAATATGAGTTTGGAGGATATAAATTTACCCCACCCACTTTCAGTAATAGTGTTTACAAAAGTACAAAAGTTATGTTGAGAAAAAGAGAGTTGTTAAGCATTTAAGATATATGAATATGTTAGATACCTACACAAAATAAACTCATTTTAGTAAAGATAAGAGGCCGAAGAAAAAAACATGAAAAAAAAAAGTTTTGTGATGAAAATTTAGGGGAAGGGTGGTGGTGGGGGGGGGGGTGAAATGACAGTTTATGGATACATGTCTTAACACATTTGCAACCAGTGCAGAACCAGATCAGCCTACACATCTGTACAATCTGATCAGGATCTCCACAGTTTGTTTTGACTGAGAAGCAACCAATGAAGATCCTGATCAAACTGCACAGATCGTCAAATGCATTTAAACATGTATCCATTGGTTAGTAAGTTTAAAAACTTTGCATTCTTATTGATATGATTAGCTTCCAACAGTCTTAAACTAATTAAACAATGCGTATGCAACCTTCATGATGTCTAAAATAAGCCTGACTGCAATGAACAGTTAGTGTAAGCCTTGTAATTTTATCTACTTTGGCACCAAACAACGGTACATCTTATATACAAAAGATGAAGATAACTTCCAGGATATTTTTACAAGGCTATTGTGATTCAAATATGTAGCCATGAACAGCAAAATAGCATGCAAGTGACTTAGTCTAGCAGCCATACATGAGAGTTAACAGGAGTGGAGAGTGTAATTGAAAAATGACCAAATGTGTTACTTCAAGTGACAATTAGCAAGAAAAATTTTGAATGATATTTGATTTGCTTACTGACATAGATGTGTTATTTTATGCATATAAATAATAAACTTATTCCAATGGAAAAAGGTGTAAAGAAGTGAAAGTCATTTTACACTCTCCTACATACTCTCTTAATCTAAGCTGAAACCAACAGTGAACAGATGAAATGAGCTATAGCAAAGCGGATTAACTCTGAGCAGTGCTTACATGAAAATAATACAGTATATGCCAACACCAGTCTCCATGAAAAAATCTGAAATACTCAAGTAGACCTTCACAGATCTTAATTTTCACAGTATAGAATAAGTACATAATTCTGCAAAAACAGTCCAGAATTCAACTGGTTTAACTTGTATCTTCTGTAATTAATCTATCAACAACTGTAAATCACCCTGCTCATAATCTTCACATAAATTATATGCATAAATAGCATCATCTTCTTCATACTTTACATTGTACCAATCACCAAATCCTGGTACAACAGATATTACATATCCTTTAAAAAAAAAACAGTTTTCTGCACTTGAAGTTGAGTCTGGAATCTCTAATTTCTGATTACTGAATTAGTGAATACTGTTCTTTAAAAATTATAATTTATAACTTTAGTATTAAAGTTCTATTAAATACTGTTTTATATAATTAAAAATTATAATTTATGACCAGAATTAAAGTTCTAGGCTGATTTTTAGGGAGAGTACAGAATTGTTTCAGAGTACACTAACATCTAATATAAATCACTGAATCCCTATCCTAATAATGCAACATCTATTCTATAGGCTATTCTTTACATTCAACACCATCAATAACTGTTATTGCGTATTATCATCAGTAGTAGACAGTACTTTAAAGTTTAGTACGAACGAGTTTTGGTACGAAAAACATAGCTTTACATATGTCTTAAACTCTGTAGAAACACAAAAATATAGCAAATTCATACATGCATACAATCAATAAAACAACTTTGCATAGAAACAAACCACTGTCACAGGACAGATGACGATGTATTTGTCGATCTTTGTTTATTTCTGTAGAATTTTTCTGGAAAGAACAAACGTGAGACGGTGTGACCCTGGCAAATTACCTCCCCTGTCGGCCGAGCACTTGCTCAGAAAATGAGCTAAATACTGGTATATCACGTTAATATACTATCCTCAAGTGGCCCAATTCTAAAGGAACAAAGATAAAACTTTCAAAAAACCACAAAAACAGCAGCGTATATGGCCGTTTTGATGAAAAGCGCGAGCTTTGTTTTTTTCGCTCCCTATTCTCTTTACTAAATGTCAACCGTAGAAGGATAAATATGTCATATACGCCATATTTGGACTTAACCCCTCCCATTTATGCAGATTTTTCAATTGGTTAACCTTTATTTTATTCGTATAAGTGCGTATGAAACATGCTATATTTTCGGGTCAGGTTTTGACTGGAACACCGATTGCGCAATAATTTGCCTCGCACATGCGCGGTTGTTGCTACCATAAGATCTCGATCCTTTTTATGCCCGAAGGGACGTATTATGTTATCACCTCGGTGTCCGTCTGTCTGTCTATCTGTTGGTTAGCAATTTTCCTTCCTCTCTGTAACTTATGAACCCCTTGAAGGATTTCAAAGAAACCTGACACAAATGTTCACCTCATCGAAATGACATGCAGAGCGCATGTTTCGGATGGCTCACTGCAAGATCAAGGTCACACTTAGGGGTCAAAGGTCATATGACTTTGTTTTGTGCATTGCAGTGCTCTTGTTTTTATTTGGCAGATCTTCTTTTGTTCACTTACAATAATTTGTTTTTAGCTCACCTGTCACATAGTGACAAGGTGAGCTTTTGTGATCACCCTTCGTCCGTCGTCCGTCGTGTGTCCGTCCGTCCGTCCGTGCGTCCGTCCGTCAACAATTTCTTGTCTGCACGATAGTGGTTTCATTTATGATTTTATTTTAACCAAACTTGCACACAACTTGTATCACCATAAGATCTCGGTTCCTTTCTTGAACTGGCCAGATCCCATTATGGGTTCCAGAGGTATGGCCCCTGAAAGGGCCAGAATTAGCTATTTTGACCTTGTCTGCACAATAGCAGCTTCATTTATGATTTTATTTTAACCAAACTGGCACACAACTTGTATCACCATAAGATCTTGGTTCCTTTCTTGAACTGGTCAGATCCCATTATGGGTTCCAGAGTTATGGCCCCTGAAAGGGCCAGAATTAGCTATTTTGACCTTGTCTGCACAATAGCAGCTTCATTTATGATTTGAATTTAATCAAACTTGCACAAAACTTGTGTTGCCATAAGATCTCAGTTCCTTTGTTGAACCGGCCAGATCCCATAATGGGTTCCAGAGTTATGGCCCCTGAAAGGGCCAAAATTAGCTATTTTGACCTTGTCTGCACAATAGCAACTTTATTTATGATTTGATTTTAACCAAACTTGCACACAACTTGTATCACCACAAGATCTTGGTTCCTTTCTTGAACTGGCCAGATTCCATCATGGGATCCAGAGTTATGGCCCCTTGAAGGTCCAAAATTGGCTATTTTGGCTTTTGCAGCCATATAGAGACTTCATTTATGGTTTTATTTGATACAAACTTCCAAAATATCTTCAACAACAATAAATCTTGGATTCCATGACAAATCAGATCCAATCATAGGTTCCAGAGTTATTTTATATCTGATTACCTCCCCTGATTGTAGTCAAAATGGATTTATATCAGTAAGTACTTATAGGATTTACTTGAAATTTCATTATTATCATTAGTTGGACTGAGTCAATCAGGGTAGATAACTATGGACTGATTTTATGTCAAATTACCTCCCTTTATTTCAAATTAAAATGGGTATATCTCCGTAACTAATGAAGATACTGATCTGAAATTTCATTTATGTCAACAGATTTATTTGGCAGATCCTTCTTTTCTTCACTTACAATAATTTTCGTTTTAATTACTTCCCTTTTACGTTAATATAAATAGCTTATTTTTAGTAACTTTTTTTATTATTGGCCGTAGGGAAAAACCGATACCACTTTTCTGTGGTACAACATGGATGGTACCTCCAATTTTTAGGTGTATTTTGACATATCTGTACCTTGTAAGAATTTTTTTTTTCTTTTTGGTTAAATTTCTTTCCTTTGTTGTTCCTGCCCTTTGGACTTAGATATTTTTTCTGAAGACCTTCTTGTCCTCATGTGCAATGATAACAGGTGAGCGATATAGGGCCATCATGGCCCTCTTGTTTTTAGAATTACGTCCCTTTGTTTTTACTATAAATAGATTTTAATGTAACTTTTTTATTACTGGCGGTAGAGAAAAATCGAGACCACTTTTTTTGTGGTACAGCATGCATGTTACATCCAATTTTTAGTTGTATTTTGACCTATCTCTACCTGGTAAAGAGTTTCTTGTGGACTTATATTATTTTTATCTTTTTATTTTTTTATTTTTTTTTTTTTTAAAGATTAATTTCCCTTTGTTGTTACTATAAATAACTTCCATGAAAACTTTTTTATAATCAGCCAAAAAAAAAATTCAATATGAAAACAACTGTGGGTTTTTTTATATATGCACATTTTAATCCAAGTGTGTTGTTTATAACTATTGTATATGTGTACAATATTGTTTATACATCATTGACAGATATCAGTTCATTATGTTATACTGCAGTAGAGAAAATTAGGTGCCTTCCAGTAGGGGACTTTGTATTGCATGGCAATACTTCATTCACTTGTTTCAGCCAGTTTTACTATAATGACTGCATTCTGAAGCATGTGTGGTATGCGATACATTAGTTATCTGTTACTTTGAAAATTGGGACAGGATTTTGTTCATAATAATTGGTACAGTAAGCTGTATTCCAAGTGGGAATATTAGGTCGGGATTACTTCTAATTTTAGCTGACACATTTTACATACATAAGACTTTTTATCTCACCTGTCACATAGTGACAAGGTGAGCGTTGACAAGGTGAGCTTTTGTGATCTAACAATTGCTACAATGCACAATTCTGATATAACACTGAGATATGTTTTAAATATATTCTTTGCATTAAACATGATTATCTTTTAAATGTACTCATGTTAGGAAATATTCTTCTTTTGTAGAGAAATATATTCAAGGTAGGGCAGTTTTCCAAAAACGCAACAAGAAGTTCAAATTTGTTGCACAGATTTGTGTCTCACATGTATGGAGTTGAAGGAATAGTTATAGAAAAAGGGTACAGAATATGTAAGGATATGGTATTATTAAAAAAAATTGTAAACGAATCAATATTTAAGGTTGACTGACAAAGTATACAGAGAGTTATTCTTGTTTCTTGGCACTGGCTTTCATGTCTTCAGTTTAATGCTAAACGTTTCCTGAACTTATCTTCGTCTGGTGTTATTACTTGATGGTTTTATTCACTGAAAATAGTAATTCTTGTCTCTCGGGCACCGGCTTTCATGTCTTCAGTTTAAAATGCTGAAGTTTCCTGAACTTCTACTTCGTCTGGTTATTCTTGATGGCTTAATTCACTGAAAATAGTAATTCCCTCATAACCCCATGCATCATATGAAACTGAGACCAAAAATTTTCATACCAGTCTTTCCTCGTCATGCCCTCATTAAAAAAATTTTCGGGTTAAAGTTTTGATAATTGTTTTTCACTTTGAATAATGCTTTGAAGTGCGTGTGATTGATCCTGTTTTATGAATTATATGGATAACCAAACATCTGCATGTACATGTAGCTTTTAGTTTAACAAGAGGTAAATAGTGTCTGATTTCATGTCCGATCCATAACTGCCATTCTTCTGGGGATTTTTAAATTGATTGGAAAAATTTTTTTTTGACCGTAATGGGGCAATGAGTCATGTGCAAGACTCAGACCTCAAGTCCCAAGGACAAGGTCACACTTAGAGGCTCAGTGTTCTCGTTGCATGTTTCTAGCCCAGTCATCCTTTAAGGGATTTTTAAATTTAAATTTTCCCCTTTAATAAGTTATGTGTCACTCTGTAGCCCAAACATCCCTAGCTCAAAGGTCAGTGTCACAGATAGAGGTAAAAGGTTAACTTGGTCCTCGTCTTGTCCAGTCCATAGCTCTGCCATTTATAAAGGGATTTTAAAGTTATTTGGTACAAATTTTCCCTATCATGTCGTTGATGTGTCATATGCAAGATCCAGACCTGTAGGTCAAAGGTCAAGTTCACACATAGAGGTCAAAGGTTAACATGGTCTTGCTTCTTGTCCTGTCCATTCCCTCTGCCATTTGTCAAGGAATTTTAAAATCACTTAGCACAAATATTCCTCATTAAGAGGCAATGTGTCTGTTTCAACGGTCAAGGTCACAGTTAGATGTTAACTTTACTTACAAGACATGGTGTCATATACAAATTTGAGGTCACAGGCACCCCATTTAATTTCTTTTTTCTGTTCATTAAATTACTTCCCTTTTTATGATAAAGTACAATACATATGTATTTATATCAGTTTTCCCAGTAATTTAAAAATGAAAGTAAGATCATTTGTATTTTCTGATATGTAGTTCTGATTTATGTACATTATTCTCTAGTATAGAAGAAGACATTTTGATTGCATTCAATATGTTTTGTGAAAAATGTCCCTAAGCCAGGGACCTTTGCTACAAATTTTTGTTGTTTTCTACAAATAACTGATAACTTCTTCACATTATCTAGAGAGTAAACTTAACCTTGATGTTTTGCCGTACAGATAGCCAAACATCTTCCCCAAGATTCCATGCAGCCACCTTCTGATAGAAAGATGTACCTGTCGTGCAAAGGTATAAAGCTGGCTTGGTAACAGGTATATTAGTTCATAAAAACTGATAAAAAAACACAAAAAACCTTATATGCATGTATAATGTTTGAGCTCACCTTTGCTCCCGGTGAGTTTTTGTGATTGCTCAATGTCCAGCATCCATTGTCGTCTGTCTGTCAACATTTGCTTGGTGTATGCGATAGAGGCAGTATTTTCAACTGATCTTCATGAAATTTTGTCAGAATAAATACCTTGTCAGAGCTCCCCGATAAGGTTTTGTTTCAATTAGTAACGGTACTACCAGATTTTTCTGTGAAATCGTAACGGTACTACCGATATTTGTGAAATTAGTAAAGGGAGTTCCAGATAACGACAAAAATAAGAAAAAGTCATATCATTGGTGAAAAGTATCTACTCGAATAAAAAAGAAAGTAAAACTGTGTAACTAAAATTACATATATTCAAATCAATTCATCGGTGGAAGTCAGTTAGAGTTAACATAATAATACATTACATGTCATTCTTTTACCATATATGACAAAAAAAAATGTACAATATTCTAATTAATCGCACCCTTTTTAAAAACATTGTGTTTTTTTTGCTCTCTGAAAATGTGACAACTAAACAAAGTGTCAATACGTAACCGCAGCGCCCGTTGGCTGAACACAATTGACTGCAGTGTATCGGATAATTTGATTCGCTTCACACTTCTCTGGAAAATCCACAAGTACCTGAAGTAGGCGGATCTTACAATTATGCTACTGCGTGTGTTTCGTGTATTCCACACTCATTTGGGCCACTGTGCAAATTGTCAACAGTCAGGATAGCGTTGATTAGCGCAAAATTGGGGCGACATGCAATTCGGCTCGATCTTCCTTTGAAATTTGTAATACTGTTTAGATGTCGTACTGATACGACCATTTTAAAATAAATTCGTATTGATATGGCCACATTTTAAAATAAATTCGTATCCGACCCTTCAAATGCTTTAATTACGAAAATACGGCCCTTATCTGGAGCTCTGCCTTGTTAAAATCTAGGCCAGGTTCGAAAATGGGTCATCTAGGGTAAAAAACTAGGTCTCTAGCTCAAGTGAAGAAAAACCTTGTGTATGAGATAAAGAATGTATTTTTCAATTGATCTTCATGAATTTTGGTCAGAATGTTAACCCTGGTGAAATTTTAGGCTATTTGGAAATGGGTCATTTTGGGTCAAAAAAATAGGTGACAGGTCAATCAAAGAAAAACCTTGTGTAAGTGATAAAGGCTTATTTTTCAACTGATCTGACAGGGGTTCAGGTTTTACATAGACTTATATAGGAAAAAAAACTTTAAAAAATCTTCTTGCATGAAAACGCAAGGCCTAGGGTTTTAGTATGAAGTATGTTGCCTTTCCTAGTGTTTCTCTACAAGATCTATTCAAGTTATGTCCCTAGGGTGAAAAGAGGCCCTGGCCTGGGGGTACCAAGTTTAACATAGACTTATACGGTACATGTTTATGAAAAATAAAGATCTTCTTGTCTGAAAGTTCAAGGCCTAGGCCTTTGATATTGGTATGTAGCATTGCCTGGTGAATCTCTAACAAGTTTGTTCAAATTATGGGTGAAAAGAGGCTCTACCCTGGGGGTCACTTTTTAAAATTATGAGTTATATAGGGAAAAATAATTCAAAAATTAACAGATCATATTTCCTAGGTTGTTTATTGATAACTACCTGATGACCCCAAGCAATTACAGATCACTTGACTGTGATCTTAACGTTCTGGCCTACTTTCTTGTTTTTGTTTTGTTTGTTCGTTTTGGGTTTAACGCCGTTTTTCAACAGTATTTCAGTCATTAACGGCGGCAGTTAACCTAACCAGTGTTCCTGGATTCTGTTTCCCGTACAAAACCTGTTCTCCGAAGTAACTGCCAACTTCCCCACATGAATCAGAGGTGGAGGACTAATGTTTCAGACACAATGTCGTTTATCAAATAGTCACGGAGAACATACGCCCCGCCCGAGGATCGAACTCACGACCCCGCGATCCGTCTTTCTTGTTTTTAAAGATACAGCCTTGAAATTTGGATGACTGGCAGTTTTGCACACCGATCTTAAAACTGACTTTCAGTCACATGAATGTGACCTACTGATCTACCTTCTTAATATTTTAGCATCAGTTTTCCATTTGAACATATAGCTCATATACTCAGGTGAGCGATCCAGGGTCAAATCAGATGAGCTCTGCAACCGCAAGGCAGTGCTTTTGTATTAATATTGTCTAGAAATTATTCTTTTGCCAATGTGGAAAAAAAGGCACAAAATAAATCAAATTGGCTTCAAGCTTATTGCCAGTACTTTAAAAGTTTCGAAGATGTCACATTTAAATAAAGGGTGATAAATGTATATTGGATGTAATTCTGGCAGTTAAACTCTTCCTTGGTTATATCTTTTAAGATTGTCTTACAGGAAAAAGAAAAGGAAAATGGCCCCAGGAAAGACAGATACAGCAGATACAAGTTGCTAAGGACAAAATGTCTGTTATTCATGGAAAAATCAGAGTTCAGCAGGTTCTTGAAACAGGGAATTTGCTAATCTGCATTAACAACATCATGGTATAGTTGGATTCATTAATTTTTCAGTAAAAAAATACAAATTGTAAGCATTGAATCAACTTTATTTCAGCTATTAAACTGTTATTATGTTCATACGCAAAATAACATAGTGTCCAAGGGACCCAAAATTATAAAGCTGAATTTAAGCTCAACTATTCAAAGAATAAGAAAGTCTGGTGTCTACATGTATATCTGTACTGGTTATTTTTTTTATTAAGTTAAATATCTTCTATTCAATTGAAACATCTCAAATCACTTGTCCCTCATAGATGTAGGTTCGAGCCTCACTTAGGACCTTGAATTCTTCATGTGCCTAGGAATTTAACAAGTTGGTTTACCCAAAAGTCAGTGGTTCTACCATGTGCCCGCTCGTGATGTTCTCCAAAACAAAGCTGGAAGTCGCCATATGATATATTTAAATTTTGTCGGTGCAACGTTAAACACAACAAAATAGATAAATAAATAAATTGAAGCATGTTATACATGCATTTAGTGTGAGAAGTTTTTTTTAAGTGCAGAATTTCCAGAAATATGCCCCGTTTAACTTAAAAAAGTAACAAAACCTTACTAAATTTTAACAAAAGTTTTCCCCCTTTAAGGTTAAAGGGTTTTGCTATACATTGCCTCTCCAAAAAATGCAAATATTGAACTGAAACTAACCACTATTTAGCCCCCCTTTTTATGAGGGGTAGGGGCATAAAAAGTTTGGGTCTTGCCCGTGTTTCCGCCCGCCCAAAGTTAAAACACACCTGCTCAAAAAGTTTTGATATAAATTGATAAACTGCATGATTTTTATCATGATAGGAATTTTCCCCGTCTTTTTTTCTCCATCATTCCCTTTTAACATGGTAAAGCAAATGACTTTCTTGCTCCCAGCTCTACCTTTTTACATTGCGTGAAGCTCAGTGCTTTTTTCTAAAATTCTCCCTGTAAAATTGCCTGAAGTTCGTGACTTTCTTCTACCAGCTCTACCTGTGCACTTCGGAAGCCGTGATTTTTGCTTCCATTTCTACCTGTTACACGGTCATGAAGCTCTTGACTTTCTGCTGCCACTCAAACCGGTACACTGTCTTGAACCCGAGTGACTTTTTTTGCCCACTGCCCTGTTACAATTCATAAAGCCTTGATTTTTCTTGCTGCCGCTCTACTGTGTACCGTCTTGAAGCGAGTGTTTTCGCCCCAGCTGCCTGTGTCAATGTCATAAAGCCCAGTCTTTTGCTGCCAACTCTACTTGTGTACACTGTCAGAAGCTCAGTGACTTTTTTGCTGCCAGCTTACTTGTGTACCTGTCTAAACCCAGTACTTTCTTTTTTTGCCAGCTGAGTTACACTGTCAGAACCCAGTACTTTCTTGCTGAGCTGTACTGTTCACTGTCATAAACCCCGTGACTTTCTTCGACCAGCTCTCCTTTTTACACTGTCATGAACCCCATGATTTTTTGCTCCCACTTACCAGTTTTACCTTTGAGCCCAGTGACTTTTTTGTGCCCCCCTTCCTGTGTACACTGTCTAAACCCCTGACTTTTTGCTGCCGTTTTTCCGGCCCCACTGTCGGAGCTAGTGACTTTCTTCCCCGCTCTACTTTGTAAAAAGTCATGAACCTCAGTGACTTTCTTGCTGCCAGTCTACTTGTGTACACTGTCATGAAGCCCAGTGCTTTCTTGCTGCCAGCTTACTTGTGTACACTGTCATGAAGCTCGTGATTTTCTGCTCCAGTTTATCTGTGTATTTGTCATGAAGCCCAGTGATTTTCTTGTGGCCAGCTTTCCCTGTGCATATGTAATGAAGCCCAGGGCTTACTTGCTCCCCACTCAAACCTTGGGCACAAGTCATGAGCCCAGGACTTTCTTGCTGCCAGCTCACTTTTTTTTTAAATGTCTGAACCCCTGTGACTTTCTGCTCCCAGCTCTATTTGTTACACGTCATGAAGCCCAGTGCTTTTTTGCTCCCAAATTTCTACTTGTGTACACTGTCATGAAGCTCAGGACTTTCTTGCTCCCCGCTCTACCAGTGACAGTCAGAAGCTCAGGACTTTTTGCGGCCCTTTACCTTTTTACACGTCTGAACCCCAAAGTGACTTTTTGCTGCCGTCTCCCTGTTAAATGTCATGAAGCCCATACCTGTGTACACTGTCGTGAACCCCATGCTTTTTTGTGCCATTAAAGTTACATGTCATGAGCTCAGTAAATTCTTGCGGTCGGTTTTCCTTGTGCATGTCCATAAAGCCCATGACTTTTTTCGCCAGCTCTCCCTGGTACCGTCATGAAGCCGTGCTTTCTGCAGCCCTTTTCCCGTTACACTGTCTGAAGCTCATGACTTTCTTGATTCCAGCTTTTCCGTGTACATTGTCATGACGTGGATGATTTCGCTCCCACTTACTGGTATTTTCATAACCCAGTGCTTTCCCCTTGGGGCCCATTTTTAAACTGTGCATATGTAAGAAGCCAGTGGCTTACTTGCTCCCGTCTACCTTGCCAAGTCATGAAGCCCAGTGATTTTTGACCCCAGCTCTCCTTGACCGCCATATAATTAATAATACTATACGATTATTGAGTTTTAAAGTTAAAGTCCAAAACATCTACAAAAAAAAACAATTTTTTTTGCTTTTCCCTTTCCCCACTTTCAGAAATGGGTTCCACATATATAACTGTTATTAAAATATTACAACTTTTTCGGCCATTTAAAATCGAGAAATCAGTTTTTTTTGGTGCATTTGCGAGGCCAGTTTTATTTTTTTTTAACTGAACACAAAAGTGGTTTTTTTTGCTAGAACTTGTTACAGTTTTTCTCTATTAAAAAGAAACTAAAGGCAGAAGACTTTTTTACCCTATATATAATCACTCTGTTTTATGTAGTTATTTAAATTTCCCCTTGTTTAAACACTTGGTGTCTTGAGTTATCACTTTTAAACAGTTAAAGGGGATTCCAATAAAACCCTTACACAGATTTAAATATTTGGGGAAAATTATTGCTTTTCATAAATCAATTTTACATAAAAGTAAGGTCACAGCCGGGGCACTGTTTTTTTGGGTTTTTCATTTTAGAGACTATTCGAAGAATAGGGGAGTATCTTAACCCCCCCGGCCAGCGTGAGCGCCCCACAAAATGTTAAATTTTGCATACCACCCAAATTTTTCAAAGTCCATTGAGATATTCTTAAATTTTTTTGAAAACTTGTTTCCCACTCCCCATCGTAAAAAGGGGAGGCAATCTATCAGCTTTTTGACTGAATTATCCCCCTTTTCGACTTAAAAAATAAATTTAAAAGTTTGCGTACCACCCCAAAATATTTCAAACCATTGAATATTGTTTCATATTTTTGAATATTTGTTTACCATCATGCCCCCAATCGAAAAAAGGGGAGGCAACTCTAAAACATTTTGCTGTTTTTTGGGGCCCCTTTTCACTTAAATAAAGTTAAAGTTTGCGTACCACCCCCAAATATTTTCAAAGTCCATTGGATATTGCTTTCATTTTTTGCTATTTTACCATCATGCCCCCATTTGAAAAAAGGAAAGGCAACTCTATCAAGCTTTTTGACAATTATGGCCCCTTTTTCGCTTAGAATATTTTATAGTATGTTAAAGTTTTCTCATTGCTTATTTTATACTATCAAGCCTGAAATAGGGCGCGCTGTCCACTGACAGCTCGTTATTACGCTAATTTTTTTGTTTAAATTGTGATGATTTTCAAGTTTTTTAAACCACATTGTTCCCAGTTTTGTGTCAAAGAAAGGGGATGTGGCTTGACCCATTGGTCTGAAACCATGACCTTTTTTCATAAAACCGCACCTTCCCTTTTTACACCCCCCCCAAACCCCCACACACACTCTTGTTTATTAATGACCTCACTTGCTCGCGATTATGACCATTTTGTTTTGATTCGCCGAAAACCCAACTCCCCTCACTCACTGTTAAATCTACATATACGAAATTACGATATTCTTTTCTGGTGCTTTTGCCTTTCCCCAGTGGTCTGGCAACCCAAAAAAGGTTAAAAAATAATGTAACATTTTATTTAAAAATGTTTTTTTTTTTTTTGGCAGACGGGGGTTTTATATTATTCCCTTTTAAATTTATGTTAATTTTCCTTATTCTTTCTATTTCATTTTTTCAAAAAAATACATTTATTAATAATAGTAATTGGAATCCTTGTGTTCTTAAAAAAAAATTAATGCAAAATTGCGTAAAAAGGGCAAGAAACAGAAAATTGTATGTGAATTTTAGATTCTTTGTATTTCATAATCATACCAATAATTATTGCATTTTTCAGGGACATGTATATACCTTTGGTTAAGTTTGCAGTATCACCCCCCCAGCCTTTTATATTTTTCAACACAACAAACAACTGGCAAGAGTTAAAATGGGACAGCTGCCCGATTCTAGTCTGGAGAACCTCATCATCTTAGAATGTTTTTTTAAGATTTAAAAAAGTGACATTGACTTAATCAAAACTACTTTATACTGCTTTCACCAAAGGGTTTTTGTGTTGTTTTTTTTTTGTTGTTTTTGGTTTTTTTTTTTAACATTAAAAAAATCGCATGTGTTTAAGAATCGGTTTTTAAAAAAAATTTCCCCCCAGAGGGGGACCTGCCATTGGGGGGGAAGAGGCTTTTCCAAATTCCACTCTGGCAGGTGGCCGAGGGACGATATATCCATCTGATTCTAAAAAATGACTGATTTTTTTTTGCAATCGAATAAAGCTCCTTTTAAAATCCAGCATTTCTTGGGAAATTGTATTTTACAAAAGACTAGAAATTAAAAATTTTTGAAAAACTTCTTTTAGCCTCTTTCTTACAGTAGAGAAGAACACAAAAAGCAGGAATTAACATCCGAAAAAAAGGACGTATGATGTTTTGCGTTACGCACAATAACAAAGTTCCGCTTTAGTTGAAATTGTTTGTGCGTAACGTTATGTTCTTTCAGTAAATAATTTATTATTTAAAACCTAATAAAATTTTGAAAAAAAAAGCTTGTATTTTTTTTTAAAATATAACAAACAACAAAAATTCCGTATTGTACCTTTTAATTCCGTTGTACCCTTCCCTATTGTATGCTGCCGGACTATTTTTATTAATATGCAGACCCGACCTTTTATAAAAAGCGAATAAAAAAATTCATTGTTCCATTTAAAATCGATAAACATTGAAATTTTGTTCAGAACAAAAAAAATCAAAATGGTAAAGGATATTAAAAAGGGGCATTTTAAAAGTAGCTAAACAGGACTTTGTATTTGGGTCTGTGGATTTTGGGGGTGGATACAATCGGGGCTTGCGCGCCCCGTGAGACCGATTGGGAAAAAACCCCCGAGCCGAATACTGCATCCCAATCAGCTACTGTTTAAAAACCCTATTGTATTTTGAATCAAAGAATTCTATGGGAAATGAGAGAAACTATCGAGGGGACTGCTTTTTTCGATTTTTAAAAATAATTTCAGTGCTTTAACCCCCTAACCCAGTTTGGGTTTAAACTTATTTATTTCCAAAATTGTTACACAAAAAGAGTACATATCAAATTAAAAAAATTTTTATAAAAAGACATATACAATCAAAAAAGTACGACAAAGAAATTTTTTTAAACGAATGGATTGGGAAAAAAAAGCAATTCCCTTTGATTAAAAAAATTTTTTTGTTTGTTTGTACATTTGATACTAAAATGTTGTCATTAAAACACGAGAGTCATCTGGCATGGGGGTGCCGATGGGTTTTGCCGGGATGGGTAAAATCACCCGGGAAAAGCCCTCCCATGTGCAAAAAATTATCTGGGAAAAAAACTGTATCGAGACAAGTTTGTATGTCAAAAAAAAACAGGGAAAAATTTTTTATGTTTAAATATTTTTTTTAACTTATGAAGTGACTTTACTGTCTCTAAGATCGAAGATTACGTGATTGTTTTTTAGTCAACAGAGCAAAAGTGTCAAGGGAGCATTTTTGACGGGTTTTTGTCCATCTTGTGTCGTCTGTCAAAATTTTCCCTTTTTACCCCTCCCAAAGGGCCAATTGGACCCAAAATCCGGTAACTTTGGGTACAAAATTGGGGTTTTCCCATCACTTTTTGCCTGAATTGGGGTATTGGAAATCGAATTTGGGGAAAAGTAAATTTAAATCATTACCTAGCCTTTTCGAGTACTGGGGATTTGCTAAAACGAATTGGGTATTTCACCAAACTCACATCAAAAAAAAACCCATATTTTTTGCTTCAAATTTCATGGAAAAAATTTTGTCTACTTTTTAACTGTCTCTTTAAAAAATATTTATAAGATATGCCTGTTATGAAGGTAATTATGTGTATCTTAAGTAATAGTGCTAAAGATATTTTTTTTTCCAATCATTTTATGTATTTTGGATACTTTTTTTGATACGTTTTCTTTTTACTTTTTTGCATTAAGTCAATTTTTAAAACCCAATTGAATAGTACTGTATTTTTCCCAAAACTGTGACCCTTTTTTGGTAAGTATAACCCGTCGTTTTTCTGCATTTGTAAGGGAAAAAACACACTCAATAGTTGTTTTTTCTTATTCTTATAAAATTTCCTATTTAAATACCCCCACTCACTCAACCCCTTTTTTAAAAAGTCTGTAACATTGTCTTGAGAATTTGTCATGCAATAAAAATCAAAAGAAAGTAGGGGGCATGTTGATGCAAGAAAAATATTTTTTATCAAATAACAACTGCAAATCACGAAAAAAAAAAACCCCAAAAATTTTCGGTGGTGTTGAGCTAAGTTTCCATTATTTATTTTATTAGAAAAAGCACCTACATTCAAGCTGATCTGTCATGTGTTTTTGGGGAAAGAAAAGCTGAGGACTATTTGTATCCCCCCTTATGCGACACCTTTTTTGCGCTATTTTCTATTGTTCTGTATCCTTAAAGTCCCCGAACGTTTTGTGATTTTAAGAAAATGCGAAAAGCAAACATTTTTTTTAAATTGGGTATTAGGAATTTTTTTTTGGTTTTTTGGCACACACTTTTTAAATTCATTTGGGTTTTCTGTAATTTTTTTGCGTAAATACACACAGCTTTCGGAGCTCTAGTGACCCCAAACTTTTTGAAACTTGGGTTTTAATTTTTTTCTTTATGATTTCTAGGCCCAAAGTTGAAAAAGGGTCGTTGGATCAAAACTAGGTCAGCAGGCCAGATAAAGGAAAGCTTTTTACACTCTTAGGGCCCCATTTGGAAACCCAAAATTTCTGATTCTTAACAAATGTTTCTTTGATGATTTTTAGGTCAGGTTGGGGAAACTGGGCATTTGGGTTTAAAACAGTCGCCAGGTCAAATGAACGAAAAGCTTGTGAACACTTTGTTTGATGATCTCTAGGTCAAGTGGGAATCTGGTCATGTGGGTTCAAAACTAGGTCATAAGGAAAAATGGATATTTACTTGTTTCCCAATAAAAGCTTATGTCTAGGTAAGAGGTCATTGTTCTATTTCAAGGGTCTTTAATAAAGGTTCTGTAGCTTATTTTTGAACCTCTTTTGTTCTTTTCCCTTTTCCAGTCAAATAAAAAAATTATTGATTTAATATTTTTGATACTTTTTTCTTTAAATAGAAACCTTTCAATAGCTGTAACATTTTTTCTGATTTCGATGTAAATTAAAATGCCTTTCAGTTTGACCTGAAAATTTTGTACAAAAAAAATAGCTTTTAATAGTTAGGGGAAGTATATCATTTACCAATTATTTGAAAAAACAATTTGTCGCATGATTAAAATGAATAGACATGATGTTTATGCAGAAACCACAAGAAGAAACTGTAATAACCCTGATAAATTAATTAATGGTGAGATAAAAATCAAACCCTTTTCTTCAAAAAATCATAACCTTCAGTGGTAGCAAATCTCACACGTCATAACATTCAGTGTAGCAAGCCTCACACATCTAGAACACTTCAGTGGTAGCAAGCCTCACCCGTCTAGAACACTTCAGTGGTAGCAAGCCTCACACGTCTATAACACTGCAGTGGTAGCAAGCCTCAAACGTCTAGAACACTTCAGTGGTAGCAAGCCTCACATGTCTAGAACACTTCAGTGGTAGCAAGCCTCACACGTCTAGAACACTTCAGTGGTAGCAAGCCTCACCCATCTATAACACTTCAGTGGTAGCAAGCCTCACACGTCTAGAACACTTCAGTGGTAGCAAGCCTCACCCATCTAGAACACTTCAGTGGTAGCAAGCCTCACCCGTCTAGAACACTTCAGTGGTAGCAAGCCTCACACGTCTAGAACACTTCAGTGGTAGCAAGCCTCACACGTCTAGAACACCAGTGGTAGCAAGCCTCACCCGTCTAGAACACTTCAGTGGTAGCAAGCCTCACCCGTCTAGAACACTTCAGTGGTAGCAAGCCTCACACGTCTAGAACACTTCAGTGGTAGCAAGCCTCACACGTCTAGAACACCAGTGGTAGCAAGCCTCACCTGTCTAGAACACTTCAGTGGTAGCAAGCCTCACACGTCTAGAACACTTCAGTGGTAGCAAGCCTCACACGTCTATTTTTTTCGCAGTAAAGTTGAATATTCTAATGCTATTTCTTTTCTGTACAGAATGTTTTCAAAGTTCTCATACAGCAAAAATCATTAAAATGTAAATCACAAAAATTTGTGCCCAAGAAATTAAGTACTTTAAATACGGCTACTTCATAGGGGCTTGAATTTGTGGACATCAAGTTTTTGGCATAAATGATTGATTGATTAATTGACTAATTAATTGATTAATTAATTTCTTATTTGGATTTTATTCCTTTTGAAGTTTATAAAAAAATAGTGCAAAACGAAAATTAATAATTTCACATTTTTTGTTTGTTTATTTTTGGTATGATCAGTCCAGTAATTAGGTTTTCCTTTCCGTTATAAGCAGTGTTCATTATAAAGACCTAATGAGTCAGCCATGCTGTCAAAGTCACAACTTAGGGTTGAAGGTTTGAGCCTTCCATGTTGTGTCAGCTCTGTATCTCCTAAACCCCTTGTAGGATTTTCATGAAACTTTGGTCAAATGATCACCTTATCCAGTCAATGTGCAGGAGTCATGAGTCAGCTATGTTGCCTCAAGGTCAAGGTCACAACTAGGGGTCAAATGTTTGAGCCTTCCATTTTGTGTCCACTCCTATCTCCTACTCCCCTTGAAGGATTCATATGTAACCTGGGTCAAATGATCACCCCATCAAGACGATGTGCTGAACTTATATGTCAGCCATGCCAGCTGAAGGTCAAGGTCACAGCTAAAGAATCGTGGTTTACCCTTTCACTATCCATAACAGTGGCGGGGAATTTAGCTGTCTTTCAGACTGCCTTGTACAATTATTATGGTATTTGCCTTGTGGCAAAAATCATAATATTGTGTCTAAAAGATGAATAATTTGGAGTTTTAGACATGGCTTAAATACTATCTTTATAGTGTATTGACAAGCAATCACAGTGTGGTTATCCTTTCACCTTTATCATGCTGGACACGATTGATTTTGCCTTCTGTGCAGTCTGATCAAGATCTGTACTGTTTTTGAATTGGTAACTTTTTGGTAAGCACACCATTTGGCAATGGGTACTGTTAAAATTTGAAATTGGACAAGTTTATTATAGAAATTTAGCAGGATAGGGTTAGTAATTGATACATGTATATCAATTAGAATCTAGCACTTAAAGGATGTATGACCGAGGATCACTGTTGTTTGTATTCATTGTTCCTTTCCAGGTTAGGCAACTCTCTAGGCAGTGTACACTTAAAGGATGTATGACCGAGGATCACTGTTGTTTGTATTCATTGTTCCTTTCCAGGTTAGGCAACTCTCTAGGCAGTGTACACTTAAAGGATGTATGACCGAGGATCACTGTTGTTTGTATTCATTGTTCCTTTCCAGGTTAGGGAACTCACTAGGCAGTGTGCACTTAAAGGATGTATGACCGAGGATCACTGTTGTTTGTATTCATTGTTCCTTTCCAGGTTAGGGAACTCTCTAGGCAGTGTACACTTAAAGGATGTATGACCGAGGATCACTGTTGTTTGTATTCATTGTTCCTTTCCAGGTTAGGGAACTCTCTAGCAGTGTACACTTAAAGGATGTATGACCGAGGATCACTGTTGTTTGTATTCATTGTTCCTTTCCAGGTTAGGGAACTCTCTAGGCAGTGTACACTTAAAGGATGTATGACCGAGGATCACTGTTGTTTGTATTCATTGTTCCTTTCCAGGTTAGGGAACTCTCTAGGCAGTGTACACTTAAAGGATGTATGACCAAAGATCACTGTTGTTTGTATTCATTGTTCCTTTTCAGGTTAGGCAACTCTCTAGGCAGTGTACACTTAAAGGATGTATGACCGAGAATCACTGTTGTTTGTATTCATTGTTCCTTTCCAGGTTAGGGAACTCTCTAGGCAGTGTACACTTAAAGGATGTATGACCGAGGATCACTGTTGTTTGTATTCATTGTTCCTTTCCAGGTTAGGCAACTCTCTAGGCAGTGTACACTTAAAGGATGTATGACCGAGGATCACTGTTGTTTGTATTCATTGTTCCTTTCCAGGTTAGGGAACTCTCTAGGCAGTGTACACTTAAAGGATGTATGACCGAGGATCACTGTTGTTTGTATTCATTGTTCCTTTCCAGGTTAGGGAACTCTCTAGGCAGTGTACACTTAAAGGATGTATGACCGAGGATCACTGTTGTTTGTATTCATTGTTCCTTTTCAGGTTAGGGAACTCTCTAGGCAGTGTACACTTAAAGGATGTATGACCGAGGATCACTGTTGTTTGTATTCATTGTTCCTTTCCAGGTTAGGGAACTCTCTAGGCAGTGTACACTGACATGGAAGTCATCAATTGACTGATACTGGAATTCTGGGTTGTTGGTTCCAGTGTCCAAGTTCACGTTAATGTGATTGATAACATGAAGTCCATTTTAAATTTCTGTTTTAGCTCACCTGTCACATAGTGACAAGGTGAACTTTTGTGATCACCCTTCGTCCGTCATCAGTCCATGCATCCGTCAACAATTTCTTGTCTGCACGATAGAGGTTCCATTTATGATTTTATTCTAACTAAACTTGCACACAACTTGTTTCACCATAAGATCTCGGTTCTTTTCTTGAACTGGCCAGATCCCATTATGTATTCCAGAGTTCTGGCCCCTGAAAGGGCCAAAATTAGCTATTTTGACCTTGTCTTCACAATAGCAGCTTTATTTATGATTTGATTTTTACCATACTTGCACAGAACTTGTATCACCATAAGATCTTTCTTGAACTGGCCAGATTCTGTTATTGGCTCCAGAGTTATGGCCCCTAAATGGACCGGAATTAGCTATTTTAACATTGTCTGCACAATAGCAGCTTCATGGTTTTATTTTAACCAAAATTGCACACAACTTGTGTCATCCATAAGATCGTGGTTCCTTCCTTGACCTGGCCAGTTCCCATTATGGGTTCCAGAGTTGTGGCCCCTGAAAGGGCCAAAATTAGCTACATGTATTTTGACCTTGTCTACACAATAGCAGCTTTATTTATGATTTTATTGTAATAACCAAACTTGCCCACAACTTGTATCACCACAAGATCTTGGTTCTTTTCTTGAATTGGCCAGATTCCCTCATGGGTTCCAGTTATGGCCCCTTATAGGTCCAATATTTGCTATTTTGGCTTTTGCAGCCATATAGAGACTTCCATTTATGGTTTGATTTGATACAAACTTCCAGAATATCTTTAACAACAATAAATCTTGGATTCCATGACGAATCTGTTAGATCCAATGATAGGTTCCTGAGTTATTTTATGTCTGATTACCTCCCCTGATTGTAATCAAAATGGATTTATATCAGTATGTTCTTATAGGACTTTCTTGAAATTTCATTATTGTCATTAGTTGGACTGGGGCAATCAGGGTGGACAACTATGAACTGATTTTATGTCAAATTACCTCCCTTTATTTCAAATTAAAATGGGTATATCTCTGTAACTAATGAAGATACTGATCTGAAATTTCATTTATGTCAACAGATGGACTTGGACAATCAGTGGAGATACATATTGACTGAATTTATGAAAAATTACCTCCCTTTATTTTTTATCTAAATGAATACATCTTAGCAGCTTCTAATAAATTGGTTTGAAACGTTATTTATGTCTTCTTGATATGAATACTTTACTAATATATTGTTGTATAGACATGAACTCTGTATCTTCTACATGCATATGATTACCTCCCCTGATTTTAATAAAAATGGATTTATCTCGGAAAATATTTATAGAACTAATTTGAAATTTCATTATTGTCTTAAGTTGGACAGAGGCAAGTAGGGTAGATAGCTATGAACTAATTTTATGTCAAATTACCTCCCTTTGTTTCAAATTAAAATGGGTGTATCTCAGAAGGACTCGGACAATCGGGTTAGATAACTTTTGACAGAATTTATGACAAATGACCCTTTATTTTATGTAAACGAATATATATCTGCAGGATCTAATGAGATTGGTTTTAAATGTAATTTAAGTCTTCTAGGATAAGGAATAGTCATGTTAGTACAAAAATGCAGCATTTGAGCCTAGGACCCTCAAACTTGGTATGGAAATTGGCCCTGACTAGGTCAAAAGGGACTGTTACAAGAAAATGTTCATCCTGATGATATTTAATGTGTATGCCTATGTGCTCTATGTGAAAATTTGATCATATCATATTGAGCAATGGTACTCAGGTGAGCGATACAGGGCCATCATGGCCCTCTTGTTAATATTTTTGTGCTAGTAATATTATAATTTTCCCAGATTACACATATACAGACTAGCACTATGACTTCGACGATATACTCTCCAACACCTCGGTGGGCATGGTCAAGAAAGGGTTAAAAACTGTACATATGTTCTTAATTTTATATGTTTTTGGTGTTTACTGTTTGAATGATAATGTTCCACTGACTAAACATTTCCTGGAAATCTAACAATTCTGAAATTCTTACGTCTAAAAAAAATATTAAAATGTTTCTTTAGTCCAAGTCCTAGTTTAGCTATCTTTAATTACAAAAACGAATTACAGAAGCATGAAAGGTGGGATAGTATTTTATCAATCGAATAATGTAATAAAAACATTCTGGTAATGGCAATACTGTGTTACAGATCTCTCAAAGATTTATAGATTTTTTTTTTTTTGCAAAAAAAAAAAATATAGTGAATATAGATATATTTACTACAGGCGACCCAATCCCATTGTTTTGCAACATTTTGCAAAAATTTGTGTTGTTATATTCACGTTGAAAATGGCAAATTATCTCAAAGAGCTAAAAAAAAATAAATAGATCGGCAACTTGAAAGGCATGTAGAGCAAATCTCGCCAACATCCCGTGATAACGGAATGAGATCTCGTTTACCGGAAGTGGCGCTTTCTCCACGCGCCATTTTGTATGCGAAAGCAATTATTCCTCAGTAAAATAATTATCACCGTATGACCACGCTTCTTTTGATGGCAAGAAACGTGTACTTTGTGTCTTAAGACTATTTCACATTAAACTAATGTTGTTTTAGAAGCTAACATGTATTTTGAATGTAGTTTTAAAGGTACAAATTGTATCTCCATGCTCGCCGATGTTTGTTTTAACTAAGATAGCGCCAATGTCGTTCTGGTATCGAATTTTCAATGTCGTTCTGGTATCGAATGTCCAATGTCGTTCTGAAATCGAATGTCGTTCTGGTATCGAATGTTCTGGTATCGAATGTCCAATGTCGTTCTGAAATCGAATGTCGAATGTCGTTCTGGTATCGAATGTTCAATGTCGTTCTGAAATCGAATGTCCAATGTTCTTCTGGTGTCGAATGTCCAATGTCATTTTGAAATTGAATGTCTAATGTCCTTTTCAGTTTCAATGTCCAATGTCGTTCTGAGATCGAATGTTCAATGTCGAAAGTTCAACTTATTGCCAACTTCACGCTTCAAATGTTCAATGTTGTTTTCTTATCCAATGTTCAATGTCGAATGTCGAACTTCTCGCCAACTTCACACACTTTTATTCTTTCCTGTGTTTTTAAACGTTGTTACAGCAACGCCACCCTAGCACATGTCTGACTGCCTCAAATGACAAAATGAATGTTGTTTAGCAGTATTTACATCTAACAACAGAATCTTTGTCCAATGTCGTTCTGAAATCGAATGTCCAATGTCGTTCTGAAACCGAATGTCCAATGCCGTTCTGAAATCGAATGTAGATCTGGTATCAAATGTCCAATGTCGTTCTGGTATCAAATGTCGAATGTCTTTCTGAAATAGAATGTCCAATGTCGTTCTGAAATCGAATGTCCAATGTCGTTCTGAAACCGAATGTCCAATGTCGTTCTGAAATCAAATGTCGAATGTAGATCTGGTATCAAATGTCCAATGTCGTTCTGGTATCAAATGTCGAATGTCGTTCTGAAATCGAATGTCCAATGTCGATCTGGTATCAAATGTCCAATGTCGTTCTGAAATCGAATGTCCAATGTCGTTCTGAAATTGAATGTCCAATGTCCAGTGTCGTTCTGAAATCGAATGTCCAATGTCGTTCTGAAATCGAATGTCGAATGTAGATCTGGTATCAAATGTCCAATGTCGTTCTGGTATCGAATGTCGAATGTCGTTCTGAAATCGAATGTCCACTGTCGATCTGGTATCAAATGTCCAATGTCGTTCTGAATCGAATGTCCAATGTTGTTCTGAAATCGAATGTCCAATGTCGTTCTGAAATCGAATGTCTAATGTAGATCTGGTATCATATGTCCAATGTCGTTCTGGTATCGAATGTCGTTCTGAAATCGAATGTCCAATGTCGATCTGGTATCAAATGTCCAATGTCGTTCTGAAATCGAATGTCCAATGTCGTTCTGGTATCGAATGTCCAATGTCGTTCTGAAATAGAATGTCCAATGTCGTTCTGAAATCGAATGTCCAATGTCGTTCTGGTATCGAATGTCGTTCTGGATTCGAATGTCCAATGTCGTTCTGGATTCGAATGTCTAATGTTGTTCTAAAATTGAATGTCCAATGTCGTTCTGGATTCGAATGTATAATGTCGTTCTAAAATTGAATGTCCAATGTCGTTCTGAGATCGAATGTTCAATGTCGAAAGTTTAACTTATTGCCAACTTCACGCTTCAAATGTCCAATGTCGTTCTGAGATCGAATGTTCAATGTCAAATGTCGAACTTCTCGCCAATTTCACACACTTAAAGAATAACTAGAACATTCCACCTAACGGGAGAAGATGTCGGTTGTGTTATATCAAGAATCACATATAATGAACAGTTGATGATACAAGTTATGCAGAGCAAGTCTCCCATCCCTTTTCCATGCAAATTGACCGATCGTTTGAACAATCTCTAAATACATTGGTTGTTAAATTTTTTTCATAACCTCAAAATAAATCACCAAAGATATCGAAAAATATTCTAAGTGTTTCTTTATTTATATTCACATACATTAATTACTTTCATTCAAATCTAAAAAGAGAGTGAGTTTCTGTATTTATAAGGTAACTCCTAATTTTTGAACAACCCGAACTTAATGTGTTCGTGCTCGCGTTTACGCAAAGCCTACAGTCCTGAGACATGCCTTCTAATGGCGCATAGTCCTGAAAAGCCCTTGACACCGTCATACACACAAAGACAAAGACGCATATATTTTTAGATAAAAATCCTGAAACATTATACATTTCAACTATGAACTGCGTATAAAATCCTCTGTTAAATGATTTAGGCTCCTAACTGTGACCAAACAGATTCAATGCTTGAGATTAGCCTACTTGATTGTGCATGCTTGCCAGATCTTCATTGCGCAGATGCATTATCTGCTTGTAGGCAGCTACGCGCCTGCAAGCAGACTATGATTCGATGGTTGTTCCAACAGTAAACACGTATACATGTTTAACAAAAAAAGAATCTTTTGTTATTTGAAATAAAAGTTTTTTTTGCACATGTGCGAGTTGTCGTAAGAAAGGCCAATTAATTTCTTAAGTTATCCATTACCGATTCCGAGTGGGTATTTTCTTTTAAGCATATTAGTAATTGAAATCGTTGATAAAGACACGCATTGGCAAGCTCTTCTGAAGCTAGGGCACATCGTTGCTAGCTTAATACATGTAGCATAAACAGGTACTATTTATGAAAGAACAGCCTATTAAAGTGCAAACGACGAAGATAAGATTCTTTCACTGGTTATAGGTGCAGATGGGAATCTCCGGCCTCGAGGGTAACTGTTTAGGCGGTAACGAGGTTCCTACCGAGTTACCGCCTAAACAGTTACCCGAGAGCCGGATATTCCCATCTGCACCTATAACAAGTGACAGAATCTTTTTCTTGCATACCGATATCAAGATATAATAATAAAAATAAAATCAGTCGAACGGCTTTCATTTTAGAACTATTTCTTATAGAAGCGTATTTAAACAAAGCGCGTGAAATCAACGTCCGTAAACAGGAAAGACGTCATGACGTTTCAAAGACAAATAGCAATGTTTAGTTCTGGTTTTGTTTTATCAGTTCCAGCGTAACGTTATGAATATTTTATAAAATAGCCTGTTTTGAATCGAGAAATATACTATCAGGAACTAAGAGGAACTATCAAGGTATTGGATTTATATTCAGTTTTTCGAAACAAAATATAAATAACTACATAAATCTTCTACATATATGTAGTTCGTAATACGTCATTTAAAGCACGAGAGTCATCTTACACCCAGGGGTGTAAGATGGGTTTTTCCAGCACCGGTAGAAATACCGGAAATCCCCGTCTGGTATGCAAGAAATATATAAAAGGTCAATTTGCAGGAATTCTCTAACCAAAATATCGTACATAGGCTAGGGAACGGGAATTTTATAACACTGCCGAAATTCATTCTGTTTCTATAAGTAGATCTAAGTATCATGCATATTATTATTTTAATTAATTTTACCATTCCCTTCCATTTTTCTGCGTTTACTGTCTCTAAAAAGTGTACTCGCCGCATTCCGTGTCCGCCATATTAATTGGAATGATGTAAACTAGTACGAAATGAATGCGTAAAAACTACTTTGTCGTTTTTAAATGTTATTTGTTTTAAACATGTACAATGTTTAAACTACTTTTTTGAATAGTATTAAATAATTAATTTGTATTTGCGTCATTACAGGTTGATAAATGTACAAACAAATTTAATTGCCATTAAAACTTCTTGCAGATTATCTGATCACTTTATATACTGGCTTGTAACACCTCGGCATTACACGTTCAAAAATATGTGAACAATACAAATTGACAGAAATTACTTAGTTTGTTTTAATTGATTCTTTTATTGTTTTGTACCTTTTAAGTTTAAATTTCAAGTTTATTTCGGCTTGCTCCAAAGCCGACGGTTTTTTGCCGACATTCATTCGTACAAGTTTATCTTCCAATATGGCGGACAGTATGCGGCGAGTACACTTTTGGAGCCATAGTTAACACAGAACACTGAAAGGGCATATATCTAGCTTGCTGAAATGGTGAAAAAAATTAAGATAATAACATGCATGACACTTTCCAAAAGAAACAAAGTGAATTTCGACAGCTTTATGCAGAGAAATAAAGTTCTGGTTCCCTAGCCTATGAACAGTAATTTGGCTGGAGTACCGGTTCCGGACGAATAAGTTCGCTGTCTAGGGAACCGATTCCGGTTCTCTAGCCACTGCCTTTGGTAAATGTCATGCATATTGTTCTCTTAATTAATTTTACCATGCCCTTGCATTTATCTGCGTTTACTGTCTGCCATATTGTTGTTGTTGTAATCTTGACTGCCAGAAATGTCGAAACCCAACTGGTTCAGCAGTAGTATGTTCAGGTATAATCCACAACCTGGCACCACAGAATTGGAATGATAAAAACTAGTATACGAATAAACTAGGGCTGTGGATCGTCAGACAAGTGGCGATCCAATCCGATCCGCAAGTCGGGGCTGACGATTCACAGATCGAACCATGGATTACCAGCAGCAACGAACATAATGATACAAAAATGCATGCCTGTTATTTTTGTACTTCTTTCTTTATGGAATCTAAACTTTGCAGTTCTCATAGTGCTCAGTTAATAGTTTTGACCTATAGATGTTTAATGTTTTGCTCATTAATTAAAGTCAGGTTTCGCGGAAGGACTTGTTGGGTTATTCTTGCAGATGAACGATATGACGTCGGTCATTAATATCACAATATTTAGTAACAGTTCCGCACTTTTTGATAAGAAAATTTTATTTGTTGGACAGAAATTTTGTATCTAACTTTTTATTGAATTTAATTACTTAAATGATAAATGTGACAGATTTCATATTAATTTTAGTTTGAATATAAGACCAATGCTAACTCTACCTAAGACATTTGTTTACATCTGGTTTAGAATCTGACAACGCGTAATCGTCTTAGATGTGCAAGAAAATTCATTGAAGACGTTTAATGTGGCTTTAATTTAGTTTTATTGACAGAATTTTACATATCGCATGTATTAATAAAAAAAGATCGCGATCCAACGATCTTGACAATACTCAAACTTTTGGTCAAACTTGTGGATATCCGAGTACTCGGATACTCGTTACAGTCCTAGAATAAACACGTGAAAACTCACTTTCCCGTTTTTAGCTCACCTGTCACATAGTGATCACCCTTCGTCGTCTGTCGTCAGTCCGTGCGTGCGTCCGTCAACAATTTCTTGTCTGCACGATATTGGTTTCATTTATGATTTTATTTTAACCAAACTTGCACACAACTTTTATCACCATAAGATCATGGTTCCTTTCTTGAACTGGCCAGATCCCATTATGGGTTCCAGAGTAATGGCCCCTGAAAGGGCCAAAATTAGTTATTTTGACCTTGTCTGCACAAAAGCAGCTTTATTTATGATTTGACTTTTACCAAACTGGCACACAACTTGTATCACCATAAGATCTTGGTTCCTTTCTTCAACTGGCCAGATTCCATTATGGGTTCCAGAGTTATGGCCCCTGAAAGGGCCAGAATTAGCTATTTTGACCTTGTCTGCACAATAGCAGCTTCATTTATGATTTTATTTTAACCAAACTTGCACACAACTTGTATCACCACAAGATCTTGCTTCCTTTCTTCTACTGGCCAGATTCCATTATGGGTTTCAGAGGTATGGCCCCTTAAAAGCCCAAAATTGGCTATTTTGGCTTTTGCAGCCATATAGAGACTTCATTTATGGTTTTATTTGATACAAACTTCCAAAATATCTTGTACAACAATAAATCTTGGATTCCATGACAAATCAGATCCAATCATAGGTTCCAGAGTTACTTTATATCTGATTACCTCCCCTGATTGTAATCAAAAAGGATTTATATCAGTAAGTAAGGACTTAGTTGAAATTTCATTATTGTTATTAGTTGGACTGAGACAATCAGGGTATATAACTATGGACTGATTTTATGTCAAATTACCTCCCTTTATTTCAAATTAAAATTGTTATATCTCCATAACTAATAAAGATACTGATCTGAAATTTCATTTATGTCAACAGATTTATTTGGCAGATCCTTCTTTTGTCAGCTTACAGTATTTATTTTTTTCATTACTTCCCTTTTATGTTACTATAAATAGCTTACTTTTAGTAACTTTTTTATTATTGGCCGTAGGGAAAACACGAGACCAGTTTTCTGTGGTACAACATGGATGGTACCTCCAGTTTTTAGGTGTATTTTAACATATCTATACCTTGTAAGATATTTTTTTCTTTTTGGTTAAATTTCTTCCCTTTGTTGTTCCTGTCCTTTGGATATTTTTTCTGATGACCTTCTTGGCCTCAAGTGCAATGATAACAGGTGAGCGATATAGGGCATACATGCCATAATTTTTCCGGACCTTTCCGGGATTCTGAGTTAAAATTTCCGGGATTTTTACCCTTTGTCCGGGACATACTCCGTGACATTAGTATTCGTCTGTTTCATGCATAAATATCATAAAATTATATGCAGTTTCCGGAGATGAACATTGTTCCCTCGCTTAGGAATAATTTGTTGCAAATGTCGTCTAGCTTCCTATATCATATAGGGCCATCATGGCCCTCTTGTTAAATGTTATTTGCTTTCAACATGTTCAACATCTCACCTCACCTATCCTCTTCACACCCATTGGTGTATAAGGCCTTAATGCGCTGTTTCCATTGAGTCCGGTCTTTTGCAACTGTTCTAGCTGTTGCCCAACTGTTCCATCCGAGCCGTTTTCGTTCTTGTTTGGTTGTCCTTCTCCATGTTGTCTTTGGTCTGCCCACTTTTCTTTTTCCCTCTGGCTGCCATGTTAGTGCTGTGTTGCAGATGGTGTTTTTAGCTCACCTGTCACAAAGTGACAAGGTGAGCTTTTGTGATCGCGCAGCGTCCGTCGTCCGTCCGTCCGTGCGTGCGTGCCTCCGTAAACTTTTGCTTGTGACCACTCTAGAGGTCACATTTTTCATGGGATCTTTATGAAAGTTGGTCAGAATGTTCATCTTGATGATATCTAGGTCAAGTTCGAAACTGGGTCACGTGCCTTCAAAAACTAGGTCAGTAGGTCTAAAAATAGAAAAACCTTGTGACCTCTCTAGAGGTCATATATTTCACAAGATCTTCATGAAAATTGGTCAGAATGTTCACCTTGATGATATCTAGGTCAAGTTTGAAACTGGGTCACTTGCCATCAAAAACTAGGTCAGTAGGTCTAAAAATAGAAAAACCTTGTGACCTCTCTAGAGGCCATATATTTCAAAAGATCTTCATGAAAATTGGTTAGAACGTTCACCTTGATGATATCTAGGTCAGTTTCGAAACTGGGTTACGTGCCATCAAAAATTAGGTCAGTAGGTCAAATAATAGAAAAACTTTGTGACCTCTCTAAAGGCCATATTTTTCATGGGATCTTAATGAAAGTTGGTCTGAATGTTCATCTTGATGATATCTAGGTCAAGTTCGAAACTGGGTCACGTACCTTCAAAAACTAGGTCAGTAGGTCGAATAATAGAAAAACCTTGTGACCTCTCTAAAGGCCATATTTTTCATGAGATCTGTATGAAAGATGGTCTGAATGTTCATCTTGATGATATCTAGGTCAAGATCGAAACTGGGTCACGTGTGGTCAAAAACTAGGTCAGTAGGTCTAAAAATAGAAAAACCTTGTGACCTCTCTAGAGGCCATATATTTCATGAGATCTTCATGAAAATTGGTCAGAATGTTCACCTTGATGATATCTAGGTCAAGTTCGAAAGTGGGTCACGTACCTTTAAAAACTAGGTCAGTAGGTCAAATAATAGAAAAACCTTGTGACCTCTCTAGAGGCCATATTTTTCATGGGATCTGTATGAAAGTTGGTCTGAATGTTCATCTTGATGATATCTAGGTCAAGTTCAAAAGTGGGTCACGTGCCTTCAAAAACTAGGTCAGTAGGTCAAATAATAGAAAAACCTTGTGACCTCTCTAAAGGCCATATTTTTCATGGGATCTGTATGAAAGTTGGTCTGAATGCTTATCTTGATGATATCTAGGTCAAGTTCGAAACAGTCATGTGCGGTCAAAAACTAGGTCAGTAGGTCTAAAAATAGAAAAACCTTGTGACCTCTCTAGAGGCCATACCCTTGAATGGATCTTCATGAAAGTTGGTCAGAATGTTCACCTTGATGATATCTAGGTCAAGTTTGAAACTGGGTCACATGCCTTAAAAAACTAGGTCAGTAGGTCAAATAATAAAAAAACCTTGTGACCTCTCTAGAGGCCATACTTTTCATGGGATCTGTATGAAAGTTGGTCTGAATGTTCATCTTGATGATATCTAGGTCAAGTTTGAAACTGGGTCAACTGTGGTCAAAAACTAGGTCAGTAGGTCTAAAATTAGAAAAATCTTTTGACCTCTCTAGAGGCCATATTTTTCAATGGATCTTCATGAAAATTGATCTGAATGTTCAACTTGATGATATCTAGGTCAGTTTCGAAACTGGGTCATGTGCGGTCAAAAACTAGGCCAGTAGGTATAAAAATAGAAAAACCTTGTGACCTCTCTAGAGGCCATATTTTTCATGAGATCTTCATGAAAATTAGTGAGAATGTTCACCTTGATGATATCTAGTTAAAATTCAGAAAAGGGTCACGTACCTTCGAAAACTAGGTCAATAGGTCAAATAATAGAAAACCTTGTGACCTCTCTAGAGACCATATTTTTCAATGGATCTTCATGAAAATTGGTCAGAATTTTTATCTTGATAATATCTAGGTCAAGTTCAAAACTGGGTCACATGAGCTCAAAAACTAGGTCACTATGTCAAATAATAGAAAAAACGACGTAATACTCAAAACTGGGTCATGTGGGAAGAGGTGAGCGATTCAGGACCATCATGGTCCTCTTGTCTTGTCTTAAGATGTGGCCAATCCACTTCCATTTTCTGATTGTGACTGTTTCACTGGCTTTGTACTATGTTAAAATTATTTAAATGTAAAATAATACTGATTTTTATTTGTATCATTACATGTTTATAGATGTACAAACTAATTTAATTGCCATTATTAATGATTAAAACTTCATGCGGATTCTTTGATCAGTTTGTAACACTTTTGCATTTAATTCAAGTTCAAAGATATGTGATCAATACTAATTAACAGAAATTACTTAATTTGTTTTAACTGTTTCTTTTATTGTTTTATACCTTTTAATTTTACATTTCAATGTTATTTCGGATTGCTCCAATGCTGCCTATTTCCACATTCTTTCGTACTAGTTTATTTTATCATTCCAATATGGTGGACAGTATGCGGCGAGTATACTTTTGGAGACACGGTATTGCACAGATAAATGAAAGCTAGGGCATTGCTGAAAATTGAAATGTTAAATTTATTAAGATAATATTAAACATGCATAATACTTATCAAAAGAAACAAGTGAATTTCACAGCTTTATGCATAGAAGTAAAATTCCGGTTCTCTAGCCAATGCACGGTACTTAGGCTAGTGGACCGGTTCCAGACATATAAGTTCGCTGTCTAGGGAACCGAATCTGGTTCTCCAGCCACTGCCTTTTAGTTTTGGGGAAGGGTGGTGTGTCCTTTCAGAAGGGGAAATTTGCTTTGTAAAATACCAGATTGGGGAATTTTTTTATTAAAAAAACAACAACAACAAACAGATTGGGTAAGATCAGGGCCTCCCCTGGCTCTTTCACACTTTTAGCCGTGACTTTAGCCAATTGCAAGATCTTGGAATCATTTCATAGCCCAAGGTGCAAGAATTAGTAGCCATTATTTTTTCTTTTAAATCTCTATTTACAACATGATTTAACATGTTTAATTTTATATATTTTAACCAAGCAATTTGCCCTTGAACCATTTCATCCTAATATCACATGGAATCAAAAATAGTTTATAATCTTCTCATTAAAATGTTTTCATTATTTTCCAGCAAAAATAATTGCTCTGTGTATAAAATTATTCCTTTAAAAGTTTGCAGTTTTTTAATTATCTCCATTTAATGGACATTTTTTCACTACTTAGATGTTTATAAAGCATTAGTATTTAGCTCTTTATTTTTGACCTTTTTATTTCAAACTTAATATATGGTCATTTATTAAAAAACAGAGTTATCTTTTTGTATTTTATGACTTTTAAAAAGCTTTTTAAACGCTTAAAATTTCATTATATATGAATTTCAGTTTATAATCTATTCTGTAATCTGTGTAGCGAAAATACCACCTAAAGGTATGATTAGCACTTTGATTTGAGGCTCTTGGGAGGTGCTTTAAAAAATTCATTGGGCACCTAAAAGAACCAAACCAAAAAAAAGTAATCATAATTAATAATGCCTGAATTCACCTTAATCAGGCCCAAAATGCCCTAAACTGTTGTTATTTAACCTTCAGCCTGTGTCGGCAAGTGATTCTGCCTTTGCGACCAGTGCATAAAGTGTATTGGTCAACCTTTGCGACCAGTGCATAAAGTGTATTGGTCAACCTTTGCGACCAGTGCATAAAGTCTATTGGTAAATGAACACTATTCAGTTAACTTGAAGTCAATGTTGACTGTAAGATATTTTGAAGACTTTGTGAATGAACCTTTACCCTCCTAAATTACTAAAATGGACTGGTCTATCATTCAATCTGGACAATACAATTTATCATTCAGGGGGGTGTTCTCTGAAAATTTATTGATAGCATAGTGAACAGTGCAGACCAAGATCAGCCTGACCATCCATGAGTTAGGGCCACGTGTGAGGCACATTTTGTTCTCTGTGACATTATTTGTACTCAACCTCTGTTTCATATGGGGAATTGGCAGTTACAGAGAACAAGTTTGTACTGCTACAGAATCCAGGAACACTGGTAAGGTTAAATGCCTGCCAGAAAACAACTGAAATATTGTTGAAAAATAGCATTGAACTCAAAATAAAAAGGGGCCTCCGTGGCCGAGTGGTTAGAGTCGTTGACTTCAAACCATTTGCCCCTCATCGATGTGGGTTCGAAACCTCATTTGGGGCGTAGAATTCTTCACGTGAGGATGCCATCCAGCTGGCTTACAGAAGGTCGGTGGTTCTACCCAAGTGCCGGCTCATGATGAAATTGTGCACGGAGGGTCACCTGGGGTCTTCCTCCACCATTAAAGCTGGAAAGTCGCCATATGACCTAAAATTGTGTCGGTGCGACGTTAAACCCAACAAAATAAATAAATAACAAAATAAAAATCAAACAAATCTTTTGCAGTGCATTGGGAAGTAACAGTAAAGCAGAGTACCTACAGTCCATGAAGTTGAGAAATGAAGAAATGCAGCTCTGAATTGTTTAATACGGTGTGTGGGGAAAACATTGTGGATATGAAGCATAGAAATCATGTGTCAAGTAAGAAGATCCTTTTTATTTAGAACCATTTTCCTCTAATCCAGCTGTACTCTGAGTTATAGAAAAGCTGAACACAGACAAAACATGCTTTCTTGTAAAAATAAAACATATTTTACAATGGAAGGGAGGTAACTCAATTAAAAAAAATGAACACTAAAAGGATATATTAAAAGAAATTGTTCTTTTTCCCTTATAAAATTTAACTACTTGAACTAATCTATTTCGATACAGTTTCTGTATTTTCTCTCTGTTAGAGACCTATTTTCTACAAGATATTCATACATCTGCTTCAAGAAAACGAAAAAAATGCAAGTCATCTGAAGTCAGGTACCCTCATATACTGTGAAATCATTATTATTCGTGGGGGATTAATTTTCGTGGATTTCGTGGTTGAGCTCAACCACGAATTTAAGTCCCAACGAACAAATTATGCCCACGATAATTTTTAATTGTACGCAAAGTCGCCAAAATTGACACCATAGCCGTTCGATCTGATCCGTAGTTGTATGCATACGGCAGTACTAACCTGCAGCTTTCGTGTAGTTTATGGAATCTCCATCAACGATAAACATAAGTATGCGTGGAAACAAAACTGACTATTTCATTTAGAAATGTACCCGTGATTTGTTTACGACATGTTTGTCGAAGTGAAAGTAGATACTAAATAAAGAAGTTTGACATAGCGTCACGTGCCAACTACACTATAAATCGGCTGTTATATGATTTGTTATAGCCCCGCTATGCAATGTTTATACACTAGCCCATATTTTAATGACATGTAGTAAAATACTACGACTTTGGAACTATTAAATATTACATATTAATTGTAAGATTTGTATCCGATGCATTTATACCTAATTCAGATTACACGTTTCACGGCAGGAAATAACACATGCACAAGTTCAACAGCTTGTAATTTTAGAGGCAGACGCGCATTCCTTTTGCCAAAAAAAAAAGTCGGACCAGTTTATAATAGTTTATGTGAGAATTATTATGGTTATACTAGCACTACATTAATTATTTAAATCTTTAATAGTATGTTTTAATTTGCGGTAAAATAAGTAGTTCTTGTTTAAAACTCGATCAAATGATCAACTTTATATTTGTTTCAATTATGAATACTAATTGTGCAAGGTGCTACGGTTTTGACACTTTTTAATTGGCGCCGACTTTTCTCATTGAATATTTCACAGTTCTAAAAAGTTTTACAAATTAGGGTTCGTATAATTATAGATAACGCAGTCGTTAATTGGCACATGATCACTCGCTAATCTCTCGCGGCGTTGACTGCAAATTTGGTAACCATGGTAGTGCTGTTTGACACGTGTAGGTTTCACATGTAAGGACAGAAGTACTAGTAGATCTATTCCTGTGGAAATTATGATTTCTTTTTGATTTTTTTTTTTTTTCTTCAAAAATTGAAAATCCACGAATTTACGTCCCCACGAAACAGCCGTTTTGGTCAAAACGACGAAATTTTGTGCCGACGAAATTAAATGATTTCACAGTAGCAGTATTTCAGACAGCGGTCTGCAGAATTAACACCCTTCTTTCGTTTTCAATTAAATAACCTGAAAAAATGCAAAAAGAAACATGAAAAGTGTCTTATTTTATGAAAAATAAATAGTAGATATTACTGAGGAACTTTTTTCAACCAAATTA
Organism: Mercenaria mercenaria; assembly: GCF_021730395.1. Lineage (NCBI taxonomy): Eukaryota > Metazoa > Mollusca > Bivalvia > Venerida > Veneridae > Mercenaria > Mercenaria mercenaria. The sequence goes on along the minus strand of NC_069376.1, from coordinate 13,016,182 downwards.
CAGCTATATAACCAAAATGTCCATGCTTGATTTTATTGTGGTATATGTGCATCTAATATGTCTTTGAACTTTATATTTCTTTTTGTAGTGTGAAGTAACAGTAACACAGAATGGCTGGAGACCAGTAACTTAAGAACTGAAGAGATGCAGGTCATTGTTCTATATGGTGATTGATGGAACTATGGTGCAGTTTTGAATTGATAAGGTAGATCATTGATACATGTTTCCATGCAACCATAAGAGGTTACTGGCAAGCAGCCTATGTGAATAAAGCTTCGGACCAAGGGAACTAACTTTTGCCGCACCTCTTGATATTACAGATAGTTTGTTTTCAGACGCCTTTCCACATACTACAAACCTTCGTGTTCTCTGATGCATGAAGACTGTTTTAAATCTACTTGAATGATTTTACCATTATCATACAACTTTACATTTATTGAAGGTAACTTTGAAATTCAAGTATATAATGTTAGGTGTAGTGCTTATTATAATATTTTATACACATGTTTACTGATGGAATGTCTGGCAGTCTGTCTAACTGAAGTGTAGATGATTTTCATTAAATTTGTGAAATAACTTTTCGAATGTGCATCTTTAGAACTTTGATGGATTTACAAAATGTTTTCAAGAAATTCAACTTCTTTTGTACATGTAGGTGTGCAGTTACAGAAAAGCAGAATAGCTACACACCATGAAATTTAGAAAATGAAGAGATGCATGTGTCTGTTCAGCATGGTGTATATGGGAAACATTGTGGGTCGCAGACATCTGTTCAGCATGGTGTATATGGGAAACATTGTGGGTTGCAGACATCTGTTCAGCATGGTGTATATGGGAAACATTGTGGGTCGCAGACATGAAATGATTTGGTAAGTAAACACACCATAAATTTGTATTTAGAATTATTTTCCTGTAAATCCAACTGCACTTTTTAAGCCAGATTTTTTTTTTAACTTTACAGTTGAAGGGAGGTAACTCAGATTTGAAAAAAATAAACACACACAAATGCCCTTGCTTAATTCTATTTTGGTAAATTACAGGGTTTGTTTTCACAGAAATTTTTACTAAAACAGTTAAGAAAGAAATCAAGGTTTTAGGTTTCTGTTCAGGTATAAAGATATACTACACCAGCAGCCTGTTTAAAATATTTGATGGCCGAGATTTGATTCATACCAGATATTTTCTGTTCTGTTTTTCCTCTTTCTATCATTGGTTCCTCTACTCTTACAATGCTGTTCTTCCTCTTTCTATCATTGGTCCCTCTACCCTTACAATGCTGTCTTCCTCTTTCTATCATTGGTCCCTCTACCCTTACAATGCTGTTCTTCCTCTTTCTATCATTGGTCCCTCTACCCTTACAATGCTGTCTTCCTCTTTCTATCATTGGTCCCTCTACCCTTACAATGCTGTCTTCCTCTTTCTATCATTGGTCCCTCTACCCTTACAATGCTGTCTTCCTCTTTCTATCATTGGTCCCTCTACCCTTACAATGCTGTCTTCCTCTTTCTATCATTGGTCCCTCTACCCTTACAATGCTGTCTTCCTCTTTCTATCATTGGTCCCTCTACCCTTACAATGCTGTCTTCCTCTTTCTATCATTGGTCCCTCTACCCTTACAATGCTGTCTTCCTCTTTCTATCATTGGTCCCTCTACCCTTACAATGCTGTCTTCCTCTTTCTATCATTGGTTCCTCTACTCTTACAATGCTGTTCTTCCTCTTTCTATCATTGGTCCCTCTACCCTTACAATGATGTCTTCCTCTTTCTATCATTGGTCCCTCTACACTACAATGCTGTTCTTCCTCTTTCTATCATTGGTCCCTCTACCCTTACAATGCTGTCTTCCTCTTTCTATCATTGGTCCCTCTACCCTTACAATGCTGTCTTCCTCTTTCTATCATTGGTCCCTCTACCCTTACAGTGCTGTCTTCCTCTTTCTATCATTGGTCCCTCTACCCTTACAGTGCTGTCTTCCTCTTTCTATCATTGGTCCCTCTACCCTTACAATGCTGTTCTTCCTCTTTCTATCATTGGTCCCTCTACCCTTACAGTGCTGTCTCCCTCTTTCTATCATTGGTCCCTCTACCCTTACAATGCTGTTCTTCCTCTTTCTATCATTGGTCCCTCTACCCTTACAGTGCTGTCTTCCTCTTTCTATCATTGGTCCCTCTACCCTTACAGTGCTGTTCTTCCTCTTTCTATCATTGGTCCCTCTACCCTTACAGTGCTGTCTTCCTCTTTCTATCATTGGTCCCTCTACCCTTACAGTGCTGTCTTCCTCTTTCTGTCATTGGTTCCTCTACCCTTACATGCTGTCTCCCTCTTTCTATCATTGGTCCCTCTACCCTTACAATGCTGTCTCCCTCGTTCTATCATTGGTCCCTCTACCCTTACAGTGCTGTCTTCCTCGTTCTATCATTGGCCCCTCTACCCTTACAGTGCTGTCTTCCTCTTTCTATCATTGGCCCCTCTACCCTTACAGTGCTGTCTTCCTCTTTCTATCATTGGTTCCTCTACCCTTACAATGCTGGACACAATTTATTCTTTCTTAGCAACCATTGCAAATCATGATCAGCATAAGCTGTCCTTGCAGTCTGATCAAGATCTGCTCTGTTCGCCATTCAGTAAGTATCTTTTTGGTAAACATCTCTATTAACATTTGCTTGTGACTGTGCTTTACATTGTGTTGCAAATTTTTAAAAACTTTTACCATGCCGTTTTTTATAAAGTTTGTATAATTAATGGTTGATTCTGTCTTAGCAATTAGTGTAGATCATGATCAGCCTACACCATCCTTGCAGTCTGATCAAGATCTGCTCTGTTCGCCATTCAGTCAGTATCTTTTTGGTATTTTGGTAAACATCCCATTTAACAGTTAATGGTACATGTACTGTCCAAATTGAAAGATAGATAAGTGCATTATAAAAATTCAGCAGGGTAAAAATAATTTAAGAGTATCCGTAAACATTTTCATTTTTCCTTTCTGTTCAACAAATTTGCATTACATGCATTGATTTTGTAATTATTCAGATATGCAAAATAACAGGGGAAATTAATTTCAAGGAAAATCAAAGTGACATAAATTTTGAACGCCAGTTATTTTAGGTATTGTTTTCTTGTTTAGTCTAAACCTTTTACTTACAGACATAGATTCACTTCCGAATATCATTGCATGAAATTTCATAAAAGGAAACTTAGTTAAAGTTACAAGTTAGGAGTTTTAGATGATTATCATTAAATTGTAAAATTGCTTCTCATAATATATTTCTTTCTAAACATTTTGAAAAGTGTCTCTTCTTTTGTAGTGTGAAGTAACAGTAAAGCAGAATGGCTACAGACAATTAGTTCAGAATTGAAGAAGAGATGCAGGTCTTTGTTCTATATGGTGTATGAGGGAACCATGGTGGAAATTTGGATTTCATGGCAGTCATAGAAATATCTAATAAGTAACCAGGTAATTTTTGTTAAGAATAATTTACCACTTAAAAACTGCATTTAGAGTTACATAAAGCTATAGATATAATACTTTAAAAAGCAGCAACAAATGTCTAATCTTCTATTAAAACAGATTTACAATCGAAGGGAGCTAACTCAGTTTAAAAAATACATACTAAAATGCCGTAGCTTTCATAGAAATTTTCACTTAAAGAATCTTACCCAAATTTCTAGTTTGGATTGAGTATGACTACACTGGTATTTTAAGAATTGATGAATGCTTCCATAATTACAGTAAATGAAGCATTATATTTTCATACCAATTAACCACTACCATACCGTATAATATTATTTCTACAGGTCTGTTCTACAGTGATGTGTGTACCAGTCTGTCAGACTTTTACCTGTCTGTCCAGTCGACAAATTCGCAATAGATGCGTAGATTCTCAAACAATTTGGCAGAGTTTTCACAGTTACTATGACAGATTGCAAAAAATGTTTGGTAAGTTTTAGTCAACTATACAAAGTGTAGAGAACTGTCTTACTCAGCGTCCTTCTGTGTATGCACTTTGGTAAAAGTTTTGGTGCATTTCCTCTTTATCTCTATAATTACTTGATGGATTTGTTTCAATTTTTAAATGGTGTTTGCTCATCACCACTCACATCGCAAGGGCCATAACTCTCACATCAATATTTCACGAATAATCCCCCTTTTACTTAGAACGTTTTGATGCACTTTCACTCTATCTCAGGTATTACTTAATAGATTTGAATCAAATTTGAAATAATAATTCTACCTTATCACCCATAACTTTTGACAGTCAAGGTCCATAACTCTGGTACCAATATTTCCTGAATTATGCCCCCTTTTACTTAGAATTTAAGGTTAGATTTTCGATTCACTTTCACTCTATCTCGGATATTACTAAATGGATTTGATTCAAACTTAAAGTAGTTATTCAACATCATCACTTATATCATATGACACAAGGGCCATAACACTTGCCACAATATTTCATGAATTATACCCCTTTTTATTATGTATTTCAGATTCAAAGTTTTGATGCTCTCAGAGCTCCAGATAAGATTTTAGCTTAAAGGGTATTTTACCACAGTTTTTTTTTCTCAAAGGGTATTTTACTCCTAGATATTTTTTCAAAAGCGTATTTTAGATTTTCTAAATAATCTTTCAGTATTTGAAATCATTTACAGGGTAATAATAATAACTGTTTGTATCATTTTCTGAAATTCATGTGCTCTGCTGATGTGCCTTTGTCGACCAATGCTGTTTTCCTGAATATTCTTGAGCCTTCATTCGAATAGTTTTAACATTTTGGTAACTGTAAACATTACATCTTACACTACATCTTAATTTCAGTTACTGTATGAGACAGCATTTATGTTTGTTGTACTCGATTACAAAAAAGATATGCTTGATTTACGATAAAATTGGATTACACACTTAAATCGAGTAATCTATGTATCCCATTTTTAGCTCACCTGTCACAAAGTGACAAGGTGAGCTTTTGTGATCGCGCAGCGTCCGTCGTCCGTGCGTGCATCCGTCCGTGCGTGCGTGCGTAAACTTTTGCTTGTGACCACTCTAGAGGTCACGTTTTTCATGGGATCTTTATGAAAATTGGTCAGAATGTTCCCCTTGATGATATCTAGGTCAAGTTCGAAACTGGGTCACGTGCAGTCAAAAACTAGGTCATTAGGTCTAAAAATAGAAAAACCTTGTGACCTCTCTGGAGGCCATATATTCCACAAGATCTTCATGAAAATTGGTCAGAATGTTCACCTTGATGATATCTAGGTCAAGTTCGAAACTGGGTCACGTGGGGTCAAAAACTAGGTCATTAGGTTTAAAAATAGAAAAACCTTGTGACCTCTCTAGAGGCCAAATTTCTCAATGGATCTTCATGAAAATTGGTCAGAATGTTCACCTTGATGATATCTAGGTCAAGTTCGAAACTGGGTCACGTGGGGTTAAAAACTAGGTCAGTAGATCTAAAAATAGAAAAACCTTGTGACCTCTCTAGAGGCCATATTTTTCATGAGATCTTCATGAATATTGGTCAGACTGTTCACCTTGATGATATCTAGGTCAAGTTCGAAACTGGGTCATGTGGGGTCAAAAACTAGGTCAGTAGGTCTAAAAATAGAAAAACCTTGTGACCTCTCTAGAGGCCATATTTTTCATGAGATCTTCATGAATACTGGTCAGAATGTTCACCTTGATGATATCTAGGTCAAGTTCGAAACTGGGTCATGTGGGGTCAAAAACTAGGTCAGTAGGTCTAAAAATAGAAAAACCTTGTGACCTCTCTAGAGGCCATATTTCTCAATGGATCTTCATGAAAATTGGTCAGATTGTTCACCTTGATGATATCTAGGTCAAGTTCGAAACTGGGTCACATGCGATCAAAAACTAGGTCAGTAGGTCTAAAAATAGAAAAACCTTGTGACCTCTCTAGAGGCCATATTTTTCAATGGATCTTCATGAAAATTGGTCAGAATGTTCACCTTGATGATATCTAGGTCAAGTTCGAAACTGGGTCACGTGGAGTTAAAAACTAGGTCAGTAGATCTAAAAATGGAAAAACCTTGTGACCTCTCTAGAGGCCATATTTTTCATGAGATCTTCATGAATATTGGTCAGAATGTTTACCTTGATGATATCTAGGTCAAGTTCGAAACTGGGTCATGTGGGGTCAAAAACTAGGTCAGTAGGTCTAAAAATAGAAAAACCTTGTGACCTCTCTAGAGGCCATATTTCTCAATGGATCTTCATGAAAATTGGTGAGAATGTTCACCTTGATGATATCTAGGTCAGGTTCGAAATTGGGTCATGTGCGGTCAAAAACTAGGTCAGTAGGTCGAAAAATAGAAAAACCTTGTGACCTCTCTAGAGGCCATATTTTTCACGGGATCTTCATGAAAATTGGTGACAATGTTCACCTTGATGATATCTAGGTCAAGTTTATAAGTGGGTCACGTGCCTTCAAAAACTAGGTCATTAGGTCAAATAATAGAAAAACCTTGTGACCTCTCTAGAGGCCATATTTTTCAATGAATCTTCATGAAAATTGGTCACATGTGCTCAAAAACTAGGTCACTATGTCAAATAATAGAAATAACGACGTCATACTCAGTTCAACACTGGGTCATATGGGGATAGGTGAGCGATTCAGGACCATCATGGTCCTCTTGTTTTCAATGTGTACCAGTACCATAGGTTTGATTTTAATTGCGTTTTTCGTAATATCAAAAGGTATATACGCAAATACGTATCTTATCTGGAGTTCTGATGCCTTTTCACTCTGTCTCAGACATTACTGAATTGATTTGATTCAAACTATATGTAGTTGTTTCACCTTATCACCCACATCGTTTGAATTAAAGTCCAGAACTCTGGTACCAATATTTCATGAATTATCCCCCCCACCCTTTTACCTTGAATTTTAGGTTAAAGTTTCGATGCAATTTCTCTATCTCTGTTACTTATAAATGGATTTGATTTAAACTTAAAATTAGTTGTTTCACCTTATCACCCACATCATATGACACAAGATCCATGTCTCTGATACATATGGACCAATATTTCATGAAATATGTCCCCCTTTTTAGCTCACCTGAGCACAAAGTGCTCAAAGGTGAGCTTTTGTGATCATTTGTGTACGGCGGTGTCCGGCCGTTGTCAACAATTTGACTGTTAACACTTTAGAGGCCACATTTTTGGCCCAATCTTAATGAAACTTAGAATGTTACCCTTAATAAAATCTTGGACGAGTTCGATATTGGGTTACCTGGGGTCAAGAACTAGGTCATTAGGTCAGATCAAAGTAAAAGCTTGTTAACACTCTAGAGGTCACAATTTTGGCCCAGTCTTAATGAAACTTGTTCAGAATGTTACCCTCAATAAAATCTTGGACGAGTTTGATATAAGGTCATCTGGGGTCAAAAACTAGGTCACCAGGTCAAATCAAAGGAAAAGCTTGTTAACACTGTAGAGGCCACATTTATGACTATATCTTCATGAAACATGGTCAGAATGTTAATATTGATGATCTTAAGGTCCAGTTCGAATCTGGGTTATGTAGGATCAAAAACTAGGTCACCCGGTCAAATCAAAGAAAAAGTTAGTTAACACTTTAGATCCGTGGCCGAGTGGTTAAGGTCGCTGACTTCAAATCACTTGCCCCTCATCGATGTGGGTTCGAGCCTCACTCGGGGCGTTGAATTCTTCATGTGAGGAAGCCATCCAGCTGGCTTACGGAAGGTCGGTGGTTCTACCCAGGTGCCCGCTCGTGATGAAATAATGCACAGAGGGGCACCTGGGGTCTTCCTCCACCATCAAAGCTGGAAAGTTGCCATATGACCTAAAATGTGTCGGTGCGACGTTAAACCTAACCAAAAAAAAAAAAAAAAAAAAAAAAAATAACACTTTAGAAGGCCACATTTATGACTATATCTTAATGAAACTTAGTCAGATTGTTAAACTTGATGATCTTTAGGTCAAGTTTGAATCTGGGTCGTGTTGGGTCAAAAACTAGGTCACAGGGTCAAATCAAAGGAAAAGCTAGTTAACTCTTTAGAGGCCAAATTTATGACCATATCTTAATGAAACTTGGTCAGAATGTTAATCTTGATTTAGTGTATGGCATTAGATATTATATGGATGCCAACTATCATAAAACGTTTGATTTACATTGAATTTTGTTAATTGTAGTTGTAAATAATAGCTGCAGTTTATCATTTCCGTATCTATAATGTTTCATCATAAAGGTTTCATATCTTTTTCATACTTCAATTTTAGTCTTTTAAGTAAGTAATTTTTGTAATAATGGAAGTAATTAGTGACGTATTTTAATCACGTGACGTCTGAACTTAGTAGCACATATATTTTGTATAAGTAGCACGTATTATTTATGGGAGCCTATGGAGGTATGGTGTACCCAAAGGAGCAGTTATATGCCCTGACTTATTTGTTTTGCTATGGTGCTTACCATATGTTATATATTTTAGCTTCTTCCGCCAGACGATTTTTCCTGGTGATGTCATAACCCGGAAGTACAATGCCCGAGGTTCACTTGTCTTCACTCGCCTGGATGTGATATTCCCAGCGCAGGGCTTTCGTCCCCTGGTTGTGCCGTAAACCGCAAAGACGCTGATTTTTGTTATCCTCTGAAGTCAGCTCAGGGATGCAATCACCTACCACCATAGGGAGCCAATACGGAATCAACGTATTCACGGTTTAAAGGGACTGGACTAGAAGATATGTTTTCATATATTGTTTGTGCTACTTAAAGTTCACAATTAAATTAAAGAACTATGTCACGTCAGATTAGAATGGAACTATAAGAACTTTTGTATCTAGAGATACTGAACTTTCTTTTTTTTTTCTTTCTTATAATCAGTTTTTTTTCATATCATCTATTCATTGTTAATAATCATCTTTTGTAAATAAATGTGTAAATATTGTAAAGGGTGTTGATTTGTTCTGATGGTTACTGTCGCCGGTACGGCCTTTCCTGTCACAGTATTAAAGTAGTATCAAGAAAGCGAAGATTGTAAAAAAAGTTTAAGTACAAAAGGGGCATAATTCTGATAAAAACACAAGTAGTAGGGGTATGTAGCCACACATGATTATAAACAAATACTTTTAATTTCAAGTCATTATCTTTTAAAGTACCAAAGATATGTCTATAAACGAAGCTTTCGAAAATAATTAACATGAAAATAATTCAAAGTATAACTCCTTGGTGACCTTGACCTTGGGTATAATGGGTCCAGCTCCTAAACATACTTTGTTTGTATGCTGGACAATGTTTATGTAAATTTACAGTATGATATAAGCAAAAGTAACAAAGATATGACAGAAAAACAAAGGTTGCCAAAAAACTTTAACCTTAAAAATAACCTAAGTATAACAGCTTGGTGATCTTGACCTTAGGTATAATGGGCTCAGCCCATACACATACATTGTTTGTATACTGGACAATGTGTATGCGAAAAACTTTAACCAAGAAGGGTCACGCCGACGCCGGGGCGAGTAGTATAGCCCCACTATTCTCCGAATAGTGGAGCTAAAAAGTGCTACTAGTAATCTTTTTTCCTTTCTTGGTGCCTTTTCTCAACAGCAACGTGTTTACTTTTATATTCGCGTTTCAGTATGTATTACTTTGCTTTCTATCGAAATCGGCATGTTCCTATCGCATGCTAGGTAAAAATGGTGGCGTAAGAATTTAATGTCTCAAAAAGAGAAATTGAAAGAAGCAGGAAGTAGTAAAATTCAGCGGGTTGTATTTAACGAACTGTAGTTTTCTTATATAAAAGTTACCCCCTTTTCTTTTTGTTTTTTCTAAAGTAGCAATATAGTTCTTTATGGGAATATAAGTCTTTGAAATTCTGATATTCTAGAAAATGTTGAAAAACCATTATAAAGTAAGTAGATTTTATATGAAATATAGAACAGCCGAATTTAGTGGTGTTCAGCCTTCAAGTATGACACAGTTTATTGGAAAAACACGCATGAGTTGTTGACTGCTAAGAAGACCTATCGTATTGCAAAGGCAAATGCACAGCAATCCATCCTGGTAAACAATTAAGAGGAAAACGAAAAAAAGGGCATAAAGGCTGAAGTCATTATTAAACTAATATAAGAGTTATGAAATATATATTTATACTGGCTGCCCCTCCGATCAGTGGTCACCTGGCTTAGGGAGGGTCGATACCTTATTCGTCAAATATGGCATTCCTTCTTATTTTAATGAAACTTGGTCCAACTATAGCACCATTGTTCCTATTTATTTTTACGTCGTCTTGGCAATAGTACGTTATCAGTGTTGACGTCACAAAACCGACATTATGAGTCTTCTTAAATGTCTAACTACGACATAAAATCAGCGAAACTTCACAATTTGAAACTTTATTCAATTTTTAAAAGGACTAGTGTGTTTATCAGTGGTATCGCACTTCATTAGTGATTACCACGGACATTTATCATTTCACTAAGATACCCGTGTTTCTTATGATACACAATTTCGACAAAACAAATCGGCAAATAAAGGCGAAAATATTTAAAAACCTACAGGCCCAATAAACGTCTGTTTTTCAGCAAAAGTGACCAATCTGCAAATAAAGTGTTAAATAAATAAAAGAACTTAACTTCTTCAGTTTTTCACAATATTTTGTTGAAGACAAACTGTCCTTCCGATTTTTTGGACGTAAAATGCAATGTTCAATGGACGTTGCTTATTGTTTGCATTGTTGCGCTTTAATGTGGAATGCCTACCCCTATCCCTAAATCACAAGATAGCGCTGTTTAGTATTTCTTTCAGTATCTCCGCTTTTCTTTTGATAAATATACTATTTTATTTTTCTTAGTACTATTAAATCAATATACCCTTTAAAAATTTGCTACCTTCGGCGAAATAATTTCAGTGTAAAGAACTCAGATTTTAATGTTTACATTATTTTCAATTTAAGAAATGCAACAAAATAATCGCCTCACTACCATTGTCCTGAATAACATTACGTTACACCTGTGTAATTCAATGGCTTCAATGTCTTGCAATAAAGACAGATGTTGTTTTAAATATTTTAAGTAGAAGTTAATAAAAGGAGTCTTTTACAACTCTGCATTGATGTCATTCTTGATAATATGTACTTACTTTCTTCTCTTGGCTTGTATTTTAGAGCATCAGGGAAAGATAGCCCTGGAATGTATAATCAATATTTAGTTATTTGCTATAACGTCACAGCGAGAGGATTAACTCACAATTGCAAATGAATATATGCTTTTTTATTTTTTTTTAGGAAATACAATCAAATAGGTTGCAATAATTATCGATAAAGAGGACATTGGAACTGTTTTAATGTATATTTTAGAAGTCCCTAGACAAACCATTTTGTTGTGTAAACAAACAGAAATTACAATATTTGTAGAAGTAAAAAGTGCCTTAGTGTGTTCTGTTAGAAACATATTATTATGAAAATCTAAATCATAAATGACTGAAAAGTATACCAAGTGTTTTCCAGTCAATACTCGTTGACGGCTGACTTCCAAAGGCTGTAAAAAGGTTTTGTTTAGTGCCATTTTGTCCTTGATCTTCTCGCCAGTTGTATAACATTTGATATATACGTTTTTGCGAAGTATCATTGTCCATTTTTATATGGTCAATCATTGCTTGAGAAAGTCCAAGGTGAAGTCCAAGTAACTCCCAATTAAGTCCTATTGCCTGTGCAATTTTAACTAGGTCCATATCCGAGGGAACGGCATCTAAATCTGGAATAAGTTATTCATAAGTACATACATTTTCTGAATATTAACATAGTATAAGCAGAAGATAACTTTAAGCTTACTCATTTTAACACTATCTTGTGCACTGTACAAAGCGACAGTGAAAGACATCTCACTGAGTTGATTCCTGATACTCTCTTAGCCGATGCAAGAAAGAAGAAAATGTTTCAAATAAACTACAAGACCGAGCAAAACCCATGGGTAGCATTTTATCAAAATAATAGCTTTTCCCAACCTTCATACCGAGTAAAAGGAAATCGTTGGTATAAATGGGCAAGAGGCAAAAAGCCGACTTAATATCACGTTTTGCTATCTGTGCCCCTCTACCTAATGTAAATATCATATTTGCAACTTTATCAAAAGAGGTATATTTTATTGAACAATATTTATTATCATCAATACCATCATTTATACTATGGTCTTTCGGGTAAGATAAATGTTGTATTAAACGCCAACTTCCGTCGGATTTAGGGACTAGACCTATAGGTGAAATTTTAAGATTTTGAAAAGATGATGAACTGCAAGTACCAGATATTCTTCTTAAATCTACTTTCTTGTCCAATTTTGTTTGTAATTCTTCTGGTAAAAGATCAGCCGATTATATTATATATTTTTTTTGCACGGGAAGGTAACCTGGAACCCGTGTAATTGAGCCGAAAACCTTTAGAAAATCCGTTTAATAATAAATTCGCGTCTGCCTTGTCAGGATATTTAGAAACGTATTTGGCTAAAAGTTTAGTGTTTATAGGTGATGTCCCGAGGGCCATTAAATCTCGGTTGCGCAGTCGGATTTCTGATTGAAAGGCTTGACTGATGTCGGTATGGATTTGTCTGTCCGCGGACTGTAACGAATGGTTTTTGACCTACTGGTAAAACAGAAACGGCTTGGGTGATTCCCGCTACAATTTAAGCATGCATGACTATACATACAAAAAGTAGAAAGTCAGTTTTAAGATTGGTGTGCAAAACTGTATATGTCATCCAAATTTCAAGGCTGTATCTCAAAAAACAAGAAAGTAGGTCAGTAGGTCAAGGTCACAGTCAAATGACCCTTACTTTGAGTCATCAGGTAATTTTAATTAAACAGTCTAGGAAATATGATCAGATAATTTTTGAAGTATTTTTTCCTATATAACTCATATAACGAGTAACCCCGAGCGGGGCCTCTTTTCACCCCATGGGCATAATTTGAACAATCGTGGTAAAGGACCACTAGGCAATGCTACATACCAAATATCAAAGGCCTATGTCATAACTTTCAGGCAAGAAGATTTTAAAAGTTTTTTTCCTATAAGCCTCTTTTCACCCAAGGGGCATAATGTGAACAATTTTGGTAGAGGACCATAAGGCAATGCTAAATACCAAATATCAAAGGCCTAGGTCTTGTGGTTTCAGACAAGATGATTTTTAAATGTGTTTACTATATAAAATAGAGAAAAGTGGAAACTTCACAGGTCGCTCAACACGACAAAAACGAAAATGTTGCAGGCTAAGTCTATGTAAAACTTGGGACCCCGGGGCGGGGCCTCTTTTCACTCTAGGGACATAATTTGAACAATCTATATAGAGGACCATTAGATGATGTCACATGCTAAATATCAAGACTCTACGCCTTGTGGTTTTGGACAAGAAGATTTTCAAAATTTTCCGATTATATGTCTATGTAAATCTTGTGGCCCCAAGGGGGATAATTTGAACAATCTTAGTAGAGGACCACTAGATGATGCTACATACCAAATATCAAAGCCCTATGACCTGCGGTTTTGGACAAGAAGATTTTTTAAGTTTTTCCTTTCGGATTCCATGGCAACCAGAGTTCTGTACGTACGGAATTCAATTCTTTGAACAATTTTGAAAGGGGACCACCCAAGGATTATTCCTATGAAGTTTGGTGTAACTCTGCCCAGTGGTTTTTAAGAAGAAGATTTTTTTTATAAATTGTTGACGGACGACGGACCACTCACGGCGCACGACGGACATCAAGCGGTCACAATAGCTCACCTTGTCACTTCGTGACAGGTGAGCTAAAAAAGTCTTGCACATGTTTTCAAATTAAATTCAAAGCACTTTTAAGTACACCTTGATTCTCATTTGACACTACTGATTTTGAATGACCTAAATAAATCAACCACAATTCATAATCAAAATTCGATGGATTTATTAGGATCGAGAGACATTCTGAACCTAAACTGCTCGTCGTAACTTTTCCAACCAATGCTGAATTTCGTTTTGCTGCAATTCGTATTGTCTGCACATATTTCAGAAGCTCCTGTTATTTTTCAGGATGCACAGCCAAGAAAATGCTTATGAAAACAACAAAAGCATCTGTTCACACATCTATTGACATTATATTTTGGTTATTATTGGATTCCCTTTTGAAAATTAATTCCCCTGAAATATATAAATTTTCCATCCCTTTCCGATTCAAATTCATTGCTCAACAAGAGCTGTCCGTAAGACAGCCAAGCTCGACTATTCGAAATATTGTCCTAGAAGCAGGAAAATATTACCCAAAACGTTATATAAGAGTTTTATGTTCAAAAGGGGACATAATTTGACCAAAATGCATATCAGAGTTATGGGACTTGATGCTATCAACTAGTTTTATAACCCCGAAGGCATATGAGAAGTTTCAATTCAATATCTGCATTAGTTTTGGAGATAGTGACTTGCATGTAAAATTTTAACCAGATTTTTTAAGTCCAAAAGGGGGCATAATTTGCCAAAAACAAAATACATGTCAGAGTTCTGGGACTTGACCCAGTGAGGTTGGTAATTGATCTAGAAAATGAAAAAAATAAGTTTCAAATCTATATGCCTTTCAGTAATAGCTGTATGTACTTGCACGCAAAACTTTAACCAGGATTTTCTAAGTCCAAAGGGGGCATAATTTGGCTAAAATGAAGGTCAGTGTTATGGGACTTGATGCTATTAGGTAGGGGGCCAGTAGGGTCTACCATGCACCCCTCCCCCCACACTAGACTTTTTTTTCATAGGTACCAAATTGTTCGGCAGGACCAACCCTTTTGAAATCAGTAATGTTCCCATGAAAAAACTCTTTTGAACTATATAAGATTTCATTGTTTCCACGGCAACCATTCATTCTGGGAAAATACGACCATATAGAGGATAATCAGTCATATCTTGGTCAGTTTTGGTGATAAAACAATACAAATGGTGTCAAAAAGGAGGTAAGACATTTGCCTTTCAAAAGCAGTATTTGTATATTAATGAACTAATTTGCATATTCATTTCATATTCATGAATATTGATGAGATTGTTACAAAATGACAACATTTTATTAGAAAATAATATCTTTTAAGTTTTAAATCAATTTAAATGTACCAAAGAGTTTTGATCTGTTCTGAAAGTCTCTCAGTGTTTTCTTAAATAGTATTTTGTAACACGTAGGTATGTTTAGCTAATTTGCATAATATTATACATAACCACAACCAACACCTCAGGAAACAAGATACCACTAAAATTTAATAAAATGATATAACTAAATGCTATCAATGAAATAACAATTATGTGAGTTATATTGTTTGGAAATGAAGTTTGAACACCTTTTTGAAGAAGGAATCGGTATGTAACATACTTTACACATGCTACGTTACCATTTTAATAACCTTGTTTTGTTACATCAATTATTAAGAAAATATAGATCAGACAGCTTTGATCTGGTCTCTCATTGTTTTCTAGAATAGTATTTTATTACTGTGAAGGTAAATAATTTTTCTACATTAGGTATTTCAGCAAATTTGCTTAAATTAATCTATGCTGAAACAGACATTTCTGAAAACAAGATATAACTAAAACTGAACAACATGATGAACTGAACTGTGATCAATAAACTTGTGTTATTTAAGCTGAAGCACATGAAAATATTATGTAAATACTTATTTGAAGGAGGAATCTGTTTGTAACATACTTTACACATGTTACGTTACCATTCCAGTAATCTTGTTTTATTGTATCATTATTTTCTCAGAAAATGGTAGAGGAATATTTAATTATCAAGTTGTTAAAAACTTCTACAAAATAGTACAGCTCCATACATTCCAAGCAATGAGATTTTTTCCGCTTTAAAGTACGTTACCACTGTACTTTGCTGTATTTAGAAATATATATGAAGAAATCTGAACCATTGATTTCAATATTATGATGTCATGGATTTGTTAAAATTTCGAAGTATTAATTCTAACATTCTTTCTTCACTTTTGTCAACAAAGAAATCATCTGAAACATTCATTACACATTCAATGTTCCTTTTTTCATTTTGAATTAATGCATCGATCGTTTGTTATACTAATATCTGTTTCTTAAATATGTTGTTCTTTACTTTGATGGTTACAGTATTGTTGCCAATACTTACATTTTACATTGATTATATATATTCATGTATATATTCTGTATATATTAGTAATGTATGCATCCCTACTAACATCCATACACTGGTAATAGTGTTACAATTTGCGGCTTCATTTTATGGAAAATGTTTTAATGGAATATTTATCTTGTTTTGTGTTATTGTGAAGTGCATCAGTGCAGTTATTTACGTGAGAAATAAAGCATTTTGATTTTTAGTTTCAGAAACACATGAATTGTATTGAGATATTTATGGGGTTATTGATGATATATTCACTGTTGAAAAGCTGCACTGAACAAAAACTAAACAAGAGCTGTCACTAATGGTGACAAATGCCCCCCGCAGCACCTTGACCTTTGACCTGGTGACCTAAAGGTCAGTAGGGGTCGTGTACTCAATAAGTACTACAATGTATTAGCATGTGACGTTTGAAGGTCCTGGGTGGTTCGCGAGTAAAGTGCCTTAATGCAAAAAGTTAACGTTGTGACTAACGAACTAACTAACTAACGAACGAACGGACGGACAGTTGAAAACTAGTATGCCTCCCTTCGGGGGCATAAAAAATGAAATACCAGGTACTTCAAGTAATCTTTAGATTTAAACTTATAAAACTGGAAAAAGAAGTAAACAATGTGAATGATATTAAGTCTGTGAAAACCAAATTGTTAGGAAAACAATCACATAATGCTATTCAAAACTGACAGAAAGACACCGAGTACTGTATGAACGACACTTCTGGGTTGCTGAAAACAATTTGCAATAGACTTTAAGAAGATCCTTTTGAAGCAAAGATTGCAAACAAGCAAATAAATAGCAAACTCAGTTAGATCATGGCTGTTTATGAGAGGTAATGAAGTGTGAAAAGCACCTTACGCCCCCTAGCACTGGCTTAAGAGGAATTCTATTTTAGTACAAAAGGACCCGAAATCAAACAAAACTGAAAGTGAGTACGAGGAGACTATTTAAAACCATCATATGGCACTTAAAGTGTTTTTAAGGGATAGCAAATTGTTTAAGCTCATCCTTTTGAAACATAACAACACAATTGTGCAAAATAATAGCTGACTTGATTTGATTATGTCTGTTTGTTAGATGTAGTGAAATGTGAAACTGCCCTCATACCCCTAGCACTAGCTTAAACAGTGTTCTGTTATAGTGAAATAATTCTATGGATTAAAATTTGAACTTAAAATCAGATAAAATGTCTGAAAAATATGAAATGCACAAATTAAGAGGCAGTAGTGTTACAAGAATCAAATTCTGCACGTCTTGATTAAGATGTTACTTACGATGTTTTCACTTTAATGTTTCCTAATATAGCATATTTGCTCTCTTGTTGGTTATCTGTTATGAATAATATGTTGCTTTATAGCATATCATTCATAAATTAGAAAGCAAATGACAAAAGAAGATCATGCTCTCAAAATCACTTTATTTTTTATGAATGAAATTTGATAACACTTTGATTCTGAAGCAATTTTGTATCATACTCTGAGTTCTTGCTACAGTTTGAACTTTTGACAAAGAGAGGTCATGCCTTGGTCATAACCTTTGGTATAATTGATAATCAAGCTTTTTGATTATGATTGATGCATAGTTACTCTTAGAAGTGTTTCGTTTATGTTACGTATATCAAGGAATATTCAAACAAATTTAGTCCTTGTCTGTACAATTTAGAATACCAAAAAAAATATTTTGTACATTCTGTCATTCTTGTAAATGTTTCAAAATGATACAATATCTTATTTATTTCTAGTGTAAAGTTTTTTTATATTTCTTATATCTTTATTTGGTATCACAAACAGTTTTGTCCAGCTTGTTTTGTTTTAAATATAACGTTTTTACTTTAAATACCAGCATATTTTTCTTCGTTTATTAGATTTGGTTTACACTTTACAAAGAAATTCAGTCATGTAATGTTAACAGTTTAACCTACAAGTGGTCCATGGATTCTGTTCTAGAACTACTCAGTTCTCTCCAGGCAAGTGCTAAATTCTCCGTATTGTACAGGTGAGTGTAAGTCTACTTCTACTAAGCTAACATTAAAGATGTCTTTATTTAATCGTATCGGAGAGCAAGGCCTCATCCATATATCTGACTCGGGACCCCATTATCGCTAAAACTGACCAAGATATGACTGATTATCATCTATATGGTCGTCCTTTTCAAAAATGAACGGTTGCCATGGAAACAGTGAAATCATATATAGTTCAAAAGAATTTTTTTTTAATGGGAACATTTTTGATTTTGAAAGAGTTGGTCCTGCTGAACAATTTGGTACCTATGTAAAAATGTCAAGGGAGGGGTGCATGGTAGACCTCATTGGCCCCCGTACTATATCAACTAGTTTTATAACCCCAAATACACATGTATAGTTTCAATTCAATTTCAGCATTAGCTTTGGAGATAGTTTAAATGTATGTAAACTTTAACCAGAATATTCAAAGTCCAAAAGGGGCATAATATGCCCAAAATACATGTCAGAGTTATGGGACTTGACCCAGTGAGGTTGATAATTGATCTAGAAAAAGAAAAATTAAGTTTCAAATCAATATGCCTTTTGGTAATAGCTGTATGTTCTTGGAAGCAAAACTTTAACCAGGATTTTCTAAGTCCAAAAGGGGGCATAATTTGGCTAAAATACAGGTTTGAGTTATGGGACTTGATGCTATCAACTAGTTATATAACCCCGAAGACAGATATTAAGTTTCAATTCAATATCTAAATTAGTTTTGAAGATAGTAACTTACATGTAAAATTTAACCAGGAGTTTGTAAGTCCAAAAGGGGGCATAATTTGCCCAAAATACATGTCAGAGTTATGGAACTTGACCCAGGGAGGTTGGTAATTTATGTAGAAAAAGAAAAAAATAAGTTTCAAATCAATATGCCTTTAAGTAAAAGCTGTATGTACTTGCACGCAAAACTTTAACCAGAATTTTCTAAGTCCACAAGGGGGCATAATTTGCTCAAAATACATGTCAGAGTTATGGAACTTGACCCAGTGAGGTTAATAATTGACCTAGAAAAAGAAAAAATAATTTTCAAAGCTATATGCCTTTAAACGATAGCTGTATGTACTTGCATGCAAAACTTAACCAAGGTGTGACGCCGACGCCAGGGTGAGTAGAATAGCTAGACTATTCTTCGAATAGTCGAGCTAAAAACGATCCTAAATCAAAATAGGCTCCAGCAATAATCTTTTCTTTTCTTTAGATGGTATCATTGCCCCTATTTCGGTATTAATACCAACTGGCATAATTATACCTGTCTCGGAAATTTGATTCCATTGTGGATCTTCAGCAGGCACTGTCCCAAGCGCTGACCTTGATGACCCCGAAACCGCATCTTCAGCAGACACTGACCTTGGTGACCCCGAAACTGCAGCTTCAGCAGACAATGTCCTAAATGCTGACCTTGATGACCCCGAAACCGCATTTTCAGCAGACACTGTCCCCAACGCTGACCTAGATGACCCCGAATCCACATTCTGCGCCGTCACCACTGGCACTGGTACAACTTCGGACCTCACTGGCGCGTCCGACACCGTAACTGCTGGCATGTCCAACACCGACACCATCGGCACTGATGAAGCTTCAGACAAATGATCCGCCTTCCTTTTCCGTCCTCTTGTCCTACGAGACTCAATCATTTTGCTTTGTTCTAACTGCGACGCTATCGGGACAAAAACAATTGGTGCTGATTAAAAAAACAACAACATAGAATTCAGTTTTCTGGCAGCTGGTTATCCTAACACACTCACACGCAAAAAATATGCCAAATTTGTGGTGATGAAAAACGAAAAATTCACATTTCTAACTTTTTTCTAACGGCTGACTTTTCTAACTTTTTTCTGACGGCTCCCAGACGAAAATGGGAAAAGATGCTGGGCTCACAGCGTTAGTCGATTATACGTCATAGTCGCTGACATCATCAGTTACAACTGAAAAATTCATGACTTAATATGGAGATAAAATTTCAGCAGTCCCAAAAATAACTGGAGCTATTATTTAAAAGTAGCTCTGATTTTTTAATTAAACACTTTTAACTATATGGTGTTTTCAGAATGGCAACGGTAAACTGAGTATTCACCCGATGTTCAGAGTATCAATTACAACGTTTAGTAATTGATTACTCACGAGAAAAATGCAACGCTAAGTTCAACAAACTCAAACCATTAAGTAAGTAAAACTACCAAAAAAGAGCCCAAGATTCCTTGTTCGTCCCCTAAAAACACATAACAGTGAAAAACATTTTGCCCTATTAACTTCAGGAAAAAAAATTTTCTGGTCATTAAGATTGAAACAAAATGTGGTCTTTTGGTTTAAACAATATTTTCTTAGATATACCTAGTGCCTAGCTTTCGCCCCTAGATGCCTATACTCAAAAACATGATCTAATTTTTAAAGGCATTCACCCCTGAATTTTTAAAAAATTAAAAATACGGCTCTAGGCATACATAAGTTTCTCTTTGATTTGCCCCTAGTGCCCTACTTTCAATAAAAAGAGCCCCAATTCAAACTCGACCAATTTTCTTAAAGCGACCATTCTGACAAAAATTTCATGGCCAAATTGAAAATAAGCCTCTTTTCGCATACAAAAGGGGTTTTCGTGTTTGAAATGACCTATTTTTGACTCAAGAAAACCCTTTTAAAAACCGCCAGTTTTTAAAGAAAACTTCCGCCCAAAATTTTTCAAAAAATCAATTAAAAATACAGTTTTAAATCCCGTTTTACAAGATTTTTTCTATAATTTGACCTAGTGCCCTAGTTCTGACCCCAGAGACCCGATTCTAACTTGACCGGGTTTATAAATTCAATCATCTGACCAAATTTATGAAGATCAATTTGCACCTATCTTTGAAGAATTATTAATTTTACAAAAACGTTTTTTTTTCAAAATTTTTTTAATATGAAACTTTTTTTGCTGTTTTTTTTTATCCATTTGAATTTAATGCGATGTAAGTGAGGATATTTCAGCTTTCAAAAACGTTAACATTTTTGACCTTTCATTTTTTGAAAAAAGAAATGTCATCGTCGGAATCATCATCCGACGGACTGATACGCAAAATCAGTTAAATGAATTTTTTCTTCAATTTAAAAAATTCTCGGCAGCCGACTTTTTTTTTAATCTTTAGAAAACGTATGAACAAACACAGCGGAGTTGTTTTTTTAAAATTTTTAAAAAAAAACCAAAATTTACAAACATTTATTTTAACAAGGAAATAATTAGAAATTAATTTAACATCTAAGAAAAAAAGCCGGATCAAAATTTTTGCTTTTCAGGTTACAAAAATGGCAAGAAGTGACGCAATCAGCTGATCTCGGTGCCGCAAATTACTCGTCAATCGCCGTCCAGGGGGTCCTGAAAAGGCCCGAAATCGGATATCGACCAACGGGGGAGAAAATAAGGCCTTTAGCGCATTTCGCCCCCAAAGGAGTTAAATTTTTTCATTGGTCCCAAACGTAAAAGCTTCGTTTTAGTCCCAAAAAAAACATAACTTTTGTGCATTTTTTAACTATTTCAGTGAATTTTACCAAAAACCCCACTGTTTGCATTTAAAGGTTAAAAAAGAGAGAAAAAAACTGCATAGAGATGTCAGCGTAAGAACTCTCCCAAATTTTTTAAAATTCCACAAAAAGTTCTCAGGGGACGGCTCCTCGAACACCTATCTTTAAAAAATCAACTTTAATGTTATGAACACAAAAGTCTTATTTCAAAAAAAGTAAAACAAGCACACGGACTTATAAATGTATTTTCGTTTTCCCACATAATCCCAAATTTTTTTTAAACAAAGTGTAATTAAAACTACATTTTTTTTTTTTTTCAATTTCGCGACTTGCTATGAATGTTTTGTTTTCCCATAGACTCTTTTTATAACCCTTTATGAAAAAGTGCGTGGGCCCACTTTTTTTTTTTTGCAAAATGTTTAAATAATTCTGAAGTTAAAAAAACAATTTTAAATCAAATCTACATTGTAAAAAATTTTGATTCGAACTTGAGAACTCCTTAAAAAATTTTTAGCAAAATTTTTTCCTGGTGTCAAAAGCTCTGCAGATCGGTCGTAGAAGTAAAGAAAGAGGTTTTTATATGATTTTTTGTAGTATTTAAAACATAAGGCCCAAAATCGACGAAAAAAAGTTTCACATTTGACCCCATCAATTGTAACCGCTTTTTTGGGCCCTAGGCCCGGGTATATACTCTGACGTTGTCTTCAAGGAAAAAAAAACTGACGAAAATTGTGTAACAGTTCCAAAACAGTTCAGAAATATTGGGACACGAATTACGGACGGACGAGCCAATAATATTCAAAAAGCAAAAAATTTTATTTATCAAACTTTACACCTCTTTGCATTAAACTTGTGGAAAATAGGGCGCACGATATCCAAAACACTTTTAGAAAGTTTGAAATTTTCTTTGCAATTTTTTGTAAAAGGAAAAACCATTCCTGTTCTTAAAACCAAAACGAATAAAAATGTTCCAAAACGATTTATTTCAAAAATGCAAAACCTTAAAAGCTTAAACCAGCCGGGCTATAGGTAAGGGTTCACACCAAACAAACAATAAATAAGAAATTGCAAACACCTTCATTTTCGGAAATCCCAGATAAAGTTTATAACATCAAGACAGAATTTAAAGAAAAGAAACAAACAAAAATAAATGACCCAGAGAGTTATCACGAATTAAACGCCAAAATCTTTCCCTTTAAACTAAAAAATTTTTTTTTATATCAAAAAACCATTTTTTTTTGTTTGTCTGTTTTTTTGTTGTTTAAAATTAAAAGAACCCATTGTCCCCCAAACTAAACAACAAACTCCTTCCAATGTACCCTGCTCCCTATAAAAAAACATGTAAAATTCAAAAGCTGCTTTTTTAAATCAATAATAACCCTGAAAAGTTTTAGTATAGAATATTTGAACACCATAGAATTCAAAATATGCTTTTGATATGTATGATGTTAAAAAAACTAGTTCCTCTTTAAACATGAGTAAGTAATCGAATATAACAGCATAGGAATTTACTGCACAAAATACCAGGAAATACTAGTCGAGTCAACCCCCGCCTTCATGTCAATGAAAACTTTTTTTTTAAAGAATTGACAGTACAAAGGGGAAAGCACCTTTTATTCTAAATTAAGTAGTGTAAAGAAAATATCCTTAAAAGTCGCCAGAAAAAATAAATTCATCGTGCTTTTCAACAAGAAAAGAATCATATATTCTCCTACTGCAACGTTTTTTAAAATATGAACATTAAAATGACTTTGACTAAATGAAAATTAGAGAGAAACTTTTAAAAAAGGGGCACATTGAAAAAAATAATAAATTTGAGAGTCCATCCCATGCTAATTAGGATCGTTTTTATAAGATAAATTACTTTAATTTTTATGCAGTATAGACCTAAAAATAAAACACACCCAAACCGATTTAAAATGTTACCCAAATTTTTATTATTTTTTTGTCTAAAATCCTAAACACATTTTCATGACCCTAGATTAAACATTGTCTCCCCCCTTAATTTACTTTTAAAAGACATTGTCTTTGGGGAAATCGAATCTCTTAAAACATCAAAAGCATAAAAAATTCCCATTCGGTTTACAAAATTAAGACAGGGAAATGTAAAAATTTTAAAAACCCAAAAAGGTAAATTTAAATATGAAATCCTTTTCGTTAAAAGGGAAAGGTATTTCAAGGAGCCCCCTGTTTTGTTGTTAAGTTTATTTTTTTCTTTTCTCTTTGTTAAAACCACGGGGGGTTCAAAGCCCCCTTTGAAGTTTTTAAAAATTGATATAAGGAAATTGCAAACTTTTGTTTTTTTTTCCTAAATGAAAATTTTTCCCGATTATGACAGTAAAAGCGTTTTGGAAACATTAATCAAAAAAAAAATTGACATCCCCCAAAATTTCAGTTTATTTTTTTTGGTAAATTGAATCTGGCAAATCGCCCTAAAACCGAAGAAAATATTACAACATACGCCCCCTTTACATCCTAATTTGAAAAGACTGAAAAAGGAGAAAAAAAAAATGTCGGTTCAAATGATGAGATTCCCCCCTTTTTTTCAGCGCAACCGTGGGCAAAATCTATTTTAAACTCCCGGCTGAGCCTGCAGGTTTAAAAACTTTTTTTTCCTCATTTTAAAAAAATTTTACTCCCAAGCTTTTAAATTTTTTTACATATTATAATTTTTTTCTCTGTAAAACAAAAAAACACTTGAAATTTGCACTGAATCACTGTCAAAGAAAAGGTAATTTAAAAAATATAATACAAAAACTGTCTTGAAAGTGTATTTTTTGACTGGAAAACAAATACCGGCGACAATTAAATTAAAGAACACCCCCCATGGAATATAGACAGAACATAATTATCAAAGATCGGGGTTTTTAAATTTTTTTGAAGCATCCAACTGATCAAAAAAACAAATAATTGGTAATAAAATGCTGAAAACCAAAGGTTTTAAACACTTTTGTGTTAGTACCGGTTCAGTTATAATTTGATAAATTTGTAAAAAAAGGGCATCGCGGTGGTTTGAAATTTTTTTTTATAGTAATTTTATTTCCGGAAAATATTGTTAAAAAACTTTCCCCAAATTATTTCTATAAATGGAAAAGCTTTGTTCATAATTACTAAAATTCAAAAATACAGTATTTCTTATGCTTTTTGTATAGGTAACAAAAAATGCAAAAAAAATTATTTCTATTTATTGGTGTGAGATACATATTGATTTACTCCTGTCTGAACAAAGCGCCCCACCTTTAAGTCGAACAATTCCCCCCCGATCTTACCAAACTTAAACAAAATCTGTCTGACCCAAAATCCTCGGACAAAAGAAAAATTGCCAAAAACATCCCCAAACACTTCGGAATCTTTTTCCCTTTTTTAAAACCCAAAAAAAACCTTACATTTTTTGTGCAATGTTGAGGGCAAAAAAACCCTTTTCTACTTTTTGAGTAGTATATTGTCCCTTTGCTTTTTAAACTTTGGGGAAAAGGGTTAGTATAGTGAGTCCTTTATGGTCGTTATTTTCGTGTCTAAGTAAACAGTAAAAAGATGACTTACATTAAATATTATGAATTGGGGAGAAAACGTTTTCTCAAAAGCGCTCTATTCCTTACAAGATTTTGTGTTAAAAAAGGGAATAAAACAGATGTAGTTTCCCCACCAAGTCAAAAGTTACAACTTTTTTTAAAAACCCGACAGGGAGTTTCTGCACGTTTTGTTTGAAACTGCTTAAAAAAAAACAGGTAGCTCCACTGGCATCGGAACAGAAAGAAAAAGCCTTGTACATTTAACCCCACCCCCAGGTATTTTATAAGAACCATGGCATGAAGGGAAAAATTAACCCGTTTCAATCGCGATTTTAACCTAAAAAAACCCCAGTTCGGTAAATTTCTATGGATATCAGACAAGGGGGGAAAATTTTTCTTCCTTTTTGTACCGGGCACTTTCTTTAAACTCTTATCTTAAAACAAAGCTGTTTTATAATTTTAAACGTACAAAAACCAAAAAAAAATTTTTAACGTCCCTGGTGAAATTCCGTTTTAGATTACAATACCATTTTGATTTTTGTTTGAAAATTTTGTCAACGCATTTTACCACACGTGTTCGCTAAAATGTGAAAATGACAAAAAAGGAAAAATGAATAAGATAAAAAAACAAATGTAACCAATGTACGATTTCATATTAAACATCATACAAAGAAAATTTTATTCTCATTCGATTTTAGTGTAAAAATTTTATTTTTTTTTTTACATTTCGCAAAACATGTGCACACTGTCGTCATCTCTAAACCGGATGTTTATTAGGAAAAATCACGCCAATGTTTTCGTAAGTTCACTTTAAACAAAATATTTTGATAATCTCACAATATGGAATATTTAGACAAGTACGGGCCGAAAGGTAATAAATATCGCTTGTTCAATAAACTAGGTTTCACATCCTGAACGCTTTTTAAAATAGAAATGTAATTGAAACGGGTAAAAAATTTCCCGTTCATGACCGAATTCTTAAGAATCCTATCGGTAGGGTTTCATTTACAAGGCTTTTTCTTTTTGGGTTTTGGGGCCGTGGGCAGCTATAAAAAGATTTTTGTGCAAAACTCTTTAAAAACAAAAATTAAGTTTTCCCCACAAAATTGTGTGTAAAATATTAAAAACAAAAGTGCCGGATTAACAAAAAGCCTCCCGTTATCGAACTTGGCCTTTTCAAGGGGCCCTTATAAGAATTCTAAAAACATTTTGGGGATTTTGCCGAGATAGTATGGCCCCTAAAAAGTCACAAGTTTTGGGGAAGATAGGATGAAAACTATTCGACTTTTGAGAGCGGGAAAAACCCAAATTAGCATTTTTCAAGTCATTTTAAATTTCCATTTCGAAGATTTCCGGGGGGATTTTAGCAGTTATGAATTGACCCAAATATTTTACCCCAAAAACGAGGGCTCAAAGCGAAAAAGTCAAAATCTTCTATTCATATCATTAGAGTGTTTCGATTTAGCCCCGAAAATTTTTCGCAAGTTTTTGAAGATCGGATAAAAAATTTTTCGACTTTGGGGGGGACAAGCTTTGACGCCGACTGCCCGCCGCCATATGTTCTAAATTCGCCCCCTTTCAAAACGGGGTTTAATGTTTTATAACAAAATTTTAAAAAGTTCCTTTGGAAGCAAAAAATGCAACAAAAAAGAATAGTAGACTAGGTTTGACTGAACTGTTCATGAGAGATAATGAAATATGCCAAATAATACACTTCAATTTTTTAATTTGTTGTTATTCTTCTTTTCTTTCTGTTTTAGTCTTCTTAACCACTAAACTTCATCTCGGGCCCCCATTTTTCTGCAAATTCACCAGCTTTTTATGCAATTTCTTTCACAGAGTACTGTTTCCGCCCTTTATCGTCTTTAAATTTCCTTAGTGGGCCCCTCTTTTCAACCTTTTTAATTTTTGACCACCATTCTGAACTTTCTCTTAACTTTTGTCCTTCTGCAACTTAAATTTTTTTTGTTTTGCTCCTTTTGTGCTATTTTTTTCACTGAGTATGGTTTCCGCCTTCATCGTCTTAAAATTTCCCTTTTGTGGCTCTCTTTCAACCTTTTTGATTTTTTTACCCCGCCACTTTTCTGCTAACTTTTTTAACAGTAGTCCCTTTTGCAACTATATCTTTTTTTGTTTTGCTCCCCTTTGATGCATTGTTTTCACCTGATACTGGCTTCCGCTTTCATCGTCTTTAATTCCTTTTGTGACCCCTCTTTTTAACCTTTTTAGATTTTTTACCAGTCATTCGCTTAAATTTTTTTTTAAAATATGTCCTTTTGCAACATATCTTCTTTTTGTTTTGCTCCTTTTGATGCTATTGTTTTCACCTGAGTACTGGCTTCCGCCTTCATCGTCTTAATTCCTTTGGTGGCCTCTCTTTTCAACCTTTTAGATTTTTGACCAGCCACTTCTGCTAACTTTTTCTTAACAGTATGTCCTTCTGCAACTATATCTTCTTTTTGTTTTGCTCCTTTTGATGCTATTGTTTTCACCTGAGTACTGGGCCCCCCTTCTCGTCTTAATTCCTTTGTGGCCCCTTTTTAACCTTTTGATTTTGACCATCATTCTGCTAACTTTTTTTTAAAAGATGTCCTTCGCAAAATATCTCTTTTTTTTTTTGCTCCTTCAGCTTGGACGTCTTTAACCGATTTCCCGCTTTCCCTTTTTATTTTCCCTTGCGCTTTTTGGGTTTTTTCTAAATAGACATTGACGTTTTTTCCCCCTGTCTGTCAATTGCACTGAATTTTTTTTGTGAGTTTAATTTGTTGTAACGTTTTTTCCTTTTTGCATTTTCTGAATCTTCTTTTGCACCATTATTCCTCTTGAACTCTTACCAACATCATCCAGCACTTTTTTCCCGGCATCTCTTTACCAACGACTAAGTTATTTTCAGAAAATTTACAATCACTGAAAACAAAAAACATTTTTTTTAGGGGGTTCTTTAACGCTGCTAAATTTCTTTTAGGGTAAAATCAAAACCAAATCAAATTTTTTATAATTTAATGGGGCGGAAGGCAACCCCAAAATTACATAAATTTTTTAAACAAGAAATCTTAAAAATCCATTTAATCTAATTTTCAAAATTTTTCCTTCATCGATTTCAACGGGGTTTAGCCGACTCTTCTCATTTTTTTCCAGAGGGCGCTGTATCATAGATTTAAAACCCCCTTTCCACGTCAAACAGCACAAGACAAATAGAAAGAAAAACTACTTATAAGGGAGATAATTCTTGAGACCTTGTTTGTATTTTTTAAAGACATTAATTTAAGGGGGGCAAATTTTTTAATTTGTCCCATTTACGTTACTCAATAACAAAAATTCAATTTAATCGCGTCCCAATAAATAAATTCAAAAAACAAAAAAAATTTGGGGCTATACTTCACTTGTTTCCCAAATGAGAAAATTTTAAAAAATTCCAATTTTTTATGTAACCAACGCAAATATTCTTTAAAAATATAAAAGATTTTGTTAATAAAATGTTTTTGTAAAAATTTAAAAAAAAACTTTACACTGACTGTTTTTGAACCCGTATCAAACCCATTACGCTGAAGGGGGAAAAATTCAATGCTCTAGACTCGGCCACTTCTCCGACTGGGGTCCCTTCTCGAGCTTTGTAAAAAGAGTCACAAATTAGAAATTTGAATGTTTTGGAAAGTATTTTTGGTTTTAAAAAATAAAGTTAAAATGCAATGAAATTGGGCGAAGCCTCTTGTCTCAAAATCAACTAAAAGCGACTATAGTTCATTGGGCCTGCCTCACATTTATACTCAAGACCTAATCGTTGAAAAATTTGTCAAAAAATTGTCTAGAAAAGGACAATGCAATATATCAAAGCATTCCCAAAAAATTTTCTTTAAACAAAATTCTAAAGAGAAAAGATGAACCGGTGCGTTGTTACATCTTTAAACCCTTTTTTTATTTTAGAAGAAAACAAAGATTTAAAACATTTTCTGAAAGTTGGGAACATTTTGAAAAGATTTTCATTGCTAAGATGGTTTAAAATTACTTTATACTTCCCTTTTAAATTGAATGTCATTTGAATTTAAACCCTTTAATTTTTTTTAAAAATTTCGGTTAAAAAACCTTTGTTTTTTTCACAAGTGTAACTCTTTTTTTCAATATCACAGTAACTAGGGCACTAAAAAAAAGAACGTTTTTCCCCGAGCTTCCACTCACTGCAGCACCCCCAAAATAATCATTTTTCCAAAAATGAAACAAAAATTTTGTAAAAATTACCAACGTCAAATCGGGAAAACATTTTCACAAAACAACTGATGTAACAGATTTTCACAAAACTACTGCATTAACAAGGTTCCACCGTCTACTGTCTGGGAACATTTTTCCATACTGCAGGGAAAGAGTACCACCGTCTACTGTCTAGGAACTTTTTTCACAAAACATACTGCAGTAACAAGTTACCCCGTCTACTGTCTTGGAACTTTTAAAAAAAACTACCATGAAAACAAGTTACCAACGCTACTGTCTAGGAACATTTTCACAAAACATACTGCTGAAAAAGGTTACCAACGCTACTGCCTGGGAACATTTCACAAAACATACTGCATGCAACACAGCAGCTTCAAATAACGAGACAACAATTTAACAGAACTTGTAATTTCTCTATATAACTACAACAAACGTATGTAATTCTCTAATACAAACTAACAGAGCGAGTAAGTTCTCTATAAGAATACTAACAGAAGTATGTAAGTTACATCTATATAGCATACAAACAAACGTATTAATTTACAATTTAAAAAGCATACTAACAGAACGAAGAAGTTACATCATATAGCATACTAACAGAACGTATGAAGTTACATCTAAAAGCTACAACAAACGTATGTAAGTTAAAACTATATGGTTCAAAGAAATTTTTTAATTTGAAATTCTAAGATACACACAAACAAATTTTTTCAAAAGTTGATATCTTATTTATAGATATGAACATGTTAAAGCGAAAAGAAATCTGTGTCCCGCAAAGAAAAGGGGTCTTGATTTTTCCCTGTGAAATATTAAAATTATTATACCCACATAAATGCCAAAAAAATTTCCCATTATTTAACTTGAATAAAAATCAACCCCCCAGTGATTTTATTCACACGCAAAATCGAATTTTCAATTTCTGCGCGGGTGATATGACTATAATTTCATATCACTCGCAACAGTGTTATTTTTTTTTTCTGCGCTTGTGATATTTTTTTTTTCATATCACCCGTTGAGAGATTGACACTTTTGCATTGATAAAAGATTAGTCGAAAATTTTCAGACAACGTTTTAAAAAAAATTAAACTTTAGGATAAATCCCCTTTTTCTCTCCCTTTTTTCATGTGCGAACACGGCGAATTTTTTTTTATGCTACGTGAAAAAAATATTTCGAAAAAAATTTTTTTCATCAAATTTTGAATCGTAACACCAAAAAGGGTTTTTGGAAATGACAACAAAGAAAATAGTGCTCACACTTTATTTTGGGGGGTTTAAAAAAAGAAATTATCCCGTTTTTTTCAGCGCTACTGACTGACCAATGTTAAAATTTTAGAATAAAAAAAGGGTTTTTCAGCTAGAAACTCTCGATTCAACAAACAAAAAAGTCTTATTCACGGCAAAGTCGCCACAAATTAAGTGCTAACAAATAAAGACTCTTTTAATTCGTTTTCCATTATTAGATAAATTACTTTTTAAAAAGTTAAATAAATTATATTTTTGTTTTTCCATTAAATCCCTTTGGGCCTTTATAATCTTTCGGTAAATAAAATAAATATTGCATTCCTGAGCGGGTGATAGAAAAATTTTCACCCCCGAAAATGAATATTCAATATCTCGCGGTGAACTTTTTTCATATCACCCTCCGGGAATGCAATATTTATTTAATAACAATACAATTTTATTCACGCAAAGAAAATTTTAATTTAAAAAACAAAACCCCAAGTCACGCAAAACCTTAACATGGGGCGATACTCAAAAACACCCCAAAAAGTGACGTAACATGCATTTTGTCACGGGAAAACGGTCTCGTTTTCCCCACAGTCGTCATTATATTTACAATATCACCATTTTTTTAACAACAAACGGGAAATTATTCTAAATTACGGACCTGGTTTGCGCTAGCACTCCGCTCAGATATAACAATTGTGCCAAGTAACATCAAATCCGCCATCATTAAAAGAAAAGATCCGACAAAATCATTCTTGTACCTACATTTGCCCCCTAGTATACCTTGCCTTAGAGCAGGGGTTTAGCTGGGCTAAGGGATTTCGCATGACACGTTTCTCTTTTGGGAAACACTTTTCTAAGTAATTACAAAATCCCTTTGTGAATGGCAGAGTTTTGAAACGACACAAAAAACACTGTTAACCTTTTTACTTCTAAGTGTGACCTTGCCCTTGGAGTTAGGGTTTTTGGGCTTGCGAAAATGATGCTATAACCAAATCAAAGCCCTACCCTGTGGTTTTGTACAAGTTATTTTTTTTTTCCCTTCGGGTTTCCAGGCACCGAGTTTTGCAAGGGGAAACAATTTTTTGAAAAATTTTGAAGGGGCACCCAAACATTCCCGTAATTTGGGTAATTCGCCCATGGTTTTCAAAAAAAGATTTTTTTTTGAAAACTGAAGGACGGAACACCGTCCACGACACACGCCACGGGCACTCACACGACGGGCGGTCACAAAACCCACCAGACTTCCGCTCAGGCAGCTAAATATCTTATTTCTAAATGGCAACACCGGGGCCCCATCCTCACTGTGAATTTCCTATCATGGCAGAAGGATTCCAACTCACACACGGAGAAGTACTATTTAACGGAAATTTCCCCAATGTCTCACCGGTACCACCTATAGTTAAACCTTGATTTAAAAAAATCTGTATAACTTTCCGGGAGCAATCCACAGTATTGGGGACACGTTTCCGAATCCTATTGACGTCGTGACAAACGTAAAAAATAACCTGTGAGTAATACTCTTTTAGCTGGGCCACTATCTTACGTTTGGGAACTAAGCTTCATTGATGCCCGTGGCTCAGTATCTAAACCACCTAGAATACCAAAAAACGATAAAACCATTCCATACAAAAAAAAAATATAAAATAAACGCACGATTACATTTAAAACATTTAATGCCTTCAACGGTGTACTTTTTTTAGCAA
Source organism: Mercenaria mercenaria (assembly GCF_021730395.1). Classification (NCBI taxonomy): domain Eukaryota; kingdom Metazoa; phylum Mollusca; class Bivalvia; order Venerida; family Veneridae; genus Mercenaria; species Mercenaria mercenaria. The sequence goes on along the minus strand of NC_069376.1, from coordinate 12,983,913 downwards.
CATTCAATTGAAAAACATTTGCCAAATTCAATAACATTAAAACAGAAAAAAAGTTAAAGAAAATTATAAAGCAATCGACATTCAAAAACGAGAATTTCCCGACTTCTTCTTTGTAAGTTGCCGCATGCCATAATTATTCGGGGTGACTTTTTCCACAAGAACGAAAAAAAAAAGGAAAAAAAGGATCCAAAAAAAAGCAATTCTTAAATAAATCTGAAGAAAAATAAAAAGGTCTTCAAAATCTTTTCGCACTACTAGGCGGGGTAGAGGCTAGATGTTATTTTTTTAATTAAAAAACACACGTATGCCATCAACCTTTCACGAACGCAATTTTACCGCGCAGAGTGCGCACAAATCTCGCTAGTTCGCCAAGACCCTATACGCGCGCACAAACCTCGCACAGTTTGCCCAAATCCACAGCTCCAGAAATTTAAACCCGTCAAGTACTTCGAAAAATTTTGCACTCATTTTTGATTTCGCTTTTTTTCCCTTTTTTGAAAAACTTGGACCCCGCCCTTAAAAAGAACCGAGGTAAAAATGTTTTCAATAGGCCGAAAAAAACATACGCTGTTACAGTGCTTTGGGAAAAAAAATCAATAAAATTTTAACTCTTTATCACAACATTTTCTGAGGTGTATTTTCAAAAACATGGGATGACTTTGAATTATGAAAAATAAAAAAGCAACTGTTCGCTTCGAACGTTTTATTTGTGCCACCTTGGGTTGCACGAGCAATTGTGAATGTCATAGATGTCGGCTCACCTTTACCTTACGCGGGCCCGGCTAGCAGGGAATCGCCCCCGTCATGGGTCAAACGAAAAACACTTTACACTTTTAAAAAATAAAAAAAAATGTGTTTTCGAAAAGGGCGTAAAACTAAAAAAAATCGGGTGCGGGAGGGATGGGAGTTGGGGGCGTTGGGGGGGATAGTGTCGGGGTTACTTGAAATCAATGTTTTAAAACGAATAAAAACCCTTTTAAAAATTGTTCGTCCTTGGATTCATTAGGGACCTCTTTTTTACGTATAAAGAAATTTTTGCAATCAATTACACTCATTTTTTGATAGACAATCTGACCACCCCGAGGTGAAGATTTTATTTTGACATCTTAAAACAGGGTATGGTAAATTCACATTTCAAGGTTTTTTAACAGAAAAGAAATTAACTTCTTGACATTTTAGGCACCATGAGAAAACCAACGGGCTTGCGACCCTCATGTCCAAAACCACCGCGCATCCACGCAGTCGGTGTGGGTCCCTGTTGTTCGCTAACGTTTCTTTTAAAAACAGTAGTCGGATGTGCAGCGGGCAGATCCTGCGGTCCAAAAAGCACTAAGTTGGTTTTTTTCAAAGGCGCGCTCATCTTAAACAAAGGCAGGAAAAAAACAAAGATGAAATTTAAAAGTAAGCAAAACCTGATCTACCTCATCCAGCTTAAAAAAAAAAAAAATTTTGGGGGAATGAAACAAAATCTAGTTATTTTTTTTTTTTTTGTTTTTATCATTCTGGAGCATATTGGCCAGGAAAACACACTAAAACAACAAAACATTTTAAGAGAAACGACTTAAAAAAGCATCGCCAAAATTAAAAAAACCCAAATTAAAAAAAATAAGCTAACACAGATAATTCCAGAAACGTGTCTTTTTTGATATTTATGAGTAGAAAAGATAAAAGAATTTAATTGGACGAATAAGATGTTACTTAGCAAAATGATAGAAGACACGGTTAGGATAAATTGAATGGTTAAATTTTATACTTACCCGCTTAAGATTTAATGTCACTTGTATTTTATCCTTGAATCTTATGAAAATTCTGGGGATGTATCTAGTTTCTTTCTGCACGTGTAACTATCTTGTTAAATTATACAACAGTAACTAAAATCACGTACAAAGAAGAACGGGTTTCCCGAACATTCTAGGTCACTGAAATCACCTTTACCTTTAATAAATAAAACAAAACAAATAATTAACAAGAATTTAAGCACAAAGTTTCAAGCAAAACCAAAATGCTTCTCATCAACTGCACCCCTCCCAACCTCCAACCACACACATACAGTCTCATACAAATCAACCAGCCACCCGAACTCCACACTATACCATACATAAAATTAAACAACACCTTACGATCAATATTACAAAATGCACAAGACACACAATTTGGTTTATTTCTGAATGCCCGTTTAAACTCAATGTGAAAGTTCGATTTTTTCATGATGTGCTTGTAATTGCCCTTAAAATCTTTTAAAACTGTTTTAACCCACCACGCATGACCAAAACGTATCAGTAATTGAATGAGGCCATTATCATAAAAGAAAAGAAAGAAGAAAGAAAATGGTCAGTTCACAGTTAAATAATATTTTAATAAACCCGCAATGTGAAATATCCGACAAAAACATGAGTGTATGAGTTTTATGACGAAATGATCAATATAATTTCTTAAATTGTCAAAATGGACTGGTTCATATTTATTTGACTTCAGTGTTGTTGCATTTTCTGGTTCGTTTGGGATCATGGAGTCCATAAGATTTGTTGCTCATTTCATTACGTCACATGAACAGAGGGACTCAATCAAACAGAGTCTGCTGTAATTTTTCTTTTTTGGTTGCGAAATCTGCTTCTAAGGAATCATTTCATTTCCAGAGTAGCGTGAAAGGCCATTAAACATTTAAATCTTGCCGGATAATGTTTAAAAGTTACCTAGTAGATCTATCACAATTACTTTATTTTCTGTCACACTCTCCACGGATTCGCGTGCAGTAAAATAGAGTGCGGTCAGTAAATCGTCCGGATGTATCAATGTGTCACCAGGGGGCGCATGTGTTGTTTTAAATTGTACAGATAAAAGGCACGATGGCATCCTGAAAGAAGACCGGAAGAATTACTTGTTTTTATACATAAAACAAGACAAGGCCACTTTTATTTTTTAGTTCTGTTCATGCTTAACATAAAATATTTAGTTTGGAAACTTGACCTTGTAACGGTTGTTATTTAGATGACCCAATACAGTGTCTTACGTTTTTATTTTGTTTTAAAGGCTACTTTGCTATTAACACAAAATCTCCGTCGTTGAATCTATATTTAATAATGCTACAAGCGGCCTCCGTGGCTGAGTAGCTACGGATGCCGACTTCGAATCACTTGCCTCAAGTAGAAGCAATCCAACTGACCTGTTGGATGGCGGTGATTCTATCAAGGTGCTCACTAATACCCGAAAATAATGCTTGAAGGGGCCAGCTGGGGTTTTCCTTTGAGCTGGAAAGTCACCGTATCGTGGCCTCAACGCGGAACTAGTCTATGTGTATATAGAAATAGAAGCAGATAGACTAGTTTCGCGTTGAGGCCACGATATGACCTATACACTTTTGTCGGTGTGATGTTACAGCTAACACAAAGAAATAACGCTCCACTGCGTGCTAAGTAATGCTTGTATTAAAATAATCATACAGTTAAATTATAATTACACAGTCGTACATTTTTCTTTTAGTTCTTCTGTGATTTGCACCAGTCTATGCTAAAATATATTGATATACCTGTAGATGTCTGCTGGAAAGCTAGACGATTATTCAGCACGAGCATCTGTTCAATTGAAGTCATATATTCGCTTGTAGGCATTCCGGGAAACTCTTTAAAACCTACAACATATGTTTCGTGTCATATGGGAAACTCTTTAAAACCTACAACATATGTTTCGTGTCATATATTCGCTTGTAGGCATTCCGGGAAACTCTTTGCAACCTACAACATATGTTTCGTGTCATATATTCGCTTGTAGGCATTCCGGGAAACTCTTTAAAACCTACAACATATGTTTCGTGTCATATGGGAAACTCTTTAAAACCTACAACATATGTTTCGTGTGATATATTCGCTTGTAGGCATTCCGGGAAACTCTTTAAAACCTACAACATATCTTTAAAACCTACAACATATGTTTCGTGTCATATGTTCGCTTGTAGGCATTCCGGGAAACTCTTTAAAACCTACAACATATGTTTCGTGTCATATCAATTTCACGCAAGCACACATAAGATAAATAAAATCTTATAAGATAATAAGATAAAAACTACACAAAAGGTTATGGACACGCATAATTCAGATTCAGAGATATTGTTCATTTATCTAGAATTTCTGAGAAAAGTGCTTATGTTCAGTCCGGAGGGGGCACCTTTGTCGAGTGGTTTAGATCATTGACTTTCAATCACTTACCCCCAATGTAGAGATTCACATTATCAAAATAATGCCTAAACCAAAGTGATACTTTGAAGAACAAGAACTATTTCTTATCATGATAACATATGAAATATAAACATTGCCTAACATATGCCTAACGACAGTTTTTAAACAATCACGTACTTCTGAATTATGATAATTTTCTGGTAATTAAGAACAGCTGCGAAAATAGGAGTTCTTAGTTCCTCGAAGTGTTCCAGATAATCAGAATGTCACTGTAATAGAAATATGTGTACAGCCAAACCTGTGAATAGAGACCACCTGTGAATAGAGACCACCTGTGAAGTGAATAGAGACCACCTGTGAATAGAGACCACCTGTGAATAGAGACCACCTGTGAAGTGAATAGAGACCACCTGTGAATAGAGACCACCTGACTCTAAAGATCACACGTTTTGTTTCCCATTTTATCATTTACAGTGTATTGTAATATGTGAATAAAGACCACCTTCCAATAAAGACCACATTTTGGCTCTCCCTAGGGTGGTCTTTATAGACAGGTTTGACAGTAGTTTCAGAATCTAAGTGGCCACATGATAGGTTATGTATTAGATTTACAGCGAAACTAGCTTCAACAATATCACTTGCTATTCATAAATTTACTTTGATTTGGAGATTATTTTAATCATGTGTTTTCCCTCACAGTGTATCACCGATGCTACCGGATGATTTCCCTCACAGTGCCTCACCTATGCTACCGGATGGTTTCCCTAACAGTGCCTCACCGATGCTACCGGATGATTTCCCTCACAGTTCCTCACCGATGCTACCGGATGATTTCCCTCACAGTGCCTCACCGATGCTACCGGATGATTTCCCTCACAGTGCCTCACCAATGCTACCGGATGACTTCCCTCACAGTGCCTCACCGATGCTACCGGATGATTTCTCTCACAGTTCCTCACCGATGCTACCGGATGATTTCCCTCACAGTGCATCACCAATGCTACCATATGATTTCCCTCACAGTTCCTCACCAATGCTACCGGATGATTTCCCTCACAGTTCCTCACCAATGCTACCGGATGATTTTCCTCACAGTGCCTCACCGATGCTACCGGATGGTTTCCCTCACAGTGCCTCACCGATGCTACCGGATGATTTCCCTCACAGTGCCTCACCGATGCTACCGGATGATTTTCCTCACAGTGCCTCACCAATGCTACCGGAAGATTTCCCTCACCGATGCTATGGGATGATTTTCCTCACAGTGTCTCACCGATGCTACCGGATGATTTCCCTCACAGTGCCTCACCGATGCTACCGGATGATTTCCCTCAATGTGCCTCAACAATGCTACCGGATGATTTCCCTCAAAGTGCCTCACCGATGCTACCGGATGATTTCCTTCACAGTGCCTCACCGATGCTACCGGATGATTTCCCTCACAGTGCCTCACCGATGCTACCGGATGATTTCCCTCACAGTGCCTAACAGATGCTACCGGATGATTTCCCTCACAGTTTCCTTCACCGATGCCACCGGATGATTTCCCTCACAGTGCCTCACCAATGCTACCGGACGATTTCCCTCACAGTGCCTCACCAATGCTACCGGATGATTTCCCTCACAGTGCCTCACCGATGCTACCAGTTGATTTCCCTCACAGTGCCTCACAGATTCTACCAGATGATTTCCCTCACAGTGCCTCACCGATGCTACCGAATGATTTCCCTCACAGTGCCTCGCCGATGCTACCGGAAAATTTCCCTCACATGTAGTGCCTCACCAATGCTACCGGATGATTTCCCTCACAGTGCCTCACCGATGCTACCGGATGATTTCCCTCACAGTGCCTCACCGATGCTACCGGATGATTTCCCTTACAGTGCCTCACCGATGCTACCGGATGATTTCCCTCACAGTGCCTCGCCAATGCTACCGTATGATTTCCCTCAAAGTACCTCACCGATGCTACCGGATGATTTCCCTCACAGTGCCTCACCGATGCTACCGGATGATTTTCCTCACAGTGCCTCACCGATGCTACCAGATGATTTTCCTCGCAGTGCCTCACCAATGCTACCGGATGATTTTTCTCAAAGTGCCTCACCGATGCTACCGGATGATTTCCGTCACAGTGCCTCACCGATGCTACCGGAAGGTCGGTGATTTTCAAGCCATCCGGCTGGTACCGGAAGTTCGGTGGTTCTACCCAGGTGCTAGCCTATACCTGAAACAATTACTTGAATGAAACTTCGGTTCTTCATCAGTCTACAAACGCTGGAAAATTCTCCAATTTGGCTCGTTGTGACTTTAAACCGATTTTCTTGTAAATAAGTTAACATAAAAATAGACCCAATATTTATCATACAGATATAGGGTTAAATCAATCGATAGAGGTCCTAAGTACACGTTGAAGGAAACGGCATATTTTGAAAGTTTCTCGTGCAATAAAATGTTAACAGATATTTTCGTATGAATATATTACTCGTATGCTGAATCCCGTCCCTAGTGTTACTCATTTATGTCGAACACTGCTTAAAGTGTTACTCATTTATGTCGAACACTGCTTAAAGTGTTACTCATTTATGTCGAACCAGCCCGCTAAGCTCAGTAGGTAGAGCGTCGGTCTACGGATCGCGGGGTCGTTAGTTCAATCCCCGGGCTGGGCGTATGTTCTCCGTGACTATTTGATAAACGACATTGTGTCTGAAATCATTTGTCCTCCACCTCTGATCCATGTGGGGAAGTTGGCAGTTACTTGCGGAGAACAGGTTTGTACTGGTACAGAATCAAGGAACACTGGTTTAACTTAGGTTAACTGCCCGTCGTTACATGACTGAAATACTGAATAACGGCGTTAAACCCTAAACAAACAAAACAAACATTTATGTCGAACACTGCTTAAAGTGTTACTCATGTATGTCGAACACTTCTTTAAGTGTTACTCAGTTATACCAAATTCACACTTGGTTTTCAAAACAGTAAAATGTCATGGTGACACTCGTAAGAAGCGCGACTAGACAAAATGACGATCTACTGCGAAGGAACTTGAAACTTTATAAAAATGCAACTTAATTTACAAAGATAGATTACTTATATACTAGTCCTCAAACAGGTAAACTTTCAGCAAAATATTAGTTAGGAATGCAGTAACTGTCATATTTACCCAACACATATGTATTTCTTTGTATGTGTTCTGTTGCATTGTAATTACGATATTTTCAATACGATAAATGTTACTTTTTATTAGGAAAGTCTTTCAATTTCAGCCTAATATAAGTGCTAGACATGAATTAGCGCGTGCCCGATCCCGCTTATAGCGCGAAAATTAGTACTCTAATAGCAATACACTACCGAGTCCGACCAATAACGAAAGACACCAAAAACTCGACACTTTATGAAGTTAAAAAATGGACTTTAATCATCAAATACTTTCTGAACCTTTTGGGCTCTTATAAAAAATGACATTCGATATTTTCCGTTCACTGATGTATTATTAAAAGCCGATTTCAGCAATCTCCAGTTCTCATAAAGAGGAATTCCCTATCATGACAGAAGGATTCCGAAATCACACACGGAGAATTACGGAAATTCACGGAAATTGCCCATTGTCAGTATGGGCAACTACCTTCAGTTAAAATTGAGACTGAACGCTGTTGATTTATAGAAAGTCTGTGTATGCTTTACCGTGTTCGTGTCTATTCCATTAGTGTACGTCCCAGGTATGACAGAAGAACTCATGAAAACTGTTTGCAAGATACTTTGGAAGATGATGAAAGTTTTTGGAGTCTTCAATACTTTGTTGTTTTCGTGCTACTCATCTGTCCCCAAATACACTCGCACCATTATAGAAGAGACTACTGCACTTAGCAGCGCTGTAAAATATAATAGACAAACAAATCAACTCTTCAAAAATTATCCGCTAGTTAAAAAATGACCAGGATGTTATCTATTTTAACATCTTATATCGTAAGCAAGTTACCGAAGACTGCTGCAATTAGTAACGCTATAAAATGTAATTTAAATGACAGGCGTATTCTCTTCTAAATAATTTTAATTTCCACTCAGCAAATTTTAAAATGTCCGTAATGCAATCAATACATTTTAACATTATATCTTACATTATAAGCTGAGAGAACAAAATAAAACATGCTAGATATTCCTTGGTCTACTGCAAACATTCTGCACTAACTCTAAGTAAATGAAATCTTCAATATATCAACAAAATATATACAAATGTATTCACTGACAAACATAGCATAGCATTTACTGCAATTCAAAAGGCGCGAAATCCTACTTAAATTTCATCTCATATAACGAACTGTACAAAGCATTTGCACTTAATAAAACATTAAATTTATCAATCTTCTGCGACTGAAAGTTATAATTTGCCATCCGACATATCGAGCTAGTCTATCTGCTTCTATAAGTCATTTTATTATGCCTCGTTTCCCTCTACATTGATAAAATCCCATTACCTGAGAAAGAGATATTTTGACTATCAAAAACATTTTAAACCTTTTTCATATGTGTCCAAGGGAAAGTGACTGTTAGGTCATGTTACCGGGCTATTTTGAATGTCATTTAAGGGCAATTAACTGCTTCAATTTTTAGCCAAATGATTGTCTGCTTTGTTCTTGTATGTATAGTGACGTCACTATTCAATGTGGACTCGCGGCGCTAGTGATAAACAGCTGTATTATATAAATTAAGTACCTTAATTTTCAAAAACTCTTCATGCACTAAATTTTTTTTGGTATGATAAAAAGAATATCATATGAAACAGAATGCCATTACTCGACATTCGCCTCGGATGACATTCTGCCCTCATGTTGACAATATAAGAGTCCTGTACAAGTTCTTCCCAGGAAAGACAGCTTCTAGTGAGAGAATATGGTTAAACCATTGTTCACTTTGTGATAAAAGCAACAAACTTGGCACATAGGTACCTGAAAGGATATCCTTAGATTTGAGCTATGGACCCATCTTATATTTTTCAAAATGGCCGTCATTTTCAAAATGGCCGCTAATATGGCTGTCAAAAGACAGAAAATAAGTACGTATTAAGGTTTTGTTTAATTAACTTACATAATTGTCTCTGAATTTAACTATGTAACAGAGCACAAGTGTAAAGAAGCAATTATCAAAACAAAAATATGTATTAACAAGATAATCTTTTTTCAAAATGGCTTCCACAATGGCCAAAAAATCATAAAAGAACCATTTTTGTCACATTTCTCTATATAAATTGGTACATGCAATACATCAGTACTTTAAAAGTTAGATAATATGCTTCTGATAACTAATCCATGAGTTCGTGGCATTATATTCAGATATTGTTACTAAATTACTGATATACACGGGCCTTAAGAGACCAGTACTAATGAATCCACATTGTCCAACAAGTTCGAAGGACCTCTGACTCAATCGCGCTATCCTCTGTAACAACTTCCCCCACATTTGTAAAGAGCAGTGCACATGAGTTCTGCTTTAATGCATTTACATATTCCATGGTAACCGATCTGAAGACTGCAGTCACACTTCTCCTCGGGCGGGGCGTGTGTTCTCCGTGACTATTTGATAAACGACATTGTCTGAAATCATTAGTCCCCCACCTCTGATAATTCATGTGGGGAAGTTGGCAGTTACTTGCGGAGAACAGGTTTGTACTGGTACAGAATCCAGGAACACTGGTTAGCTTAACTGCCCGCCGTTACATGACTGAAATACTGTTGAAAAACGGCGTTAAACCCAAAACAAACAAACAAAGCAATCACACTTCAATATCCAAATCCATATCTGTATCGGTGCTACACAACGGGTACGTTAAAGAACCAGACTGTCTATTTGCAAAGATTAGAACAAGACTGTATCTAAAAAAAAATTTCTCTATCTGTTCTGTGGTCTTTATCTTACTTTGTCCATCCGGCCAGATCGCTCTATGTTTGTACTAAAAGAAGATGAGTTTTGAGCTCTGTGTGGTTGTGTTTGTTATATGTTAAGCGCCTTTGTACGTGTTTATCATGAAAAGGGCAAGAAACAAATCTAGTATAATAATGATACTACTACTAACAAGATTTAGCTTACCAAAAGGTTCCTTCTAGCGCATATTAAAATTTGATGCGTAAAACACATTAGCAAAGAGGCTATTTGTAATGAATTATACACGAGTACAAAATGGCGGCGTCTACTGGAATTCGGATGCCTTTGATGATACCCTTGTATCCATTACCTGCTCAGTCAAGTGTGACATGTTCACCATAGTGTTCCTTCTCATAAGAAGGAACTTTCACACATATATAGTAGTCGCAACTTGACCGCGGTGATTTACCTTAGGCTGATTATTCATATCGATTATTTCATTGTAGAAATAAGGGGGTGCTTAGGGTAGCCATATATATATTATGGAATTAGTTTGTATACAGTATGTATACTTACATTTGATCAGGTCTTTTTTAAACTTCCAAATACAGTAATTCATTTTTACACAAATTTATATTTCCATTTTCTCGTGCAGCACGTGTTTTTTTAAATGCAAAGAGATTAGTGTTTTACGTACACTCCTTTTCACTAATAAGTTGTACCTCATTATGTATTATAATACAAAGGTCAACCATCGGGGTCAAGTTGCGTCCACTATATATAGTGTTGACGTGCTGTTATAAAACCATTAGAAAAAATAAGGTAAAATAAGTATCCTGATAAAAGAATTAAATTAAATAAATATCTATAAGATTTTTCAACCATATTGAATGCGATATTTCTTCTCTGAACACTAACAGGAATGGCAACCAAGTCTTATGAGGTTTCATACATCCTGTTTCAACGTATTTAAAAGATATTAGATTCTTTTGAAGTGAAGGTAAAAGGTCGGTACGGGCACTCGACAATTTCCGTTTATTACGTATATTGCCGTGACGCAATTCGGTTTTCTCCGGACGTTAATGTATTTAACTCTCCATTGAAACCCGTAAAATGCTGAAACTGAGGTTACGTAACTTTACACTGTGGTATCAGAATGGGCCGAATCTACATCTTCTGATATCAAATGGACATTATAAATGAAATAGTCAGAATCAATGTTGAAAACAAACATTCATTTTAAATTTTTCCTCGAATCATATTTTGTTAAAATGTGAACTATTTACGAGAGAATCTACATTCTGGTAGATATTAAAGAACAGTACAAGTAAGACAGACATATAAACAGAACATTAATGTTTGTAACGTAAAGTTTCGTGTTCTTCCGTTACCATATTTCATTAATGGTACTGCTTTTCTCTGGTTTTAACAAGACCGACACATAAAACTTTCACTTAATGTTAACATAATTGCAATCTTTTAAGAACATACCGTCTTCTGTGTAATTCTAACGTTTCCGCTGCCAAATAGAGATTTGGTCTACGTCACATGAACTGGCGAACTGCACTTCCGACGAGGATGTTCAAACTTCTGCCTGTTTCCTGTCCTTCTTTGGAGCTTGGGTACACCAGTCACGTACAGTCTGTAATTATAACGTTTTCTTTTGTCCTCTCCAAAAGTGTATACTGTTCCCTTGAATCTATAGAATACAAAATGAAGATAGAAATGTACTGCCACCAGAATGTCCTCAAACAGTATCATAGTTTAATTAAAAACGATGTCTCAAAACAAAAACTGTCATTCATAATGCTAAACAGGATCTTGAGATATACCAATCATCAAACTCAATACTTAAATTCACTGGCACCAAGCAAAGTCTCATACTTACTAATTCATAATGGAATTCAGAAAGACCATCAGTTTAAAAGTGAGTGAATACCTAGAATGTGCATAGCTATTTTCATATTATTTAAATATATTATTATGAAGCGTTTGGTCTGTATAATGTTATCCCATATAGTACATAATTTTGCCTGTAAATCCTATCTTATCTAGATAGTGCCTTAAAATTTACTACAGAAAAGATAACAGTTCCTGGAGAATGCCTATTTGCAATTTTAAAAAGATGGTAGCTGTTTCACCTCGGTGGAAAATGTTAAAGAGGTGTATTTAGAAGTAATTTGTTAATTGTTTTTTTTTTTTGTGTGTGTAACCTTAAATCCGTATTCTATAATTGATTTATGTTTTAAATTACCAGTATTCTGGATGGTAAAGTGTCCGCCTACTTTTTGAAATTTCTCATACAATATTTCAAAAACTCCCTTTCGTAAATTTTCTTTGAATAATTGCAAGAAACTGCGCCTTTACTATAAACTTTCTCCAATTTGAACCCAAAATGGCAGATCATGTCTACAACTGCACGAAACGTTCGTGTAGTCATCAGTATTTCATTAATGGGTCTAGCAAAACTTTCTTCTTCGATGAATATGCATTTTCAAATTGTAAGATATATGGTTCGTATCCTTCTTCCTTCTTTTTTGCACCTACACGTAACCACTCTCAGCTCAATGATGTCGCCTAAGTTGCCTCCGGTATTTCCGGACGTTGTGTGTGATAAAAGCTGACTACCCTCCGGTATTTCCGGACGTTGTGTGTAATAAAAGCTGACTACCCTCCGGTATTTCCGGACGTTGTGTGTAATAAAAGCTGACTACCCTCCGGTATTTCCGGACGTTGTGCGTGATAAAAGGTGACTACCTTGTGGCTTTCTACGCTGTTCACGATTTTGAGCAGAAACTGTTCAAGAGTTCTTCGCGTACAATGGTAAAATCATATACAGTGGACAGAATGTTTAGAAATCATTGAATTAATGAATAATAATCGATTGTAGTCTTAATACTGACTGACAGCGAATCTTTATGTTTCCCCTTCAGATTCCTCCACAACCCCCGTCCCCTTTTCGCAACTTACCATTTCCTTTCCCTTTAATATTTTTTAGCTTATATTTATATGTACTTGTTGGAGGTTTGAAGCAACCCGTCTGGAATATTTTTCCATTACACCTTCTTTTTGCTGTGTGCCTACTATATAAACGCGTAGCTCTGGGACTGTGTTGTTTTTTTTTTTTTTGGTGCTCTCTGCTTTCGAGAAATCTACCCTTATCTATTATCTTTTGTAGTTGTTGTTACAACCCACTAAATAGCTATTCTTCATTATTCAATATAATTAATATATTTGATATATTACAAATGACCGCAGCACACATCATGACCCATTTTAAATGTCTAACACTTACATTTTCTTGAAGAGTGTTGTCAGTGCTGTGAAAAAATCAAAAGAAAAGTGTGTGTGTGTGGGGGGGGGGGGGGGGGGGGGGGGGGGGTGTTAGTGTTTGATGCAAGAAAAATATTTTTAATCAAACACGCAAACTGCAAAATCAGCTAAAATGAGACCCTAAATTGTATAGGTGGTCCATGATCTAGGTTTACATGCAAATTTCTCTCATGTTGTTGCAAATGCTACATACATGTCAAGCATGCATCTGTTATGTGATTTTAGCAAAAAGAAAGTATCTTAGGTAAAGAGAAAAATAGACTAGCCACTAGACTGATAATAACTTATATTTCCATATTTTTCCCTTTTTTGACAAATTAAATTTCATAGAGACAAAACCCAGTCTATTTTAGAGATTTACATAGAGGACTGATGTTGAAATTATCATATTGGACATAGGATATAGACTGGCTCAGTTCACTACATTCAATCATAAAATTGTAAAAAGTTATTTCATAGTCTAGGAGCTAGTCTAAGAGACAAATTACCTGTCACCGGTGTTCAAGAAAATAAATACAATTAAAATTCATGAGATATGATACATAAAATAATGTAAAAAAAAAAACAGATATAATGAAATAAACTGTACAGCTTTGTCTAACTGCACCTTGGCCGTTTAGGACATGAGCACGTGACATAGATCTACTTATTCGAAAACACCTCTTATGCGTTTATTGCATAAGAAGAGACGAACAGATGGACGATCGTTAATTCTAACACGATCTGCAGCAATTGGTATATAAACATTTAGCAAAATCGCCTATACATGAATCTACGATAAAATATGGTTGGCTGTTACATTTCACCCCCTATGATTGTGAAATAAGAGATTCTTCTTCAGTTCCATTACATACAAATTATTTCAAGGCCAAACGGTTGAAAACAACATCTCAAAAACGTAAATATGATCAAATGTCATATTGACTTATGTGTAGGACCGTAAAACACGTTTTGATCTCTACAAGCGAATTCAATTAGCTTAATTCTATATTAACTATTAATGATCTTCTTTTATTGTGTATTCTAATACGGCTAACAATACTTTGATCATCACAACGATAGTTGGTGACGTCATGTCAACGTGATATTAATTAAGCGCCACAATTGACCAAGAAACAGCGCTTTGAAATTTCATGAAGTTTTTTTTTTTTTTACTGAATAACATGTTTTAAACGAAATGTCACAATGCACAAATTTACAAACATACTAAATAAATTATTCGCCTTGCTGAACGATTCGAAATAATTTTCGCCCGAACTGAATTCTGCCGGAAGACGTATTACCATTTCTGGTCCTGCGGGTATAAACAAAGACCTACTGCTGGCACCATACTTGCGCGAAGAAAAAGTTCCATCACATTTGATATGACATTTACAATAAAGAACATAATTTTATTAGAATCGAAATAATTTATAGCAAAACAATGTTTTATCACTATTTATACACTCGGGCGGTTATACGTCGCCCGAAATAATTTCACTCGGGCTGTGCCCTCGTAAAATTACGTCCAACGTATAACCGCCCATCGTGTATAAATGAGAGATATTATTTCGATTCTAACACGTTACCTAGGACTTTAAAGTACATCATAGACGACGTTCATTAAATATTTACCCGTTTCAAATCAGTTTCTTTTCCAGCGCGCCGCTATGCCATTTGACGCTATGACGTAATAATTGTGACGTCAGAACAGTAAATTGTTGTATAATAATTCACTGTTTCCAGCCTTTATTGTTTAATAGGAAAATGAATCGGATCGTGTTAGAATTCTTGATTGACATTACTTGCTTAAATTGTCAGTTGAATATAAACGAACACTTCTCAAGTCCTGAATTTTCCTGATGTTTGGGGATGCTATTGAGATCTTAAATGCCATAACGATTTTAGTCGACATTTTGTTGGACAGTATACTTACATGTTTGTAGAAGAACGCTGAAAAGTAAAGGACTTCTTTTTGTAGAATGCATGGTAAATTATAATTAATGTGATAGATCTAATTTTCCCATCTGTTATAAGTTTACTGATGATAGAAAATAAAATGATTTGGTTAGCCGTGTGACTCAAGCCTTCTGCCCCGACATTATCAGCTGAGCGATTATCAACCTAGTTGTATACTAGTGGTATCTTGTAATGACTTTTCAATGATTATATGGGATGCCAAAAATGAATGTACGGAGACATGAAGTATATACGAGTGTCAGGTTCACTAGCACCATACTTGATAAAAATTACCAGGAGAACGATAGTGATACCTAGGGATTGGGTATAAGATGTACAGAGGCATTTTTTTCTGATCTGGTGCCAGTCGTTAGGTCAAGACTTGGGACAATGGTGTGTTTGGTTTTGTGTTATTCATGTTTACACGCATATTATTTATTTTGTGTTCTCCTGTGAAATACTGAAATTTACCGGTGAAATAAAATTATTTACTGTTAGCTCTACGGAACTATACATTTGAATACGAAATGATATGAATTATAAATGATAGGAAATTCCTTGCAAAATATTCTTCAGTAAAGGTAAGGATGTATAAAAATAATAAAAGTATCAGACACATTTACATTTTATCATATAATGAAACGTAAAAAATACGTAATAGAACTATTTGAGCCGTGCCATGAGAAAACCAACATAGTGGGTTTGCGACCAGCATGGATCCTGACCAGACTGCGCAGATCCATGCTGTTCGCTTTTAGAGCCTATAGCAATTAGAGAAACTGTTAGCGAACAACATGGATCCTGACCAGACTGCGCGGATGCGCAGGCTGGTTTGGATCCATGCTGATCGAAAACCCACTATGTTGGTTTTCTCATGGCACGGCCCATTTATTTTTTCTGCAAAGACATCCTAACGTCACGACATTATCAGATTATGACGTCATGATGCGATGCACGTGACGTTGCACAGACAAACTGAATATAATTTGGTTAAAATCATTAAAAATTCATAAAATAAATAGAAAATTTGTTTGTTTCAATGTAAGGTCTAAATATATTTCACTCATGAATACCATAATTTATATGTTCACGTCAAGTGACTGCGTCATTCGTGAACATATTGCATTTAAGTGTTTACTCAGTGAAATATATTTCAATCTTACACTAAAACAAACAAACATCCTCTATATATTTTCGGAAAGGAATCTTGAAACAGATCTACTAGTAAAAATCTACTGGTTTGGCAATAGTCATTTATGTTGGGAAAATCCTACGTGCTCATGTTTATTGTATTTCAACTAAATGGAAACGTAAAAAGTTCAGCATGTTCTGACCACAGCGGCGGACGGACAGAATGATGGACGGACGATAAACATCATATGCCTCTCCGGTCTCCGATGGCGGAGTAAATAATATTCTGATTTGCCTGTGTAAGCAGTAAGGAAATGTACATGTTTAATCTGTAATATATGAAAAGTCCATACCTCTACAATAAAACGGCACATCCAATACTTCAACTCGTGAGCTGTCAATTCGTTTGATAATGGTGGAACTAACGTATATGGGCTGCTTTCTTTAAGTCCATTCTTTAGTACCTGGTCATTTCGCCACTTCCCCCAAGAATCCCAGGCTTTGATTCCCCATATCCAATACTTGCCCTCCGTAAAATGTCAATCTCTGTCTCGCTTGATACAGAATCAAATCTGATCGCCGACTTTTCAGTTATGTCGCTCTGGGAAAATTTATTATTTTGCAGATCATCCTTTTCAATGACAGCTTCCATGTCAAATTGATTAAATACCAGACCGGTTTCAATATCGAATACATTCTCGTTCAGATCGATTTGACTTAAAATAAAGTCCCCCTCCTCGTCAAATATATCGTTTGCCATTTTAACGAACATACAGACAAAAAGTGGTGTGCATACATGTACACGTGTCCAGCTACAAATCGATATACCCGATATTTTCGTGCAGAACATGCTAAACTATCCGAAAGGGAAGGCCAAACAAAATTTATTATAGAGTGTAAGTACTCAAGTTGTATGATCTATAAAATAATGTGTTTCATGTTATTCATCTATTTATATATATTACACCAAGGAAAACTATTCCTTATAGCCGACGTACAAGTAAGATACACGAACTCGTTTAACTACAAAAGTGTCGGTTAACAGGCGTTAAACGTTCAGTTTGGTTGACCGAAAAAGAAATAGTTTCTCGGCTACGCCTCGGAACGATTTGTTTTTCGTTCAACCAAACTGAACATTTAACGCCCTTTAACCGACACTTTTGTAGTTAAACTCGTACGGTATCCATTACATATCATTTCTATACCCTCGCTTTGTGTTTAAGGTTTAGGAGTATATCACCAAAACACAGAAATATTTTATAAACGAACAACATCGTTACCAGTATTTTACCTGACCATTACATGTTCCGCCGTACTGTCCCGTACTGAAAATATTCTGAAAAAGTTGTCCCCCTTTGAAAATGAATGCCATTTGTAAAGAAATAAAAATAAACAATCGCTGAAAACTGTGTTCCACCTAGTTATGTGAAATTTCAACACTCGCACGCTATTACAAATGCATCAAAACAAACATGTGTAACAGTTCCTTGAAAATGGTGAGTTTTTAAAAGCGCTTGACTGTCTGGAAGTGGGGCCTGCTTAAACAGTTCTTTTTTCGGAATTCAATGCTTATATCAGTATACTGACACTTGTTTTGAGGAGTAATATAAGTAATATACACGCTATCATTACAAAAACAACAAAACAAGTGTCAGTATACTAATATAAACATTGAATTCCGAAAAAAAGACTGCCTAAATGGGACCCACTTCCGGGCAGTCAAACGCCTTCAGAAACTCACCATTTTCAAAGAACTGTTACACATGTTAGTTTTGATTCATTTGCAATCGCATGCGAGTGTTGAAATTTCACATAATTAAGTGGAACACAGTTTTCAGCAATTGTTTATTTTTATTTCTTTACAAATGGCATTCATTTTCAAAGGGGGAAAACTTTTTCAGAATATTTTCAGTACGGGACAGTACAGCAGAACATGTAATGGTTAAGTAAAATATTGGTAACGATGTTATTCGTTTATAAAATATTTCTGTGTTTTGGTGATATACTCCTAAAGGTTTACTTAATTTATTTACATATCTGGAAACGCCGAGGTGGCAATCCAGGGGCGGGCACAGTAGGGCGGAGATTTCAACTGGGTCCTCGCAAGTTGAACCCAGGAGAACGCGTAGGCGCACACCCTCCTGCCAGTTAACAGACCAGCGTTATCCGGTTACGATAGAATATAATGAAATCATGAACTCTCACTTAAATAATCCTGGACAATTCTACGCTTTAAACTGCTTTCAGCGCTAGATCTACTTATTACTCCGCCACTGGTTCCTGTATATATAGCAGAACAACAGCAAAACACGAACACTCAGGTCTTTTTCAGTATTAATATACATGTAGACCTACGGCTTTGGGTACTTCTCCAGCTTATCTGGGTAACTTCAAAACAGCTATGATTCAAGCCTTACAACTTTAGAACACTTACCAGTCTACGTGATGTTGTCAGGCATAGAATAAGTGTATTCTTACAATAGCGTTGAACTTTGCTGTAAGCTAAATTATGTTGTGCACTATAGATGTGAGAGGTCCCGGGTTCTAGTCTCGGCCAGGGCTTAGCCTTAAATACTTCGACGCTGTTCAGCATAATCATATTAGAAGGTTATCGGATTGTTTTAATTAAATGTTCTATATTTAAATGTTCTATATTTAGATGTACAGTATACAGAAGAGGATTTAATGAACTACTCTATAACAATCCAGATCACTGTCGGATTTAAAGCGAATTAAAACATAATTTAATATATATATAAAAAACAATATATTATGTCCCTTAAAATGGTTCTGTATGTCCAAGGAGAGTTGCATTCCACTGATCACAATTTGAGCCGTGCCATGGGAAAACCAACATAGTGGGTTTGCGACCAACATATCGATTATCAAAAATTGAATGACATTTATCAAAATTAATAGCGAGTTTTTTGTATGACATTCATAAACTGTTACAATTCTTTTATCGTAAATAAACCGAATGTCTTTTTGCGCAACATCCGGATTGTTTGGCAAATGTTATCTTGCTTTAATATAAAAAGAACTGGTTTATAACCAAGGTGGATCAAATGCAACATTTTAAGAAGTTGTAATATCATTGTTATATTCCTTTAAACAATCATGTTTATTTATCATGTTTACGTGAAGTTTAGATTTATAACAAGTATTTTACTTCCTGTTTTCAGGTTTATTTGTAAGGCAGAACTTTAATAATCAAGGTATGAATATCATCATTTTTAAACTCTGAAATGAGATTTAATCTTTTGGAACTAGAATCATTTTGGTCCAAATCTTACAAAGCATACATGGATAAACAGAGATAAACTGTATTATTTTCTGATTTAAAACATGACGTTTCGTGCCATAAATGTTTTCCGGGATGCACGCTTCACCACGACTTAGATCGTTTAGTTTAAAACTTAGATGAAAGACAGGCTCTTAAAATTGTATCCTAACTTGGCATACGTAGGTCTGTTCAACAATACCTAAAAATTGTACACCCACGTTGTCAAAGTAATAATGTGAGAATGTTCATTTCTACAATGATTTTAAGTTTTTGATTTTTCGTTTACAGTTTAACCTGTGTAACCATGACGTGCATAAATATAAAATAATACTTCTACATGTGACAGGGCGATTTCAATTTTTGAGAGGAGGTCATGCAGCCAGCAAACACATATTCATTTTTTCAAAAAGATAGAAAACCAAAAGAAAAAAGTTCACTACAATTAATATTTTTCCTAAGATACTAGTAGTTCACCATTAATGACGCGAGATGGTGTATTCCCTTAATGTTATATTGAAGTAATTCGGTCAAAAGTGTGCTTCCGTGATGTAAAGTAGTCCATATTAAATTGCACAAGACCACAGTTATTTGCCCTTGGTTGAACACAATACGGAAGTGGTTACGCGGAAAATAGTTCCTATGTTTGATGGTGAATATTGATGAATTTTTGAGTGAAAGACCTGCAATAAATGGCATGATTTAATAGAAGAGATATGACATAGTAGGTACATGTATAATTTGACAGAATGAAAATGTCAGAATATGCATAACATGACTTTTTGACAGGGACTGTTTTGCCTGTTTGCGGCCATCTAGGGAGTATTCTTCATACGCATGTGATTTGGTTCAAAATTGTGGAAAAAAGAGCCGGTCGACCCCATGTTTAGTGTGGCTGGAATTTTTTCTCTTGAATAGTTCTGTTGAGTTCAGGTATTTTTATGGGGGTTGGAATGCATGCAAAATTGCTACAGTGTTCAGTGCCTATATAGAACATATAGTAAAAATAACTATTATTATCTTTATTTCCTCCATAACTGAAGAGCATTTACATGATAAATATATAAGTACAGGAAAGGAACACATTATAAACACAATATAAATACGAACATTTGTCACAAATAACTATAAATGTAACGTAGTATTATAGTTACAATATATATACAAGTGCATTTGTCATGAGAAACAACAATTTAGAATATCAATATAATATATATAAGCGATTAAAACCAACCAGATGAAAAACAACAACAAAAAAAATAGCACACAGAATAAGACAAGGCAAAAATCGAAACGAAATGATTAAGACGACTTGGATTTTAATCTCAAAAGTAGTTGATGATAACATCGCAGTCTTACGTATAATACGAAAGTGTAAGATCGCTAATGTTTCATGCTTAATACAAAAAGTAAGATAAAACATGGTATATTTTAGTGACATATTAAATTATAAGAATAACCATCAACACAATCACATAGCAAACATGTAATATAACTTGAGTAAAAATCAGATTGCGGTGTGTACAGCTATACAATAATCTACAACGGATATTGGTCTATAAAGAACAGAACTTCTCATAGACATGTATAGTTTTCTTGTTACAAAATTTTTAAGTAATTGCTAAATGAGTCTGCTGTTGGCGTTATTATGCGACAGATTATAACTCATATATAATTACATACAATTTGATGTCATGTTGTGAACACTAGTCAGGAAGACTTTAAAGCACGATACTCTGACTTTGTCGTCAAGATCAAAATAAGAAAAACCGCTGAACATTCCTAGCAATTGTAACTCTGGCGAAAGGTTACACAGTACTTCAAATTGTTTTACCCTTAACAGCTTTGACAGGTTTACCCATAATACTGCTCTTGAACTGTCTTTTTTCTCGCAGAATAATGCAATATGCAGAGCAATGGTTTCTGTAAGTAAGTCACAATTTACGCACTTTACTTCGTAATTTCTAGAAAAAAAACTTACAAAGCAGTTTAAATGCTGAGGCACATTGTATCTGATATGATTTGAACTGGCGACTAAACCTCCACAGAATACATGACTCATATTTCGAATGTACTTGGAAAAAACCTGACAGACTGGCATCGCATAAAATTCTATGTCGCCAGTTGAATTCCACGGTTTTATGAACGGCTGACTTGACAATGTTTTTCCACGCATGAGATGATGGAATAATTCCGGTGTGCATATAGTTTCTCAAGTAAGTGCTTAATCCGTAGCGCCCTAGTATTCTATATATATCTGGAACAAAGCCCGACACTTTTCTTGGTTCCAACATATAGGACGTTAGTCTCGAGGCAAATTCTTGTTTTATCTTAAATTTTGTATTTAGGCGACACAACAAACCAAAGAAAAGAAGTTTCTTCTTATCAATAATTGTGCTTATCGGGTATATGCCGAGACTACTTAAGATAATATCGGTTCTTGAACTTGTCGGTACGCTTTGAATATATCTGATGCATTGGCGATGGGTCCGTTCCAAGGGAGCTAATTGTGTATCTGTAATGTCACTCCATAATTCGCTCCCATACAATGCCCGCGGTAATACAATCGTTTCATATATTTTCTTAGATGTTAGTGGGTTTAGTCCATGTTTTTGTATCCCACACTCCGCAGTGCTATAGAAAGTTTTACGAAGTTTTGTACAACTTTCGTCTATGTTTTCGTTTAAAGATAGCGATTTATTACACAACACTCCCAGATGTAAATAACGCTCAGTTTCATTAAGGTGGCAGGGGAGCGGTTTCGTAGTTTGGCCCCGGTCGATTTTCTGTATAAACAGGACAGGGTAGATATAAAGGCATATCTATCTTACTGGTTATTTATCATTATTAATTCTTTAATATATCTGGGGAATGAGGAACGGTTAATGATTCTACATGGCGGGTGTTTTAAAATTCCTAGCTCCGTACTTCCGGTTGAGGCTAAAACATAAACATCAGAACAAAAAGTCGACCAGACGCTCGGCTGTTATCCATCCACTTTTTTTTCAAGTGAAAATTAGGGAAATAAAGTGCTGGTTGGGAGACACATTCCACACCACCTGGGTATGCATCTATGTTCGCACTATACATTTATGCTACGAAATTGGATTTAAAAATACAAAATGGATGAATGGCAGAGTTCAAAGTGAGGCCCGGTTAGGCTAATTTTGGTCTATAAAATTTGGGTGATTTGGCCAATTTTCACTACATCTGGCATGGAAAGCGACAGGTGCATAGGACCGGAGAGTCGTCTTTATGTAGTCTATAGTATCTGCAATAGTCCATAGTAGTTTCAAAGAAAAATAAGCAAAAACGAGATTTCTATGGATATTTCAACACTGGTACCCACACGTC
The DNA here is from genome assembly GCF_021730395.1 of Mercenaria mercenaria. Classification (NCBI taxonomy): domain Eukaryota; kingdom Metazoa; phylum Mollusca; class Bivalvia; order Venerida; family Veneridae; genus Mercenaria; species Mercenaria mercenaria. The sequence continues at coordinate 12,960,843 of NC_069376.1, read as the reverse complement.
AATGTGGAATTCGCAAATCTGCACTCCCCTGCCACCTTAATTTCACTGTTTCCAAGTTTCCATACACGCGATATTTTACTTTTATCATTGAAAACAACAACCTTGCACTTGTCTGCATTGTATAAATAACGTTCATTTTGTGAGTTCTTATAACATAAGTCAAGAAGGTTGTTCAGACCGTGTTTTACGTAAGATATAATCACCATGTCATCAGCCGAAGTTGGACAGCCGCAACGTATATCGTTCAACTTGAAGCAGTATTCACTATTTTCAATTTCCGCGTAAACCGGGGGCGAAATGTGTATTCACTGATGGAATGAAATTTACATAAAATAAGACACTATTCGTGCTGATATTCGCATGTTTTCATGTTGTCATGATGTTTCATGAAAACGAAAGTAGGTTGTTTATTCTTCGGACCGCTATCTAAAATGCGGCAACATGAGGGTATCTTACTTCAATTGACTTGCATTTCACTGCAAACTTCAACACCCCTTTTCTTTCCGTTTTCTTGAAGCAAATGTATGGATATTTTGTGGAAAATAGGTCTACAACGGATTGAAAATCTAGAAACTGTACTAAAATTACTCTGAAGTAGCTAAATTTTATAACCTTAGGACGGCCAGTACATATTTATGCAAGCTCGCCAGGCATATGTAAGTTTTTGACAACACAGAAAATGACGTCACTCGACCTTCAGTTATTTCCGGAAGTAAATAAAATGAAAGTAGAAATGCTAAACTTGAAAACGAAAGCCGCATTTTGATTCGTAGATAGTCAGAGGTCACGCGCAGGGGTCACCCCATCTAAATGTATGCGCGTGGACTTTTGGTTTCCTATTGGGGAGCCAATTTTCAGCACTTTATTACGAATTGAAGTTACCTGGGCTTTAGTACAGCATGTTAACTTTTAATCTATGAAAAAATATTTGAGCTCTGGATAAATAGAAATCCCAAAGGGGTCCGTAACGGACCAAGGGTACATTGATAATTTTGGAACTTCATTAAATCGCGCAAAATGTCATTTTTGATGTTGTCTGAGAGTGTCAGTATATGCCTCAGATGTAAGATATAACCGTATTTGAAAGCTGCAGACCTAGACATTTCAGAAATATTTTCAAAATAAGTTTCGTGTAATAAATGTTGTTTCTACGGAAGCGTGAAAGGGCCATCAGACGCTAATACGTTTTAGTACGTTAAGGCTGCGGAAAAGATATACAGATTTCCTAAAATGCATTTTAGTTTAGCCATTTTTGTCTCAAACGATAGCTTTCGTACAGACATGTTAAAAAAAATGTCGAAAAAGCACTATTTTTAGATAAAAAATGATTTCTCTAATAAAAGAAAGAACAACTTATCTTATTGGTATATAGCCTTTAAGCCAATCGGCATTCTTTGGACATATCTACGTCAAAGCATAAATAGCTTACTGTAACAACCCGTAAATGTCGACAACAAAAACAGAGAATATGAAAACATACGGAAACTGTCGATTGTAATACTGTCATACAAAAATATTTAAAGAAAAAAAGTTCGTTTTAAAGAAACTAGGACTCTTGCTCTGGTTGAAGTGCTGATGGGGATATTTTTCTCGAGTGTAACTTTAAAGGCGGTATAAAGGCTTTGCCGAGTTAACGAAAATAGTTACCCCGTGAGTCAGATATTCTCGATCACCTTCGCAACTTCAACGGTCGACAGATTCTTTATCTTGCATACAGTATGCATAAATAGATAGAAAACGAAAAATTATTTTTCTTTTACCCATTCATTCAAACATTATAGCACGAGAGAAATCTTACACCCAGGTATTATATAATAATACAGAAAACAAGTGAACGTCAATGCTTAACTCACAGCCATGCAGAACGCTTCTGGAAATTTAATAATGGCTCGTCGACCTCAAATCACTTGCCCCTTCAATGCCACTGTGTATTAGAGATTCGTTTATGACGAAAAGTTTTAACTTTTTTGCAATGTGGCACAATATTGTCAAATCGACATATACTATCAAACAAGGAGATGTAATATCGTTTTCATCATCGTTTATTGAATGTTTTTGTTACTTATAAATATTAGATAACGCTCGAAACTACAATGGTGATAGTAAAAAAAAAAAAAAAAAAAACTACGATGTTGCAAAGTCGAAACATGAAAATTGCAATGATGAAAAGTCATCCGCGGCGATATAAAAAAATACTGAATCCATAATTTCGTTGTTTCGAGTTCTCACTACCGCAGTTTTGACTTTTCGCAATCGTTGTATCGATTTTTCAGCATCGTAGTATCGTGCTTTGTGTGTAATTTTACGCGTTGATGACCCTAATGGGAAACCGTAGAAGACGAATATGAAGCGGATATGTTTACAAAAAGCATACAACATTGTATATGTATGCTCCTGATTACAATGAAATATTAGTTCAAGCACGCGATACCAATAATCCTATAATCAAAAGGAGATAATCCTGTTATAACTTAGAAAAGATAGCATCATTGCTACCTCCCTTTAAACACGTTTATAAAGATAAAACCTTGATGTGTTTATTGTTTTTTACTACATTTTTGCAAATAGAGGAAGATTTGTCTGTATGTTACAGGTGGTCAATCAAATTGAAGAATAATTTTATGACATTTTTCATTTTAAGTGTAATCTGTTGTGAACAACAACATCCAACTTCCGATGAGTGTACTGCTAAATTGCTGGAAAACTGTTACATTCTGAAGTTTGACACATCAGACGCTTATGGAAATAAAAAATAATCATTACACGTACACACACAAGTACTAATACGAAAACAGAGGTTGCAAGTTTGAGCCGCCGGTTCTTGAGTCGCCCATGCAGATATAATGGCAACATAAAAATACACATGTTTAGCATTCAATCGCTGTTAAGTTACAGCGAGTTCCAGTCACAACCGCTGTTTTTTTTTTTTTCATTTACACAACTGTTCTATTGTTCTCTGCGGGTTAATAACCAAAAATGAATACCTACATACCATACCTGCGCACGTGTACAAGTATCATACCATACCTCCGCTCGTGCACAGGTATCATACCATACCTGAGCACGTGAAAAGAATGTTAGATGAGTTTGAACTGTTATGTTTATTTAATGCCATGTTATTGTCCCTAAGTATTGAGCTCACACTCATGAATATTCCGTATATTTTCTGTAAATTAATTCTTGGTGTCTGAAGTTAAATAACGATATAAATATTGCGTATATATTTCTTTATAATTTTCACAATGTCACATGTGCAAATAGCTGTGCCGACAAAACGTTTAGCTGCTGAACTGCATTTTTGGTTCAACTCCAGCGTACTGACCATTTTCCCCAAAATTTTATCTGTAGAAATATTGCCATTTTTATCTGATCAAACCTTATGTTCTATAAACGTTATGGAAAATGTTGAATAATACATACTTAAAAGTATCTTAGATAAAAAAGACAAAGTATTTCTCACCAGCGTTTCCTGAAAATGAATACTAGATAAACAAAAGAAAACAATCAGATTTCGTGATATATGTTACACAGATATTGTAAGAGTAAAAGTAACATCAATAACAACATTAATTAAAAAAAATGGTCTGAGGTGATTTTGAACGTGGCAGTCAGAAAGCTACCACTATGCCACCGTGCAGTTGTTTTTTATTTTGGTTATTTCAGGATACAAATATTTTGTAAAATAATGGAAACCCCCGAAAATCCTGGTGAAGAAAAATGAGTGCCAGGTCAATACTTTCGGAAAATAGACAATACCTGCGTCAAGTAGAATTTACACATGTATACTTCTTTTTTTTGGACCTTTGGATTACGATCGTCATGTTTTCATCTACAAGATTCACGGCTCAGTGCTTAACAGGGAGGAGTAGTAGAAGAAGAAGATATTTATTTTAATTATTGTTGTTAGATGATGATGATGATGATGATAATGATGAAAACGACCACGACCATGACGAAACCGTAAATGCGGAGTCTGAAACTAAGTTTATCATGAAAAATGTTTTATAAACATGCAACCGAAGTGTAAATTTGTGCATTAAAAGATAAAAAAAACTCCCAACAAACAATAAATGCATTTACATTGGCGAATTAGCAGAACTTTCATAAACTTTTTTAATATCATTTTACGTATTTCAATTTACCTGCTGAAGTTAAAGTAAATCCCAAAATAGTTTATTTTCTGACTGGGAGAAGGAAAGACTTATAAATAAATAAATTAATAAATAAATGAATAAATAAAAACTAACAAATTAAAATGACATTGTGTAAGTCGGTTACTTACCTCTTAGATCGGTGTTCATGAAATGAAAATACCCGCGCTCGTGCGAATCGTGACTCGGTGTTCATGAAATGAAAATACCCGCGCTCATGCGGTAACACCTCGAGCGTTACGCGCTCTCGGTGTCACGATTCGCACGAGCGCGGGTATTTTCATTTCATGAACACCTCCTACTCGGTTAGTAACCTACACTTATTTTCTTTTTTCTCACCGGCTTAGCTTAATAGAAGGAGCGCAGATCTATGAATTATAAGTTTGATCCCCGGTAAGAGGATTGAAGACACGTGGCCGAAATCGTCCGTCCTCCACTTTTGATTTATGTGGTAAAGTTGGAGTTACTTCAGAATACAGAATTCAGAACAAACTGTAATACAGAAAATAGCGCTAATCCCAAAAACAAACAAAAAGTCGAATATTTAACTGTTTTAGCAGAGTGTTTACTCGTATTTGAGATGTTTGATAGGTTTCTAATGTTAGGAAAATATTATATATGGAATATGATTCTATTATGTATCTATGAATTCAAGGATAAACTTTCTTTACACACATCCCTGGAGAGCTAAAACCTCTTTGCAAAGGATAGTGTTTCTTTCTAGTCAAGTTGCTAAACAATAAACCTTTTCAGAGCAACTGCTTCCGTACAACAATTATACTCTGTTAGCCCGCGGTTATTCACAGAAGACGCACTATATTCAAAATCGGGGTGTCCGACTATTCTTCAAACACATCATTATTTTTTTCCGAGTTATGTGTTATGTTAAAGTGGATATTTCTCATTTTCTCCTCCTTTATACTTTTTTTCGTACTGTGCTCTGTTTAGCTAGGTTTTGTATACCCCAGTGTTATGTTTCTGAATATTATAGCCTGCCTTTTTCTTATTTATTTTTGTTAATGTTTACGATGTAATGCGCATCAATACATGAGTTTTCATGTATTACATTAACTTGCGATATAAATCATTTCAGTCTTAACAATGAATGAAATCATTGCACAGTTGTAAAGGACTCTTTGATTAAATTCTACTTAAAATACTAGTAAGTTAAAATAAGTTTGTCTTGATCACTAGACATAAGAAACATTGAATTACATATATCTTTTGTCTGAGTATGTGGTGTATAGTAATATTAGGTTATTTAACATTGTTCTGTACAATACGGAGATATATTTGGAAGAGTACCCAGCTGAGAAAACCATATTGGACGAGCCGCTAGGCGAGTTCAATATGGTTTTCTCAGCTGGGTACGAGTCCAAATATATCTCGTATTGTACAGTACAATGTTAAATAACCTTTTTATTCTATATCTATTGTATCTTACTATAATAATAGTTTAAATAAAAAATGTTTCACTGAATATTGTATTCCTGCCTTTTCTAGTTTTCCCAGCTTGGTATGAGGGCAAATATATGTTATACAGAACAAAGTTAGACCTTAAATAACCTTTTTATTCTATATTTATTCCGCATCATACGTAATATACCCAATTCATTGAATGTTGTTCTTTCTGCGTATCATCATTAAAAAAAGCATATTTTGCAACCTCCCTACAACAGCCATTTGGCGATTTGGGTGGTAATAATACTTGGCTGTGATATTATGCCCACAAATATTGTCAGCAAGTTTGGTGAAGATCGGATGAAAACTGTTCGACTTAAATGAGCGGACAAGGCTAAATTCCCCGTTTTTCGAGTAAATCAAGGACTATAATCAAAGAGTGCCCGGTACAATTTGGCTGGTTATCGAAAGTGGCCGAGATGTAGTGCCCACAAACATTGTCAGCAAGTTTGGTGAAGATCCAACGAAAACTGAATTATAGAGCAGACATGTTTTGGATGCTGACCGCCCGTCCGCTGCCATTTATAATCTTCTCCATTTTGTTTCTTAACCGTTAAATAAAAACTGTTGAGGTAGCTATTCAGACAGTCAGGGCTGATACCAACTTCTAGGTTTCGTCCGGAACGGCTTCTTTTAGCGACTTTTCAAATATTCCAACATCTGATGATCCTTTTTACTGTATTTTTAAGTTTTTGATTATCAACAAACGTTTTAATATCTAAATCATATAGCATTGTTATCCCTTGAATCGCTTTTGCGTTTTGTAAATAAAAAACAAAAAAACTCAAATTAAATCCAGATTTCAAGACCCATAATAAAACTCTGTACATAGAGCGCCTACTTCATCCGATTTACATTCGGAACATTTTCACGCGTTTCGGGCCTTATCGTATGTTTAACATGGGACTGTTGAACCGTCCAAATACAGAAAATACAGGATGTTTTGTACGCGCGTGCGTCCAAATACAGAAAATACAGAATTTTTGTACGCACGTGCATCCAAATACCGTAATATATTGTACGGTCACGTGTCTCAAATGAACGTTCGCGATTGGATAGATAAAATAGGTATAGAATAATGTAATTTAATGCAACAGTAATATAATGTCGATATTGTTGTATTCTCATATATTGAATTCTACACTGAAATATTTTCGCCCAAGGTAGCAGAAGTTCACCTAAGAATGTGTATAGAAATACACTGACACGTCATGACGTTGCGTTTCGCTGCCCGGTCAAACGCCGTATTTTTATTTGCGTATGACAATTTTCAAAGTTTCTTTGCGAAAAATCTACCGTGAACACATACCTTTTTTATTTCATTTATTTAATCAATATACCTTAAAAAATGTAATGGCAAAAAATAAAAAAACTTTCACCGCGCCAAACAAATAATATAAGACGAAATACCCGAATTCAGGTGCAGTTTTTAGTACTTATTTTGCCTCTCCGAATGCATGGTTTCCTTTAATAATTGCTTAGATATAGCTTGAAAATTTGTTCTTGAGTGTTTAGCCGCTTGCAATATGACAAAACTGTAAATAGGCGGGGAAAAAATAAATTCGGATCATTTTTCATTAAATAATGGCGGAAAAACTCACTTTTCCGTGATAAAAGTAGGTACCGCTAGTTGGCGCTACACAGAACACATTAGACAGGAACTGTGCAAAATATATATGCATTTTTGAAAAATATAGTCTTCAATCTACATTCCGGCCAAATTTCTTTAATGTACGTTAAAATTTGTCTTATTTTGGTCTAAGGTATGGAGCCATTTTAAATCAACTCCACTAACCCCACAGCCATTTTCTCAACCACATCCCGATTTCTGTGTATCTTGCATAACATTAAAATGCGCTTGACTTTTAACCCTTATTATGCTGAACACGGCTAATTATGTCTTTGAGAAGAGTGTAGATTATGATCAGACTGCCCGGAACTACACTGTTGCCATTCAATCAGTATCTTTTTTGTATGCACCCCTTTTAACTGTAAATGGGTGTACCCAAATTGAAAGACGGACAAGTTCATAATAGAAATTTATCAAGTGCAAGGGTTAAGGACTAAAGTTGCTTCTTGTTACTTTACAATTTATGGCCATGACTGTGTTTGTTGTGCGCTGCCCTTACCTTGTAATTGTAAAATAATCACCTGCCTGAAGCAGTCTCATTTCAGTGCCTGCAATACAGGTTTGACTGTATGTTATTTCAACACACATTATGATCCGTCTCTAACGACATGTAGATAAGGCTTAAAAAAATTCTTTGTTTCCGGTAACATGCTCAAAAATATTAGGGTAGGTAGGTCGGAATTTTTTTTGTTGGAAAGTTTTTTTTATTAAGAGGGACTTTTCGGAAATTATTTTTGTGTCAGAAAATAAATACAAATAAGGGGGTTATACCTTTAGAACATTAGTAAGTTGATTTCTGTTATCACTGACCATGTTTAAACCAGAAAAGTGCAGTTTTGCAACTTTTTGTCAAAAAATTGAAAAAAAAAAATTCTCTAAGGCAATAAAAACATTTAGGGTCGGGCCAAAAATTTAGGGTAGGTCGGGATACCAGAAACGAACAACTTTTTACGCCTAAGCAAGACATTTTACAAGCTTGAATATGACCTATGCAAAGATGATAAAGTCATACGCTCATCAATGTCAAAATTGGGATCAGCAGACGTTTTTATCAGTTCGATTGGAGATTTTAACGAAGCGGGGGTTTTCAGCTTATCACTGTTAAGTGCTGTACTGTTTACTTAAACTGCTTTTCCTCACGTTGAACAGTATGGCCTTGGTTATAACCAGTTTATACATCAATTTCAAGTGTGATAAAGAGGTTCATCTTGAATTTCTCAAATCAAAACGAGTTAGGCCATGCCAGTTTACACTTGAAATTAAAGTTTATACAACAATGTAATATGGAAAAAAAAACTTAACCATGTTAACGTACATTCTAGTGCCACGCAGCCGCCCTGGAAAGAGTGCTATAAAAATGGGATTAATCTACTTATGCGACACGACATTCTACACACTATACGACCGACAATACGACACGGCATTACGACATTGTCCCGCGTCATGGTGCATTATTTTGTTGTAAACTTCTGCACGAAATGTGAAACAACAAACAGCAATACGACACGGCACATCACTGTAACACGAAGCTCGATATTACCTCTGTATGATAAAAACAGACTTTCATATTGAAAACTCGATGATAAATGGTGTTATGGCAATAAAAAAGAACATATTTGCCAATAACATGATAACATAAATTATCATTGTAAAGAAATTACGATAAATATAACAGCATAAAGTTGCAATCACTTTTATTGGCATATAATTTTAAGATAACGGAATAAAATCAATTTATTGTGTTCATACTTTTTGTTTCAAAATGAAAAAAAGCTATAATGCCAATTACGTGCTTTTGACAGTCACCATTTTTGACCGTTTATAAAATAATGCTGTAAATCTGTCAATCTAAAACGATTCAGTAATTTTCAATTGTTTAGAATTTGTTACAAGGCCATTTCCTCACGGAAGTTCATAAATATTTTACAATTAATATTGGTTTCATTCCTAGATTTTAAAGCGACTTTTCATAGGTGATAATTTAATTAAGAAATACTAAGTTCCCAAACGTGGTTAATCGTAGAATAACCCGAGTTTTGAGTTCTTACGCGTAAGAATATATCATAAAGGCCGTATGTTATCTCGCCCGGCATATGTATGTGTTTGACGACATAGAAAATGAAAAAGAAATGAAAGTAGACAGGCAAAGTCAAGGTAGAATTAGCGTTGGTCGATACTTAGGGTCCTCAAGCAGGGGTCACATGTCAAATGTTTGCGCGTGGACTTTTTTTTTTTTTTTTTTTGCTAAATGAGGAGTAAATTTCTCCCATTTTTGACAATTTGAAATACTTTTACTTTAGAATGATATGTCAGCTTTTCAAATACGAGCAAATATTTGACCTCGAAATGAACACAAATCCCACAGGCGTCCGTAACGCAGCAAGTGTTTATGGGGACTTTTGGAACTTCGTCATTCAAAAGGACGTATTTGATGCTGTCTGAAACTGCGAGTGTATGTCTCTAATGTAAGATCTTTGATGATTATTATATATTTTCCTTGCAAGTTGAAAACACATTTGTTACACAGCTCGCTATTCCAAAACTTAATTTTTGTCAGTTGTCATAAAATTGTAGGATTATCATTCTTTGCATAGAATTAATCTGAATCATTATCCTGCGAATTAGACTCGATTATAGTTTTTCTATCAGACCTCTTACATATTTTGTGAGTATTGGTGGAAAATATCACAACTTGATACGAAGTAGATACAAAAACCTATCAAAAAATTTACATGATCAACAGTTAGGTAAAATTTGTCGTCTTATCGGTAAAATTATCCCCCTTGAAATCACCTGGCAGTGCGATATCGATTTTTAGCTGGTTGATATTTTCCAATAGAAACAAAGAAGGAAAAAAAGTCAAACCATGATTAAATATCAGCTGCAATATCTGTAACAAATATAACGATTTTACTCTGAATTCATGTTCCTAAGGATCTTCTTATAGCCATTATTTATATTCATGTATTATATACATGCGACACTTCATAAATTCGAAAGAACTTTAAAGCCCTGCTGCGCGGCTATGCAACCCATGGTTACAATAGGTAACAGTTAATGACCACGCGCCATACTTTAGCACGCAAAACCACAGGTGTTGTATATAGAAATTTATATAAAACAGACTCTAATTTGACAGGCGTCGCTGTTCGTAGTCAGGATATTCATGCTTTTTCATAGACTGTTTAAGGTTAAAAGGTAGGACTGGAGTAGGTCTTTAATTATGTCATGTTTAGTTTACCTGTTCAATTTAGTTTATCAGCAAGGTTATTTATCACGTCTAATTCTCAACCTGTCACCGATTTCTTTACCTGACCCAGATAAACTTTATTTATATTAAACTTTGAAAATCAGTTTGCACCACCGGCTTTTAAAATCTTGACAAGATAAATATGCTTTATAGGTCCTTTTATATATTTGATTTTGAAAAAAGAGACTTCTATTATTAGATTTTTCTACATTCGGTATATAAAAGGGAGACGAGGATATTCTTAATCACTGGTCTAATTCCCTGAATAAAGATACTTTGAATAAATAACTGCTCCATCCTGACCGTCATATTATTCTTAGTGTTACATCTACTTTTACGATAGTTTATTTGTGCAAGGGAGAGTAAATTTGAAGATTCCACAAATATGAGTGGATACCAGTGCAAAAAGTAAAATCATAAAAAAATCAAATTTTGAGAAATGTCAGGGTAGAGACGAGCGGATGTGACATTTTCAGTCTGTTGGTTCCGTTGTTTCTATGATAGACACTATTTCATGACTCTAAGTTTTGTTGCCAAAATGGGCGAAAATAAACAACTTACGCGACCTGCATCGTTTTATCTGCAAAAGACTGAGCTAAAACATTTATTTATTATTAAAGCATGTGACCATCCAAAAACAATGGTAGGAAGAAAAGTGTCTAATGACCTTTTACTTTCCCACAAATTTAAACTTAATCTGGTTGGATGGATGACAGTTTAAGATTTTAGACCCGGCCGTCTACACGGAGCCAGGAAAATCGATTCAGGCAATAATCTTTAGTTCTTTGAGCATCGTAAATAACCAGCTGAGTTATAAATTATTTAAAATACATCTGCCTATTCGAATAAGAAAAAAAAAAAAAAAAAAAAAAACCATCTAGGTATCTTGGCCACAATTGAAAACTAGCCCCTGCCTTTTAATTTGCAATTTGTTCATGTTGTGACCCCTTAAATGAAACTTAAATGAATATACATGTTGTGCGTTTACTGTAGTGGTATAGACTGGCGTCAATTGTTAGAATCCTGTAATATAAACATCTCTGTCATAAATCCACTTTAATAGCACTATTTGATTTTAAAATGATATGCATCTACTTAATGACAAGATAGATACTTTCTCTCTGGCGTAAAGGCGCTCGCCTATAGATAACTTTTATTTTAGAAACTTCTTTGGTTGGAGAGATAATTTTGTTTCTTTATACTAATGTACAGTCATAGAAATACTGTTGAAGAAAGGGATTTTGAAATAGAAATACTGTTGAACAAAAGGAGCTTGAAATAGAAATATTGTTGCAGGACGGAATATCTCATTGTTACGTAAACAGGTAAATATATTGTATACTATCTCGATTTGCTGATTATCGGAACTGACCACCTTGATTAATGGTCTATATATGTAATTTAACGGACTGAAATTTACTCGTTTAATGCGGGTGTTTGTGACTATTTACATTTAACTCTATACATGTAAATCGGTTTAATATAGTAATTTCAATATTGCCCATGGTTGGTCTAACTTTAACTTGTAATCCTTCAGCCCATCCTAAAACACGTACACGCACACTCGTACAAACATTTGATTATGTCTTTAAAAAGACTCAGATCGTAAATATTCTTGAGGAGCTAACTTTGAGGTATAAGTCCATGTTCCGGAGAAAAAAGTTCGAACGTCATCAAATCAAAGAAAGCATTGTTTTACACAAAAATTTAACAGCGTATAAAACATTTATATTATTCTACAAAACCACTTCCAATTTACTCATATATGTATTGAATTCTTGAAAGGGACTGCATGAAGGGGCCACACTTCTGGACAGTTTAGCTCCTTTAAAAACTCACCATTTTTTAAAAGCTGTTACATGTCTTCGTTTTGATGCATTTGCAACATCGTGCGAGTGTTTAAACTTTACATAACTAGGCAAAACATCGTTTTAGACAATTGTTTACATTTATTTCTTTACAAATGGAATTCTTATTTAAAGGGGGACAACTCATTTAGGATATTTTAAGTATCCAACACTGTGGGACAGAACAGTAAAACAGGTAATGGACAGATAGGTTGTGTGTCGAGATGCTGTTCATTAATTTTAAAAAATGTTGTTTTGTGATATACTGCTCTGAAACGGATACGAATTGTAAACCGAAACATGCACGAGTCTGCATTTTTTTCTAGCTCTAAAAGATGGGCCGAAAATGTAAAAAATCATGTTTTATTTTGCTTCCTGAATGGGAAAGCATATAGTCACCACTCCGTCTGATCGTCTGTCCTGCAATTTTTGCTCGGGACATTTCTCTGCAACCAATGGCTGGAATTCAGCGAGTCTTTATAGGATGCTTCATTTCCAAGAGGAAATACGCATTTTTTAACTGAGTTATTGCCCTTTCATTATTCAACATTAGTATGCCTTTTATTACCATTTCTTAACCGAAGTATTCGTCTGCAACCACTGGCTGCAATTCGATGAAACTAAATTGGAAGCTATACCTTTACGAGGAGATATGCGTATCGTCTTCATGTACTGGTCGGATGATTTTACACAGAGTTATTGCTCTTTGATTATTCAATTTTTAATTAGAAAAATATAGCGCCATCCTTATTCAGAGATTTTCTAACCAACCCTGGCTGATATTTAGCGGAGTTTCACTCAACAAATACTTACTGGAGTTATAATAACTTTCTTTGGAAGCTTAACTACTAAAACAAGTTATGTGTTTAGTCGGTGAATTTTTCTTTTCTACTTTCAATATGCAAAAATCATACTTTGGGGAACATCTATCCGTTTTACCGTTATTATCTTTTTACTCTGTAATGCGAAACAATGCTACTTAATCTACCAGTATCATCTTGCAATTCCTATACGAAATCGTGGTATTCTCTCTTTGGGGATCACAGTACCAATTTCATTCCTCCAACGTCTACTTTAGCGTCCTTTCATAATTAATACACAAGCAGTGATTCCGAAATCGGCTCTGTGTATTTGTGAAATGACCTTTAATAATTTCTGCATCAATCAAATTAAATTTCACCAAATAAGTTCCTACTCTTTCATCTTTGCAAGTGCAAAATCGTTCCCCCCCACCACCCCCTCCATCCCCCCTCCCAAAATAGTCGTTTTTATGCCCCGGCATCTACTGATGCGGGAGACATACAGTGATTGTCCTGTCCGTTCGTCCGTTCGTTCGTTCGTTCGTCCGTCCGTCCGTCCGTCCGTCCCTCTCCCCCTTCATTCGTAGGTTAACCAAATGGGACCGTTTCGTCTAGCATCAATGCCCCTAACTATAATGACTTGATACTAATGCAGATGTAACCCGTGACCATTCCTCATCTTCAGACATCACCTGACCTCAGTTTGACCTTGACCTTGAACTTGACCACGTTTTCGACTTAGCTTGCTTTGTATCGACAAGGATGCCAGCGGGGACATCAAGCGTTTATTGAACGCAGGTCCTTGTTTTTGATGACTTGTACGCTCGAAATTAAAAGCCTTTACACTAAATGTGGCTATTCTCTACACAATAGCCACCGTTATTGGGGAGTTTTGAGTACTTTGATTTGCAAGCGCGTGCAACAGTTACGTCATAATGTGACGTAAATGCAGCTTTCTTTTGAATGTTTCTCATTGCAGAGTTGGTGCAGCCGTTCGGCGCATGCGCGGAATTATTATCAAATGGAACGCACGGCAAAAATACTCATTTTTTTGCATGTCCGCATGCATTTAGTGTATAATGTGCATAATATATTGACTAAAGGTTAGGGTTAGAATCACCATGGTTACAAAATATATACATTTAAGGTATTTTTGTTCAAATTTAGTTAATCCGGTATATACCGGAGTCTGTAATATATCACGGGCGCACCAACTCTGTATTTAGTCACAGCCATTTCTTTTACATCGTCTTTTCCGGGAGGAAACGCATAAAAATTTGAATCGATATTCACTTGCTTAAATCTTCAAAGTGTGTGGAAATATCGACAAGGAATGAAGTTATTTGATAATTTGTAACATATTAGATTAAACTTTAAAGTGATTTTTGCTGGATGGTTTTTTATTGTCAGGATTTAGATGGATTTGTCTGGAACCTCTGTTGAACCGTGTGGGGCGCTGTAAAAATTCAGGTCTTGAAAAAAAAAAAGAAAACAAAATAGAGCATGAATTTAATTTAATAAATTTCTGCTAGCTGCATTATGTATAATATATGTTTATACTGCAGCACACCCAGAAAAAACGTCTCATTTATTAAAATACATGAACACAATAAGAACAGCGGCTAAGCGGTGTAATAATATGGGATGGAAAAACTATGACGAACAATTTCGTCATCGCATTTCTGCAGAACTTACAAGGTCGTGGTCCATTATTGACTACGAGTTATGGTTGTTGTTTATTTCTAGCTCTGGTAGCCGAGTCCTCCATTATTCGCTTTAAAGACAAAAAGTGTTTTGACTTTAATTACGGTACATGTGCTCGCTATGTATGTTCGTACAAAGATGCTTGTTTGAATTGTAACATGGAACATCCTTTCAGATTGTGTTCAGCAAACAGAGCCAGTTATTTCAGTAATAAACAAAGCTTCACGACACGACCACCTGGGCGGGCCCTTGCCAACCAAGGTCAGCTCAGGTACCTCCCTGTCAGACAGTGCGGTCCGTCGTCAAGGTTTATGGCACCTAGGTCGTTCGCCAATAATAATTACCAATCTTAAAAAATACTTAGCGCATTACCCTCATAGAACCGATGCATCTTTATTATTAAATGGGTTTACTTACGGCTTTAGATTACAATATACAGGACCAAGAAATGCTCAATTTGCAGAAAACTTGCAGTCTGCATATGAGAACTTTAATGGGATTTCTGAAAAAATTGTGAAGGAAGTTACTCTTGGTAGAATTGCAGGACCATTTGAGTTACCTCCCTTGTCAAATTTACGAATTTCGCCAATAGGTGTCGTTCCCAAGTCAAACAGTGGCTGGCGGCTTATCACTCATTTGTCGTATCCAAAAGACATCAGTATAAATGATGGAATTAATGCAGAGTTGTGTTCAGTTAAATATACATCTTTTGACAAAGTTGTTGACATGATATTTAGTTTGGGCCCAAACTCTTTACTAGCCAAACGCGACATTAAGTCAGCTTTCAGGTTAATGCCTGTACATCCTAGCGATTTTCATTTGTTGGGTATGAAATTAGGAGGTAAATATTATTATGATAAAATGTTGCCAATGGGTTGCTCAATTTCTTGCAGTTTGTTTGAAAAATTCTCTACATTTTTACATTGGTTGATAGCAAGTATAAGCGGGTACGATTCGGTAGATCATTTTCTTGATGATTTTATTTTGGCTGGCAAGCAAGGTACAGATCAATGCGAACAGTTAATAAGCTGTTTTGATAAAATTTGTCAGGACCTTGGCGTGCCAATTGCCCATGAGAAATCGATAGGTCCTACTACAGTACTGATATTTCTGGGTCTGGAATTAGATACTGTATGTATGATGATACGAATTCCGCAGTTAAAAACTTTCTGAAGCATTATCTCAAATGATCACGCAGAAAAAAGCATCGCTTAAGCAGTTACAATCGTTAACTGGAAAACTTATTTTTTTCGGTCAAGCAATACGCTCCAGTAGGGCATTTCTGAGGAGGATGTATGATGCAATGTCTAAATTAACGAAGCCCCATCATAAGCTGAGATTAACTCATGATATAAAGCAAGATTTGGAAATGTGGCTTATCTTTTTACAGAAGTTCAATGGTAAAGTGTACATTCCCGAAAAAGTATGGTTTACAAACGAAACCCTTGAATGGTTCACGGATAGTGCTGGCGCGGCTGACTTTGGAGCAGCGTGCTATATGCAAGGGCAATGGGCATTTTATCGGTGGCCTGCAAACTGGCGGAACGACAGTATCTTAAGGGATATGACATTTTTAGAAATGGTGCCCGTAATTCTTGCGCTTAATTTATGGGGTAGTGTTATAGCAAATAAAAAAAATATAATGTGGATTGATAACGCAGCTCTTGTTGAAGTTCTCAATAAGCAAACCTCAAAGTCAAAAAGTAATGTTTCTTGTTCGGAATTTTGTACTTTTAGCAATGAGGAACGGCATTATCTTTAAAGCAAGGTATATCGCTTCACGCGTTAAGTCAATATGTGACTCTATTTCTCGTAAACAGTGGGACAGATTTCGTTTACTGGCACCAGAAGCGAATCGGTCACCGGAAGAAATACCGGAGCAGTTTCACGCGATGATTTGTACAGCGAAGCAGCAAACTTGTTAAACCACTCGGTTGCAGAGAATACTAAGCGCTCTTACAGCACTGGCCTTAAACGATTTTCGGAAGTAAGGAAGCTACTTAATTTAGTAGAATGTTGGCCACCGTTGTTAGACCATATTATGCAATTTTTGCATATTTATCACTAAATGCTATCGCACACTCGACAGTAAGATTGTATCTATCAGCAATAAGTTTTCATTGTAAAATTAATAACTTAACCGATCCCACTAAATCATTCGTGGTTCATAAAATGCTAGAAGGGCTTCGTAGAATTAAGTCAAGTAAAGACACAAGACTTCCTATAACTTCGCCATTACTAGCTTCCATCTTAAAGTATTTGCCACTCGTATGAAAATCCAAGTATGAAAGTCACTTGTTTTCTGCTGCATATACTTTGGCTTTTCATGGGTTTTTACGTGTAGGTGAAATCACTGTAATGAAGTCCGAGCAATTGGCACGGGTATTGTCTATACATGATTTGAATCTAGACATTCAAAAGAATTCGTTTACTATAAATATTCGTCACTCAAAGACTGACCAACGTGGCAAGGGAGTTACTTTAAAAATAGCTCGAACGAATGACGCCATCTGTACATGTCCAGTTCGGGCCATATTAAATTATTTAAGTGTGCGACCAGATAACGGGATGCGATCGGGTCCTCTATTTTGCCACAATAATTCCTTACCATTAACACGTTATCAGTTTTCTGCTGTCTTGAAAAAGACACTTGCGATAATAGGTTGTGAATATTCGAAGTATCAGTCGCATTCATTTAGGATAGGGTCTGCTACAACTGCTGCTGTCATGGGAGTACCTGTAGAGGACATAAAAAGGGCTGGCAGATGGAGCTCGGATGCAGTAAAGTCGTATATTAGAGCATAAATATGTTTACAATTTTATAAGACTGTAAAAAGATGAGCAAATTGTATCAATATTGAATTGCAGCGAACGTTTTAAGTTTAAACTATTTAAATCGTATTGTAGGCAAAAAGATAATCTTGATGCTGGGGTCTTCCATAGTTAAAAAAGCCTTCGTATATGCAAGGTCACGACCTGGGGGAATGAACCTTGGAATGCGCAACGCTGAGATATGGTGGCAAGGGTACGCAGGCCTCACTCTTAAAACACTTAAGTATAAAATGCCCGTGTTCAGTAAAGTTTGGGACGGACCGAGTCCAGATTATATTGTGATTCACTGTGGTGCTAATAACATTGGAAAACTACCTATCGACCAAATTTTGAGAACAACTGACGACATCATTTCTCATTTACGCTTAAATTATCCATCCACCCGTGTTGTCTGGTCGCAGCTGTTGCCTAGAACCCAGTGGCGATATTCCAATAATTTAAGGGCAATGGACAAAGCTCGCAAACGGATAAATCACTATGGGGCTAAAGCGGTTTTGAATATTGGTGGGAATTATATTTTGCATCCAGAATTATGTATTTCTTCTGAGAGCAAGGGCTTGTTTTTAGATGATGGTGTTCACCTGACAGTCCTGGGTAATGACATCTTCCTTAATCAGATTAGGGCAGGATTTGACAGGTTCACCTTTACTGCAGACCGTGTGCACACATAGTTTTTAAACACGCAAAGCAAGTTATAAATAACCACGTGTTTGTTCATAAGCACTTCGACATAATTAGATAGACACAAACATGTAACTGAAGTTTATGAATCTTTGAAACGGCAAGTTGCCGAAGAGTAAATAATTGCTGTGTTGTTTATAGCGGCAAGTTGCCGAAGTATAGAAGTGTTGTCTTGTGGCATTATTGCCGGTACATTATATATATCAGCTACAACAATATTGAAAGTTCTTTACGGCAAGTTACCAGAATATCAAGTAAAATATGTTACTTTTTGTAGCTTCCATATTAAGTCTGAGTTTTTCTCAATTTCGGCATGTTTTTGATTGTGGTTTTGCACGGCAAGTGGCCGGCTGTAAAGAATTAGGGTTAGCGGCTCTGGGTATTGCAGGTTCGATGCCACCAAAAAGAACGTTCGGGTTCCGGTTCCGGTTTCGTTGCTAAAAACGGACACAAGTACGTTTAAGTAGAGTCTTTGGGCTGCTCCACGCGTAAATGCTTGCTTTGTTTCATTTCTTTTTGGCGGTGGTCCGTCGCTTGTCCTGCAACGCTTAATCAGCGTTTGAACTGCGCGTCGTCCCATATGGCGGAACATCGGACCTGCAATATCAGTTGAACGATAAGGATTGTAACATATTGTTGCTGCTCTTGTTTACCAAAGTCAGCATCGCCTGATAATGTAATTACAAAAACAAATGTTATGAACACTATGTAGTTGTGCTTCAGGGTTCGCCCATATGGTCGATTGTGATGACCTGGTGTTCCCGACAGAGCCGCGCCCTATTTCGCCAAAAACTTTAAATTCATAGGACATTACTTTAAAGGAGAACAAGAAATAAGCAATATCATTGAACTGAACATTGTATTGTTTGTGCTATTTCATATCAATAAATTTTAAACCTTCTGTGTGTTGTAGAAATCTTCTCCAATAATTGAATTTTAATGATTTACCAAATACGTCCTGATCCTGTGTTCACAAAGCATTTTTCGGGCTCAGCTGAGTTTGAGTTTGAAATTTTAACGTCAATTTTACTAGAACTTCAAGGTTAAATACCATCTGAGACTGAGCATCAATACTGCATAGCCACATGAAAATTATTCTTAAGTTGTAATTTACTCTAAAACATATTGCTCAGAAATAAATGTCAAATAAAGTTTCATTATCAAACTCAGCTGAGACCGACACGGAGCCAGGTTATTATATTTTACCATACCGAAATTTAGAGTGATTAATCCTATTCCCACTGTGGTAACATGAGGCGGCTCCTGAATTTTTGCTTCAAAGATTAACCGCTTAAAATTTTCAACTTTTATACATGCTGCCCATACAGATATTACGCTACATTGCATAAAGATTTAATGTTATCAAATAATATAGTGTATACACTAGTGTGATCTTTGCAGGATGTATACGGGGACAATTAATGAAATTCCTAAGTTCATTTATTTTATTTTGTTGGGTTTATCTTCGTACCGACACAATTATGTCATATGGCGACTTGCCAGCTTTGATGTTGGAGAAAGACCCAGGTGCCCCTCCGTGCATTATTTCATCACGAGCGGGCACCTGGGTAGAACCACCGACCTTCCGTAAGCCAGCTGGATGGCTTCCTCACATGCATAATTCAAAGCACCGAGTGAGGCTCGAACCTACATCGATCGAGGGCGAGTGATTTTCCTAAGTTCAAGTTCATGTTGACATAATATTATTGTGTAGGCTATTTAAAGGACGCTATAACTATCTGCTGACTACCCAATAGTAAAGGAAGTGTTTAAAAAATAATAAATAAAAACGCTTAATATTCTACTTGAATTCAGATGATAATATATGTTGTTTCTCCGGTTACTAGACGTGTTGTCTTAGCACTCTCCGTAACGTATTTTATTACAAGAGGGTTATTTCAAGTTGAATAAGAATTTGAGAATGTATCGATAATAGTATATATGTTGTCGTAAGGCGTTGTCACAACGAATCATAATCAACCACAACTTTATATGTAAGCATCAAAACTCCTTGCATCTAAACATTTAAGGAATCACTTATTTTCTTTTAATCAGTTAATATACACCATTGACACTCCCAAGAAGGCACACATGTAATTAAGATAAATGATGAATGCAGTTTGTCAGACTAGAGCATGTCCTACAGCTACACATATCTTAGAAAAAAAATGAAGAAAGCATAGATCATTTCTCAGAAATATGCATGTATAAATATCAGAAAAAAACACGCAAATCATGAGATGGACAAATTTTCATGTAACAATGCAAAATGGGATGTCAGAAGGAAACATTTGGACATGAAAGTCATAAATCATAGATGTATCATGTTTAAAAAGGTTAATTCAATTAAGTGTTAATAGTTTACAAATTAATGCTGCAATGACTTTGGCCAAGCCGATGCCTGCACTCAGTTCCAAAAAGAAAGTGTGCACTTAGTTTTCTGTTATTTCTTTCTCGGTTATTTTCATGAAAACTTATAATGATTGGTAGCAAAATTTAAACGTCGGGGATTTTTTGAAATATTTAAACTTAAAAAGTGCTCACTTTCGTTTGGAACTGAGTATATTCAAAGGGCTAATTACAAAACCAGGACCTCCTTTAAGGCGTGAACAGAATATAATGAAAGCCGGGAACAAGTTTTGACAGGTCAAATAAATTGTTCAATATAGGGCGCTTTTGTTTGTAACAAACTCAGTTCGGTTTCAAACCGGTTTGCCAAACTTTCGATTTGTTTTGTAAAACTGGTTTTGATCTCGAAAAGGTTTGTGTCATTTGTTTTCAAAAAACAGCTAACCGGTTTGTCAAACCGACCAAACTGCCCCCGGAGGCGGTTTGTTCGGTTTGTTGTATCCGAAATTTATTGCAGTTCGAGAAAAAAATGGCGGACCGTGTGGACCAAAATGGAAACGGGTAAAGAATAAAAATAAGAATTGGTTCATTTCTGGTGAAAACCCGTGGTAATCTTTATGCTCATCATGTTCATTTGTCAATAATTACTTCTAAAACATTCTCTTTGATTGGCATACATCGTTTTCATCAGTTTCTCTAACCATCGAAATATTCCATTCATAATTTTTCGTTCCAAGATTATTCGACCTCCAACAATCCAAAATCCAATTTTTGTTATAGAATAAAGTTTTAATATATAGTAAGTGTATCTGTTTCTGAAGGATAGCATACATATGCAATATTTTGTATTTAAATAAATGTCTCTGTTGCTAAGCAAGTGATCACTTCTTGTAGTGTATAGAAACACACTTACTTTTGTAAGAATTTTAGGTTCAAGTCCTAGCAAGAAGCCCTC
Source organism: Mercenaria mercenaria (assembly GCF_021730395.1). Lineage (NCBI taxonomy): Eukaryota > Metazoa > Mollusca > Bivalvia > Venerida > Veneridae > Mercenaria > Mercenaria mercenaria. The sequence continues at coordinate 12,939,183 of NC_069376.1, read as the reverse complement.
TGCACATTGACATAACTTTATATACACTTAAACATCATTAGTATATAAATACATATGCAAAGCAGTTCTCTAGCCTGACTAAAAGATGCAGTTTTAAATTTTAAGAGCAAAATGTGTATTTTTTTTTATTTTCATGCATACAGCTATTCATATCAATGAACATTTCATTTTCCAACTAAATTTTCATATTTTTTTATCCCTGACAATATATTAATTGAAAATAGGACCTCTTAACTTATGCAAAAGTCATAAATACTTGTGGGGGACTAATTTTCATGGATTTCATAGTTGTGTTATTAATTTCTAACAAGCCGATAGATACCATCGTTTTTATCTTCAAAAGTTGAATTCCATAAATTCTTGTGCCCATGAAATAGCCATTTCAATATAGACAAAGCAGTTATCAACAACAAAAATAAAATGACTATTAAGTCTGTAAAAAAAGCTGATCCTTGTCAAATGTACAATTTATTACAATGCTAACTTCGGAAACAAGTTTGCACAAGTTTGTTTCAATTGATAATGCATTGTGTCGTTAGTGCCTTGATGTTGGTGACTTTCTCCTTGTAACTCACAGGTTCTGTTGCTTGTTCTGACTGAGCTCCTAGCTTAGCCAGTTTGTCTGCCTCTTCATTGCCTGCAAGTCCACAATGGGATGGAATCCACTGAAGTGCTACTTTGCAGGTTATACTCAGGCTCTGCATTCTCCTGGCTAGGTGCGGAGCTTTATTGTCGATCAGAGCTTCCATGACAGACAGTGCATCTGTGAGAAAGACGACTGAGGAGTTTTCTTCTGCCGAGTTTTCAATCATTGAGACGGCCTTCATGAGTGCTTCAGTCTCTGCCTTGTAATTGATGCAGTGCTTTCCTGTGGCTGCGTGTAATGTAGAGGAATTTCAATTCACCAAAATACATATAATTATATACATAAGTATCAATTATGTTTAATAATGTATATCCATGGTTTCTGATCCCCCTTAATACAGTGACATAAAAGTTCAAAGTATTAAAAGTATTATCTGATCAAGTCAGGGGTGTCGTTGGATGCCATCCAACTCATTGTTGCCAGATTTTGGATGTACATTGTGTCATCAGAAAAAAATATCAGAGATTAAATATGTCAACCATTTTTTGAAGAATCTTAATTAATATTTATTTAAACAAGTTTTTGTGAGGTAAGATACACTCGCTGGCCTAAAATACAACTGGTTACTTAAATCAGTCCAGCACCAGAGCCAGAGAATATGTGCTTTGCTTGAACCTTGAGTAGTATAACATCATCTATTTTTGCACATTAACTACATCACAACTGTCAAACATTGCTGAGCGTGTCTAAAACAAGGAAACAGCAATGATTTCAATTTAGGAGTTATCCCTGTTACAAAACACTTTATCTCTAATTTTCAGCTGGCTCGTGGATACAGTTAAATGATTACATCTCAGTCTTAGTCTTTGTGGCCGGATGGTTAGGGTGGATGATTTTAAATTATTTGTCCTTCACTGCTGTATGTTCGAGACCTTGCTCAGGGTGTATAATTCTTTCATGCGTGGATTTTTAAGTAATCCAGCTGGCTTAAAGGACAGTGGCTTAACCTAGCTGCCTGCCCATGCCTTAAATAATGCATTGAAAGTTGATATATGACCTATAATTCTGTCAGTCTGACAATAAACTTAACAAAAACAAACATTTGTATTCACTCAATTGGTCTATTGGCTTATGTTGTTGAGTGCAAAAGGCAATGACTCAACTGTCTATGCCATAATTAGCCTTGCTATATATACACATGTTAAATAGTGTCGGCACATGAGGAGTAGTAATAATAGTACATGTTTTTTAATATGTTTGGCTCTTACATACAAAATCTGTCATTTATCTCCATTTAGAATAAATTTAATCACCAGTTTTTCTAGATTCGTCATTTTGTTCATACAAACCGCCTGTTTGTTCAAGAACTCATTTTAACAGAAACCAGTTTATCATTATTTTTTATCCAAACCAAAACCTAAAACCCAAACCGGATTTTTGCAAACAAAAGCGCCCATAATATTCGTCAACAATTGTAAACGCGATCATCAGTCACGTGCGACGTCACGTGATAATTATGATTAGATAAGAATTGATAAATAAATACGCTACATTCAGTGAGCGCGATACCTTGTGTGACATATATGGACTATCTAAATCAGTGCATTGTTTGGATTGTTATATTAAAAGTGAATAAAATATTTGGTGTAATGGTAAGTACATTGTCTTTTTGTATCATAAAATACAAGATATCAGATGTTCATTAATTTTGAAATACGTCGTGACACGACAGAGAAACAAAAACTCAGTGACGCTTTTTTTCGCGGTTTTCAATAAATATCCAATCAAATAATCTGTATTAACGATAATCAATAACCAAAGACTCTTGATTTTATAAAACTGGTTACAGGTCGACTACGGCGGAATTTGTGCGTAATATGGCTAAAGTAGGTGTGTTTCAATTGAATATTTAAAGGTATTTAAAATAAACCTTCTAATCATCATCATCATCAATATCACAAGTACTATTACCGCAGTCATCATCATCATCGTCGGCGTCGTTTTCGTCATCACCATCATCGTCAACCTCATTATTATCACCAGTATCATCACCACAACCATCATCGTTATCGTCATCCACGACATAGTCATCAAACTTAAGACAAAGTTGTGTCCTTTCAGGGTAATTTATTCCTTACTCTTTCGCAAATTTAATTCTATTAATAATACCACACTGACTGCTTTCCGTAAAAACGGAGAACGCCAAAACCATATAGATGTCATTGCGGGTGAATTACCAATCTCTCAATCGATATTATTCAGTTCTCCCTCGGTAGTACAGACGATATAAAAATACGAGAATCAAGGATTTATTCTAAATTGAACTGTTTGAGTGAGGAGCTGAACTTCGAATATTGATAATAGTTGTCTTATCACGGTGACACCATGATCACGTGACCATGGATAAGATAAAGTACTTTGTTTGGATATTTCAAGAGTGCATTGTAAATTTATAAATCGAATTATAAAGGGTAAGTTTAGTTAAATACATCTTTACATATAAAATTCAACCAATTCTTTGCAAAAAACATTTGATACATTGCGTTCTAGATGACTGCAAATACTGCATTACATGAGCCAATAATTAGAGCGATAAAATCAAACGAGACCAATTAAATGATCTTATTTCACTAACACAGTATTTCTATAAAAATTGTATTATCGCAGACATCATGACAATTGGTGCTTGCAAAGATATGAACCAATCTCTCTGACCGAAATCGCTACGATATTAGCGATAATTTACGAGTGTCTGTCCTTCTTTTTTGATAAGACCTCATTAAACACCTGTATTGTTTCAAACAGGGTAGAGATTATACAATACAGACATTCATCGTTTAACTTACATTTACAAATTGGCTCATCTTTCTACTAGGAGCGTAAGTTTGGATATTCTACATTTGTATTCATTTCAGGTTTATCAAAACCAAACATTTTTGTTTGTCCTCTATCACGCCATGTACCCGGATAATCTTAACTCTATTCAGCGACCCTAACTCAGTGCCAACATGGCGGATGTAAAGCCATACAACTTTGTTTTCTGTCTAATTACGATGTATAAAGGAATGTTTCTGTTGTTATATCTATCTCCATTGATCAAGTGTATATTTATTTCAAAATGCATCATGTTAAATATATCAACCCTTGTGTTTTCAGGTGGAAAAACGACGAACAAGGCATCTTTTTCAATGAAAACTTTTACAAAAAATCTTTAAAAATATTTCTACCCTTTTATTGCCCCGAGTATTTTGTTGTTTGAAAGCAAAGATATACTGCTTTATAGGCCGGTTTACACTACGTTGTTAACGCACTACATGTTGACACAATACATGTTAAAATGTACTGACAACGAGAAAAGGGATAAAAACCTAACTTTGAGTTGATAAAAACCGCACTCAGTTTACATGAGGAATGGATAAAAACCTAACTTACACTAAATTGCGTGACGGTTTAACACCTGACTGACTAGTATTGTATAGAAATGAATGAGTTGACATGTACATGGTGTGATTATTGTAAACATTACTTTATAAGCGGTATTTTCCGTGGACAAGTAAAAAATGTAAGGATAAAAATCTTCATTAATTAATTTGTCATTAATTTTACAAGGTGTTTTATGTATGCCCACTACAGTCAAAAATCTTTTCATAATTTTAATATTATACAAATAGCAATGTTTGGAAAAATCTGGATAAATCCTCAAAAATAACTCGGTATAAAAGTCAAAATTATCATATTCATGTAAGAAATATTTAATACCACCGATGTTCGAAGTTCTGTAGTCGCCAACCCTCTCTTCCTCCCTCTCTCTCTCACACACGCACGCACGCACGCACACACTGTTTCAGAAGAATTGTGTTTGTTTCAAATCTTGTATGTCGTATAGTGTAAGAGATTTTTATAGAGGTGATAATGGAATATTTTTGAAATTGTTTAAATGGGATTAGATTTATGATTAATTATTAAATATGATATTTTTCAGACAGTAAATAGGGAAGAAACGTGTGTGTGTTGTGTGGTGTGGTGTGGTGGGGTGGGATGGTGTGGGGGAGTGATGCATGGACTGACGGGGCAGGGGTGTGGGTATCCTTACATTTTTTCACTTGTCCACGGAACTTAAAAATCCACTTGTCCATAGTCAAATTTCACTTGCTTTGATTTGTAATATCAAACCTTAATGAAAGCGCAAATAGACTGGAGATCGAGTTCTTTATTATTTAGAAAAATGAAAAGAAAAGCATATTACAGTGACTGTGGTAAAAAATAAGCTGTTAAAATATTTGCCTTTTATCATGCAACTACTATGCAAAGTGCCTGATATCACTTGCCTGATATTTTATTTTGTTATCAGGTCATTGACCTGATATCAAAATTAAGCCCCTTCCATATTGACGGACTAATTTTTACATCATTCCAGATTGAATTTTATTAGAGTCCAGTTTCGATGTTGCACAATTTTTTTTCTAAATAGATTCTGTAATCTCAACAAAGTTCCTTGAATATGGTTGTCTCTAATTTTATCACACAGACAATAGCACTGAATGACGTCATTGTGAAACCTTCATCATGACATCACAATGTTTACATGGATCGATTCTCGGAAAGGTTTACAATACACTTGACAATGTATGATATACTTATTCTTGATTTATGCCTTATTTAAGGCATGCAAATTTTATCAAGTATTAGCTAAAGTATTTGTGTTAATTATTATTCTTGAATCAGTTAATTATAATTCTTGGATCCGTGTTAATTTAGTGATTTAAAAAACTATAAAGTCTGGAACTGGAAGTGAAATTTTCAGCGCTTTGGACATGTTGTAGTTGTCTGAGTCAAATATTTCATGATAGATCTATGGAAATAATGCATGTTCTGGTTTATTCAAGAGGATGATTTTTTATTTTTACGCAGGTAAGAGTTTATTTCATTGTTATTTTTTACAAGAATATCAGAAAGTCAAAAACATTGTCGGAGTTGAATTCAATATGGCTGCCATATTGTTTCGTTCAGAAGTTTCAGGGGCGGATGAATTTTCCAATCTGTAAAATATAAATTTAATTTTTTACGAAATAAGAGATGAAGACATGTTTTTCTAGGCAGTTTGTATGAGTTTCATGATAAATAGAATAACAGGCTACTGTCTTTTGATATCAAATGTTATCAGGTCTCGGCTGATATGGGCGGAAGGCCGAAGGGGTTCGGTTCCCTCACCCCTTCCAGCCCATATCAGCCTCGACCTGATAACATTGATATCAAAAGACAGTAGGCCTAGCCTATTATTCTCTATTTAACGTTTATAAAAGTCTGAAATCGTGTAAGCAGTGTTTGGGATCTTTTGAGGTCATGCCAGAAACACTGCCCACGCAATGTTGCAAAGCCAGATAAATTCAGAGAAAAACTCTTAAAACGTTCCGACTTGTTTTAGTCATACTTGCGATCTCTGTGCGCTTTTGATTTTAATTTGGCTGACTACTGGCCCAAATATTTCCTTTGACAGTGACTTATTGTCTCAGCAGTTGGAATTCTACTTACAAACTTGTAATAATACCTTTTTTTAAGTTGTTTACATTTCTGATGTCTTTAAATGTCCTTTTAGTTCTCTGTGTGTAACCCTTGTTTTCCTTTTTTAGTTTTAGTTACAGAAAGCACAGACGAACAGCCGTTTTCGTTTGGTTAGGTGTTTTGGTTAGGTGTTTATCCATTCTAAGTTCGTATTTATCCAGCATTGTTTCCTATACTATTTAGGAATTATCCGCAAATTTAAACCCACCTCATAATCAATATAATTTTTAAGCTATTAAAATCAATTTCAAACTTTGACACTGTTAAACATAGTCAAAGAGATATTTATGGAACTAATACATTTAATAAGTAAGGTCTTACTGCAATTTCTGGTACTTTAAAACAGTTAGAAACATAAAACATGTTCATTTTGAAGACTTTTTTTGAGTACATTTTAATGAATTCCAGCCACATAATGTGACATTTCGATTGAAATATTTAGTACACAAAACATGTTATCAATACAGGATATTATGACTATCAAAAGTTTTAAGCTAAAATTGCATACTCACATAAAAACATGAAAAAAGACAAGGAAATTAACTACATACATAGTCTTTCTGTCAGCCATGTTGGCACTGAGTTAGGGTCGCTGAACAGAGTTAGGATTATCCGGGTGCATGGCGTGTCTATACGTTATGGCTATATACCAATAAAAGAAATTGTTCTTTGTTTCATATAAAATTCAGCTACTTCAGACCAATTTTGTTACAGTTTCTAGATTTTCACTACGCCGTAGACCTATTTTCCACAAGATATCCATACATTTGCTTCAAGAAAACGAAAAGAAAAAGGGGTGTTGAATAGTATGCAGTGAAATGCAAGTCAACTGAAGTCAGGTACCCTCATATTGCCGCATTTCAGAAAGCGGTCCGCAGAATAAACACCCTACTTTCGTTTTCAAGTAAACAACTCGAAAACATGCGAGTATTAGCATGAAACGTGTCCTATTTTATGTAAAATTCATTCCACGAGCGAAATAATGCCCATTTGGCCCCCGATTTACGCGCAAATACGCGAAAAATGGAAAAATGAGGATCTGTTTATTAGGGACTTCTTTCACCACGGAAGTACATTTTGGACCGAATTACTGCATTATAACCTTATCAACATTCCCGAACGTGACTAAGGTGATAAATATTTTCAAGTGTATCACTTTCGTTGAAATGAATTATTTTTCTCGTAGTAAATTTACTGGCCTTTGAAAATAGCAGTGATGTGCAATCTATTTCGAATTTCAAAAAGCTGTATTGATCACTGTGCAAAATAAGCAGGTTATATTTCAGTACATATGACGTTCGCAACTAAGCTATTGGATAAAGCTTATTGATCAAATCCCAAAATAACTTACGTTTGAACAGTGTCAACAACGTATTCAATCCAAAACAAATTTGAATCTCCATGGAAAAAAGTAAAAGGTTGAGGGGTCCCAATTACGTGTCTGCGCAATATGCTTTTTAGCTCATCTGATTTTTTGAATGATGAGTTATTGTCATCACTTGAGTGGTGTCGGCGTCGGCGTTGCCTGGTTAAGTTTTATGTTAGAGGTCAACTTTTCTCCTAAACTATCAAAGCTATTGCTTTGAAACTTGGAACACTTGTTCACCATCATAAGCAAACCCTGTACATCAAGAAAAATAACTCCATCTTGCTTTTTGCAAGAATTATTGCCCTTTTGGGGCTTAGAAAATCATTTTCTTGGTTAAGTTTTCTGTTTAGGTCAGTTTTTCTCCTAAACTATCAAAACTATTGCTTTAAAACTTGCATCACTTGTTCATCATCATAATCTGACCCAGTACAGTAAGAAACATAACTTCATTCTGCTTTTTCCAAGATTTATGACCCCTTTTGGACTTATAAAATATCAGATTTCTTGGTTAAGTTTTATGTTTAGGTCAACTTTTTCTCTCAAACTATAAACGCTATTGGTTTGAAACTTGCAACACTTATTCACCATCATGAGCTGACCCTGTACAGCAAACAGCATAACTCCATCCTGCTTTTTTGCAATAATTATTGTCCCTTTTGGACTCAGAAAATCATTTTCTTGGTTGAGTATTATGTTTAAGTCAACTTGTCTCATAAACTATCAAAGCTAGTGCTTTAAAACTTGCAACAGTTTTTCACCATCATAAGCGGACACTGTACATCAAGAAACATAAATTTATCCTGCTTTTTGCAAGAATGATGGCCCTTTTTAGACTTAGAAAATCATGGGTAGGACAATATTTTTATTATACAAAAAAATCAGATGAGCGTCAGCACTCGCAAGGCGGTGCTCTTGTTTATCATTATTTTCTTTTTTTTTATCAATATACCTACATGTATTAAGCTTCATTACCATGTGTTACTGTTACCAGTTTTGACTTACTTTTATAGATATTCACATTTAAAGTGGGTGGGGAAATTTGACATGTGACCAGTCAGGAACACAATTTCATTTATTTGTGTTAAGAAATGGTTCAAACTTTTTACCTAAAACTTTCATATTAAAATAATTATGCAATGGACATTCACACATCATGTTGCATTTGAAATTGTCTTGAATACTTTTTTCATCACAGAGCTACAAACGTGCATGATCAAATTAACTTATTTCAGTGGATGGACTTTACCAAAAAGCTAAAACATTTTTATTGAGATGTTCAGGTGTTATTTTCAGCAGATATTTTAAACTCAATAAACATTAAAATGAGAGTATGTCAGTACACTCTGATTGAAGTTGGAAGAGTGGTACACTCTCAAACTTGTGAAAAGGGTGTGAACACGCTAGAAGCCGCAGCTGTGACAAAATTTTTATGAAACTTGGTCAAAATGTTTGTTTTGATGAGTTCTAGGTCGTTTGAAATCAGGTCATTTGGAATAAAAAAAAAATCTATGCCTCTAGTCCAGATCAAAAGGAAAATCTTTTGAACACTCTAGAAGCCGCAGTTGTGACCAAATCTTTATAAACCTTGAACAGAATGTTTGTCTTGATGATTTGTAGATAAAGTTTGAAACTGGGTTATGTGGGATAAAAGAACTACGTCACTAGGCCAGATAAAAGGAAACGCATTTAAACACTCTAGAGGCCACAGTCATGACTCAGTCTTCATGAAACTTGGTAAGAATACTTTCCTTGATGCTTTAATGTTCTAATTTGGATCATGTTGGATAAAAACGTAGGTCACCCGGTTAAATCAGAGGAAAAGCTTGCGAACACATAAGAGTTTTTTGATTTCAGTTAAGTTGGTCTGCAGTTCGCAGTTCGCGTTTCGAATTGCGAACTGCAAACTGGTCTGCAGTTTGCGATTCTAATTGCAAACTGCAAACTGGTCTGCAGTTTACGATTCAAATTTCAAAGTGCAGTCTGATCAACATTGTCTTGCGCATTGTGGACAAAAATGCATTTCACAGTTGGTCTGCAGTTCGTGTTTCCAATTGCGAACTGCAAACTAGTCTGCAGTTCGCGATTCGAATTGCGAACACCAAACTGGTCTGCACTTCGCTATTCGAATTGCAAACTGGAAACTGGTCTGCTGTTTAAAATTAAAATTTCAAGGTGCGGTCTGATCAGCACTGCCCTGCAAATTGTAGACAAGAATGCATTTCACAGTTGGTCTGCAGTATGCAGTTCTCAGTTCACGTTTCCAAATGCGAACTGCAAACTGGTCTGCAATTCGCAGTTTACAATTCGTAATTCGAATTGCGAACTGCAAACTGGTCTGCAGTTCGCGATTCGAACTGCAAACTGCAAACTTGTCTGCATTTTATGATTCAAACTTCAAAGTGCAGTCTGATCAACACCGCCCTGCGAACTGTGGACAAGAATGCATTTTACAATTCGAAGTCAACAGCTTCGTAATCGAATTTCGAACTGTAATCGAATTTCGAACTGTAGACCAGTTTGCTTTTCGCAAATCAAACTGCGAATTGTAAACTGGTCTGCAGTTCACGATTCAAATTTAATAGCCCAGTATGATAAGCTCTGCGCTTCGAATTTCACAATTCGATGATCATGGCTTGGAATCGGATGACAAACTGCAGACTGGTCTGCAGTTCACAATTCGAGCTGCGAACTGCAAGCTGGTCTGCAGTTTACGAATCAAATTCAAAGTGCAGTCTGATCAGCACTGCCCTGCGAATTCGGACAAGAATGCATTTGACAGTTTTCAAATGCGAACTGCAAATTGGTCTGCAGTTCTCAGTTCGCAGTTTGCAATTCGTAGTTCATATTTTGAATTGCGAACTGCAAACTGGTCTGCAGTTCGAAATTCGATTACAAAGCTGTTGGCTTCGAATTGTAAAATGCATTCTTGTCCACAGTTCGCAGGGCGGTGTTGATCAGACTGCACTTTGAAGTTTGAATCATAAACTGCAGACCAGTTTGCAGTTCGAATCGCGAACTGCAGACCAGTTTGCAGTTCGCAATTCGAATTATGAACTACGAATCGTAAACTGCGAACTGTAGACTAGTTTGCAGTTCGCATTTGGAAACGTGAACTGAGAACTGCATACTGCAGACCAACTGTGAAATGCATTCTTGTCTACAATTTGCAGGGCAGTGCTGATCAGATTGCACCTTGAAATTTTAATTTTAAACAGCAGACCAGTTTGCAGTTTGCAATTCGAATAGCGAAGTGCAGACCAGTTTGCAGTTCGCAATACGAATCGCGAACGGCAGACCAGTTTGCAGTTCGCAATTGGAAACACGAACTGCAGACCAACTGTGAAATGCATTTTTGTCCACAATGCGCAAAACAATGTTGATCAGACTGCACTTTGAAATTTGAATCGTAAACTGCAGACCAGTTTGCAGTTTGCAATTCGAATCGCGAACTGCAGACCAGTTTGCAGTTCGCAATTCGAAACGCGAACTGCGAACTGCGAACTGCAGACCAACTTCACTGAAATGAGTTTTTGACCCAAACTTTATTAAACATGATATATAGGCCAAATTTGAAACCGAGTCATGTGTGGTCATAGACTAGGTCACCGGGCCACTAGGCCAGATCGAATGTAAATCTTTTTTAACACTCTAGCGTCCACAGTTAAGTTTGAAACTCATGATAATTGTCAGAATCTTTGAATTGATGACCCCTAGGTCAAGTTCGAATCTCGGTCATGTGGGGTAAAAAAAGGTCATCCAATCAAATCAAAAAGAAATGCTTTATAACACTTCAGAGGCCACGTTTATGATCCTATCTTTATGAAATTTGGTCAAAATGATAATCTAGATACATTTTAGCCCAAATTCAAATGCCAGAATGTTTGTTTTTATAAAATTTTAGACAAGTTCGAATCTGGGTCATATGGAGTAAAAAAAATAGGTCACCAGGTCAAATCAAAGAAAAAGTTTGTTTACACTAAAGAGGCCACGTCTTTTGGTCCAATTTTAATGGAAACTGGTCAGAATGTTTGTCTCCAAGGAATCACTAGATAAAACATGTTTACACTGTTACTCAGGTGAGTGACCTAGGGCCATCTTGGCCCTATTGTTTGGATTTGGAAATCAGTAAAAAATTTCATACTACTCCATATTTTGCCGATCTTGTCTGTAATATGGCTTTGAAACCTCTACCGCTTGTTTACCATTGTAATCTACATATGTGTACATGTACACGGGGTATTCTTGAGATGCGTTTTACAATATATGTGTGCATCTACACGGGGTATTCTTGAGATGCGTTTTACAGTATATGTGTGCATGTACAAGGGGTATTCTTGAGATGCGTTTTACAGTATATGTGTGCATGTACACCGGGTATTCTTGAGATGCGTTTTACAGTATATGTGTGCATGTACAAGGGGTATCCTTGAGATGCGTTTTACAGTATATGAGTGCATGTACAAGGGGTATTCTTGAGATGCGTTTTACAGTAAATGTGTGCATGTACATGGGGTATTCTTGAGATGCGTTTTACAGTATATGTGTGCATGTACAAGGGGTATTCTTGAGATGCGTTTTACAGTATATGTGTGCATGTACACGGGGTATTCTTGAGATGCGTTTTCCAGTATATGTGTGCATGTACAAGGGGTATTCTTGAGATGCATTTTACAGTATATGTGTGCATGTACACGGGGTATTCTTGAGATGCGTTTTACAGTATATGTGTGCATGTACACGGGGTATTCTTGAGATGCGTTTTACAGTATATGTGTGCATGTACACGGGGTTTTCTTGAGATGCGTTTTACAGTGTATGTGTGCATATACACGTGGTATTCTTGAGATGCGTTTTACAATATATGTGTGCATGTACACGTGGTATTCTTGAGAGGCGTTTTACAATATATGTGTGCATGTACACGGGGTATTCTTGAGATGCGTTTTACAATATATGTGTGCATGTACACGGGGTATTCTTGAGATGCATTTTACAATATATGTGTGCATGTACACGGGGTATTCTTGAGATGCATGTTACATTATTTTTATGCCCCCGGCATCTACTGATGCGGGAGGCATATAATGATTGACCTGTCCGTCCGTCCGTCCGTCCGTTCGTTTGTCCGTCCGTACGAGGTTAACCAAATGGGACCGTTTCGCCTAGCATCAATACCCCTTACTCGAATGACTTGATACTAATGCAGATGTAACCTGTGACAATTCCTCATCTTCAGACGTCACCTGACCTCACTTTGACCTTGAACTTGGCCTCGTTTTGGACTTTATATTGCTATATATCGACAAGGATGCCACCGGGGGCATCAAGCGTTTATTGAACGCAGCTTCTTGTTCTTAAAGTTTAATGAAAGGTGCAGCTTAAAGTGATATGTCAGATATAAAAAATAAAAATGCATGCATAGGGCAATATGGCTCTAATACATCGATATTTTTACGCACCGTGTACTTACATACTTACAAAAGATCGTATAAAATTAATTTATGGTATGTCTGGCGATTTGGTATATTTGTTTGATTTTAAAATACTGCGTGGAAGAAAATAACTGTTTTATATAGATTTTTTTTTGCGTTAAACTGACATGTGCATGAAGCGGTCAGTTAGATACATTACATTAGTTCTTTAGGTGCTATCTGAAAAGTGATTGGTAGATCAAAGTTTGCAGGCAAGCCGCACCTACTAAAAGGTTTTTATTATGTAAAAAATGTAAATAGACTAAGTCCGATGACACGTCAGTCAAAAGGACCGAAGGATTAAAAATGAAGCACATTCTGTTGAAGTCATGTTTATTTTTAGCCCACCATCATCAGATGGTGGGCTATTAAAATCACTCTGCGTCCGTGGTCCGTCCGTCCGTCATTCCGTCCGTCCGTCCGTCCGTCTGTCCGTTAACAATTTCTCGTTATCGCATCTCCTCAGAAACTACTGGGGGGATTTTGACCAAACTTTGTCAGAATGATGTATTGGTACCCTAGTTTTGTCCCCCTGAAAATCAGACTGGTTCAGCAATTTTTGAGTGAGTTATGGCCCTTTGTTTATTTCTATATTTTACATAGATTTATATAGGGAAAAACTTTGAAAACCTTTTTGTCCAAAACCACAGAGCCTAGGGCTTTGATATTTGGTTTGAAGCATCACCTAGTGGTCCTCTACCAAGATGATTCAAATTATTTCTCTGGGGTCAAATATGGACCCGCTCTGGGGGTCACATGGTTTATATAGACTTATATAGGGAACAACTTTGAATAACCTCTTGTCCAAAACCACAGGGCCTAGGGCTTTGATATTTTGTATGTGACATCATCTAGTGGTCTTCAGCTAAGATTGTTCAAATTGTACCCCTAGGGTCAAATATGGCCCCGCCCTGGGGGTCATATGGTTTACATAGACTTATATAAGGAAAAACTTTGAAAATCTTCTTGTCCAAACCACAAAGCCTAAGGCTTTGATACTTGTAGTGTAGCATCATCTAGTGGTTCTCTACAAAGTTGTTCAAATTATCCCCCTAGGGTCAAAAAGGGCCCGCCCCGGGGGTCACATGGTTCATATAGACTTATATAGGGAAAAGTTTTTAAAATGTTCTTGTCAATAACTACAACATTCAAATATGGACTACATGTATATTTTTGAGTGGCAAGATGAACCTTGACATGAGTTGACCTTGATTTTGACCTAGTGACCTACTTTCACATTTCTGTAGCTACAGCCTTCAAACTTGGACCACATACATAGTTTTGTGCACAGAAAAAAACTTTGACCTTGATTTTGACCTAGTGACCTACTTTCACATTTTTGAAGGTACAGGCGTCAAATTTGGACCATATGCATAGTTCCGTGTTTCAAATGAAATTTGACATTGATTTTGACCTAGTGACCTACTTTCACATTTCTCAAGCTACAGCCTTCAAATCTGGACCACATGCATAGTTTTGTGTACCGAAATAAACTTTGACCTTCACATTGACCTAGTGACCTACTTTCACATTTTTGAATGTACAGGCTTCAAATTTGGACCTCATGCATAGTTTTGTATAATTTTCCGAAAAAAATTTGACCTTGATTTTGACCTAGTGACCTACTTTTACATTTCTCAAGCTACAGCCTTCAAATTTGGACCACTTGCATAGTTTTGTGTACCGAAATGAACTTTGACCTTTACATTGACCTAGTGACCTACTTTCACACTTTTAAGGTACAGGCTTCAAATTTGGACCACATGCATAGTTTTGTATTCCGAAATAGAATTTGACCTGGATTTTGACCTAGTGACCTACTTTTACATTTCTGAAGCTATAGACTTCAAATATGTACCACATGCATAGTTTTGTGTACCGAAATTAACTTTGACCTTTACATTGACTTAGTGACCTACTTTCACATTTTTGAAGGTACAGGCGTCAAATTTGGACCATATGCATAGTTCCGTGTTTCAAATGAAATTTGACATTGATTTTGACCTAGTGACCTACTTTCACATTTCTCAAGCTACAGCCTTCAAATCTGGACCACATGCATAGTTTTGTGTACCGAAATAAACTTTGACCTTCACATTGACCTAGTGACCTACTTTCACATTTTTGAATGTACAGGCTTCAAATTTGGACCACATGCATAGTTTTGTATAATTTTCCGAAAAAAATTTGACCTTGATTTTGACCTAGTGACCTACTTTTACATTTCTCAAGCTACAGCCTTCAAATTTGGACCACTTGCATAGTTTTGTGTACCGAAATGAACTTTGACCTTTACATTGACCTAGTGACCTACTTTCACACTTTTAAGGTACAGGCTTCAAATTTGGACCACATGCATAGTTTTGTATTCCGAAATAGAATTTGACCTGGATTTTGACCTAGTGACCTACTTTTACATTTCTGAAGCTATAGACTTCAAATTTGTACCACATGCATAGTTTTGTGTACCGAAATTAACTTTGACCTTTACATTGACTTAGTGACCTACTTTCACATTTTTGAAGGTACAGGCTTCAAATTTGGACCACATGCATAGTTTCGTATTCCGAAATAAAATTTGACCTTAATTTTGACCTAGTGACCTACTTTTACATTTCTCAAGCTACAGCCTTCAAATTTGGACCACTTGAATAGTTTTGTGTACCGAAATGAACTTTGACCTTAAGATTGATCTAGTGACCTACTTTCACATTTCTGTAGCTACAGGCTTCAGATTTAGACCACATGCATAGGATTGTGTACCGAAACAAACTTTGACCTTGACATTGACCTAGTGACCTACTTTCACATTTCTCAAGCTACAGCTTTCGAATTTGGACCACATGCACAGTGTTGTGTACGGAAATGAAATTTGACCTTGAGCTCGTCAATAAGTCTTGAAATTTTGAACACTCAAAACTGGCACATTGGTGGGCGCCAAGATCACTCTGTGATCTCTTGTTTTTTTTAATTTCAATTTTTTTGTTGGTTTTAACGTCGGACTGACACAACTATAGGTCATATGGCGACTTTCCAGCTTTTGTGGTGGGGGAAGAAACCAGCAGCCCCTCCGTGCATTATTTCATCACGAGCGGGCACCTGGGTAGAACCACCGACCTTCCGCAAGCCAGCTGGATGGCTGCCTCACAGGAATAATTCAAAGCCCCGAGTGAGGCTCGAACCCACATCGATGAGGGGCAAGTGATTTGAAGTCAACGACCTTAACCACTCGGGCACGGATACCCCTCTTCAGAATCATGGATCCGTCCATAAAAACTCATCTTACCTATATAACCGATACTTTCGATATAACCACTGGGATGCCAAATACTTACGAAATACAGATGACTTATTTCAAACTGAGTGTCTTCGATCCCAGTAAAATGGCTTGCGGTCGTGCAAATGAATGCTTTACAAATGGCGTATATGCCAGTAAGGGACATAACAAACAATTTCTTCACGGTTTATTATTCCTAATAAAAGTTACATGGTTACATGTATTGACAGAATCAATAAAAACTACTTCTTTAAGGTAAGGCACAAGGCTCAACCCCGACACTGAGGGTAGTATGGGCCTGAAAATGGTTGCCATGATGTAAAACAGCAAAGCACGAAAATACACGTTTTTTTCTAAAATAAAAATGATACATCCAACAACGCTCTAAAGTCACAAACTTAAGTACATTTCATTCAGGGCCTTCCCAGATGCGACATATCTTCATTAACTGATGTCCGATTTTAATACCTTATTGCAAAGGACAAGCCAGTATATAGCGAAAACAGGCCAAGTCAGATTAAACTCGATTTGCAAGGGGTCAAGGTCATAGGTCATCCGATAATAATCTCAACGTGATTTTTTTCAGAGTGTCAAGGTCAAGGCAGTCCTTAAAACTCAAGCACCCACCGAGTCCAACGATACCATTGGAGCAATTCCCACAGCTCCCCGGGTCGGGCCAGTTTAGACTTGGCCAGCAACCTTCCGCATATAACATTAAAGTGCATTGCACATCGTACTCTGAATTCCACAAAGAGAGGGGATAGACCGTTCATCGTGCATGTTCTTTTTAGCTCACCTGTCACGAAGTGACAATGTGAGCTATTGTGACTGTTTGATGTCCGTCTTCAGTCGTGGGTCGATCGTCAACAATTTCTAAAAAATCTTCTTGAAAACCACGGGGCAGAATTACACCAAAATTTACACGAATGATTCTTGGGTGACCCCCTTTCACAGTTGTTCAAAGAATTGAATTCCATGCAGAACTCTGGTTGCCATGACAACCGAAAGGAAAAATTTAAAAATCTACTTGTCCAAAACCAAAGGGCCTAGGGTTTTGATATCTGGTGTGTAGCATCATCTAGTGGTCCTCTAGCAAAATTGTTCAAATTATCCCCCTAGGGTCATATATGACCCCGCCCCGGGGGTCACATGGTTAATATAGACTTATATAGGGAAAACTTTGAAAATCTTCTTGTACAAAATCACATTGCCTAGGGCTTTTATATTTGGTATGTAGCATCATCTAGTGCTCCTCTACCAAGACTGTTCAAATTATCCCCTAGGGTCAAATATGGCCCCGCCTCGGGATCCCAAATTTTACATAGACTTATATAGGAAAAAAAGTTAAAAAATATTCTTGTCTGAAACCACAACACTTAGTCCCTTGATATTTGGTTTGTAGCATTATGTTTTGGTCCTCAACCAAACTTTTTCAAATTGTACCCCTTGGGTGAAAAGAGGCCCTGCCCTGGAGGTCCCAAGTTTTATATAGACTTGTATAGGAAAAAGCTTTAAAACTTTTCTTGTCTGAAACTCTACGCCCTAGACTTTTGATACTTGGTATGATGCATTGTCTAGTAGTCCACTACCAAAATTGTTCAAATTATGCCCCTAGGGTTAAAAGAGGCCCCGCCCTGGAGTCACTTAGTTATTATGTGAGTTATATAGGAAAAGTACTTAAAATATCATCTGATCCTATTTCCATGACTGTTTAATTATAATTACCTAATGACCCCAAGTGATATGATGTTACTTGACAGTGACCTTGACCTACTGACCTACTTTCTTGTTTTTTTTTAAGATACAGCCTTGAAATTTTGATGACATAGACAGTTTTGCACACAAATCGTTAAACTGAGTTTCATTGACCATGTATGTGACCTACTGACTTTCTTAATATTTTATCATCAGTTTGACATTTGAAACATGTAGCTCATATTATTTAGTTGAGGGATCCAGGGTCATCATGACCCTCTTGTTTAATATAGTTAGAGGCTTTCTTGACCGAACTACTTCTTGATTTTAGAAAGGTATAATTAGCAAGACAAGCAACAAGATCAACATCAAATCCTAAAAATCAAAATCAAAACGTAAAGCAATTTGTATCAGGTATTGGACTGTTAAATAAGTAGTGTTTTCGTATTACTTTTACTATGTGTGATAAAAACTGAAGCCAAATTCCTCTTACAAAGTATTTGTAGCTTAAATAGTGTGAACTCGACTGCCTCTAACTAACAAGCTAACGGATATGACGATTCATTTTAACGTAAATCAACTAGCGATTGAACGTAGTTTCTTACGTTTCCAAGTGGCAGAAAAAATTAAAACATGGTGAACTGTCTGTGGAATTAAATGATGTATAGTAAATTAATTCCTATTCGTTTTGTTACCATAGTGAACTGAATAGTGTCGAATGGATTTTGTTGTACGTCTAGCATAGTTACTGTAAAACTTGTTTGGTATACAAGAATTTCATCAAATGCAATTTGGCATGTAGGCCGTAAGCTAGATTTCTTATTAAGTGTGCCAAGTTTGGATGATGCCATTTCGGATAAAATCAAACTGTTGAATATTTTACAGGCCAGCTTTTAATTTTCGTAACTAATATTGATTGAACGTTTTTATTTTCTGATAAACATACCTATAAGCTACTTTAGCCAGAATCATGAATTTATTTAAGTGATCAGTACATGTAAACTGTAGAATTAAGTGGTTTAGGGCAGTGAAAATATTTGCCTTTTCGAAACTGAGTTATTTCAAAATACATACTTTTTACAGACAAAAATCCAGTTTGTCCGGAAATTATAATATTTTTATTCAATTTTCTTAAACTGATATGCGTTCTTGTCTACATGTTAAGATAACAGCGACACTTGCCTACCAATTTGAAAATGAAGCCTAAGATGAACATAGAAACAAACATTTTACACACCCTTTACATTACAGCATTTCTAGATTTCTAGAGTTTTACTAGAAATTATTATACATTATTGCTGATAAAACAATGTTGAAACACATGTACAATGGAGACGTGTGTCTAGATGGTGATTTCCCTTACAGAAGAAAAAGGCCTGCTGCGTACTCTTGCTGTGTACATACAGCGTATATGATGCGTACATGATGTGTACTGAAATCAAGGGCTTTAAATAGTACGCAGGATATACACCGCACATACACCAATAGTACGTTTGTAGTACACTTCTGACATGCAAATGAGCTCTGCCGCGTACTACTTGCTGCGTACATGCTGTGGACTACATAGTACACAGGATGTACGCTGGAGGAATTTAGTATGCGGGAAATAGTACGAAGCATGTACGCGGCACATACACTTTTCACATGCAAATGAGCCTGCGGTGTACTACCCCTGCGGCATACATGCTGTGTACTCCTGCGGCGTACATGCTGTGTACTCCTGGCCCGAGTCCTGCGGTGTACATGCTGTGTACTCCTGCGGCGTACATGATGTGTACTTCTGGCCCGAGTCCTGCGGCGTACATGCTGTGTACTCCTGCTGCATACATGCTGTGTACTCTTGTGGCGAAACTGCTGTGATAATATAAATTCCTTACCCCACCAACTTTCGTATGCAAATGCTGATCATTTGGACAGAAAAAAAAAACAGAAAAAAGATAAGTGACATGCATTAATAACTTATTATAAGTATTTACCCTTACCAAAATAATGTAGATTGATGTTATCAAATAAATTAGTATGCTTTTCTTCATCCACTTTTCAATGAAATACATCAATTTTTGTAGCTTGTAATTTGGTAAACATTTGAAGAAAATGGCGTAACTGCATCAAGGGGAAACAACTTTAATGCAACTAAATACAAGTGTTATGATTTATTATAGACGATGTGTGCGTAGTATGTATTTATTTTGATTAAAATCCATCTGAGAACAATCTATGACTGGAATTATATAAGCATTTATACACTTTTACTTCTGTAAAAAGTAGCGCACCAAAAAATTTGGATTGATTTTTCCAATGTGGGGCGAGCGCAATTAGCCAAAAATGTTCTGAAAATATACGAGCGGCAAATCCGATGAACAACTTTTTAATTTGGTGAGGCCTTAATGAGTTAACATAATGAGCATTAAAGCCTTTATTATAAAGTTTATAAAACATGACAGAATGGTGTTTTGCTTAAGAGTATTCAAATAACAGAGAGAGCTATTAATTCTTCTCATTCGGGCGCTGTTGAGGCATTATCTTGGTAATTATTTCATGTATTACAAAATGTAATGCAACGAAGTTCAAATAAGGCTTTTCAATTATCCAAGTTAGAAAGCTCCAGGATTAATTCAAAATGAAAAAGAATATATTTTTACACTGCATGCAAGGTGCAGCTCAGAAATCACTAAGATGTAAGCTTCACAAATGAACATTGCAAATAGTTTGGCAAATTTTCATTGTTCAGAATACCGGTAATCTGAACTATTCTATGCTATTAAGATAAAAGTTACTCGGAAATCAAGTTCTTGCTTCCAAAAAAAAAAAAAAAAGAAATGTACAAATCCTTCCTGCATGAAGTGTACTTCAGACTTTTACCTAAAAAAATTCAAAGTATAAACACCAAAAGAAAATGAACAAGTCCCTCCCGCGTATATGAAGTTTACTTCAGACTTTATAAAAAAAAAACTTAAAAATAAATGCCAAAAGAAAGTGTACAAGTCTTTCCCGCGTATATGAAGTGTACTGCACAAATTTCAAAGTATCTGCGGTGTACATGCAGTGTACTATTTTCTTGTACAAGTCCCTCCTGCATACATGCAGTGTACTCCTTAAATTTTCAGAGTCTGTGCTGCGTACCTGAAGTGTACTAGTGACCTCCTGCGTACATGCTGTGTACTCGTCGAAATAGTACGCGGCATGTACGCGGCATGCGGTGTATGTAAAATGTACTCCTCTGGCATACTACTGTGTTCGCGGCATATACACAGCAAATACGCAGCATGTACGCCACAGAGGCTTGCTTCTGTAAGGGTTGATCTATTCAGTTGGCAAAAGGATTTCAAGAAATGATGTGTAAGACAAGCTATTATTGGTGGTCCCCCATTTCTTTACCTCCGACAAAAGCGAAAGAGACCACTAAGTTCTGTATTTCAGTATTCTATATTGTGTCATAGTAGTCATACCTACCACCTTTCTGACGACTATTTGTTGTTTTTTTGTTTGTTTTTTTTCCCTTGTTTTTTGTTGTTGTTTTTTCTTTTCATTTATTTCGCTAGCAAATTATGTATTCAAATAAACACATCACTTAATAGTAACACTGATTATCCTAGAATGTCTTATTACATGCCAGAACAACGTCAATGATAACTTGCTATTTTTACCACACATAGTTTTCTAACAGTATATGTTTGTTTTACTTTTGCAGACAGCTGATAATAATGGCAAAAATCGTCATTGGTTCAGGGAAATTTCTATAAGAATTCCTAACCGTCGTTTCTACAGGCCGCAATTTCAAACAAGGCAGGATAGTCACAAAAGATAGACTTTTCCGAAGAAAGATTTCTTAGCTTTTTAGGTATGAAAAAAAAATTCAGTGTGTAAAACTGATATCATGGAATGAGCATATTTGATTACATTGGTTCATCAGTTGTGTAAAAAACTATGGCTACTCCATTGTATAGTTCAAAACTATCGGGATCAAAATTCAAGAATTGGATTAAGGCTGGATTAGGTGTTCTATATACTAAAGAAGGCATTGAGCCTTTTGTTCATGATGAAATAGAACAGTTCCAGCAGAAATGTTTGAGCGACATTTGCAACAACAATGGACTTCCTGCTGGTACCACATGTTCTAGTTGTTGTACAGAAAATGTTATTGTTTGTCCTACAGATAGAATTTGTAATGTGGGACGTAGGAAATGCAAATTCCATAGAAATTCTGCAACGCAATATCTCCCATCTGGCTGCCCTAACAAGATATGTCACAATTTCAAAAACGAAATACAGAATGCTCATCGTTTCTGTGGTCCATCATATAAAAACACTGATGCTACCCAGTGGTGCAGCAGTACATGGGAGGTTGCTAAATGCTTCATGCCACCAGACAGGTACAAGGATGTGAAAAATGCATCAGAGACGAATTTCAATGGAATCGTCAGTGTGATTATCAACTATAAAGCCTTTCAGTCGAAAGTTCACGATGACCTTAGTAGGAGAATCAATATTTTTGACAAGGTATGTCTAAACTCATGTATAATCATCCTCATCAGAGAAGGCGGGGTAGCTATATAGTTTTGCAGACTTTTATACAAGTTGAAAATGAAGTGGCAAGGAGTACGCTGCGAATACTGACCCGTAATTCTAGCCACTTCCTGACGTGGGTTTGGCAGAGAAGACCTATTGTGATTTTTACTTATAACATAAAATAGCTATTATGAATTTTTAGAAACATTTTTATCATGTTTATAGCCTCTTCATTTGCAAATTTATACAAGTAGAACGAGAGGCAAATACTGGTTATTAACAATGATATGACACATCTTGCGAAAAGGTAATATTTGGTCATATATTTTCTGTTATACTAAAATGTTTTAATGACGACTACAGAAAGATCAAATTCAAATGTTTATAACTAACGAGTCGACGCGTTATGCTTTTATCCTGATGCGGTCCATTTGTGTTTTCATTTTCTCTAAAAAAAGTATTCCAACAAACATGAACATTTCTGAATGAATATACATTTGAAGTGAAAGAATTAAATACATTAAGCATTTTCCGCTCGTAAAAAATGTTTTTAATTTGAAGAATGTTTGAATCGATCAAACTCAGTCATAGTCCTTCTGAAGGCTCATCATGTTTGACACATTGAAAATTGTCATATGAGTTTGGATTGCACAAGTTGGCACGTGTTTTCAGAGTTTATCTCTAATCAATGTGATTGCATTCTGTTGATTGCGTTATGTATGGTGGTGACACGTGATACTTATTAACTAACAAATAAACACGCTTCCTTTCTGTTGTACACGGATAGGAGAGAACTGAACAGATACTTTTTATATATCTAACTTGAACATTTTCAGTTCATCGTTACACATGCACGCATATCTTTGTTCTGTTATAAGATGTAACTTCTGCATGTTTTAACTTTTTATACGCCCGTTTGAAAAACAAGACGTATTATGGGAACGCACCTGTCAGGCGGGCGGCGTCCACAGACTTTGTCCAGAGCATATCTTCTTCATGCATCGAGGGATTTTGATGAAACTTGGCACAATTGTTCACCATTATGAGAGGGAGTGTCGTGCGCAAGAACCAGGTTCCTAGGTCTAAGGTCAAGGTCACACTTAGAGGTTAAAGGTCAAATTCAAGAATGACTTTGTCCGGAGCATATCTTCTTCATGCATGGAAGGGTTTTGATGTAGCTTGGCGCAATTGTTCACCATCATGAGACGGAGTGTTATGTGCAAGAACCAGGTCCCTAGGTCTAAGGTCAAGGTCACACTTAGAGGTCAAAGGATACAAGAATGAAGACTTTGTCCGGAGCATATCTTCTTCATGCATGTAGGGATTTTGATATATCTTGGCACAAATGTTCACCACCACGAGACGGAGTGTCATGCGGAAGAACCAGGTTCCTAGGTCTAAGGTCAAGGTCACACTTAGAGGCCAAAGGTCAGATACAAGAATGACTTTGTCCGGAGCATTTCTTCTTCATGCATTGAGGGATTTTGATGTAACTTGGCACAATTGTACACAATCATGAGATGGAGTTTCATGCGCAAGTCCCTTCTTTAGAATTACTTCCCTTTGTTGTTACTATAAATAGCTTTTATTGTAACTTTTTCATTACTAGTTGTAGGGAAAAATCGAGACCACTTTTCTGTAGTACAACATGCATGCTACATCCAGTTCTGAGGTGTATTTCGACCTATCACTTCCTGGAAAGTATTTTTGTGTGGACTTAATTTTTTTTTTTTTCTGTCTCCACCCCCCCCCCCCCCCCCCCCACTCTGGGGGAGACATATTGTTTTTGCCCTGTTCGTCTGTCCGTACGTCACACTTCATTTCCGATCAGTATCTGGAGAACTGGAGAACCATTTGACCTAGAACCTTCAAACTTCATAGGATGGCAGGACTTATGGAGTAGATGACCCCTATTGTTTTTGGGGTCACTCCAACAAAGGACAAGGTCACAGGGGCCTGAACATGGAAAACCATTTCCGATCAATAACTTGAGAACCAGCCCGCTCGCTTAGCTCAGTAGGTAAAAGCATTGGTTTATGGATCGCGGGGTCGTGAGTTCGATCCTCGGGCTGGGCATATGTTCTCTGTGACTATTTGATAAACGACATTGTGTCTGAAATCATTAGTCCTCCACCTCGGATTCATGTGTGGAAGTTGGCAGTTACTTGCGGAGAACAGGTTTGTACTGGTACAGAATCCAGGAACACTGGTTAGGTTAACTGCCCGCCGTTACATGACTGAAATACTGTTGAAAAACTGCGTTAAACCCAAAACAAACAAACAAACTTGAGAACCACTTGACCCAGAATGTTGAAACTTCATAGGATGATTGGACATGCAGAGTAGATGACCCCTATTGATTTTTGGGTCACTGAGTTAAAGGTCAAGGTCATGGGGTCCCGAAAAAGGAAAACCAATTCCGGTCAGTATCTTGAGAACCACTTGACCCAGAATATTGAAACTTCAAAGGATGATTGGTCATGCAGAGTAGATAACCCCTATTGATTTTGGGTTCACTGAGTTAAAGGTCAAGGTCACGGGGTCCCGAACAAGGAAAACCACTTCCGGTCAGTAACTTGAGAACCACTTGGCCCAGAATGTTGAAACTTCAAAGGATGCTTGATCATGCAGAGTAGATGACCCCTATTGATTTTGGGGTCACTCTATTAAAGGTCAAGGTCACAGGGGCCTGAACATGAAAAACCATTTCCGATCAATAACTTGAGAACCACTTGACCCATAATGATGAAACTTCATAGGATGATTGGACATGTAGAGTAGATGACGCCTCTTGATTTTGGGGTCACACAGTTAAAGTTTATGGTCACAGGGGCCTGAACGTGGAAAACAATTTCCGGTCAGTAACTTGAGAACCACTTGACCCAGAATGTTGAAACTTCATAGGATGATTGGACATGCAGAGTAAATGATCCCTATTAATTTTGGGGTCACTGCATTTAAGGTCAAGGACACAGGGGCCCGAACAAGGAAAACCATTTCCGGTCAGTAGCTTGAGAACCACTTGACCCAGAATGTTGAAACTTCATAGGATGATTGGTCATGCAGAGTAGTCTTTAGTAACTGCAGAGTTATTGCCGTTTAATTGTTTGAAATTCCACATATTTGTACATAACTTACCATTTGGTAGACTTTAAATAAACTTCTTTCATTCTTTTCCATGAACATTTATTATAAACATGTGAAGTTTTGTACCCACACTTGGTCAACCCCTTGCCTTGGTCACACCCCCTCCCCCCCCCCCCCCCCCCCCCCCACACCCCACCCCACAAAAAAAAACAACCAAAAAAACATTTTTTTTCATTTTCCATCAAAATTTATAATCAACATGTAAAGTTTTATTTCCTCACCCGTACCCCCCCCCCCCCCCCCCCCCACACACACACCTATACTATCAGCGGAGGATACCAGTTCATCGTATTTGCTTGTTTTATTGGCAATCTTATTCAATTCGAAAGATTTGTGGTACTGATTCAAGACTAAATGATTGTAAGGGTTTTCTCTTGAATTTTCTGTCAGTATTATTTCCCATGTATAGTGTCAGTTTATGTAAAGATGATAATGCTCATGTTTTTTATACTTTTTGATTGCAGGCTAGAGAAGTAGGTAAAGCTGTTACACATTCCTCATACTTAGGAATGGAAGATGAAGATCTACAACAGTACTTTAGCATTTTACAGAATCTACTGTCAGATCCTGGTACTTTAGCTACTAATTCATCTTCGCAGAATGCTAAAAAGAAATTAACTCAGGTACTTTACCATTGTTAACTTTAAATGTTCCGATAGAAAGAATATATCAAATGCCTTAGTTTCAGAACTTAAAAAGTTCATATAAACGAAACGAAAAATTATTATTTAGTATATATATCAAATATGCCACGTCTCAGGAATGATTTAGATATAACACGATAGCATTTACAATTTTACATTTTACGTAAATTCTAGAGGTGTACTGGTCAGCAACCAGGCGATCCTTGCGTGTATCAGTGCTATACACTGGGCACGTTAAAGAACCAGGCTGTCTATTCGCAACGAGCTAGGCTAAGTTAGCCGGACAAGCCTGTATCTGATTTCTGATCTCTCTGTCACGGGGGCTTTGTCTCACTCTGTCCCTCTGGTCAGATCGCTCTGTGTCTGTACTAGTAGAGGATGAATTATGCGCCCTGTGTGGCTGCATTTGAACTATGTAAAGCGCCTTTGAACGTGAAATTGATCATGAAAAGGGCGCTATATAAATCTGGTATAATAATAATGATAATAATAATGGAATGAAGTTTTGTGTTAAATGGTTTCAAAATACAATGCTTGAATGCAAATTTTATTGAACGGGGCGGAGTTTTAGACTAGATGGCGTTGAAATGCACTGCACTGACTGACTTGTTTATGAACGTGAAATTGATCATGAAAAGGGCGCTATATAAATCTGGTATAATAATGACAACAACAATAATAATAATAAATTAACAAATTCATGCGAACTGCAGGTTTGAAAAATCATTGTAATTTCTTCATTTGTCTAGATCTTGGTTGTGCAAAGAATTCCGCAGTTACACCTTTCAAAATTTTTGTTTAAATATCCCAACATCAAGAAAATGCAAGAATAATGTAAAATGTGTATCATATTTCAATAAGGATAACGTTATCTTTATACCATGTAAATGCTTTTTATTAAATGGAGGTAAATTCTTGAAAAAGGTAAAATCAAAATTGTATATGTTAAGGGATCTAAATAATTCTAGCATAACATAAAGAAAATGAAAAATGGCATAAAATTTGTTCTACGTTTAACGGTTTATTTGATACAGTATGTGCAGACTTTATATCATTTTCTCTCCCGTGCAATGACATTTTAAGAGCTGATATATATATAAGCATTTGAAATTTCATGTCAGCAATCCTGTCTTAGCTGATTATCTGAAACTACTGGACAGATTTTAAAAATACATGTGACGTTACGCTCATTGTTGGCGTACATTAGCGTAACTAACGTTATCGTCGTTTTTAACCGCTTTGACGTTACAGGGATTACTTGGGGTGTTTGGGCTACAGTATTCATAAATCATATCGTTCCGATATTTAAAAGAAATATTTGATATAGATGTCGAATGATGCTTATTCAATCAAATTATTTATCAGACAGTGAATTATATTGCAATGTTCGGATACAATTTTAATGCGTATACGTTATTTAGTTTTCAAACATAACGTCGACGTTACATTAATTTCACGGTTGTGACATTTCGGCTAGATTTTGCAATTTTCATGTGATAAATTTAATTTACATTCAACGTTAGACTTATGCATATCAATTTGCAGACAATTGTATGTACTTTTAGACTGTAGTGGCAGATTTGTAAGCAAATACATATTTCTGTACATATTTCGGCACGTAACAACTTCGTAATTTTATTTTTTGCATTTTTTGACACGTGTGACATCGCGGCTAGATTAAAGTATACATATATTAAACGCCATTATCTAAGTTAAAACAGGACAACAACTTACTAATTCAAAAGTAGAATTTATGTACTTTTTGTCAAAATAAATATTTTAGAAAGCATACGATAGTTAAAGAAACTATAGAAGTTTTAATAAATCCGGTCGAGGAAAGACATAAAATCTTACGTTTTCAGTTGGAACTGTCTTTCGCTTCCGATTTGTTACAGAAAGTATTGAAAAGCAAATGATTGAAATGACGTCAAATATAGTTGACGTCACGTCACCGAGTCTTCTTATTTGACGGAAAAAAATAATTTTATGAATTAACTAAGCCGTTAAATAATGCGCATTGGTAAATTTTGTTACATCTTACATGACGTTTTTGTGTTCTTTTCTATTATACTATGTCGAATTAAATTTTTACTAATTATTTAACGCAGATGCGATCACATTTACTAACAGGGCGATTGTTTTGACTTTCTTGTGATATAAGCATATAAACAATCGTATTTCTAAAACGAATTTCACGAAACATTGAAGTGTAAGAAACTTACAAATTCCCGATGTTCGCCAACAACGTACGCAACGTCATGTACTTATTTTGGTCTACAATCACTTTTATCTCGGCTTCAAACTTAAGATATTCCTTATCATCACCCACATCATATGGCACAAAGGCCTAACTCTTGCATTAATATTTCATGAATTATCCTCCTTTTTACTTAGAATTTCAGGGTAAAGTTTTGGTGCAAAGTTTTGGTGCACTTTCACCTTATCTCAGTTATTACTTAAAGGATTTGAATCAAACTTGAAATAGTTGTTCCGTATTATCACCCACACCATATTACACAAGGTGTGTAACTCTGGCACCAATTTTTATACGCCTGAAAAACGGGACGTATTATAGGAACGCCCCTGGCGGGCGGATGGGCAGGCGGGCCGGCGGGCGGCGTCCACAGACCTTGTCCGGAGCATATCTTCTACATGCATGGAGGGATTTTGATGAAACTTGGCACAGTTGTTCACCATCATGAGACGGAGTGTCATGCGCAAAAACCAGGTCCCTAGGTCTAAGGTCAAGGTCACACTTAGAGGTCAAAGGTCAAATTCAAGAATGACTTTGTCCGGAGCATATCTTCTTCATGCATGGAGGGATTTTGATGAAAGTTGGCACAATTGTTCATTATCATGAGACGGAGAGTCATGCGCAAAAACCAGGTCCCTAGGTCTAAGGTCAAGGTCACACTTAGAGGCCAAAGGATACAAGAATGAAAAATTCAAGAATGACTTTGTCCGGAGCGTATCTTTTTCATGCATGGAAGGTTTTTGATGTAGCTTGGCACAGTTGTTTACCATAATGAGAGGGAGTGTCATGCGCAAGAACCAGGTCCCTAGGTCTAACGTCAATGTCACACTTAGAGGTCAAAGATACAAGAATGAAAACTTTGTCCGGAGCATATCTTCTTCATGCATGAAAGGACTTTGATGTAGCTTGGCACAATTGTTCACCATCATGAGACGGAGTGTCATGCGCAAGAACCAGGTCCCTAGGGGTTAGGTCAAGGTAACAATTAGAGGTCAAAGATACAAGAATGAAAACTTTGTCCGGAGCGTTTCTTCTTCATGCATTGAGGGATTTTGATACAACTTGGCACAGTTGTTCACCATCATGAGACGGAGTGTCATGTGCAGGAACCAGGTCCCAAGGTCTAAGGTCAAGGTCACACTTAGAGGCCAAAGGTCAGATACAAGAATGACTTTGTCCCGAGCATTTCTACTTCAGGCATGGAGGGATTTTGATGTAACTTGGCACAATTGTACACCATCTTGAGACGGAGTGTCATGCACTGGGCCCGTCTTTTGAATTACTTCCCTTTGCTGTTACTGTAAATAGCTTATATTGTAACTTTTTCATTACAAGTCGTAGGGAAAAATTGAGACCACTTTTCCACGGCCTGTAAACACTGGCTCGTCCTCTTTGAGGAGCTGAGTTGAAAAAAGAGCCAATGATACTTCCGAGGAGGCGCTAATGACCGGAACTTCATGCAGAATGTAAACAAAGAAGAAGGGTGAGTTGATTGTTTCCTTTCTCCGATAAATGTAAGGCCCTATTTTAAAAAATAGCCAATGTAGTTCCACTCAGAAATGATTATACTTTTTATATATGCAGGCCATTTTGCAAGGTAAATGCATTCCTTGACGTGAGAACTTTTGAAAGTTGGAAAATACAGTAAGTCCAAACCAAAAGTGGACATTTTCCCATATATTTCACCCTAATTTACACAATTTTAAGATTTTATAGTCCCTGCATCAACCTTGCTGAAAAGCATATCTTACTACTGCATGACTTACGTGGTTTACTAGCGTGTTTATCCCATACACGTGCATTTATCACCATGTGGAGGAGCCAACGCCGCAGAGGAGGCGCTAAGAACCGGAGTGGGAGCCAAAGCACTTTGAAATTTAGTTTTTTTTAATGTGTCATCAATTCTCACATACCAGATCTTTATCATGATTTCCTTGGATTGTGACAAACATCTGATGGATGACGTTTTAACAACATCCTATTCATTTCCTTAGAATGTATTACGAGATATTTGCACTTCTCTTTTCTTTTGCACTTATCTAATGATGGGCTATCATGGCGTTATAAGTTGTATAATTATGATATTTTCTGTGAAAGGGACATTTCCTAATGCACAACGGTTTTCATGTCCAACGCATTTTGGATTTTTTAATAGTTAGTGTTAACTTTGTGGTAGTCTTGAAATGCAATTGCAATATGTGCTTCACTTGGTACTTACAAATGCTAAATAAATATAATTGTTTACTTGTAAATTGCTTAATTCGATTACATATACGTATATGAAAATGCTAACACTCAAAATACCTCTCCCAGATGTTCTAACGATAACAAAGAAACTGAAAACGTTATATATTTATTCCCCTGTCGAACCGCATGTATCATATAGCTTTTGTCTTATCCTTGTCCGTTTGTCAGTCGTCGTTCTGCAGTCAAAGTCATATTAATTAGTTATTATTTAGTACTGGGAGGGTGCCATCTGTTGAGGCAATATTTGATGTCAGATTTGTTTTTAATTAATGCTACGTAGTAAGAATGGGTATTGACCGTTACTGAGCTTACAGTTACAGAATTATAAATACAGTTTTCTAATTTTACTTAAATAACGTTTGTAAGGAAACACGTATGTTGATACTTAATTTCCAGCTAGCGCGATTCACTGATTTGCCGATCCTATTCTGCGGAATATCGAAAAAAAAATCATTTCTTATATTTACATTATATAGTATCGCTGCCTTTCTCGATTTTATTTATGCTTTCAAATAACTCTTTAAAAAATTGTTTCTAAATGAATTAGAAAAGACATAAATATATTGAAAAGATAAAAAAAAAACAATTGAGCAAAAATATCGAGGGAGTTTTATAAATTAAGTGTACATTCTAACATGACCAGCAATGCTTAAATCGTCAAAACGATATTGTGTTCACGTCGCAGTCGGAGTCGGCGTCGCCGTTCGAAATTGTTTTTTTATAAAGTCAAATATCTCTGTTACTATCAAAGCTATTGACTTGAAACTTAAAACAGTTATTTACTATCAAAGTCTACACCAGGAGAAACAATCTCTATAACTCTGATTGAATTTTGACAGAGTTATGCCCCTTTTTAACTTAGAGTTTTAAGTTTTATAAAGTTTTACTGGCAAAGCTCTAATTCAGAGTCAAGTACTGAGAAAAGTCGAGTGGGCTGTCTTATGGACAGCTCTTGTTATTTTAGGTAGATTATGTGCATTTGGGTAGTATAATACAATTTCAAACATCAAATTATAAACATTAAAACGGAATAGATATTACATTGCGAGAACGAAAACGCTTTATACGAGTGTTCATCACCTAGGAAATGAACTGGTCAGTGGCTCCGACTCTGGACTTTTGCGCCTCCTCCAAGGCTTTGGCTCCTCCTCTTAGCCAAAATTGAGCATAGAGGGGTAAAACCCGCCGTTAAAACACATAAATAATACAGATTTAACATACCATTATGGGAAAAATTGGTACAATGTATATTTACTCTTATATGTGTAAATTGGGACGAAATATATGGGTAAATCTCCACTTTTGGTTCGAACTTGCCCCATTTTCCAACTTTCAAAAGTTCTCACGTCAAGGAATGCATTTACCTTGCAAAATGGCCTGCATATATAAAAAGTATAATCATTTCTGAGTGGAGCTACATTGGCTATTTTTTGAAATAGGGCCTTACATTTATCTGAGAAAGGAAACAATCTACTCACCCTTCTTCTTTGTTTACATTCTGCATAAAGTTCCGGTCATTAGCGCCTCCTCGGAAGTATCATTGGCTCTTTTTTCAACTCATCTCCTTAAAGAGGACGAGCCAGTGTTTACAGGCCGTGTTTTCTGTAGTACAAAATGCATGTTACATCCAATTCTGAGCTGTATTTTGAGCTATCTCTACCCATGCCATGAATATCCTACCACTTTAGATTTCATACAGTTTGCCGGGTTTATGTGATGAATATAGCCAGTCTATCCCTCTGATCCATGACATTCCGTGCAAAGCATGGTTGCAAATTCATTCCGTGCAAAGCATGGTTGTAAATTATCTAAACACATGTACACTGCTGACTAGCGTACAGATTAAACCAACTATCAGTCAAATCGAGTGTGCAATATTTACTATTTGTTTAGTCCTCGTTGCTTCTGAGGGATCTATTTTTCAGATTTTGTTAGGGCCTAATATATTATGTTGTTATTAAGTGATTAAGTATATATCAATATCTATTTCAAGAAAAAAAAAAGACATTAGATAATTTTAGGATTTTTTTAATGATAACATCCTTACATCATTTAAGATATTTCAGCAAATAACTTTTTATTTACACTACAGTTTGTTCTTTGATTTTAATGCCGACCGTAACTTTGTAAATTCTTGTCCGGGCTGTAATTCTGTCATCCATGAAGGAATTTTGAAATAGTTTGGCATAAATATATTAACCTGAATGAGACGACGTTTCATGTGTAACACTCAGACCCCTTTCTACAAGGTTAAGGTCACACTTAGAAGTCAACAGTCCGGATCGTAACTTTGCCATTCATCCACAGGTGCCAGACACATAACCAAGTATTTTACTTAATAGACCTATATATGTATATAATAGACATTATATGTGTCTGGCACCTGTGCATTCATCAAGAGGTTTTAAAAGTACTTAGCATAAACGTTTATCAAAATGAGAACCCTAGCTCCAAGTTCAAGGTGTTAACAGGGTTATTTTTGTGTCCGATCCATATTTCTGCTATCCATGGAGGGATTTTGAAATATCTTGGCTTAAACGGTAACTATAATCAGATAATGTGTCACGCGCAAGACCCAGATCCCTTGCTCCAAGGTCAGTGTCTTATTTAGAAGTCATATCATAATAGATCTTTACGTGTCCGATATATAACTCTGTTATCCATGAGGGGGTTTTGAAACAACTTGGCATAAATGTTTACCATAAGGAGGCAATGTGTTACGCGCAAGACCCAGACCCCTAGCTCCAAGATCAAGTTTACACTTAGAAGTCAAGTGAAAGGTTAAAAGGGTCTGTTTCATATCCGATTCGTAACTCTGTCATTAATCATGTTACAATCTAAATATTTTAAGAGTTTGTACCAATTGCAAATTAGCTCAGTGGTAAAGCATACAGTCCATGTTAAACAGATCTTTTACCGTGTGGGTTCGAAACTCACCATCGACATTATTTTTTTTTCTCGTAAACATTTAGATTCCTTCATGAACTATGTGACAACACAACAGAGAAGTATCATAAGCCGATATGGCAGATCAGAAAAGTTTACCATTATATCAAAGATGATATTGACTAAATGCATGCATTTAAGCCATGCAAATAATAAACATACTGTTGTTTTATATAAAGGCATACACACAAATACAAACCATCAAAGAAAGAAACAAAAATATGGGAATGAAAATGAAAACGAAAAGAAAACACACACACACACACACACACACACACACACACAAAGAAAAAACGTGAAAAAAACTCACGTAGATTCGACCTCACAAAATGATTACGCGCAAGACCCAGACCCCTAGCTCCAAGATCAAGTTTACACTTAGAAGTCAAGTGAAAGGTTAAAAGGGTTTGTTTTTATATCCGGTTCGTAACTCTGTCATTAATCAAGAAATTTTGAAATTAATTAGCAGAAATATTCCCCGATAACGAGAAAACGTGTCGTGCATAACAACCAGACCACTAGCTCCACGATCGATGTCACATTTAGAGGTTAACGGTTTTCATGGTGTGTTTCTTGTCAGTTCCATACCTATTCCGTCGATGAAGACATTTTAAAATTACATAGCATAAACGTTCCCTATATTAAAATGACGTGTCAGACGCAAGTCCAAAATCTCTAGTTTCAAAGTCAAACTTAGATTAAAAAGCTAACATTTATGTTTCTTGTCTAGTCAATAACTCTGCCATCATCAAACATTATTTGTCACAATTTTCCCTATGATGAGGTAGTGTGTCATACTCAAGACCCAGACCCTAGCTCTAAGGTCAAGGTTACCTTCAGAGAATGTTTTCTCTTGTCGAAATATTAGTCATACCTTACACTATTCTGGCATATTTTGCGCATCGAACTGTAGCATTCTTGGACAAACCTCGGGGGCGTTTGTCACTAATAGTGCCATCTCTTGTTTGAGCTTCAGTTCTAACTTTGAGAGTTATATATATATTTGTACTTATCCCTTTAAATTGTCAAGGTCAGTAGTGGCTATAGTCAAGTTACCTTAAAGACACACCACTAACTAACTGTAACCTTTTGTATTTCCATAATGCTGTCTGACTAAAGTACATCTCCTATTACGCTATACTTAGGATCTGAAGACGTGCTATTGATATCCTCGTTCTGACGACCATTCCGTTAGCCAGGCAAAAGGCTTACTTACAACATTTTGTAAGAATAAAAAATCTGTAAGCGACTGGTCCCGGATTCGAGTCCCTGAGAGCCTACACATTTTTACTTACTTACAACATTTTGTAAGAATAAAAAACCTATATTTAGACTGGGTTTTTGATAGTTACATTTTTTATGACGTAAAGTATCAGCCGGTTAGCTCTGTCGGTAAAGCGTTAGCTCTGTCGGTAGAGCACTTGCTCTGTAAGCGACTGGTCCCGGATTCTAGTCCCTGACAGCCTACATATTTTTCTTAATTTTTGACATTCGAACAAGTCGTCTGATTGGTTAAAATAAAAAATAGAATTGCGAAGATAAAAATAGAAATTCTGGAAATCAAATACAAATGTATATACAATCGACGATTAAGAATGGGTCATTCTCGGATCTTCGTTTAGAAGATCAAGTACTTCAGTCAGATTGTTCCATAATTGTAATTATACATTTTTGTATGGAGAAATGAGAAATAACAAGTGTCTAATTACAGTTTGACAGTAACAGATATAAGGCTAAGACAATGTATTACTAAATATATTATTCAATTAATGTAGTAGTATGCATGGTACTTCATGTATTAAGGTGAGTTTAGATCACACTTTGTTTCTATATACAGTGTAAGATAGTTATTATTCTATTTTTTTATAAAACTATACTGAGAAGAGAATGACTGAGTAAGTTTGCAATGAAGTTATGAAAACCTGACTGAGCTTGTCCACCTGTCATCTTGTAGAATAGTTGTATGATACCAGTATTACCAGAATTATTTGCACAAAGTTCATGTGGGAGGAAAAAGTAGACCACTAGGTATTGGTGGGTCTTTAACTCTTCTAACTTGTTAAATACCGATGGATAAAAATAAATGCTATAGCCTATAATTAACGGTCAATGCGAATACGTTAATGTTACACACCGATAGCCACACGAAAACTACATGCAGATATAGACTTGCCACAGTTCTCTACTGCGAAAATCTAAAGTGGTAATTTTGACCGGGAATTCACGGCATGTGGTAAGGATTTTTATGTGGACTTGTAATTTTTTTTTTGTTTGGATTTTTTTTCTTTAAAGATTAACTTCCCTTAGTTGTTACTATAAATAACTTACATTGTAACTTTTTTATAATTGACCATAGGGAAAAACCAAGACCACTTTTCTGTGGTACAACATTGATGTTACTTTCAAATTTTGGGTGTATTTTAAGGTATCTTAACCTGGTAATGATTTTTTTGTGGACTTAGAAAAATAAAAGAATTACAATAATTTCTTAAAAAACCCCAGAACATTGTAAAGGACTAGAAAATTAAAATTCCATTTGCAAATACAGGTGCTAATGTAAAAAAAAATGCTGTGACGGGCGTATATTGTGACATTCTGGCACTCTTGTTCATAAATAATGCCACCCCCTTGTTACTTAGAATTTTATGTTATATGTTTAATGCATTTCCATCATATCTGTGTTATTTCACAAGGGATTTGATTCAGACTTAAAAGAATTGTTCATCATCAATACCTATATCATTTGACTCAAAGGGTATAGCTGTGACACTTGTATTTTATGATTTACTAAACTTTTGTACTTACAATTTCAGGATATAGTGTTAATACAGTTTCACTGTATCTCTGTTATTACTTGATGGATTTGCTTCAAACTTAGTTGTTCCACCTTACCACCCACCTCATTTGACACAAGGTGCATAACTCTGTACATATTTTTCATGAATTATTATTAAATATTACCTCTCTAATTACTTACTTTTTTTGACACAGACTCAAGCTATTGTGCAATATCTTCATCCATCTTTGGAGTCATTAAAATACTCCAGTGACAGCTCCAGTTTCCTCAGATGTGCCCAGTTTCACTATCCAGCATCGAAATAGTCGAGCGCGCTGTCTCCTGTGGCAGCTCTTTTTTACATATTCTTAATATAACAGTTTATCCGCCATTTAAGATATATCAATATCTTAAAAAATGAGCATCGCGAAGTTGGCACTGACGAAGATCGAAAATCGAAATTAAATTTCTAGCCAGCTTTAAACTTCGAGCCAGGTCGAAGATCGAAACTTAACATTTAATATCAATTTCGTGCTTGCTATGAACTTCTAGCCAGCTCGGAGATCGAATTCAAGATAGAATTTCGAGCCAGCTCGAAAATCAAAATTCAGATTTTCTAAAAGTTGAATTTCGAGCTGGGGTTGAATTTCGAGCCAGCTCGAAGATCGATATTCAGATTTTCAAAAAGTTGAATTTCGAGCTGGGGTTGAATTTCGAGCCAGCTCGAAGATTGAAATTCAGATTTTCAAAACGTTGAATTTCGAGCTGGGATTGAATTTCGAGCCAGCTCGAAGATCGAAATTCAGATTTTCAAAAAGTTAAATTTCGATCTTCGAGCTAGCTCGAAATTCAAACCCAGCTCAAAATTCAACTTTTTGAAAATCTTAATATCGATCTTCTGATTTTGAATTTTGAGCTGGGGCTGAATTTCCAGCCATCTCGAAGATCGAAATTCAGATTTTCAAAAAGTTGAATTTCGATCTTCGAGCTGGCTCGAAATTCAACCCCAGCTAGAAATTCAACTTTCTGAAAATCTGAATTTCAATCTTCGAGTTGGCTCGAAATTCAACCCCAGCTCGAAATTCAACTTTTTGAAAATCTGAATATCGATCTTCGACCTGGCTCGAAATTCAGCCCCAGCTCGAAATTCAACTTTTTGAAAATCTGAATATCTATCTTCGAGCTGGTTCGAAATTCAACTCCAGCTCGAAATTCAACTTTTCAAAATGTGAATATCGATCTTTGAGCTGGCTCGAAATTCAACCCAAGCTCGAAATTCAACTCGAAATTCAGATTTTCAAAAAGTTGGATTTCGAGCTTGGGTTGAATTACGAGCCAGCTCGAAGACCGAAATTCAGATTTTCAGAAAGTTGAATTTCGAGCTGGGGTTGAATTTCGAGCCAGCTCGAAGATCGATATTCAGATTTTCAAAACGTTGAATTTCTAGCTGGGGTTGAATTTCGAGCCAGGAGGCTCGAAGTTTAAAGCTGGCTAGAAATTTAATTTTGATTTTTGATCTTCGATGTCAGTGCCAACTTCTCGATGCTAAAAAAATGCCCCTATATTCCTGTTTTTATAATAGGAATATGTTTCAATATTATATAAATGTCTTGGCAACTATATAAGAGATTATATTCCAGCTTCAAAATGATACCTTGGTCATTGACATAGAGGATATCCGGAAAGTGCTCGATGATGTTGCTAAGGCAGTTGAGAATGAACTAAGAACTGAAAAAGATGAGCACACGAAGAAAGCTGAAAAACAAAAGTTAGAAATAATCAAGATCACAAACAAGTCTGTTAGTGCTTTTAAAAGGCAAGAAAAATGGTCAATGTTTGAGCTAGATAAAGTAATATCTGCAGTTGTGGAAACAGAAGTACATACAAAGGAACCGGTAATAGAGGATCACTCAATACAGAAGAGTCACCAACATGAAGCTGAGGGTAAGTAACTTCCATTTAAACTCTATGAAAAACACTAGGGATGCGAGTACCGACTTTGGTATTTGAGTACTCGCCATTTTGTCGGCGACGCCGTCTAAATTCGTTTTCGTTACATATGCCACGTGACTTCAGTTTGCAAATCAAACTACTTGATAACGCATTATAGATAATTTATCAAAATAAAAAAATTTATGCAACACTCTGCCTGATTGGACGAGAGTGTCAATTTCTTTCACTCTGTTGATTGTGCTACGCTGAGTGAAATGTAGACAAAGCGTTTATCCTAAACGACGCTGTTCACAGTTTTAAAGCTAACTTTGGCTCAGTATATTTAGCAAGAATATTGATATATCTCAAAATGATAAGTAAGTTTAATAAATATGATAAAAGCCTGTTCAAATACCAACATATATCAAATTAAAGAAAGAGCTGAATACGGTCTGCGTATCACATGAATAAGGGTGTGGTAAGAGTCTTTTATGTAGAGAAGTGCTTTTTAAAAGATTTTCCTTGTTACAATTGTCGTCTGTATATGAAAAGGTTTCTTGCTTTTGTGACTTATTCAGATTGCATATTAAAATGAGTACTTGTTTGCTTTGATACATTTGTTATAAATTATTTAACTGATTTATTATATATGAATATTTTTCTTTAGTATGGTATGCAAATACTGAACTCAGTTGAAATCTGTTTTATTACATATATGCTATATAATGACGGAATCTCATTACACTGAAATGAAGGTACGCTGCATACAGTTTATCTATATGATAATGACTACAGTCAAACTTTGCTTATGAAACAGAAATATTGAAATAATTAAAATTGTATGTTTTGCTTGACCTTCACTTTTTTATAGGTGTGACGTCATTGTCCAAAGATTCATGAATAGCGAATATGCATTTGTTAAAGCGGGATCAGTTGGCCTATTTTAGAAATAAATAAAAATAATAAATAAAAAAATCCTTTAATTGATTTTTTCTCATGTACTCTAATCAAACTTGATTTGTAGCATCTTTATTAGGCCCGCAGCCAACTTTGTTCAGCTGGGACATTTGACCCCTTTTAGGGGCTGCTAGAGCTAAAACTAGAAATGCCTTTATACAGCGTCTCATGAACAGCTTGGTGGATCTTTGTCATACTTGGTCTGGAGCATCATTATAAGGTCCTCTTCCAAATTTATTTATATAGGAACTTGGGCCCTACTAGGGACCACTATAGCTAAAAGTAGATATGCCTTTCTTCGCATTAACCACTAAAATGTAATGGATTTTTATCAAACTCGATGTGTAACAATATCGTAAGGTCTCCTGCTATTTTGTTACAAATGGGGATAGGGACCAATTTAGCTAAAAATATAAACACGTTTAATGACCTCTTCTCATGAACCGCTTCACGAATCTTCATCAAACTACTGCTGTAATTATTCGTCTAAGGATAAACGAAACAAAATTGCAACCCTACGAAACCTTTGCGAAAAATTAAAAGAGAACAATTTAAATTGTTAAAGTGCGGTGTTTAGTTTTGCAATTAGAAAAATGTTAGATGAAAGATGAATGTTAGATGAAAAATTCATAAACTTCTTTCCTTATTACAATTCGCCGACCATCATTTTTAAAGATATTTCTTGTTTCCATTTATTACAGAATTATGGCCCTTCAAATAGCCAAAATAGTTGATTCTTTATTTGTGATGCTCATAGCTCAAAAATATATGGCCTAGAATAATGAATCCTTTTTATAAAATGTTTGTTTAGGCTAAACCCCATTAACACTTCAAACTTTGAATTATTGCCCCTTATTTGTGACAAATGTACCAGTGTGGGGTGTCCTTCAGACACATTCTAGTGTTTCAAACCATTTTTGTCGAGCACGCTTGCGGTGAACTCAATATAGTCGTCACTTTTTGCGGGTCGTTGTATGTGTGTCCGTGCGTGCTTCCGTCCAATTTTGTCCGGACCATAACTTTGACATGCATGGACCAGTCTTATCCGTATTGTGCATGAATATTTATGTCAATGAGAAGGAGTGTCATGCGTAAACCCAATTATCCTGTCTCAAAGGTCAAGGTCACAGTTGGAGGTCAAAGGTCTGCATGGACCAATCTTGCTTATATTTGGCATGGATGTTTACCTTAATGAGAAGGAGCGTCATGCGCAAACCCCATGTTCTAAAAGGTCAAGGTCACAGTTGGAGGTCAAAGGTCAAATTGAAGTTTGTCCAGAGCATTTATTCTTCGTGCATGGTGGGACTCTGATGTTACTTGGCATGAGTGTTCACCATTATGAGACCGAGTGTCATGCTCAAGCCATATGAGACGGAGTGCCAGGCGCAAGAACCAGGTCCCTAGCTCTTAAGGTTGAGGTCACACTTAGAGGCTAAAGGTCAGATACAAGATTGACTTTATCCAGAACATTTCTTCTTCACGCTTAGAGTGATTTTGCTTTTGATGTAACCTGGAACAAATGTTCGCCACAATGAGAGGGATTGCTTGCACAAGAACCAGGGCCCTAGATCTAAGGTCAAGGTCAAACTCAAGAGGTCAAAGGTCAAATTTAAGAATGACATTGTCCGGAGCATTTCTTCTTCGTGCATAGAGCCATTTTAATGAAAACTTAGCACAGGTGTTCACCACCGTAAGACACACTTTGTTTTTAGAATTACTTCCCTTTGTTTTACTTATAATAAGTAGCTTATATTGAAACTTTTTTTATTATTGGCTGTAGGGAAAAATTGAGACCACTTTTCTGTGATACAATATGCATGTTACATCCAATTTTTTAACCTGTAGACCTGAATTTTTGTGATCGTTCGATGTCCGGCGTATGTCTGTCGTCAGTCTGTCTGTCAACATTTAGCTTGTGTATACGATAGATGTTGTATTTTTCAATTGATCTTCATGGAATTTTGTCAGAATAATTACCTTGTTAAAATCTAGAATGAGTTTGAAAATGGTTTATCTGGGGTCAAAAACTAGGTCACTAGGTCAAATTAAAGAAAAACCTAGTGTCTGCGATAGACGCTGTATTTTTGCTCACCTGAGCAATGCTCAGGTGAGTTTTTCTGATCGCTCGATGTCCGGCGTCCGTCGTCTGTCTGTCGTCTGTCGTCCGTCAACATTTAGCTTGTGTATGCGATAGAAGCTGTATTTTTCAACTGATCTTCATGAAACTTGGTCAGAATGATTACCTTTATGAAATCTAGGCCGAGTTCGAAAATGGGTCATCTCGGGACAAAAACTAGGTCACTAGGTCAAATCAAAGAAAAACTTTGTGTATGCGATAGAGGCTGTATTTTTCGATTAATCTTCATGAGTTTTGGTCAGAATGATAACCTTGATGAAATCTAGGCCGAGTTCAAAATTGGGTCATCTCGGATCAAAAACTAGGTCACTAGGTCAAATCAAAGAAAAACCTTGTGTATGCGATAGAGGCTGTATTTTTCAATTGATCTTCATGAATTTTGGTCAGAATGATTGCCTTGATGAAATCTAGGCCGAGTTCGAAAATGGGTCATCTCGGATCAAAAACTAGGTCACTAGGTCAAATCAAAGAAAAACCTTGAGTATGCGATAGAGGCTGTATTTTTCAATTATTCTTCATGAATATTAGTCAGAATGATAACCTTGATGAATAATAGGCAGAGTTCGAAAATGGGTCATTTCGGGTCAAAAACTAGGTCACTAGTTCAAATCAAAGAAAAACCTTGTGCATGCGATAGAGGCTGTATTTTTTAATTGATCTTCATGAATATTGGTCAGAATGATTGCATTGATGAAATCTAGGCAGAGTTCGAAAATGGGTCATCTCGGTTCAAAAACTAGGTCACTAGATCAAATCAAAGAAAAACCTTGTGTATGCGATAGAGGCGGTATTTTTCAGTTGATCTTCGTGAATTTTGGTCAGAATGATAGCCTTGATGAAGTCTAGGCCGAGTTCGAAAATGGGTCTTCTGGGGTCAAAAACTAGGTCACTAGGTCAAATTAAAGAAAAACCTAGTGTCTGCGATAGACGCTGTATTTTTGCTCACCTGAGCAATGCTCAGGTGAGTTTTTCTGATCGCTCGATGTCCGGCGTCCGT
Source organism: Mercenaria mercenaria (assembly GCF_021730395.1). Classification (NCBI taxonomy): domain Eukaryota; kingdom Metazoa; phylum Mollusca; class Bivalvia; order Venerida; family Veneridae; genus Mercenaria; species Mercenaria mercenaria. The sequence continues at coordinate 12,896,677 of NC_069376.1, read as the reverse complement.
CGTCTGTCTGTCGTCTGTCGTCCGTCAACATTTAGCTTGTGTATGCGATAGAAGCTGTATTTTTCAACTGATCTTCATGAAACTTGGTCAGAATGATTACCTTTATGAAATCTAGGCCGAGTTCGAAAATGGGTCATCTCGGGACAAAAACTAGGTCACTAGGTCAAATCAAAGAAAAACTTTGTGTATGCGATAGAGGCTGTATTTTTCGATTAATCTTCATGAGTTTTGGTCAGAATGATAACCTTGATGAAATCTAGGCCGAGTTCAAAATTGGGTCATCTCGGATCAAAAACTAGGTCACTAGGTCAAATCAAAGAAAAACCTTGTGTATGCGATAGAGGCTGTATTTTTCAATTGATCTTCATGAATTTTGGTCAGAATGATTGCCTTGATGAAATCTAGGCCGAGTTCGAAAATGGGTCATCTCGGATCAAAAACTAGGTCACTAGGTCAAATCAAAGAAAAACCTTGAGTATGCGATAGAGGCTGTATTTTTCAATTATTCTTCATGAATATTAGTCAGAATGATAACCTTGATGAATAATAGGCAGAGTTCGAAAATGGGTCATTTCGGGTCAAAAACTAGGTCACTAGTTCAAATCAAAGAAAAACCTTGTGTATGCGATAGAGGCTGTATTTTTTAATTGATCTTCATGAATATTGGTCAGAATGATTGCATTGATGAAATCTAGGCAGAGTTCGAAAATGGGTCATCTCGGTTCAAAAACTAGGTCACTAGATCAAATCAAAGAAAAACCTTGTGTATGCGATAGAGGCGGTATTTTTCAGTTGATCTTCGTGAATTTTGGTCAGAATGATAGCCTTGATGAAGTCTAGGCCGAGTTCGAAAATGGGTCTTCTGGGGTCAAAAACTAGGTCACTAGGTCAAATCAAGGAAAAACCTTGTGTATGCGATAGAGGCTGTATTTTCAACTGATCTTCATGAAATTTAGCCAGAATGATTACCTTGATAAAATCTAGGCCGAATTCGAAAATGGGTCATCTGGGGTCAAAAACTAGGTCACTAGGTCAAATCGAAGAAAAACATTGTGTATGCAATAGAGGATGTAGTTTTCAATTGATCTTCATGAAATTTGGTCAGAGTGATTGCCTTGATGAAATCTAGGTCGAATTTGAATATGGGTTATCTGAGATCAAAAACTAGGTCACTAGGTCAAATTAAAGAAAAATCTTGTGTATGCGATAGAGACTGTTTTTTTCAATTGATTTTATGAAATTTGGTCAGGATGATTGCCTTAATGAAATCTAGGTCGAATTTGAATATGGGTCATCTGAGGTCAAAAACTAGGTCACTTTGTCAAATCAAAGAAAAAACTTGTGTATGTGATAGAGGCTGTATTTTTCAATTGATCTTCATGAATTTTGGTCAGAATGATTGCCTTGATAAAATCTAGGTCGAGTTTGAACATGGGTCATCTAGGGTCAAAAACTAGGTCATATCTAAGAAAATGCTTGTTTTATCGGAAGAGACCAATTTTTTGGTCCAATCTTAATGAAAATTGGTCAGAATATTTGTTTCCATGAAATCACTAGGTCAAACATGTTTTACACTGTTTTGGTGTGTTTCTTAGGTGAGCGACCTAGGGCCATCTTGGTCCTCTTGTTTAATTGATCTTCATGAATTTCGGTCAGAATGATACCCTAGATAAAATCTAGGCCAAGTTTGAAAATGGGTCATCTAGGTTACCAGGTCAAATTAAAGAAAAATCTTTCGTATGCGATAGAGACTGTATTTATGTCTCCCCCAGGAGACATATTGTTTTTGCCCTGTCCGTCCGTCCGTCCTTCCGTCCGTCCGTCCGTACGTCACACTTCATTTCCGAGCAATAACTGGAGAACCATTTGACCTAGAACCTTCAAACTTCATAGGATTGTAGGGCTGCTGGAGCAGACGACCCTGTTGTTTTTGGGATCACTCCATCAAAGGTCAAGGTCACAGGGACCTGAACATTGAAAACCATTTCCGATCAATAACTAGAGAACCACTTGACCCAGAATATTGAAACTTCATAGGATGATTGGTCATGAAGAGTAGATGAACCCTATTGATTTTGGGGTCACTCCATCAAAGGTCAAGGTCACAGGGGCCTGAACATTGAAAACCATTTCCGATAAATAACTAGAGAACCACTTGACCCAGAATGTTGAAACTTCATAGGATGATTGGTCATGAAGAGTAGATGACCCCTATTGAATTTGGGGTCACTCTGTCAAAGGTCAAGGTCACAGGGGCCTGAACATTGAAAACCATTTCCAATCAATAACTAGAGAACCACCTGACCCAGAGTGTTGAAACTTGATAGGATGATTGGTTATAAAGAGTAGATGACCCTTATTGATTATGGGATCACTCCGTCAAAGGTCAAGGTCTCAGGGGCCTGAATATTGACAACCATTTCTGATCAATAACTAGAGAACCACTTGACCCAGAGTGTTGAAACTTCATAGGGTGATTGTACATGCAAAGTAGATGACCCCTATTGATTTTGGGCTCACTCCTTAAAGGTCAAGGTATCAGGGGCCTGAACATTGAAAACCATTTCCGGTCAGTAACTTGAGAACCACTTGACCCAGAATGTTGAAACTTAATAGGTTGATTGGTCATAAAGAGTAGATGACCCCTAACGATTTTGGGGTCACTCTTTGAAAGGTCAAGGTCACAGGGGCCCGAACATTGAAAACAATTTCCGGTCAGTAACTTGAGAACCACTTGATCCAGAATGAAGAAACTTCGTAGGATGATTGGTCATGCAGAGTAGATGAACCCTAACGATTTTAGGGTCACTCTGTTAAAGGTCAAGGCCATAGGGGCTGAACATGGAAAACCATTTCCAATCAATAACTTGAGAACCTCTCGACCCAGAATGTTGAAACTTCATAGGATGATTGTTCATGCAGAGTAAATGACCCTTATTGTTTTTGGGGTCACTCCGTTAAAGGTCAAGGTCACAGGGGCCTGAACATTGATAACCAGTTCCGATCAATAACTTGAGAACCACTTGACCCAGAATGTTGAAACTTCATAGGATGATTGAACATGAAGAGTAGATGACCCCTGTTGATTTTGGGGTCAGTCTATTAAAGGTCAAGGTCACAGTGGCCTGTTCATGTAAAATCATTTTTTGGAAATAACTTTAGAACCACTTGACCTACAATGTTGAAACTTAATAGGATGATTGGACCTGCAGAGTAGATCACCCCTATTTATTTTGAGGTCACTTGATCAAAGGTCAAGACAACAGGAGGCTGAACAGTGACTTGAGAACCACTAGGCCACGAGTGTTGAAATTTAGCGGGATGACTGGACATGCCAAGTAGATGCTATGATCCCTGTTGCAGCCAACCATCAGTGTCTCCTTGACTTTCGCTCCTGACCCCTATTTACTTCTTGCCTATAGGACTTTGCATTGGGGGAGACATGCGCTTTTTTAGCCCACCATCATCAGATGGTGGGCTATTAAAATCACTATGCGTCCGTGGTCCGTCCGTCCGTCATTCCGTCCGTCCGTCCGTTAACAATTTCTCGTTATCGCATCTCCTCAGAAACTACTGGGGGGATTTTGACCAAACTTTGTCAGAATGATGTATTGGTACCCTAGTTGTGTCCCTCTGAAAATCAGACTGGTTCAACAATTTATGAGTGAGTTATGGCCCTTTGTTTATTTCTATAATTTATATAGATTTATATAGGGAAAAACTTTGAAAACCTTCTTGTCCAAAACCACAGAGCCTAGGGCTTTGATATTTGGTATAAAGCATCATCTAGTGGTCCTCTACCAAGATGATTCAAATTATTTCTCTGGGGTCAAATATGGCCCCGCCCTGGGGGTCACATGGTTTACATAGACTTATATAGGGAAAAACTTTGAATAACCTCTTGTCCAAAACCACAGGGCCTAGGGCTTTGATATTTTGTATGTGACATCATCTAGTAGTCTTAAACTAAGTTTGTTCAAATTATACCCCTAGGGTCAAATATGGCCCCGCCCTGGGGGTCATATGGTTTACATAGACTTATATAGGGAAAAACTTTGAAAATCTTCTTGTCCAAACCACAAAGCCTAGGGCTTTGATACTTGTAATGTAGCATCATCTAGTGGTTCTCTACCAATTTTCTTCAAATTATCCTCCTAGGGTTAAATATGGCCCTGCCCCGGGGGTCACATGGTTCATATAGACTTATATAGGGAAAAGCTTTTAAAATGTTCTTGTCAGTAACTACAACATTCAAACTTGGACCACATGTATATTTTTGAGTGGCAAGATGAACCTTGACATGCGTTGACCTTGATTTTGACCTAGTGACCTACTTTCACATTTCTGTAGCTACAGCCTTCAAATTTGGACCAAAGCATAATTTTGTGCACTGGAAAAAACTTTGACCTCTATTTTGACCTACTTTCACATTTTTTAAGGTACAGGCATCAAATTTGGACCATATGCGTAGTTTCGTGTTTCAAAATGAAATTTGACATTGATTTTGACCTACTTTCACATTTCTCAAGCTACAGCCTTCAAATTTGGACTACGTGCATAGTTTTGTGTACCGAAAAAAACTTTGACCTTGACATTGACCTAGTGACCTACTTTCACATTTTTGAAGGTACAGGCTTCAAATTTGGACCACATGCATAGTTTTGTATTCTGAAATAAAATTTGACCTTGATTTTGACCTAGTGACCTACTTTTACATTTCTCAAGCTACAGCCTTCAAATTTGGACCACTTGCATAGTTTAGTGTACTGAAATGACCTTTGACCTTTACATTGACCTAGTGACCTACTTTCACATTTTTAAGGTACAGGTTTCAAATTTGGACCACATGCATAGTTTTGTATTCCGAAATAAAATTTGACCTTGATTTTGACCTAGTGACCTACTTTTACATTTCTCAAGCTACAGCCTTCAAATTTGGACCACATGCTTAGTTTTATGTACCGAAACAAACTTTGACCTTTACATTGACCTAGTGACCTACTTTCACATTTTTGAAGGTACAGGCTTCAAATTTGAACCACATGCATAGTTTTGTATTCCGAAGTAAAATTTGACCTGGATTTTGACCAAGTGACCTACTTTTACATTTCTCAAGCTACAGCCTTCAAATTTGGACCACATGCATAGTTTTGTGTACCGAAATGAACTTTGACCTTAAGATTGACCTAGTGACCTACTTTCACATTTCTGTAGCTACAGGCTTCAAATTTAGGACCACATGCATAGTTTTATGTACCGAAATAAACTTTGACCTTGACATTGACCTAGTGACCTACTTTCACATTTTTGAAGGTACAGGCTTCAAATTTGGACCACATGCATAGATTTGTGTTGTGTACGGAAATGAAATTTGACCTTGAGCTAGTCATTAAGTCTTGAAATTTGGAACACTCAAAAATGGCACATTGGTGGGCGCCAAGATCACTCTGTGATCTCTTGTTACAAAAGCATTTTCTAGTTTTCAATTGATCTTCATAAATTTGGTCAGAATGATTGAATTGATAAAACCAAGGTCAAGTTAGAATACGGGTCATCTGGGGTCAGAAACTAGGTCACTAGGTCAAATTATAGAAAAAATCTTGTATAAACGATAGAGACTGTATTTTACAATTGATTTTCATGAAATTTGGTCGGAATGATAATCTTGATAAAATCTAGGTCGAGTTTGAAAATTGGTTATCTTGAGTCAAAAACTAGGTCACTTGGTCAAATCAACGAAAACACTTGTGTATGCGATAGAGGCTGTATTTTCAATTTGTGCTCATTAAATTTAGTCAGAATGGTCGCTTTAATGAAATCTAGGTCGAGTTTGAATATGGATCATCTTTGGTCAGAAAGTAGGTCACTATGTCAAATCAAAGAAAAACCTTATGTATGCTATAGAGACCGTATTTTTCAATTGATCTTCATGAAATTTTGTCAGAATGAATGCCTTAAAAAATGTAGATTAAGTTTGAGTATAGGTCATCTAGGGTCGAAAACTAGGTCACTAGGTCATATCTAAGAAAATACTTGTTTAAACTCAAAAGACCACATTTTTGTTTCAATCTTAATGGGCATTCATTTGTTTCCATGAAGTTACTAGGACAAACATGTTTACACTGTTATGTTGTGTTTCTCAGGTGAGCGACCAAGGGCCATCTTGGTCCTCTTGTTTGTGTAGTTTGACTTATCTCTACCTGGTTAAGAGTTATGTTGGACTTAGTGTTGCATGGCAATACTTCATTAATTTGTTTTTCTCGTGAGTAATCAATTACTAAATGCTGTAATTGATACTCTGAACATCGGGCGAATACTCAGTTTACCGTTGCCATTCCTGAAAACACATATAGTTAAAAGTGTTTAATTAAACAATCAGAGCTACTTTTAAATAATAGCTCCAGTTATTTTTGGACTGCTGAAATTTTATCTCCATATTAAGTCATGAATTTTTCAGTTGTAACTGATGATGTCAGCGACTATGACGTATAATCGACTAACGCTGTGAGCCCAGCATCTTTTCCCATTTTCGTCTGGGAACCGTCAGAAAAAAGTTAGAAAAGTCAGCCGTTAGAAAAAAATTTTCGTTTTTCATCACCACAAATTTGGCATGTTTTTTTCGCGTGTGAGTGTGTTGGGACAACCAGCTGCCAGAAAACTGAATTCTATGTTGTTGTTTTTTTTTTCATCAGCACCAATTGTTTTTGTCCCGATTGCGTCGCAGTTAAAACAAAGCAAAATGATAGAGTCTCGTAGGACAAGAGGACGGAAAAGGAAGGCGGATCATTTGTCTGAAGCTTCATCAGTGCCAATGGTGTCGGTGTCGGACATGCCAGCAGTTACGGTGTCGGACGCGCCAGTGAGGTCCGAAGTTGTACCAGTGCCAGCAGTGACAGCGCAGGATGTGGATTCGGGGTCATCTAGGTCAGCGTTGGGGACAGTGACTGCTGAAAATGCGGTTTCGGGGTCATCAAGGTCAGCATTTAGGACATTGTTTGCTGAAGCTGCAGTTTCGGGGTCACCAAGGTCAGTGTCTGCTGAAGATGCGGTTTCGGGGTCATCAAGGTCATCGCTGGGACAGTGCATGCTGAGATACCGCATGGAATCAAATTCCGAGACAGGTATAATATTCCAGTTATTGGTATTAATACAGAAATAGGGGCAATGATGCCATCTAATATTAGAGTCCAAAGAAAAGATTATTGCTGGAGCCTGTTTTGATTTAGGATCGTTTTTAGCTCGACTATTCGAAGAATAGTCCAGCTATTCTACTCACCCTGGCGTCGGCGTCACACCTTGGTTAAGTTTTTGCATGCAAGTACATACAGCTATCGTTTAAAGGCATATAGCTTTGAAACTTTTTTTTCTTTTTCTAGGTCATTATCAACCTCACTGGGTCAACGTTTCATAACTCTGACATGTATTTTGTGCAATTATGCCCCCTTGTGGACTTACAAAATTCTGGTTAAAGTTTTGCGTGCAAGTACATACAGCTATTCCCAAAAGGCATATTGATTTGAAACTTAATTTTACTTTTTCTAGATCAATTACCAACCTCACCGGGTCAAGTCCCATAACTGTGACATGTATTTTGGGCATATTATGCCCCCTTTTGGACTTTGAATATTCTGGTTAAAGTTTTACATGCAAGTTACTATCTCCAAAGCTAATGCTGATATTGAATTGAAACTATACATAACGAGCTATTTTATAGATTGAGAATTATTATCAATTTGAGAAAAAATGTCCAACCTCACATGTGTAAACCCTTCACTGTGGACATATTTTCGCCGCTGGAACATGTGTCTCATTAAAATAAATTACTGATGGATTTTTCACTCGTCCTTGTTAAATGATGTTGTCCAAAGTAACGGGACGGACTGGAAGTAAGGTTACCGGATGATAACCATAATCTGATTTAAATAGTCATATTGCTGAAGTAAGGTGTTGCAGAGGCCTAACATTTTATTAAACTGTCTTCATATAACAATACATGAACCCGCAATAATGGGATGCCTCTGAAAAACTTGTCTTGTTTGGATACAGTTCTGCATATAAGCTGCTTTCCATCTGTTCATCATAGTTTTATATTAACCGCAGTGTATGCCATGCATACCCTGTATCTACTACGAAAAGGTATGCTATGCATACCCTGATCCTTCTTCGAATAGGTACTCTGCTTACTAGGAAAAGGTATGCAATGCATACTATTTATCTGCTATGAAAAGGTATGCTATGCATACTCTGCTTATAGAAAATACTACGAAAAGGTATGCAATGCATACCCTGTTTATACTACTGATTATATTAGGAAAAGGTATGCAATGCATACCAATTATCTGCTACAAAAAGGTATGTTATGCATACCATAGTTATACTATAGTGAAAAAGGTATGCAATGCATACCCTGCTTATACTAGGAAAAGGTATGCAATGCATACCCTGCTTATACTAGGAAAAGGTATGTAATACATACCATGTATTTGCTACGAAAAGGTATGCTATGCATACCATGTATTTACTACGAAAAGTATGCAATGCATACCCTACTAAAACTACGAAAAGGGATGCAATTCATACATCGTATCTACCAGGAAAAGACCTGCTATGCATACCCTGTTTATACTACGAACAGGTACCTCGATGTACAGTGTAAGTCGTGCATACAATGTACCTACTATAAAGTGTATACTGTATATACTATTTACGCCATTTTATTTGAACGCTAGGACTAAACATTTGTATAGGACACTACTCACTGACCTATCGTTAACATTGTCTTAATACATAATAACTTAATTCTGCTATTTATCATTTCCTAAACTGCAGTTATAACAGAATACAATTCTTGAATCTATACATTTTTATTAGTTTTGATTTATATATAACATGTTACACAATATACAAGTCATGGCATCATAACACACTAGTAACTATTAATTTTATCAGACATCAAACTCTAATGGCGTTATTAAGGAAATGGGGGCAAGGGACAGTAAATTTTAAAATTCTACAAAGCTGCATCGATACCAGTGAGAAAATCATAAACAAAAGGGCTAAGATGACCCTAGGTCACTCACCTGAGAAACACACCATAACAATATATACATGTTTGACCTAGTGATTTCATTGAAACAAATATTCTGACAATTTTCATTAAAATTGGACCAAACATCTTGAGGGTAAACAGGTATTTTCTTTGATTTAGTGACCCCACATGACCCAGATTCATGTTTGTCCAAGATTTCATAAAACAAATATTCTGACAAAGGTTCAGACAGAATTGAGCAAAAAATGTGACCTCTAGAGTGTATACAAACTTCCTTGATTTGACCTAGTTACCTAGTTTTTTGCCCCACGTGACCCACATTCGAAATCTACCAAGACTTTAAACATCAATATAAACATGTTGACCAAATTTCATGAAGAGATGGTCATAAACGTGACCTCTAAAGTGTATCAAGCTTTTCCTTTGATCTCACTGGATGACCTAGTTTTTGACCCAACATGATCCAGATTCAAGCCTGAACTAGAAGTCATCAAGACAAACATTGTGATCAAATGTTATGAAGACCCGGTGTTCTTTGATTTGACCTTGCGACCTAGTTTTTGACCACATATTACCCATATTGAAACTTGACCTAGATTTCATAAAGGCAGCCATTCCGACTAAATTTTATGAATATCCAGTGTAAAATGCCAGCCCCTATTGCGTACAAAAGGTTTTTCTTTGATTGACAAGGTGGCCTAGTTTTGACCCCAGATAACCCTATTCTAAGCCAACTTAGATTGCATCAAGACAAATATTCTGATCAAATTTCATGAAGATAAGGTGAAAAATGCAGTCCATGTTGCTTACACAAGGTTTTTCTTTGATTTGACCTAGTGACCTAGCTTTTCTCCCAAGGTGACCTATATTCAAACTTGACCTAGATTTTATCAAGATAATTGTTTTGACCAAATTTCATGAACCCCAATTGAGCAAGAGCTGTCACTAATGGTGACAAATGCCCCCGCAGCACCTTAACCTTTGACCCCAAAGTCAGTAGGGGTGGTGTACTCAATAAGTACCATCAGCATGTGAAGTTTGAAGGTCCCGGGTGCAATGGTTCGCGAGTAATGTGCCTTCATGAAAAAAGTTAACGTTGGTCCCTGTGACCTTGACCTTTGACCTGGTGATCCCAAAGTCAGCAGGAGTGGTATACTTAAGGTAGTTCTGCACGTTTGATAAACCGGAAGTGATAGCGTAACGTCATTTATCCGGAAAACGTAGAATAAAGCCTGGGTTCGGCGTACGGAAATGAAAATAATTTTATGATTTAATCGAAACCTGTGAGTAAATTTATTACAATGGCACTGCTGCTATATTACTAAAGTCAAAATATGACATTAAAATATATGACACGTTAAAAAATTAAAAAAATGTCTTAAAATTAGCGTGAAATGTCCAGTTTACTTTAATCTTGGTCAAATATCTCAAAAATAAGTGCACGGACCTATACATTTTATTTCACCAAATTATAGCCCATATATTTATTTACAACTGTGAGAAGTTTCATCAAAATCTACATTGTAGAAAAATTTCTGTTCGCGAAAATGTTATGAAATTTATGATTTTCCCATAGACTCCCATTATGAAATATTGCGTGAGGTCCAAATTTTTCAAATTAGTCTAGCAAAAAATCAAGCATACGACCCGACCCTATCTTTTTTATTTGCTGAATTTTCTAGGTATATTCTGAAGTTTTGAAAAATCAGAGTTTAATCAAATTCTACATTGTAGAAAAAATTTCGATCCAAACGTGCAGAACTACCTTAATAAGTACTATCAGCATGGTAAGTTTGAAGGTTCTGGGTGCAGTGGTTCGCGAGTAAAGTGCCTTCATGCAAAAAGTTAACGTTGGACCCTGTGACCTTGACCTTTGACCTGGTGACCCCAAAGTCAGAAGGGGTGGTGAACTCAATAAGTACTATCAGCATGTGAGGTTTGAAGGTCCTGGGTACAGTGGTTCGCGAGTAAAGTGCCTTCATGCAAAAAGTTAACGTTAACTGCATACGCTCAAACATTCTGGTCAAATTTCATGAAGATCCTGTGTAAAATGGAGTCCCCATTGCCCTTGTATCATATGATGTGGGTGGTGATGTGGTACAAAAATTTAAAGTTTGAATCAAATCAGTTTTGTTTAAAAATAAATAGAGTGAAAGTTCATAGAAACTATAACCTGAAATGTTTAGTAAAAAGGGGGATAACTCATAAAAAACAGGTGTGACAGCTACGTTCATTGTGTCAAATGATGTAGGCGATGATGATAAACAATTTTTAAAATGCATCAAAATTAACATAAATTCTAAGTAAAGAGGAACATAATTCATGAAAATCATGCCAGAATTATGGACCTTGTGTCATATGATGTAGGTGATTTTGTGGAACAACTATCTTAAGTCTCGAATCAAATCGATTCAGTGACTGAGATAAAGTTAAGTGCCTGAAATTCTAAGTAAAAGGGGTATATTTCATGAAAATTAATATTGGTGCATGAGTTATGACCCTTGTACCATATGATGTGGGTGATGATGAGGAATAACTATTTTAAGTTTAAAGCAAACCCATCAGTAATAACAAAGATAAACAGAAAGTGTAAATAACTTTAAAAACCCAAAGGGGAGGACGCGGAAAAAAACGCCGGCGCCGGGTCAATAGGATAGCAGTCGAGCTAAAACTGATATACACACTCAACTTCCAACGTCGATCGCCTGAAGGCTTTCCGGTATTATTTAAATGTTCATGTCATTCAATTAAAAGAGCATATTTACAGTTAAACGAATGTGGAAGGAAAGTTTTTAGTACATTCAATAATGGATACTGAACTACCCGCTTACATGAAAAATTTTGACATAGAAAATATCTGTTAATTCATTTGGATATCGGCATAGCGCTTTCTGACAAGAATATTTCTAGAATTGATCGATATGCATGAATAGAAAATACATGTATATAAATAAACCGTTTGTAAAACAAATGCGTCCTCCATAATCCATATCGACTCATTTTTAGCCCTTAGATCATCACGAGTTACTAACCACCAAAAATAAAGGGTCATCTACTGACCACGAGGAATTATCCTATAAAGTTTGTGACTGTATTCAAAAGCGTTACTGAGCTGAAACTGTTTTCAGTGTAAAAGTTATTGTGATCTTGACCTCGGACATATTGACTCAGAAATGAATAATGGTCATAACTGACCCCTGGCAGTCAACGTAAACTGTTTGAAGATGTCGAAGGGTTCAAACGTTTCCGAATTGAAACTAATCTCAGTTTCGCGTTCACTGTGACCTTAACCTTTGCACCTACTGATCCCCCCTCCAAAATAGGATTCATCATCTGCAATATACAATTATCATGTGAAGTTTGACAACTGTTGGCCAAAGTGTTCGTTAGTTACTGAACGGAAACCAAGTCCAATGTCAATGTCAGTGTGACCTTGAAACTTAAACAACAGACCTATTAGGGTTATTATTCTATGAAGTTTTACCGTACATCTTTTTGATTTGTACCTAGTGATCTTGTTGTTTTTTTTTACCGAAGTTAACATGTATCCTGCATTTAAGGATGTACGAGCGAATTTTTCTAACGTTTAGAATTTTTTCATACCCTGTGAGCTTGAAGAACACGAGTTTCTAAGACAAACAAGAGCAGGAAAAAAACATAGGTCACCGAACCTGTTTTAATTTTATAGGGTATTTTCTTCACCCACTGTTTACGCATTTTCTGAAATTTTGTAAAATTGAAAAAATGTTGGTACTTTATAATATCCTACTTAATTTTACAGGGATTTCAGGTCTTACAGGTTAATATGAATATATGGTGATGTCAGTATTATATAAGCATAAATGTCACTAACAAATCTTTTTAATTTTTACATGTTGACATAATTACCCTACCCACTTTATTTTCAATGGAAAAACGTATTTAGATCTACAAAATTTTTTTGGCAAAAAATCTGTTAGAAAGCAAGATTCGACGAAACATTTCTTCAAAATGGCGAATACCGTTAAAAAAAGCTCGTACATCCTTAATTCAGACAAACATTATCATAAAGTCTCATGAAGATCCGATTGAAAATGATGCCTTTTTGAGTGGACACAAGATCTTTCTATTTTCTAAGGGCAGTTCCAGAATAAATTATATGGGGGTCGGAAGGCACTTTTTGAAAAACCCTACCACCCATATTTTTTTTATTTTCCTCCACTACCCATAAATAATTATGAATTTTCCACTAACTCCCACCACCTATAATAATTCAGGCCCGGCCGAGGGGGCCCGTGCTCCCCCCCCCCCCTTCCCCACCAGTTGGCCGAGAAGTGACATGTACTCATCAAGGATGCCCCTCAAAATTTAGACCAAGAAATGCACCAGAGGCCACCATTTCATATCTGTATTTCAAAATTTCCAGGGGGAGATCCCCCAACCCCACCCCCATTCAAGAGGGGAGTATCGTACTCCTCCAATACCTCAAAATTTAGACCTAAAATGCACCAGAGGCCACCATTTTATGCATGTATTTCAAAAATTTCCGGGGGGAGTCAATCTGATTCGCCCCTGACCCCTGAAATCTACCTAACATGAGCAAAGGCGCCCCCTCGCAAACCTTGCGTCTCGGCGTCGATGTCCTCGTTCAAGACTTGTGCCCCCACCCCCACCCCCGTCAAAATTTCTGGATCCGGCCCTGTTATTAAATGTACAAAAATCGAAACATGGAGAGGTCTATTGTTATAACCGATGGCGGTAGTATTTACCGTTTTCCCTTTCTATATCTCAAAAACGTTGAAGAGTCACCAAAATGCTTCATTCCGCTTCGAAACTTCGCCATTAGAATAGAAAAATGTTTATACCCCACCCACCTGATTTATTATAACCTCACACGTAAAATATGAAGGCACGTGCAGTTTTCCCGCCTAAATACAAAGAAGAAACGTCTGCTTCCGGTTATCAAGAAGGCCCGATTTTTACGCATATTCATCTTTTATTATTCACGTTTCCATCTTAACGTTCACATCTGCAGGTGTGTTCAGTCAAACATTAGGAAAATCTTCCGAACAATGTACGAAAATGTATATATCGATCTAGTAGTTTCTACTGAAATATCATGTTGAGTCATGAAACATACACGTATCATGCCCCACGCCGACAAGACTTGTCATTTCTTTGGACATGATATATGGAATATTTGTCAACCGTTTTTAGAATAATGACTTCACGCAGTACATGTTTTGGTAAACTTGTTTTAAAGACACTGTCCTCCAGATCGTACGACAACAGAAAAAAAAAAGAAAAAAAGTTAGATATCAAAACAACTATTGTTGTATTTCTTAAGGTTTTAAGACTTAGTTAATGACAGATTATGTTATAGAAACACCTAAGAATTAGTTGTTTTTGCGAGTTTTTCCATTCAAAGTACTGGTAAAGTGTAGGTAAACTGCCTTTATATTTATTAAACGACCGCTACGCGCATATTTCTCAGTGGTGTATTGGTCAGGACCGCAGGAAATTTTTATTGCCGCGGCGGCCTGTGTTTGATTCCCAACTCGAGCATGTTTTTTTCTCTCTCGCTCTTGATTTGGCATTTTAAGACAGATTAGAAACAAAATCTCATGTTCTATTGTCCAAAATATGACAAACTTTCAGCGAAAACCTGTGGGTCAGTGCCTTTAAATGGCTAAACGCGAATTTTGAATTTTATGATGTTGGTTTTCTTAGCGACTTACACAATTTATTGTAAAAAGGTTTCCGAATCGGCTAGTGCTTCATAAACATATTGAAATACCTGGGTCAGATATGTCCTTAATATGGATAATGACGATACGTTATTTACGTCGGCATCGGATAATGAAATCGATTCCAGTGACCTATTAACATACGATTTCACGTGGAATGTGAACGCCAGTTTTTGTATTTGTGCGAGCACGGAAAAATTCGACTGATCTTCATGCAAATAATTTTTACTCAATTCACGCATGTTTTCGTTTCGGCCTGCCTCGATTTCACATTCTATTCTTTTCCGGCGTATGCGAAACATCCTTAACTGGTGGCATAACAACGTAACGTGCCATCAGAATATACGAGTGTGAATGAAAGGCGGAAAAAAGGAAATATCAATCGGTCTTCAGGGATTTCATTGAATTCTACACAAGTGCGAGATATAGGACATAATCGGTGACACGATTATATCACGTCAGTAAATGTTGACTGACAAACCTTCGGCGATTATGGACGCTGACTGCAAATTCAACGGGAATGAGACAGAAAAATGAAATATTTAATGAACAGAAATAAAAAAAAAAGATCAAATTTCTTATATCGGAAATGTCAAAATTGTGTTTCCGTGTATCGCGGTCAGTAAAGGAAATGTCTGTAAGTAATGAAGAAGAGATGATCAAACAACACGCCCCCCCCCCCCCCCCCCCCCACACACACAGTTTTAATATTTTACAATCCTCCCACCACCCATAAGACGATTTTGCGATGATTATGATTTTCTGATGGACTCCACACCCATAATTATGATTTTCGATAGACCCCACCCACCCGTCAATAGAAAATTCTGTTGCCGTCCGACACCCCCATACAGTTAATTCTGGAATCGCCCTAACCTAGTGACCTAAATATTTATCTAGATACTTGACATAGATTTAATAGAGAGAAATAAATAACTTATGATGATCAACTAGAAAGGGATTTTGCAGACTAAAGTTTCCTAGTGTTGACATCAGGTAAAGCAATTTCAAAATTGGCAAAGATTTCATGAGGACAAAAATTCTGACTAATTTCTATGATGATCAAAATTGAGCCGCGCCCTGAGAAAACCAACATAGTGGCTTTGCGACCAGCATGGATTCAGACCAGCCTGCGCATTCTGGTCATCCATGCTGTTCGCTAACGGTTTCTTTAATTGCAATAGGCTTTGAAAGCGAACAGCATGGATCGCTATTGCAATAGATTTTGAAAGCGAACAGCATGGATCCTGACCAGACTCTGGTCAGGATTTATGCTGGTCGCAAAGCCACTATGTTGGTTTTCTCATGGCGCGGCTCAAATGATAGATTTGGCATCTAGATCGTTAATTTGTATTTCTATGATCTGACACTGTGACCTAGTTTAGGATCTCAGGTAAACCAGTTTAAAACTTGACAAAAATTTCATAAAGATATAAACATTCTGACAAAGTTTTACGAAGATCTACAAGTATTAGAAAACCTAACCTCTAGTGTGAAAACAATGTTTTCCTATAATTTAATTTAGTGACCTAGCTTTTGAGTTCATTTATATTGATTTTATTTACGGTACCAACACAGCAGACACAGAGAAATGTATATGGTGCCAAACAGCGGTAAAAGAATTCGTTTAGCAGCTCATTTACATCAAAATGAAAATAGCATGTCTGTATGAAATCAACTTTTTCATCTGCTACAGCAAACCCAGTATTTATTCTCTATATGTCGCTTATTACGTTTTAGCAGTGGTTGAGACAATTATTCTTACAAAGTTGTGTGAAGGTGGGTTTGAAAATGTGGGCTTTAAAAATGAAAGCAAGGTTTTAGTATTAATATGTCTAGTGACCAAGTGTTTCATCTCAGATGGCTAAGTAAGGTAGTTCTGCACGTTTGGGTAGAATTTTTTTACAATGTAGAATTCGATTAAACCCAATTTTTTCAAAACTTCAGAATTCGAATAGAAAAATTCAGCAAATAAAAATGTTAGGGTTGTGTGCTTGACTTTTGCTAGACTGGTTTGAATTTTTTGGAAGTCACACAATGTTTCATAAAGGGAGTCTATGAGAAGATCACAAATTTCATGTTTTTTTCAACAATATAGATTTTAATGAAACTTCTCACAGTCGTAAATAAACTTATAGTCTGGTCTATAATTTGATGAAATAAAATATTAAGTCCGTGTGCTTTTTTGTGATGACCATGATTTAAGTGAACCGCACATTTAAAGCCAATATAAACACATGTTTTTAAATAATCTAACTTTTCAGATGTTTTTTAATATCATATTTTAACTTGAAAGAAACTGACAGTGCCATTGTAAATAATTTACTCACGGGTTGCTTTTGGGTTTTTGAAATGATTTTCGTTTCCGTACGCCGAATCAAGGCTTTATTCTACGTTTCCGGATAAATGACATTACATCACCACTTCCGTTTTTTCAAATGTGCAGAACTACCTTAAGGGTAACATAATGAACAATTAAATTAACATTGTGATTACTATAGTATTATCGTTTCAATTGTTTGCTGACGGACACAGCGAAACCACAATAGCTTTCACGGAGCACTTTGTGCTCAGGTGTGTTATAAACTTAACAAAATTAATAGTGAAGCAATAATGTTTATGCCACTTCTTGTGCTGATACAGGCAGTAACACGTCCTGACGTGGTCTTTTTGTACTGTTGTAGAACAGCGCTGCAAATGTTCGCTTCGCTTATTGACTAAACTATTATTGTCATAAAACACATAACTTCTTCACTTATTAAGCCAACAGGGTTTGTTGAACACATATCTATACCAAATTCGCTGAAGATTGGACGAGAAATAAATCAGTGTTTTTGCTTTAAAGAACACAGTCTGCATTTTTCATTGTTGTGCTGCATTTGACGGATTATGACGGTGCTTGATTTCTTTGCTTTTACCTGAAATGTAATGTAGAAACGTATAACATATGAACACAATTTACTGTCCTATCTTTGAAATGTTAGAACGTGTCATATACAACGGAAATATTTTGTGTTTCACACTAATCATACACGCTTTTCGTGTATTTTGTAAAATATAGGACTGGCGACGGGTTATGTGGGAGACTCCATGGCAAATAGCAAGGGACGGACTAATTGGACATGTGTCCCCTTTTCTTTTTTTTTTTTTTTTTTTTTTTTTTTTTTTTTTAATGGGCATATATTTTATTCAAATCACATAAATATAATAACATACAAGCTCTATGGCTTTTGAAAAGACTACATTAACAATGTTTGTTATGGAACTACTTAAAATATCATAACCTTACATACTACCTATTATTAATTTTTTTATGTAAGACAGCTAAGTTTCTATATGGACATCATTCTCCAATCATGGGCATATTAATAAGTATTCTAATAGGTAATTAACCAAAAAGGTACTGGCTGAACAGAGATCAATGCAAACACCATCAGACTGCACCATATTCTAAGGGTATTAACCAAAAAAGGTACTGGCTGAATAGAGATCAATGCAAATAACCATCAGACTGCACCATATTCTAAGGGGTATTTACCAAAGGTACTGGCTGAATAAAGATCAATGCAAATAACCATCAGACTGCACCATATTCTAAGGGGTATTAACCAAAAAAGGTACTGGCTGAACAGACATCAATGCAAATAACCATCAGACTGCACCATATTCTAAGGGGTATTTACCAAAAAAGGTACTGGCTGAATAGAGATCAATGCAAATAACCATCAGACTGCACCATATTCTAAGGGGTATTAACCAAAAAAGGTACTGGCTGAATAGACATCAATGCAAATAACCATCAGACTGCACCATATTCTAAGGGTTATTAACCAAAAAAGGTACTGGCTGAATAGAGATCAATGCAAATAACCATCTGACTGCACCATATTCTAAGGGGTATTAACCAAAAAAGGTACTGGCTGAATAGACATCAATGCAAATAACCATCAGACTGCACCATATTCTAAGGGGTATTAACCAAAAAAGGTACTGGCTGAATAGAGATCAATGCAAATAACCATCAGACTGCACAATATTCTAAGGGGTATTTACCAAAAAAAAGGTACTGGCTGAATAGAGATCAATGCAAACGCCCATCAGGTTGCACCATGCTGGACGCTGTTGGCTCCACACCCACAACCAGTGTAGATCTCAATCAGCCTGCACATCCATGCAGTCCGACAATGCTCTACACAGCCAGCAAAGGTAAAACCAACCGTGCCAAGCTAGGCAATGGTTAAGATGTAAACCAAAAATATGTATTTTCAAGCAACCAGTAAGGGAGATACTAAATTATAAAATAAGTTCTTTACTATTAGACATTAATTTGTTATAAATGGTGAAAGGCGAATGATACAACTGTTTTACATTAAAGTTGCTTTTATCCAAGAGATGGTAGTAAAGCATTTCAAACTAGGCAATTTCCATGTTACTTTTGACAGATCTTAATGTTAACTTTTTATGAATAAATGTCTACCCATTTTTTTAACAAAAAAGAATGGACAACATACATACACACATAAACAAGACAGTACACTACAACAGTAAAAGGATACCACTACTTCTGTCAATTTATGATATAGGAAGACATATAAGGGCGAAAAAAAAAACCACATAAAAAACATGTTATAAAGGAGACAGGATCAGTGAGAGTCTGTTGCAAGACTCATTTACAAAGTAAAATGGAGCCTTGAACAAGGTGGAAAACAAAAAGCAAACTATAAGTACTGGAGGTGAAAAAAGGGAGAAAAAAAAAAAAAAAAAAGATGAACAGAAAAAGTTCAGTGCAGCGCTGGAAAAAGACAATAGACTCTAAATATGTAATTAATCTCTATTCAAAAGCAAAGAAGCATATTCACTCCATACTTCTCTGAATTTATTTAATTTATTATCTTTTTTGGCATTAAACATCTCTGTCTTCAATAGAAATTCCACTTCGGTTCTGAACATCACTATATTTGGAAATATATTATTCATTCTACATTTAAATATTGTATATTTAGCCACTAAAATTAGATTTGTTGTAGCTTGACTAAATTTTTCATTTCCCAAAATCACATCCACAATAGACCAGTTTGTATTTAAATTGGTACATTTTTCCCTTAGCCATCTTTTTACATCATTCCAAAAAGCAGTAGTAAATTCACAGTCCCATAGCAGATGTTTTTATAGTTTCACTTTGTCTGTTACAAAAACTGCACAAATTATTGTTTTTAATGCCCATTTTTTCTAACAAAGAGTTTGTTCCTAGTATTCTATGGTTTATTCTGTACTGGAACCACTGCAACTTTGAATTCTTAGTGACAATAAAGGGGAGTCTATATATAGATGACCAATTAAAGTTAACATTCAGGTTTAATTCTTCACACCATTTTCTATTAGAACATGGAAACTTACTAGATTTTAGCAGTGAGTCATAAATAAATCTACAACCTTTCTTCTTACTAAAGGGAGGTTGTACAGGACTGTCTTCTTTTTTTGCATGATGAGGAATTCTCAGACTGTTAAGAAAACTTCTAATAGATTCTACAATATTTTGATATTGTAGGAAATTTGTGTTTATATTATGCTTATTAATAAAGTCATTAAAGGATAAACAATTTCCATTTCCATCTAAGAAATCATTAACTAAAATAATGCCATTTCTTACAAATCTTGGAAAACAAATACTTGTTCTTCCAACTTTAAACATACTGTTATACCAGACAGGTAAGGAGCAAAATTCACTCCATGAATTTGGGCATTGTAAGCTCAATTGTGTGAAACCTATGAACACATCTTTCCAGAACATGTTTTTGACAGTAGTTATTTTATTTTTCAAAAAATCATTTCCATATTTTGTCAAATCTTCCAGGAAAGGGTATATATCTTTCACTAGATTAAAATATTTAGTATTGTAATTAAGGTATCTTCTAAGCCATGTTATCTTCATAGCTGACATGAAAACCTCCAGATTTACCATTCGGAGTCCTCCATATTCATATGACTGAGTTATGATATTACGTTTTATTTTGTCTGGGCCCCCAGACCACAAATATTTGAAAAACATATTTTGAATTGTCTTGACAGTTTCATCACTAGGGTTTGGTAGACTCATAATGAGGTGGTTTATTTTTGGTAATGCTAAAGTCTTAATCACCACATTTTTGCCAATTGGAGTGATTTTTCTTTTTGACCACTGAATAAATAATCTCTTAATTTCTTCAATTTTCAACAAATAATTAGTTTCAATAATGTTGTTCAGGTCAACAGTGAAAATAACTCCAAGTAACTTAAAAGATTCTGATTCCCACTGTAAATTGAGTTCAGGGCAAATGCTTAAGTTGCTTTTTTTCATTGAACCAATCCATATAGCTTTAGTTTTTTCTACATTGATTTTAAGACCTGAAAGTTTAGCATACACATTTAAAGTTTGCATGGTATTTTTCAAAGACTTTTCAGTTCCATCTAACATTATAGTAGTGTCATCAGCATATTGGGAAAGTAGAAATTCGATGTTGTTTAATCTGATTCCTTTAATATTTTCATTTTGTTTAATTAAAATTGCTAATATCTCAGCACAAAGTATAAAAATATAAGGGGAAAGGGGATCTCCCTGACGGCAGCCACGTTGGACCCTGAACCAATCTGATAAATGCCCATTAATGGTTACACTTGATACAATATCAGTATAAAATAATTTAATCCATTTTATAATATTTTCTCCAAAATTGAAAAATCTTAGGACAGTGTACATAAATGTCCAAGAAATAGAGTCAAAAGCCGTTGAGAAGTCAATTAGCAAGAGCATTCCTGGTAACTGGTGTTCTTCTGTATATTGCATAACATCATACACTAACCTTATATTATCACCCATATACCTTCCTGATAAAAAGCCAGTTTGATCTTCGCTTATGAGTTTACCTAATACTGTTTTCAAACGTTGGGCAATGCTGCCTGAAGCAATTTTATAAGATACATTTAGTAAGGAAATGGGCCGCCAATTCTTTATATATCGTTTATCTTTATCACCTTTTGGTATGCAAGTTATGACCCCTTGTTTAAGAGAAACAGATAGTTCTCCCGTTTCCAGAGACTGATTAATAGACCGTACCAGAAAATGACCTATATCTTTCCAGAAGAATTTAAAAAAAGCTGCAGTAAAACCACTGGTTCCTGGTGAGGAATCATTAGACATTTTCTTTAGACTGGCCAACATTTCAGTGTAACTTAAATATCCTTCTAAGCTTTCTTTCTCATGTTCGCTTAACTTAGGTATATTATCATTTAACAAAATGTTGTTTAAATCAATGTTTTCAGTGTGTCTATATGAATACAAATTTTTATAGTGTTTAACTGCTTCATTCATAATTTCATTTTGGCTAGATAGTAAAGTACCAGATGATGAAAACAGACAGTTCATTATTTTTGAAATATAATTCCTATTCTCTAGATTACAGAAATATTTAGTAGGCTTTTCTCCATCTGAAACCCATTTTGCTCTTGACCGTATAAAGACTCCTTGCATTATTTTTGATCTTAATTCAGTCGATTCAGCTTTTTTTGTCTCCAGTAAATTATAATCAATGTTATTTTGCTTCTCTATTTGGCTTATTTCACTTATTAAAATGTCTTGTCTTTTACTGTCCTGTTTCTTTTTATATGCAGAATAAGAAATAGTTTTGCCTCTTATCTCCATTAATAATGTCTCAAAAAATAATTTGTCGTCAATATTCAATCTTATGTTTTCATTGTTTATTTTTTCTAATGGTTCATTAAACCCCGTTTTTTTTGGTCAACCTTATTTTTTTCTTTTTAATCAATTTTTTAATTTTTTGTTCCCTTTCAGCATCTCGGAGTAAAATTTTTTAAAATTTCCAATATGATTTACCCTTTTATAAAATTTTCCAAAACCAATATTTAATTTCAACAGGGGAGGTAGTTCAAAACCCCGGTGAATTTCTACTTTGGTTATATCAGTAAAAAATTCCCCAAAAAACCAAGGAAAAATCTGTCTAAAGCCTTTTTTTAGGATTCCTCTTAAACCAGGGTATATTTTTTTTTTTTCCATATTTTTTTCTCTCCCCCCGGAAATTTAAATTTATCTTTTCATCATTTGGAAAAATTTTCACGGGCTTTAGGTTTTTTAATTCAAAAATTAAAAGCAACCCTTATTTGGGTCAAAAACCCCAAAAACCCATCCCAACAATTATAAAGGGGTTTTCTCCATTTGAAATTTTTTGTTTTTTAAAAAGAAAAAAAACCTGGGCCCTCTTATTGGGGCCAAAAAGGGCAAATCAGGGGAAAAGTTACTTTTTTGCTAAAATCCCATTAAAAATAAAATTACCCATTTTTACTTTTTCTATACTTTTAAAATTTAAACTAAATTTTTAAATTATTTATAAGAAATCGAAAACTCCTCTAGACTAAACCTTGCAAAAGTTCTGAAATAACATTGGGAACCCCCAAACTGTGAAACGAATATTTTTAAATTCTTTATCTGTAAAATTTTAATTTTTGTAAAAAATATTTTATTTTTTTTTCCCCTTTTTTAAAAGGAATTAAAAACATCCCATTTTTTCCTACACCCCCCAAAAACCCTTGTACATTAAATTGAAAAAATTTATGTTCCCGTCATTTTTTAAAAAGCATGTTTTTTAAACCTTGAAAAGGGTAAAAAAAGCCCAATATCTTTTCTTTTGATCTAAACCCTTTATTTTTTTCCATGCTGCACTTGAAAAAAAAAAATAAAAAGAAAACAAAAAAAAAAAATGACCAAAAAAAATTTTTCCCTTTTTGGGTGTTTCTTTGCTGTTGAAGGCTGTTTTTATTACAAAAGGGTTTTGAGTCGAGGAAAAAAAGACTCAACATAATAAAAAGATTTCCCAAAGATAGGGGGACTAATAAAAGAAATACTTTAACTAAACGTGTAAATTTTCCCCTTTTCGCTTAGTCATCCCTTTTAAAGGTGTTTTTTTACTGTGTGGACCCGATCACCCTTTTTTATTGGGAACTACTTTTTTAAACCCTTTTTGGGATTCCATATGAAAAACGTTTTTTTGGGATAAATAAAAAATTCCTGTAAAAATTTTATATTCATACATGTCCCACGCACAAAACGCCAAAGCCCCGCACAACATACATACAAAATATTTGTAAAAACCAATCTATATTTATAAAGAGCGGGCCAACCCGGGCTACACACGGGGCCCTGTTTAAAAACCAAAACGGGAAAGTGACTACTAAATGTTTTTTAATGTCAAAGATGTATTTTTCCATGCTTTTGTTTGAAACTGGTATGGGGCCATATGAGGATGGGGCTTTTAGGATTTGGGCTTTTTTTGCTTTTGTAATGAGAAAGAATCCCCCTTTTTCATTTTAAATTTCCCAGAAAAAATTTTATTTTTTGGGAAATGCCCTACATACGCGAAATTGGCAAAAGGGCTATTTTTGGGACCCATTTTTTTTTTGGCGGATAATTCTCAGAACAGTTTATTTTTCAAATTTTTTTAACCAAAATATGTCAATTTTTTTCTTTTTTTTATAAAAGTTGGTTTGATACAAATGCCCAATAAATGGTTACATATCATTGAAATGCTCAAAATTCTGAAAATAAAGGCTAAAAAATTTTTTAAATTTGTATATTGAAATAAAAAAGGAAAAATTTTAAACATACAATTATTACTTTTACATTGCTAAAACATAATGAAGGAATTTGTTTTTTTCAGTGAAAACCAAAAACCCTTTTTTCGATTTTCCATATCAGATGCGCTCTTTTTTCAACGAGGGAACTACCCCCGATAAAAATTTTAACATTTTGGTTTCAAGATAAAATTTTTGGGATTTGGGCATGTAAAAAAACACACTTTTTTTTTAAAATTTTACCTTTAACTAAAATAAACCCTTTTTTACAGCCTTACAAAGTTAAATTGTTTTATAAAATTAAAACCCATTCTAAAATCTTTTTTCATTTTCCCCCTCGTAAACGTTAATTTGAAACCCCGTTTTCCCCATGACCGTACAAATATTACCATTTTTGTTTCACATGTTAAAAAAGAGCCTTTTTTTTTTTTTCGTATTTGGGGACGGTTAAAACTGCCCCATTTTAAAAACACCCAAAAAAACCTGAAACGCAAAAAAAATTTTTTCCAATGTCCCCCGGGTTTTGAAACAGGCCCCCTCTTTTTTTCGTCTTAAAAAAAAAAAACAGAAGAATCTTTCCCAAACATAAAAAAAAAGAATAAAAAGGGTTTTTTTAAACCCTTGTACTGTACAACAAATATTTTTTGGATTCCCCTAGCATTTTTTCCGCCCAAATTTTTTTTTTCCCCAAAACCTTTTTCCCAATATATCTCCGAATTGTAGGGAACAATTTTTTAAATAACCTAAAAATTTTTTCACCTGTGAAAAAAATAGATGTTTTTCAAGCTCGTATTTTGATAATTCATTAAAAAGCATGGGGTTTTCCCAATACGTTTTGTTTTTAAACTTTTTCTTCTTGAATTTTTTGCTTTTGAGTCCTTTTATTTTTTATCACAAATAAAATTTAAAAACCCATAAACGCCCCAAAATTTTAAAATTATTTTAAAACCCTTTACTTGCCCTCCTGCCACCCAAAAATTTTTTATCTGCGGTTATTTCTGCAAGCCTGTTTTCATTCTTTTTTCCTTAAACCACGAAAGGGGAAACCCCCCCTTCATCCCCGATCCAGCGAAATTTTTAAAAGGGCGTTACAAATAAGCTATTTTAAAAAAATATTTTTTAAAAATAGTTAATAAAAACAAAATGTTTCACTCATTTTTACTTAATACTTAATTTAAATAAATCATAAAATGGGGTATCATAAAAAACAACCCTTTTTGGTCATGTGCTCGTTGATAAAATTTATTTAAAAAAAAATTTTTTTTTCTACACTTTAAAAAAAATCATTTTTGCAAAAAAACCCTTTTTAAAAACCCTTACTGGACCCTTTTGCTCATTTTTTCCCTTTTAAAACAAGTGGGTCTGGTAAGGGTTTTAAACGCGGGGAAGTTTCATTAAAAAGGTTTGAAAAGGAAAGGGCCCTTTGGGGTAATCTTTAAATATTGACTTTTTCGGCCATCCAAACCCAAATTTTTTTGGGCAAATTCTCATTTTTCTTTTTTTCGTCCTTTTCGACGCCCTTTTGTTTTCCTTCCAGGGCTGAAGAAAAGAAAAAATGTTTAAATATTGTAACGTTTCTTTTTGAAATGCTAAAACCCCCTTTAACTACCTTTTTTTTTGGGTTTTTTTTAAAACAATATTTTTCTTTCAATAAAAAATCATTTTTCTGGTTTTTTGAAATCTTTTTTCCTAACGATCCCTTACTTTTGTGCCCCAAAGCCCTGTTTTCCGACAAAAGGGTTTTAAAAATTCCACTCTTCCGCTCGCTTTGGGCGACTCAAGTCGGATAGGAGGGGGCCCTCCCCGTACCCACGGGCGAGCCCCTAAATTTTGGTAAAAATTTTTTTTTCATTTTCGCCAATTTTTGCATTTTTACAAAAACCTTCATTAAGCCCAACCTGGGGCATTTTCCCTTAAAAATTTCCTATTTTAAAAAAGTCGGAAATTTCCCCCGATTTTCAAAGGTCAACCCATCCCCCCGTTTTTGGGCCCAAAAAATTGTCCCCTCTTTTGCAAGTTTTCCCCTTTTTCGAGTTTTTAATTAGTTAAAAAAGGTTTTCTTTGCGCAAAGGTAAATGAGCACTTTTTTTAAAAAAAAATGCCACAAATTTTTTGCAAACCCAAAATCTTTATTTCATGTCTAAATCAAAACAAATAGGGGAAACTAAATTTTTCAGCAATTTGGGAAAAGGGACAGATTTTGTACTTTGGGCCTACAGGTAAGACTTTATATTGAACCGAGAAAAACTTAAAAGCTTCCTTTAAAAAAACATTACACAATATAACAAATACGAAAACTTCCAAAGGGATTTCTAATTGGTAAAAAGGGGCTAAATTCACCAAAATTTCCCTGAGGATTTTTGTGTACTCTTGCGTAAAACGGGAAACAGGGTTGTTTGGACAAAATGTAACTGGTACAAAAACTCAACAGGGGGGTCCCGCCCGACGCTGGCCGAAACCTTCCGTGGGGGGAAAAGGAAAACCTACTTATTTTTTCCAAATAGTCCAGCAAAAAACCCTTTAAAGAAATAACTAAAAAATTTTGTGTCCCTTCCCCCAAGAATAAGTCGGAAAAGCCCATAAAACAGGGAGAAAATTTAAACAGTTATTTGGGTTTTTTTGTCAAAAAACCTGTCGTTTTTCAGTACCAATAAATCCTCAAACCCCCAGAATGCCCAAATGGATTTTTTGGGTTTTCAAAAATTTTTTCCGGGGGGAACATCCCCCCGGGGCCCGGGAAACCCCATCCCCATTGCTCGAAACAGTTTGCGCCCCCCCCCCCCCCCCCCCCAACGCAGCCCCCACTTCTAACCAATCCTTTACCCCTTTTGAAAAAACTAGCAAAACCCAAGTGTACATTATGAGCATTCGGGGCCAAAATTTTTCCCCCAATATATTAAAAAAACATTTTTTTTTTGAAATACATTTTAGTTTTCCCTTTAATCTTGATGTATTTCATTTTTTAAATTTTTATTTAAAAAACGGGCTATCAAACTTTCCATTTCTTTCATTATTGGTTTCCCAGATGTGTCATAATGGGGCCCAAAAATACGTCAAAAAAGTTTTCCCTCGTTCTTTTGATCGGGGCAGACGGTTGTGAAAAATCGACTTGTTGACTGCTTTGTTGACTTGTCACAAAATTTTTGACCGAAAAAATTTACAGGAAAAAGGAAGGGTTTGGTCCCTCTTCAGAAATTTTTGTCCCCCGAAAAGTAAAGGGGAAAAAATTTTTCCATACCTTTTAAAAACCTTCCCGCTTGAAGCTCTTAAATAAATATTGACCCTATCCCCCCCAAAACCTTAAAGGCACTTTATTATTTTCCCCTTATTGAAAGAAAATTTAAATTTTAAGGGAAAAGGCTAAATTTCTATCCTTTGTCATTATACAAAAAGCGTAAACAAATGGACGAGATTAAAAATTTTTTCCCAAGGGGGTGGTAAATTTAGAAAACCACTTGACCCAGAAAGGGCAAAATTTTAAATTTCACAGGGGTTTGACTGCTTTTAAAAAACCCCTATTGATTTTGGGGTCAATCAAATTTAATTTTCAGGCCCACGGGGGCCGGAACAGGACAAATTTTTTCCCCTTTCTTGACTTAAGAACCACTTGCCCCCAAAGTAAACTATGCGGGAAAATTTTGACTTTGCAATTAGTTTACCCCTTTTGTTTTGGGGGCCCACTTTAAAAAAAAGGTCAGTGTCCGGGAAAATAAACATCAAACAAATTCCTCAATGTTTGAGAACCATTTGGGACCAAAAAAATTAAACTTCATAGATAATAGTTTTTTTTTCGATAATTGAGCAAACTAACATTTTAAAAAATACATCCATACAATAAAATTTAAAACCCAATAAAAATTTTTAAATATGAAAAATGTGAAATAAACTATTCATTTCACATAAATATAAAGGGATGACACAAAAAAAGAAAAAAAAATTTTTTTCCCTCTTTTTTCCATTGGGGTTTCCGAAATTCATAGGATGATTAGCCCTGCGATAGATTTTTTGATCTCTATTGATTTTGGGGGTCCTCTATTAAAGGCCCAATTTTCCCGGGGACCAAACCGGGAATCCATTTCCGGGCAATAACTTAAAAACTTTTTTGGTTTAAGAGCCTTCAAATTTTCATAGGGGGGATAGGCCCTTTCAAAAGTAGCTGGCCCGTGTTTTTTTTAAAAGGAGTACCCCGGGAAGGGGGCAGGTCACAGGGTGCTGGCATAGAAAACACTTTAAAATCATTCCCTTTGGGGGGGAACCACTTAAACCCCAAAATTTTTGAAATTTAAATTAGGATATTGGACATTAAGTAATGACCCCTTCTGTTTGGGGGGCCCAAACTCGTCAAAGGTAAAAAGGTCACGGGGAAAAAATAAACCAAAAAAAAAAAAAACCTTTTCCAATTTCCATAACTTGAAAAACCACTAGGCCCGATTTGTTTAAACTTTTGGATGATTGGACTCCATGTGTAAGACCCATCATTTTTCAATAGGGGCAAACAATATTTTAATCATCATAACAAATGTTATTTTGAGGGTCACGTAAACGGATTTTTTGGGCGCCATGTACGCATCAAAAAATAGCGTTTTTAAAATTTCATTTAATATTTTATTTAAAAAAAAACCTTTTAAAAAAAAACGAAATGTCCCCTTCCCCCAAACTTTGAATTTTTTTAAAACCCCAATACTGAAAAATTTTTTCCCCTTTGCTAAATTTTCGCAATAATTTTCGCCCAAACTAAAATTCTGTCCAAAAAACGACATACCAGGGTTTTTTTTCCGCTAAAAATCAAACCCCGTCCTGAAAAGGAGGAAAACCCCATGCAAAAAAGTTTTTTTTTTTTCCCAAATTTGAATTTAAAATTTCCAAAATGATTATACCTTTTGGGGGGTTTTGCTTTTTAAAAGATATTTGGGGCTGTTTGGGAAATTTCTTTTTTGGGGAAAATTAAAATGTTGAACAATTTCTAAAAAATGTAAACCCACTTTTTTGGTTTTGAAATTTGGGCAAATTGCCCCCAAATTTAAACCTTTTTTCCGGCAGTTTTTTCCCAATTTCCCCCGGGTTTTTGGGGGGCTTTCCAAAATTTGATGAAAAAAAGGCCTGCAACTTTAACCTTTTCCCGGTCTTGGCGTTTTTTTAAAACAAACATTTTACTATTGGCGCCAGGGTTTGCGCGAAAAACAGTTCCTCATATTTGATAAAAAATTTTTAAAATAAAAACATTTAAATCGAACTGGCCCCCCGGTGAAATTTTTAAACGCCAAACTTAAAAATAACCCCCCTCGTGAAATAAATATGTAAAGGCACTTTTTGGTATAAATTTAAATTTTTTAAATGTAAGACGTTCCCCCCTTTTTGGGCGTCCTTTAAGGAAATTTACTTTTAATCGCCCTTTTTTCCCCACTTTTTACGAAACAGTGTTATTTGGGGGTTGTTTTAGGCAAATTTTTTTTCAAAAATCATAACCGCCCCCGATTTTTAAAAAAAATTTTGATAAATTCGAATGATCTTTTTCAAAAAATTTATTTTCAACAGTAAATTATATTGCAATGTTCGGATAAAATTTTAAATTTGCGTATAGGGTTTTTTTATTTTTCAAACAAACGTCGACTTTACTTTAAAATTAAACCCGGTTTTGTCCCTTTTTCGGCTAATTTTTAAATTTTTCATGTGATAAATTTTAATTTATATTCAAGGGTTAGATTTAAAAGCCTAAAATTTTGCAACAATTTTTATGTACTTTCAAACTGTAGTCGCAAATTTGTAAAAAAAACCCCCTTTTCCCGGAACCCGGAAACAATTTTTGGGGCACGAAACCCTTTTTTCGAAATTTTATTTTTTGTTCCCTTTTTTTTCATTCTCGCTACCAGGGTCTCCCGGGGGGCCCCCCCTTTATTTTTGACAAACACGGAGGGTGAGAAGCTTTTTTTTGGACCCCTTTACATCGCGGCTCGTTTAAATATACATATTTTAAAACCCCCTTAACCCCAATTTTAAAACGGGAAAAACAACTTACAAATTCAAAAGTAATTTTATGTATTTTTTTGTCAAAAAAAATTTTAAGAAAGCAAAACTATTTTTAAAAGAAACTGCAGAATTAAAAAATAAATCGGGTAAAGGGAAAAAAAAAAACTTACTTTTTCATTTGGGAAACCTGACTTTCGTTTCCCGGGATTTTTTACAGAAATTTATTGAAAAGAAAATGATTAAAATGACGTCAAATAATTTTTTTTGACGTCCGTCACCCCGGGGCCCTTCTTATTTAAACGGAAAAATTTTTTTAAATGAATTAACAAAAACCCCGTTTTTAAATGCGCTGGAAAATTTTTGTTCCATCTTACATAAACTTTTTTGGGGTTCTTTTCTATTATACTTTTCAAAAAAAATTTTTTACAAATTATTTAACCCCAAATGCGATCACTTTTGCTAACAGGGCGTTTGTTTTGCTTTCTTGGTTTAAAAAAGCACATAAAAAATCGTATTTCTAAAACAATTTTCACGAAACATTAAAAGTGTAAAAAATTTACAAATTCCCGAGTTCCCAAAAAACAAAACGAAAGGGCAATATATTTTTAATACAAAAAAATTAAAGCCTTTTTAAAAAATTTCCCATGGGGACTGCCCGGGGCAATTTTCTAAAATTAAATGGCTTAAAATATTTTAAAGCCCAAATTAATTTTAGTAAGCCCTCAAAATGAATGTCGTTATATTTTTTTACGGGTCAAAAATTAAATTTTTAACCCCGAAACCAGTGAAAGATTTTTAAGAAAATTAAAAAAATCGAAAATGTTACAATTTTTTTCCCCTTTTTTTTTTAAACCCAAATTTAAAACAGATCACCCCCCTTATTGGATGAAAAATTTGCAGCTGAAAAGTGTGTTTTTTTGGGGTATTACAAAAAAACTTAAAAAAATTTTTTAGGGGTTTTATTATGGTTAATTATTTTGGGGGCTGGTCCACGGATGTGCCCGGGGGGGAATCGGCATGAGGGTGCCCCGTATTTTGATGATGGAGAATTTCTTTAAAAACTTTTTTTTTTTTGTTTTTGTCGGTTTTGGGGCGGTTTTTGAGCGCAAAAGAAAACAAACACTGGTCCAAATTGTAACAACGCGGGAAAGGGCTACAAGATACATTTTATTAAAACCCCTGCTGAGGGAAAGGGATTTTGTTTTGGGTTTTGTATGTGGGGTTTGTAAACCAAGTGTTCTGGACTCTGAAAACCCTTTTACAAAGTTTTTCCCAAATTTTCCCGCACGAATAGAAAAAATAGGTTACTTTGGGAATTTTCTGACAAAAAGTTTTTTACCAGTCATCACGGAATTTGGGCCGAAAAACCCAAAACACTTTGCCGGGGATCGAATTTTACGACCGTAAAATCGGTTCGTTTTCCCCCAGAGTTTAGGGGTGGCCCTTTTAAAATTTAATTTTTACTAGAAAAGTTCAAAACTACCCAAATTTTTAAAAAAATTAAGAAGAGAAATTACAATGTCTTTTCATATTTTTTTATTAAAGAGAATTCCTTTTTTTTTTTTTTTTTCCTTTCATAAAATTTTTTTTAAAAATTCACTATAGGGATGGGAAAAATTTTTGGTGCTAAAAAACAATGAACAAAAAAAAACATAGGCACCGGGCCCTTTTTTTTTTGTAAAAAATTTGTTTTTGAACAAAACCCACGGGTTTGCTGAAATTTTCCCAAAGCGATTTTTCAACATTTTAAATAATTTTCGTTTTTTTAAAAATAACCCCCAAAAATTATACACCCAAAGGGCAGCACAATACTTTTTTTTTTCTTTTAATTTTTTTTTAAAATATCTTTTTGGGATACAAGTAAATTTTTGTAATACTCTACCCTTCCAAAATAATGGGTAAAAATGAAAAAAAATATTTTTTTCATATTTCCCTTTTGAAAATTTTTTTTTAAATGAAAAAAAAACCCATAGTGAAGAATTTTTTTTTTTTAATTTTTAAAAAAACCCTCTTTCATAAATTTTTTTCTTTTTTCTTCTTGTGTAAGAAATTTGTAGGGTGGGGCAAAAAAATGGCTAAAAATGTATGGGTCACCAGCTAAATTTTATGTTAAGCCCGCTAAAAATAAAAAACACCCTTTTTGGGACGGAAAGGGCCGAACCGGGCCCAAAATTTGTTTTCCATGTTGCTAAAATTTTAAAAAAAGTTTTAAAAAACCCTTAAATTTCCCTTTTAAAATTAAATCAAAATAATCTGAAAGGTGATTTGTTTTTACCCATAAAAAACCCAATTTTTTTCCCTTATATAAAACACTGCCCTTTGACTAAAATGGGGTGTAAAACAAAAACCCCAAAAAAAGCAAAGGATACCTGTCGGGCTTTATATTTGTCAGAAACTTATAAACCATTTAATCAACAATTGTTACTGATAAAAATTTATCAAAAAATGCATTTCATTCAAAATTCCCTTTTTTGGGAAGATTGTCTGTAACATTTTTCCCAAAAAATGTTAAATTTCAGTTCAGTTTTCCATAGAAATTGTCGGTGCGCAAAAATCCCGCAAAAAAAAACTAAAAGGAAATTCCCCTTTTAAAAAAAAAACAAAAATTTGCGGGGGCTTTTCCCCAAAATTTTAAATTTTTTTTAAATTCCCAACGATTTTTTAAAAAATTAAATGGGGAAAGCCCAAAATGTTATATTTTTTTTTATTTTTTTGGGACTTTTTCCTGTCGAATCAAAAAAAAAACCTCTTTCTTACTATAAAACAATTTCCTTTCCCCAAAAATATACTATAACACTCGACGTCAAAGTTTTATTTACTATAGTGAAATTATCTTTTTTAAGTTTGGCTTTATTGCACTTTTGGGCCGGACATCAAAAGGAATGAACCCAAAATTTAAAAAAAAAATGTTCAATTAAAAATAAACATATATTTTTACCCCTTTTAAAATTTGACATGAATAACAAAAAGGGCATAGGATATTTTTCTGATGTTCCCAAACAAAAAAATTTAATTGATTTAGCTCACCTGAGCCCCAAGGGGCTAAAAGGTGGGGTTTTTTGTGATCGCCCAATGCCCGGGTCGTTCATCGTCCTCCGTCAGTGGGTTCCCGTCGTCAAAAAATTTGACTTTTTAACACTAAAAGGGGTTTCACTTTTTTGGGCCCCAAAACCTTAATGAACTTGGTTAAGTGTTCCCCCCAAAAAATTTTGGGCCAAGTTTTTTATTGGGTCATCTGGGGTCAAAAACGGGGGTTAAACCAGGTAAAAATCAAAGGAAAACCCTTTTTAAACCCTTCTAGAGGTCCAATTTTGGGCCCAATTTTAAATTTAAACTTGGTCTAAAATGTTACCCTTTTTGGGGCCTTAAAAAAATCTTGGAGATTTTTTTTTTTTTTGGTTTTATCGGGGTAAAAAACAGGTCACTAGCCCCAAAAAAAGGGAAAAAGTTTTGTTCCACTGTAAAAGGCCCCAATTTTATAACTGTATTTTTCAACCTTTTAAACCCTTGGGGCCAGAATGTTAATTAATAAATTTTTTAAGGCCCTTTATGCCCTTAAAATTTTGAGCATACGGGGCCTTCATGGCCCTCTTGTTTATAAAAAATTGGGTATTTGCAAAAAAAAAAAATTTTTTTTTCATTAAAAAAACGGGGGCCAAATTTTAAATTTTTTGGGGGTTTTGCGCATGATTTAAATTTAATTAAAAATCCCGGGTGCCCTAAAAAATATTGAAAATTTGAACTTTTTCGGGAAAGGGGTTAAACCTGATTCTTTAATTTTTTTCGAAGTATATAACAGTCCTCTTTTTAAATTTTCCCAAACCCATGCCCTGAAAAGTTTTACATCCAATTTTTTTTCGCAGATTTTTAAAAAAAACACCCATATTTTGGGAAAATGGAGTGGGGAAAGACGTTTGGCCTGGTTGAAAGTGGCTTTTTTAACAGTATTTTTTTTCAGTAACATTTTTTTTTACCCACGGAATTTGGACCCGTTTTTTGAAAACCCGGGCCCTTTTTCCGGTTTGTTAACGTAATATTGTTTTCCGTATGCGATTTCGACTTTTCCCCGAAGGTACGTAAAGTCTTTTTTTTTGGGGGCTTTTGCCCCACCATAATCCAAGTGCGTAGGGAAAATTACCAAAAATTCCCGAAAGTCATTATTTGCCCGCAAATCGTAAAACCAAAAATTGGGTTTATCGTGCCCTTTTTTTAAACAATACAAAAAATCCTGTCATGTAAAAAAACATTCAGTCTGCTTTCAATTCCTTAATTGACCTTCAATGACAGGTTCAAAACCTTTTACTTTACAGACTGAGAAAATTAAATTAAAAAAAACCGGGAAAATTAAATTACTTGTTTTTTATTGGGGCCCCCCTTTTAAACTTTCCGAATTTTTTTTCAAAATTTAAAAATTGGGGATGAAAAAGCATAGCACCCTGACCCTTTTCGGGTTCGATTTTAAAAAGAAAAAAATATCGTAAAAAACCAAAACATTTTGTGCTACTGAAAAAAATTAATCCAAAAACGAAGTTTGTTTTTTCCCATGGGTTTGTTTTTTTTTTTTTTAAAATTTTTTGGAGTGATGGGGGTTTTACCCTTTATGTTTGAAAAAAATCTTTTACAATACGAAAGGGGTTTGGGGCTTTTTTTTTTTCTGGTAAACATTAAATTTGGGCCCCCCCGAACGACCCGGATTGGGAATTTCCCCGCCATAGGTGTTGTGATTTTTCGTGAAAAAAGGGCTATGCTTTTGATTTGTTACTGCCCAAACTATTAAGAAAAACAATTTTCATCATATGCATTCAAATTCAAAAAACCCGTGCGGTGAATTAAAATCGCAAGAAAATGATGCAAAATCTTTTCGAACTGTAATCTTTGCAAATGCCTATTGAATTAAAAAGGGCCCACTTCATTTTTCTGCTTTTAGATGGAAAGGTCGAAAGGAAGCAAAAATATATAATCAGCGGGTTTTTAGCCCTTTTTTTATAAAGTTTCCACCCTTTTTTACGGGCCCCTTTTTAAAAACCCGGGGAAAGTAAATTTTGGGAAAGCCCCTGGCGGGCGGGCGGCGTTCATAGACTTGTTCGACATATCTTCTACAGCATAAAAGGGGGTTTTAATTTAAAATTTGGGACAGTTTTTCACCTCAGAGATGAGTGGTTTATGCGCAAAACCATTTTTCCCAGGTCTAAGGCAAGGGCCACCCTTTTAAAGGGCAAAGGTCAAAATTTAGAATTCCCTTTTTTTGGAGCCTATCTTCTTCAAAGCATGGAGGGGTTTTTATGAAACTTTTCACAATTTTTTTTTATCATCATAAAAAGGAGTGTCCATGCGCAAAAAAACCCGGGGCCCTAGGTTCTAAAGGGCAAGGGGCAAAAACTTAAAAGGGGCCCAAAAGGGTAAAAAAGAATGAAAAAACCCAAAAATTTCTTGTTCCCCGGGGCCTATCTTCTCATTCGGAAGGATTTTTTAATTGTTTGCTTGACGCAGTTTTTTCCCCCCCAAAAAGGGGGCGGGGTGTCATGCGCAAGAAAAACCCCCTCCCTATTTTTAAAGGGCGTCACACTTGAGGGGCAAAGGGTACAAAAAATGAAAACTTTGTCCCCTTCATATCTTCTTCCAACCCTGAAAAGGGCTTTGATGTATTCTTTTGGGACAAATTTTGTCCCCATCAAAAGAGGGTGAGTGGGCAGGCGCACCGAACCCGGTCCCCAGGGGTAAATGTCCCAAAGGGGTTTCAAAACTTAGACGTCAAAAGGGTACAAAAAATGAAACTTTGTCCGGGGCATTTTTTCTTCATGCAATGAGGGATTTTTTTACACCCTTTGGGACAAATGTTTTTACAAGCTAAGACGATTTTCATGCGGGAAAACCCAAATCCCTAGGCTAAGGGGCAGGTTCCCCACTTAAAGGGCCAAAATCAGATACAAAAATGACTTTGTCCGGGGCAATTCAAAATTTTTTATGGAGGGGGTTTTGATTAAATTGGCACCAAATTGGGACACCATCATGAGACGGAGTGTCATGCACTGGTCCCTTTTTTTTTGAAATTTCCCAAAAATGTAAATTTCCCTTTTGGGTGTTCCCTTTAAAAAGGGTTATATTTGTAACTTTTTCCTACAAATCATAGGGGAAAAACGAGACCCCTTTTTTGTGGGACAATATGCATGTTACAAACCAATTCTGAAATGTAATTTTTTAAACTTCTCACCTGGTTTAAGGGTTTTTGGGGTTTTTCTTGTAATTTTTTTGGGGGGGGGGGATTTTTTTTTCTTTAAAAAGAATTTTTCCCCTTTGCCGTTTTCGAAAAAATAAATTACATTGGGAACTTTTTTTTAATTGATCGTGGGAAAAACCCAAAACCAAATTTTTTGTGGTACACCCTTGACCTTGTAATTTAGGGTCAAAATTTCCCCTTTTGCGGGAATTTTTAAAACAAACTATTTTATCAAAAATTTTCATTTAAATCATCCCCCATTGTATTTGGGTTTGGGTGAACATAAAAATGACTGGTCAAAAAAAGGTTTTTATCCGAAAAAAAAAGTTTTTGCTATTTGCAAATTTTTCAGCACTTTGCCGGAAAATTTTTAAAACCTTTTTTTTCCCTATTTTTCATTTAAATGTTATCATTGTATTGGGAAAAGTTTTAACTAAGAAAAATGGAAAATCACAAGTTTTTTTCCGAAACAAAAATTTTTTGTATTTTTTCGATTTTCCACAATGAATTTCAAATAGCAAAAGTCATAATTTATTACTTCCCAACTGCCGCTGTTAATCTTTTCCCCAAAACCTTTTTTTTCCCAATTTTCCCGACGTTAGGAAAATGAATATTAGATTACTGTTGAAAAAAAAATATTCGGGTCGTCTACGAAAAAATAAACAGGCTCGGGAGAGCCCCGCCTAATATATTTTTTTTCAACTCGCCCAAAAATTTTTCAACGTAACCTAATATTCCCCTATTTACCCCCATGTTTGTTTCCCCGTTTTCCAACTTCTTATTGTATGTTTTTAAAACATTTTTGTGTCAGGGTGCAATAATGCCTATTTCCCAAAGGGGGATTATATTAAAATTCCTCTTATATTTGAAAAAAAGGTAAACCGGGAGTAGATTTTGGAATGCTGATAAAAAACGAAGCCTTTTTTATTACCTTTGGGAGACAAAACATTTCCGCAAACCAGAATTCCAGAAAAAAAGGAACTCATTTTGGACTATGTAAACCCCGGAAATTTAAGGGTGGACTTTTTTTTGTTGGACAATCCATATTATTCGTTTGACAAATTTATTAAAAAAAACACCTGTCCCCCCCAAAGTTTACAGGTTAAAACAAAAAAAAAGGGTTCTTATGGTTTAAACCCCCTACATAGTTTCCTGCCCGTCAGAAAAATTTCCTCTTACCTTTTTTAGGGAAAAAGTAAAGGGGACAGGTACTCATTTCTGCAGACTATCTGGAATAAAGACTTTTCCCCGGAAAATTTAAAAGTAAAGGGTAAATTTCAGGGGGCCAGTAGATGAAACCTGTCCCTTCTAAACACCAGTAAAATTTTAAGGGCAAGGGGGGGGGGGACCGATTAGGCGATTAATGTCCGTTGTCCGTTTCCCTTTTAAAATTTAAATCTGTTTACACTCTAGCATAACCAAATTTTAAAACAATTTTTAAACAAAACAGGAAAAACTTGTAAAAAAAATCTAGAGGTCCCCTTTATGAAAAATATTTTTTTTCTAAAAATTGGTTTTTAAAAAGTTTACTTGATAATCTTTAGGAAATTTTTTAAAATGGTTCACGTAGGGCCCCCAAAAAAGGTTTTGGGCCCAAATTTAAAGGGGGAAAATTGTTAACCCCTCTTTGGGAAAACCCCTTTTAAAAAATTAAACTTTTTGATAGTCAGATTTTTTTTTTTTTAGGTTAAAAATTTTATTCTGTGTCGAATCAAGGAAAAATGTATGTGTTTTTGTAATAGGGGGTGCAAATTTTTCACTGAATCTTCATGAAATTTGATCAAATGTTTTTCCTTGCCGGGAATCAAGGTCAGCTTTGAATATGGGTTATCTGGGTCAAAAACAGGTCACCCGAAAATCAAAAAAACTCTGGGTGTATGCCAAAAAGGGCTGCAATTTTTTGCTGGATCTTTATAAAAAATTGGCAAATGTTTGTCTTTAAAGCAATCCTAATCAAAGTGAAATTGGGGCCCTCTGGGGTAAAAAAAAAAGGGAACCGGTCAAAAAAAAAAGACAAACCTTGTGTGCAATAGAGGCCGGGATTTTTTTTACGGGTCCCTTTATGAATTTTTATCAAATGTTTGGTTTTTTAAAAAAATCTAGGTCAATTTTTAATTTTTTATCATCGGGGTAAAAAAAATTTTTCCCTGGGCCCAAAAAGATAAACTGGCGTATGCAAAAGGGGCTGCATTTTTTACTTTGGGAAAATTCGGTAAAATTTGATCAGAATTTTTGTCTTGTTCTTTTGGCCAATTTTTAAAAAGGGTCATGTGGGGTCAAAAAATAGGTCAAGGGGCCAGTTTAAGGAAAAACTTGTTAACACCTGGAACCCCATAAGTTTAAAAATCAGAGAAAATTTGTCAAATGGTTTTTCTTGATTACTTCCCGGGAAATTTAAAAGGGGAGGCTACCCGATTAAAAAAAACAACCAAACCCATTTTATTGGGAAAAAGGGGGGAACCCTTTTAAAAATAGGTCCTTTATTAAATTTTTATCAAAAAGTACGTCCCTTTAGGAAGTCCCCAGCTCCGTATTAATTGATCTCTGGGGGCTAAAATTTAGTCACCCATTCAAAAAAATAACATTTTTTTTTTCAATAGGGGCGGCCCTTTTTCACTTGATTTAAAGAAATTGGATCAGTCTGTCCCTTTAGGAAATCTTTGGGCAAGTTTGAATTGGCTTTAAATGGGGGCCCCAAAAAGTGGTACCCTTTCCCAATCAAAAGGGAAAAATGTGGTATTGGAAAAGGGGGGGCTTTTAGCTCACCTGTCCCCATGTTTGCTTTTTTTGATTTGTCCTCCACTATTTTGCTTGAAAATGAAGAGAAACCCCCCGTTTTTCAATCAATTTTTTCAAACTTGCCCCACAAAATTTTTACTGGGTTTAAAAATCTCGGGTTTCCCTTTTAAAAAATAGGCCCGATCCCATCATTGGGTTTTAGAGTTAAAGGCCCTTAAAAGGACAAAATTTTTCTAAATTTTGGCTTTTGAACCCCGAAGAGACCACATTTTTTCAACCAATTTTTTAAAATTTTCCCAAAACTTAAAAATTGGGATAATATCTTTGGATCCTTTTGAAAAATGGGTAGAATTTTTATCACGGGGTTTCCAAAATGATGGGCCCCTTTTAAAAGGGGCCCAAAATTTTCTATTTTTGGCTTTTGAATAAAATAAAACCACATTTTTCAATCATTTTTATCAAACTTGCAACAATTGTATTGGTATAATATTAAAACCCGGTTCCCTTCGAAAACTAACCGATCCCTTTATTTGGTTTTTGAGTTAGGGGCCCTTTTTAAAGGGGTAAAATTTTTCTATTTTTGGGTTGTGAAAACGATAAAAACCACATCTTTCAAAACCCTTTTAATCAAAAATTGCACACAACTTTTTAAATTTGGGAAAAATTTTTCGTTGTTTTCGAAAAATAGGGGAAACACCTTTTGGGGTCCAATTTTTTGGGCCCCCTTTGAGGGCCCCAAAAATTTCTATTTAAAGGCTTTTGAACCGAAAGAGACCCATTTTGTAAAAAACTTTTTTCAAACTTGCACACCCTTTGTTTTGGGGAGAATTATATCGGTCCTTTCGAAACTTTGGGAGATCCCCCCATTGGGGTTTTCCCCAGTTTTTAAAACCCCTTTTAAGGGCCAAAAATTTTCTGTTTTTACTCACCTGTCACTGTGACAAGGGGAGCTTTTGTGATCACCCCCTTTGCCGTCGTCCCCTCCGTCGTGGGGTCCCCTCAAAAATTTTTTTGTCCCGCACGATAGTGGGTTTCCTTTTTTGTTTTTTTTTTTAAACCCAAAATTGCACCCAACTTTTAAAAACCATAAGATTTTCGGTTCCTTTTTTTGAACTGGCCCAAACCCATTTTGGGTTTCCCGAGTTTTGGCCCCTGAAAAGGGGCCCAAAAATTTGCTATTTTTTACCTTGTCTTCACAATAGCAGCTTTTTTTAAAGTTTGATTTTTATAAACTTGCATCCCAAATTTTTATCACCATAAGTCTCGGTTTTCCCTTTTTTGAACTGGGCCCAATTTTCCCTTTTGGGTTCCCGAGTTACGGCCCCCCGAAAAGGGCCAAAAAATTTTAGGGGGGGGGTTTTTGGGTTTTTTTTTTTTTTTTTTGTTTTTTTTGGGTTTAGAGGGTTTGGGGGGTTTTTTTTTTGGGGGGGGGGGGGGGGGGGGGGGGGGGGGGGGTTTTTTTACCAAAAACTTGCAAACCAAATTGGGTTTACACAAATCGGGGGGCCCGGGGAAACCTTTAATTTTATCCCTGGGTTTTTCCCAAATTTTTGGCCCCCTTTCCCGTCCCAAAAAAGGCTATTTTTTGGGTTTTTTCAGCCATAAGAGACTTCATTTAAAGGTTGAATTTTATACAAACTCCCAAAAAAATTCAACCCAAAATTTTTGGTTTCCTACAAACAATCCAAGCTTAGTTTAGAGTTATTTTAAAACCCGTTTTCCCCCCCCGATTGTAAACAAAATGGATTTTTAAACAAAGGGCTTATTTAAAATTTCCCTTATTTTCATTTTTGGACCCGAGCCAATCAGGGTAGAAATATGGGCTGATTTTAGTCAAAATTTCCCCCCTTTTTTTTAATCTCCCGCCGTGGCAAGGGGTTTTTAGGAAAGGTCGCGTCCCTCCTTTCCGGGCGTCCCCCCTTTCCCTCCGTTCCAAAAACGTGTCCCGGTCCCCTATCTCCTAAACCCCTTTAAGGGAAATTTTTTTATGAAAATTTGGGCCCAAAATCACCCCATCAAGCCGATGTGCAAACCCATGGGGTCACCCTTTTCGGTTCAAGGGCAAGGGCACAACTCAAGGGCAAAGTTTTTAGCCTTCCTTTTTTGTCCGCTCTATTCTCCCAAAACCCCTTTAAGAATTTTATAAAACTTGGGGAAAATATCCCTCATCAAGACGAAAGTGCAAAACCCTGAGTCGGGCCCTCTGGCCAAAAGGGCCCAAAGGGCCCAACTCAGGTCAAAATTTTTAGCCTTTTATTTTTATCCGCTCTATATCTCTTAAAAACCCCTTTAAGGGAAATTTTTATAAAACTCGGGGCAAATGATCCCTCATCAAGCCAGTGCAAAACCCCGGGGTCGTCCAAACCGGGTCAAGGTCAAGGTCCCCAAATTAGGGTCAAAAGGTTTTTAGCCTTCCATTTTGGGTCCCCTCCTTTTATCCCCTAAAACCCCTTTAAGGATTTTCAAACAAAATTGGGGCAAAAGATCCCCCTCATCAAGGCGAAAGCAAAACTTTTATTTAGCCCTGTCGGCTCAAGGTCAAAGGGCACAACTGAAGATCAAAGGTTTAGCTTCCCTTTCGGTCCGCTCTATTCTCCTAAAACCCCTTTTAAGGAATTTTATAAAACTTGGGTTTTAAAAGATTACCCTCATCAAACGATTGGGGAGAAATTTTAGTCAAACCCTGGGCCCGGGTTAAAAGGGCAAGGGGCACAAAAAAGGGGGGCGGAGGTTTGACCTTTCCCTTTGGTGGGGCCCTCGGGGATCCCCCTTAACCCCTTTAAGGAATTTTTATCAAACTTTGTCAATGATCACCTCATCCAAAAACTCATGATCGCCAAAGTCCTAAAGGGGGAAAGGCACACTGAAGGTCAAAGTTTCCCGCTGGGACTCCTAACCCCTTTAAGGGTTTTTTTTGAAACTTTGGGCAAAAACACCTCTCAAGACGTTGGGGGCAGAATTTTTGAGTCACCATTTCAGTTCCCAAGGGCCCGGTTTTCAGCTAAAATCAAAAATTTTTCCCTTTTTTACTCCTACAAATGGCGGGGATTTTTGTTTTCTTTCCAAATTCCCCTTTTTTTCAAAATTTCCAAGGGTATATCTCCGTAACTAAAGAAGATACTGATCTGAAAAATTTCCCTTTATGTCAACAGATTATTTTGGGAGATCCTTTTTTTGTTCACTTTCATATTTTTTTTTAAATTTCTTTCCTTTACGTTACTAAAATATTTATATTTGTACTTTTTTTTTTTTATTGGCCATGGGAAAACCCAGACCCCTTTTTTTTGGGAAAAGCAGGATGGTACCCTCCAAATTTTTTGGTGTATTTTTACATATCTGGACCTTGTAAGAATTTTTTTTTTTTTTAAATTTCTTTCCCCTTTTTTGTTACTGCCCTTTGAAAACTGGCTAGATTTTTAAACATTTGTTTTGAGGGTTTTGGCCCATTAAAGGGGGCCAAAAATTTTCATTTTTGGGTTTTAAATGTTTCAGACGTTTTGAAAAGGGTTTTAACTAAAATTTCAAACAATTTGATTTGGGTTATACTGGTTCCTTCAAAACTGAAACCCAAACCCTCATAGAGTTAAAGGCCCCTTTTAAAAGGGGCCAAAAAAGTTCTATTTTTTCTTTTGCACCCAAAAAGAGAAATTTTTGTTTTTGGTTTGGGTTTTATCCCAAAAATTTCAAATATTTTTAAAAACAATTCTCTTGGATTCCCCTATTAATCTGTTTAGATCCCATTCAGGGTTTTCCCCATTACGGCCCCCCGTTGAAACCCCCGAAAAAGCCAAAAGTGTTAAATTTTTTCCCTTTTGTAAACCCCAAATAAGTGACATTTTAAAATTTGATTTTTCCAAAATGACACACCAAATCACAAAAAATTCCCCAAACACGATTCAAATTACTGCCCCTGAAATTGGGAAAATTTTCTTTTTGGCCTTCCCAATTAGGGTTTTAAAAAATGCTTTGAGGGGAAAACAACTTTCTTAGAATATTTTTCTTTTCGATTCCTAGGG
The DNA here is from genome assembly GCF_021730395.1 of Mercenaria mercenaria. Lineage (NCBI taxonomy): Eukaryota > Metazoa > Mollusca > Bivalvia > Venerida > Veneridae > Mercenaria > Mercenaria mercenaria. The sequence goes on along the minus strand of NC_069376.1, from coordinate 12,853,342 downwards.
CCAAAAACAAAACTGGGTCCCTTTTTGGGTTCCCAAAAAATAGGTCCCTCCGGGCAGAGCCAAAAGGGAAAAAATTGTAAAAAATATTTAGGCCACCCCCATCTATCTTTATGAAACTTGGGCAGAAGTTTTTCTTTATGATTCAAAGGCCCAAATTTTAAAAGGTGAGGGGATATATGGTCATCAACCCCTTTTTTACTTATTAAATTTTGGACTTTTTAAACCGAATGTTTTTTCTTGTAAAAACTAGGGCGTTTTAAAAATGGGTCTTTTGGGGGGTTTAAAGACCAACCACCCTGGTCAAAAAAGGAAAAAAAAATACTCTGTGTGTTTTGCAACAGGAGCTGCCTTTTTCACTGAATATTTGTGAAATTTTGATCAGAATGTTTCTTGAAAAATCTAGGGCAATTTTAAAATTTTGGTCCTCTGTTTGTTAAAAATAGGGCCCCAATAAAACTGACAAAAGATTGTGTAAGCAATTAGGGGGGCCCTTTTCTAAATGGATTTTGTGAAAATTTAACGATTGTTTGTCTTTAATCAATCTTGGTTTAAAGTTTAAAAAAAAGGTCCCCTATGGGGGGGCAAAAATTGGATCCCTTCTGTCAAAAATTCCAAAAAATTGGTGTTTCATGAGGGCTGCATTTTTTATCTGATTTCATGAAACTTGGGGCAGGGTTGGGTTTTTTTTTCTGAAAAACTCTAGTTTTTTTTATCTGGGTTTAAAAAATCGGTTTAAAAACCCAGGGCAAACCCTGTCAGAAAACCCTTTTTACACCCAAGGGGCCCAAAAAATTTTTTTTAATATTTTTTTGAACTTTTCCCCGGAAATTTGGGTTTTTACGTCCCTTTGAGGAAATTTTAATCTTGGTTACTTGGGGGCAAAAATAGGTTACTAGGTCAAATCAAAGGGAAAAGGGGTTTTTTACCTGTAGATCCCCTCTTTTTCTCCAATCTTTAAAAAATTTTTTTTAGAATTTTTTTTTTCTTGGAAATCTTGGACGAGTTGTAATTTTTTTCCTTTGATTCCCCCAAAATAGGGCACCTTTCCAAAACTTGTTTTTCACTAAAGTATACATTTGTGCTCCAATTTATGAACCCTTTGGGAAATGTTTTTTCCCTAAAAACTCGGGCGAATTTGAAAAGGTGTTTTTCCTGTTTTTGGTGTGGGTTTTTCAGGCAGCGACCCCGGGCCCTTTTTGCCTTCTTGCCCTATGTTTTTTTTTTAAATGGGATCGCGCAAAAAATTGGGGGGGAATTTTTCAAAAATTTTCTGTCCTTAAAATTTTCCAATAAAATTTGATGTCTTTAAAAATTTTTGTTATTTTGTGATGCCTTTTTACTTGTATTTTGTGTGACCTGTTTTAAATCAAACTAATAAAAAAATGTTTTTATTCCAGGGATTGTTTCTGTTATAAAAGCAGTTTATTAATAATCCCGAAACCCCAAATTCATGTCCCTTTGAAAAATGTTTAAGATGGGCCCGTGAGTGATTCCCCCAAAAATGTTTTTTTCCTAGCGGTTTAAATAAAATGGGAAATATTGTTTTGGGGGGAATTTAAGTATGTTTGATAAAGGGGAAACACTAATTAATAATTCCCATATACAAAAATTTTTAGTAGTATCTCCATACCTGTCACCGGAGGCCCCCATGGTATTTACGGCATACACTGTAATTGAGGTTTCTTTTCCCAAATTTAAAAGTATGCCTTTGCATAAACCTTTTTTTTTTTGGGAATACATGGTAAAGCAAATTTTTCCCCTTTTTTAATTTTAAATTGGGGAAACATAGGGATACTTTTTTTGGTAGACACATGGGGATGCATTGTATACCTTTTTTTTGTCTAAGCAGGGGCATAGCATTCTTTTTGTGGTGACATATGGTATCATTGCATACCCTTTTTTTAGTCAAGCAAAGGGGATGCCCCCCATACCTTTTTTTGGTAACACCCGGGTTTTTGCTACCTTTTTTTTGGGCTAAGCCGGGTAAACCAAGCATACCTTTTTGTGGTAGATACATTTTATGCCAAATTCATCCTTTTTTCCCATGGGAAACAAAGGGGATTTCATAGCAAAACCCTTTTGGGGGTTATGCATGGTATGCAAATTTCAACCCTTTTTTAGTGGAAGCAGGGGATGCAAGCATACGTTTTTTGGGGGTAGTACGGTTGGGTTTCATACCTTTTCCCCAGTATAAAACATAGTACCCTTTTCGAAACAAGGGAAAGTTTTACAACTGGGGATTGGGATACCTGTGGGTTAAATAAAATGTGATGAAAAACATGGAAATGCGCTTATATGCAGACCTGTATCCAAACCAAAACAAGCTTTTCAGAGGCTCCCCTTATTGGGGAGTTTTTATTTATTGGGTTTTGAAGACAGTTTTTTAAAAAAATGTTAGGCCCCCCGCAAAAACCTTCTTTGCAAAATGACTATTTAAATCAATTTTGGTTATTATCCGGTAACCTTCTTCCCTCCCCTCCCCTTCTCTGAAAACCCCATCAAAATTTTAAAAAGGACGAGTGAAAAAACCAAAGTAATTTTTTTTAAAAAGGGGACAAAATTTCCCGCTGCGAAAATGTGTCCCAGGAATTGGGGGGGGGTTTTCCCTGTGGGGGTTGGACCTTTTTTTTTCAAAAAGTAAAAATTCTCAATTCCCAAAAACTCTTTTCATGTGTATTTGGGGGTTTTTAAAAAAATTGTATGTAGGGGCCAATAAAGTCTACCATCAAACCCCCCCCTAACTTTTTTTTCATAGGTAAACCCAAATTTTTTCCGCAGGACCAACTCTTTTAAAAAACAAAAAAGTTCTCATTAAAAAATCTTTTTTAACTAAAAATATTTTTCCCCCGTTTCCATGGCCCTTTTATTTTTGAAAGGACGACCAAAAGATGAAAAATCCCGTCAAAACTTTTGGGCATTTTTAAACAATAATTTTGGGGGCCCCAGTCGATTCGGGTGAGGCCTTTCTCTCCGATACGATTAAATAAAGACTCTTTAATTTTTGCTTCCTTAGTATAATATGGAGAACTTAGCACTTGCCTGGAGAGAACTGAGTAGTTCTAGAACAGAATCTATGGACCATTGTTAGGTTAACTGCTTAACATTACATGACTGAATTTCTTTTGCAAAGTGGTGCTAAACCAAACCTAATAAACAAAAGAAAATATGCTGGTATTTAAAGTAAAAACGTTATATTTAAAACAAAAACCAGCTGGACAAAACTGTTTAGTGATACCAAATCAAGATATAAGAAATATATAAAACTTTACACATATGAAATAAATAAGATTATTGTAGTCATTTTGAAACATTTACAAGAATGACAGAATGTACAAAATATTTTTTTTTGGTATTCTAAATTGTACAGACAAGGACTAAATTTGTTGGAATATTCCTTGATATACCGTAACATTAAACGAAACACTTCTAAGAGTAACTATGCATCAATCATAACAAAAAAGCTTGATTATCAATATACCAAAGGTTATGACCAAGGCATGACCTCTCTTTGTCAAGTTCCAACTGTAGCAAGAAACTCAAGAGTATGATACAAATTGCTTCAGAATCAAAGTGTAATCAAATTTCATTCATAAAAATAAAGTGATTTTGAGAGCCTATGATCTTCTTTTGTCATTTGCTTTCTAATTTATGAATGATATGCTATAAAGCAACATATTATTCATAACAGATAACCAACAAGAGAGCAAATATGCTATATTAGGAAACATTAAAGTGAAAACATCGTAAGTAACATCTTAATCAAGGCGTGCAGAATTTGATTCTTGTAACACTACTGCCTCTTAATTTGTGCATTTCATATTTTTCAGACATTTTATCTGATTTTAAGTTCAAATTTTAATCCATAGAATTATTTCACTTTAACGAACACTGTTGAAGTAGTGCTAGGGGTATGAGGGCCAGTTTCACATTTCATACATCTAACAAACAGAATAATCAAATAAAGTCAGCTATAATTTTGCACAGTTGTGTTGTTATGTTTCATAAGATGAGCTTAAACAATTTGCTATCCTTAAAACACTTTAAGTTGCCATATGATGTGTTTACGTTTTAAATAGTCTCCTCGATACCTCAACTTTCTGTTTTGTTTGATTTCGTGTCTTTTTGTATTAAAATTGAATTCTCTTAAGCAGTGCTAGGGGGCGTAAGGTGCTTTTCCACGCTTTCATTACCTCTCATGAACAGCCTGATCTAACTGAGTTGCTATTTATTTGCTGTTTGCAATCTTTGCTTCCAAAGGATCTTCCTTAAAGTCTATTGCAAAGTGTTTTCAGCAACCAGAGTGTCGTTCATACAGTACTCGGTGTCTGTCTTCAGTTTTAAATAGCAGTATGTGATTGTTTTTCCTAACATTTGGTTTTCACTGACTTAATATCATTCACATTGTTTACTGCTTTTTCCAGTTTTATCAGTTTAACTCTAAAGATTACTTGAAAGTACCTGATATTTCATTTTTTTATGCCCACGCCGAAGGGGGAGGCCATACTAGTTTTCAACTGTTTCCGTCCGTTCGTTCGTTAGTTAGTTCATTAGTCACAACGTTAACTTTTTGCATGAAGGCACTTTCTCGCGAACTACTGCCACCCAGGACTCTGCAAACGTCACATGTCTGATACATTGTAGTACTTATTGAGTACACGACCCCTACAGATTTTAGGTCACCAGTCAAAGGTTAGGTCCCAGGTCAAAGGTCAGGGTGCTGCGGGGGGGCATTTGTCACCATAAGGACAGCTCTTGTTTAGTTTTTGTTCAGTGCAGCTTTTCAACAGTGTATATATCATCACAACTACCCATAAAATCTCAAATTACAATCAAGTGTTTCTGAAATAAAATTCAAAATGCTGTATTTCTCACGTAAATAACTGCACTGATGCACTTCACAATAACACAAAACAAAGATACACTATTCCTTAAAACATTTTCCATAAAATGAAGCCGCAAATTCCCCACCCCTTAACACTATTCCAGTGTATGAATGTTAGTAGGGATGATACATTACTAATATATACAGAATATAAAAATGAATATATATACTCAATGTTAAAATGTAAGTATTAGCAACAATACTGTAACATCAAAGGTAAAGAACAACATATTTAAGAAACAGATATTGTATAACAAACGATCGATGCATTAATTCAAAATGAAAAAAGGAACATTGAATGTGTAATGAATGTTTCAGATGATTCTTTGATGACAAAAGTGAAGAAAAGAATGTTAGATTAATACTTTGAAATTTTAACAAATCCATGACATCATAATATTGAAATCAATGGTTTAGATTTCTTCATATATATTTCTAAATAACAGCAAAAGTACAGTGGCTAACGTACTTTAAAAGCGCGTTATTGAAAAAATCTCATTGCTTTGACTGTATGGAGTGTTACTATTATGTAGAAGTAATTTAAAAACTTGTAATTAAATATTCCTCTACCATTTTCTGAAGAAACTAATGATACATTAACAGTTACTGGAATGGTAACGAACATGGGTAAGTATGTTAAAACAGATTCCTCTTCAAATAAGTATTTAATAATATTTTCATGTGCTTCAGCTTAAATAACACAAGTTTATTGATACAGTTAGGTCCTATGTTGTTCAGTTTAGTTATCTCTCTGTTTTCAGAAATGTCTGTATCAGCATAGATTAATTTAAGCAAATTTGCTGAAATACCTATGGTAGAAAAATTATTTACCTTACAGTAATAAAATACTATTCTAGAACAATGAGAGACAGATCAAAGCTGTCTGATAATATTTTTCTTATAATTGATGTAACAAAACAAGGTTTATTAAAAATGGGTACGTAGCATGTGTAAAGAATGTTACCATACCGATTCCTCTTCAAAAAGGTGTTACAACTTTTTCCAAACAATATAACTCACATAATTGGTTATTTCATTGATCTGCATTTAGTTATATCATTTTATTAAAATTTTTAGTTGGTATCTTGTTTTCTGAGGTGTTGGTTGTATGAGTTTTGTATAATAATATGCAAAATTAGCTAAAACATACTTATTTGGGTAAAAAAGTTACACCAGTGTACAAAATAATTTAAGAAAAACTGAGGGGGAAAGACTTTTCATAACAGATCAATTTTGGTACATTTGAATTGATTTAAACTTAAAAGATATATTTTCTAATAAAATTTTGTCATTTTGTAAAATCTCATCAATATTTCTATGAATATGCAAATTAGTTAATTATATATACAGATGACTGCTTTGAAAGGCTAATGTCTTAGCTCCTTTTTCACATCATTTGTATTGTTTTATCACCAAACTGACCAAGATCATGACTGATTATCCTCTTTATGGTTTTTTTTTTTCTACCCTTTCTTTTTGTCGTATTTTCCCAAAATGAATGGATGCCATGGAAACTAATGAAATCTTATATAGTTCAAAGATTTTTTCATGGGAACATTTTTTATTTCAAAAGGGTTGGTCCTGCCGGAAACAATTTGGTACCTATGGAAAAAGGTTCTAGTGGGGTGGGGGGGGGGGGGTGCATGGTAGACCTATTGGCCCCTACCTAATAGCATCAAGTCCGTAAACACTGACCTTCATTTTTAGCCAAATTATGCCCCTTTTGGACCTTAGAAAATCTGGTTAAAGTTTTGGTGCAAGTACATACAGTATTTACTTAAAGGCTTATAGATTGAAACTTATTTTTTTAATTTTCTAGATCAATTTACAACCCTCACCGGGGGTCAAGTCCCATAACTCAGGAATGTATTTGTTGGCAAATATGCCCCCTTTTGGATTAAAAAAATTCTGTTTAAATTTTACATGCAAGTCACTATCTCCAAAACTAATGCAGATATTGAATTGAAATTTCATGTGCCTTCGGGATTATATTAAAACTAGTTGATAGCTTAAGTCCCATAACTCTGATATGCATTTTTGGTCAAATTATGTCCCCTTATGAAACATAAAACTCTTATATAACGTTTTGGGTAATATTTTCTGCTTCTAGGACAATATTTCGAATAGTCGAGCTTGGCTGTCTTCGGACAGCTCGGTGTTGAGCAATGAATTTGAATCGGAAAGGGATGGAAAATTTATATATTCAGGGGAATTAATTTTCAAAAGGGGAATCCAATAATAACAAAATATAATGTCAATAGATGTATGCAGAAGCTTTTGTGTTCTTCATGAGCATTTTCTTGGCTGTGATCCTGGAAAAATCACAGGAGCTTCTGAAATATGTGCAGGAACATACGAATTGCAGCAAAAACGAAATTCCAGCTTCGGGTTGGAAAAGTTTCGACGGACGAGCAGTTTAGATTCAGGAATGTCTCTCGATCCTAATAAATGCATCGAACTTTGATTATGAATTGTGGTTGATTTTTTAGGTCATTCAAAATCAGTGTGTAAATGAGGAATCAAGGATTGTACTTTAAAAGTGCTTTGAATTTATGAAAACATGTGCAAGGGACTTTTTAGCTCAGCTGGTCACGAAGTGACAAGGTTGCTAGTGTGGACCGCTTTATGTCCGTCGTGCGCGTGGTGGTCCGTCGTCCGTCAAACAATTTCTAAAAATCTTCTTCTTAAAAAACCACTGTGCAAATGCCCCAACTTCATAGGGATTAATCCTTGGGTGGTCCCCTTTCAAAATTGTTCAAGGAATTGAATTCCGTACGTACAGAACTCTGGTTTTGCCATGGCACCGAAAGGAAAAAAACTTCAAAAAATCTTCTTGTCCAAAACCGCAGGTCATAGGGCTTTAATATTTGGTATGTAGATCATCTAGTGGTCCTCTACTAAGTTGTTCAAATTATCCCCATAGGGGTCTAATATAGCCCCGCCCTTGGGGCCACGGATTAATCTAGACTATAAAGGGATAATTTTGAAAATCTTTTTGTCCAAAACCACAAGGCGTAGAGTCTTGGTATTTAGCATGTGACATCATCAAATGGTCCTCTATATAGATTGTTCAAATTATGTCCCTAGAGTAAAAAGAGGCCCCGCCCCGGGGGTCCCAAGTTTTACATGGACTTAGCCTGCACATTTTTCGTTTTTTGTTCGTGGTTGAGCGACCTGTGTAGCTTCCACTTTTCTTATTTTATATAGTTAAACACATTTAAAAATCATCTTGTCTCAAACCACAAGACCTAAGGCCTTTGATATTGGTATTTAGCATGCCATATGTCCTTACCAAAATTGTTCAAATTATGCTTGGGTGAAAAGAGGCTTATGGAAAAAAACTTTTAAAATCTTCTTGCCTGAAAAGTTATGTCATAGGCCTTTGATATTTGGTATGGAACATTGCCTAGTGGTCCTTTACCACGATTGTTCAAATTTATGCCCATGGGGTTGAAAGAGGCCCGCTCTCGGGGTTACTCGTTATATGAGTTAATATAGGAAAACAATCTCAAAAATTATCTGATCATAATTTCCCTAGACTGTTTAATTAAATTCTGATGACTCAAGTAAAGGGTCATTTGGACGTGACCTTGACCTACTGACCTACTTTCTTGTTTTTTGAGTACAGCCTTGAAAATTTTGGATGACATATACAGGTTTTGACACAATCTTAAATGACTTTCAGTGACAGTGAATGTGACCTACTGACCTACATTTCTAATACTTTGGGATCGGTTTGACATTTGAAACATGTAGCTCATATTACTCAGGTGAGCAATTCAGGGTCATCATAACCCTCTTTTGTATGTATAGTCATGCATGCTTAAATTGTAGCGGGAATCACCAAGCGTTTCTGTTTTTACCAGTAGAGTCAAAAACCATTCGTTACAGTCCGCGGAAACAGCAAATCCATACCGACATCATGTTCAAGCCTTTCAATCAGGGAAATCCGACTACGCAACGAGATTAATGTGCTCGGGACATCACCTATAAACACTCAACACGTTTAGCCAAAATACGTTTCTAAATATCCTGACAAGGCAGCGCGAATTTATTATTAAACGATTTTCTAAGGTTTTCGGCTCAAATTACAGGGGTTCCAGGTTAACTTCCCGTGCAAAAAAAAAAAAAAAAAAATATAATCGGCTGATTTTTACCAGAAGAATTACAAACAAAAACTGGACAAGAAAGTAGATTTATAAAAGAAATATCTGGTAACTTGCAGTTCATCATCTTTTCAAATATTGAAATTTCACCTAAGGTATTGTCCCTAAATCCGATGGAAGTTGGCGTTTAACAACATTTATCTTACCCGAAAGAATAGTATAAATGATGGTATTGATGATAATAAATATTGTTCAATAAAATATACCTTCTGTTGAGAAAGTTGCAAAGATGATATTTACATTAGGTAGAGGGACACAGATAGCAAAACGTGATATTAAGTCGGCTTTTTGCCTCTTGCCCATTTATACCAACGATTTCCTTTTACTCGGTATGAAGGTTGGGAAAAGCTATTATATTGATAAAATGCTACCCATGGGTTTTGCTCGGTCTTGTAGTTTATTTGAAACATTTTCTTCTTTCTTGCATCGGCTAAGAGAGTATCAGGAATCAACTCAGTGTGATGTCTTTCACTGTCGCATTGTACAGTGCACAAGATATTGTTAAAATGAGTAAGCTTAAAGTTATCTTCTGCTTATACTATGTTAATATTCAGAAAATGTATGTACTTATAAATAACTTATTCCAGATTTAGATGCCGTTCCCTCGGATATGGACCTAGTTAAAATTGCAAAGGCAATAGGACTTAATTGGGAGTTGCTTGGACTTCACCTTGGACTTTCTCATGCAATGATTGACCATATAAAAATGGACAATGATACTTCGCAAAAACGTATATATCAAATGTTATACAACTGGCGAGAAGATCAAGGACAAAATGGCACTAAACAAAACCTTTTTACAGCCTTTGGAAGTCAGCCGTCAACGAGTATTGACTGGAAAACACTTGGTATACTTTTCACTGTCATTTATGATTTAGATTTTCATAATAATATGTTTCTAACAGAACACACTAAGGTACTTTTTACTTCTACAAATATTGTAATTTCTGTTTTGTTTACACAACAAAATGGTTTGTCTAGGGACTTGTATTTGATTGTATTTCCTAAAAAAAATAAAAAAGCATATATTCATTTGGATTTGTGAGTTAATCCTCTCGCTGTGACGTTATAGCAAATAACTAAATATTGATTATACATTTCAGGGCTATCTTTCCCTGATGCTCTAAAATACAAGCCAAGAGAAGAAAGTAAGTACATATTATCAAGAATAACATCAATGCAGAGTTGTAAAAGACTCCTTTTATTAACTTCTACTTAAAATATTTGAAACAACATCTGTCTTTATTGCAAGACATTGAAGCCATTGAATTACACAGGTGTAACGTAATGTTATTCAGGGCAATGGTAGTGCGGCGATTATTTTGTTGCATTTCTTAAATTGAAAATAATGTAAACATTAAAATCTGAGTTCTTTACACTGAAATTATTTTGCCGAAGGTAGCAAAGTTTTAAAGGGTATATTGATTTAATAGTACTAAGAAAAATAAAATAGTATATTTATCAAAAGAAAAGCGGAGATACTGAAAGAAATACTAAACAGCGCTATCTTGTGATTTAGGGATAGGGGTAGGCATTCCACATTAAAGCGCAACAATGCAAACAATAAGCGACGTCCATTTAACATTGCATTTTACGTCCAAAAAATCGGAAGGACAGTTTGTCTTCAACAAAATATTGTGAAAAACTGAAGAAGTTAAGTTCTTTTATTTATTTAACACTTTATTTGCAGATTGGTCACTTTTGCTGAAAAACAGACGTTTATTGGGCCTGTAGGTTTTTAAATATTTTCGCCTTTATTTGCCGATTTGTTTTGTCGAAATTGTGTATCATAAGAAACACGGGTATCTTAGTGAAATGATAAATGTCCGTGGTAATCACTAATGAAGTGCGATACCACTGATAAACACACTAGTCCTTTTAAAAATTGAATAAAGTTTCAAATTGTGAAGTAACGCTGATTTTATGTCGTAGTTAGACATTTAAGAAGACTCATAATGTCGGTTTTGTGACGTCAACACTGATAACGTACTATTGCCAAGACGACGTAAAAATAAATAGGAACAATGGTGCTATAGTTTGACCAAGTTTCATTAAAATAAGAAGGAATGCCATATTTGACGAATAAGGTATCGACCCTCCCTAAGCCAGGTGACCACTGATCGGAGGGGCAGCCAGTATAAATATATATTTCATAACTCTTATATTAGTTTAATAATGACTTCAGCCTTTATGCCCTTTTTTTCGTTTTCCTCTTAATTGTTTACCAGGATGGATTGCTGTACATTTGCCTTTGCAATACGATAGGTCTTCTTAGCAGTCAACAACTCATGCTTGTTTTTCCAATAAACTGTGTCATACTTGAAGGCTGAACACCACTAAATTCGGCTGTTCTATATTTCATATAAAATCTACTTACTTTATAATGGTTTTTCAACATTTTCTAGAATATCAGAAGTTCAAAGACTTATATTCCCATAAAGAACTGTATTGCTACTTTAGAAAAAAAACAAAAAGAAAAGTGGGTAACTTTTATATAAGAAAACTACAGTTCGTTAAATACAACCCGCTGAATTTTACTACATCCTGCTTCTTTCAATTTCTCTTTTTGAGACATTAAATTCTTACGCCACCATTTTTACCTAGCATGCGTTAGGAACATGCCGATTTCGATAGAAAGCAAAGTAATACATACTGAAACGCGAATATAAAAGTAAACACGTTGCTGTTGAGAAAAGGCACCAAGAAAGGAAAAAAGATTACTAGTAGCACTTTTTAGCTCCACTATTCGGAGAATAGTGGGGCTATACTACTCGCCCCGGCGTCGGCGTGACCCTTCTTGGTTAAAGTTTTTCGCATACACAGTGTCCAGTATACAAACAATGTATGTGTATGGGCTGAGCCCATTATACCTAAGGTCAAGATCACCAAGCTGTTATACTTAGGTTATTTTTAAGGTTAAAGTCTTTTGGCAACCTTTGTTTTTCTGTCATATCTTTGTTACTTTTGCTTATATCATACTGTAAATTTACATAAACATTGTCCAGCATACAAACAAAGTATGCGTAGGAGCTGGACCCATTATACCCAAGGTCAAGGTCACCAAGGAGTTATACTTTGAATTATTTTCATGTTAATTTTTTTTCGAAAGCTTCGTTTATAGACATATCTTTGGTACTTTAAAAGATAATGACTTGAAATTAAAAGTATTTGTTTATAATCATGTGTGGCTACATACCCCTACTACTTGTGTTTTTATCAGAATTATGCCCCTTTTGTACTTTTTTTACAATCTTCGCTTTCTTGATACTACTTTAATACAATATAAGATAAAGACTTGAAACTTAAAATGTACCTTTATCGTCATCATCATCTGCATGTGTGGTAACAATCCCCATAACTCTGATATGTATTTTTGACCGAATTATTCCCCTTTTATACTTAATTTTTTATAAACTTTGTTTTCTGGACATAACTTTGGTACTATATAAGATAATGACTTGAAACTCAAAATATATCTTTATCAACATCATCTGCAAGTGTTACTAATAACTCAAATTTGTGTATTTGATGGAGTTATGCCCCTTAGTGTATCTTTCTTTTAAATTAGAGGTTTCTTATTCAGACATATATTCATTTTACTGTCAAATCCCCGAATAGTGGAGCGCGCTGTCTAACTGACAACTCTTGTTATATTTGGATTACTTGTGACTGGCGGAGGCTTACATTTGATGTGGTAGTGATCAGCCTATAAGAAGTTTTTGTTTGTTTGATTTGTCCACGAATTTGCATTCATTCTCTAGGTACATCTATTCCACAATGATTCGGAAGTACATTTTGTATTGTAAAAATCTAGAGAAATGGCTATTTATTACCGGTCACCCCCATTCCAAAAAACTACATGCAATTTAGCCCTGTGCAAGCCATATTTATAACCCCACAAAACGAAGTTTGTTGGGGGTCGGGGGTGGGTATATAGGAGTGAGCTTATGCGTCTGTTGGTCCGTTGGTATTATGGTTTCCGAATAACTCTTGAAAGGCTTGACCGATTTATATAATTTTTGGTACAGAAGTGTAACATCAGAAAATACAAGTCAAGTTTGACTTTGGGGTCAGTAGGTCAAAGGTCAAGGTCACAGTGAACAGTTAAACGGGTTTCCGGATGATAACTTGAGAATGCTTAGACCAAGGATCATATATTTTGGTACACAGGTGTATCCTCATAAAATGCAGGTCAAGTTTGACTTTGAGGCCAGCAGGTCAAATGTCAAGGTCAAATTGACTCAGAACAGTTAAATGGTTTCCGGATGATAACTTGAGAACGCTTGCGTCTATGAGCATAATATTTCGTACACAGGTGTATCATTATAAAATGCAGGTCAAGTACGACTTTGAGGTCAGTAGGTTACAGGTCAAGGTCACAGTGACTCGGAACAATTAAACAGTCTCCGGATGATTACTTAAGGAGGCTTGGGTCTAGGATCATATTTTTTGTACAAGGGTGTAACATGGTAAAATACAGGTCAAGTTTGACTTTGAGGTTAGTTAGTCAAAGGTCAAGGTCACAATGACACAAAATAGTTAAACAGTTTCCGGATGATAACTTGAGAACGTTTGAGCCTAGGATCATGAAAATTGAAATTGATTGGGAGGTTGATTATGAGCAGCAGATGACACCTCTTTTGATTTTGCGGTCAAAGTGTCACAGGCCAAGGTCACAGTGGAACATTTAAAATCGTTTTCAGACAATAATTTCAGACCACTTTGGAATAGGATAACAAAACGTATTAGGGGGGGGGGGGGGGGGGGGGGGGGTTGCTCATGACCAGCAGATGACTCCTTTTGATTACGAGTTCCAAAGGTCAAAGGTCAGAGTAACCTGAAACGTTGAAACATTTCCCGGACGATAACTTGAGAACCTTAAGGCCGAGGATCAAGAAACTTCGTAGGGATGTTGATCATGACTAGCAGATGGCTTGTATTGATTTTGACTTTGGCTTGACATTGGCTTAGCTCTGTGCCAAGGCCATAATTTGGGGGTATAATTCGTCACTCCTGTGACAACAACAACTCTAGTTCAATTTGTTTTACGTTATTCGTGGAATTTTGATTCATGATGCATTTAATCATTACGATGTTTGTCATTTTCATTCAGAAACCTGCTAATTTCAGTAATATTTAGACAATTGCAGTGCTAAGATGCAATAAAATACATTTACCAGGTTCTAAAACCGACCAAAATGGAGGCACCTGGTCGAAAAAAAAATTTTGTTTTGGGAGTTTGGCGAAGTACCATGAGTTCCCTCTTATGAAAACAAGTTTGTTAACGATTTTAGCCATTTTGGTAAAGAGAAGCTAATCTCCGCGCTCATGGTTTACACTAAAATCAAAGATTGCCGTTATGTGCCGTAAAAGATCGAGTGGTTTATATTTCTTTCAAACAAAATTAATTTCATATAAATGTAAAAGTATTTTGATGAAAGAAATATTAAAAAGTCACAAATGTCATGACACTAATTAAAGATCGAGTATTATCTTTAACCGAAATCAAACTGTAAACAACAAAATAGACACAAGGTGACATGCTTTTGCCGGTAATTTCTGGCCATTTGATCGTAACAAAAAGAGGATCACACCTTCGCTTATCAGTTTGAATTGAGAAGCTTATATCATTTTGTCGTTTATGTTGAAGTCATGTGAAACTTAGCAATCACATGTTTCATAGACATAATTATGAACAATACATTTAGTAAAAAAAATGTAAATGCCCTTGAAATGTCTAAGCAATTAGTGGAAAGAGGCAGTTAAAGTATAAACATCTCCAGGATTTAGATGTATTGACGCTAGAATATTTGGATAATTGAAAAATTTAGTTTAATCATATTTTATTGTATATAAGTATACATATTTAATACACACACATACAACAAGCATACATAAATACATCAATGTAAATATACAAAAGGGTTGGGCCAGAAGTTATAACAACAGACAAAGCAGACTATATTTTATTTATAATACAATACAATTGCCGCAGATCCAATATAGATGCCACCTTCCCAGTCCAATGCATTTCATGTATGTAATATTTTAGCAGTGGTCCATTCTATCTTGGTGTACATCATTTAAATACAGAAAACTAAACAGTAAAATAGTAAATAGTTATCAAAATCTCTTAGTTTCCTTTATGAAATGATGTACTTGATGAAATAAGAGCCTATTTTGAGCATCGTTCAGGATATCAATACCAAATAGCAATTTACTTGCTCTAAGAGGGAGGAACTGACGTGTATTTATAAAAAGATTTCTCCTTTGATTGTTGTATTTTGGACATTTAAATAGAAAGTGTTCGGCATCTTCTACTAAAGCACCACAGTTACATGCAGGATTTGCGATAAGGTGATTGTTATACAAATCTGAATTAAGGTTGCTACAATTGTTTCTAATGCGTGCTTGATGTACGGATGGTGAGCGATCGCCACTTGTAAAATGTGATGGAACAACTGGCGGTTTGCATAAATCCTTGAGTTTTCTTTTGAAACTTGCTAATGAGTCTGATTCTCTAATATCTAAAGGTAATTCATTCCAAAGTTGTATTGCTGAAGGGATGACGGACTAAGAATAAATTTCTGTTCTCGCCATTGATACATAATTAACATTATTTCTCAATCAGTATTGATTTTCATATGCATTTACGATTAAAGGTGGGGGGGGGGGGATAGTTGTGATAAGTACAATGGCAATGAATTATGTTTTTCTTTGTATACTAATATTAATTTCTGAATCTTTCTTCTGTCCGCAAGAGATACCCATCCGATTTCTTTTAATAGTTTTTGAATAGATACTGATCTTGTTAAAACCCGTTACAACTCTTGCAGCTTCATATTGTATGTTTTATGTCCCCGAAGGGAGGCATATTAGTTTTCAACTGTCCATCCGTTAGTTAGTTAGACTAAGTTTGTTCGTTCGTTCGTTCGTTCGTTCGTTCGTCACAACGTTAACATTTTGCATGAAGGCACTTTACTCGTGAACCACTGCACCCAGGACCTTCAAATTTCACATGCTGATAGTACTTATTGAGTACACCACTCCTACTGACTTTGGGGTCACCAGGTCAAAGGGGCCAACATTAACTTTTTTGCATTAAGGCACTTTACTCGCGAACCACTGCACCCAGGACCTTCAAACTTCACAGGCTGATAGTACTTACTGAATACACCACTTCTACTGATTTTGGAGTCACTAGGTCAAAGGTCAAGGTCACAGGGGCCAACATTAACTTTTTGCATGAAGGCACTTTACTCGCGAACCATTTCACTCAGGACCTTCAAACTTTACATGCTGATAGTACTTTAAGAGTACACCAACCGAACTGACTTTGGGATCACCAGCTCAAAGGTCATGGTCACAGGGGCCAACGTTAACTTTTTGCATGAAGACACTTTACATGCGGACCACTTCACCCAGGACCTTTGTCACCATTAGTAACAGCTCTTGTTCTAATATTTCTTTCTCATAATTAGCACAATTATCCCATAGCAAAGAGGCATATTCCAGACGTGGACGTAAATAAGATATATATATTTGATTGAGGGTTTTTCGTTGAATTTGAAATTTCAACATTTTCATTGACCCTAAAATTTTCGATGCAGATAAGACTATATTGGCAAACTGTTCATGCCATGACCACACTGGCCATAGCTTTCGCTGAAGCGGTGGTTCCAACGCAGCGGCGGTGGAGGATTCGTCGCAGAAGCGGTTGAGAAATATGGCCGACTGACTACATTTATGCTGTCATCGGTACGTTTTCTAACGACCCACATGTGTACTGTTCCAACCAGAAACACTTGTTCAGTGCAATTCTTTGTCATAAATGTAAACACTTCTGTACAGTTTGACGAGGGACTGCCGTTTTTGTAGAATTCCCGTTAAAAATGGTAACATCTTGTACAAAACGACCCCTGAGCACGTTTGCAGCAAATCGTAAGTACGGCCCTGTCAAGCAAAAACTATTTCTTCGTAATAGGAGAATTTTCATTACACGCATATGAAAAAAACGACCAAAAATGATTCCAATGCAGTGTGCGGTGGGTACAATTGCAACGCATTACGATGGATCTTGTTTCTTTAATGTTCGTTATGGACTTTTAACTTAAGTAAACATCATTTTCCTGGGATTTTGATTGGGGTAGATCCATGAAATCACTTTGACATCAGATAGCAACAGAAACTTAATGTTTAGTAATAATATACTATTGATTTGCACTTCCGTTCTGTTGAATGCACACACGAAAAGCTTTATTTTAAACCATAATTATTTTACTAAATCAACTGCCAAATAATAACGCCATGTTCTTTCGTACTAAATACACCCCCAATTATGATTATTGATATAAAAGTATGAAGGTTTTCTTCATTTCCCTTTTCCCTTATTTTATTCAAAATATCAACTGACAATATCGATTGTTTGATTAAATGCTTACTTTGCGACTTCTACATCATAGAACAGACCAACTTATCTAATATAAAAACTGACAGGGTTTTTTGCTGCCTCTTTGTTTGTTTTGGCCACATAATATCGAAGTCAGGTTGCATTGGGGTACGGGGGGGAGTATTCTCCAACACACTGCAAATGCTGCAACTATTTGTCAATGTTATAGGTTTTTAATCATGTTTTAGCATCTGCGTGCTGTGGATTTCATTTTGGGGAGGCTGCGTTTTTGGTACGTGGCATTCCCTGTTTGATATTTGTCTTTATTTTTTAGCATATTTAAGTATGTTCCCAGCTGTAATTTCTTTTCATAATAAGAGTAACTGAAATGAGTTGATTCCTTGTCGTCCTCTTGGCACTAGAACAAGGAGTTAAAGGTCTCTTAATACGTTTGATTGGCGCTGTGACAGTTTTCAGAGGAAAATGATTTTTTTGTCTTTCATTTTTTGTAACATTTCTTTCTGCTTGTCTGTTGTTAGTGATTTGTACTCTGTTTCTCCGTTTATCTTTCAGTGTTAAACTTAGCCTTAGAATCATCAAGATAAACATTACTGAAAATAAGGCCATGAATGTGGCGGACGGCGTTAGCAGCTTTTTCTTTTGATTTGACCTGGTGACTAGTTTTTGACCCCACATGACAAAGTTTCGAACTTGACCTAGATATTATTAAGATAAAAATTCCATGTACTGTGTGTCTAATCACGTGATCGCGCTACCTCATTTTGAGCTCGAAAGTGAAAGTAGAAAGTTTGTATCAAGTCCAAGCATAAATGAAACTTTATATGGCTGAGAGGGCCAGAATAGAAAATTTGCCCCTTTCAGGGGTAGTGTCTCTTGCAATCTGACTAAAGTATATATCCTATTACGCTACGCTTAGGATCTGAACACGAGTTATTGGTAACCTCGTTCTGACGACCCTTCCGCTACCCAATCAAAAGCTAACTTACAACATTCTGCACGCTTAAAAAAGCCTTGGTTTTTGATATGTACAATTGTTATGTCGTAACAGGTCAGATAGCCGGTAAGCTCAGTCGGTAGGGCACTTGCTCTGTTAGCGAGGGGTCCCGGGTTCGAACCTTGGACTGACTGCAAATTTTTCTTACTCTTTGTCATTCGAACAAGTCGTCTGATTGCTTCAAATAAAAATAGATCTGCGAAAATAAAAATAGCTATATTGGAAATCCAAAATATACAGAAGACAAATGTGAATTGGTCGTTCTCAGATCATCAAGTATTTTAGTCAGATTGTATCTCTTGAACATATGATGGAATATAGCTGGTTTTCAATAGGAACCGAGATCTTATTGTGACTTAATTTGTGTGTAAATGTAGTTAAAGTCAAAAGTAAAATATCACTGCTATCATGTTCATAAAGTGAACATTTTGGCTCAAAAGAAATTGTGGACGGACGACGGACGAAGGGCAATCAAATAATCTCATCTTGTCACTAAGAAAAAAATCTAAACTTTTTCCTCGACACTTTGAGATTCTGTGGTAAACGTCTAAAAATAAAAGGATATTGTTGAAGAAGAGGTAAACTAGCCTACTTGTAAAAAGTCTTAACTCCAGTAACACAGCTGCTCAAGGCATTTTGTTAAGGTATGCTACATATTAGTAATTGTATTGTACTTTAGTCAACTTAGTTTGTCATACGATGCAGAAGTCGCATGTGATCAAATCAGAAAATTGATATTGTCACTTGATATTATGTATTTACTGATGTGCAAATCAATGTCATATTTATTCTAAACTTTCAGTTTCTGTCGCTATCTAATGTCAAAGTGATTTCATGGCCCTACCAAAATTTTGGGAAAATGCTGTTTACTCAAATTTAAAGTCAATAGCGAACATTAAAGAAACAAGATCCACCGTAATGCGTTGCAACTGTACCCACCGCACACTGCGTTGAGATGATTTTTGGTTGATCATTTTGTATGCTTGCAATGAAAAATCGCCGATTATGGAGATAAAGTTTTTGCTTGACAGTGTCAGACTTACATTTTGATGCAAACGTGCTCAGGGGTCGTTTTGTACAAGATTTTACCATGATTTCTTATAGAAATTCTACAAAAACGGCAGTCCCTCGTCAAACTGTACAGAAGTGTTTACATTAACGACAAAGAATTGCACTGAACAAATGCTTGTGGCTGAAAGAATACACATGTGGGCTCCTGTCTCACTGGTTGTTTTCAGTCAAACGTGAAACACTCGTTAGAAAATGTACCGATGAGAGCGTAAATAAAGTCAGTCGGCCATATTTCTCCACCGCTTCTGCGACGAATCCTCCACCGCCGCTGCGTTGGAACCACCGCTTCTGCGAAAGCTATGGCCAGTGTGATGACCCGTCCTGACTAAATGTAACACCGAGATGGTTATGATGATCAACAAATGTTAGATATACATTATCAAAATATAATTTGGGCGGTTTCTATTACAATAGGAAAAAAAAAAGCATAACTTCTGTTTAGAAGTGTTAAAATTCACTAACCATTGATTGAACCATAACTTAATTTTGTGGAGGTCATGATTAACATGATTAAGAGGGTTTTTTCCATCGTATCTATGTTACTTGTTGATACGGCTAGAGAAAATATCATCTGCAAAAGTCTAGTAATACTTAAAAGTGAATCAGCTACCGTGTATCATTTACTTAGATAAGAAATAAAGAGGTCTAAGGACTGAGCCTTGAGGAACACCACCATGTAGACATTGTGACTCTGAAAAAGAAGTTCTGACGAAAACTTTTTGACTTCTATTCATCATATATTTTTTTAACCAGTCTAACAAATTTCCAGTGATTCCATATTGTCGTATTTTGAAAATTAGTCCTTTATGCCAAACTCTATCAAACGCTCTGGATATATCACAAAAAACAATACATGTGGATTCTTTATTGTCTAAAGCTTTGCATATTTGATTATAGATGTCAATCAGTTGATAATTGTAGAATGCCCTGGTAAGAAGCCTGATTGATTTTGGAATATTAGTGTAGATAGTTAAACATAATATGTTTAAATATAATACGTTCCATAACTTTTCCAACACAATTAATAAGAGATATTGGTCTGTAATTCGACGGTTCATCTTTGTTGCCCTTTTTAAAAAGAGGCATAACATGCGCTAATTTCTAACTAGACGGATATATTTTTATCGGACATTGAACGATTATTAAGTAGACAAAGAGGTTTGCATAATGTTTTAGAAGTTTATTTTAACATGTTATGACTAATTTCGTCAGGACCGGAAGCTTTGTTAACAACTAAATTTATTAAAATGTCGGCAATTTCTTGTTCCTGTATTATAAAAATGTTCAAAACTTGTTGGTGTTCTTAGTGAGAAGATAGGAAGTTCAGTATTTGAATCATCAACATTTGAAATAGACACGAAATAATCGTTAAGAGTATTTGCTTTATCAACATCTGACAGTGAATAGCTATTATTTTGGATTTTCAGAGGTAGTATACTCTCATTATTCGAAGAGTTATCCTTAACAAGCAATTTAACTGTATGCCAGTATTTACGTGGATTCGAAGTATTTAAATCATGTAATGAAAATTCCAGATTATTATAGAAAACTTCTTTTGCGTGTTTTTTTTTCCATGTTATTTACGCGATTTCTTAGTTGTTTATATAAACGCCAGTCTGAAGTTTTGTTAGAATTCAGTGCTTTATGAAACTGCCTATCTTTTTGTCGCAAAGTTCTTTGAATTTCAGAATTGAACCAGGGTTTGTCTTTTGGTCGAATCAACGCCATCATGTAGGGATACATTGTTTTGCGAGTTCTAAAAATTTAGTAGTAAAGAAATCACAAGCATTATCTATACTTCCGTTATTTATATCGAACCAATCTGTGTTTTGAATTAAGTCATTTAATTTAATAAATTCAGCTTTCTTATAGTTCAAAACTCTTCTTTTAAACGGTTTGTTATAGTCAAAATCTATTTTGACGAATATATATGTTCCAAAATGGTCACTAACTTCTTTCGTCGTTTCAAATATGCCTGGATCAAAAACATGAATATTATTTGTAAAAGCAATAATGTTCTGGAGAATTTGGATTGGTCCCAATGAGTTGCTAAGATACTGTTAATGTTTTTCGCTTAAACTAAACATGATTTTTTCTTACAAATTAAGAAATATGAGCATGGTATTCCCTATTTTGTTTTCAAAATAGAGAAAATTGCTTTATACTGACAGACATATTTGTGACTAAGTTTTTGAAGCTCTACGGTTTCTTTGAGATAACTTATCTATTAGATTTTACAATAAATCATACATACAAGCTATTGCTACCCTATGGTGACTAACAGCTTACAACTCATTACTGATTTTTTCGCGTACAGTAATGAACAAGATTTCATTCTAATGGTGGATCAGGTATTTATACAGTTTGCAACTATATTCATCTGGCGGTAAAAAAAAATGTTGTCCTGTACTTTAGAACATGTCACTGTTAACAGAGCCGATAACCGATATAAACTTCCCAACGGTGCCTTGTTCATTCCAAGGTGATACCCGAATTTTTCATTGCTTACTTTGTCTTCGTCGTACAATACAAACTCACATAATATAATGATACAGAGTTTCGATTCGGGAAAAAGGTGTCCTTGGGACTTTGCTCATCCTTTTGGATTTCTTTTATATATATGTAAGACATGACCTGTGATTATAGCCACAGCATGTAAAAGAAAGTAAATGCTAGCACATCCTCTAGAAGTAACTGCCATGTTTAAAAATTATACTGAAAAAGAAAATAAACTAAATTATCTCGGAATGTGACCGCCATTGGCTTTTGGTAACTGTGTTTAAAGAACGTAGCATTCCCTTTTGAATATTCATCCTTCTTCCACTTTTCCCCTCCATCACTCCCTTTTTTCTACCTCTACCCCCTCCTTCCCCCACCTTTGTTCTATATTTTGCATACAGTTTAAATGTGCTTGTTGAAGTTTTGAAGCAACCGGTCAATAATATTTTTCCGTTAAGGCTACTTTTTGTTGTGGGCCTACTTTGCAAATGTGTGGCTCTATAGCCGTATACTATTTTTGGTTCTCGGTGCTTCTAGAAAAACTACCCTTGCCTTTATCTTTTATATTATTTACATTGTAGAAAATATCAATTTTATTGTCCTAAAATGTATTTTCTGACGTCAAAAGTTCTTCAATAAATTAAAAGGTGGAATGCGCCTAATTTGAAGATATTGGGTTTCGTTTCAAAATTTTGATTAATAAAAAATTCAGCATATTCCTCAAAGACTGCGTATTTTACTTTTTTGATATTTCTGTAACTTTTTTCTCTGCAAACCTTCAAAAACGACCATTGACGTCCATTTTTGATGAACCGCGATTTCACGTCCATCAGACGATTTTTGTAAATCGTTCTGTTCATTCTATAAAAATCGATTTGTTTTCTACTCATCATATTTTCATTTAAAAATGTCTTTAAAATGGTGTATAATTTATGGAGCTCATTTTAACATAAAAGTCGATATTTACGTTAAAATGACGTCAGAGCGAAAAATATGACGTTGAGTTTCGAATAAAAATTTTGCTTCAATCTTGTCTCGTGTAAAACCCAAACGATAGAATTTTAGAAAAAACTGACATGATGATGAAAATTTTATTTTCTGTCGATTTATGGAATAAAATTATGGGGTCACCGAATTCATTTTCGCGTAAAATTACATTACGCTACCCCTACCCCCAAATCGCAAGATAGCGCAATTGAGTATTTTTTCCAGTATCTCCTCTTTTCTTCCAAAAATCTACTATTTAATTTGTCTTAAGGATGTACGAGCGTTTTTTTTTCAGGATATCCGCCATTTTGAAAAATGTTTCTCCGAATATTGCTTTCTAACAAAAGTTTTGCCAAAAATTAATGCTAAATAATTAAAATATGGCTAATAATGTACCATTTAACCAAATACATTATGCTTTTTGCGAAAAAAAATAATTTCACCCTTATTTTTGGCTGGCATTTGCCTAAAATTGACGAAGATTTACAATAGGGTAGGGTAGGTAATTTCAAATATCTATTAAAGTAGAACAGTTTGGTTTGATATTTTTCGACTGATCATATAATGTTAAGCTATAAATAAAATAAAAGTTTTCAAGATAGCACTTTATATTATCTAGAAAATATAAATTAAAATAAAAAGAACAAAAAATATCAAAATTCACCACTTTTTAACAGTTTTTTCTTAATAAATCTCTTGGATGCACGGTGCCCCAACTTTTTTTCTTTCCATTTTGAAGCATTTTTGTGTGTCATTAATGCTGCAAAATATTTTGAAAATCTTAACGTCAGAATTTTTTTTGTAGATCTAAATACGTTTATCCATTGAAAATAAAGTGGGTGGGGTAATTATGTCAACATGTAAGAAATAAAGAGATTTGTTGGTGACATTTATGCTTATATAATACTGACATCACCATATATTCATATTAACCTGTAAGATCTGAAATCCCTATAAGATTAAGTAGGATATTATATGTTTTATTAAGTACCAACATTTTTTCAATTTTACAAAATTTTAGAAATGCGTAAACAGTGGATGAAGAAATACCCTATAAAATTAAAACGAGTTCGGTGACCTATGTTTTTTCTGCTCTTGTTTGTCTTAGAAACTAATGTTCTTCAAGCTCACAGGGTATGAAAACATTCTTAACGTTAGAAAAAATTCGCTCGTACATCCTTAATACAATTAAATCAAAATACTCTTTAAAACTCTGCTATCTTCGGCGAAATCATTTCAGTGTAGAACTCTGATTTTAATATTTAGATTATATTTAATTTAAGAAAATGCGACAAAATCGACACCGCTTTATTGCTGCCCTGAATTACATTACTCTACCCCTGTCCCAAATAAAAAAATGTGTAATTTAACGGATTTTCTTATGTCTTGTGATAAAGACAAACACATTTTGAGTTCTTTACAACTGTACACTGATTTCATTCAACATTAAGATTAAAATGATTTATTTCGCATGTTAATGGTAATACATGAACTGTCCTGTATCGATGCAAAATTAAATAAGAAAACGACAGCTATAATTAAAATCTTTTATTTGAATTATCTCAACCTTTTAATTTTAACAATTACTACCTGTAGAGAATTCCATCACAGGCCGCTATTTCCGTGACGTATTATCTGAGCGTAAAACTGGATACATAAAAATGAAATTTTATGCATGTAATAGCATAAATAAATAAATATCCGTGATCATCTTTGGTTTAAACATATTTTATTCGTCTATATACAGCTACATGAAAACATATTGAACACAACACAAATGACAAGGATTAAGCTGAAAGCAAATTAATGCTTATTGAAGCTTTTTCCAAAGCATACTAAATATCGGTACAAGATATGGCGGGTCTCAATTTGATAATACTAGTTGACGAAATTATGGTTGTGCTTGATAGAAGAAAAAAAAAGGAGTGAACGTAAATCGAATATAAGATAGTGAGGAGAGAAATGATGATGTAGTTAAAGATTTTCAGATGATTGTATATAACTTTACTTGATAGTGTACAGGATAGGTGGAAAGTAAAAGAGCTGAAGAAAGAGCGACCGAGAGTTTTGGTTACCTTATAATTGCAGTATCAGTCAAAACGACGTGATTTCTCAATATACCTGTGTACCACAAGAAAGAGTTGTTCATTTGCAGTGTCTGAAAGTTCAATGTTACCAAAGAGGATAGTTTTTATAGAGACTTGACAGTGTAAACTTATACCATTTATCAACTCTGGTCTTATATTTTGATACTGCTGACAATCCAAAAGAAGTGCCGAGCAGTCTCTCTTTGACCACATTCACAAAGAGGTGAAGGTATTATGTTTTTAGCAAACAAATCGTCTGCTAAGGAGCTACAGTTAGTTCGGATACGAGTGTGGTAGATCTGAAGCCTTCTTTTACCAGTATAGTAGTGCGCCGGAACTTTTGAAGAAGATGGAAAAAGATGCCTCTTGAATGAATACAAAGTTGGTGAGTTACGAACGCAGATAGGAAGATCATTGAAAGCTCGTGTCGTAGAAGGGAGAAATGAGTTGTAGAATAGTGAAGTCCTGGCTCTTGGAACTCTGTAGTCATCCTGGTTCCGGAGGTTGTATGCTTGATTTTGAACCGGCATAGGACAGAGATTAGATAGGTATGAAGGAACAAGATTCTTGGTCATTTTGTAGTATAAAAGTAGTTTGTGCTTCTGTCGGCGAGACTCAAGTGTTTCCCAACCAACTTCGCCCATGAGTTTTGCAATCGAGATCAACTTTGTAGTACCAGTTACAATTCGAGCTGCCTCATGTTGGATCTTTTCAACAGTGTTTTTCTCTTGGATAGTACAATTGTCAAAGACTACGTCCCCGTATTCTAGTATCGGACGAATGAACGAAGTATAGATGGTTTCAAGAGAGTGGCGATCAAGGACAAATTTAAGCTTTCGCATGACGTTGATACGCCGGTAAGCCTTCTCTACAACATAGTCAATGTGATTGTGCCATTTCAGATCGGCAGAAAGAACAACACCAAGATGCTTGTGACTTGTCACTTCTTGGATCGTCTCATCGTTCATTTGTAAGCTTGGGTGAGCCCTGATACCAGTTTTCCGAGAAAAGGTAAGGGATTCGGTCTTTTTCGGATTGAATTTCACCAGCCAAGATTTAGCCCAGTTTTAGATAGTTGATAGATCAGAGTTAAGAGTAAATGCAGCAGATTGAGGATCCTCGACTACCAGATAGAGACTTGTGTCATCGGCGAAAAGACGGATATGGGCTTGTATATTGCTGACAATGTCATTGATGTATGTTAAAAATAGAAGAGGTCCCAAGATTGATCCCTGTGGTACTCCAGCATTTATGGTATTCCATTTAGACTGTGCACCTGGAATTACAACAGATTGTCTGCGACGAGAAAGATATGACGAGAACCAGGATAGTAACGTACCATCGATGCCCATTCGCTTCATCTTGAGCAAGACCAGTGTGCCAAACACGATCAAACGCTTTACTAATATCACAGAAGACTGCTCTGACTTCCTTTCCAGAGTCAATGGCCTCAGTGAAAAAGTTATACAGATATGTAAGTTGATTTGTGGTAGAGTCCCCTGGGATGAACCCTGATTGGAGGGGAGTGAGAAGGTTGTGTGAGGTTAGATAGTTGAAGGTGTGCTTGAAGACAATTCTTTCAAAGACCTTCCCTAATGTAGAAAGGAGAGCTATAGGACGATAATTTCCGGGAACAGATCGGTCTCCTGTCTTGAAAATAGGTGTGACAAATGCTTCCTTCCATGTATCGGGATATTCGGATGAAGTGAGAGATTTGTTAAACAAATCTGCCAAAGGAGTGGATAATTCATTACAGAGCTCTTTGAGGATTCTGTTGTTGATACCATCTGGGCCCGCTGCTTTACCAAGAGGTAAGGTTTTCAAGACGGTCATGACTTCATCAGGATATACTTGGATCGGAGGCATTGTGGACAGAGGAGATATATCACCTTGTAGTTCCGGTGCAATGTTCTCGGGCTCACTCAGAAGTGTCTGGTCTCTAAAATAGTCATTGAGAATGTCTGCTTTCATTTGGTCGTCCTCTGCAATATCATCGCCGTCTTGAAGAGGGGGAATGGAGGAAGAAGAAGAGGATGCTGGTTTGATGAAAGATTTCAAACACGCCCACCAGGATTTAGAGTTTTGTTGTATCGTTTTGAGGTTTGTTGCTAGCTGGTGTATATGTTTTTCCTTAGATTGTCTGATGGTAGTTATTATTTTGTTGCGAAGTGTTCTGAATTTCAACCAGTCATGTTCTGTGTTTGTGTGTTGAGCTTTCTTGTAATATCTACGCCTTTGTCTGATCATTTTTTTCAAGTTTGGAGGGAACCAGGGTGGATCGCTGGGTCTGATGGTAACGTCTTTGTTTGGAATACAAGATTTAGAAATGCTAAGAATAGTGTCTGTGATGTTTTTGGTATATGTATTTATGTTTGTATGTTTAAGTTGGTGCCAGTTGATGTTTGCTGCTTTCTCTCGTAGTAATTGGTAATTGCCTTTGTCGAATAGCCATATATGTCGTTTGAAGGTGTGAATTTTAGATTTCTTGAAATTGATGAGACCAAAAATTGGACAGTGAAAGCGCACTTGTTGGTCAAGGCATGGTACACCAACCCCAGAAGCGTGTATAAGTCTATGATTCGATGTAAGAATAATGTCAATTAGTGAGGACGAATTTTCAGTAAAGTGCGTTGGGTCTGATATGCATTGTGTGAGAGAGAGTCTTTGGCATAAACTGCTGATCTTTCTAGAGACATCTGGGTTTTGCATGTTGATGTTAAAGTCTCCAGTGACGATTATATCAGGTATGCCTGTGTCTACAGCAAGATGTATACAGTCTTCAATGAGAGAGTGTTCAGGAGCTGTGGTGTTTGGAGGTCGATAGAATGTACCAAAGAGAATACGCTTTGTTTTGGTGATAAGTTCAATCCAAATGCATTCGACACTTTGGATTTCCAAGTCATGTCGGCGCTTATATCTGAATTGTTCTTTTACATACAGGAGTACTCCACCGTGGCTATTCGCAGGTCGGTCTTTCCTTTCTGGGTCGTGAAAGCCATCAAAAATAAGATCATTGTTGAGCGTAGAAGCGTTAAGCCATGTTTCAGAGAAGGAAAGAATGTCGAAGTCCTTGAATTCAGCATAGAGAGTTTCAAGTTTGTGTTTAATGCTTTGCACATTGTAATGCATAAAGGAAAAGTGAGAAGATAAGTCTATAGTTTCGACAGTAGAACTTGACGAGACGGAGCTAGTAGAGTTAGATCTTGTGCTGACTGGACCCGGATTCGGATGCACATCGCCGGACATACATAACAAGTAAATGAGAAAGGCCAGGTGCGAACTGATGGCGTAGAATGACAAGAATAGAATCACATATGTAAAAAGGATATTTGCTCGGTGTGTTTGTGATAGTGGGTGTGTGCGTTTGAGATTACAGGATATACACTTCTTCATGTCGGAGTAAGCAGTGACTTTCGATTGGAGAATCGAGAAGGCTGATATAACAGACAAATGGAGGTGAATGAAAAAGATTAAAACTACACAGAATCGCCATTGTGACTGAAACTTGAATTCACTAATAATGACTGGGTTGTCACATTGCCGTTTCTTCATGTTATACCTTGTTCGTAGTACATATAGTACAACCCAGTCATCATAGGAGTTCCATATGCGTATCCTGTAACGAAGTAAAAAGCAATAAAATGGAAAGCACAAATCCTCTCGGTCGGTTTAAGGAAAAAGAAAGAGAAAGTAAAGAGGTAGTGATGAGTTATGAAGATGGGATTAAACATGATCAGATAAGAATTTTGAGTAATGTGAAGAGGAAATATCATAGACATAAGGTATGTCAGTGATAGTGGCGTGAAATTTCAGACTAGGACATAATTGGTATAATTGGTATAATACTTAATGTTTATGACTCTAATCCGGTCCAGTGTTATGTAACATATGTGGCTATATGATCATCTTTGAATAAACTTTTTTTAACTTTACTATAAATTTTACGTTTGGGAAATATTTCAATTGTTTGGAGAGTAGTCGGACACCCCGATTTCAAATAAAGTGCATCCTCTGTGAATACCCGAGGGGGAAACAGAGTATATTTGAGCCGCACCATAAGAAAACCAACATAGTGCATTTGCGACCAGTATGGATCCAGCCAGCCTGTGCATCCGCGCAGTCTGGTCAGGATCCATGCTGTTCGCTTTCAAAGCCTATTGCAATTAGAGAAACCTGTATCCTGTCTGGATCCATGCTGGTCGCAAATGCACTATGTTGGTTTTCTCATGGCGTGGCTCATTTGTTTTACGGAGGCTGTTGCTCTGAAAAGGATAATTTATTTAGTAACTTGGCTAGAGAAACACCGTCCTTTGCTAAGAGGTTTTAGCTCTCCAGATAAGTGTGTAAAGAAGGTTATCCTTGTATTCATAGACACGTAATAGAAACATATTCCATATGTAAATCTTTTTCCTAACAGTAGAAACCTATCAAACACAACAACTATGAGTAAACATTCTGCTAAAACTGTTAAATATTCCACGAAATTAAAAAAAAAGAGTTTGTTTTGGGTTTAGCGCTGTTTTCTATGTTACGGCGGGAAGTTAACCAAACCAGTGTTCCTGGATTCTGTATGCTTAACAAGTAACTTCCAACTTCACCACATAAATCAGAGTTGGAGGACGAATAATTTCGGACACGTGCCTCCTATCAAGTCGTCATGCCCTACCCGGGGATCGAACTCACGACTCATAGATCTGCTCTCCTCCTATTGAGCTCAGCGGGTGGGGTAAAAGAAAGAAAGAAAATAGCGGTTGTGACTGAGACTCTCTGTAATTCAACAGCCGTTTATTGTTGAACATGTGTAATTCTATGTTGCCATTATCTATATGTGTGACTCAAGAATGCGAGATATTAGGATTTGTACGGGCACGTGTATATGTGTAAGGTTTCACTTTTTACTTTAATAAGCGTCTTAGGTGTCAAAATTCAGAATTTAACAATTTTCAACATTCAGGATACGCTAACGCGTATATGTTTTCGGAAATTATAATATTTATGATTTATTTCAAATAGCGCCTGTGGTTATAAATGTCAAAAGAATGAAAAATAAACTCTGACCTTTAAAACCGAATTCTGTCGTCAATATATATGAACATTTGCGTAGAGCAGATAATTTACAGGGCAAGCCCGTGGGAACTAATCTTATGGTCATCTTATGGGATGTGCGTGCGTGCTTGCGTGCGTGCTTAGGGAGTGTTAGGGATAATAAAAAGAAAAACAATATTAAAACAACCTTTACTCCCGTGGCGGGGCGGCTAAGTCAATGGTCATACGTCTGAAACAAAAAACTTTGAAATATTTTTTTCAATAATTATGTTTCAAGTGTGAAAACTCCGAACTATATATACAATTGCATATGCATGAATTTTTCATTTTAGCAGTTTATTACAACGGAAAACTTGTTTATTGGTATTTTGAATAAGAAAAAGATCAAAAAATAATCATTATTATAAAGAAATATATTTAAAGCGATTTTAAAAAATAACATGATCAGTATTTTACGCAAAAGTTGTCGCATTGGCGTATGTAAAATTTTCTGCATTGAAACCATTTCGCACCGGTCGCCAGTTTTACAGTTGTAAAGACCTCTTTTGAAAAGAAAACCCGCTTTCTCACGTACCAAGATTCGTTTCACGTCTGAAGTGAGCTTCTGATGAATGGGAGTGTAAAATACTAAGATTTGAAAAGAGATGTATTAGAAAAACACGTAAACTAAGCTATGTTGTGATTTGGGGGTAGGGGTAGCTTAATGTAATTTTACGCGAAAATGAATTCGGTGACCCCATAATTTTATTCCATAAATCGACAGAAAATAAATTTTCATCATCATGTTAGTTTTTTCTAAAATTCTATCGTTTGGGTTTTACATGAGACAAGACTGAAGCAAAATTTTTATTCGAAACTCAACGTCATATTTGTCGCTCTGACGTCACTTTAACGTAAATATCGACTTTTACGTTAAAATGATCTCCATAAATTATACACCATTTTAAAGACATTTTTAAATGAAAATATGATGAGTAGAAAACAAATCGATTTTTGTAGAATGAACAGAACGATTTACAAAAATCGTCTGATGGACGTGAAATCGCGGTTCATCAAAAATGGACGTCAATGGTCGTTTTTGAAGGTTTGCAGAGAAAAAAGTTACAAAAATATCAAAAAAGTAAAATACGCAGTCTATGAGGAATATGCTGAATTTTATATTAATCAAAATTTCGGAACGAAACCCAATATCTTCAAATTAGGCGCATTCCACCTTAAAGTAGCTTAATATCAAATTGGTCATACAAAACCATTTGTTGGGCTTAATTATGTAACATACATTGGCAATTTAAGGTAATAGAAGCGTAATAGAGTACCTCCTTTTAGAAGGGTATTCAATACCTATTTTACTGAAATTGTCAGGGGGGCGTAGGTTCAAGCCCTACTGGGACCAATATTTTTCCTTATTTCCCCTTTTCCTAGTAAGATTTTACTTCTTTCAAGACTTTTAGTTGATTTATTGCACAAAAATGGAAAAAAAATAATTTGATAAGCGATTTCTTGCTGTTCGAAGTGAATTAAATACTTAAACAGAAGGGGTAGAGTTACACATCTTTAAAAATATTGAGTTACATGCGGTAAAAGTTCTCTATTTTGCTTTCACTCTTTAGATTACATATCGTGAAGACATTAAGGTAGGTTTTACGTCTGCCCCAAGGTTACTTTTGAATGAAGTAAGCAAAATTCAAAACAGAAACACAGGATTCGACCTTATTTTTTCAATGTTGAAGTTAGAAGTCTGTCCCATTAAATCCGTTTACTTGAGGCACCCTACAAAAAATTATAATAACATTTTTATTTTGGCTTTATAATTGTTTACCACTAGTTTGATGTTTCTTTTATTAAAATTAATGGTAAAATGAGTTCTCTGCAAACGTTTTGGATAGTGGCCATCACTTTGAAATTTGTCTCTACTTGAGCTTGAGGAGATACTATAAGTTATACAAAATTTATATAGCCTGCCTGCTTAGCTCAGTAGGTAGAGCGTCGGTCTACGGATCGCGGGGTCGTGAGTTCGATCCTCGGGCGGGGCGTATGTTCTCCGTGACTATTTGATAAAGGACATTGTGTCTGAAATCATTAGTCCTCCACCTCTGATTCATGTAGGGAAGTTGGCAGTTACTTGCGGAGAACAGGTTTGTACTGGTACAGAATCCAGGAACACTGGTTAGGTTAACTGCCCGCCGTTACATGACTGAAATACTGTGAAATACGGCGTTAAACCCAAAACAAACAAACAAACAAACAAACAAACAAAATTTATAAAAACCGGTACGGTAAAAGTTGTTGAAAATGGCAAAAAAATAGTGCGAAACACGGTCAACTTTAAGAATATACCAAGCAAATGCCATTTTGTAAACATTACTATTAGGCATCACCTTAAAAAAACTTTTCCCTCGACTCCCAATTATAATATTAGTATTCGTGTTATCAAAATGATTGTCTGGATACATCTTTCTTGAACTACACCGATTCTAAGCGCCAAATACTCTCTTCCTTAATGTTAAAAAAAGAAACCCACAACTCTCTCTCTCTCTCTCTCTCTCATCTTAAATTATCTAAATTCAAATCTTTGTTATAGAACTTAAACTATACTTATTTTAACATAACACTGAACAGTTTGATACAGGTTAGTAATGTTATGTATGTGTGTGTTTTTTAGTTATTGTATGCAGTTAATGCATACTAAAGCAGCCGGCATGGTTTTCTATATTTCCTAAGCCCGTATTTTGCCTATGATGCATATAATTCTAATAGACATGATGAATCAATTATTATGTACGAGTCTGTCTCTTTTTCTAGACCTTGATTGCAGACGGCTGATTTATTTTTTTTCGTTTATTCTTTTTTCCAGATAAACACCTCAGATCGCAGGCAGAGCAAGACTATGAAGAACGAAAAACTCGTAAGTAACACAGTTGATATGTTCACTACAATATTTCTTCTTGCCTTATAAATGTTTGTATTGAATAGTGTAGAATTATATGAGAACATACAAAATAGATTCATTAATATTAACTTAAACAGCAAACTTCTTTACTTGAAAACACTTTTTGGAGAGATGTCAGTATAAAGGAGATGACTTTTCATTCACAAAGACTGTAAGGTGTAATCAACTTTTGACCATTACTGATGAGATATCTACACATTTTCAAAGTTTGTTATTCAATGCATGTTAAGCATGTTAGAAATTATCTTTGTTGTATCATTGTTCCCAAAACTACCACTTACAAACAGACCATATAGCAATTATTAGTGAAATAATGCTTTCACATGAACTTGTCAACCAATTAAGCAGGCAAAAATATATTTCGCTAACCGAAGATACGACGGTATTCTCGTATAAATTTGAAAGTTTATTGCAAACAAACTGTTATTATTTATGTCTAGTATAAAATATATGGATTGGAAATGATTAAAATTAAAATTTCAAAAAGAAAAATACCTAGCATAGCAATCAATATCACATATCCCTAAATACACGCTTGTGGGTATCGATTTTTGTATTTTTTATATTTATTTCCGTACACTAATGTATATTCCGTAAGAGATTTCGGCGTTCTCTGGCTGGTTGTTCGAATAAACTACAGTGCAACCTCTGTAGATCAACACCCTTTGGGAGATACAAATATTGACTGTTATGTAGAGGTTGTTGTTCTGGAGAGGGAAATTCGATAGCATATTTCAGCTTAGGGAAATTTTGATGATGTTGTTATAGAGAGGTTTTTGCTTAAGAGAGGGTCCCTCTAGACAGGTTGTACTGTACGTAAGCAGCCGAAAAATGCTGAAATAGCATTCGGAGAATACGGAATCGAACGAAAATTGCCGAGTGTCATCACGTGTCTATTACCTTAATCACGCAGATGGCGCTACTTGCCTCATCAGACACTGCTCCAAGATGCACTAATTTTGTCATCTTGTTTTAGGGTAACCCTACTTGAACTGAACTGGTCCAATGACAAATGTTTCGATTATAGCTACTGTTTAATGTTATACTTAACTTATATTGTGTGTTCAATTTGCTTTGTTATATACATGTGTATCAATATTTGAACGAGTCAACTACAGTTGAGTTGGACAGCAACAATAAAAGCAAATGCTTATATTTTTTTCAGTCAGGTTACAATATAGAAATAACACACGTCTCCTTTTTTTTCGTTGGTGCCCAAGCCCGTAATTTTTTCAATCAGACAAATATCTTATAACTAACGCTTCAGAAAGAATTCTGCAAGAGAAAATACTTTATATTCGAAAATATGTTATATAAAATAGTAATATCGATAAAATTGTATTACAATTTTTTTTATAAATGTTCTAAAATGATATTGAACCCGTGGTAATGTGTGCGGAAGTCAGAAAACTTTCTACTTTGCCACCGTGTCGTCGGCTAATGAAAAAATTTAGATTTGTAAAAAAAAATTCATAATACAAAAATTGCATTAACTAAGAAAACGCCCGAAAATATTGGCGAAAATTTATTTGTGCCAGGTCGAAACATACGGACAATATAAATATATATCTATGTAACAAAATGCCTAACTGTTCATAATTTTTTCATCAATTATTTCTTGACATTTGTATGGCATAAAAAATACGTTCACATTAGGCAGGCACTAAGATGATTTATTTGCATGATGTAGATGTGTAAGATGACTCTCGTACTGTTAAAATTGAACATGTGCGTAAATTCTAAGCTACTGTGATAAAATAATGCTTTAAACAAAAGTAAGTCGTTTTATTTCATTCTACTATTGAAGGATATGGTATGCGAGAAATAAATTGTATCACTGTTCGGATAGCTATTTTGTGGAAACAATGAACATTCTTTAAATAGTTTCCATTGTTGAAACACTTCCTTCCATAATATGAATTTGTCAGGATACGGAAGTAAGTTTATCAGGTTTTTACCATTTCTGAAAATGTAACAAGTTTATTCTTCATTTTTCTTAGTTTGCTGCTTTGTATAAGATAAAGTTAATGATTCTTTTTACATGTACAAAGACATTAGCAATATTATATTTATATAACTCATTCTGACATAGTCAGCAATAGTCACAGGACATCATGATGTCTTCCTATTCGAGATGATTCGCACTTAAAATCATTATTGATATGTAAATGAGACAGATTTGATTGAGAGTCCCAGAACCAATTTTGATGAGTTTACTGTTTACAGCAATTTAACTGTTTAGAGGTCGCTGATTGGTTCAATTTTGCTTCGCGTGCTCTCCAGTATTTTTCGTTGAAATATATCTTAAGTGGTTCGTATACCAAATAATAGCCGACGTTGTACATTATTGGGGATAGTTTAAAGTGTGCAGCATTCATGTAATATAAACAAAGTACATATAGTGTGTAAATTGTGGATTTAATTATACTCGGACTGAGTTAACCACATTCTTGTGAGTATTTCTTATCATTTATATCCATTCTAGCATAGCTAAATTTTCGTGACCAAAGTAATTTTGAAAATTTGAATAAAAAAGCAATTTCCTTTTATAGAAGTATGATCATGGCTTTTTTGAACGCGTTACTTATATAGAGAATTTGAATTGGGTCAGAGCAGCTAGGTATAAACATAACACTTTAATACCCACATTGTAGGAGATGTGCATAGATTATGATTTCCTCACGTAAGCAATAATGATTGACGAAGAAATATACTTCAGATATTTTCTCTTGATTTTACAGGGTAGTTGATTGTAATGAACAGATCAGCCTCTATCTGTAGTAAGATATAAATGTAATGAATATGGTTTTGTGGTTTGGTTTGCGAAAAGAAGAGCAAACCAAGTAAGCACAAACAGATGAAAATAGCTATTGACATGCGTGTATCGTTCCTGTGTCAATTATTATGTTAAAGATATTGAGCTATTGTCATTAAAATCTACAAAATACCTTTTATAATAAATGCATTCTGATATGGATCTTATAAAATGCAGTTGCATTCCAAAGTACTATTTTACAGTCTCTGTTTACAAGTTAAGCAACAGGGGCAAACGGTAAAAAATGTTAACCACCAAAAGAACAGTGTTTTATCTTTGTATCACGCATATCTTTGTATCATGCATATAGTGATGGAGGTATCATGCATATCTTTGTTCCATGCATATAGTGATGGAGGTATCATGCATAACTTTGTATCATGCATATAGTGATGGAGGTATCATGCATAACTTTGTATCATGCATATAGTGATGGAGGTATCATGCATATCTTTGTTCCATGCATAGAGTGATGGAGGTATCATGCATATCATTGTTTCATACATATAGTGATGGACGTATCATGCATAACTTTGTATCATACATATAGTGATGGACGTATCATGCATATCTTTGTATCATGCATATAGTGATGGACGTATCATGCATATCTTTGTATCATGCATATAGTGATGGACGTATCATGCATATCTTTGTATCGTGCATATAGTGATGGAGGTATCATGCATATCTTTGTATGGTGCATATAGTGATGGAGGTATCATGCATATCTTTGTATTGTACATATTGTTTTTGTCATAAAAATTTAACAGGTCAAGTACATCTCTCTATCGGATTGTATTATCTCTATCGAGATATATCATATACCCGGATAGAGGTAACAGGGTTGACTTAAGAACAACACAAAAATAGTTTAAGTTCCGTTGAATCTTTATTCGGAAAATGTAAATGTTCATACTATCTCGACAACTTTGTGAGATATGAATATTTCAAGGAATAGGCAAAACATGACATGAATGAAAATGTACCTGAGACAAAAATCGGCATTTAAATAGATATTTTGCAAAGGTCATAATGTATAGTTTAAAAGTATGCGGAACTGATCGCTGCAAACCCAAAAAAAAAAAGTAATAAGTGGCATATAAACTTATTTTTGTTTTCACTTGAATTATCAATAAACGCAGTGTACAGCTTTTTGCATACTTGCAAGTAGCGATTGTGGTACTAAATTCATACTGCCTGAAGCTGATCAGAGTTACTGGCATATGAAATTTCAAAAACATTTGAGATCTAGGATAATTTTTTTAAAAGGCATTCTGATTGGTATTTTTATACAAAATCATTGACATCACTTTTAGAAAACGAGGAATGTACTTTGTTAAAGCCCAAAACCATTCGCACAACTTAAAAGCTTGCTGTCTTTAAAACATGTTAAAACTAGACTAATCTTTTTTTCAGACCAATCCGGAAAGATAATCTATCCGTAATATCAAAATTAGATATTTTCTAAGATTCAAGTTTGATGTTTATGTTTCATGTGTATGATAGGGTATGAAAAATCCTCGAGACGGTAACGTCCGTTTGTAGTTATTCGTCTTTGTAACCTGCATAATACGGGGAATGTTTTATGTTTTCCGGTAGTCCGCAGAATAACAAAGCACCCGAAATCAGTTACAGAAATTTGTAAACCGTGCTAACATGTTTCTTTTCACTGAAATATTTCTAGTTATTTGAGAGAAATAAATGATTATCTTATTTAAAAAGATAAAGACATTGGACAGACAACGGTGTGGCAACGTTAAATGTCGCAACACCGCTAAATGTCGCAACCACCTTTAACGTTAAATGTTGCAAAAATTTTCCCACCGTTATATGTCGCAACACCAACGCTAAATGTCGCACAGCAAAAAAAGGTAAGTTCAACAGTCTTTACAACTTAGAGATAAGATTGGGTGGGTGCAGCTTGCATGCACGAGTATGCAATGAGGGCTGAAATGACATACCGCTCTGAACTGCACGTTTGCTTTTCAACGGTCCCGCGCCATACATACGTTATTAATATTTAAAGGTTTGAGCACTAACGCGGTACTCGCCACAGTACTAAAATTATTTCAGGACTACGTAATTCTATGTTTAGCTCATTGCATTGAATGTTTTGCGTCGACCTGGAAGAATTTCATTACACAAAAGGCCCAGGTGGGAGCACCAGTTTAGAACAAAGGCGTCAACGGCGAGGTGCGGTAGGTACGGGTCTGTATTGGTGATTGTTAGAGGTGTTGGGGGGCGGGGGGGGGGGGGGGCAGGGAAGTTGTCTATGTACAGGTATAAAATGTTGGCCTGTGGTGCATTTTTGGTCTCATTTTTGAGGTATTGGAGTGGTACTCTTCCTCATTTTAGGGAGGTTAGGGGGCTCTCCCCCAGGAACACTTTGAAATACAGGTATGAAATGCTTGGCTCTGGTGCATTTTTCTGTTATAAATTTTGATATGTGTTGGAGGGGGTACTCCTGTAACTTTAGAGCGGGGTTGGAGGATGTGCCAGGGGGCTCTCCCCCTAGAAAAATTTGAAATAAAGGTATGAAATGGTTGTCTCTGATGCATTTTTGTCTTAATGTTAAGGTAATGGGAGGGCACTCTTCTCATTTTAGGGGGTTCATGGGGTTTTCCTCCTGGGAAATTTTGAAATTGAGGTAAAAAATGTTGACCTCTGGTGCGTTTTGGATCTAAATTTTGAGAAAATCTTATTTGAGAATAGTTGAGTGCAGCCTTGATGAGTATAGGTCACTTTTCAGCCAACTGTGAGAGTGGGGACTCAATCTGGGTCACGATCCGGGCCTGTTGCACAACGTGATGCTCAACAGTGTGACGCTCGACACATGATACGACGGGCGACAATACGACGCGACATTGTGTCATCAATGTCGCGCGTCGTGTCGCATTGTCGTGTGTCGTGTCATACTGTCATGCTTCGTGTCGCATTGGCGTGCTTCGAATGCACGACATCTAATCACGAGTTCACGACATCAAATCTCGATTGTGCGACAACTCTTTTCGAGAGCACGATTTCTTATATCGAGTTCACGACTTCTTATCTCGATCACACGAAATCTTATCTCGAGCTCGCGACTCCTTTTTTTTATCGCACGTCATCTTATTTCGATTGCTCGTGAGTGCAAAAAAAACAAAACATCTTAAGTGTGCGTCCTATACATACATCCTTACTTTACTAAAATAAAACATTTCTTTTAGACAGTTGCCGACAACTTACCTTCACGATATCAAATATAACAAAAGATAACAAGAGCACCGCAATGCGGAGCAATATACGCCCGAAGCTATGACCTTTTACCCCTATGTGTGACCGTGAACTTGAAGCGAGCCACCCAAAACATGAGCTTTGCACGTCAACTCGATGTCGTGAGCATTTGTGTTTCTTTAAAACCCGCCATGCTGTTCAAGAGTTACGGATCGGACACGAAACAAAGTCATATGACCTTTGACCCCTAAGTCTGACCTTGACCTCGAAGCGAGCCATCCAAAACATGCGCTCTGCATGTTGTCTTGATGTGGTGAACATTTGTGTCAAGTTTCTTTGAAATCCTTCAAGTGGTTCAAAGGTTACAGAGCGGACACGAAATTGTTTGCTAACGGACGGACGGACGGACGGACGAACACCGGTGTCATAATATAATACGTCCCTTCGGGCGTATAAAAAGCGGGTGGCTTTATCAAATTTATATGCTAAACTAGCCCAGCCGAGCCCAATCGGTTTCATTTCAGTAAAAGCTGCTAAAAATATATTTTTGTAATGGGAAAATGTAAATGTAAAAATGCCTTGCAACCAAAATCTAACCCCGATAGGTTGAAACTTGAATCATGCTGCAAATATGGCCAAATAAGTAGCTTAAAACTGGTAGTAGGTGGTCTATGAATGTGCACATCAACTTCTGCATACAAAAATGTTCGTCAGAATATGTAGTTTTCAGAACTGCCTGATGCCAGTTTCTAGTCACTGGGCAAAGTCCCCAAATTCAAGATGGCCGCCAACATGGCCGCTGATACATGAAAATGATACCAAATGCATTAAATTGCAAAATAAAAGCATTTAACTGTTGTAAATTAATTTGAAGTTATTATAAAAATGTTAAAGTTATAAATCTGCAAAATTATATGCATTTATCGATATGAAATACAACTTTCTGACACATTTTATACGAATTTTATATGGACTTAAATGTGATGAATACTATTTTCTTGAACATACGGTCAATATACTTTGTATTCCTCTATTTACTGTTGTTCCTTACACAATGCAATCCCGTGTTGAACAAGTGATAATAAATTGTAATAATATTATTATTTTGCTAAAGGATACATTCAAATTATTGATAATATATATATTTATAAGTGGGTTGGGTAATTCAATATAGAACACAATATATATCTTTTAACAGGTAAAATAAAAATTAAATTGATAATCATCTTCAGTTTTGTATACATCCTACTATAGTTTCATTATCAAAACAGTGTATAGAGCACGAAATATATATTAAGACGAAACGTACCAAGTTTATTAAAAAAAGGCCGCCAAGGTGGCTGCCGCAATGTGTTTGCTATGACTTAGTTTTAATACCGGCAGCACCACCTTTGAAGAATATGCTATAGCTTGTTGATTTCTTTGCGCTATAACAGTCGTACATATGTTGATTATTTAATTGTATTGTGACTTATAGAGTAAACTGTAATTTCTTTTTTTTTCATAGAATAAATGAAACAGAATATAGGTATATACATCCATACCAGATATAGGTTATAAATGTAAATATTCATATACAAATATCTAATAAATGAATCTTTCCCCTACACCAAATACACAGTGAACAAACACTGCTTAATTAAATTAGTTAGATTAAATGAAACTTTCCCTTACACCAAAGTTACAGGAAATAACGAAATTGCCGCTCTTCTATTGGAAATACAGGGCCCGAGATTTTTTTTTTTTTTTTTTGGCTGTGAGGGTCAAAACACCCGTTGTGCACGTTCCATTAATTTCTGCCACTGTGTGGGCAGTCATGTCCAACAAATGTGGGCTGCTAAATCTGGAAACACCATGGGACAAACTGCCCAACAAATGTGGGCCGCCAAATCTGAAAACCCCATGGGACAAAATGCCCAACAAATGTGGGCTGCCAAATCTGGAAACACATAGATAAAATGCCCAACAAATGTGGGCTGCCAATCGTGATACCCCATTGACAAAATGACTAACAAATGGGGCTCTTTTTCCGTGTAAGTTTGTTTTCTTTATTTTTTTTTAAAATTACTCTTTCCGGGGCGGGTCATACAAAACAAGTTTTAAAGACATTTTTTTTTTCTTTTCGGGTCATGTAAACAAACAAAAAGCAGCAAAGGCATCAAAATGTTGAAAAGTCGTATTTGAGACTTAAATCTTAGGATATAACTTCAAAAAACGGGGGTTAATCAAACTGCTAATTTTTTCGAAATGGCGAGAAAAAACAGTTGTGTTTTTTCGAGGAACGATATCGTATTTAAATAAAAACAAATAGGTTCAGAAACAAAAAGAAGTTAACTTTTGGTGTGAAAAGGAAATTTATTTCTGCGAGGGGAAAATGATTTTTTGCTGCTTTTTCGGGCAGCTGAAAAAACCACCAACAGGAAACTTTTTTTGATAATTTTGTGTAACGTTTAAACTTTTGGGCCCCGCTTTGGCGAGACGGTATTACGATAGTTTTTACGAAAACTGCGATAAAGTCCGGAAATCTCGCTTGTGGTGAGAAAGAAACTCGATATGTTTTCCCCCGCTAGGAAAAAAACTTGCGTCGAACCAGAAGCTGTGTGAATACATCCCGGAAGAAAGTCACTGCGTCGGGCCAGCGCGTTTTTACCATCATCGAAGTAGATCTTTTTAGAATAAATTTTTTTCGTGGACCACTCTCTGCCAAATGTACCCCTTTTTCCTGTCTCCCTTCCGTGTGCCAAAACCCCGGAGCTCTGATCATAGGCGGACGCCCCCCGACTGGCATCATGGCCAAATTCCTTAACAGTGTTTGTTGGTCTAATTGTAGAGCGATGTTTTAAAAAGTTAAAAAATTATTTTCGAGTTAAGTCACCGGCCGCATATAGCGTTTTTTAAAACTAATTGTTTTCGTTAAATTCATTTAAAATAAAAGGCGAAACCCCTGCGCGACGCAAAATTTTTTTGGAAGCGGGCAAGAACAGCGAATACAAACTTATTCGCGCTAAGGTAACCACAGGCAGTTGCTGAGGGATTGACTCACTAAAAACTCTTATAAATAGGGGACTTTGGAGCGCACGCGCACTGAAAATGCACACAAAAACCCCGGGGCCCTTTTAAAGGTCTGGCTTTGTTTTTTTTTTTCTTGAGGAATGTTTTCAGGCAGTATACAAATTTAAAGAAGACTTTTTTTCCGGAAGGTCTGTTTTTT
The DNA here is from genome assembly GCF_021730395.1 of Mercenaria mercenaria. Taxonomy (NCBI): domain Eukaryota; kingdom Metazoa; phylum Mollusca; class Bivalvia; order Venerida; family Veneridae; genus Mercenaria; species Mercenaria mercenaria. The sequence goes on along the minus strand of NC_069376.1, from coordinate 12,811,008 downwards.
TTTCGCGAAATGCTACCAACTACGGAAATTGTTTGATATTTAGCCAAAAAGAAAAGCTCAACCAAAAAGGAATGTTTTTACAAACCAAAACTGCGAACTATAAAATCCTTTTTTTCTGTCATTTTTTTTTCGCGCCATTTTCCATTTGTTGATTTGTAACTACTGTTTTCTTTTGCACTTTGAAACTTTTTTAAAATGGGGGTTTTTTTAAGATTTTGCGGGCTTTTTTGCTATTAAAGATAAGCCCGTTGCTGTTTTTTGAACCCTTTGGCCTTAAAATTTTTTCGAAAAAATTTTATAATTGCATTTTTTATACTCAAAAATGTTTTGTTTTGTAATAGGACAGTTAACCAAAACCCGGTTTTATTTTTTTGTACCCAAAAACTTGTTTTTCCGCAAATAACTGCCAAATTCCCTACATTTTCAAAAGGGGGGGACAAGATTTTTAGGTACAGTGTCTTTTATCAAAACGTCACGAGAAAATACCCTCGCCCCGGGGAAACGAACTCCCCCTCTACGTAGAACGGCCCATTCCTTAACTTAGCGGGGGGACTGAAACGTATAAATAACCATGGATTCTACAAATGGTTTTTATTTGCGCTTTTTTTATCCCGAATGACAATATTACGCCAAGGGGCCAATTATGCGGGGGGTTTTTTTTCCCTTTCACAAAGTGACAAGGTGAGCTTTTTTGATACCCTTCGTCCGTCTCAGTCCTTGCGTCCGGGTGCGTCAACAAATTTCTTTTTCGCACGATAGAGGTTTCATTAAAGATTTATTTTTAACCAAAAAAGCCAAATTGAATCACCATTTAAAACTTGATTCCTTTTTGAATGGTAAACCTATTTGAGTTCAAGGGTTTTGGCCCCCGAATGGGCCAGAATTGCTTTTTTAAACCTTGTCTGACAAAGCACTTTTTTTTGATTTGAATTTTAAACAAACTTGTACCAACTTGTGTACCAAAGATCTCGGTTTTTTTTCTTGAAAAGGCCAGATCCCCCTTTGGTTCGAGATTAAGGCCCTGAAAAGGGGCCCAAAAATTAGCTATTTTGACCTGTCGCTAAAAAGCAGCTTCTTTATGATTTGACTTAAATAAACTTTTGCACAACTTTTCCCCACGATCTTGGTTCCCTTCTTTTAACTGGGGAGATTTCCCTCTGGGTTCAGAGTTTGGCCCCCCAAAGGGCCAAAAAAGGCTATGTTTGGGCCCTTTGCAACCAATAAGATTTCTTTTTTGGTTGATGACACGAACTTCCCAAATATCTTCAACAACAATAATCTTGGATTCCATCAGTTATTTAAATCTGATTACCTCCCCCATTGTAAACAAAATGGATTTTATCTAAGCCTTTTGGAAAAAAATTTCATTATTGTCATTAGTTGGCTGAGACAACAGGTAGGAAAAAATGGACTGATTTTAATTAACCCCCCTTATTAAATTTTAAAAAGGGGTTTTTTCGTAACCACGAAGATACTGATCGAATTGCATTTATTTAACAGATGGCCCTTGGACAATCGTGAAAAACAATTACTGAATTTATCAAATTACCTCCCTTTTATTTTTTATCTAATGAATACACCTAGACTCAAAGAATTTTTGAAACGTTTTTATTCTTCTGGGAAAAAATAGTCGTATAGGTAACCTTATAGAACATTTTTTTGTATGAAAACTTTACTAAAAATTGCGCATAGGTTGTACCTGTATTTCTACATGCTTACCAAAGCATCATTACCTCCCTGATTTAATAAAATGGGTGTTGATAATTTCATTTTTGTTTTTATTTTACTAGCAACCCGGTAGATAGAAAAAGGGGCGTTTTTTTTCAAATTAACTCCCTTGTTTCAAATTAAAATGGATCCGGAAAACCAAAAAAGACCGATTTGAATGTCATTTTTGCCCCAAAATGGACCGGCAAACGAAGATAACTTTTGAGAATTTATACAAATTACCTCCTTTTTTATGTAAAAAAAAATAAATATGTAAGGAAAATATGTTTGTAAAAAATGCAGCATTTGAGCCTAGGGCCTCTATGTAAAACTTTATCATTCATTTTTCATGGTACTCCGGTGAGCGATACGGGCCACATCCCCCGGTTATTTTGTTTTAAAAACGCACCACGTAAGGTTGCTTATTATGAAAAGATTTTTTGTTTTAAAACTTATTACTTTAAAAAATTTTGTGTTTTTAGGAAAATTTTTACACGGTTTTTAACATGAGTTTAAAAAAGAAAGGTACTGTTTTCCCGTTTAATTTTGCTTCTACATATTTTCTTTTTGATATGAAAATTTTTTAGATCAAAAAAGTGATTTATTCTGTTAATTTTTAAATTTTTTACGCTTTTTTCTTCGCGCCTTTAAACCCCTTTTGCACGAGCATTACCAACTTTTTAAAAAAACTCTAAACCGATAAAACGGGGGCAGCTCAACTACACAAATCATTATCAAAAATTTAGAAACGTTTTCTTTTTTAACCAAACAATAAAAACTTTTTTTAATACATGAAAATCGAAACAATATCTATGTTAAAAAAAAGAAATTTTACGCACAAGAAACTGTCGTAAAAAAAAAAAATATTTAAAAAAAATGAAAGGGGCCCTAAAGTATTTTAAAAGCTTTAAAAAATTTTTTTTTTAAAAACTAATAAAAAAAATTTTCGATCAGGAGATGATGTCGCCTGCTCTTTGTCAGAGTTTTATACGCACTGTTTTTCCATTCAGCCAGTAACTTTTTGGTATGCACCCCTTTTTATAATTTATAGTATGCCAAATTTTAAAGATAGCAATTCAAAAAAGAAATTTACATGTAAAGGGGTTAATTTTCTTATAGTGCTTAAATGAAAACTTTTCGTACTTGAAAAAAGTACTGCTGACAAAAACACTACCCTATAATTTTAATATAATCATTAAAAAAAAAAACATTAAATAACAATAACTTAAGCAATAGCTCAATTTTAGAATAGCATACTTAATAATAATTATTAAAATTTTTTTTTTTTTTGAAATTTTGGCCAGGTTTTACTTAGTAAATATTTACGGAAAAAATCTATAAAGAAGGGATAACTAAATTTAAGATGGACAAATATAATAAATTTTTTGTGAATTCTAAATGTCCCACTGCATGATTAATAAGATAAGGGAAAAACAAAATAATCCCGAGAAAAGGGGAAAGACTACAGAAAAGACGAAAAAGGAAATAAAACATCAACGCAAAAAAAATAAAAATACCCAAAATATCCTTGAAGTAAATTGGGGAAAAGAATTTTTTTGACCCGATTTGAAACACATGACCGGTTTGTTTACCCCCCAGGCAATAATTTAACCTAAAAATCAAAGGGGAAAATTTTAAAAAAAATTTTCAATTAAATTTTTAAAAAGCTAAAAATTTGCAAAATTTTTGGGCAAAAAAATAAAAAACGCAATTTTTAAAGAAAATTAAAAAAATTTTTTCAAAATTTAAAAGCTTAATTTAAAATACAGAATAAAGTATTGCTTTAAGGGAAAATTTTCGATTTTCCGACAGATCGATGTTACAAAAGTGTAAAGTCACCAAAGGGAGACCAAAACCCTGATCAAAATCCCCACACTCATTGAAAAAAGTGCACAAATATCGTTTAACGAATGCATTTACAAGAAACCCGTTGTCTTGTTGAAGAGTATTCGGAATTTTTTCCTTTATGAGCAAAATTTTCTTGTCCAAAATCTAAGAAAACCCCACAGTTTAATTACAGAATGAGAGAGTACACAACAGTTTCACTTGAATGCTTTTAAAAAATTTTTCTCCATTTTATACTTTAAATTTTTTCCCGGTCCAATCCCAAATTTTTTAAAATGGGAAAATTGAAATCGTGATGAGACAATAAATTGCAAGAGAAACTTTCCTCAATTTTTTGGGCTATCAAACGTTTTCCATTTTTCCCCCTGCCAAAAACGAAGAAAATTGTTTTTGTTTGCCCTCCCCTGTCGCCCGGGTTTTATAAGCGGGTATTTTAAGCTAGAAACGCACATTTTACAACCTTTTTATCCCCTTTACTGGTAAATGCAGTTTTTTCCCTTGTTTTTTTAATAAACATGAAATGTATTTAAGTTAAAACACCGATGTCCTTTTGTATAATTTACAAGGTCAACTAAAAATTGGTGTTTTGATTTTTGGCCGGGCGGGGGGGGAGGGCTTTGGGGGGATGGTTTGTGTCGTTGGTCAAAAAAAGATCGTGGCGTTACAATTTGTATGCTATTTTTAGGGGAGCCCCCTCGGAAAGAAAGTAATTTCAAGTTGCAACCCCGAAAATATCACTGATTAGCCTTCTTTTGTACAATTTCACTTTGAATCTTTTAAATTCTAAAGAAATCTCAAGGAAAATTTTTAAAAATTTAAAAACGAAAACCCTTTGTTCTGGAGAAAATTTTTCGTTCGGCCCAAATACCCCCAAATAACAGAAATTTGAATGCAAATTTTGAGGAAAAGCAAAGAGAATTTGCTTGGCCCCAAATTATTACGGTTTCCCCCCATTTTTTATACAAACGAAATAAAATTAATCGTATTGCGAAAAATGTCTCAACTTTAGGAAAATTTTAAGTCAGGTGTGTAAACGTTTTAAATTTATATAAAGCCAGTAAACATTTTAATCCCCCCCCGCGTTTAACTAATGTTTGAACGAATTTCCGATTTGATAGTAAAACTTTAAAAAAGATAAAAAAAATTTTTTAAAAACACTAAAACACATTTTGTTGAAATTTAAAAGAATGCTTTTTTGGGCCTCGGGCAATAAATTTTCCCCTTTTTTTTTTAGACAACGCTCCCTCAAATTTCTAATTTCATCGGGCGAAAAAATTTTCCTTAAGTTAGAGTTCAGTACAGGGAAAATATACCGTGTACTTTAGACCTTTTTAAAAGCATAAACTGTTGGGCCCACGCTTCATAAAGGGGATATTTTTTAAAAAAAATTTTTTCCAAAAACGGAATGAAAAGGGTCCCAAATACGAACACCAGTCAAAATAAAAATTTGGGCCGTTTTGACTGACTTTTCCGAATTTTCCATTTTTCACATAATTCATTCCTTTCCCCAAATATAAGAAGAGGCACCGCAAAAACACTGGTTTAAATTCAAAAAAAAAAATTTTTAATTGAACATAGACAAGTGCATTTTTTCTTTTTAAAGGGGTTTGATTTTAACTTTCATGAAGATAGTTTTTAAACAGCTGGGGATATCGGAAAAGTTTTTTCAATTACCCCAATTTTTGCAATATGAATTTTTCCAAGCTATTCGGACAAAAATTACAATTGTTAGACTTCCTTCGATTGGTAGATCATAAACACACGTAACGTTTCCCCCAAAGGGGGTACGCACTTTTTATCCCGTGGGTGGATGGGAATTGTGTCATCCGGTTTTCCCTTAATTTTTTTACGGGGGGTAGCATTTTGCGCATGTTTAAAAATTTTATAACTTTAGAACTTTTAAGTGTAGTACAATTTTGCGAAAAGAACTTATGTTTTTTTTTTTATTACGATATTTTTTAAAAACATTCCTTATGTTAAAAATTTTTGATTTTCGTTGAATTTTAAAGTTAAAAATAAAATTTCATATTAAAAAGTTACGCATTTCTCCCTTTCTTTTTTTTTTGATCGATTTTTAGACAGATGAGAGTTTATAGTACATACTAGGAAGAAAAACGTATCTATTCTAATATACGCTAGCTCCCGTATAAAAGCTGTATTTTTTGCCCTAATATGAATAATCTATCAAATCATCACACTAAATCTAGCCTGTATTCTGTGACAGAGTTTACTCTCAGCGTAAATTTATATTTATAATTATTCAGCCTTAAAAGTTATTTAAAACATTTCATACAAGAATAATTATGATAACTTGGTATACACTCATCCTTGTAAACGCAGCAAATGTATAAGATCATCACCGAGGCATTTGGAAATATATGGATAATTTCACCTTATACTTCTTTTTATTATCTGTTCATACAGTATGTTTCTTTTGATTTCATTTTTGTTGTGCGCTTGTATGTTCAGTCTGTCATAACAAGTGGTTTTATATGTATAGTAATTATAGGAGAAGGACACAATAAGTTACACTAATTTTGTTTCCTAATCCTCATTTTATCTTTAGAACTGTTGTATCATGTTATGCATACTTGTATAAAAATACTGTTTAAACTAATTTCACCTTTTCATTTAATGACTTATGTAAAACAGCGTGTGTTTGAAATAATAGAGAAGTTGACTGAAATGGAATTAAAAATGTATTTTAACACTTTTTAGAACGAAACGATATGATATAAAAAGAAAAAAAAACACTTTTATATTTGTTCTTAAAGACAAAGCTTTAATCGGTAATTAATGAAGACCAATTAGTAAACATGTTTTGATTCCATTTAAACTTTGAAATGGAAGCAACAAAAGTTAAAAAATTCCACTTGTGATCATACACAGGCATCATGCAGACGACGCGAGCTGCGCATGCGCTTTACCATCTCCAATCTACACGCTGCGCATGCGTATAATGCAACAAACTCGTCTCCCGCTTCCGCACGCTTACACGGTTTAAAACTAATTTGATTGGCTGCACGATTAACTAAGCGTGTAACGTGAAACGTTTATGAATGGTGCCACGCAAGGGTTTAATCGTGTGCACGGGGAACCAACACGCGGGCGCCACTGTAATATAAAATCATTAAAGCGCTAAACATTATGTTCGGATATTTTTTTTCTATTTTTGCGCGGCTTACAAGTCCTAAGACTACCGTCTTGAGCGCCGAGTGAGGAAGTTTCTAGTACCATTTTTACGTCTTTGGTATGACGCGACCGGGCATCGAACCTATAACCGGTTCCGCTGGTGTGTGACTTTCTACGGGCTTTTGTAACATAGCATATGTTGCACAAACCTATGTGCAAGGGAAAATCTGATACACATTTTTCCTATTCGTCATTAAAATCGCTGTATGATGTCTTGAATGCTTAAGTACCTCAATGCAGATCAAGAATATAAAAAACAAACTTTAAAGCGCTAAACAATTTTGTTCGGATATTTTTTTTCTATTTTTGCGCGGCTTAGATTATCCAAGCCTGCTAAAATTCTCGAGTCATATATAACATCAAAGATCAAGATACTACGATAATAACTAATATCGTATTTCATAAACGAAAGAAACTTACTTATTTGATGAATAGATATGTTCTGTAATTTAAGTAATATTTGTATTGTTCTAAATAGAAAAATATATGGCACACGATGACCGTTATGTAATATTACAAATACATTTCACACATTTTCATTTATTAAAACAAGGATGTAAAAACTACTTCTTGCCGTTGAAAATCAATCAGCATTTATCCCAGTAATGGTGAAACAATCTATGTAGCAAGATTCTTTGCTTGCTGATTTAAATGTGCCAACACAAGAAATCTAAAATCTTCTTTTTTCCTGCCAGTATTGTATTTCATAATCACTACAATTATCAAACTTCCTTTAAAATATTTGAAAAAATAAATTAATTGCCATGGCAAACTTACCATGGTAAAATCTTGCCATGGCAAAGTTGCCATGGCAGAATCTTGCCATGGCAAAGTTGCCATGGCAGAAACTGGCCATGGCAAAATTGCCATGGCAGAACCTTGCCATGGCAAAATTGCCATGGCAGAATCTTGCCATGGCAACTTTGCCATGGCAAAATAAAAAAAACTGAGTTATTGATATGAAACAACATATTTCTACCAATACATTCGTTTGGAAGTAGTTAAAATAACTTTTTAAGAAAAATGGAAAAAAATTGCCATGGCAATTTTGCCATGGCAAAATCACGAATTTTCTTGCCATGGCAAAATTATTTTGCCATGGCAACACATTTTGCCATGGCAAAAGACCGATTTGCCATGGCAAAACCGCTTTTGCCATTGCAAATGTAATTTTCTCGTACTGATTTACAAAAAACTAGTAATGATATCATATCAAAACATACTAACTTTAAAATAGGTGGGTTTATGTAACAATTTAAGGCAATTTTCATTTTTGTAAAGCGTGTATAAATATGGGCTGAATTTGCCAAATACCGGCGTGGCAAAAAGAAACCGGCGGCTATTATTATTGAAATATATGATATATTCAGACAATTATATTAAAACTGTCATTACGGAATTTGAATAAACATATTCAAGGAATCTTCTAATTTTACTCATTTTACTTCCAAACTTCATTTCTACAAACTCACAAATAACACATAATTTACGTCTAAAAATATTTAAAGATGTACGTGTGCGCGTGTGTTTTTCAGGATATGCGCCATTGTGAAAAATATTTCTTTGAATACTTCTTTCAAAAAAAGTTGATGCCTAAAATAAATGTTAAATCTTAAAAAAGGCTAACAGTATACCATTCAACCATTGAAATTCTACTTGTTTCGAAAACCCTTGTTGTTAGCCAGATTTTGCCTAAATTTGATAAAAGATGCACAATGTTATAGGGGTCTGTAATTTCAAATATCCATTTGAATATAAAGGGTTTATTTTCGAACAGTTTTCTAACATATATATATAAGTGAAATATTAAAGAAAAAACATCAACGAAATGCCTTTCAAACACACTGGATCTTTTTCTCATACTCTCTCTATATATATATATTAAGCTTCAGTTAAAGTAAATTGAAGTTTTTTTGAGAAGTACCATTCAAAACCAAACAATAAAAACATCTAAATATATCAAAATGAATTTAGTTTCAACAGTTCATTTCTATTATACCTACGGTGAGTCCAACATTTTCCTTTTCATTTGAAGCACACGTGTGTCATTAAAGCAGCGAAGTATGTTTGCAATCTTAGCTCAGTGTAGATACTTTTTGGTATGCTTTGATACATTTCTTCATTGAAAAAATGGGTGGGGTGATTATGTCAACATGTAAAAACGAAATAGATGCATCACTGTGTATTCAGATTAACCTTCAAAGACTCCATAACTTCAGATCCTCTGTCATCGTCAAATGAACATATCTTGTGCGTGGTACTTGTGACGTGTGCAAAATGAATGTTTAGTTCTGCTAAGTCTGTGGGGAGGGGAGGGGAGGCTAGAGAATCTTGGCGGTAGCACACAGTCCCACTGTCGTCCATAAGCAGGCTCATTTGAACCGAGCCTGCAACATTTTTATTATGTCGCGATAGGCGACCTGTGGAGAGAGACACTGTTAATATTTTGAAATCCCTTTTACATTACATGGATTAGTATGTGTTTTAAATTTTAAGTCCTTCCTAAAAAACAACGTATATAAACTCTTAATTGTAGAAAATATTACACATCCTTACAAAATTCAAATCTTCTTACTCTTACTGTGCTACTTTATTTTCGTTTATATATTACTAGACCATTTTTCCATTAGTGTTCTAGTCATTCTAATTGTACATTTCAAACTGTTGCCAAAGGAATAAATCGGTACATCGTTCCACTTTGGTACCCAGCACTATTCAGATAGTCTATAGTTGATAGGAACCAAGACCTGCTTTAGAAATCTTGTGCTCATAACTGTTTCTGTTTAAAGTGTAGAGATAATAAATTCACGTGCCACTTTCAAACATTCAGTTGAAATGCCTCAGATACATGTAACGAAATGTTACTAAAATACGAGTTACTACATAAAATATCTCCTCTGCTTAGCTCAACAGGGAGAGTGCAGATCGCCGCATCTCAAAAGTTGTGGTTTCGACTCCTCGACGAGGAGTTATCTCCTCTGCTTAGCTCAACAGGGAGAGTGAAGATCGCCGCATCTTAGAGTTGTGAGTTCGACTCCTCCGCGAGGCGTTTGTTCTCTGTGGCGATATGAAAGCCTAGCTAAGGCATTGTGTCTGAGATTAGTCGTCCTCCGCCTCGATTCATTTGGGGATTTTGAAGTAGGTTAGTACTAACATTTAATTCAGGTACTCTGGTTAGGTTAAAGATATCTAATGGTAATTTTTCACCAAAATATTTTATCTTAAATGTATAAAATCCTCACCAAATGTATTCAACTTTATTGAATATATGACTTAAGTTTGCATATAGAGCTACGTTATGCAGCAACTGTGGATTGTTAAAACAGTCAGTTTTTTTGTGGATGTGCACATTTAATACACATAACCTTGTTAACGTTATGTTTATATCAACTACCGGGTATATGAAGTTTTAAATACATTTACACGTATGAAATTTGATCTAATACTATACCTGAAAGTGCCCGCCGTAATTTTATAAAATAATGTTGAGAAACGAAACCAAACGTGAATCAAGCAAACACATCTAAATTTATATATTTGATAATTAATACGTATTTTGTGACTTTTACATGACGAGGTGTTAAAACATACTTGAGTTATATCGAAACAATGGATAATTCGAAATAAAAAATACGAGTGTTTCGTTTAAAAAATTTCAGTGTACATACATGCTTGTTATGTAATCTTATGTATATACATACAGCCAACACACTCTTAAAATTTTGGCATAAATCATTCAATACGAAAAAAGCTGTCCGTAAGAAAGACAATGTTCTACTGTTTGATCGTTGTTCCTGAAGCAGGAATATTACCTTGATGTTACAATATATGTAGAGTTTCAATCCAGTACCTGCATTAGTTTTGGACGTAGTAACTTACATGCAAAACTTTAACCAGAAGTTTTTAAGTTCAAAAGAGGGCATAATTTTGCAAAATGCATGTCAAAGTTATGGGACTAGATGCTATGACCTAGTTTATAAATCTGAAGAAACGTGTGAAGTTTCGATATTAAATATCTGCATCAATGTTAGAGAAAGCAACTTGCACGCAAAATTATAAATTGTTTTGACAAAAAGGGGGCATAATTTGGCGAAAAACGTTCAGAGTTATGGGATGTTATCAGTTAGTATGATTACACTGAAGAAACATGTGAAGTTTCATTCAATATCTGAATCAGTTTTCGGGATAGTAGGTGTGTGTGTGTGTGGGGGGGGGGGGGGGGGGGAAGGGTAACTTAAACGCAAAACGTTTTCCAGTCCAACATGGGTCATAATTTGCCAAAAATATATGTCTGATTTATGAGAATTGACCCAGTGAGGTTACTTATTGACCTTCAATAACACAAAATAGTTTCAAAGCTATATGCTCAAATGATAGCTGTATGTACTTGCATGGAAATTTAACAGGATTTTCGAAGTCCAAGAGGGGCCATACTGTGGACAAAATGCATGTCGGAGTTATGCGACTTGATGTTTTCAACTACTGTCATAACGCAAAAGACACATGTGAAGTTTCAGTTCGATATCTGAATTAATTTGGGCAATAGTAACTTGCAAGCACAATTTAGTTCAAAAGGGAGCATAATTCGCATACATTATGTCAGAGTTATGGAATTTGACCCAGAAAGTTTGGTAAGTGACCTACAAAAAGAAATAAGTTTCAAAGCTTTATGCCTTTAGATGATAGCTGTATGTACTTGCATGCAAAACGTTTATCACGGTGTGACACAGACCCTACGGCTCGGACTACCCTTCGAATAGTCGAGGTAAAAATTCCCGATATAAACAAAGTTCTTTAAACTCGCTTTATTACATGACTACGTTGTTCTTAACATTCCCATAATGATACGTTGCAAAAAACAAATAGCTCTGGAAAAATAGTTCGAATATTTTTGATTGGGACCGACTACAAACACATAATTCTTGAGTTGTTTATTTCTATTAAAATATTAATGGAACTTAGAATATTGAAAAGCATTTTTCCAAAAATCTATAATAAAACCAACCTGGGATAATTTCGTTTTAGCATTCCGCGCAGCTGTATTAGCAGAGAAATATGCAGGATCTGACAGAAGATTCTGTAAGATACTAAAATATTGCTGTAGATCTGTATCTTCAACCTCCAAACTTGCGGAATGTCGAACAAGTTTACCTACATCTCTACCCTGTAAATATATAACATTAAACAACGGTTTAACATTAAACAAAACTTATCAGTCAGTTTCTACCCGCAGATTTTTATTACACTGGACGTATTTTCCTTATCTGTCTGTAAATAGTGTTTATATTGCAAAATGATCGCTTGCATGCTAAAATCATTTAACTTCTCATGATCTGTAAACAGTCCGTACAACAAAAGATAATATGCAAAGGTAGATTTCTCGGAAGCACAGAGCAACAAAAAGTCGCTGTGACTTTGTTACAGTTACAACAAAACATCTCTGTACCTTGTTATAGTTACACTACAAGACTCTGTAACCTTGTTATAATTACATCAAAACGTCTCTGTAACCTTGTAAAAGTTACACAAAAAATCTCTGTAACCTTGTTATTGATACAACAAAACGTCCCTGTAACATTGTTAAAGTTAAAATTAAACGTCTCTGTAACCTTATCAAAGTTAAAACAAAACGTCTCTGTAATCTTGATATAGTTACAACAAAATATCTTTGTAACCTTATTAAAGTTACATCTAAACGTCTCTGTAGTCTTGTTATAGTTACAACAAAAATTCATTGTAACCTGTTAAAGTTACAATAAAATGTCTCTGTAACCTTGTTATTGTTACAACAAAACGACTCTATAACTTTGTTTAAGTTACAACGAAAAAACTCTTTAACCTTGTTATAGATACAAAAATAAGCCTCTGTAACCTTGTTATAGTCACAACAGAACATCTCTGTATCCCTGTTGAAGGTGCAACAAAAATATCTCTGTAAACTTGTTATAGTTCCAACAAAAATATCTCTGTAACCATGTTAATGCTCCATCAAACTGTCTTTGTAACCTTGTTATAGTTACAAAAATTGTCTCTGCAGCCTTGTAATAGCTACAAAAAATAGTGTCAGTAACTTTGTAACAGTTACAACAAAAAGTCTCCGTAAACTTGTTATAGTTACACAAAATGTTTCAGTAACCTTGATATAGTTTAATAAAAAGTCTCTGTGACCTTGTTATAGTTACATCAAAACGTCTCTGTAACCTTGTTATAGTTACAAAAAATGTCTCTGTAACCTGTTTTAGTTACAATAAAATGTCTCTGTACGTTACCTTGTTATAGTTACATCTATAGCCTTATTTTAGTAACAATAGATGTCTATGTAACTTTGTTATAGTTACAAAAATAATTCTCTGTAACCTTGTTATAGTTACAAAAAATGTCTCTGTAACATTGTTATAGTTACATCAAGACCTCTCTGTAACCTACTTTTAGTAACAATAAAAAGTCTCAGTGACCTTGTTATAGGTAATCTTGTTATAGTTACAACAAAACACATCTGTAACTATATTCTAGTTGCAACAAAACTTCTTTGTAACGTTGTTATTGTTACAACAAAACGTCTCTGTAACCTAGTTAAAGTTATAATAATACGTCCCTGTAACCTTGGTACTGTTACAACAAAGTCTTTGTAACCTTGTTACGGTTAAAACAAACGTCTCTGTAAAAATGTTATAGTAGATACAAAACGTATTTTAACATTGTTATTGTTATGACAAACATCTCTGTAACCTTGTTATAGTTACAAAAAATGTCTTTGTTACATTGTTAAAGTTACAGCAAAACGTCTTTGTAATATTGTTATTGTTACAACAAAATATCTCTGTAACCTTGTTTTTGTTACCATTATAAATGTCTGTAACCTTTTAATAGTAAATGTCTGTATACTTATAATAATTACAAGAAAACATTTTTGTAACCCTGTTTTTGTTAAAACAAGAAGTCACTGTAACCCTGTTATAGTTAAAACAAAACATCTCTGTAACCTTGTTATAGTTACAACAAAATGTCTTTGTAACCTTGTTATAGTTACAACAAAAAGTTTCTGTGACCTTGTTATTGTTACAACAAAAAGTCTCTGCAACCTTGTCAGAGTAACAACAAAAAGTCACTGTTACCTTGTTATATTTTCAACAAAACGTCTTTGTAATCTTGTTATTGTTACAACAATATGTCTCTGTAATCTTGTTATTCTTACAACAAAAGATATCTGTAACCTTGTTATATTTACAACAAAAGGTCTTTGTAACCTTGTTATTGTACAACAATACGTCTCTGTAATCTTGTTATAGTTAAAACAAAAAATATCTGTAACCTTGTTATATTTACAACAAAACGTCTTTGTAACGTTGTTATTGTTTCAACAAAACGTCTGTGTAACCTTGTTATTTTTACAACAGAACGCCTCTTTAACCTTGTTATTGTTACAACAGAAGGTCAATTTAACCTTGTTATAAGTTACAACAACACGCCTTTGTAACCTTGATATTGTTACAACAAAAGATGAACTGAAACTTCTTATAGTTACAACAAAACGTCTCTGTAACCTTGTTATAGTTTCAACAAAATATCTCTGTAACCTTGCTATAGTTACAACGAAACGTCTTTGTAAACTTGTTATTGTTACAACAAAAACTCTTGTAACCTTGTTATTGTTACAACAAAACATCTTTGTGACCTTGGTATTTTTACAACAAAGTATCTGTTTCCTTGTTATTACTGCAACAAAACGTCTCTATAACCTTGTTATTGTAACAACAAAAAGTCTCTGTAACCTTGATATAGTTACAACAAATCTTCTTTGTAACCTTGTTATTGTTACGATAAAACTTCTTTGTAACCTTGTTATTGTTACGACAAAACATCTCTGTAGCCTTGTTATTGTTACAACAAACATTTCTTTGTAACCTTGATATTGTTACATCAAAAGTTCTTTGTGACCTTGGTATTTTTACAACAAAAAGAATCTGTTACCTTGTTATTACTACAATAAAACGTCTCTATAACCTTGTTATTGTTACAACAAAAAGTCTCTGTAACCTTGGTATAGTTACAACAAAACTTCTTTGTAACCTTGTTATTGTTACGACAAACCTTCTTTGTAACCTTGTTATTGTTACGAAAAAGCATCTCTGTAACCTTGTTGTTGTTACAACAAAACTTCTCTGTAACCTTGTTATAATTACAACAAAACTTCTTTGTAACCTTTTTATTGTTACTGCTAAACGTCTTTGTAAGGCTGTTATAATCACAACAAAACGTTTTTGTAACCTTGTTATTGTTATAAAAACATCTTTGTAACCTTGTTATTGTTGCTACAATCATCTTTGTAACTTTTTATTGTCACAACAAAACATGAATGTTATCTTGTTATGTTACAACAAAACATATCTGTAACATTGTTATTGTTAAAAGCATCTCTATTTTACTGCCATATCAAAATATCACTGTGATCTTTGATCCAACAAAGCATAAGATTTCAGAAGATTATGTCCTGACGTTTGTATCAGACATCCTCGAGATAGGTATCTAACATCTTTAGTTTCGGCCTTTACCACTTTGACCTACATAGAAGCGACCTTAAACCATTTGCTAGGATCATAAACATAGCGAGCAATTTGTCTTCTTGCTATTAAGTGCATTTGCGCCAGCCTTGATGGATGGTAGTGCTATCGACCATTGATGAACCGAACAGAATGAATGACGTGCAGACGATGCACAAACAAATGATAGCTGAATACTTGGCAATGTATATATCTGACAATATCTTTAAAATTTCATTTGCACCTACCTGTTCAAATATGTTGTTTGTCTTCGAAAGGTTGTCGTTCACTTTTGACTGAAATTCTTTATAGTTTTTAATAACACTGATGATTCCATTGAAGTCAGTCTCTGCTGCACTCGTCACATCTTTGTATCCGTCTGGCGGCATGAAACATTTAGCAACTTCCCATGGGTTGCTGCACCACTGGGTAGCATCAGTGTTTTTATAGGATGGACCGTAAAATCTATGAGCGCTCTGGATTTCGTTTTTAAAATTATGACATATCTTATTAGGGCAACCAGATGCAAGATACTGCGTGGCAGAATTTCTATGGAAGCTGCATTGCCCACGTCCTACATTACAAATTCTATTTGTTGGACAAACAACAACATTTTCTGTGCAACAACTAGAACACGTGGCACCAGCAGGAAGTCCATTATTGTTGCAAATGTCGCTCAAACATTTCTGTTGAAACCGTTCTATTTCATCATAAACGGTTGGCTCAATACCTTCTTTGGTAAACAACACAGCTAACCCAGCCGTAATCCAATTCTTGAATTTCGGTCCTGATAGTTTAGGACAGTACGAGATGGCTGCCATGACTTTTTTTGACAACACACTATTGAACCAACGTTATTAAATATGTTCATAACACCATATCATACATTTAATGTCTTCATGTTTCTGATGTCTGTAAACTATATATCTTGCTTCGGTATAAGTCTATTCTGGTGAACGGTAGAATAGTCACATTTAGGTACGACAGTTGTAAATTCCTTTAGAAATTTCCTTGGATTAATTGTGATCTTGACTTTAATGATCAGCGGTCTGCAAAAAGTAAACCAAAATGTACTGTTAGAAATCTTATGAAGTTAAATCAATATTTTATCATTGACCTTATTCCAGTGTGTAATCTGGCAGTCAAAGCTATCTAATGAGACTTGCAGTAACTAAGTGAATAAATAATTTGTTAGCAACGCGAGTAATTCAATCAATGATAAAAGGTAAGGGTAGTTTTCCAGGAAGCACAATGCAACTCAGACACAGCCTTAGAGCCATGCATCGCAAAGTAGGCCCACAACAAAAATAACCTGTATTTGAAAAATATTGTTGACGGGTTGCTTAAAAAAATTAACAACAAGTATATTATAAATATATGCAAAATACAGAAAAAAGGGCGAAGGGGCGGGGGGAGGGGTGGGGGGGGGGGTGGCGGTGGAGGGTGGTAATGGGTAGAGAAAAGGGACCGGATGTAGGTGGGATGGTGGAGCAATGATCATGATTATTCAACAGGGAAAGCCACGTTCCTAAAACGCAGTAATCCTACAACATCGCAGCCACGCACGTACAAAAGACAAACACACACAACTAACATACACAGATAAACAGACAAGTAAGAAAAAAAACACTGTGGAGCACCGCATATGACAAACACGCACACACATACATATACACAAGCACGCACGCAAGAACGCACGCACGCACAAACATTCATGCAACACGCTACCAGTCGGGGCACAGACACTCTGGGTAAGGACACCCCCATCCGTCCCACTCTCCTCCGCCCCTGGTTAAGTTGAGTGAATATTTTTTTTAGCATTTCAACATGTATTTTTGTACCCGATTTATGATACACACAGTACAAAGCGGGAGTTCAAGCGACAAGCAAGAGTTCTCGGTGTATGTTTCACTGATGAAAGTCTTATTATTAGAGCATTGTTGGTAAAAATGCTTTTATAGACACACTGAAATTGTTACAAAATGCGTTTTATGATCGTCACCAATGCTCAATACATGTTAAAAAGCTAAATGATATCATCACTAAACTTAACCAGGGGTGGAAGAGTGTGTGTGTTTTTTTTTTTTTTTTTTTTTTTTTTTTGGGGGGGGGGGGGGGGGGGGGGGGGGGGGGGGTTCTGAAGTGTCTGCGAATCGGGGATGTTAGTTGTAAACCTAGCAACTGGCGACTTCTTTATTTCCGTAGCTACAGTTGTCATATTGTTATCAACTCTTATCTGATAGACAGCAGCTTGTAGATGTCTCTAACTGGTACATTTCCTCTGCTGCAGAAGTAACACCTGTGGTATACCCCAAGATTCTATACTTGGGCTTTTGCTCATTTTTATATATGTTAATGACATGTCAGCAGTGGTAAAAAGCAAAGGTACTTATGAGAAGATGCTAATTATTCTGCTATTTCAGTATCACGTAAATGTTTTTCTAATGTTGAACAGTTTTTTTACCGAGGAAATACTCTCAGTAAGTCAATGGTTAACCGAAAACAAATTGTCATTACATTTAGGCAAAAACTGATTCCATTGTTTTTGGTTCAAAACACAAATTAAGGTCAAAGTCCAGTCTGGATATATCTTGTAATGGAACTGCAACTGAATCAACTAAATCAGTCAAATATCTTGGTATTACCTTAGATCAACATTTATTGTTTGGTTCAATGGCAGATTCTGTTGTTAAGACATCCAATGCTCAATTAAAGTTCCTTTACCGTAAGAAAGAGTACTAAAAAGTTGCTAGTTATGTCCTTTATGTTATGTCACTTTGATTATGCTTGTTTAGTATGGTACAATGGCTTAACTCAGGGTTTGAAAAATAAGTTTCAAATTACTCAAAATAAAATGGTAAGATTTGTACTTAATCTTGATTCCACAACACATATTGGTAATTGACATTTTAAATATTTAATTATTTACCAGTTGAGATAAGTGTTCATCATTTCATGTTGTGTCATGCTTTCGAGGTCAGAAACAATATGACCTCGGGTATATGGATGAATACTTTGTAGCCCAACATTCTCTGTATGAATGCCACACTAGGCTTATAAGCAAACGAGGTCTTTCTAAGCTAAAAGGGTCGGGCTCAATGTCATTTTGCTTTATAGGTTCAAAACGTTTGAATGGGTTAGCGTCAGATATATCAAAAAGAGAAAATTTGCATCATTCTGAAGTTACCATCAAAAATCATTTAATGAATAGTTTTTAGCTGATGTCTAGTGCATTTTTTATCAAACTATTTTTTGTAAGTTTCGTTGTATGTTTCGGCTTAGGTATGTCGTTACATTTGACTTATATTTTAATTTTTCCATGATATGCTTACAGTGCAATCTACAAGTGGTGCCTTCTCAAAAACTTGGCATTACTTAACCGGTATTATTATGATTATTTTTATAAAATGCTTCTTCCCCTTCCGTTTGGATCCGTCTATGTTTACAAACACGTTTGTTTATTTTATAAATCGTAGTCGCAACTTGACCGCGATGGTTGATCTTAGGCTGATTATTCATATCGATAATTTCATTGTTCTTCTAATAAAGGGTGCTTCGGGTAGCCGTGTATATTTGTATGAAATTAGTTTGTACAAAATGCAGTATCAAAGTATGTATACTTACATTTGATCAGTTAAAACGTTCCATTACACTAATTTATATTTACACAAATTTATATTTCCATTTTCTCGTGCAGCTCGTGTTTTAAATACACTCCTTTTCAATAATAGGTTGTGCCACATTATGTTTTATAATACAAAGGTCAAACATCGGGATTAAGTCATATTTATATGTATAAAACACGTTGTTATGACGATGACGACTTAAACGTCTAGCAATTGTTCTGTTCTGTTCTGTTCTGTATTAGAACGCAATATTCAGGATGGGTTATTTTTGTGGATTTAGCAGAAACATTTCATTTATATAATGGTATGTAAACAAGTCGACACTTTACACATAAAACATGCCATCTGGAAAAAAGACGCTTATCAAATATTTGAATATCAAATAATTTCAAATTGTGATCGAAATCTTGAAATTTGTTACCTAAAATCGTGCGACAGGCTCGGTTTTTGTAGTCTGATAATTCTATTTGTATTAATTATAAATGCTTTCCTCCAAATAATAGCACAGTAATCCAGGTGCGTTTGAATATATGCTTTATAATGATACTGATACTATACAATAACCAAATATATGATGCAGTATTTCAATATGAGTATCTCACTTAAGAATATCTTGAAAGTAGACCTATATGACTGTGAAGACGTTTTTCACTTGAACTTTGTTAAAGTAATATGAATGCAGTATGTATAATTCATATGTAACACTGAATAATATCGTTTTGTATCTGAAAGTTTTCTATTCAATAAAATACTTTACAACAATTTTGTCACGGCCCCGGCAGTATAGTTTCTCTGTTTTCTGGATCCCATTAACGGCTTTACATGTGAAATGAGGAATTAAGAATTCGGCATTCATTCTTGCATTATATTTTGCATTTTCTTACACCTTGGGAACTCATCTATAGATTGTTATTTTTTCCATTTCATCGTCACTGTCAGTCCAGTCAACAGTCCCTTTTCCCCTCTTCTTTCCACCAAAATACCACATTAAAATTGATTAGTAGCTGAGTGAGGTCGTCCCCTTCCCATCCATCAGACAAAATTTCTTAAAACGTAGTTTTGATAAAATTTAACTTCTATGGACCTGAAGTTGAAGAAGACATCACGTGCAGATAACTGTATGCTATATTCATACTTAAAAGCTCAGGGACCATGTTACGGTTCAGTAGAAGTATAAAGTATTTAAATAATATGCTTTAGGTTGCAGATTCTGGTGACATTTTTTACAGGAAAAATCTCCGTAACGTGAACATCCAGTTAATTTAGTTGTTTTGTTTTTGTTTTTGCACGAGAATAGAAGACTTGATATTGATTTGTTGTGGTTTTCCATGTGTAAATTGATGTCTCACACTCTCCATATGTTGACATGACAAATATTAATAGCACCCGTGTAGCCACAGCATTATTATTTTATTAGAAACGTCGTACTGACATGTACAACACAATTTACAGCCTATATGCCTTGCTGAAACGTTGATTTTTATCATTGATTCCAACACATGGCGATCACCGCTGAACAAAAACGGCGCGAAAATAGCATGGAAAGCCCGTGGAAAGATAATTGCAGGGGTTATTTGTGATCTAGACTTAAGAATATACACGCGTTTTATAACGTACTGGAGTCAGATCCCTGTATCCTTATCATTGATGTGTATTAAATAATGATATGAATTATGCGCTTCCTATCTGACGTGAAAACCTAGTCATACAGATTCTATCTTCATTCTGCATACATTTTTCTTTTTATAGTTTCATTTTTGAAAGTAAGCCTGACGGTTTTGCTCTTCTGCCTTTAGTTATGAAAATTATGAACAAAGGCAAATGTTTTAAAATGTTTGGATTAAATGAACGAGATCTAATCATTTCTTCAAATGTGTCAAGACTAGACCGACGATGGAAAATGGTGCTCATGAGTTGAAGATAATAGATATAGCTGGGTGCACGGAATCTAGTCCCAAAATGCGCAAGAGGCCACTAGGCCAGTATATATACCTACAGTCGGCGCTGTGGGCCCCAACTATCATGCCTTTGCTGTCAGTTCGTTTCTCTAATACAATTTTCTGAATCCGGGAAATTGAATGCAAAGTTTCTTTTCAGTTCATGTGTATCAAATGGTTTAAAAAATACACATTAATGTGTAACGTCGGGCTCAACCTCATGGTATCAGCGCATTTGGATGATGTGGGTGCAACATCAAGTCAGACGTGACAGTATTTATACTTAATAGCAAATTTAGAAAAAATCTTTTAAAACATATCTTTTTAAAGAGAAAATGGACATTATAATTAATAGAAAACCAGTATGAATTTAGTTGCTAGCTGAATGCCAGAGTTCTCTTGATAAACCAGCAGTGTCCCATAAAAAAATAAAAGAAGTTGTGTTTTCGTAAATTACTGGCAATGCCTGGTATTACAGATTCCTTTTATGAAGATTGATGTTCTATTAAGTTATAAACACAATGTCAATTGTTTGCATTAATGATAATCCATAATTCCTGAATTTAATACCAGTTTGTTATGATTCTTAGACTACAATAAAATTAAAACTCAATTTGGCAAAATTTATATTCTAAAGAAAATAAAATACGTCTAATACAGCACAAAGATGAGAAGGAATAAATTATAACTAAATAATTTCCGTTATACGGTTAATCATATTAATTATGATCATAGAAACCAGTTCAATAGAAATTTGTCTTTTTTCGGAAGAATAGTGATTTAAAGTTTTAATGTAGATATTTAATGTTCTTCTAACAAATAAACTGTTGAACTTATATAAACTTGTTAACCTAAACACAGACTATTGCACTTCTTTTAAATGTCATTATTGTCAAATGACATCTTTTAAGACAAATTTTGTCCCGCTAATTAACTATGGTAAACCTCTTGTGTGGGAAAATGATAAACAACCATTGATATGTTAAATTCTTAATACAGATTCATTCTAAGAAGTTCTTGACCAGAATTTAATCAAGAACACAAACACTGTTGGTCGAAATTCAAGAAATTCAATTTAGTTTACCCAACACATAACAGTCTAGGGTCTTTTTGAATGTGATAAAATGTAATTTCTTAGCTCTGTAGGGATCGAAGTCGGGGCCTCTCAAGTTTATAGCCAACACATTTTCCAAGTGTAAAGTTCTAGTCAATGGACTGATTATTTTGAGAACGTAGTTGCTATGTATGTGAAAGACTGTGGAAGAGAGATAAACAACCAAGACTTTGAATTTAAACCTCAAACTTTTGTTCAAAATCTACAGGCAGAATATTGGTAAACTATACGCATTAATGATTTCTGCTCCAAAATATGTAATGAATATATATAAAACTAAGACTAAAGCAAAGAAAAGGGGGGAAAAAAGAAAGATATGGCGGAATTCAAACTTCGGACCTCGCGCATGTTAAGCATGTTAGCTAATCACTGGACCACGGAGATCTATGACATTGAATGAGAAAATTATATTTATAAATAAATTTTATTACGCCAGTGTGTTTGGACTCATTTTACATTGACATTTTTGTAGTTACTGTCATTTCTGGATCTACATTAAAAATTAAACTGGCGGTGATTTTGTTATTCAAACACTACTGTAATGTACATTATTATTCAAAATTGGAAACAAGACAGTAAGTGGGACGCTTGAATCATCAATAAAATCATTACACGAAGAGACCAGGGGCCGTATTCATAAAGCATCTTAAGTATAAGTGTTGACTTAACTTGAAGATTTTACTTAAGTTTGTGGTGATTTCAGCTTAAGTCTAAGTAAAAAACTTAAGTCCTATTCATAAAACAGCTTAAACCTAAGATACGTAAGAAATGACTTAAGTCAGAAAACAAAATGGCATCATGAGTACCATTAAAGTGTTGTTTTTCAGATAAAAGCAATTTAAACATAATTGTGCATGTTGTATCTGTCTGAAAATAATGTTGTCTTTTACAATGTTTCCGTCCACAATAAAAGCCAAGAATTATTTATTAAGTTGTTTTATGAATAACAAATATACTTAAGTAAAATAAATTTCTTACCTAAGTAATACTTAAGTAAATAATCAATTTCTTATACTTATACTCAAGATGTTTTATGAATACGGCCCCGGAATAATTCCGCGGATTACTCGTTAGAATACCATAGAATAAAAATAATCTGTTTTCTTGTTCACATATCTATAACGGTACTAGACATTTACGAATTAAGTCTACGTGGACTGTGAACACCTAAGACGATCGATTTTTCAAGGGGACCGTCTCAAAATGATAATTTTAATTTATGTGTGGTAGGAAAACATTCCAATAATGATAGTAAGGTCTGGCTTATTCGGTTACCGCACAGGATAAGATTTGGATTTGTCTGTCCGTCTGTCTGTTCGCCAGAGTGGTGTTTTGTTATGCATATCGCAAAAAGTATTTGATCTAGCGTCATAACACTTTCCCGAAAGGTTCTTCAATATTAAAAGTTGCGCATCTGCGACAAAGTTGAAAAGATGCTCTTATCTATTCGTTCGCAATGTATCTGTATTCCATCGTCGTCGTCGTCCGAACGTCCGAAATGAAAATAAATCTTAACTGGGTTAGCTGGGATCAAAATGTAGGTCAGCAGGTAAAACATTGTGAAAACTCTAGAAAACGTAATATCTTGCCTCTCCATTCCTTTGTTGTTATTATACGCCCGAAGGAACGTATTTTGATGTTCGTCTGACCGCCTGTCTGTCTGTCATGTGACCTTTAACCTCTAAGTGTGACCTTTACCTTGAAGCGAGCTATGTGCTCTGTACGTCGTCTCAACGTGATGAACATCTGTGCCAAGTTTTTTTAAATACTTCAAGCAGTTTAAGAGTTACACATCGCACTCGAAACAAAGTTATATGACCTTTGACCCCTAAGACGGACACACAGACAGACAGACAGACAGACAGACGGTCAGACGAATGCCAAAATACTTTCCTTCGGGCGTATAATAACAACAAAGGAATGGAGAGGCAAGATATTACGTTTTCTACAGTTTTCACAATGTTTTACCTGCTGACCTACATTTTGATCCCAGCTAACCCAGTTAAGATTTATTTTTATTTCGGACGACGACGACGATGGAACACGGATACATTGCGAACAGATAAGCTCATCTTTTCAACTTTGTCGCAGATGCGCAACTTTAATATTGAAGAACATTTCGGGAAAGTGTTATGACGCTAGATCAAACACCTCTCTGGCGGACAGACAGACGGACAGACAAATCCAAATCGTATCCTGTGCGGTAACCGAATAAGCCAGACCTTACCATCATTATTGGAATGTTTTCCTACCACACATAAATTAAAATTATCATGTTGAGACTGTCCCCTTGAAAAATCGATCGTCTTAGGTGTTCACAGTCCACGTAGACCTAATTCGTAAATGTCTAATCAAACTATGTTGTGACGGTCCCCTTGAAAAATGTATCGCCTAAGATGTCCACAGTCCGCGTAGACTTAATCCGTAAATGTCTAATAGCCGGTATCTCTGCTTATGATTGTTCAGGGTATATTGTTTTGAAAAAAATAAGATGTTTAATAAAAGGATGAAAAAATACGATGTCAATACTTTACGGAAGTTTCAAATGTGTGAATTCCGATTGAAAAGGTGGCAAAATCTGTTTATCTATGGAAAAATAACATTTTATTATAAGATTATAATACTGCATGTATAAATAAATAAAAAAAGAGGAATCGATATTTTTACAAACATCATATACTAAAACCTTACTTTACTTTCTTATCTGTACTTTTGATTCCATACCTCATGTTTTTATTTCGATGTAAATGAGATGTGAAACCAACATTTATAGTCCTGTTTGGCGCCATATAACCTATACATGTACTGTGTTGGTTCGCCGTAAAACCAAAATAAATAAATAGATGTATAGGATAGACAACGAGTGCCGTGGTCTACGGGATATATACAACGAGCAAAGCGAGTTGAATATATCCCGTAGACAACTGCACGAGTTGTCTATCCGACTTAGACCACGTGACATAAAAACTGTAATTATTGAAAACTGTCCCACGCGTGCTATCGAGATTAGGATTATACTCGTGTTCTTATAGTCATTGTACCGTTGGCGCTTATTTGTCAGTAGGGCATATGAAAGAATGCAGGTTATTTTGTATAAATTCAGCTTTATCCAAATACCGGATTTACTACAATTTGACGTTCATTAACACTTTGAGTCAGTTGCATTCACAAGAGCTAAACAGTGAAATATGGAATTGCCCAAAATACTCAAAATTGAACTGCTGAACAATAAGTTTTTGCGAGGACTTGCATGCTGGCGAAACACGATGACAGATACGTTGATTAAGAAGATAGCCAGGTTCCGAAACTACAAAAAAAAAAAAAAAAACTGCCAGCAAATCGGAGGTAAACATTTTGGATAAAAAAGTACTGTTATTGGAAGTAATCTGGTATTTTAAGTATGGACTAGTGCTTACTGGTAATATAATATTAGATTCAATTAGAAATCACTTTCAGCAATCGGTATAAAATGACAAAATAATTGTGGTTAGATTTATTTTTTGTTCCTATAAGAACACTCGGGAACCAGTGTTGGTGTTTATTTATTTATTTATTTATTTATCAGGATATACCAGTAGTTAATGCGTAGATGCTCGTAGGAATACGAACCAATATTACTATATCGTGCCTTTCTTGTAAGAATGTTATAGCTGTTCTACTATCTAACAGGGCTCAGTTGTTCGAAACTTTAACGGGCTGTTAAACTAACTGCCTGTTAAATTTCGATTCAAAATACTAGTCTTGGTGGGTGGGAAACACTAGTATGATGTTTTAATTTTACTGTAAGATGATTTGGTGTTTATAATCCGTAACAAGTACATTTCTTTTTCTAAGTTTTCTAAACTGTCGAAATATAACTCTAAAAGTTAATCGACGGTTAATCGCCTGTTCAATTTTCGAACAACTGGATCCAGTTGTTTGCAAATACAAGGATCGGGCTGACATGTTTTTTGTTTTACAACAAGTGAACCTAAAAAGTTAAAACTGTTGGAAACGTTTCAGTGAATGTGTGAATTACGTATTACCCAGTTTGTTCTAAACTACAAGTAGGCATGGGATGGGGTTTCTTGTAATTTAATTTGATTTTTACATGTATAGTTATTCCAGTCTTGTATTTCAGTCATATGAACCCTTTTATTGATAGCCAATAACATGGGGTCATTTTTTAAGATATTAATATTTGAACGTTGTCAACTGAATTTATCTCTAAGCACAGGCACCTGAAATCTATCAATACGAGGGCTCTTCAAAAATAACGTAGACTTTTTCTCTAGCTCTTATATACTTAAATTAAACAAAACAAGAAATATATCATTACGACTTGTAATTTTTCTACTAACTGCACTGCAAATTTGACATGATTATGACTACGCATTCAGGAGTTACGCCTCCTCGAAAACTGTCACTTACACGAAACCGGCGCACGGCGATCATATTTCAACAACGTTAGCGGCGTCGTGCCTTCATTCTGATGCTTTCATTAAGTTTGAATTAATTTATATTTTGTAAATTTATTTTATAAATTCTCATGAGCAATACTTTAGTCATTACAAGTTGTTTTGTTATTATACTAAAATGTATGAAAACTTTTAACATTCATCTCGAACAGGGTACACAACGTGAGTACTTGGTCTTTACCTACGGTGACATACATTGGCGTTAACGTCCATTTTGTCCGTTTTCTCCCTCCGTCCTCGCTATTTTTAAGCGATTCTGGACAATTTGAGCATCGTTTGTACCACTTGAAGATAATGACACAGATGACTAACATTGTTGTGGCGTCTGCTTCATTAAATTATGTTTTTTCAGTTGCTGTTGTTCGGAACTAAGCAACTGTATTATTATGTATGCGAGTAGATGACGATATTACATGCATTATAAACAGTAATACTCATTTGATTTAAACGTTGTTTTCTTCCACGTCTGAATGGCGCCATACTTTAGGTACATGTCGCCCTGACGTGTTGTTGCTCTTTGGCATATTTTGGGGCAAACAGGTGTAATATTAGTGCGAACATCAGCAATCGGATTCAAAGCACGTCAGATCAAAAGGAAACTGCGCCGGATATGCGTAGCTATGGTAATAAAAAGGTTCGATGCGCTTCGCCTATCAGCAAAAATTTTACAAAACATGTATGACCAAATTACAGAAAGGTTCCGAGTTACAACGATATATTTTACATTATTATTTACACAATATGTAACATTCGACAGCAAAAGTCTAAGTCATTTTTGAACAACCCTCGTAATCAAGCCAACACAAGTATGAATAAAAATGTCCCTCTGTATATATAAAAACTGTGTTTTTTATATAGAGAAGGGGTCTTTTTTATTCAGACTTGTGATGGCTTGATTATTGATAGAATTTCAGGTTCCTGTGATCCAAGTCAATCTTATTTTTATCCCATTGATAACAGATGAGAATATTGCAAGGTCATTTAACTCCGGCGTTAGCCTGTATTGTTAGACTGTAAATTGACACGATATTCACGCGTTTTTTGCCCCCCTCCACTCCCCCCCCCCCCACGATATATATATAACGCTACTGTTGTATAGGTTATAACACACTAAATAGTTGTTGTTCTTTATTCTAAATAAAATTGACCTATTCCCAATGACCGCAGCACACATCAGGACCCATTTTAAATGTCTGTAACTTACATTTTCTTGAAGAATATTGTTAGTGCTAACTAAAAATCAAAAGAAAAGTGGGGGTCATGTTTGATGCAAGAAAAATAATTCCAGTCAAACACACACACTGCAAAATCAGCTAAAAAATGAGACCATTATTTTTATAGCGCTGTTTTTATCTAAAAATAAACGTTCAAAAGAGCTGTACAAACTACATATTACAGAATGATATGGACACATAATACAACACAAAAAATAATGAAGGTATTTAGCCTGAATCAGGTTTTACTCTACTTTGAAATTGTACTAGATATTTTAAAGAACAAAAACGGCAGTAAATAATTTCGATTGCAAAGGCATATAACAACTTGTTTTCCAGTGCAATGTTAGTTTCAATAGACCTTGAAGAAAAAGTGTGTTTTCAATGATCGTTTAAGTAATAGAGTAGTGAGGAGAAAAAGTAAAGAAACGCTAACTAAAAACAAGAAAACATAAACAATACAAAGTACGAGACGGACCGAAAAAAAAATGAAAATAGGGGCACCGCCTTGGAACGGTCAGTAACCTATACCAAGAGATCATTGAGTGATTTTCGCGCCCACCATTGAGCAATTTTTTTGAATGTTACGCAAAACTGTGCATGCGGTCTATGCAAACGGTCAAACTTTGAAAACTGTAGCTTGAGAAGTGTGAAAATAAGTCACTAAATCAATTTCAAGGTCAACGTTCATTTCGGTATACAAAATTATGCATGTGCTTCAAAACTAAATGCTGCAGCTTGAGAAATGTGAAAGTAGGTACTAGGAAAAAATCAAGGTCAAATTTCAATTTAGAACACAAAACTATGCATGTGGTCCAAATTTGAAGCCTGTAGCTTGAGTAATGTGACAATATGTCACAAGGTCAATCTCAAGGTCAAAGTTCATTTAAATACTCAAAAATATGAATGTGGTCCAAATGTGAAGGCTGTAACTTGAGGAATGAGAAAGTAGGTCACTAGGTCAAAATCAAGATCAAATTTATTTTATTACGGAAAACATAAAACTATGCATATGGTACAAATTTAAAGTATGTACCTTCAAAAATGTGAAAGTAGGTCACTAGGTCGGTCAGTGTCAAGGTCAAAGTTTATTTCGGTACACAAAACTTACAGAAATGTTAATGTAGGTCACTAGGTCAAGATGAAGGTCAATGTTCATTCGGTACACAAAACTGTGCCTGAAGTACAAATTTGAAGGTTGTAGCTTGAGAAATATGAAAGTAGGTCATGAGGACAAAATCAAGGTAAATGTTTATTTCGGAACTCAAAACTATGTAAGTGGTCCAAATTTGAAATCTGACCTTAAAAAACGTGGAAGAAGATCACTAGATCAAAGTCAAAGTTTAGTTCGTAACACAAACGTATTCATTTGGTCCAAATTTGAAGGCAATTAATTCAGAAATGTGATAGTAGGTAACTAGGTAAAGATCACGGTCAAAGTTCATTTCGGTACACAAAACTATGCATGTGGTCCATATTTGAAGGCTGTAGCTTGAGAAATGTGAAAGTAGGTCTCAGGTCAAAATCAAGGTCACATTTCAGTTCGAAAAAACAAAACTATGCATGTAGTGCAAATTTAAAAAAAAAAACAAGGAAGAATATCCAACAGGGAAAGCCACGTTCAAAAAATGCAGCCTCCCCAAAGACACACACGAACAACTCTTGCACACCATACACAAACATGAACACAAAAGCCTATACATTCAAACATTTGAAAGTAGGCCACTAGGTAAATGTCAAGATCAAAGTTTATTTTGGTACAAAATCCTATGACTGTGGTCCAAGGCTGTAGCTACAGAAATGTGCAAGTAGGTCACTAGGTCAATATCAAGGTCAAATTTCTTTTCGAAACACAAAACTATGCATGTGGTCCAAATTGAAGCCTGTACCTTCAAAAATGCGAAAATAAGTCACTAGGTCAATATCAAGGTCAAAGTTCATTTCGGTACGCAAAACTATGCATGGGGTTCAGATTTGAAGGATGTGGCTACAGAAATGTGAAAGTAGGTCACTAGGTCAAGAACAAGGTCAAATTTCATTTCGATACAAAAAGCTATACATGTGATCCAAATTTGAAGGTTGCAGGTTAAAAATTATGGAAGTAGGTCACTAGGTCCAAATTAAGGTCATATTTCATTTCAGAACACAAAACTATGCATGTGGTCCAAATTTGAAGCATGTACCTTCAAAAATATGAAAGTAGGTAACTAGGTAAATGTCAAGGTCAAAGTTTATTTCGGTACACAAACCTATGCATGTGGTTTAAGTTTGAATACTTTAGCTGCAGAAATATGAAAGATCAAGATCAACTCATGTCAAGGTTCATCTAGCTACTTAAAACTATACATGTTGTCCAAATTTGAATGGTGTAGGTTGTGGACAAGAAGTCTTTTAAAGTATTTGCTTGCTTTAGAAGTCTATATAAACCATGGGACCCCAGGGTTGGGCCATATTTGACCCTAGGGGGATAATTTGAACAAACTTGGTAGGGAATCACTCGATTGTGTTACATTACGAATATCAAAGCCCTTTTGGTTTTTAACAAGAATATTTTCAAAGCTTTTCTCTATATGAGTCTATGTAAAACATGTGACCCCCAGGGCAGGGCCATATTTGACCCTAGTGGAAAAATTTGAACAATTTTAGTAGAGGACCAGTAGATGATATGTCAGATAGAAAATATCAAATAAAATCTGTAAAAGCCTTAGACCCTGTAGTTTTGGACAAGAAGATTTTCAAAGTGTTTCCCTATATAAGTCTGTAGAAAACATGTGACTCTCGGTGCGTATTTGACCCTAGGAAAATAATTTGAACAGTCTTGGTAGAAGACCACTAGATGATGCTACACATACCAAATATCAAATCCCTAGGCCCTGTGGTTTTTTGACAAGAAGATTTTCAAAGTTTTTCCCTATATAAATTGATGTAAATTGTAAAAATAAAGAAAAGGTCATAACTTAAAAATTGTTGAACCAGTCTGATTTTCAGGGGGACAAAACAAGGGTACCAATACATCATTCTGACAAAGTTTGGTCAAGATCCCCCAGAAGTTTCTGAGAGATGCGGTAACGACAAATTGTTTAAGTAAGGACGACGGACCACAGACGCATAGTGATTTGGAATGTCCATCATCTGATGATGATGGTGGACTATAATGGGTTTAAACGCGTTTAGGACATTCCAACCGCGCGCTTAACCTATTTTCAACGGGTAAGAAAAGACAGTGTAAATAAAATCACTTCCCGCTGAGAAAAGATTTAATATTCGAATTTTATAAACTACATCTCCATAATCATGATAATATACCGGGTGTGAAAGACCAAGGTTCGGAAATTTTTAAGGTTTGTGTAATATTTCTTAAATGTTCAGAGGATCTGTAGTAAAATTTGGTAAAAGCCTTACGTACTTTATGACATCGGTAACCATATTGTTATATATTTTGGTGATATGTATATGTCTGTCATTTAAATTGTCTCTTTCATCATATACATGTATTTTCGTTTCTAGGTTAATAAGAGACAAAAGGGGTGTGTACGGCTACTATGACCAGATGACACAATGTAAAATATTGAAATAATATTGTTAAGAGCGGAGTCGAGGGAATGGGGGAGCAATAATACTTTGGTCTAGTATGATCAGCCACTATTGTGCATTATAGTAAAAAAAAACTCAGGCTTGTGACATTTAAACAGACCACGATACACTCCTTCACGGATCTTGTGTTCCAGCTATCTTTTAACAATTAAGGACAATAAATTTAAATAAAATGCTAAATGTTGTGATGCCACAGACCGGTCAACATCTCCTAATCGTACTCTGAAAGTTTCAAACTACAGGAACGACTTTCACTAGTTAGTTAAACTAGAGTTAAATATACGGCATATCCGTCAACTAGAGGCAGATCAGTTCGACAATATTTAAAGTTTACATACGCAAATAAATACTGTACTCGCTTATATCGCATACATAAGTATAAGTAGTATGCAATACTATTTCGTTATTGTTAAACTATGTTGCTTTTGACTCCTGCTTTTCTTCCTAATTACATATGTTTTGTAACAGTAAGACCTTTAAAATAAAAGTAAGAACAAAAAATGGCAAGGAATATTTAGAAAGTGCACAAACACAAAGTAAGAATAACAAGAGAGTCAAGATGGCCCTAGGTCGCTCACCTGAGGTACACTGACACCTTCAGGTTTGAATATAATTAGGTTGCAAGGAAAATGTTTGTGAAATTATTATAAAACAGTATATTTATATAATCTTTGTAAAGGGCCAACAGTTTCAGACATACTTGCCATTTTTATTTTTTTTTGATAAATTGGAATTATTTGAATAATCTTTGTAGAGGGTCAAACAAGGTCCATTTATGTAAAATTATTTTAAAATCGGACCAGCAATGTCCGTTTTTACATGGTAGTCGATAATACAGAGTTATCAGTCCCATCGGCTACTGCATTATGTTTAATTTCATTGCATTATGTTAATTTGGTGCTGTGAATAAAAGTTGCAGTTGGTTATCTTTTTGTCTATAAAAGGAATTTGTAAATATATGATTTGTCATCATTATCTTCTCATATCCTTATTATATTTTGGTGTCGTGAATAAAAGCTGCAGCTAATTATCTTTTTGTTTATAAAAGGAATTTGTAAATTTATCATTTGTCATCATCTTCTTACATCCTTATCATAGTCTTACTTGGGTTAGTCCAGTAAGTGATTAGCTAGAGAATTTACAGACATAATACGTGCTAGTAATACAAGAAAGTATACGTGCTATTAGATTCATACGTCACTTGAATACAATACGTCACTTAGTATAATTATAAGTCAATGCATTCGAGAATACTTGCCCTGATCCGTAGAAGAGGAGGACATAACAGATACTGATTGATTTCTTGACCAATACATGAAGGCATGTAAGGTCTTAGAAAACAATACAGATTTGCAACTTTTACTTTTAACCCCTACTTCATTCAAGCGTAAAACAATGCACTAATAATTACCTGAATTTAAAAATAAGGCACCGTGTAAAGAAAAGATTTTCAAACATTTTGATACTAAATTTGTCTATATTTCTATCACAAAGGATAGAACTTTTCTTACTTAAATAAGTGCACAGTTTCGATTTGGTGTCAGTCTATGGAGAAACCTTCCAATCGCGTTAATCACACTACTGACATTTGATATGAAATAAAAGGAATTTTACTGTACTTTGTATCGAAAATATATAAAAAAAGTTTTGGACACTCTTAGAAATAAATGTCCTAAAATATTAAGATGATACATATATCGATTATAATCCTCATTTTTGCCGACTATGGTTTTATACAAATCAACATGGCATCATCTAACTATGTAGTTAAAATGTTATTTCTCAATTCTTATCAAGCAGAATTGTAATATATGTAAGAACCCTCTCTTTTTTACAGATCTCTAAGGGATTTTCGAAAACAATATAGCACTCCTGATTCTACATGGCGCTTCTTTTCTAGATTGTTCACACGGCCGCTATTTCCCTTTGGCTTTTTAAATCAGTTTACGTCTTGGCATTCAACAGATTGATTTGAAACAGGTATGGATATCTTGTTTTAGGATCAGTTCATCTCGAACGCTCATCTTATGAGATAAGAGCGTGTAGTTATGTTGAGGATTTCAATGAACGTAATCAATATATTACAAAAAGTTTCTTCAATAGGGCCGCCATTATCATAAATTACGTAAATACTTTGATAAGTTTTACTATGATCGTAATTTAGATTTGGTTTTAAAATACACAATACAAAAAGGGGAGCGGTGGTTTAGTGGACTCGACAGTGGTTCCAATAAGCTTGAAGCTTTCATGACAGTCGAGCTAAAATGAATTAGTAGCAACTAAATACAATAGCAATTTAAAGATGCTTCTGCAAGAAGGTATATCAATATCCGTTTTTCATGGGAATGTTTATTTTACAAACTTCGTAAGAGTTTGGTTCATTGCAATTTTCCAATTGTATTTAGTAAAGTTATTAAACGTTTTATTAAAAAGGCTATGATCCAACTGATTTGAGACACACCGCACGTTTGGTTTTCAACCCTTTCACAGTTAGACGCTAGGGAGACTCTGTGCTAAGTATTTTTTAAATCCTACAAGGACTGAACAGTATCGGTTGTTTTGTCGAGTAGAACAGGTGGAGAACTCCAAGATAGGTTGTTCTTAAACCCCACCGGGAGTGAGCTATTTTGATTTATGTCTTCTTGCCTGTTTCGTCTGACCCTTAATGGTGTTTCCCTTGGTGCTCCGTCTTCTACAAGACATTCGTTTTAGTTCTTAAGGATTGTATATATATGCAAATGTTGAACCAATACGAATGGGTAGTACAATTTTGGCTCGTATATAAAGCAGCATCGAAACTAATCTTATTTGGGTTAGTGGAGTTGCTGTGGCATGTGCGTGTTCGTTAGTACTGCTAGGCGCTTTGCCGTAATTGGTCTGGTATATTGTGGTGGTGATTTAGTTCGTATAAATTCTCTCTACTATTATAATATAATAATTTATAATGCGAACTTGTATCCTAGCGGATCTCACGTATGGGAAAGTCAACTGTTCTGAATATAATTATATCTCTTAATGCAAATTATGTATATATATATATATATATATATATATTCAATGTATCCTCGAGATCCAGTTAACTTTCAGAGAGAGAAAATATAGCTATATTGATTTGTGAGACATGAAAACAGAGATTTGAGTATATATATGCAAATGTTGAACCAGTACGAATGTATAGTACAATTCGGGCTCGTCTATAAAGCAGCATCGGAGCTAATCTTATTTGGGTTACTGGACTTGCTGTGGCATGTGCGTGTTCGTTAGTCCTGCTAGGCGCATTGCCGTAAATGGTCTGGTATATTGTGATGTACATTTAGTTCGTATGAATTCTCTCTATTATATAATAATTTATAATGCGAACTTGTATCCTAGCGGATCTCACGTATGGGAAAGTCAACTGTTCTGAATATAATTATATCTCTTAATGCAAATTATCTATATGTATATTCAATGTATCTTCGAGATCCAGTTAACCCTTACCATGCTGGACACGGTTGTTTCTGCCTTTGCAACCAGTGTAGATCATGATCAGCCTGCACATCGATGCAGTCTGATCATCACCTGCACTGTTTGTCATTCAGTCAGTATCTTTTTGGTAAGCACCCCTTCTAACAGTTAATGGTACTGTCCTAATTTAACGATGGACAAGTTCATTATAGAAATTTAGCAGGGTAAGGGTTAACTTGCAGAGAGAGAAAATATAGCTTCTCTGGTCCTAGTCAGTAAAAAAGACTAAAATGTCACTATTGATTTGTGAGACATGAAAACAGAGATTTGAATATATATATGCAAATGTTGAACCAGTACGAATGTGTAGTACAATTCGGGCTCGTATATAAAGCAGCATCGAAGCTAATCTTATTTGGGTTAGTGGACTGGCTGTGGCATGTGCGTGTTCGCTAGTGCTACTAGACGCTTTGCCGTAATTGGTCTGGTATATTGTTGTGTAGATTTAGTCGTATAAATTCCCTCTACTATATAATAATTTATAATGCGAACTTGTATCCTACCGGATCTCACGTATGGGAAAGTCACCTGTATCCTCGAGATCCAGTTAACTTTCCGAGAGAGTAAATATAGCTTCTCTGGTCCCAGTCAGTTAAAAAGACTAAAATGTCACTACTGATTTGTGAGACATGAAATCAGAGATTTGAGTATATATATGCAAATTTTGAACCAGTACGAATGTGTAAGACACTTCGGGCTCGTATATAAAGCAGCACCGAAACTAATCTTATTTGGGTTTGTGGACTTGCTGTGGCATGTGCGTGTTCGTTAGTACTGCTAGGCACTTTGTCGTTATTGGTCTGGTATAATTAGTGTGGTGGTGATTTAGTTCGTATATATTCCCTCTACTATATATATATATATATATATATATATATATATATATATATGGTCTTGAATACCCAATAGATGGTATTAAAAGACCCATTAAATGGCAAACAAAGACCCAACAGTATATATATATAAGAGCATTTTTGTGTTTTACACCACATGCCTTCTTTTGCCTTTGCGTATGTTAGGGTTTCACCTGGCGGGGATAATTTTTATTTACACTGTCCTATGACTTTGGAACATGGTGGGGGTAAGAGTGAGATTAAGTGGAACATAAACCGGATTGGTGGGTTCCAAGGCGGTGCCCCACTATGTTCCTTTATTTGTTTGTTTTGTCCTTGTGTGTTTGCTTTGTGTGAATATGTGTATTCGTCGTGTGCGCATCCGCGTACTGGGTTTACTACTGTTTATCAATAAAATAGAGAAAGTCAAATTCTAATATGCAAGAATAGGCCGAATCCTGTCCTGGTCAAATTTAAATCCAGTCAGTATTAATTCCGAGTTCTTTAAAACTCCAACTGAATTTAGTATCTCCAACGAATATAGATCTATATCTTCTCTTCAAAAATACTTTTTTGAAATTCACAAAGTTAATGTATATGTATATCTATCAAATGCTAAATGTCTAAACTGGTTATAAATTGATACTATGGAATATAAAAAAGTGTTTCAATAAAATCTTACTTAGGTTCTTCCTGACCTCAGATATGTTCTTACTTAAAGCACCATGAAAGGCTATAGAACGTTCATTTATTACCAAGAATAAGACTGAAGATTCCGGGAAAACGCAGAATCATCCAGATTTTAAATAATTGTAACACTCTGATATACGTATTAGTGATAGAATATTCTGAACACCATAGGATATAAAGAAAAAAAACTTATTGGCATACATAATGTCTCAAAACTAGGTCAGGCTTTACAGTAAACAATGAGTCAGTAATCGATATAAAATAAAGCATAAGTGGGAATGACATGCACATAATACTTTGAACATATAGTCGAGGCGACCTCGGCCAATGGAAAAAAATCTCAACAGTACCGAAGTTATGCAATGTAAACAATATATTTAATAAAATCTGAAAAGTAGATCCACCGGAAGCACCTAGAACAAGACAAACAGTGGAAGTGCAGATTTGCCCATTGTTTTCTCGTTTGGGGCAAACCCATTAATTTATCTGGGGACCAAACGCCGCTCTTCATGTAATTACACGCCTCAACACGTGCATCATTGAAGGTTCCATGTTCACCGCCGTTTGAATACATCTGCGGATGTCTCTAAATTGCTTTTTGTACTTTTAGCATGTGTAAATGTTGAGTTCTGCTCAACCCGGGGCTAGAGGGCGTGGACGGTAGCATGCACTTCCACTACCGTCCATGAACAGGCTCAATCAAACCGAGCCTGCAACATTTTCATTTTTGTCGTGTTGTGCGACCTGTGAGGTTTCCACTTCTCTATTTTATTATCACAGCAGCGTTGTTTGTGCCGTGTGGCGGCCGTAAAAAGTCTCCCCGTATATTCAATCAGGGCTGTTATATTTCGATCTTCTCAGATCGTTCAGCACGACTTTTATATAGTGTTATTGGTATTGTTTAGTTTCTCAACATGATCATTTCGTTTCGGCCTGGGTGGTTCCAATACTCCCGCTTTCATAGCCTTGGGTATTATATAATCACCCCTTGGATATGGTGCCTGCTTTTTAATTTTGTCTTCTGACAGTTCCTGTGATACGCAGGCTCCATAACCTCAGATCCTCTTCCTAAATTCCAGTTTGTTTAGTTCTGCCCATTGTTTTCTCGTTTGGGGCAAACCCATTAATTTATCTGGGGACCAAACGCCGCTCTTCATGGAATTACACGCCTCAACACGTGTATCATTGAAAACACCATTTATATAGTATACATAAGTTCATGTAGTATCATGATTTAAAGTCGTCAGACAAATATATTCAGCGAGGCTATTCAACAGGAAAAGAATACAATATATCTCCTATTTTAAAAGACGAGCGGTTGCAAAATTATTGACTTTGGCTGGATGAATTAGTTAAAGTGATGACAATTAAATATAGGAAATCAGGCAGAAACAAATTAATATAAAGTTGAGAGTGGTCATCCCTTGCTGATTGTGGGTCATTTACTAGTATTTAAAAGATAAACAATCTTTTTTTTTGATGGCATATATAGATGCTTACATATAAAACACACCCTAATTAATATCTTCATACGGTTTAACCCTAAAATTTATTTTTTTATTGATTTTGTATACTTATATAACCTGATAATTAAGGCAGCAGTTTACTTAAGTCTATTATTATAAATAGTATAATCAGTGTCATAATTCAACTTTTAAAGACACTTGTCTTGGTGGTCAAACGTTATTTCTGTAAATACATTAATATTACATGGAAAATACCCGTTTCGAATTTATATATGGTTTAATGTTAATGTTAATAAAGTTCAGGACATAGGATTAATGCTTTACAAGTAGCTTTAATATTTTCTACATATTAGTAAGTTTGCATACATGTAAAATAAAGAGAATATTTGCACACTTTGCACTAAATCAGCTATCAAAGAACGTCAATAAAAAGACAGTGTAATACACAACTGTCTTGAAAATGTATTTTTACTGCTCTTGAAAACAAATACCTGATGATCAATTAAATCAATATGAATCCCTCCTTGGAGATATAGACAGGTGATTATACGCTATTACAAGATCGGCGTGCTTTACTAATTGTTCTTGGAGGTCATCCATATCTGATAATCCTATAATACAAATAACTGATCATAATATATATCTGAACGACACCAATGGTTAAAATTCTATAGTGTTAGTACTCGGTTCAGTTCACTTATTATTTGTAAAGAACGCTCATCGCGATGATTTGCAATATTTCCTTATGGTAATTATACAATGTCACGAGATAATATTGTATACAAAATTGCCTTATCTGTATCTTATCTGTATAATATTGGTCTATGCTTTTGTTTATTATTACCAAAATATCAATAATCCATTATTTCGTGTATCTTGCTTTTTGCCAATATGGTTAACATAAAAATGTACCTAAAGTAATTGCATTTTTTTTTTCAATAAAGAAAAGTTTTTCGTTAATTTTGCAAAGTCTTAGGAAAGGAGGAAGGGGATATTTGCTTGCGTGTGTGGGGGTGGGGTAAAATAATTTAGTATATCTGTTTTATAGACTAATGCCGATGCTTGGGGACGTGACGGGCTGTTGCATATTTATTTACATTTATTAATAGACTCATTCAGACCGGGGTTATCCACCTTTCTTGTCTAAAATGACCTGTTATAGACGATACATATATTGTTAGTTACCGAGTAAAAAATACTTTGACAAAGACAAATCAGTTAAGCATTGTTTCTGATACTTTCGATAAATATACATATTTATGAAAATAAGATTTGGAAATAGACTATAACAAGTACCGCAGCGTCAATACAAAAGTCCCTTAATGGTGGAAAACTTTGTTAGTGTCCATCCCTTGTGCTTGTTGTCAATAGTATTAAGACCGACAATACTTCAAGGTATTTAAGAGTTAAGAAAAACTGTTTACTTAAGTTTTAATACGACCTTGACCTACAAGCTGAAATCATATACGCATCTTGGTGAACATTTGTATGCGATACTAAGGCATTCCTTCAATGCGCCTAAAAGTTATTAAGCGGAAACAGTTTTATATGACCTTCAATGGTGACCTCGAACTTTTATCGACAGCTACTGGTCATCTGTGCAACACATATTGTAATCATGTGGAATATTTCTGTGTAGTAATAAAATAAAATCCTTCAATGCATATAAAACGTATGGAGTGAAAACAACAAATTTTAAATAACCTAAAACAGTGACCCGGACCGTTTACCGGCAAGTATAGATCACGAATAGACACATTGTCTGTTTTTTCACATATGAGCCGTGTCATGAGAAAATCAACATAGTGGCTTCGCGACCAGCATGGATCCAGACCTGCCTGCGTATCCGCACAGCCTTGTCAGGATCCATGCTGGTTGCTTTCAAAGCCTACCCATTTGTGAACAGCATGGATCCTGACCAGACTGCGTAGATGCACAGGCTGGTCTGGATCCATGCTGGTCGTAAAGCCACTATGTTGGTTTTGTCATGGCACGGCTCATATCAAGATTTATGAACCTAGTTGGGATGCTTTTTGAGTAATTGCAGGATCCAGAATCCGACTGGGCGGACGGAAGGTATTCTTACAATCCCTCCGGGGAGCAAATCATCTTTATAAGTTGTAAATGAAAGGCATTACCACCTTATACGACAAGTGAAGTTGTTGAAACTGCAGACAAATACACTAGCAAACCGATTTAAAAGCATTTTAAAATTGCCGTTACAAATCTACAACAAAGATGTTAAACTGTTTTTTTTTTACCTACAAAGATCGGTTTTCAGTGTCATTATTAACATTTCAAACTAGTGGACAATAATATTTTTTGCACGATACATGTCAGACGAACATGTTTAAATGGCATCCGGTAGACATGTGCATTAACATACATCGTACTATCGAACTTTATTTTTTTACAAGCGTTTTAAAGGGACAATGTTAATGGAACAGCGTATAAATATTTTAATATCGTCTAGTAACTTTTAACTGCAAAACAATTAAACATAATTATGATTTACGTAATATAACAGATTAGTGAGTTAACAATATCACCGACAATTGCCTGTTATTAAGGCTGATGACTTAAAGCTGAATGCCCGCTGTAAAAATATAAACCAAATTACAGAATTTATGAAAATGTTTTCCACTGTGTTTTCTGCATTATGTACATTCTATTAAATTCTAAACGAATATCATTTCTACAGTGATTTTAACCTGATAAATATCCGTTCATTTAGAACTATAACTCGGTTCACCAGAACACAGAGATATCTTAACCACAAAGTATTACAAAGTGTGTAATACAAGTTTGGTCGGTACATTTTGTTTATTCTTACATGTTCTGTTATTATATGTTCATGTGCTTTAAGCCATATTTAATAACAGTATAGCCTTTTTGTACTGTAATCAATTGGATACAGTGTACTAAAAATAAACTTATTATTAATTAGTAAACAAAACAATATTTGTGGGCGCTAAGATTAAAGGCGATTTAATAGAATAGTCCAAAAATAAAAATAAAAAATAAAAAAAAAACATTCATTGACCAGCTCATTACTTTAGAAATCAATCAAAGAATATCAAATAAGCCATTTAGGTAAGGTCCTTTGATCGACAAAGTAATGGGTTTTATTTATTTTTTTTATTATTATTATTATTTTGTTTGGATTGAACGTCGCACCGACACATGATAGGTTATATCGCAACTTTCCAGCTTTAATGGTGGAGGAAGACTCCAGGTGCCCCTAAGTGCATTATTTCATCACGAGCGGGCACTTGGGTGAACCACCGACCTTCGGTATGACAGCTGGATGGCTTCCTCACATGAAGAATTCAACGCCCCGACTTGCACATAGATAATGATAGCAACATCTCATCTCGAGTTCACACCAAACAAATGGAAACATAAGTATAATAATGTAAAAAGCAACTTATTGGGGTTAATAAAAGTAAACGTTCGCAAAGAAACACTTCATTAATTAAAGCAGATTGAAATAAGTGCAGCGAAAGTTACCTAAGGTATGTGTCTCAATTCCCGTTGTTTGTGCCTTGAAGGATCCAAATCCATTGTCAATTTGTTCAATTAATGTCTGCAGATATTCACGTAATCACAACACTTAAAATTTTCCTCGTGTTTTCGCACTTTGCAGATATTTATTTATTTGAACAAAAGTATTTAACTCGTGTATGTAAAATGAGAACGAATATTTATCTTTTCCTAAAATTATATACAAATATATAAACTTTATATCTAAATCCGTAGAATAATTTAAGCAGAGGTAAAACGTTATTCTCCCTTCGAAAGAAGCATAGCAATGGTTGCGACAACAAACTTTAGCTATGATTATAATATTACTCTATGGGAATAACGATTTTATAAAATATTTTAACACTGAATAATAACGGAAAGCATACCTCAATTTATATATTCATGCATAAAACTACTTTTTAGCCCATGAATTAACGGGAGAAAAACTGTGTGCAAGCAAGGCAATTCACGTGCTGTTAGTACCCGATTTTTATTTTTTAAATGCTTTCCCAGAGACGCATGTGTATTTCTGGGCAGATTAACATTCTGGTATCTGCATCTAGTTTCTTTCATAAAAACCTCTTCTAGAAGCATAAAAGATGCAATCTAAACCATAGAATGTTTTGCTCTATCAGTTACCAACGCCAAGTACGCTGTCCCAAACAATGTTCGTACTCGCTTCTTCCCTTGTTTACTCCCCTTTTAGAACCCAGCGTCGATTTAGATTTTGTAGACAATCCTGAATGTTGCAGAATCGCGTGTAACTTGTGC
The DNA here is from genome assembly GCF_021730395.1 of Mercenaria mercenaria. Lineage (NCBI taxonomy): Eukaryota > Metazoa > Mollusca > Bivalvia > Venerida > Veneridae > Mercenaria > Mercenaria mercenaria. The sequence goes on along the minus strand of NC_069376.1, from coordinate 12,768,990 downwards.
GATATTTTGTTTTTAGGTATCATATTTATGATTTTGGTAAGTATCAGTCGGTATGTTTTTAACAAATTTCTGGAAGAATTTGTTTAAACAACTTGAAAGCTTGTCACTACGTTTGTACTCATCCGTACTCCAAATGTGTCCGTACTAAAAATAACTCGAACTGAAAGTTATAAATTCTTGAAATCGTTCTACTGTTTACCAAATGTTGAAATTATATGAACATTTTTTGATAATTTCATGTTTGTAATAACGAGAGATAAAGGTCTCGGTAACAAACAATCCCGTGGGTTTCTGCAGACGTTAATACACAAAAAAGCGTGTATTATCCATACATTGATAGCCAGAAAAAGTGAAAATTATTAAATATTATATATTGTAGTCAGTATTTTTTTTATCAAACTTCCAAGCAATATTTTACTACATTGAATGTCGAACTTAAGGAATGTGTGTATGTGTGTGTGTGCGTGCGTGCGTGCATGTGTGTGAGTGTTACGGTTTAACGTCTTTTTCAACAATTTGTCCATCAATAAACGGCGATGTGTATATGAAGCAGTGAGCGCAATGCCTAGCTTTATAGTGCTGCCTACCTAGAATATCACACCGAAGACAAGTGGCATGATATCCCCACCCAGTCACAATATACTGACAAAGGGCTGACCAGTACTAGAAATAGCAATATCCTCTTAATCCTGAGCGCTGAGCGAGGAAGCTAATAGTACCATTTTTACGTCTTTGGTGTTACAGGGATAGAAAACACGACCTCTCTCCCTCAAGGCGGGCGCTCTTTCACTAAGCTACCAAGACAGTTTATTAGGAATCTTATGTTGATAGAATGATATATGCAAGATCAGAGTAACAAATTTAACAGTAAATATTATAAAAGGTTGGCAAAGGAAAAAGCATACTTTGGTGTTACAGGGATAGAAAACACGACCTCTCTCCCTCAAGGCGGGCGCTCTTTCACTAAGCTACCAAGACAGTTTATTAGGAATCTTATGTTGATAGAATGATATATGCAAGATCAGAGTAACAAATTTAACAGTAAATATTATAAAAGGTTGGCAAAGGAAAAAGCATACTTTGTAGAAATAAAGGAGTCATAATATTAACACTAAAAATTAAATATACAGGATGGCATCGGAGAAGAGAATATGTAAGTAGTGAAAATAACTACATACACAATGGCAACGTAGGAGACAAAATAAAGCTATTAAAACTATACATAGGATAGCTACGGAGGAGCCAAAACGTAAATACTAAAAATTTAAATTCACCGGAAGGCAGTGGAGGAACCTGAATGTAAATATTGAAACAAAAATGAAAAGGATGGCAAAGGAGGAGACAAACTTTTTTTAAAAAAGATGAGTGTATTACTGGGGGTCAGTGGCGCAGTTGTTGCCAGATCGGACTTTGAATAATTATATAGTTCGACCAGGGTTTTACCGTCTTTGCTCTTTTATAAATAAATGCTGGAATGTGTAATTCTGCCTTTTTAAATTGAACTAATATTTGAATGTTTAATTCGGCCTGCTTGTTGGCGTCTTTGCGCTTTAATTGATTTCATGCTGTTTTTTTGTACGATGCATAGACCAAAGTGACACAAGTCATTATACTTTCACATCTACTATAGTGCTACAGTAGAGTATGAGACATAAAAGATGCCATAATTCTAAACATTACTTTTCATTTTAGATCCTTTGACGTGTCCTCCAACTAAGTCTTTGCACATAATTATAGCATTTTAGAATGTTTGGCTTGCTGCCAACTTTGACCTACCGATCACTACTTTTGTATTATACCTAAAGATTCAAAAATGATAACGAATGTTGTGTATCTTCTTGTGAGCTTCATACACGTATCAGTGTAATGCCAAAAAAAAACCCAAAAAAAAAACAAAAAAAAAAAAAAACAATACAAATAGCGTGAATAAAAAAGATGGATATTTACATGAAGTCGTTTAAAAAACAAATTATTAATTATTTCTGTATAAACAATAATTTTCTTTCAAGCAGATTCAGAAAATATAACGATTTGCCAGACATATCATGAATTAACTTTAAACGACCTTTTATAAATATGCAAACTTCAATTAGATTAACACGTTGCGACAAATACGCGGTTGGGCGATCATTTTTAAAACGCATTGAATCTAACAATGATGTCATTGTGTAGGAAACGAATGATTCAGTAAAAGATAACATTCAGCTTAACAAACGGATAGCTAAATTTCATTGTTAGGGCACAATATGGCATGTTTTACAACCCTTCTTAGCCCGCCCGCTTAGCTCAGTAGGTAAGAGCGTTGGTCTACGGATCTCGGGGCCGCGAGTTCGATCCTCGGGCGGGGCGTATGTTCTCCGTGACTATTTGATAAACGACATTGTGTCTGAAATCATTAGTCCTCCACCTCTGATTAATCATGTGGGGAAGTTGGCAGTTACTTGCGGAGAACAGGTTTGTACTGGTTCAGAATCCAGGAATACTGGTTAGGTTAACTTCCTGCCGTTACATGACTGAAATACTGTTGAAAAACGGCGTTAAACCCAAAACAAACAAACAAACAAACAACCCTACTTGATCGAATGATATATTGTAAATTTCAATTGATTAATTCAGTTATTAGTGCTTGTGTTAACAAGGCTTAATCAAAATTATGTTGTAATAATGTTTACGGAAGATCTATTTGACGCAGGCAAATACACATATAACACTACTTTGGCTGAATGGAGCCTTTTCATCAAAGTAATGAAAGGTGTTATACCCCCCTCTCCAAAAACAACGACTCATCAAAACCGACTTTTCCCCCGCACATAATCTTTTATAATGTTGGTATAATACAGCTATACTATGACAGATGGACGAATTATGCACTCTCCGATTAAATGTGTTTTTGCATTTTTGAAGTACTGAAATTTCAAAACAAAAAAAAATAAGATAGGTACGCATCAAATATTTGCAAACACATTCTGCAAACGTAACATAAACATTGAACTGTCGAACTAAAACACGTGTGAGCAAATTACAAACCACTAGAGACTGGTTTTTTCTTTTCAATTTCATCGAAGCACCTGTTTTGTTAAATATAATTGTAAGCTTGATATTAACCATAAATAGAGATATTTATTTGATCCGAGTGTCATATAGTTAAAGTTTATCTTGAAAGATGATATTGTCGTTCGAGGTCTTTCAAATTTGTTAAACAATCAGAACAAAGTAAATATACCACAAATTATACACGCAAGGTCCAAATTTACTTGTCAAAAATCAGGGATCCTTATTTACCGTATAGTGAGTTATTTCTACGGGTGGGATATTTCTGCGTTTCTGCGGTCGCTCGGTATAATAGCAAAAAAATTCCAACACAATATTTACCAAGGAAAAATTTAAACCGCAAAACAATCTGCAATCTTCATATTTTTTTCATGCTTTGTTTTCAGAGGTAATCCGAAGTTAACAATATCTCATTATTGAAAATTACCGTCGTCATCTATCAATTACCGAGGTCCAAATGTACTTGTCAAAAGTCAGGGATCTTCATTTACCGGGGTATACAGAAAATGATATCAAACATTAATCTAGCTTTGACAACTACTTGAAGAAAAAAACAATTTAGTTGAAAATTTATGAAATATAATGAACAGACATTCTAATTGCACAGCTATATTTTCATCTCTACAATTATTTGACAAATTTAAATGAAACTGGACACACTGCTAAATGAGAAGTTTTATAATTGTCCGTGATTATCGACCTGGACCTTATGAATATTCTGTAAATTTTGGTAAATCAAGTGTTGATGCCCGAACCCAAATAGCGATGAAACAACAAAAATATGCATTCTTAAATGACATTCTGTAAGTTATACAGATAGCTTTTAGGACAAAACGGTCATCTGCCTATCTCGGGCTTTTGGGCTCGAGGCGGAGAAAATGCTATACTGCTTGACTTTTGTGGTTCAACATTTTAAAGTAATATATTTTTTTTTTTTCAATCAATATTCTATTTACATGTCAGAAAAATGTCAACAAAAATTTTCAAAACATTTTAGCTCAAAAGACAAATTACTTGTCACCAGCGTTTCTATATCAGGAAAATCCAGGCCTAAAGAAGTGTTTCCTCATGAAATCAGACAATTCAAGTCGACAGTAGATGAAATAATTATCATGAAATGAATACTACAATGTATCAAGTAAAAACAAGAGTTATATGTTAAGATATTCTGAGACGAAAATAATATCGATACAATAAACATTATATTAAATTTCAACACGACCATATTTGTTTTCTTAAAAAGTTAGGCTCCTGTTGCTCTGACTTCAGACAAGTTGTTGAGTACTTTGGTGTAATTATACCTTAGATTTACCTTAATTTTATGTTTTGCTTTATTTACAAATGTATCTGTTATTTTTGCACTAATGTTAGAGCCTTTCTCAGCGGGGATTTTATTTACATTGTGTTGTCTAACTTGTTGAAGATAGGGTAAGTGCGAGGCTGGCATGCCCTAAACGCGTTTAAAACCCCATTTTCCTTTAAATAGATTACTGACCGTTCCAAGGCGGTGCCCCTATTTTGAACTGGTTATTTTGTGTGTCTTGTATTATCTGTTGTGTATGGTTTCTTGTTTCTTGTAAGCGTTTTTTCCTCCTCCTCACTCCCCCTATTGCCCCCTCCTTTTTCTTGCATTAACGCTACTTTTTGCATCCCCTCCCCCTTTACGTTGAGTAAGTTTTCGTGGCTCCCCTTTGTTTTGGCAGCCGGAATCCTAAGACTGTACACGATTGCTTTTTTTCTGTTTGTTTGGGTGCGTTTGTATGCTTATAGTTCTATAACGGGGCCCTACTGTTTTCTTATGTGTTGCTTGTTCGTTTATTCAGTTAATCGTGGTTGTATGTTTATTTGTGGTACACGAGTGTCTGCGCTATTGTGGTTTAACGCTGTAGTGTGACTGTTATTAAGTAACGTGGCATTCCCTTTGTATATTCGTCCTTGTTCAACTTTCCCCTTCGGGTTCCTTTCCCCTTCCCCGACCCCCGGTCCAATTTTGCCCCTTACCGTTTCCTCCCCTCAGTCTATATCTAGCATAAATTAATATGTACTTGTTGGATGTTTGAAGCTACCCGTCTGAATTTTTTTTTCCATTACAGCTTCTTTTTGTTATTGGCCTACTATGCAAATGCGTGGCTCTGTGGCTGTGTTTTTACTGCTCTGTGCTTCCGAGAAATCTACCATTACCTTTTCCTTTTTTATTAAACAAAGAATGCTGAAAACTGTGTGTTATTATTCAACAATGCACTTTTTGACGTCACAATTATTACGTCATAGCGTTAGACGGCATATTGGCGCGCTGGAAAAGAAATTAACAGAGATCAGGCAAATATTTTATTGATACGAAGGACGTATATAATAATCCTTGAAAACCTGTTAGAATCGAAATAATATAACTCAAACAGTGATTTGCTCGTTAATAAAATCATTGTTTGTCGTTTAGATGCGTATTATTATATCAAAATATCATTTTTCAGTTTTCTTATACAAGTATTTTACAATATTATCGCTAACTTTGACCCATAAAACAAAATTAAGAAAAGAAAAAAAAGCAGTGTTTGACATATAGAAATGACATTTAAAACCAAGTTCATTAATGTCTGAAATTTTGATTGATAATCTTTAAGGTCTTCTGAAATATGATACATGTAATCAAGGTACCCGTTAAAAGTATGTAATCACCAGTTATAAAAAATATATATCTCTCTAGTATGTGAATTGGTTTTCAAGTACAAAATGTACTTATATATCGTATGATTTTGTAACAGTGTTATAACCGTTGTATTACAGTAAGGATTTGGTTTCAAATTGGTGTAATTATTTGATTTATGTTGGATTTAATACAGCCTTGCAATAACAATACGATATATCTATGGCATCTGAAAATAGCATAATGTTACATTTTTAGTATTTAATGTCCTGTTCAAAAGCTTTTAGACTTGAAACTGTAACTTTACTTATTTTCTCAACTACTCTTCTATCAATTTGTTAGAGGTATTATAAATGTAATGTAGGCATTTGCCTGTTTGTACAGTCAGCATAATTAGACAACATATTATTTTGATATTTCACATATCCAGGAATATTACAAAATAAGCATCCAAAAAGTAGGATACTGAAATAATTGGCAAAAACGTATGTTTTTTATAATACTACAGACAATTGATGAATTCATTTCAATGCTGGTTAAATCAATTAATTATATAAATTATATTGCTTTGCAAATAATACTTGTTAACAAGTACATTATGTATGTAAGACACTCAGTCTACATTAAACATAATTTTCTTCTTATTCATATATGAAACTGAGTTAAATTGTGTGTCAAATTCTGATGATTGATACTACAAAAATAAATTGCTTGACTATCCGGTCGTTTATCATTCCAGGTATAGGTCTGCATAGTGTTTATGGACCTACGTGGAAATTTGAAAACAAAATCCCTCGCATGTCTATAAAAATTATGCATGCCTATCCTTCGGAAAATAACTTTAACTTATATATCAGATATAAATGTTTGATATTTATGCACATGCTGCTTGGTTCAATAACTGTAATTTTAAACTGATAATATCTGATAATATCATGGGGTAGCAGTATTTTGTTATTTGCTGTTTTAGGCGAGCAAAATGTTAGTTGCAGTTAAAAATGGCGATATTTGTTTACTTTTTAAAATACAAGACGACATATTTTCAGTGGTAGTGACTTTATAATCAACAAAGTTTGAAACGATATTGCTCAGTCTATAAGACAATCCCTTGAAAATATTGAATGCAACCATTAATGAGCTCGTTGATGAAATGTGCAATGAAGTCATCTTCTGGTTTAACGTAACTTGGGTATTAACTTTGCTCATTCACAATACTTTGTTTAGACCGCTCACGTTGAGTTCAACGTAGTCAAGGTTTGATATATACGTGTTTTCCGTATGTGCGTTACTGTGTACGTTTTGTCGTATAATAATTTTGACTACAATGATCAATGAATCTTATATTCTCCAGAAATATTTTTCTTTATGAGTGTCACACGCAAATCAAGGTCACTCTTTTAAGTCAAATGTCATGTCAATTTCTGTGCGGGTCGTAATTGTGATATGCATAGCGCAATTTATAATTTTGCTGAAACAGTTGCCTCAGTCTGATTGGCTATCGCGCATGTACCCCATATTTCTTTCTTTTAAGTCAATGTCAAAGTTATGGGGCAAATGCCATTCTTACGCTTGTCCAAATCGTAAGTACTAACTTTGACATGAAAGGAGCAATCAATTTTGTTTGGCAGCAATGAGGATGTAATGAACTCCGGAGGTGTAAGTGTTATCGTGATCTCTGTGCTTTATCAATTAAAATACTAATATACCATATAAGTACCTTATGACAGAAGAATCAAATCGGTATGCCTTTGTGTTGTGTCATTAAATATTTCGGATTCTATTTATTTGGCCGGCTTGATAATTCCTTTTATCAGGCTTATTTTACGTGCCATTACATGTAACTTTGGTTGTCGTTTAGACAGCAGACAGAAACAGGTCATCTTATGCAACAGATTTTCAATTTAGAACTTTTATATTTCATCTGATATGTGCAGACACACGATGATTTTTTTCATGTAGGCTTTATGTTTCGTTTTCTTGGACAGTGTTAACGTCACGCATAAGGAAAACATTTCCGGTTGTTATTCTTGGACATGTGTTAACGTCACGCATAAGGAAAACATTTCCGGTTATTATCCAGACAAGTATGAAGTCATCACACTTCTGAAACTAATAGCGTACACTCCTTCTTAAACATTTAAGCATTAATTGCTAATTGTACTGGATAAGAGTTATTTTAATTGTTTTGTTATAACTATCACATTCATTGAAACGTTTATCAAACTTGTTGATTCTCTCATATTATTAATATTTTTGCACCTCTAGCTAAATCAATAATACTGGGGTTTTTATATGCACATTTTTACAAAAAATAACCAAGGGCTGAATTATTTATAAGGTAGTTGAATGGTGCTCTTCATTTTATTTCTTGTATTCGTTTTTGTATCAGGTTGTCAGACAACTTCGTTACAGGCAAACACTATATGAGACTTTCACTTTATCTAACAACACCTCCGATTTTGAATTTCTACACCGATTAGAAAATATATTAGTTTGTTAAAAACATTTGTTTAAGGACCTACCCTTTACCCATGTTTACCAAATTTGAAAACTCTATAGTAGCTATGCGGGAGCATGTCAAAATCGGTCTTTTCTAACTAAATCATAGATGAAATAGTGATAGACAGTTTGTTCAATTTTCTGAAGGATTTATTTTTTTCAACAGCCTAGGATGTGAACCCACTGCTTGCAGGCTCAAATCTATGGATTCCGGCATTCAAATGATTATACATATCACATGAATCGGGCCCATAGTTTAGCACATGATATTTTTTAACACATTTCGGATGTACACAGGGTTTTTATCAGTCTGGTCATGTATTGTCGACCCAGGTACGATACTCGTGCCTGTGCTTTAAAGGATCTGCTTACCCCAACATTTACAATTATGTTAAATAATAACCATAATATATTACTACTAATTGTCGCGTTGACAAAGAAATGTATAATGTTTATACAAATACAACTATAGTGTTAAAAGGCCATTATGTTTGTTGGTATATCGCATTTCAACACCACGGTATTTCATTACGTTAAATAAAGATATAAATGAATTGACATTTTCGACAAATCTCACGGCTCAAATGACACGATTTCTATGATATCACTATTCAGATCAGAAAACTGATGACATATAAGGATCGTATTGGTTATTATTGACATTGATAATTTTCCTTTACGCTTTAGTCTTCATGCTATAGATATTTTGAAGGTATTGACATTTTATCTCTGGTAGCCGATATAAGACATCAAGCCAAGTCGAAAAAACGAACATTTAATTTGTCTTGGACTCCAAGGCCAACGCGTCAACACAAAGTTTGTGTCGATGCATTAAGCAAGTGTCCCATTACGAAATGAAATTAAACGTTTCTTTCGGTCGCGTACAGATTTTATTATTATGTCGCGTTTTAAGTTTCGTTTTGTCTTGTTGGTGCGAGCGACACAATTACTGGCACAATTTTTACAATTTCCTTATGGCTCATTGGCACGTGCAACAGGACGACAGTACGAGTGTGATAATTAAATTGTAGTGTAATGGCTAGGTTTTGTTTTTTATTTTGGATATTTCTTTTCTGAGTTTTAAGATTGCACATATTTTACAAGAAACTGTACATTTCAAGATTGTCAAATCTTCAGTAGCCTGAGGGTATTCAACATCCGTAAATTATCTAAGTTTATTTACCAAGTTGACAGAATTGAATTATGTGTCTACAAAGTTTTTCTGTATTGCTGAGTCCTATATAAACGCAATATACACTGGTGATAGAAAAAGGGGACAGCCCAGGCAACGGGCTAGAGACATGGTCCCGCTCTCAAAAGCTGAAACTCAATAAGCATTGTTAAAAGCTAGTAGGCTGAAGATATTTACAATTAAGAAATCGTGTTAATTAAGTTATAAACAGAAGTGTTTGAAATGGCTGAATGAACAATGATTATATCTTTGAAATTCGACTTTTTTTATATTTATACACGAGCATTTTTGTGTTTTGCATGCCTTGCCTTTTTGTTTCCATTACGTGTGTTAGAGATTCACCTGGAGGGGATTACTTTTATATTCACTGTCCCGTGTATTTGGAACATGGTGGGGGTAAGAGTGATGTTGGGTGCGCACCATAAACCGGTTTAAGCTCCCCAGTGGTGTTTTTGCCACTGACCGTTCCAAGGCGGTGCCCCACTGTGTTCCTTTGTTTGTTCGTTTTGTCCTGATGTGTTGGCTTTGTGTGAGTGTGTGTGTGTGTGTGTGTGTGTGTGTGTGTGTGTGTGTGTGTTCCTTTGTTTGTTCGTTTTGTCCTAATGTGTTGGCTGTGTGTGTGTGGTGCACGCGTCTGCGTGCTGTGGGTTTCGTTTTGAGGAGGCTGCGTTTTTGGTGCGTGGCATTCCCTGTTTGATATTTGTCTTTGTTTTCTATTTTATAAGAAAATATGCATTCGATTTTTAGATATCCAATGAAACGAAACTACAAAGTTTAACGTTTGCTATTAACTATGATATGAAATTAGGTTCTACCTAAAAGGCAGAGCTTCCTTAAAAATCACCCGTGCCCCTTAAAAACTAAAAAAATGGTATTATTGCACTGGCTGCAACATAGTACTAGGACGTTTGGGACAGCGTGATAATTTTTGACTGTCGCTGCTCCGTAGGATGACAACTATAAAATAACATATCATAAAAAAAGTAATCCCAATTAGAACAAACCGCAGGGCTATTTACTTTCAAATTGATCATTAAACCTGTTAGATATCAAATCTTTTGATCTTTTGTAAAACCACTAACTAATGTTTAATGGTTTAAAGCAATAAGTATCAAATACAAATACACATAAATGAATAACTCTTTCATTTTATAACAATTATTTCACTGTATCTAGGAGGTTTATATCAATACAAAAGTCCATTATTGAAACCAGCTCAATATATATCATTCCTACGTAAAAGCATAACAGAAAATAAAGAGGATAGAATTTTACCATGAAAAATCCCATGTACGAAATTGTTGATGACTTTAGTTACTTAGCAGTAAAATTCAATTACAATGGTAGTTTTCATAAAACTAAGAAGCATATATGTGAGCAGGCTAGAAAAGCAATGTTTAGTTTACTCAAGAAATGTCGTAAATTGCAGTTAGGAATTGATTTGATTTTGCATTTATTTGAAAGAATGGTCAGTCCCATCTTGCTGCACGGAAATGAAGTTCGGGGCTGTGAAGACCTTAGTGTTATATGCAATTTTCAGATGAAATTTCTAAAATTGTTACTAAATGTTAAGAAATCTACGCCTAATAATATGGTACTTGGAGAACTTGGTGTTTTACCATTAGATGCAGTTGTTATGAGTAGGGTTTTGAATTACTGGAGTAGAATTGTGATCAGTAGAACAGAAAAAAATCAATGTTATTATGTGTAGGTTATTATACAGACTAGATTTTGAAAATGTATATTCATGTCCTTGGATAAAGTTTGTGAAAACATCATTACAACAATTAGGTTTTGCAGATTTTTGGATTAAACAGTCGGCTCCTAGCCCAAAACATTTTAGTAATATTATTAAGCAAAGAATCAAAATTCAATCTTTGCAGAAATGGAATGAGCAGTTACAGTCATCTAGCAAATGTATTAACTACAGAACATTTAAAACAGATTTCACATTTGAGAATTATTTTAATTTACTTCCAAGAGACTTGGCTTTGTCATTTTGTGATTTTAGATGTCGTAACAATAAATTACAAGTACAAAAGGGTCTAACATATAATATTGATCTTAGTCAGAGAACTTGTCACTTGTGTAATAATAACTTTATAGGGGATGAATTCCATTCTATTTTTGATTGTGTACACTTTATTTCAGAAAAGAAAAAATACATTCCAAGAGAACTAAGAATGCGCAATAACTGTTTCAAAGCTCGGATAGGACTGTATTATCAAAACTTGCAATATTTGTTAAAAATGTTATGCAAAAGGTAAGGTAATATTACCACCTTCCATTAACTGTAACTTTACATTCAATTATATTACACATGTCTAGTCACGCTTAGATAGAATTATCATTTTGAATATGTTTGAACTGTCTTGGGACTGTTTTGTGGAAATTGTTATGGTATTATGTCATGCAGATGCCCTTATGGGCCTTGTATTAAAATAAACTGAAACTGAAACCTAAGATGGGATTCAAACCGGGTGAAAGATCAATGCTGTAATATTGGCAAAGAAATAGCGATTTTAGGCACTAGATACTAGATAATGTCCATACGAGTAACGACATAAGTGCTTGGCAAAAAAATGAGAAGTAGAGACTTTTACTATGAAAAAATGCCAAGTGCCTGAGGCGGAATTTGAACCAAGTAGGCACGAGAGGAAGTCCAATGCTCTAACCTCTGAGCCAATGAGTCGACTCTCTGACGTAGTTGTCAGATGTACTGGCTAGGCGTAAGCGACGGTAACACTGCCCCTCTTCAAAGGAATCATCATATTTGATGTGAATGCCATTTTGGCGTAGGAAGTGCCATTTTAGGCACTAGATAATGTCTGTTTCTCAGACGAACCCCATCTTGACTTCAAGACATAACAGAAATTGAAGAGGATAGAATTTTATTATATAAAATTCCATGTGCCTGAGGTGGGATTTGAACCCGGATCGCACGGGTGAAAATTCAATACCCTAACCACTTAGCCAAAGAGTCGACTGAGTCAAATCTCAGAAACCTTTGAAAACCTGATTTCCGTGATCTTGTATGTAGAGTCAGTGACCAGTGTTCAAAATATTCCAATATACACTTTTGACAATAAGATTGAAGAAGAAATCAGCAATCTAGATATGAATATAGTATTTCAAAATATTTCAAATTCTATGTGAACTCGACTTTTAAGATAAATAGGTGAATTCAAGGAAAGGAAATTTATCTTCAAAACTAGTCTAGTATTTGTAATAATTTTGAATTATCCTCTGTTTTGGATAGTACAGTTAAAACTAAAACAAGACCACTTTCGCATTATGAATTTAAAGACAACAAACTATTATTCATTTTGTTCAAGACATCATTTAACGTAGAAATAGAGTCTATCATGTTAATGCAAAGAAAAATGTACTCTCCAGTGGTTTGATTAATATTCAGTTTCAATTTTCGTGTATTTTGTAACTTTCTCAGATACCCAGTGTACTTCAAACAATTCGTATGAGTCCTTTCTGTTTAATCTGATGAAGTCAGTGTATAATATCATCTTGATATTCATTGTATTGTTCTATTTTATAAATTCATTGTTTGAGAAAATGACGAAATATCTCAGTTACCGAGTTAAATGACGATAACAGAGTCTACACCCGCAATAAGAATTGGGTCTAATATTCATTCTGTCAACTTGTTTCCACTTTTCTCTATTTTTTGACATTTTCTTTTAGATGTCTATAAGTACTATTTCAACTGCAGAAATTGAAGTAATTAGCTTCCAGGAACATGCTTACATTTTAAAACCGATAATACCTTTCAACCATAATATAAATATCTGGAATATTACATATACCACGCGTAAAATTAACAACCTATTTGCAAGCTCTGACCTTAACCAGCTAATAAAGAACAATTATAGAAGACAATGTTCAAAGCTGTTTTTTTTTTTTTCTTCTTGTTTTTTTTTCTTTTTTCTTTTTAAAATTATGATTGTACTTGACAACTACGTCGATTGCAAAAAAATGAATACCCTCCTAGGAGACAAAATAAGGTGTAATTACGCTAGGGTCATCTATTTCTTACAAGTTATATTTGAGGGTTATCTGTTTCTGATAAAATGATCCAAATCACCATTATTTGAGACAACGCGGCGCGGCGTATAGTATGAGAATTTCTATAGCTTAACTACTGTAATCAGTTTTGACGGTCGTCTGTAGTAATTTAATATATGTTATATTGTTTAATGCTTTTGTTCATAACTACTAAAATGTCTACATTTCAACAAATAATGAATTACAAGGTATCGGTTTTAACGGTACAAAGAAAAATATTCTACAATTGCCATACTTAAAAAAATATAGTGTATGTTTTGTTCTGTACATACACCTTGGCCATGTAGGAGTCGAAATAAAACTTTTAGAACAAGAAAACATACGATGGCTATGGAGACGCCAGAACTTAAATAACTTAAATTTTAAATTCACCGGAAAATACACTTTTGGACAACGAAGGAGCCAAACTAAACTATTGTCGATTTTCATCGTTGAACGTAGTAAAAACAGCAAATTCTCATGTGTTTCCGTAACATATACATGTAGTTTGTCAGTAAGTTTTAAAACCTTCTTAAGAATTGTAGCATTTGTTTCGAGATATCTAACAAAATGACTTGTTGTCGAACGATTTGAAGGCCAGTCACTTTAATGGAATTAATACTTGAGTGTGTAATTCGGTCAGTTTTTTGACATCTTTGTTCTTAAGTACAGTTAATGCTGGTAGTTTGTAAGATAAATTGTTAAAAGTGCCACCAGTCATTTTACTTCTTTTTCCTTGTATTGTATTGTCTTCCGGTCAAAATCCATCAATTCGAGAATGCAATCAATCTTAATACGTTAACAGATTCTGGCGATGTCATTTCCGGTTAAAATCAATGCTTTACAAGTAGCTTTTATATTTAGCATACATGTAGAATAAACCAAATATATGCAAAACTGCACTGGACCAGCTATAAAAGGACATTCTTTAAATCATTACACGAAACTATCATAAAAATGTTTTTCTATTGCACGTGCAAACATATACGTGACGGTCAATTAAATAAAAATAAATACCCTCCCTTGAGATAAAGACAGGTGATATTAAGTTTTCGTAAGATCGGCGTGCTTACCTATTTCTTTCAGATTCTAATTTGATCAATGTCATCCATATGTGATACAATGATCGAAATAATTTATTATGATGTGTATGTCTGAAAGACAACAAATGGTTTAAATTCTACAGGTTTACTACCCGGTTCAGATTACTTATTATTTGAAAACTCGTTGAGAACGGCTATCGCGGTGAATTTAAATGTTTCTTTATGGTAATTATACAATGTCACGCGATTGTATACAACATTACCAGCTTAACTCTATCTATTGTTTTATGCTTTTGTTCATAATTACAAACATTTCAATAATTCAGTAATTCATGTATGACAAGGAAAACAAACAGTTTGCAAATATAGAATTGTAAGCGAGTAAACAGCGGTTCTGCTGATATAAACCATGAATAAATAAATATTTTGCTGTTTTGCCAATAGCGTTATCATTAAATTTACCTAAAGTACACAATTTGAGCCGTACCGTGAGAAAACCAATATAGTGTATTTGCGACCAGCATAGACCCAGACCAGCCTGAACAATGCTGTTCGCTAACGGTTTCTCTAATTGCAACAGGCATTGAAAGCGAACAGCATGGATCCTGACCAAAACACATGGATGTGCAGGCTAGTCTGGATCCATGCTGGCCGCAAATGCACCATGTTGGTTTTCTCCTGATGCAGCTCAAAGTTATTGTAATTGGTTCAATAAATTGTGTTTTTGTGTAAGTTCAGGAGGAAGGAAGGACTTAGTTTGGCTAAAATAAATTGAATATATTCATTTCATAGACTGAAGCCGATACGTGCGGACATGACGGCTGTAGCACATTTCCTTACCATTTATTAACAGACTCAGTCAGACCGGGGTTGTTCACCTTTATTAACAGACTCAATCAGACAGGGTCGTTTACCTTAATTAACCGACTCAATCAGGCCGGGGTTGTTTGCCTTTATTAACAGATTCAATCAGACCCGGGTTGTTTACCTTTATTAACAGACTCAATCAGACCAGGGTTGTTTACTTTTATTAACAGACTCAATCAGACCGGGGTTGTTTACCTTTATTAACCAAATCAAACAGACCGGGGTTGTTACCTTTATTAACAGACTCAATCAGAACGGGGTTGTTAACCTTAATCAGACCGGGGTTGTTCACCTTTATTAATAGACTCAATCAGACCGGGGTTGTTTACCTTAATTAACAGACTCAATCAGACAGGGTTGTTTACCTTAATTAACAGACTCAATCAGGCCGGGGTTGTTTGCCTTTATTAACAGATTCAATCAGACCCGGGTTGTTTACCTTTATTAACAGACTCAATCAGACCAGGGTTGTTTACTTTTATTAACAGACTCAATCAGACCGGGGTTGTTTACCTTTATTAACCAACTCAATCAGACCGGGGTTGTTACCTTTATTAACAGACTCAATCAGAACGGGGTTGTTAACCTTAATCAGACCGGGGTTGTTCACCTTTATTAACAAAATCAATCAGACCGGGGTTGTTCACCTTTATTAACAGACTCAATCAGACCGGGTTGTTTACCTTAATTACAGGGTTGTTAATAATTACTTGCAATAGTAATGCATTAAATTAGCATTACTTGGAAAAAGATGGCATTAAATTAGCATTAGCATTACTCATTTTTATCAAAATAATGCATTAAATTAGCATTACATAGGGTGCATTAGCATTAGCATTACCATTACTTTTTGAGAATCATTGCATGTTATTATCACATACACTGTTTTTCATTAAATCATTTTAGTTTACCTAGGTCTAGGTCGTCTAAATGAATAGTTAAATACGTGTATGACTTCCTTGTATTATATCTGATTTTTTTCTTTTACCATTACTTTATAAAAAAAAAAAATACCTAATGTTGGAAGTACAGCATGCATGAACAGTTAAATTGTTAGAGAAAGTCAAGTACCTGTTAAATGGCTCCCTAACAGCCTAATTTAACATGACATGTAAAAGCTAGCTGCCTTAAACAGGTCTTAAACATCACTATCAGTGGCATAGTGTTAATTGATAAAAAGGTGTCAAAAGATAATAGATTCTGTTTGATATTTTGGGTGACAAATCTAATTATGTCACACTTCTATGGCTATTATAAATATGCACCTTGGAATTGTCCAAGGTTTTAAATGTATTTTTCAAAATGTTTCAGGTGTACATTGAACAAAAGGCAATTATATCATCAGACAGTTTATTAAAATCAAACAAAAATCTATTAGAGAACTGCTATAACCTGTATAAATAACAGCATACATGTGTATTATGATTTTCCAGTGATACAAAAAATAATGCCTAAGTAATGCTAAGCATTAGCATTAGCATTACTTACTTTGGCATTAAATTAGCATTATTTTCAATGCTAAAATTCTGGCATTAATCTTTACTTGGCATTATTTGAAAAAAATAATGCATTACTAATGCATTACCATTAGCATTAGCATTACTACAACCCTGCTTAATTAACAGACTCAATCAGGCCGGGGTTGTTTGCCTTTATTAACAGATTCAATCAGACCCGGTTTGTTTACTTTTATTAACACACTCAATCAGACCAGGGTTGTTTACCTTTATTAACAGACTCAATCAGACCGGGGTTGTTTACCTTTGTTAACGGACTCAATCAGGCCGGGGTTGTTTAACTTTATTAACAGACTCAGTCAGACCGGGGTTGTTTACCTTTATAAACAGACTTAATCAGAACGGGGTTGTTAACCTTAATCAGACCGGGGTTGTTTACCTTTATTAACAGACTCAATCAGACCTGGGTTGTTTACGTTCTCAATCAGACCGGGGTTGTTCACCTTTATTGACAGATTCAATCAGGCCGGGGTTGTTTACCTTTATAAACAGACTCAATCAGACCGGGGTTGTTTACCTTTATTAACAGATCGGGGTTGTTTACCTTTATTAACAGACTCAATCAGACCTGGGTTGTTTACCTTTATTAACAGACTCAATCAGACCGGAGATGTTTACTTTTATTAACAAGACTCAATCAGGCCGGGGTTGTTTACCTTTGTTAACAGACTCAATCAGGCCAGGGTTGTTTACCTTTATTAACAGACTCAATCAGACCTGAGTTGTTTACCTTTATTAACAGATTCAATCAGACCGGGTTTTTCCGCTTTTCTTGTCTGACATGATCTGTTACAGATTGAATATATTTTGCTAGTTACTGAGTAAAAACATTACTTTAGTAAAGATAGATCAGTTTAACATTCCTCCTGATACATTTGTACTTTCGATGAATATACATATTTGTTAAGTTAAGATTTGGAAATAAACTATAACAAGTGACCGAGTATAGTAGCGGCAATACAGAAGTCCCATACGGGTGGAAAACTTTGACTGTATTAGTGTTCGTTCCTTGCATATTTTGGCAACAGTGTTAGGATTGACAATGTTCCAAGGCATTCAGGAGTCAAGAAAAGCAATCTTTACTTGTCAATAGTTACTTTGACCTAAAAGCATAGGTCATGTACGCAACAAATTGTCTCATTATGGGGAACATTTGTGTACAGTACCAAGACATTCCATCAAAAAAAGAAAAAGTGGAAACTCCACAGGTCGTTCAACACGACATAAACGAAAATGTTGAGGCTCGGTTTGATTGAGCCTGTTCATGAACGGTAGTGGAAATGCATGCTTCCGTCCACGCCCTCTAGCCCCGGGTTGAGCAGAGCTCAACACTTACACATGCTAAAAGTACAAAAAGCAATTTAGAGACATCCGCAGATGTATTCATACGGCGGTAAACATGGAACCTTCAATGATGCACGTGTTGAGGCGTGTAATTCCATGAAAAGCGGCGTATGGTCCCAAGATAAAATAATGGGTTTGTCCCAAACGATAAAAGTAAACAAACTGGAATTTAGAAGGGGGTCTGAGGTTATGGAGCCTGCATATCACAGGAACTGCCAAAGACAAAATTAAAAAGCAGGCACCATATCCAAGGGGTGATTGTACAATACCGAAGGCTATGAAAGTGGGAGTATTGGAACCATCCAGGCCGAAACGGTCATGCTGAGAAACTAAACCGTACCAATAACACGACATAAAATCCGTGCTAAACAATCTGAGAAAATCGAAGTATAACAGTCCGTATTGAATGTACGGGGAGATTTTTACGACCGCCACACGGCACAAACAACGCTGCACATGAATGTTATGGAGAGGAAACAATTTTAACTGACCTTCAATAGTGACTTCGACCTTTGACCAAGAACTATGGGTTATGTGTGCGACGCATATTGTAATGATTTAGAACAGTTCTGGGTAGTAAAACAGAAAAATCCTCCAATGCATATGATTGTCATGGAGTGAAACATAGACCTAAACAATGAACATTACCTTAAACCAACAAGTATAGACAATGGGTTGACACGTTGTCTAATAAAGGGGAACGTTTCTGCGTAGAACTAAAATAATCCAACAATACAAATAAAACTTATGGGGATTAAAGATTTTTACTTGACGTTCAATAGTGATTATGACCTATGACCTTTAGGCAAAAGTCATCCATATGCATGATCTACGTTTTGCCTGCTTTTCACGTTTTCTGAACCTAGCTTGTACACTTTTTGAGTAATTGCAGGATCCAGATTTGAAGCCAGACAAACGGAGTATTCCTATAGTCCTGTCCGGGGACCATATCATCGGTATAAGTTGTAAACGAAAGGCAAGACCTCCTTTATATCATAGGTGAAATAGTTGAAAGTTAAGACAAATACATTAGCAAACCGATTTAAAAGTATTTCAATATTGTCATAACAAATAAAAAAAAAACAACAAAAAATGAACAAATCATTAAGAAAATATCCTTTAGATAGATAGATAGATAGATAGATAGATTTATTCAGGTATAAGATCATATATACAATCTAAAATTACAAATATCGCATTAAGTAAGACAAGTTTTGTAAGATATTTAAAACTAAGCGAACAAATTCTAAAACTAACATGTGACTTACATTCACATAATATTGCTTAAACATAGATAAAGAATACAAATAGATAGTTTGATAAAAGTTATAAAAAGACAATGATTTAATACTAATAAAAATCATAAAAAAGTTATTTCAAGTTTAGTCGTGCTTCCTAAATTATTCTCCGCTGATCTTATACCAAGGATAACCCATGAAAGTAGCTTGAAGAGCACTTATTTCCAATGGGGTCCTCGACTCATTACGGCACCAATTTAGTTATATGTTAAGTAAAAAGAAAAAATCATCAGTGAAAAACTAATACGCGAAAGAAGAATAAAAAAAAAAAAAGGAAGTACTAAAGAGAATTATTTTAGTGAGTACCTCAGTAATAACAACTAAAGTTTAGATAACAATTGGATTTAAAAACTAAATATTAATATCTTATAACTTGGCTTTCCTCAAGTAATTTCCCTTCTTTAAACAGATGTGCTTTTAAAGCAGATTTAAAACGTGACTTATTTTTTATATCTTTTATGCTGCTTGGCAGAGCATTCCAATCTGAAATTGCCTGACAAAAGAATGTCCTTGACTCAAAGGATGAAATTTTCGGAACTACAAAATTGTTTTTACTAAATCTTGTCTTTGTATGTATCTCAGAAACTTTAATAAAGTTTTGTTTCAAATAGTTTGGGCATTTATCGTGAAAAATATTGAAGGCATGATTCAGACGTAGTTGCTTCGCTCTGTCACATACTTTGAGGATATTGATATTTTCTAAAACATCATAATTAATACTGGTTCTAGTAGGTAAGTTTAAAACAAATCTAGTTATTCTGTTTTGTGAAGTTTGTAGTTTTGATTTCAATTTCTTATTTAGACCGGAATACCAAGATGAACAAGAATAATCTAAATGGCATTGGACAAGGGCAGACGCTAAGGTCATTTTTGTTTTTTGACTAAAGTACTGGCAATTTCTGTACAAAAATTTTACTCGAGAGTTGACCTTTTTAATAATGCTATTAACAAATGCCTCACATGTTAAGAACTTATCCATAGTAAAACCAAGGTAAGTAACAGATTCTCTTGCAGGTATGACATGAGTGTTACAAGTTACATCAAATGATTTAATCTTGCGTAATTTTTTTGATGATCCGAATAGCATACATTCTGTTTTACCTAAATGTAATGATAATTTATTATCAATTAACCATGATGAACAAGATTCCATAACATGTCCTAATTGTTTTGAAATAAAATCGGGATTTTTATGAGCAAAAAGTATTGCACTGTCATCCGCATATAATATGAGTTTACAAGATGGATCAATGCAGGTCGGCATATCATTCACATAACAAAGAAAAAGGAGGGGACCTAAAATACTACCCTGGGGAACTCCACAAGAAATATTCATAGGTTCTGATAAACAATTGTTGATTTTAACAATTTGTTGTCGATTTGCCAAGTATGATTTAAACCAACCAGTACATAAAACGCCCATTTCTGATAACTTTTCACATAGAATTTTGTGATCTACGGTATCAAATGCCTTCTGCAGATCTAACATGACCATCCCAGTATAAAGACCGTTTGCATTATTTTGCTTTATATAATCTAAAAGATGAATTAAGCATGTATCAGTAGAGTACTTAGACCTAAACCCTGACTGGAATTCAAACAGCAAGGAGTGTTTTTCAAGGTAGTCTGAGAGTTGATTATATACCGATCGTTCAAGTATTTTTGAAACGATGCTTAAAATGCTTACAGGACGGTAGTTGCCAACTTCGAGAGGACTATTTTTCTTATATAGTGGGGTAACACGTGCAAGTTTCATATATACTTTTACCTACAAAGATTGGTTTTCAGTGTCATTGTTAAATTTCAACCTGAAGGACAATGTTAAGTTTTGAACGAATACAGTCAGACGAACGTACATCGTTGTTTCGATGATCAAACATCGTACTATCGTACTTCCTTTGTTATATGTCCTTAATGGAACAGTGTATACATGTTTTAATATCGACTAGAAAATTTATCTGTACAACTATTAATTTAAAACATACGTTTTACGCTATATGTTAATGATTTAACAATATCACAGAAAAAAATTCTTACTGATTGTTATAAAGACTGATGACTTCAGGCTGACAGTCGATGTAAAAAATACAAAACCAAACTTAAGAATTTATGAACAGGTTTTCCGCTGCTTACAGATCGCCAATTTCTGGAATGAATTTACCAATAATATTATAATACTTTTAAAGCAATTTCATTTTCGTAACTGTCAAACCAAAGAAAAATGGACACGGGTACCCGATAGAAGACAATAATAAACTTGAGGTATATCGTTATTTTTTTGATATCGAAGAAAACACCACTTGATCAGCTGATTACTTCAGAAATCAATTAACTCAGTTCCACGGTTATTAACAATTTTTGTTCATCTGATCAAAGAATACCAAATACATCATTTAGGTAAGGTCCATTGATCGACATAGAAATGAGTTTGAAGAGGTAGATATTTGCCAATAAATGGAAAAAAAATCATGCATGTGCCTTGCGTTTTACATGCAATGTATGATCAACATGCAAAAAGTATGTAAGAAGTCTAACATACATGCACATAGAAAATGATAGCAACATCTCATCTCAAATTCACACCAACCAAAGGTAGACAGACAGAATAATTATGTAAAACGCAACTTATTGGGATTAATAAAGGCAAACGTTCGCGAAGAAACACTTAATTAATTAAAGCAGATTGAAATGCGTACAAAGTTACCTAAGCTATGTGTGTTTATTCTCGTTGTTTGTGCCTTGAAGGATCCCAATCAATTGTCCATTTGTTCAATTAATGTCTTCAGGTATTCACATAATCACAACACTTAAAAATTTCCTCGTGTGTTCGCACTTTGCAAAAATATTTTTATTTGAACAAAACTATTTAACTCGTGTATGTAATATGATAACTAATATTTATCTAAAAGTTTCCTAAAATCATATACAAATATATAAATTTCATATTTAAATCCGTAGAATAATTTTAGCAGAGGTAAAACGGTATTTACACTTCGATATAAGCATGGCAATGGTTGCGACAACAAACTTTAGCTATTATAATATTACTCTTTTGGAATATTGATTTTATAAAAGATCTAAAGGTTGAATTACAACGGAACGCATACCTCAATTTACATATTGATAGCCAAAGGAGTACAAATTATTAGTTATTACGTTTTTTATTAAACATCCGCGCAATATTTTACTACATTGAATGTTTGTGTGTGTATGTGAGTGAGTTACGGTTTAAAGTCTTTTTCAAGCATGTCCGTCAATAAAGGAAGGTGTCTATTAGTAGCAGTGAGCACAATGCCTGACTTTATAGTGCTGCCTCACTAGGGTATCACACCGAAGACAAGCGCCACGATACACCCACCCAGTCACAATATATTGACAAAGGGCTGACAAGTGCTAGTAATATCTCGTAATGCTGAGCGCCGAGTTAGGAAGCCAATAGTACCATTTTTACGTCTTTAGTGTTACACGGTCAGGAATCGAAAACACGGCCTCTCGCACTCAAAGCGGGCGCTCTGCCACTAGGCTATTACTAGTCGGTTGCTTAGAAATCTTATGTTAATAGAAATAATATATACAAGATCAGAGAAGCAAAGCTAACAGTGAATATTAGAAAGGTTCTAATGGATAAAGAATGCGCGGAAATATTGAGTAGAAGTACATGAGTTATAATATAAACACTAAAACTGAAATAAACGGGATGGCATCGGAGGAGAGAATATGTAAGTTGTGAAAATAACTACATACACACTGGCAACGTAGGAGTCAAAATAAAGCTATTAAGATAAAAATACATAGGATAGCTACGGAGGAGCCAGGATGTAAATAATGAAAATTTAAATTCACCGGAAGGCAGTGCAGGAACCAGAAGGTAAATATTGAAACAAGAAATGAACAGGATGGCAAAGAAGGAGCCAAAAAAATTTTTTTTAATTAGTGTAATAGTGGGAGTCAGTGACGCAGATTGGACTTTAACGACAGCGGTCTGGATTCGATTCCCGATCACGGCAGATATCACGACTAGTGTTCAGCGCTAGATGATTAATCTAAATTGGTACTGTTTCCAGCAGTATAGGCCTAGACTCGATTCTGGGGAGGTAAATTTGACAGCTACCTTTGGCTTCGGCTGGAAATAAGTTGTTAACGGAGGAGTCGAAATGTAAATATTGATAACTAAAATACACGTTTGGTAACGAAGGAGTCGAAATGTAAATATTGATAACTAAAATACACGTTTGGTAACGAAGGAGACGAAATGTAAATATTGATAACTAAAATACACGTTTGGTAACGAAGGAGACGAAATGTAAATATTGATAACTAATGGAAATTATTTTAGAATTAAAATAATTTAATTTATTTTTTCTCAAATTGTTGCTCGTTAATTACCGTCTGCTAGTTTATTAAATTGTCGTCTGTTTTCGTAGATAAACGTGTCATCGATATTGTTACACTTGGCTGATCTGAACTGGTTCCTATTGATACTGGTACCCAGTCGATATAATATAAATACCAATAATCTCGTGCAGTTCTCTCACATTTTGCTAGCTACACCGTCGGTAACGTCAAAACTATTTACATGTTTTGATTTATCATCGCAATGCCTCGTGGTCAAAGGCGGGAACTGATATTTCGGAGGAATCCTTGCAACAGAAATATTCTGCAGTATGCTCCTCAGGACAATGGCAAGAGGGATGCTAGGTGCAGATGCTTTAGAAGAGAATGTTGTTGACAGTGTTACCAATCTTCTGCCGGTATGTCGAAAAATAATATCACAGATTTAGTATATTGTTTGTTGTTCAAACATAGATCCTTAGTTTTTTTTCATAATATTCACGAATGGGGTGTGGCGACGCAAATATATATCTACGCACGCGTCTACAGGCTATCCTTTTGACTCTATTTTGGCATACAATATCAGTAAACTCGGTTCCACGGTTATTCAAATTTTACTGCGTATATAACTTTTGATGACATAAGGCAACATGTACTACACTTAGCTCGCAAAATCAAAGGTGTTTTGTATACACAAATGTATAATTTGATTTAATAGTCGCTATTTTGACAGGCGTCTCTGTTCATAGTCATGATTTCCATGCTTTTTCAGTGTCAATTAAAGGTTATAAGGTAGAATTGGAGCAGGTGTCCAACAACAGTTCGTTTTTGTAAACATCATGTTTGTAAAAATTAGATTTAGTTTTTGTATCCTAACTACGATTTTCATATTTTGATATTTATAAGAAAAACATGAGTTCAAGCTAAAACAAAATAAAAACAAAAATTAGGTTATTTTGCATGTAGAGAAATATTTGTTTTGAAAACTTGTGGTACGAATGACCTAGTAATTGAACTGTATTTGACATTTCTTTACAAACTTTACGCTCGACAGATGTTTACGTAGCGATTCAGTGTCAGCTTTAATTAAATGTTAAGGCGAGTAGATAAATTAGGTATTGCAACCGAAATGCACAGTCAAAAGTCCGTATTTTGCAAGGGTTTGGTAGTTAATCTGAATAGTTACTAGCGCATTGACTGTACAGAAAAATATTAAGTTTTTTGAGAAATCTACTAATGAATTCATCACTTACGTTTCATTATACCAGGTATTCTTACAAAATTGATGAGATATTGCATTACATGTATAACTTCAGAGATCGCGCACTGCGTTAGAAGAACTTATTCATTCACGAGTTATGACGATCAATTTCTTTTACGTCAAAGCACTTCAGCTCCATGGTCTAAGTCAAACAATAATTTATGGGCCATTACATGCTGGTTAAACCAGTTAACATCAGTTTTTATGTATATGTATTATGACTGTAATTTCTGTAATCGTACGTGGTTTATTCGCAAATTTGCTTACGATGTAAAGTGTACAAATTTCAACGCGCATATAAAGTCTTTAAGTAATCAAAAGTTTTCGTCTTTTTGTTCGAGCTTCCTTTCATAAAGGATCACTTCTCAGATTCTGTCAGCTTAGGAAACATAACAGTTGGAACATCTTATCTCTTACACAAACTGTCTTCTAATTTCATTGAATTGCTATGTTCACTTTAAGAGTAATAATTAAATACGTTTCACTGAATTCAGAATAATCAATACGCAAATTTAAAATAATATTGAAACTGACCGAGTAGCCGGTCCCACTGCTAAATTTCAAGATTTCAGTAAAATGTTTCATTTCACAAAAATATTTCAGGTGAATATAGAGGAACTCACCATTTATCATACAATGAACGATCTTATTAACGGTTAATATAAATGGGTTCAATAATTAGGTCACTTCGGATCACAGTTTACGTCATTCATGCGCAGCAGGTTCAATTTAACCATTTATAAATAGTTTACGTTATGTAGCATAGAAGTATGTCAAAACATTAAATTCACAGGCGAACACAAGTTAAAACTTATTTGTAGATACACGAGGACGTTGACATATCAATTAAAGTCGCTTTCATTTGTAACTTAACCAGGTACATTACATTTGAATAGTTTGCTAGATTTTAGAATCTGCATAAATCAAAGTTGAACACTAATAAATTGTCACATTTCTAAGATTGTACCGGTTCGTCACGATGACAATTTTTACCGGTCAATCTTTACTCGCCGTTTTTGGTCTGACAAAACTATATCATCATACAAGAATTAGGATATTTAACAGCGTTATGATTTTTACAAAATAAATCAGTTGGATTTCAGTTTTTTCTGTTACAAACTAAGATTTATAATTTTGTCTTTTGATAGTACCCGGGTGAATATTCCAATTTTGGTATTTATTTTCACCGTCACTGATGACTTGATTTATGATACAGACTTGGATTTACAGCAAACATAACATTGACGGAATTGTTTCCAATCTTAGCGGCGGTTGTGGTTTGGGGATCAGACTTATTAAACAACTGCTGAATAATAAGTAATAAATCTAAAAGCTCTTTTGCCTCAATAGGGCAGTTATAAGTATCTTGTACAAACTATCATGTAGTTGTCAGATTTTATTGCTTTCCTATATACGCTGAACATGTACCAGGTCGTCACGATGACATTTTTGGTTTAAGTTATTCAGATTCAGATAAGCAGCTCCTGATGTAGATCCATAGAGTTCGAACATTGTTACAATCTTAAATAAAAGTAGCATTTATACCTCGGTTACATACAATACAGCTATTAAATCATCAAAAAAATAAATTAAAAAAATCACTTACCGTTTACCTTAACAATGACCGATATCAACCCATCACATTATTTTCTTATAGTGTATGTTGTTTTGTGAAAGACGAATCTAACTTACATTACATGCTTAAAAT
The DNA here is from genome assembly GCF_021730395.1 of Mercenaria mercenaria. NCBI lineage: Eukaryota > Metazoa > Mollusca > Bivalvia > Venerida > Veneridae > Mercenaria > Mercenaria mercenaria. Next base: position 12,742,175 of record NC_069376.1, on the reverse strand, counting down.
CCTACCCCGCTGCTATTCAATTAATTCTGTTGTGTGTATGCAACCATGATTATAATAGGCACGTACCACACTGTTGCACGCAAAACTAATGGTATTTAATATAGAATTATATATGAAATAGACTCTATTTTGACAGGTGTCACTGTTCATAGTCGGGATTTTCTTGCTGTTTCAGTTACGATTCAAGGTTAAAATGTAGGACGGGAGCAGGGCTTTAAATTAATGTCACAAACTGCACGGGTTTTTCATTTACATACGGGTTTCGTCATAAATAAACTGTTAGACGGCTGTCGAAATAATTGTGCTACCCGAGACAAGCGGGCTCTATCGACAAAGTTTTTAATAAAGGTCAAATGCGACTGCTTCCCGTGCACGATATACGAGGAATACGAGTTGAAAATATGTTAGACTTTGTTTATTGTATCATACTTTGGTTTGTTTATGTGAGCAAACGATTAACATACGAATTGTTCAAGTTTCAGACTTGTCCGTAGTTGAGAACAAATATGCGTATATAAAATTTCAAAACAATGAAATATTTATCTATCAAACCCCGTTATCGGGTCACATAAATTTTTCTATAGGCGCAGACAAAATGTCTTCTGTATGTGCATTAATTATCTCAATTAATAGAGAAATGATCGTAAATTCAGGACTTCTACTCGTTAATCTGGAGTAAAATGTCAGTTTTTTCTTTTTTCTGCCGTTTCAGCCAAATCTTTAAAAGGGGAGCTTGTACTGTCTAATTGTTGATGCAAGTTATATCAAAATCATAGCTTTGGAAGTTGTAAGATTAGATTTAGTAATATATGGCCTACCGCAAGTTAGTTTATTCAGGTGGCAAATTCATTATAATTAGGCTCGATATTGATGCTATGCCACATTTTGTTTCGGTCAGATGGAAATACAGTATAAGAAAGTAGGACTACAGTTTTTTGGTGATAACATAAAAGATGCGATTTTTTAAAGAAGAGTTTGAAAGGCCGTAGAATTTTGGCGGATAAATTATAAATTTATTGTGGCGGTAAAATTCTGTCGGCCGTGAGGTGAGCGGATACGGTGTCTGTATGTTTGCATTCAAGTTGCGTACTTTGGGGTATCATATGTTTACCAGTTTGTGTTAACTGGATAGTAAAAGGTTTTGCCCTAGTACTTGGCAATTCCTAGTGTTGCGTGTGTTGCGTTGCTCTCAGTGGTGTCACTTTGCCTTGCCTTGCCTTGCCTTTCATTGACTCGTGTTGCGAATTCGCTCATTCTCGGTGAAACCCGAAATGGGTGGAATGGTAGCTCGACGTTCAATTGAAATTGTTGTGTGTTTGCATTTGAGTGATACCTGTTATAAAGTGCAAAGTGTCTTGTGTTGCTTTGCCTTTGAGTGACACCTGTTACAAAGTACAAAGTGTCTTGCGTTACTTTGCGTTGTTTGAGTGATACCTGTTACAAAGTACAAAGTGTCTTGCATTGCTTTGCCTTGTGGTCCGTTGTGCTATATTGCCTCGCTTTACATTGGCTAGGGTTGTGCATTTGACCGCATCCCGGTGACACCCGGGCTGGGTTGGATTCACAATTCGAAGTTCGATGGATTGCGCAGTTGCGTTGTTTTTGCAAGCCTTGGGTTGGTGCGTCTGTTCTCCTCTCGGTCGACGGATTTTGCTGTGCTTTTAACGACTCTACACGGTGAGACCCTTGTTGAGTCATGAGCGGCCGATCAACTCCCAATATTGTCAATGTACTTTTACTGAATTTAATTAAATTATTACAAAATGTATCATGCGTATGTTTAACTATCGTTGTAAGTATCAATGCATAGTCTTGATGAATAAAGAGTGTTGTATGAGATAATTGGTTTTTATTTTGAGTAATAAAATAAAATACACTTTTGGTAACGAAGGAGTCGAAATGTAAATATTGATAACTAAAATACACGTTTGGTAACGAAGGAGTCGAAATGTAAATATTGATAACTAAAATACACGTTTGGTAACGAAGGAGTCGAAATGTAAATATTGATAACTAAAATACACGTTTGGTAACGAAGGAGACGAAATGTAAATATTGATAACTAAAATACACTTTTGGTAAGGAAGGAGTCAAAATGTAAATACTTATAACTAGAATACACGTTTGGTAACGAAGGAGTCAATTTTAACATTTATAACTTAAATACACAGGGACTCTGTATCCAGACAAAAATTTAAACCGAGGCAGTATAGAAGCTTCCGGGTATCTCCTCCCCCTGAAAGAAATTGGGATATGTGAGCGGTTTCCTGCGTTTTCAAACGTTGTTTTAAAGATTTATGAAGTGTAATTTTGTTTTATTTTGTACATCAAAAGCTAAGGGCAATTATCCTTTATCAGTGAGAGTCTAACGCCGAAGAACTTCCAAATCATCAATTGGTACATTTATGTGAACAATCATTTTGGCCAAACCGTTAAGACAATTATTGACCTTGTCCAAGTTTTTAGTCGTCTATGGGCACTGAACCGTCGTTCAAACGAATTGCATCTAACAGGCAAACAAAGACTCAGCTGGACTATGGCATGATTGTTTGAAAATAATTCACATTGCACAGCTCAAGCCCTGTTTGAAGATACTTGGAACTCTTAATTTTATGATTTATCTGTTTGAACTTTATTATTAATTTACTTCCTGTTGGTAATATATGACAAATAAATAAAATACGCTATTGAAGTTGTTTTCATTGATTTCCATTTAATAGCCATAGTTTCCTGGTAGCAGATAGGTACCATGTAATACGTCTTCCAGTTGTCTTGGAAAATAAAGTCTAAGATACTATATACTTAGTCTAGACAGGGGAAAAGTTATTCACCTTGATGTGATAAATTACTGTAAATTAGCTTTTCTTTTCTATATAAGCACGTCTATCTAAAAGCTTCAAACAATTCAAAGTCGATAGTTTTCCTGATACATTTTATGCAATACCGACATCATACTTCTTACGTTATATATGAATATCAATTATTCGGCCTGCTTCTTGGCGTATTTCCTCTTTAATTGATTAACAGTGCAACCTATCATTATACTTTCACATCTACTATAGTGCTACAGCAGCGTATGAGATGCCCATAATTCTAAACATGACTGCAACAGAATTTGTTTATTCATTTTAAATCCTTCGACGTGTCTTCGGACTCAGTCTTTACACATAATCATAGCATTTTAATATGTTTGGCTTGCTGCCAACTTTGATCTACCGATCACTATTTTTATATTATAACTATAATGATACAAAAAATGATACCGAATTTTGTATATCTTCTTATGAGCTTCATACACGTATCAGAGTTATTGAACAAGAAATACGAATAACTTGAGCTGAAACGATGGATATTTACATGAAGTAGCAGTGTTTTTAAGTCGGAAAACTATAACGATTTGCCAGATATATCATGAATAAACTTTAAACGACCTTTTGTAAATATGCAAAATTAAAGTATTTTTACACGATGCGACAATGCGCGGTTAGTCGATCTTTTTACGCATTGAGTTAACAAAAATATCCTTGTGTATGAGTAAAGCGAATGATTCAGTGATAGATAACATTCAGCTTAACAAACGGATAGCTCAATTTTGTTGTTAGAGTACAATGTAGCATGTATTACAACCCTGCTTGATCAAATGATATATTTGGGAGCATAGGTCTAGTGGATAAGGTGTCGGCCGCTCAATCCAGGGGTCGTGGGTTCGAGCCCCACTGGGGTCACGACCATGACTTCTCATATGACACCAGTACTGGTTTTTCCAGGAAGCGGACTCGAAAGTGGTTACAATAAGCTTAAAGCTTTCATCACAATCGAGCTAAAACAAATTAGTATAAACTAAATGATATATTGAAAATTCACATTTTTAATTGACTCAGTCAATTATTAGTGCGTGGGTTAACAAGGCTTAATGAATAAAATATTTCAATGATGTCTGCCGGAGATCTATTAGGCACAAGAAAATACATTTATAACACTACATGAGTTGGATGGTGCCTGTTTATTAATGGTAATGTTAGGTGTTACAAATGTCTCACAACTAGCAACGACCATCAACACCTAGCGACCTACTTTCTCCCCACCTCACGCACATATTCTTTTTATAATGTAGGTATAATACAGCTATTCTACGAGAAGGACGAATTGAGCCCTTCCTGGATAAATATGTTTCTGCATTATTAAAGTAGCGAAAGCTCAAAAAATTTATAAGACATGTACACATCAACGTGTTTGAGCAAATTACAAACCCATCAGAGATTTATTTTTCAGTTCAATGTCATCGAATAACCTCTTTTGTTAAATACAATTGTAAGCTTGATAACCGTAAGTAGAGTAATCTATTTGATTGGAATGTTATAGTTAACATCTATCTTGAAAGATAGTATTGTCGTTCAAGTTCTATTTCTATCAAATTTGTTAAAAAATACATGTATTTCGAAAATACACGCAAGGTACCTGTTAAAAGTCGGAGATCTAACTTTGACAAACACTAGCTTTTAGAGAAGTAAACACTTTTGTCAAACATTTAAAAACTATACCGAACAGACATTCTTACTGCACACCTGTATTTTCATCTCTATCACACTTTGACACATTTAAATGAAGCTAGACACACAGTTGAATGAAAAGTTATATAATTGTCCGTTACTATTGACCACTCCTTACATTTTAGTAAATAGATTTTTGACTAGCAGATAGGTATGATGACAAAACGTTAAGCTGCCTGTCTCGGGCTTTTGGGCTCGAGGCGGACTAAATGCTACACGGCTTGACTTTCATGGTTCAACATTTTGAAGTAATACACTATTATCCATCAGTAATCTATTTATATGTCAGTTAACTATTCTGGAAAATGTAAACTAAAATCCTCAAAATATCTTGGCCCAAAAGACAAATTACTTGTCACCAGCGTTTCCAATAAAAAAATATCAAGAAATTCCAGGCCTAGCGAAGTGTTCCCTCAATAATCGGACAGATAAAGTCGATAGTAGAGGAAAGGATAATTATAAAATGAATACTACAACATATCAAATGAAAACAGACGTAAACATGTTACATAATACAACATTTTATGAGACTGACGAAAATCAATATCAATACATTAAATTTAACTTGGAAGCCGTCGTTTTACTAGCACGCGTGGAAGTCAGAGAGTCCACAACTACATCACTGCGTTATCAGTAAACGTGTCCAAAAATGAACATTGAAGAAAGATAACAACTGTGCATATACCTATTGAACTTTACCGATGCAATAATTCCAAATGACTGCAACTTAGTGCTGGTCGACATGTGACATGTTATTTCACCTGCAGGAGAAAACAGTTTAGTCTCAAACATTATATTCTTAAAGGGACAGAAATATGCTTTTATTAATTTATCTAGACACCAGATGCTATTTTGTAAGCAAGAACTATCACTGGATGAGATTTTTATGAGAAAAAGAGATACGCTCTGCAGTGTGGATTATTTTTTCTCAAAAATGGTCGCCTATGATTTCGATAAATTTGAAAATTACTATTTAAATGTACTTTTATGCCATTTACCGCAAGACTCCTTTGTTTGACGGAGTTATTTCTTGAGCGTTCAACCAGAAAAGCGCACGAGCGCAGGTTGGTTATCAAATACCAGCCTTAACCTCGACTAAGTATTTGAATACAAGCTAAGCTCGCGCTATTCAATATGTATACAACTGTTGGTTTCGAATAGGTGCGCTGAAACATCCTCTCATGATTTCCCTTTTAATATAATACAAAATGAAGGTGCGCCGCACCACCTTCTGTCAAACCATAGCACTCCGAACATCGAATTCACGGCTATTCCTTTTCCATTCACAGAATCTGTGCTTTACCTAATGAACTGGCTGACTGCATGATTTCTTTTGCTCCAAATAGTTTACATTTCATACAAAAATTATAGGACGACCACTAAAAATGCGAAAAAAAAGTATTTTCATTTAGCAAATGACCATTTAAAAGTAATACAACTGGGCAACTTAAACCTGCTTTTATGATACACCCAGCCTGATTATTTCGAGCAATCAGTAAATTTTATTGGGGAAATGATCGTTCACCTGGTTTAACGCCATAATTTCAACAAAGGTTATGTAAAGGGGAACAGTATATTCTGACACATGTCTAGGTTCTGCACTTCTATTGAGCAGTTCTCTACATGACAGATATGTTTTTGACGAATTTCTTGAAGCAAAATTGTTTTCTGTCAAATAACCAATAAAACTTGCCATATATTTATTATGAATAGAATAGAATCTATATTAAGATCCCTTGGAAACATAGTATGCAACATAGCAAAATAATAGCAGACTGCAAAATTTTTCAGACACGCCGTCTAACACTTGCTTACGCAGAAATTTATTATACTGGATGGATGTTGAATAGACTTCTGGATCCTACAGGACCGGAAAATATAACTGTCTTGCGATAAATAGATAGCTAAATGAACTGGGCGGAATGGTTGTTTAAATAATTGAGGTTACAGTTTAATTACTTATTAAATAGAGGAATTGTATGCAAGGACCATTAAACAGGCAGTTGATATGTACTAATACTTTCAAGGTGTCCGTTATTAATAACCTACTGTGCAGTGAATTACACAAATTCTAAGGACGTATGCCAGTTTTGGAACTTTTGCAAATAGAGTTTATTTTCATATTCGCACCACACCCCCCCCCCCCCCCCCCCCCCCCCCCCCCCCCCCCCCCCCCCCCGCCCGAAAAGGTATTTTCAGTATTCTAATACAAGGATTTTACAATATTATCCCTTATTTTGAACCATAATACAAATTCTAAAAAGCAGCGTGACTGTTGATACATCGTAATGGTCACCTGAAATATGATACATATGATTTATGTACCCGTGATGCCATTTAAAAATAATTATGTAAATCACCAATTTATAAAAACATACTTATCTCTCTTTGAATTGGTTTTCAACTTATATAACGTATGACTTTGTACCACTGTTATATATTTTTCAAATTTGTGTAATTATCTGATTTCTGTTAGATTATATTTTCTTCAACCTTGTTATAACAATGAGATATATCTATGATATCAGAAAAATGTAGAATAATTATTATACGAGACAAAATACGACTGTAGTGATGTACTACTTGGCATAATATCTTTTTCAAAAAATTATATCAATTTGTGACATTGTATTAATTTATAAATGTAATTTTGTACAGGTTACCTATAGAATTTTGATATTGCACATGCTCAAGAATATTACAAAATTAGCAATCAAGTAGCAGAATAATGAAATCAGTTGCCAAAAGTATCATTTATAATATTATAAAGACATCTGGAGAATTTAAATCTCGTTTAATCAATTAATTATATAAATCGGTTTGCTTTCCAAAACTTGCCAGAAACGATTCGCACGATCAAATCAATATTTCTTTCCTTTTTTTGGGTTCTTTTCTAACTTATGTCGATCAATAATGTCAGGTCTTTATTATTTGCAAATCTGATTTAAATCAACGCTTACTATAGTAAGATCATGACAGTCAGACTGAAATATTTGCTTTAATCTTGTAAGATATGCGCAACACGTATATGTACTAAAACTAAATTATTTTGGGTAATCCCCATATTAATTGTATTTCCTTTTGTCAGTAACGTCAAGGCAGCTGAAACTTTATACAGCAGTAATTTTCTGAACGCAAAATTTATGAATAAATATCTGTTTAAATATTTAAGTACTACAATTTATCGTACATTGTCCTATTTGTTAGATTTGAAACGTTAATTTAACTTTATTCGCAGGGGGAATAAATAATGGTACCCGATCCACACATTGTGTCTGTTGAATATGATTTAGTAAATTAGTAAATAAGATGCCCAAATGACAGCACAATGATTAAACTTATACTATAATAACTAGATTTCTGTTTAAGTATCATTGAAAACTGAACTGTGTATAAAGTAAAGAAATGAAATCTCTATGACATATATTTTCTTTTTTTTCAGCAGACGATACACTTTCAAATGATACCAAACTTATATGGACTTATCAGGCTCGACAGCTTATCTTATGCGCCAGTTATTTTTTCTCCACGACATAAATGGTATCCCAAGCGCACGGCATAAACAGTAAAATATGAAAAGATCGCTGACTGAACATTCTCCTGTTTTTGTTTAAAAATAACTATTATTTTAGATTAAATGCTAATATTATATATTTCATATGACACGCTGTGCCTTGGGATCTCGTTTAAAACATGCCAAACATATTGAGATAATTGGGACCACTGGCTGCTCAAGTGCTTCTATTGTGTAATTATTGCTTTATCATACTAAATTTAACTTTCTTTGAACAGATTTGCATTGGTGAAGAATATTGCAAGAAAAACTGAAACATAAGCGATTTCAATCCCTAAACTTTAAGCATGCGCCTTACGAATAATTGTGTTATTTATAAAGCTTATAACCTTAATCTGGAATGCGCCCCAATTTTAATTTTTGCCGAATTTTGTCCTGACATTTTAACTGTACAAAATTCAGGATATATGTGATTTCGTTCTGATTTTACTTTGTCGCCATACTGTCTGAGTGTTTTGTTATTGTATCAGAAACATGGCCCCAGAAGTCACTTTTTGTGCAACGCTCAGTTCCAGGTGGTCTCGGCGTTTTTCCTTTCCTACGCTCAAATATCAAATAGTAATCACTTTGCATTCAGAAAATACGACTAACTGGTACAAAATTCAGCAAAATAAGATCCACTCCATTCACGGAGTATTCATAATTTTAACATGTCCAAAACATTGTGGATTGATACTTACTTCACTTGGGTATTGATTACATTTTACTCGGACTTTATCATAGACTCCCTGTTTAAAATCTCAAATATTTTAACTAAAATGAAGGTATAAATCCGTATAATATTTCAATGAAACTTCAAAGTTTTGTTGTTTGTAGCATCATCTGGGGCATGTGCAGTGAAAGATTTTAACTTGATTTCTAAAATAGCGTGATATTCATTTCTAAAGTCACTATATGTTCATTGTAAATATACTTCGTTATACCCAAGTGGAAACTGGCGGGTATTCGAAAATGCAGCTCTCTGATTGGTCAATTAGAACCCCTAATGTACTGTGATGTCATGATAAAGTTATAAATAGGGCATTCATTCCCAATATTCCCAACTAAACTCATTGAGTATAGGGCATTCATAGACAATATTCCCAACTCCACTCATTGCATATAAGGCTTTCATAGACAATATTCCCAACGCCTCTCATTGAGTACAGGGCGATATTTATAGACAATATTCCCAACTTCACTCATTGCGTATAGGGCATAATTTAACATAGTTGGACAATATTCCCAACTCCACTCATTAAGTATAGGGCATTCATTCACAATATTCCCAACTAAACTTACTGAGTACAGGGCATTCATAGACAACATTCAAAAACTCCACTTATTGAGTATAGGGCATTAATTATAGACAATATTCCAATCTCTACTCACTGAGTATAGGCCATTCATAGACAATATCCCCAACTCCACTGATAGGGTAAAGAGAATTCACAGACAATATTCCTAACTCCACTCATTGAGTATAGCGCTTTCAAAAACAAGATTCCCAATTCCGCTTATTGAGTATAGGGCATAATTCATAGACAATATTCCCAACTCATCTCATTGGGTATAGGGCTTTCATAGACAATATTCCCAACTCCACTCATTGAGAATAGGGCATTATCAATAGAAAATATTCCTTATTCCACTCATTGAGTGTAGGATATTATTCATAGACAATATTCCCAAATCAACTTATTGAATATAGGGTTTTCATAGACACTATTCACAACTCCACTCATTATGACAATATTCCCAACAACATTCATTGCGTATAGGGCATTATTCCTAGACAATATTCAATATCCACTTATTAAGTACACGGCTTTCATAGACAATATTCCCAACTCAACTCATTTAGTATAGGGCATTTTTCATAGACAATATTGCAAATACCACTCATTGAGTACAGGGCATTATTCAAAGACAATATTCCCAACTCCACTCATTGATTATAGGGCTTTCATAAACAATATTCCCAAATCTACTCATTGAGTATAGGGCTTTCATTGACAATATTTTCAACTCCACTCATTGAGTATAAGGCATAATTCATAGACAATATTCCCAACTCCACTCATTGAGTATAGGGCTTTCAAAGACAATATTTACAATGCCACTCATTGAGGATAGGGCATTTTTTTATAAATAATACTCCCAAATCCACTCATTTAGTATAAGGCTTTCATAGACAATATTTCCAACGCCACACTTTAACTATAGGGCATTACTCATAGACAATATTCCCAACTCAACTCATTTAGTATAAGACATTATTCATAGACAATATTCCAAACTCCACCCATTGAGTATAGGGCATTATTCATAGACAATATTCTTAACTCCACTCATTGGTTATAGGTCTTCCATTGACAATATTCCCAACTCCATCTATTGCGTATAGGGCATTATTAATAAACAATATTCCCAACACCATCCATTCATTATAGGGTTTTCACAGACAGTATTCCCAACTTCACTCACTGAGTATGGGCATTATCCATAGACAATATTCCCAACTCCACTCATTCATATAGGGTTTTCATAAAACATTTTCCCAATCCACTCTTTTAGTATAGGGCATTACTCAAAGACAATATTCCCAATTAAACTCATTGAGTAAAGGTATTATTCATAGACAAAATTCCCACTTCCACTCATTTAGTATAGGGCTTTCATAGACAATATTCCCAAATTCACTTATTAGATATAGGGTATTATTCATAGACAATATTCCCAACTCCACTCACTGCGTATAAGGCATCATTCATAGACAATATTCCCTACTCCACTCATTGAGTATAGGGCTTTCATATACAATATTCCGAACTTCACTTATTGGATATAGGGTATTATTCATAGACAATATTCCCAACTCCACTCACTGCGTATAAGGCATTATTCATAGACAATATTCCCAACTCCACTCATTGAGTATAGGGCTTTCATAAACAATATGGCAAACTCCTTTCATTGAGTATGAGGAATTATTCATAGACAATATTTCCTATTCCACTCATAGAGTATAGGAAGGTATTCAAAGAAAATAATCCCAACTCCACTCACTGAGTATAGGGCATTATTCATATACTATTGTCCCCACTCCACTTATTAAGGATAACGCTTTCATAGAAAATATTTCCATCTCCACTTATTGGGTATAGGGCATTATTCATATACAGTATTCTCAACTCCACTCATTGAGTATAGGGCTTTCATAGACAATACCCACAACACCACTCATTGAGTATAGGTCTTTCATAGACAGCATTACCAACTCCACTCATTGAATATAGGGCTTTCATAGACAATATTCCCAAAACCACACATTGAGTATAGGGCTTTCATAGACAATATTCCCAACTCTACTCATTAAGTATAGGGTTTCCTTAGACAATATTTTCATAGACAATACTCCCAACTCCACATAATCAGTATAGGGCTTTCATAGACAATATTACCAACTCCACTTATTGAGTATAGGGATTTTTTCATTTACAATATTCCCAACTCCACACATTGAGTTTAAGGCTTTCATAGAAAATATTCCCAACTCCACTCACTAATTATAAGTCTTTCATTGACAATATTCCCAACTCAACTCATTGAGCATACTGCTTTCATGGACAATATTCCAAACTCCACTCATTTAGTATAAGACTTTCATAGACAATATTCTTTACTCTACTCATTATGTATAGAACTTTCATAGACAATATTCCCAACTCCACTCATTAAGTATAGGGCTTTCATAGTCAATATTTCCAACTCTACTCAATGATTATAGGGCATTATTCATACACAATATTCCCAACTCCACTCATTGAGTACAGGGCATTATTCATAGACACTATTGCCAACTCCACTCATTGATCATAGATCTTCTATAGGGCATTAATTCACAATATTCCCAACTCAACTCACTGCGTATAGGCCATTCATAGACAATATCCCCAACTCCACTGATAGGGTAAAGAGAATTCACAGACAATATTCCTAACTCCACTCATTGAGTATAGCGCTTTCAAAAACAAGATTCCCAACTCCAATCATTGAGTATAGGGCATTATTCATTTACAATATTCCAAACTCCAATCATTGAGAATAAGGCTTTCATAGACAATATTCCCAACTCCTCTTATTTGGTATAGGGCATTATTCATATACAATATTCCCCACCCCATTCATTGAGTACAGGGCTTTCGAAGACAATATTCCCAACTCCACTCATTGGTTATAAGGCTTTCATATACAATGTTCCCAACTCCACACATTGAGTATAGGGCATTCATGGACAATACTCCCAACTCCACTCATTCAGTATAGGGCTTTCATAGACAATATTCCTTAATCCACTCATTCAGTATAGGGCTTTCATAGACAATATTCCCAACTCTACTCATTAAGTAAAGGGCTTCCATAGACAACATTTCCAACGCCACTCATTGAATAGAGGGCATTATTCATATACAATATCCAAAACTCCACTCATTGAGTATAGGGCATTATTCATAAACAATATTTCCAGCACCACTCATTGAATATAAGGCATTATCAATAGACAATATTGTCAACTCCACTCATTGATTATAGATCTTCCATAGACAATATTCCCAACTCCTCCCATTCATTATAGGGCTTTCAAAGACAATATTCTATCTCCACTCATTGAGCATAGAGCATTTTTCATAGACAATATTCCCAACTCTTCCCATTGAGTATAGGGCATTACTCATAGACAATATTCCCAACTCCACTCAGTCATTATAGCGCTTTCATAAACAATATTCCCAACTCCATTCATTGAGTATTGGGATTTCGTAGACAATAATCCGAACTACACTCATTGAGTTCAGGGCTTTTACAGACAATATTCCTAAATCCACTGATTGAGCATAGGGTTTTCATTGACAATATTCCCAGCTCCACTCATTAAGTATACGGCTTTCGTAGTCAATATTCCCAACTCCACTCATTGAGTATAGTTGCAATTTTTTGTAGACAATATTCCCAACTCCACCCTTTCATAATAAGGCTTTCATAGACAATATTTCCCTCTCCACTCATTGAGCATATGGCATTATTCATAGACAATATTCCCAAATTTTCCCATTGAGTATAGGGCATTACTCATGGACAATATTCCCAACTTCACTCATTGAGTATATGGCTTTCATAGAAAATATTCACAAATCCATTCATTTATTATAGGGCTTATAGATAATATTTCCAACTCCACTCATTGAGTAAAGGATTTTCATAGAAAATATTCCAACTTCAGTCATCGAGTATAGGGCATTATTCATTGTCAATCTTCCCAATCCACTCATTGAAAGTAGGGCATTATTCATAAACAACATTTCCAACTCCACTCATTGTGTATAGGTCATTATTCATGGATAATATTCCCAACTCCAGTCATTGTGTATAAGGCATTATTCATGGACAATATTCCCAACTTCACTCATTGACTGTAGGGCATTTTTTATAAACAATTTTCCCAGGTCCACTCATTAAGTATAGGGCTTTCATAGACAATATTTCAACTCCACTCATTCAGTATAGGGCATTATTCATAGGCAATATTCGCATCTTCACTCACTGAGTATCGGGCTTTCATAGACAATATTCCCATCTCCTCTCATTAAGCATAGGGAATTATTCATATTCAATATTCCCAACTCCACCCTTGAGTATAGGGCATTACTATTAGACAATATTCCCAACTCCACCCATTGAGCTTTCATAGACAATATTCCACACATTGAGTATAGGGCTTGCATAGATAATATTCCCAACTCCACTCATTGAGTATAAGACTTTCATAGACAATATTCCCATCTCTACTCATTGAGTATCGGGCATTCAAAGACAATAATCCATTCCACTTATTGACTTTACTCAAAGGAATTGCCTATTTGTCGTGTTTATCGATGTATTCATTATAGTGAATGACCGTCGAGTCAACTTAAGAAAGTGAGTGAATATTGAGGGAAACCCTTGGAACACTTTCTGTGTTTCTTAAGGTATCAGTCTGTAAATATGATATATTTACAATATCAGACTCATTTGAAGGTAAAAAATATTACTTTTTAAAAACATGTATTAAGGACGACGAAAACGCAAAAGAAAAGAAAAGAAAAACAAGAAAGTAATAGACAGGTATTTGATGCAAACGATTAAGAATAGATATAGGAAATTAAATAAACATCTTCGAAATCTACCTTTACTGGGTTCATTCCATAAACACGTTGTAATAACAAATATTTACATTTAACAAGTCTAGATACTGAAAACTATAAATATTTCCTCAAATTTAATGCCATAAGGAAAACCTACATTATGAAATTTCATTTTTAGGTGACATCGGTAATAACTTATTTTATAAATAATGTGTTTTTAATAATTGAAATTTTCGCGGGATTGCTTTCGGGAAAGAGGCAAAATTTCGTGCTATATTTTTGATTAAAGCAATAGGGCTTACATAACAAAATGAACTAATGTGGCAAATCAGGAACGGCAAAAAAGTTCTGTTTTGTTTCGTCAATTTACCTTTGTATTCATATCACTTTCACTCAATTTTAGTTTACTAACAGTGGAATCATAAAAAGAATGCTTCAGCATCCTTATCAAGGTAAATGCTGGAAAGAAGCCATTTTGTTTCTTATACATGTATTTTGTGTACGACTCTTGCAGAAAAAAAACGAGCGCAGTCTACGTGTAGTAAACCCTTACATTTATTAGAAAATGTCATCTATAAGTTACCCGTTACGGTCCAAATATGCACAGGCTTAGTCCTAATGATTTTTTATAATTATTTTATTTTTGTTAGACTTTCGCGGTAATGTAATATATGTTGTAAATTTGACATTAAATTTGTTTATTGAAATACAAAATATCTAACCCTTACACGTAATCTAAGCCCTATCATTGTCATTAGATAAGATTTATTTTCAACTTTCTAAAGTCTTTAACATTCCATGATTATTTAAGGTCTTTTGAAGCACTGCTAAATCATTTGCAAAGAAAACAAAGCAAGTTCCTCGACTTTTACTAAGTCCTTTTGATTGAGATTGAACAGACTGAGATTCTACTATGCATACATGGACACGCATATATGCTTTATCATATATTTGAATACGCATCTAAAGTATTGAAATTTGCAAATGAGTGTCGGTTTGACACAATCAATAGAAGCATTTATTACCTATTTCCATTTGCCGTTTATACATGTACGCATATCGACATACTAGACTGTTAACCGTTCATCTCAAATTTTCATGATGGCCTTTTTCTTGTCCTTTTTTAGATAGCTTTCCTGTTTCGTTGCCTCGTTCTGCCGACCCCGACGTAATGTCATGATAAGAAATGTAACATTTATATCTATATAACCAATATGTTTTATGTAACCCTCACATAAATTTTTGTTGTTGATTTTGTTTTATTTTACAAATTTGATGTGGAGATATATGAAACATACGTGACTGACCTGTTGTTTAATTAAAACAACACAACTGCCATAGATAGAAAGACATTGGTTTGTCCGATTATATCACTATGTCTAACAATATCCCAATCAACGTTATCTTTTACTGGTACAATACTTCATCTGGTGGTCACTCAGTGAAATATAATTTGATCTTATTCTAAAAAAGCAAATGCCTACCATAAATAAAATGTTAACATACTTAAGCCAGAAACCTAAGATCACAAGACAAGCCAACCTCACTCGCTTACTGCTTTCAAAATCCTGCTAAACCCACTTTTTTGTAAATATTTCGTTAACCCAGAAAACAGCGCAAAAGAGTATTTTATCCTAGGGTCACTTAAATACTTTTAAATATATATGTTATTTGTCTTGTTTATCTATATGATTTGTGTTAAATGTGGAATGCATTTTTTGTTTGTTTGTGCTGAATGCGCATTTGTTTGTATTTATTCTGTAATTTGTTCACTTTTGAACGTGTGCATGCAAATAGTGCTATATAATGGTAGTATTATGATTATAAAATAATAATCATAAGGCATTTTCACAATATAATATATACAATTTAAGTGTTTTTATAGAATTATAAGCTCTAAACTGTAGAACAAGAACACATGTTTATGACACATTAAACATAATCAGTATATTTCGAAACTGGTCTCTAGAAAATGATAAAAATACCTGTATCACTAATCCACAATAATTTAAAGATTTACACATAATTGATAGTGGATATATAATTGTGCACCAGTAGAATTATAATTATGCAACGACCCTCGGTCAGTCTGCCATTAAAATATATTTAATGAACTCTGTGATGCTATAGAATCAAAGATAAATTATAAAAAAAAACAATATTTTCTACATAAACTCCAATATAAAGTTGATAAGTGTGCTCATTTATCGAAAAGTAAACACGAGACCCCTGAAACATGTAGGTGAGAACGGCATTAGAAAAAAGTTTTTATTGTAATTATCCCCCGCCAATGAAATCGGGACGGGAGTATTGAAATGGTGGTATCCGTCCGTCAGTCAGTCCGTCCGTCCGTCCGTCCGTCCATCCATCCGCAGTCATTTCTCAGTAACTACCAGGTAGAACTTCATGAAACTTGAAATAAACATGAACCAACATACTGGAATGATGCCTGCCAAGTTTCTTTAGGATTGGTCAATTTCCCTTAGAGTTATTGCCCTTGAATTACTGAAAAATGTCCATCCGCAGCCATTTCTCATTAACTAGCAGGCAGAATTTCATTAACCTTGAAATAGACATGAACCAAGATGGTGCAATTGTGCCCTTCAAGATTTTTTTTTCGATTGGTCAATTTCCCTTGGAGTTATTGCCCTTGATTTAATGAAAAATGCACAAAAATGTCCGTCTGCAGCCATTTCTCAGTAACTAGCAGGTAAAATTTCATCAAACTTGAAATAAACATGAGCCAATATACTGCAATGATGCCCGTCAAGTTTTTTTTTTTTTGATTGGTCAATTTCCCTTAGAGCTATTGCCCTTGATGTAATGAAAAATACACGTCTGCAGTCATTTCTCAGTAACAAGTTTGTAGAATTTCATGAAACTTGAAATAAATATGAATCAACATACTTTGATGATGCCGTCATTTTCTTTTTTATATTGGTCAATTTTCAATACAGTTATTGCCCTTTAATTGTTTAAAAATCCACAGATTTTTATATAACAAACGGACCAATTGGAAGAAATTCATTAAACTTCTTTCATTCTTTTCCATGAACATTTATTACAAACATTTGAAGTTGTGAACCCACACCTGGTCGCCAGCTTGCCTTGGTCACACTCCTCCCCCTCCCAATTTTTCATCAATATTTATAATCAACATGTAATGTTTGTACCCTGCCCCTCCCCCTCCCCCTCCCCCCAAAATAAATAAATAAATAAATAAATAAATAAACAAATAAAAAATTAAAAAAAAAAACATTTTCTTTAATTTGATTTTGACTCATGAAATTATTTGCTTCTTTATAACATTCTTAACTTTTTGCTGAATAAATTTTTTTACCGTTCCTCACTACAGACCCTTTCGGCGGGGGATACCAATTCATCGAATTTGCTTGATAAATTTACTTTGATCACAGGTGTAGATAAATAAAAAGACTACGTGAAGAGCATTGATTATATATAATTTAAAACTTTAAACGTTAAATGTGTTTGTCATTGAAAAAACTTTAGTTATAGGATTTCTATTCAAACTTTTTAAGTTGTAGAATAAAAGACGATAATAACGTTTTATGAAATTTAAATAATAACATAGATTTAACAACGGGTTTGTTTAGGGAAATTTATTTCGTTTAAAGTAAATATTATATTTATTTTCACGACAATAATCTATGGTGTGTTATCACCCCAAGTTTTGAATGCATACAGAGAGAACAAAAGACTTTACAAAAGCATCCGGGCCAAGTATCGCAATTGCAATGGAAAAGGACTATGCATACATAAATAAGGATCTTTTGAACGATGTGTCACATTCAATTAAATCTATTTAATTTCAAATAGAACATTAACCACATGCATGTTGAATGACAGTAGTGTCAATTTGACTGATAATAATGCAGAAAATTTACATTCTTGATTTATTTCTACCAATATCTGACTTGAATTTTTACTCACTCTCAGTTTTAGTGTCTATGCAAAACCTGGTTGAAATTAACATGCTGAAAAACTTTACCCAAACTATGGGCGACTTTTTTGAATGACGCCGTTTTATGTAAATAACGCTGATCACCTGAGAACACCTATGATATTAGTGCCCTGATCTTGTTTATTCGAAAATGTAAATGTTTCTTTTCTCTACAAATACATGCCGAACGTAAATTTGGTTAAGAATAAACATAATATTATAATCACCATGTATTTATAAGTCGGCTTTCAAAAATTCACATCACCTGATAAAGTCAAACTTCATTTTAGAATTTATTATAGTAAATAATTATTCCACATATTATTGAAAGTAGCGAAAGCTGTAAAAATGTTGTAACACCTGTAAATGTCAAGTAACTTCGAACGTCGAACCCGCGGCTATTCCATTTACAGAATCTGTGCTTTACCTACTAAAGTGGCTGACTGCATGACTGAGGTTTCCTTTGCTCCAAATTGTTTATTGTTTAAATTTGATACAAATATTAATCGACGACCATTAAAAATGCGAAAAAAATGTATTACTATTTAGCAAAAGATCATTTAACAATAACTTATTTAGCAACTAAATCCTGGTTTTATGAAACAACTAGTCTAATTATTTCGAGAAAACTTTTGTAGGGAAGATGACCGTTCACCTTTAATTGGGTTAAACACAATGATTTTAACAACTACTATATAAATCAGTTTGCTTTTCAAAACTTGTCCATGTGTAAGACACTCGTTATTTTTGTTCCAAGGAGTTGGCTTTAAGATAATTTTAATGTGTATGTTAATGTATACAATGTATGTAAGTAGCAAACATAGAAATAAAATTGACTTACAGTTTCTTCAATCATATATATAGGCAAAGATAAATAACATGTGTTAAACCCTGATGTACTTATAATATAAAAAAGTCTGTTTTACACGCATTGCTGATATCCAAATGAAACTATTATAATGATTATATCAATGTCTACCATGTGCACGTGTGTTTCATGCAACATAAATACCATACCTTTATTGTCGACAAACATATTCACATCAAGTTAAGCATTTCGTTATATTACCTAGCATAAGACACATTTTAGTAAGTGGTGGTGTTTCTTTCTTTGTATTTTGTTTTGAATCTTACATATATACAGTGAACGTTTTACAAACACGAAAGCAATCTGGACTTTATGGTAATTTATCATTCTAGGAACAGATCTGCATGGTAATTACAGATGAAAACAAAATTCCTCATATATTTATAAACACCATGCAGATATATTCCTCAAAAAACAATTATTACATAGATATCAGATTTAAATGTTTGAAATTTGGGCCTATATAACTTACTTGACGTGATTTAAACAAATGCTCCATGGTTGAATAACTTTAATTTTACCTTTATAATCATTGGGTGGACATACTTTGTTAATTGCGTTTTTAGGCGAGAACATGTCAACTGTAGTTAAAAAAGGCGACTTTTGTTTACTTATTAACAGAGGACTCATTTTCAGTGATAAGGTACTTTATTATTAACGTTTCTTTAAAGATAATATAACGCCATAACATTTTATCCTACTTTAATGCAAAGTAAAAGCAAAAATCAAGGGTTATGATAAATTTTGCTTTATCAGGTCAGTGACTTGATAAAGCTTGGTGGACTTCTTTTTGGATTTCTTGTTTTTGAACATAACGGACATATTTATGCAATTATTTTTATATAAACACACTTGTATTAGGTACGTGGGACCATGGTACAAATATAAAGCGTATGCATACTGTATTAGAAATTACCACAAAACAATTTAATTAATTTATTTATTTTAAAAACGTTTTGTCAGATCATTTCAGATGTAAATGTATATGTTCTATTTGTTTTATTTGACAAAGGTTTAGTCTTATGGCAATTTGACTATTATCTGGGGATTAATTCAAAATAGGGGCAGACATTTTGGGAGACACAGCGGCTATTTGCGTTACAAGAATCCACAATGATTAACTACAATGGTTCTAAGTAAAGGACATACAGTTTATTCTGATGCATAATCTTGTTTTGCACAAGAACTTGAGCTTGTAAATGTATTTGTGTAATTGACTGTAGAATGCATTGCATAATTGATTTGTCGTAGGCATTGTTTAGATAATTGTAAGGAAAATGTAATTGTGAACATACTGATTTTTTTTATTACGGTGCTACGGGTAGGAAACACAAAACATTTTATGAATATAAATTATATTGAGGAGACTGCTTCAGTTCTTTCCTCGTGCGTTGACATGTTATCTCGTGCGCATGACATGTTATCTCGTGCGCTTCACTTATTATCGCGTTCAAATGACATGTTATCATACACCTTATTTCATGCAACAGACATCTTATTTCGTGCACTCAACCTCTTATTTCGCACATACGACATTTTATCTACAGGGCTTAACAGTTTATTTCGAGCGCACGGAATATATAGTATGAAAATGAATGGATCACTGATCTGACACTTTCTGGTCTTGTTTGAATCAATATAGATTAACGTAGATATACATATGCTATAAACGATGATTATAGCATTCTTGTTATGAATATTAAGAAAACACATCGAAAACAAGTATTTTAGGTACATTATTGTATTTTAGATTAATGATCACATCTAAAATTTGTAACTTTTGTAGATACAACATAAATAACCATCAATAGCTTTTGTTTAATTACGTTTTGAAACGAAGCAGTAATGTTACGTCTTTTTCGGCATAACGTAAAGCGCCCTATGTTGGTCAAACAAAACTGAAACATCGAGTATAGCAGAAAAAGAAATCAATTATTTTGCAGTACTACAGTCTATTTATTCATATAAAATAACATTTAAAACTTCTCATTATCATTCAGTCAGCATTCCATAACATCAACAAAATAAGAACATCTTTTATATGATTTTACCTACCTATTTCCGGTTTGTGGGCTCGAGGCGGACAAAATTCTACATGGCTTGACTTGGATGGTTCAATATTTAAAATAATACACTAGCGTATATAAATATTCTATCCACATATCAGTAAACCATTTTGGAAAATGTCAACTAAAATCTTCAAAAAAGACAAATTACTTGTCACCAGCGCTTCCAAATATATCAGGAAAATCCAGGCCTAAAGAAGTTTTCCTTCATAAAACGGACAATTCAAGTCGACAGTAGATGAAAGAATGACCATGAAATGTATACTACAATATATGAAGTAAAAACAAATGTAAAAAATGTTACATATTAAAATATTATGAAACGAAAAGCAATACTAATACAATAACATCACAATAACTTTAACAAGAAATGGATGAATTCGAAGCATCGTAAGAGAGCTTGCAACTACCTTCATTGCGTTATCAGTAAATGTGTCAACAGTTACGCACAACAAAGATAACAACTACCCGTTAATTCATTGAACCGTGACGGATTCAATTAGATAATCCCGAATTAGTGAAACTTGGTGCTAGACGACATGTGACAAGTAATGTCACCTACAGGAAAAAACAATTTAATAGCCAACATTACACTCATCAAGGCATAGAATTATGCTATTATGTAGACATCAGATACTATTCTGTAAGCAAGAATTAGAATCTTATAAGTTTGGATGAGAAATAGGTAAAATCTCTGCAATGTTCTCACATGTGTGCCTATGCTTTCGCAAAATTTGAAAATTATCGATATAAATGTACTTTTTTGCCACTTACCGTATAGCTCCTTTGTTTTGACGGAGTTATTTTTGAACATTTCAACCTAAAAAGCGCACGTGTGCAGGTTGTGTATCAAATATTTCAGTGTCGGTTTGCATCGCCATACTAACCTCGGCCCGCGTTAGGGTAAATGCTTATATTTACGTTTTAAACAACCTCTGCTTAGGTCGTTATCTATTACACAATTCATTGATATGGTGTTTAGTGGCGACGCACATCTGATATGAAAAAAAAAATCGTCATTCCTATCCACATTACAGCAATCTATAATATACAATATATCAAAGCATTAAAGCATTCATAATATTGCATATGAGCACACGTACGTGAGCTACATGGGATTAATTAATACATATACTTTAAAATCTATATAAATTGCCTTACATATAGCATATATACATGTAGCTGAAAATGAAAGTCATAAGTAAGCCCAAAAATGCACCCACACATATACGAAGCACCGGGACAAAAGTTTTAAAATTGTAACAACCACACACCGAAAGGCAAACACAATCATAACCAAACATCGGCATTATCGAAAACAAACCCGTGTAAACAAGGGTAACACACTGAAGGTCACGCACACGCACAGTCCTAATCCCTGGGTATCAACCTTTTTATGTGTAAACAAGAATAACATACTGAAGGCCACCCATACGCACGATCCTAATCCCTGGCTATCAACATTTTCCGTGTGAACAAGGAAAGCATGCTAAATGTTAAGCATACGCACGATTCTAATCCATGACCATCAACGTGCTAACAAAGATAACATACTAACAGGCACGCATACGCATGATCCTAATCCTTGGCTATCAACGTGTAAACAAGGATAACATACTGAAAGTCACACATACGCACGATCAAAATCTCTGGCTATCAACATATAAAATAGGATAACATACTGAAAGGCACGCATACGCATGATCCTAATTCCTAGCTGTCAAGGTGTAAACAAGGATAACATACTGAATGTCACCCATACGCACGATCCTAATCCTTGGCTATCATCGTGTAAACATAGATAACATACTGAAAGTCACGCTTATGCACGATCCAAATCCTTGGCTATCAACATGTAAACAATGATTAACATACTGAAAGGCACGCATACGCACGATCTTAATTCCTAGCTATCACCGTGTAAACAAGGATAACATACTGAAGGTCAAGCATACACACGATTTCTGGCTATCAACATTTTCCAGCCGCACGAGGCCATGGTCGTGGACACCTGATACAAAACCCCGCTCCATACATAAACAAGGCAGGGGACTACCACATCCGTTGGACTTTAGCCTCAAACTCAACACAAGGTCATATGAAAACCTTTTGAAACAAGTTACACTGCTTTTACTCTATTACTTATTATTAACTCTGTCTTCAGATATCCTTTTAAATAAGTAGTTTTTCTAGATCTAAGGTAAAGAGATTTCAATACAGGCAGTTCCAAAAGGCAGTTTGTATATACTGATACTTTCAAGGTATCCGTTCTTCATTACCTACTGTGAATTGCACTTACACATATACTTAGGAATATGTCCAGTTTTGGAGTTTTTGCAAGTAGAATTTATTTTCAAAATGCTCTAGATTGCATAAAAATAATTATTAAACTTTCACACGGGTCATAGCAACACTCCAAATATCATTTTTCAGGTTTTTTTATACAAGGATTTTACAACATTATCCTTTATTTTGAACCATAAAACAAATAAAAAAATAAAGAGCGTAATTGTTGATATATCGTATTGCCATTTTAAACCTAATTCATTCATCTCTAAAATCTTCACTGATGATTTGTAAAGCCTTCTGAAATATAATACATTTCATTTAGGTACCTGTGATGCGTTGAAAAATTATAAAGAACATAATTATATCTCTGTGAATTGGCAAAAAGGCACTTATATATCGTATGACTTTATACCAGTGTTATTACCTTGGTACTACATTAAGGATTTGATTTCAAATTGTCGTAATCATTTGATTTATGTTGGATTTTATTTTCTACAACCTTACGATAACAATAAGATATATCTATGATATCTGGAAATAGCATAATATTACGTCTATGAAGTTAAATATCCTAATCAAAAGCTTTTAGGCTCGAAAATGTAAATTTACTGATTTTTTCAACTACTCTTCTTTCAATTTGTTTATCAGATTTCAATGTTTGATATTTGGGCCTACATATCTTACTTGGCATGATGAATGCTAATGCTGCGTGGTTCAATAACTGTAACTTTACCTTTTAACTGATAATATCATGGTGTGGCCGTATTTTATTATTTGCTGTTTTAGGCGAGAAAAAATTTAGCTGCAAAATATTTTAAAATTGCGATATTTGTTTACTTTTTAAAGTCATCTTCTAATTTAACGTTACTTTGGTATTAACTGATCATCCCCAATACTTTATTTAGACCGCTCACGTTGAATTCAACAAAGTCAAGGATATTTTTGTTTAATATATACACACTTTCCTTATGTACGTTACTGTGTACGTTTTGTCGTATAGACAGCAGACAGGAACAGGTAAACTTATGAAACAGATTATCAATTTAGAACTGTCTTTTTCATCTGAAATGTCCGGACACATAATATTTTTTCATGTATGCTTTATTTTTCGTTTTCTTTTACAGAGTTAACGTGACGCATATGGAAAACATTTCCGGTAATAATTCAGACACGAATGAAGTTATCACACTTCTTCAGCTTATAGCGTACACTCCTTCGTTCATTCAAAAGATTATATCACATTAATCGGGCTCATAGTGTAGTACATGTTTTTTATTTTGAACACATTTAGAATGTACACAGGGGTTTTATAAGTCTGGTCATGTATTTTCGACCCAGGTACGATACTCATGCCTGTGCTTTAAATAATCTCCTTACCCCAACATTTACAATTATATTAAATAATAGGCATAATATATTACTACTAATTGTCACGTTGACAAAGAAATGTATAGCGTTTATACAAATACAACTAAAGCGTTAAAAATGGAATATCGCGTTTCAACTCTGGTATTTTATTACCTTATATAAAGACATAAATGATATTTACGACAAAGCCTCACGACTCAAATAAAACGATTTCTATGATATCGCTATTCGGAGCGTTTTGGTTATCATTAACATTGATAGTTTGCCTTTAAGCATTAGTCTTTATGCTATAGATATTTTGAAGGTATTGACATTTTATCTATGGTAGCCGTTATAAGACATCAAGCCAAGTCAAAACAACGAACAATTAATTTGTCTTGGATCTCAATGCCAACGCGTCAACACAACTTTTTGTTTTGTTGATACATTAAGCGAGTGTCCCATTACGAAATGAAATAAAACGTTTCTTTCAGCCGCGTACAGATTTCATTATTATGTCGCGTTGTAATTTCGTTTTGTCTCTTTGGTGCGAGCAAAACAATTACCTGCACAATATTCACAATTTCCTTATGGCTCGTTGGCACGTGCAACAGGACGACACTACGAAATGTGATATTGAAACTGTAGTATAATGGCTAGGTTTTGTACCTTATTATGGATATTTCTTTTCTGAGTTTCAAGATTGCACATATTGTACAAGAAACTGTACATTTCAAGATTGTCAAATCATCAGTGGCCTGAGAGTGTAAAACATCCGTGAAATATCTAAGTTTATTTACCAAGTTGACAGAATTGAATAATGTGTCTATAAAGATTTTTATTACCTGCATACGAAAGTCCATTATTGAAACCAGCTCAATAAATATTCTTTCTACGTAAAAGCATAACAGGAAGTATAAAGGATAGAATTTTATCCTGAAAAATCCCAAGT
This sequence comes from Mercenaria mercenaria, assembly GCF_021730395.1. Lineage (NCBI taxonomy): Eukaryota > Metazoa > Mollusca > Bivalvia > Venerida > Veneridae > Mercenaria > Mercenaria mercenaria. Next base: position 12,716,404 of record NC_069376.1, on the reverse strand, counting down.
GCCTGAGATGGGATTCAAACCCCGGACGCTTGGGTGGAAGATCAATGCTATAATCACTTAGCGAAAGAGTCAAACCCCGGACGCAGTTGTCAGATATTGGTTTTAATCTTCAAAAGAAGCCATCATATATGACGACGTGAATGCCATATTGACAAGGAAAGTGCAATTTTAGGCACTAGATAAAGTCCGTACGAGTACCGAATTAAGTGCTTGACAGAAACTTGAAGAGTAGAGACTTTTACTTTGAAAACGTCCCAAGTGCCTGTGGCGGGATTTGAACCAAGGTGGTACGGGAGGAAGTCCAATGCTCTTACCACTAAGCCAATGAGTCGACTCTCTGACGTAGTTGTCGGACGTACTTGCTAGGCGTAAGCGACGAAAAACTGTCCCTCTTCAAAGGAATCATCATATGTGATGTGAATGTCATTTTGGCATACACAGTGCCATTTTAGGCACTAGATAAAGTTTGTTTCCCAGACGAACCCCATCTTAACAGAAATCGAAGAAGATAGACGTTATATAAAATAAGATTTGAACCCGGATCGCACGGGTGAAAATTCAATATCCTAACCACTCAGCCAAAGAGTCAAATCCCAGAGACCTTTGGAACCTGATTTCCGTGATCTTACATGTAGAGCCAGTGAATAATATTCGAAATATTGCAATATAAACATTTGACAATAAGATTGAATAAGAAATGAGCAAAATAAATATGTATATAGTATTTTAAAATATTTCAAATTCTATGTGAACTCGACTTTTAAGGTAAATAGGTGAATATACTGAACCTTCTCTACAAAACTAGTCTAGCGTTTTTAGTAATTTTGAATTATCTTCTGTTTTGGATAGTACAGTTAAAAACTAAAACAAGAACACCTTCGCATCATGACTTTAAAGGCAACAAACTGTTCGTATTGTTCAAGACATCATTTTACGTAGAAATAGAGACTATCATGTTAATGCAATTGCAAGGACAAATGTACTCTCCAGTGGTTTGATTAATATTCAGTTTCAGTTTTCGTGCATTTTTTAACTTTCTCAGATATCCAGTTTACTTCAAACAATTCTTCTTTAATCTGACGAAGTCTGTGTATAATGTCATCTTGATATAATATTGTTCTAATTTATAGATTCAATGTTAGAGAAAATGACGAAATATCTCACTGTTACTGATTTAAATGACAATAACAGAGTCTACACTAATAATACGTAATGGGGTCTAATATTTATTCTTTCAACTTGATTTTTTTAGATGTCTATAAGTACTATTTTAACTGCAGAATTTAAAGTAACAAGGAACCATTGTTCATGCTCATCTTTTAGAACCGATAATACCTTTCACCAATATAATATATAAATATCTGCCATGTGTGTGTGCGTGTGTGTGTGTGTGTGCGTGCGTGCGTGCGTGCGTGCGTGTGTGGGGGTGTGCGTGTGTGTGCGTGTGCGTGTGTGTGTGTGTTTAACGTCTTTTTCAACCATTTTCAGTCATATTAACGACGGTGTCTACTTGTAGCAGTGAGCACAATGCCCAACTTTATAAAATTAACAAACTATTTGCAAGCTCTGGCCTTAACCAGCTATTAAAGAACAATTACTGAAGTCAGTATTCAAAGCCGATATTTTTTCTTTCCTTTCTTCTTGAAATTATGATTGCACTTGACAACTACGTCGATTGTAAAAAAATGAATACCTTCCCAGGAGACAAATCAGGTGTAGTTACGCTAGGGTCACTTATTTCTTACAAATTTTATTTTGAGGTTATCCATTTCTGTTATAATGATCCAAAACACCAACGTTTGAGACCACTCGGCGCGACGTGTGTGAATTTCTATAGTTTAACTATAATGAACAGTTTTAATAACTCGTGAGGAACAGCCTTCTGTAGTAATTAAATATCTGTTCAATGCTTTTGTTCACTGTTACTAAAATGTCTACATTTCAACAAATAATGAATTATCGGTTTGAACGGTACAAAGAAAAATAATCTACTAATACTAGTATAATGTTTGCTATAATCAAAAATTGTGGGAGCTTTAATTCCTATATCTTCCCTTTTAAAAGAGAGTGGTAAGTAATAATTGTTTATTTACATGTTACTAAAAATAAAAACGCCATAATACTGTGCGGTACTTATAATTGGAGCTTTAGTTTACCTTATTCTTTCTGCAAACATATGGCATATAAACACGGTTAAAAATTTGCATACTGTCTATTTTGATAGCTATAGATGAGTAATATTTAAGCTCTGAATATGCATTTATACGATTAGATATAGAAAATAAACTAGACATAGTTTACACGAACAGTGTATTTAGTTGTTTATCAGGCCTGTCGCTACAGGATACTTCTATAGAAATTATATACTGCGCAATTCTATTTACATATTTTAATACTAGCATTCAATTTACAATAATTGTGTAAATATGGCGAACCTATTTACTGTTAAAATGATCCTTAACACACTTCAACAAACAAATGAAATATACAGTACAATTTGTGTGGTGTTAATGCCGTTTTTCAACTGTATTTTCAGTTATGTAACTGTGAGCAGTTAACTTATTCAGTGTTCCTAGATTCTGTACCAGTACAAACCTGTCCTCCGCAAGCAACTACCAACTTCCCACAGAATTATCGGGGTGGAGGACGAATGATTTGAGACACAATGTCTCTTGTCAAATCGTCACGTGGAACAAACGCCCCGCCCAACGCTTCCTACTGAGCTAAGCGGGCGGACAATAGCCCAGTACAGTCACACATCACACTGGAACCTAATTAATGATGTTAGTCAAAGTATACCACTCGAAATGAAACACAAACCTAATTAAGTTAACAATAATTACCTTGAAAGCAAAATTTGTCTATTCCTTGAATTTGCCTCCAAATGTCTAAACCCATGGTTGATTTGTTCAGTTACTTTTTTCAGATTTTCACGTATTCACAACAAAAATTTCCTCGTTTTAACGCACATTGTAAAAGTTCATTTACTTTCTACACCAGTATTTAAATCATACGGGGAAATATAATGACAATTACAAACACAATTTTATTGTTCAAAGTCATAAATTTTGTATTTGTAGAATACTTCTAGCGTCGAAAAAAACGTTTTCGGCTGTCGATGTACGCATGCCAATGTTTAAAACACGATAAATAATTCTATTTTTATATACTTAAGGGCGTATTGATTTTATAAAAAAAAAAGTTCAGTGGCTTAAGCAAATTGTCTCAATCTTTTTTTAAAAGAAAAGAAAAGAAAATAGTGTTTTGCCACGCCATATTTGGCAAATTCAGACCATATTTATATGCGCTTTACAAAAATGAAAATTGCATTAAATTGTTACATTAACCTATTTTAAGTTAGTATGTTTTGATATGATATATTACTAGTTTGGGTTTTTTTTGTAAAAACATTATTTTGTCATGGCCAGACAAATTCATGATTTTGCCATGGAATTTTCGTTTTTCATTTTTCTTAAAACGTGATATAACTATTTCCAAACGAATGTATTGGTAGAATATGTTGTTACCATATCGATAAACAGTTTTTTTATTTTGCCCTGGCCCCCCAAACCCGGAAATGTTAAAAAAGACAGAATTTCAAGTGTTAAATGTACGTTGTATGTCAGTTTCACTATTGTATTCTAATAGTGACAATCCGTCCCGTACGGTCTGTACGCCCATGTTATTGCATGCTTTTATTCTTTATGGATTAACTTATCTCGTGCGCACATCTTTTTTCGTGCGAAAAGATATCTTATCTTGACGCACAATATCTTTTCTCGAAAGTTAGATATATTATCTCGTGGTATGAACTCTTTTACCTTTTCCCGTGCGTACGACATCTTTTCTCGAACTCTCGATATTTTATCTCGAGCGCCAAAGACATCTTATCGCGTTCGCAGGAAATCTAAACGCATAATATTATACACTGAACAGCAAAGACATTATATTACAAATGTACAACTAAATATTTTCAATAAAAAATTTAAAATTGATCAATTTGACTTGTTTTTTCCTCCACACCACATTACATTTAAAAAACTGCACGTGTTAAAGTTAACGTAAATCGATCAACCGTGAAGTATGTAGCTTCATAATTGCCGTTTGGTACGAAATGCACGATTTTTTTTGTAAAGTTTTATTGTCATTTTAAACAAAGGTGACTGACTTACTCGAAGTCAGTCCAAACTAAAAAAACGGAGGGTTAAAATGGCACGAATGAATCAAATTCAGCGCGAGCGCTCAATCGGTATATTTCAATGCAAAAGAGTCGCAGAAAATATAACCAGAACTTTATGGTTGATCACTTTTTAGCTAACCGTGCACAAAGTGCTCAAGTTGAGTTATTGTGACCGGTCATTGTCCGGCGCCGTCAAATCTGCCTTGCGAACACTCTTGAGGCCACATTTGTGACGCAAATATTTATGAAGCTTGGTCAGAATATAAGTCTAGTTGATTTCAGCTTAAGTTCGAAACTGGGTCATGTGGGATTAAAAACTAGGTAGTGGCAAGATCAAAGGAAAAGCTTGTGAACACTCTAGAAGCAACGGTTAGGGCCCCAGTATTTAAAAGACTTTGTCAGAATGTTTGTCTTGGGTTAGGTCTTTAAATTTGGGCCCCCCTTTGGAATCAAAAACTATTACCGGTCAAAACTTTGGGAAAATTGTTTTTGCCCCTTAAGTCAAAAAATTTTGCCTCATTTTTAGGGAACCGGGTCAGAAGTTTGTCTTGTGATTTCTGTCAATTTTAACTGGGTTATTGGGTAAAAAACGGGTCAAGGCTAGTCAAAGAATTTCCCTGTCAACCCCTTGGAGCCCAAAATTTAAGTTTGAAAACTCATGAAAAAAATTTTAATGTTTGTCTTATTATTTGTCAGGGTTAAATCTGCGTCTTTGGGGAAAAAAAACTAGGCCCCCGAGAAAATCAAGGAAAAGTTTGGGGAAACTTCTAGGGCCCCGTTGTAAACCCCTTATAAAACTTAATCAGAATGTTTTCTTGTAATGTCTAGTTTTTTTTAAAACTGGATCATGTGGGTCAAAAAACAGGTCGTGGCCAGAAAAAGGAAAACTTGCAAACCCTTCCCCAGAGGCCACAGTTTACAGTTATTTATGGAACTTGTCAGAATTTTTTTTGGCTTTTCTGGTCTAGATCAAAAATTTTTGGTCGGGTGGTGTCAAAAATTTCTGGGTATTCAAAGGAAAAACTTGTGAACACTTTAGAGGCCACAAATTTGACTAAATCTTTTGAAACGGGTTTTAAAAATGTTTACTTGTTTTTTTCGGTTTTTTTTTTAAAGGGGCCAGTTGGGTCAAAACTGGTCCTAGGATGACCCCGGAAAAATTTTTGTCAAATCTAGTGCCCCCAATTTAGTTGAAGCCATGAAAATTTCATCAATTTTTTGTTTTGACATCTTGGGTCGTTCGAATTGGCCATGTGTGGTAAAAAGTGGTCGCCCGGACTCAAAAAAAAAAGCTTGCGAACTCTTAAAGGGCCCCCTTGTCCCCCCTTTTTATAAAACTTGGTCAAATGTGTTGGTTTTAGTCGTTCTAAAGGGGTCTGGTGGTCAAAAATGGTCAGTGGGCCAGATGAAAGAAATTTTGAAACTCTAAACCCAACTTTTGCCCAATTTTTAAATATTTGGTCGCATGTTTGTTTTGGGGTTTTTTTCTAGGTCAAATCTAAATCTGGATCATGTGGGTTAAAACCTGGGTCTTCGGTCAAAAAAAGGGAAAAAGCTGTGAAATTTTAGGCCAAAATTCTTTCTCAATTTTTTAGAACGGTCATTGTTTCCCTTATATTTCGGGGATTTTTTGAAACGGGTCATGGGGGGATAAAACACTAGGCCCCTGGGTCATATCAAAGGAAAATCTTGTAATTTCTAGGACACAATGGTTTTTAAAACTCATCAGAATAATCGGAAGTTTGCTTGAAAATTATGTCCGCTGAATCTCGGCATGTGTTCAAAACTGGTCACCCGGTCAAATCAAAGAAAAAGCTTGTTACATTCTGAGGCCACTAGGGAAATTTGGGAATAAATTTTGTCTTTGATAAATTTAGGTCATGTGGGATCAAAAACTAGGTAAGTATCCAGATCAGGGGCTTGTGAACACTCAATGGGCACAGTTGTTCCCAGTATTTATGAAACTTGGCCGAAAATTGATCTTGTGTTTCTAGGTAAATTTTTTGAAAGTGGGTTATAGGGTCTAAACTGGGTAGGGTCAGATCAAAGGAAAGTTGTGGACCCCAATGGGTCCCGTTGGACTCAATTTTTCTGAAACTGGTCGAATGTTTTTATTGGGTCCCTTCCCAGCCTTTAAATCAAGGTTTTGGGGTTTAAAAAGTGGTCACATGGTCAAACAAACAAAAATTTGAAAAAACCCAAAAGGAAAACGTTGTGACCAATTTGAAATTGGTCGAAGTTTGCTTGAGATCTTTGGGTTTAAAATTTGAAAACGGGTTTTGTTGGGTCAAAATTTGGTCTGGGCCAGATCAACATGGTGGCAAAGGGCCATCAGGGCCCCTTTTTTTTTTAATTTATGGGTGTTTTCCACGTTTTTTATGGGTGGGGAAAAAAAAAGTCAAATTTCCATTTAAATTTAAAAGCAGCACGTGAGCGCGAGAATCTCTCTGTTAAAACACCGTTTTCTCTCTTTTTCTCCTCGAAAAGTGACAAAAAATCGTTTGTTTTTGTTTTTGCTTTATCAATTTTTTTTTTTTTTTTTTTTTTTTTTTTTTGCTGTTAAAGTTTTTTATTTCTGGAAAAACATAATTTCTTTAAGGCCCCTTAAATTGTTGTTTTGGTCTTTTAAATCATTTTGCGTTCATTATTAACACAGGAACAAGTATTAAACTACAAAATTCTTTCCCCTTTTTTCTTTTTCTGCCCCGGAAATCAAAAGATGCCAAAAATGCTTAAAGAGTCGAAAGTAAAAAATGCTAGGGCCTTTCACCATGTTAATGTCTTTTTGAATTGTTTTTTGTAAGTTTCTTTTTTCTAATTTAAGGGGTTCCCATCTTTTTGTTAATATTGAAATTCTTTCCGGTAAAAAAACCGTGTAAAGTTCCCCAGTCCATACGACGGTGAAAAAGTAAATACTGTCTTCAAAAGTGAAAGATATTTAATTTACATGTACTTAATAAAAGTATGATTTTTGGGGTTTTTTGGAAATGAAAGCAGCATTCGAAAAATTTCTCATGAACCCGAAAAAATACTTATTTCAGTAATTTTTTTCGTTAGTATCTTATTTCCTTCCATTAAACAAACTTAAGAACAGGGTGGGGCGTTTTTTAAGAAAAGCACCATTTCTTTGTATTTCTTTATAATTAAAAACTAAAAAAATATATTTTTGTAAAAAACCCCCAAGTAAATTTGCGGTTTTTGGTTTTAGGCCTGATTAAAGCGGGTTCTAGTTTCGGTTTCAAGTTTTATTTCTAAACAGGTCATTAATATGATGTTATGAAACATTGATACACATATAAGCCCGCTGTGGGGTTTAAAAAAAAGTTTGTTACTGCGATGTTCTGGTAATTTTTAAATTTTTTCAGGAGAATGTAAGCATCTTAGAAAAAACTTTGAAAAAAAAACCTGATCTTGTCGTCCCTGTTGGTAGTATAAATTTCACTCATTTAGGGTTAAAAAGGGGTCATCTTTGGAATAAACTGATAGTCAATCCAACTCTTGATTTACAGTTATGGTTACAAATTGAACCCCCTTTCCTGTCAATATTTTGGGGCTCCCTTGATCGACCCCATCTTTCGATCAATGGGGTCCCTCCCTATGAAAAAAATCAAAAGCAAGGTTAAAAATTTTTTTCGGAAGAAACGTTATTTTTCAACACACCAAGAAAATTCTTTTCATGGCCCTAAACCAAGTCATTTTAATTACCCCGTTCTATATGGTATATATTCCCTTAGAATTAATCCAAGCTCCAAACCCCAAAAATAAATTAATAGGTTTGTCTGTACATTGATGCTAGGTCGCCCATTGGCCCAGAGAAATTTTAAAAATTTTCAAAATGGTTCCGTCAACAACTGTATACCAATTACCCGTGTCTGTTTTTTAAAATAAAAAAAGGTTAGCCCGACTACAGGGGGGACAATTTTTCCCAAGGGTACTGTTCATTTTATAGGACAAGGGTTAAATCCAAAGGGGTTTTTTCTTTCCAAAGGTTTTGGGTTAAAAATCCTTTTTCCTTTTTGGTTTTCCCATGGAATAAGTTGCCCCAGTATAGCGGACTGAGAAATTTCCTGTTTTAAAATAAATAAAGAAATTTTTTACAGACAGTTTTGCATATTACTTAAATGTGTTTTAAAAACTATTTTAAAGTGTTTAATAATATTTTTATGGCTTTCGTGTATGAACATTTTAATTAAAACTGCATTTACTTTTTTTATAGTTTTGTAATTTCCCCCAGTCACTCTTCAATTTCCCTTATCACATAATTTTTGTAAAATCTGTTATGCCTTCTATGTCATGCCACCAAAACAAAGGACCACCCTGGAAAATAGAATTTTTTTTTTTTTGTGTAACTTGGGGGCGGTGTGCTGTCTTGGGTATTTTTTAAATTCCTTTTATCATTATGTTGTATTTACTATACATGTTGTTTTTAATTGTTCAATTATGTGCACTCCTTACCGAAATAAATCTATCTATGAACCAGTTATAACAAAGACAATGCTAAGTGTACAAAACAACAAAGCGACATATTGTATATAACAGTCTCCGGATTTAGTTTGCAAATCCGGAATTTTCGCAAACTCAGCTACCTTTTATCTTTGACTTTTTTGTGATCTTTTGACACCTAACAATAGTTCGGGTCTCATAGAGAAATAATTGGCCATTTCCTTTCAAATATCTCAAACAACGAACTCCTGGGACGGCTTCAAAGTTGGTCCTCCCATGGGAGTATTTTTTTCTCCCGCGGGGTTTTCGCTATCCCATGGGAGGTCCAATTTGAGGTTTCTCCCACTTTAAGAATTGCGGGAGAAATGCCCCATTGGGTTTTAACAAAATTTCTGAAATTCATTATTTATCGCTGGTAAGTATTTCTTAGTATTTAATGTTGTGTTGTTTCTATATTAGACCTGAAAATAAGCGTTCTGAAAATCTCCCACTGGAGGTTTCCTCCCACATGTGATACTGGCGAACTCCAGCGGGAGAGTTCACCTGCGGGAGAATTTCTCCTGTTTTGAAAATGGGGTTATTCTCCTGTTTTGAAAATGGTGTTATTCTCCTGTTTTGAAAATGGGGTTATTCCCCCATTTATTCTTACTTTCATATATAGAATCAGTTATTGGTAGTTTACGCAGCAATTTGTACTTGCAACTGATTTTCTTAAAATAACAATAATAATAACAACAACAAGTTAACAGTAATAATAATAATAATAATAATAATAATAATAAATAAATAAATAATAATAACAACAACAATGATAATAATAATAACAAGAACTCTAAATGTTTATTTTCGTGTAAAGAAGAGATCTCATCTCAATTAAATGTATGCTAGCTATCTTCTATTAGAGGTAATAAATATGTTAACGCGCACCGAAATAGCCTGCGGGCGGGTTTTACGGCTTCTGCAGGAATTCACCCGTGACGTTTTTCTCTTGTTACCTGTATGGTCAAAATTAAGATTTGCATTAGTGGTCCTTTATTTCAGATTGTTTCTACGTTTTTGCTGAAAACTTTGTGCAGCCGCATCGTTTTATCTAACTGAATTTAGCGGGTATTTTGGCAGTCAGCTCTTAATTTTCAGTCTGCTTTTCAAGCTTGAATCTTGTTTCATTCAGTCCTGCTGTTTTTTTTTTCTTTGCTTTTCCTTTTTTAAAATAGATTAGCTTTGATTTCTATTTTCATATTCTAATATTTTATTTTTACATCAGTATATTGTACTGTTAATGAAAAATACTTTTGTAGTTTGTTTAGTTAGCTTTACATGTTCATTTCCAAAGAAAACTTAATTAAACAGACCTAACATTAACAATTGTTTAAAACTAATACTGTACCATAAACATTAATCATTAAATGATTTTTAATGAGCAAATAAGTTACGTTTACGGTATTTTTATTCTTTGCTGGCTTAATTTTGATTTCGTACAAATGTGCAGCTGATAGATTAGCTTATTGTGCATTTTTTTTCACCATGTTATAAATATTCGCAATTACATGATATTGCACTTTTAAACGATCAGGCAATGTCCTTGACACATCCTTGAATTTTAATCAATATAAAAATCAGCAAGTGACCAAAATACTGTAACTGAATATATAAAAGATAAATGTTTTCGAAAAATAGTTTTTCTTTGGTATTCTTTTACTTCGGTGACCTTACAAACTATAAGATAAAAACAATGAAATAAATATAAATGTCTATTTTTCAAAATTTATTTGTCCGTTTCCGTTTCTAGGTCTACGAGAGGTATATGTCGCAATTAAACTGATTGCTAGTTTTCTTTGTATTATTTTCGGTTTAATCCCGTTTTTCAACATTATTTGATATAAGTAACGACAGGTAAAATATTGTCAATAGGTCAGTGCTCATCAGAGATGGTGCACTGTGACACATTTACGGCAGGAAGCAAACGGCTAACCCATTGATCGAATTACTGACTCAAAATCCACACCTGCCTTATCGGAGCGGCTAAATATGAGAGCGGTGAGCAGCTACATCTACGAAGATACAAATCACACATTAATCAGTAGATCGCATTTATACGGAATTCCGTTAGGGTCATCGCCTTTGAATGTGTTCATCTGAAACGCGATACTCGATAGTACGATGATGAAAACGCGAAATAACGAAACTACGATAACGAAAACGCGACAACACGATGTTAAATACGCGATACTACGATAACGAAAACGTAATAATACGATAGTACGATGATGATAATGTGATATAATGTCGTGTCGCGTTTTTACCATTGCACTGTCGCGTTTTCGTTATCATAGTATCGTTATTTCGCGTTATCATCATCGTACTGTCGCGTTATTACCTTCGTACTGTTGTGTTAACACCATCGTACTGTCGCATAATCATTATGGCATCATCGCCTTCCGGTGCGCATGTGCATGCTCAAAATTACAAGATTAGAAGTTATGCTTTTAGAACTACAGTTCCCGCCCTCAAGGTAGGGCGATATGCAGATTCGAACCCGGGTCCTCATGTATGAAAATCATGATTTTTATTGATGATCTCCACTAGCTACAGGTGCCAGTTAGCCAAAAGCAACATAACTAACTATTTATTTTGTATTGGCAACTAAACAGACATTTACAGAGAATGAATTTAAGGAGGCGAACACCTTCAAAAGGCTTTTAAAATATAATTTGACTGCATTTCTCATTCCTGTAAAATCATGAATAAAATTTCTGATTAAAGGATATTAACTCTATCCCTTTCGGTTGTTAACCGCTTTACTTTTTATTTTGACATGTGAAAACTGAAAATGAAATGCTATGTATTTCTGAAGAAAATCCCCAGACGTTGATGCATTAAAATGAAAATATGTGCCATGCAAACTGAAAAAAAAAATTCTTCGAATATTTGCGATGTTCCGATTTCAGCGTGGTTATGCGTCTTATGGAATTCAACATCGATAACTTGAGTTTTACAAAACATGCATTCGCTTGAATTTCATTTTCAGTGTAGAAATAAAAGCCATCATATTTGTGCCGAAAACTATCATCTATTTGTGAAAATATTCATGTTAGACACACAAAAAACCTGTCTGATCATGTTACAATATGACATTCTCTTTTGTTGTTATTAATCTTGTACAACATAGAAAACTCATAGCGATTGACCTGCAGAGTGTTTGCAAAATAACATATTTGGTTTTACCTGAAAAACGTTATACAACCCGTGAACAAGCAACAGAAATCATTTCGAATTTTAACAGTACTAAATTAGCATGAAAAAATATTACCCAGAACTCTGCTGGGGGAATTCTCCTATGCACATAGGCCACGGAAGGCGATATGATGATGATGACGTGATAGTACGATGGTAATAACGCGACAGTACGATGATGATGATGCGACAGTACGATGATGATAACGCGACAGTGCGATGGTAATAGCGCGACAGTATGATGGTAATAACGCGATAGTACGATGATGATAACGCGACAGTACGATAGTGACGATTGTGATAACGCGACAGTACGATGATGATGACGCGACAATACGATGATGATAACGCAACATTGCGATGGTGATAGCGTGACAGTACGATGGTGATAATGCGATAGTACGATGATGATAACGCGACAATATGATAGTGGTAACGCGACAGTACGATGGTGATAACGTGATAGTACGGTAATGAAATTGCGAAATCACGATACTACGGTAACGAAAACGCGATCATACGATATTACGATGGTGAAAACGCGACTGTACGATCGTACTATCGCACGATCGTGTTTTCGTCATCGTGTTGTCGTGTTTTCGTTATCGTAGTTTGGTGATTTCGCGTTTTCGTCTTCGTACCATCGAGTATCGCGTTTCAGATGAAAACATTCAAAGGCGATGGCCATAACGGAATTCCGTACATTTAACGTTTTAATGTCGCTTTTTACGGCTAAGTAATTGTGTGTTCGAAAGCTGTTTTTTTTCACAAAACACACCAATGGCATGTGTGCGGCTCATTGTTGTGTCCTTATTTTTTAAAATTATGTAAAAAAAAAAAAAAAGATTTATGATAATATTGATATGATTCAGATAAATCCTTATTGTACTAGTATTTGGATTAATCGCCCCAAAATGCTATCGAATATTATGTCTTATATTTATATATATTTTTGATATGTACTTTGAATGTGAATAATGTTTGTTAAGCGAGAGAAAGAAGAAATCCATAGTTTTGTTGGAGAGAAGATTGAAAAATATCATAGCTCCATGTTCTATGTTACTGCTTCGCATTCATCAAAACAGAATATTTGTGCAGCACAAAAAAAAAAAAAAAAACGAGACAAGTCAACGCCGCGAACAACTATTTATTTATTTATTTCATTTACAATAGTATTATTTATCAAGTTAAAATGGGACCGGGTATCAGATGAGCAGATAATTATTTACTATTGATTTAATATAATCTGTTTTCATTTCAACATAATTTATTTCCTTTTCAATCACACTGAAAAATAAAGCTATGAATCATTTTACTGTTTGTAAGAGTTTCTAAGAGTTACACATGTGCATCCAACTATGAGATCAGAATATATCTTATATGGAGAATGAAATTATTTAAACTTAGACAAAATGGTTTTACAAAATAATGCTAGTTTAATAAGTTTTGTCTTAATTTTACAATTCATAAGATCATCTGGTTTGAATGAACTAGGATGGTTAAAATAATACTTTGGCACGGATTTTTTCTACTGGCACTGAAGAAGTCACATTCAAATAGATAGTGAAACTCATACCCAATTGAATGTTTGTCACAAAGTGTACATTTTCTTTCACAATGTTCAATGTTATAATGTCTTCCCTTCTCAATAGGTAAAGAGTGATTCATAGTTTTAAATTTACAAAGAGTCTTAGGTAAATTATGTGGCAAGATATCCAAATATTTTTCAGTCATTATTTAAGCTTAATTTAGGGTCCATCCGCCCTTTCACAGTATAGCTTTAAGTTATGTAAGAGTTTAGACCCCCGGTATGTCACCAGGCATGCCATTAAAGATGCTTTTTGAAGCCAAGTAGGTGCAAATTTACCTCTATGCAATTTCCGTAGAGTATATGCCAAAGATAAATAATTTTGATGCCAAAAGTGAATCACTGTCACGGCCCATGAAACCTAAACGACAGAGACCCGTAAAGAGACATGGTTGTTCGAAGGCGCCCTCAAAAGGGAGGTAAGTGCTGCAAGCCGCTGTTTTCGTCGCTGGAATCCGCCGCCGCTCCTCCGCTGTGGGCGTTGTGCCCCTCCCCGCTCGCCCCCCCCCCACCCCCCCACCCCCACGTTGAGTGTGGAGTTTGAGCAACTCCGGGGCTTCTCTGCATTCCGTCTGTATTCTGCAGGCCGTCTAAACAGCAAGCCGTCAGCCAAGTACATAGCTCCTTGTCACAAGCAGTCCCTAAAAATGCCAATGACCTAGTTCTGTCAATGCCCTGTGCCTTCTCGAGACGTGCACTCACTGGCGGGTTGGAAAAGTCCAAATATTTTTCAAAACAATTTATCCTCACTAAGACCAGGAAGGTCTAGCTAATACGCATCATGCGTCTTTATACACTTAATAATTTGATGGTGTGCTTTTTTGTGTGTTTAGATGTTAGTTGTTTAAAAGAACAGGAATTGTCTTTGTTGAACAGGCTGAAATAGAAAAATCGCGGTCCAGTTATGGAGGTCCGGGGGCATGCCCCCCCCCCCCACCCCCCCACTTGAAATTTTAAAATTCAGCGCTTCATTGCCTGCATTCTGGTGCATTTTAGGAGCATTTAAGGACACCTTTTCCGCTGCAATTTTATAAACAATATGTTTCTTATTTTCACAGTTTTAAGGACTAACCTGTTACTAGTAAGTGTGGGAAAAATTATAAAATTAAGTTTTCTTAAAGGTAAAATTCTTAGTTTCTTTGACATAATTAACATAAATATGAATTACGTCGGGGTCGTATGTAGCAGCTGCCACATATACACTTTAAATGCATTCCTAATGTTGTTTTTTCTTTCAAAAAACCGTTTTTTCCTTCTTCTCTTCATTTCTTTCTGTGGGGGGGGGGGCTGTCTCAAGTTTGTACCCTTTTGGTTAATAAAATATTCAGACAAACCAAGCTCGTCAAGACAAAAGATATCCAAGAGGAAGTAAGTATATTGCTATCAGGCGCGTAGCTGCCTTTACCCAGATACGCAGCTGCGTAGTGAAAATCTGGCAAACATACAACTGAAACGAAGTCTATATCATGCAACAGAGATTGCTGCATATACAATCATTGCTTACTTCATGTTCTGGTTTTAAAAAGTAGAATAACTAACCTAATGGGACATGCAAAATGTGTTAAACATATATTACATGTTCCTTACCTGTAGGAATTATTTGTATAGTAAACTGATTTATAATAAGTTGATTCAACATGCATTTAAATTCACCAATTGTCTTCAAATTTGTAGTTTTAAAACAATTTTTGTATAGGTTTGAAATTTATTTCATTATCCTTCTATTTGATTACTTATTTTGTAAAAGTCCTGAACATGAAATATTACAATCATACGCTGTCTATGCTAACGGTTTAAAGAGGCGAACTTCTATAATATAATTTTATGTCAAAACAAATTTTGGCATTCAAGTGTAAAAGGAATTTCGAATAGGATATTTTTTGTAATAGTCCAGACATAATTTTCGCACATAATAGTTATTAAGTTATTTTCAGACGTCAAAGAATATCTGCTATGTCTAATAATTGTACTTAAATGTATACAATATCAATTAGTCCATGGTCACATTGTTGTAGAAAATAAAATCCTATAGAAATGAAATAATTACGCATGATTAAATCTTACGCTATTGCCCCACAAGTCGTAGGATACTACTGTGACATCCGGTTCACAGTGAGATAAATATCTTCTTTCTTTTATAATTGGTGATTATATATTTTTTATTGGCCTATTACTAACTGAATTATATATATTATATTTCACAAGACTTAATAAACTACATTCAGATCAAGATTTCAGTGTAATACTTGGTTTTAGATGTTGTACAGATATATTAACTATCACGCTATGATTTCAATATTTGTTTTACGAATCAATATGTTAATACAATGTCTACCCAATTGATGCTAATGTTAAAGCCTCGTATAAAACTTCTTAAAAAGATTGTTATGGTTCACTATCATCATTATATGTGTTATTTCAATGTATACATATTTTTGTAGTGTAGAGCAAGTAAGTGGGGGGGGGGGGGGGGGGGGGAGGGGATCCGGGCATGCTCCCCCGGAAAATTTTGAAAACAATGGATCCATCTAATTTATTGTGCATTGCGGGCGTTCTGAGGTAAATTATTTGGTATTGACAAAGGACAGGTTTTGTGACAATATCAACACAAATAACATGTTATTTATAAATATGTTTTTACTTTTAATGAATTGTCAGACTTATTCTTGCGCAAGTATCTCGGAACTTCTTAGCCCGATTTCTGAGGATTTTATGGGGAGGGTTTACATAGTACTATTTAACATAAAATTTGTAAAGAGCTTTATAGGAGCTTGTACAAACTTTGTCCCATTTTACATGTGCGAGCAAGAAAAGGTGCATATTTTTCACCCAGAACAAAAGACAAATTAACCATGCGATAGAAAAAAAATGCATATTTTATATTTTTCACCCAGATAGAAGACAAAATACGCATTTGAGCGTAGCGGGCGAGATAAAAATACATATTGTTCACCCGGAACAAAAGATAAATATTCATGCGAGCGTAGCGATCGAGAAAAAAAATCATGTTTCATATTTTTCAATAAGAACAAAAGACAAATTATGAATGCGAGCGTAGCGAGAGAAACAAACCAGAAAATTATCGTCCTATTAGCGTCACTTCTATCCCCTGTCGGGCTATGGAAAGGATAATCCGAAACGCTGTTGTGGAGCACTTGGAAAACAATGGGATTTTTACCAAACAACAACATGGTTTTAGGAAAAATCATTCATGTACCACACAACACTTGGAGTGCATTGAAGATTGGAGTAGAACCATCGATGGTAAAAGGAATGTAAATATAATATACTTAGATTTTAAAGCTGCGTTTGATAAAGTGCCTCACAAAAGACTTCTTTTAAAAGTTTGGAACTGTGGTATCAGATGGATTGAAAATTTCTTATGTGATTGGCAACAGAGAGTGATAGTGAATGGTAAAAGTTCGCCGAGGAAACCAGTACATAGTGGGGTACCACAAGGTAGTGTGCTTGGTCCTGTCCTTTTTCTAATCCACATCAATGATCTTCCTGAGGCAATGACTTGTACGGTGAAGCTGTTTGCTGATGATACAAAACTATACTCAGTTGATGATGGTCTTGAAGATGAGAACGTGCTGCAAGATAACATTTTTAATGCATATGAGTGGGGAAAGAAATGGCAGATGGTCTTCGATACCAAAAAAATGCAAGGTCTTACCAATTGGAAACGAAAAGAGAACAGAATTCTTTATGAAAGATAATCAAGGCACAGTTACGAAAATCCAGCCAGTCTGTACAGAGAAAGAGCTTGGTGTAACATTTGACAAAAAATCTGAAATTTGATCATCACATCCATAACAAAGTGAAAATAGCTAACAGAAATTTAGGTTTGATTATGAAATCCTTCAAATACATGTCTCGAGTTATGTTTTATGAACTTGTATAAAGTACTCATACGGACACATCTGAGTATGCTTCCCCAGTCTTGTCTCCAAGACTAAAAAAGGATATCATCAGCATGGAAAATGTACAACGCAGGGCAACTAGAATGATGAAATCATATTAGTGGGCCAAACTTACACCGAAAGATTACGTACCTTAGGTCTACGCACACTAAAGTACAGAAGGGTAAGAGCCGATATGGTACAATTATACAAAACCTTAAATAAAATAGATCATGTTGAAATAATGAAATGTTTATTCAAGTCGTCTCCAGGAATACTAGAGGTCATAATAAGAAATTATACAAAAAAGGGCTCGTACAGAAACTCGGTTAAAATGTTTCAGTCTAAGGGTGGTTGATACATGGAACAACTTACCAGACCAAGTGGTAAATGCACCCACTCTAAATTCCTTTAAGTCTAGACTTAACAAGTTTTGGGTTGTGGCCAATAAATTTTCGCCTAACTGTTATAGTTAAAGGGGTTAACTGGGTACTATAAGCATCAGTAAAAGACAGTGTAACAATGTAAATAGTTTTAAACTATATGAACAGTGTTGTTTTAAGAAATATAGACAGTATGAAGCAGTGTATATACCCCTAAACTGTTGAGAATTGTGTTATAACTATAATATAAATGAAAAAGATACATAATCGTATGACGTGATCCACATGTAATAAAAGTAAAGAAACTATAATATAAATGGAAAATAACAAAATATTATGTTGTCAACTACAAGAAGAAATACATATATATACACATATATATAATATGAACTGGTAGTGCCAAATACCATTTCGGGAAAACACATGTCAAAAGGACCTAAGAAACAACATTGTTAAATTAAATTTATATACAGCTCTCGCTGTACGGTTTCTAGAACTACACGAACACGTGTAATATTACACGAATACAAGGTAAAACAATACATTTCATATAAAATAAATGAGAAAAATAAGTTATTTATGAAATATTTTTGCTTCAAAAAATACCAGGAGGATAGGCCTACCCCGACCCTCACATTACCTATGAAAAATGCCCCAGCTACGCGCCTAGCTATTATAGTTTGCAGAATAGTTTTATACAATATTTTACAAATTTTATCATCTTTAGCATTTAATAATTTTCTCCAATAACATAATACTCTAGATTTGGCCTACAGCGTTATAGGCATAATACCTAGCTCACCGTATACTATGGGCGCGTTCGGCATACATACTCGAGCTAACCCGAGTCACCCTGGGTATTACTCGAGTATAACTCGTGTAACCCGGGCGATAGTAGTTGTGTCACCCGAATTCTACCCACCTCCTGAAGCTGGGAAAGGCGGGTGATCGTATCCGAATGCATTAACACTTTTAACATTGGTAGACTTGTAAACTTTTAAGTGCAATTACTATCAAGGCTTTATCTCAATAACCACAGATGATATTGAATTTGAAACTTAAAACAACTTTTTCCACTCATCAGACCTACCAAAATAATCAAATTAGATAACTCTTGATCGAATCTAATGTAAATTATGGGTCTCATTTATAGACATATTGCTTTGAAACCTATTTTACTTTTTAAGGTCATTAATTAACCGCAGATGATCAAGTCCCATTACTCTTATATGTATTTTGACAAAACTATGCCCCTTTTGGATTTAGAAAATGCAGTTTGAAGTTTTACATGCAAGTTAGTATATCCAAACTATTGCAGATGTTAGGTTAAAACTTCACACATGTCTTCCATATTGTAAAAGACATGGCATCAACTTCCATAACTCTTACTTTGGCCAAGTTATGCCTCACTGTTTAAACTTAGAAAAAACTGGTTAATGTTTTGCATGCTAGTTACTATCTCAGAAACTAATTGGATTGAATTATCCATACATGTCTCTAGTGATGTAAAGAAAGGTCAAATCATCAATTCCCATAACCTTAATTTTGGACAAGTTATGCCCTCTTTCTTGTGCATAGATATTGTTGTGTTTGCATGCAAGTTACTATCTCCAAAACTCATGGTGTCATTGGGTTAACATTTCTCACATGTCTTCAGGGTTGTAAAGCAAGGTAAAAGTATCTTCACTTACTTTAATTTTGGAAAAGTTATGTCCCTTTTTTTGTAGTAAGAAAATGACGGTTAAAATTTTACCATTAAGATGCTCTTGTCACAACTAAGGGCGATACTGAGTTTAAAACTTCTTATATCTATTCAGGGTTTTAAAGCGAGATCATAGAATCAAGTCAAATAATCCTTGAATCATTACTTCAGTTCTAGAACCGAAAGTCATTCATATTGACAATTGCCTTTGAATAGTGAAGCGTGCTGTCATTGTTATTTTAAAACTTTTTACTTTCTTCTAAATGCAGAGTAACTTTGAAATGCTCTTTTGGCATTCTTGCCCCCATCTGTAATACTGCTGAATAGGACAGAGGTTGAGAAATCTGCTTCTTACTGCAACATCCATGTCAAGCATATTTCATATTTCGAGATTCTCGATCTGATTTTTAAAGCTTTTAAGTTTTCTTTCTAGGTTCACAAGGGACAGCTTTGAGAAAAACATGTAGGCTTAAGAACACATAATTAGTGATAAGGACAAATTATCCACAAAATAAGCCACACATTGATGTTGAAGTTGTAAGTGATAAATTCAACCTCCCTACTTGCCGACACACGTTCTTTCATATTCATATGGTACTGTTCTCTAGTTAACTCAGTAGTTGGTGCACTGTACTACCAGTCCAAAGGTCACGGGTTTGATCCGGTTAGCGAAGAAATTCCTTCCATGGCCATTTGCAATCTACCTCAGTTCATACGAATGTATAGTTGTCAGTTCCTTATGAAAGCGTACTGATAAGCCATCAAGGTTGCTAAGCTTGCCAGAGAGAGAGTGAACATTTGTTACCATTAGTGACTGTCAGTCATATATGGCAATATGATTGTTGGAAATGGTGATGAACCCAATTGAACAACATCAAGAACTGGTACTTGGTCTTTTAATAGTCAAACTAGCATTTAGCACATTTCATGGCTGTACTACGTACAAAGTTTGAAAAAAGCATACTGTTTGTTATGTGCTATTTGTGCGCATGGTGAATTCAGTTATGTCATTTTAAACAAAGACATTCTCATTCATTCAAAAAAAGTTATTCATTAGCATGGGGAAATAGAGACAGCAGAGTTGAGCTTATTCATTTTCGTAACATATTTCTTCAATGGAAGGTTGTGGATTCGATCACCTGTCAAGGTATACAAAAATAGTTGAAAATGGTAAATGTATCAGCAACTGTCCCTGGCATTCAGCTCAAATGTGGAAAATGG
Source organism: Mercenaria mercenaria (assembly GCF_021730395.1). Taxonomy (NCBI): domain Eukaryota; kingdom Metazoa; phylum Mollusca; class Bivalvia; order Venerida; family Veneridae; genus Mercenaria; species Mercenaria mercenaria. The sequence goes on along the minus strand of NC_069376.1, from coordinate 12,695,751 downwards.
ATTCTCTCACACCTGCGTGACAATGGTTACCGTCCAGAGTGATTTTTATGCCGTGTGTCCTATAAATGGGTCTTGGCAAACGAGTGCAGATTGAGCACCACAAAACAGATCATGTGATCATGATCAGGGTCTCCACTGCATGTTTCCTTTAATGAATTTTAGTCACAACAGTGAAAAAAAAGAAGAAATAATTATACCAAACACCCTTTTAATTTGAAATGGTTCGGGGTAGTAGAGTCATGTATAGACATAAGAGGATTAATGTAAGTTGTAGCTTAATTTTGCTTCAGAAATAGTTTAAAGTATAAATTAACATAAAATAGAATTTTCTAGTCTATTAAACATTATGGGCTGAACATTTTTCCAAGTGTTACTTGATCCCAGAATCTGAAAAGTTGATAGATAATAATCCAGTCTGATTTTTCACTCTCTCAGAAGCCGTACCAGTTCATCTGTAACAACGATACCAGGCTGTCTGTCCTCATTATGTGTCAAAACAAAGAGCTATAAAAAAATACTTCTTTGGTCAAAAGTAGCAACCATTCTTTATTATTGTTACGGCTCGGAAGCTTTTGAACTGTTAGCATATAGGTAACGTTCTCCGTCATTTTCAGTTACCCGATAAAGCGTTCGGACTACAATTGTTACTCGTGTCACTCAGGTGAACTCGGGTGATCTAGTCAGAGTTACACGGGTTTGTATGCCGAATGCGCTAGTCGAGTTTCGGATATTGCACAGTTACTGCCCTTTAACCAACCACGCCATTTGCACAGGTCTGAATATTTGTGCTCATTTAGAGTCATATTTTGCAGATAGATATTTTTGTGCAAATATGTAGTTACAACGCTTTAGGATATCGTGGACGTTCGGGTACTGTATAAATGATAGGTAGGCCTACTGGTACTGATGATAAACCCGAACGGAAAATGAGGTTTTTTACCTGTAACTTTTTTATTTCTGCAAATTGAAATCAATGGTCGGTATCAAAATAAAGCTTAACCTTTGCTGAAAACTTTACATAATTCAAATTTATATTTAGTAAGCAAACTCACACGAAGTGAGGGCCTGAAAGGGGTATGTAAAAAGGGGACTTTATGAACGCTGACTGATGATAATTTCGAACCCTTTGTCATTTACAAAATTTTCTTGGTATTATTATATTGAAATTTCCCCAAAAAGCTGCAACAGTCATTCCTGATCAAGTAATGAAAAGTTAACAAATGTCAGGTCTTCATGTTTTGACAGTGAGCATGCGCAAAAAAACACCCTCTTCCCCAGTAATTTTGGATAAATATTTTTTATACAAATTTATGTAAGTCATTTATTTATACAGAATATTTACCAATTTTGTTTTTGTTTACACCAGTTGGTGTTGTAAGTGGAAACTATTAGATGGTGTGTTCAATTTTATAAATAACCGATTGCAATCGAATATTTCCAAGGTGTTCGACTTTATCATCTGTCCGGGTTTATCATCAGTAACAGTAGATAATTTTTGCTCTTAGACGTTTTTGTAGGAAGTGTCTATAGGCAAAGAAGTACATCTACATCTACGTGTTACATCAGTACAGTCAACTCGCCAACAGAGAATCACTGCCAATAGCGGGTCACTTGAACATAAAATGTGAATCTCTTTTAAACATATTATACCGTTCATCTGTAATGTCGCGGTACTTGACATTCGACGTAACGACATTAAATAAGAAACAACACAACAGTGTATTTCTTGTCTTTACCACAATATTTCACGTCATATGCATCAATAACTGTGTGAAAATGAATAAGATATCATTCAAGAAACATCCATGTGTACTCGAACAACAACAGTCAGCCATTGTTATCGTGTGATGTCACATCACTAATGTCGCGGTATAGGTCAACAATTGTGTCAATCAAACTATCATAGGTTAAAAAACACTAAATATAATTCACACATTGAAAAGCTATCTAAGTCAAACTAACAGGAACACTTAAAAGTCATTAAACGCCAATTTAAACATTTTATATTATCTGTTTACATTGGCACTATCGAAAATATTCTCATCTGGGCAGCAGACACACCAGATATTTTGCAAGTAAATCACAAGGTCGTGGGCGTGGTCATAATGTAGCGGAGCCTAAGAATCGAACTATTACTTAATATTTTCTATTTGATAGTTATCTAACATGTTAAAATTCACTGCTCAGTATCATGGGTGTATTTTGAGGAGATGGTCAGGGGCCCCCATCCATTCCTCCCCCTTAAAATCCGTCGAGTTAAGACGTTTTGATGTTTCGCCTGATACCAATATTTCATTCATTTTTGTGTAGCTGGGGGATGTTACGTAAAATTTTGTGTCCTCTAACCTATAGGCGGGACTTAATTTGCATAATTAATGAGGACAAATGCCGATCAGCTGGTAGATGAACTTATAAACGTTGCAAATATTTGCTTAATTCATGGATTTTTGCAATAGATATGTGAAAAATACGATTTTAATAAATATTGACAGATATTTATCAATGTAACTGCAGGTAGGAACATTTTTCGCCAGCATGAGTAAAATAGGTCACAAACTTCCCCGGTAAACCCCACGTAGGAGGCGCAACTCAAATACCGCGAAATTAGTGATGATGCGAGATTAGTGATGTTGAGTATAGAGTATACAATGTTTAAGTATCCAGTTATATACACTAATCATTTAGCAATTAATAGACAAAAGAAGATGGATCTAATCTAATGAGTTTGAGTTCCATGAGTAGATAACTCTTGCAACCATGTTTCCTGACTTGGATTTTAGCTCTCTTAAATTCTTCAAAGTAGAATATTTTTGAGCATACCTCACAATTTCTTAGATAAAACCACACAAATTTGGTACCATTTTGAAGAGTGAAACGCACACTTTCATAGGAATAATATGATTATGAATTTTAGATTGACTTCGATGAAAAAAAGTGCCATAAAACAGAGGCGACCATTCAGCCAATAGAGAATCACCCATTTCAGGAATAATCAAAAGGTTGTTTATTTTGCTTAAAAATACAAATCATAGGTTGATTTGATGTTGTACTGGTTTGAACTGGCAAATTTAGATAAATGAATAAGGTTTTGTGAATCAATATTTTGATTTTAGTTTTAGATATAGGTGGTGCTAATTATGCACAGAAATACAACTGTGAAAACTAATGCTATATTCTTTGACTTAATATCTCCTGTTTGAAATGTAAACATACTGTCACACATTATATTCTGTCTTGAAATGTTTATTTCTAATACCACAGTCATGTTTTGTCAGAAAAAAGACTATTTTAGATGGATTGATCAGGTTGGATATCCGGACACTTCAGCGTATCGCGTTGCATAGCAACAAGCGGAGGTGACAGCAAACGCTAAATTGTAATTGAAAAGCGTTTCATGCTTCACTAGTGCTGGTTGTTTTTCTTTGCTTAAAGTAAAATTTTGGGCAATAATGATAAGTCAGTCAATTTATAATATAGCATGATGTTCCAGAAATCACTCTTGAGAAAGAAAACTTTCTTCTTTAGGTTTCAGACGTGATATTCATCATTGATCCGTGTAAGCTGCAAGGTCCCATATTTGTGACGGACTGGAGGAAAATCATAATTTAAAATATCGGAGGTCTTTTAAATATAAATAAAATAGTGAATCTAGCTCACCTAATAATTATTAGGTTTCTCCATTTGTTTCACTTTTCTCGTTCTATTTTGTAGCCTGCCATTAAAATAGTTCTGAAAGCCAGATAGCTGAAACTGTGGTGTCAAAAGTGATTCAGTCACGCCAAATTTAATTAAATCAACACTTCTTACCTAAATTCTGATTCGTGTGACATTTAATGAGAGGTGTCATAATTTAAAGCTTAATAGTACATTATGCGTAAATACTGGAGAAGGGATTTTTTCTCCCTCGAAGCGTATCTGTATCACAATATAAGATCTTTATCTGCATTTATAACACAAAGGGATTTTTTATACGTTACAATTGTTTTAAAAGTAATATGACATCTAGAGCTACTGTGTTACACGTGGAGATAAAATGATATATGAAAACTGCATGCTAGCTTCTTTTTACGAAAAGCCAGGACTTATCAATAAATTGATTTCTATTTACGAAAATACTGATCTCTGCTTTGTAGTAAATTGTCAATTATTTAAAGCTTTGAACGATAATTTGCATCCATATTTTTTGTTAATTGTTAGACTGTCACAATTGACTGCTTCCACATACCACAAAATTAAAGCATTTATTCCAGTCATAAGTCATAAATCACTATGGAAACCAATCAGTATGTGGTATATTAATGAAAGTCAGTTTTGACCAGTTCCTAATGACTATCACTAATTAAAAGATTGATTTCCTGTTTGTTTTATCCCTCTGATGAACCTCTTCGGGGCCTTATGATAATTTCCTGTCTTATCCGTTTGATGTAAGCCTTCAGGGTCTTATGATATTTGGAAGATGCACATTATTGTTATTTGCGTGTCAACTGACAAAGGGATTAATAGAGCTACTACATAAAAAACTTAATTAATACACATGCCCGAGCATATAGTTCATTTGAAATTTTAAAATCAATTCACCAAACTAATTTTTGACTGGAAAGAAATTTCTTCTTCACAAAAAACAAAACAAAAAACAAATGAATGCAATAAGATTACATAGAATAAAGTATAAGTTTTCAACTTTATTTAAATGACTTTCATACTTAATGTACTTCGACATTATAGCATTTTACATAAAACTAAATAAAATATATCGCACAAAGTACATTTCAGAAAATGGCAACAACATAATTATTTCAGAGCATTAAAACATTTCGAAAATCAGCTTATTTTAAAGACATAAAAGAAATCAGAAAATCAATTTACTTAATATTTATTTGATCTGTTCATTCTTGAAAAAACATTCTTTTTCAAGACACTTAAAAGATTCTCTGAAAGATGAAAGAAACAACTGCTACGATTTTAAGCAAAGAAGTTGAATAAAAAAAAATTGTTATGTTCTCAGATATTAAGTTTAGTTTAATACTTATATATGCAAACTGAGAAAATGTTGAATAAGCTTGGAAACTTGTTTTAATTATAACTGATCCGTAGCGCTGAAGAGCTGACAATACCTATAATGTGTCACTTTTTCCAGACCGTTTTAAAATGCCACAAAATCAAATATTACCAAAACCATACTTTTTTTGAAAAATATATAGATTGTACCATAGCGTTGCGGACTGTAGATAATAAAAAAATGACTCTTAATTTGTTTTATTTGAAAATAAAAACATCACAACCCACACAGCTAGTTAATTCGCTACGAATTGCTGGGTCCTGCCTTCAACTCCAAGGTGATTTGCATAATAGATTGCTCCGGATGTGACGTCACGCCGGCCTGATCAATAGAAAATATGATAAACAAGGTGACCCCCTATTGGCAAAAGTGACCCCCTAATGGTGAATCAGACAGGTATAAATATTTATGGACAATTTTGTAATAGCAGTCTGTTAAAGAGGTTGTACAATGTGAAAAAAAGTGTGTGAGAAAGTACTTAAACACATCCTTACTATATCCTATGGGACTAAATATTTCCCAATTTGGAACATTTATGCGTAAAAATTCCCAATATTGGGGATATAGGCTATGTTCCCAAAACAGAAAGAAAAAACCCTGCAGTAAACTGTACATGCACAAATGTAACTCTAGTGTGCTCCCGATTGACCAAATAGAACACGCTCTACATGATTTAGACAATTTTCTACACTTGTCACAGTAAATTTACTGAAACAACTGATTCTGGTTATTGTACATTCTTCTGTTCGATTGTTTTAGGATAATCAAAGCCTATTAGGTTGTTCAGTAATAAAATTACAGGAATTTAGTCCAGTAAGTAGATATTTTCAGTCATAATCAGCACCAAGGGTGCCTTATGTTGGCAAAGGTATTATTTTAAACAGGTGATTGCATGTAAGGTGATACTTGCAGTATTTGGTGTCTGCTTTGAGGCAGAGTTTTATCTGTTTGTAGGACATAAGGAGGTGTGGAGTGTAAGATGAATGTATAAGGTTTTTTTGATGAATCTTTTATTTAGGTCTCCATACAGACTTGACCGGTTATGGTTCCATGAAGATTTTATGACAAGACTGGAGGAAACACTGACAGTGCCAGAGTGGTTATTGTTGAAGAATAGTAAAGGTAGGACACAGAAATATATTCTTTTAGACAGGCATAACTTTGATCCTACAACCTTCTGCATTATATATGGAAACTTTTTCTCTTTTCCTTGAAGCAACAACAGTCTGTGGGATGCAATTTTTGTCTGTTTTATGTGTCCTTTTATGTGACTAGTGACTACTGATAATGTTTAATTCATTTCAGATGTCTATAACTGATTCAGTTACTGAAAAGTTGAATTGGAAGCAAGAGTTACATTAAAATTTGAATATTTAGATATTTTTAAGCTTCCTGCTCAAAAATATATGTCAAAAAAGTACTTGAAGAAGCATAAAAAGTTTGTGATTCAGTCTCAAGAGAAAAAACACTGCCCCATAATCACTTATCCTGTAAAAGGTGTTGTTTGTGTGGTTCAGTTGGAATCCATATTGCAAAATATAGCTATTTTACTTGTACTTTTTAGTGTTCATGCTACAGCCACATTATTTAGGCATTCTGAAGATCAACTGATAGTCTATGGTGTGCTGTTTTGTTGGATAGAGCTGGAAAATTTATTTCTCATTCTTACAAAATGATGTCTGGATAGGTTCAGACATATCTAAATAGCTTTACAGCACTATGTCCATGTTTTATAACTTATTTTCAGTGCTGTAAATAGTGACTATCAGAAAAATGCCAAAATTAAATCTAGGAGTTATCAGAATTGAAATATTGGTACATATAAGAAGTGAATTGTTTCCCTTTAATTATTTTTAATTATGATATTTCAACTTTAAACTGTTTCAGTAAGGTATTTTGGGCTTGGAAATGTTATTTTCATGTACAAGTAGTTTGACAGACAGTCTTAATTGTAAAAATGTGTTCTAAAAGATGTATTGAGGCTATCCATGGTATGATGTTGTGTGAAAATAAGCTAAAAATGGCACTCTAGGGATGCTTGACAGCTCATCATTTGAGAGTAAAGTACTTGTCAAGGGTAAATTTAATTTTCTTTGCAAGATAATGCTTCCCCTTATTGAAAGTTGCAGTTATTTTGCAAGTGATTGTGTCTTTATTAGTCCCCTACTGGTTGAAAACCAGTTTCGGGGACTATAGGAATGTGCTTATCCGTCATTCTGACCGTCTGTCCGTCCGCAATTTCGTGTCCGGTCCATAACTCTGTCATCCATGAAGGGATTTTAATATAACTTGGAACAAGTGTTCCCCATGATGAGACGACGTGTCATGCGCAAAATCCGGACCCCTAGCTCAAAGGTCAAGGTCACAATTGGAGGTCAAAGGTCAACAGGGCTTTTTTCCTGTCCGGTCCATAACTCTCCCATCCATGAAGGGATTTTAATATTACTTGGCACAAATGTTCCCCATGATGAGACGACGTGTCATGCGCAAAACTTAGACCCCTAGCTTAAAGGTCAAGGTAAAAATTGGAGGTCAAAGGTCAACAGGGCTTTTTTCCTGTCCGGTCCATAACTCTGCCATTCATGAAGGGATTTTAATATTACTTGGCACAAATGTACCTCATAATAAGACGATGTGTCATGCACAACTTTCAGACCCCTAGCTCAAAGGTCAAGGTCACACTTAGCAGTCAAATGTTAACATAGCATGAACAGGGTCTGTTACGTGTCCGGTCCATAACTCTGACATTCATTAAGGGATTTTAATATTACTTGGCACAAATGTTTCCCATGATGAGACGACCTGTCAAACGCAAATCCCGGACCCTTAGCTCAGAGGTCAAGGTCACAATTGGAGGTCAAAGGTCAATAAGGTTTTTTTCCTGTTCGATCCAGAACTCTGTCATCCATCAAGGGATTACAATATTACTTGGCATAAATGTTCCCCATGATGAGATGACCTGTCATGCGCAACACCCAGTACCCTAGCTTAAAGGTCAAGGTCACACTTTGAGACCAAAGGTCAGTAGGATGATTTTTTTCCTGTCCAGTCTATAACTTTGTCATGCAAAGAAGGATTTAGATATCAGTTGGCACAAATATTCCCCTGGATGAGACATTATGTTATGCGCAAAACCCAGGCCCAGGGTTTAATGTCATGGTCACACTTAGAGACCAAAGGTCAGACACAAGAATGATTTTGTCTGGAGCATTTCTTCTTCATGCATAAAGGGATTTTGATGTAACTTGGCACAAATGTTCACCAACATAAGACGGATTGTCATTCGCAAGAACCAGGTCCCTAGGTCTAAGGTCAAGGTCATATTTAGAGGTCAAAGGTCAAATTCAAGAATGACTTTGTCCGAAGCATTTCTTCTTCATGCATTTAGGGATTTTGATGTAACTTGGACCAAATGTTCACCACCATGAGGCACCCTTGTTTTTACAATTACATATGTGTACGTCCCTTTGTTATTACTATAAATAGATTTTATTGTAACTTTTTTATTACTGGCCGTAGAGAAAAATCGAGACCACTTTTCTATGGAACAACATGCATGTTACATCCAATTTTTAGGTGTATTTTGACCTATCTCTACCTGGTAAAGAGTTTCTTGTGGACTTATATTATATAGATTTTTTTTTTTTTTTTTTTTTTTTTTAAAGATTAATTTCCCTTTGTTGGTACTATAAATAACTTATATGATAACTTTTTTATAATCGGCAAAACATTTCAATATGAAAACAACTGTGGGTTTTTATATATGCACATTTTAATCCAAGTGTGTTGTTATAACATATTGTATATATAGTACAATATTGTTTATATATCATTGACAGATATCAGTTCATTATGTTATACTACAGTAGAGAAAATTAGATGCCTTCCAGTAGGGGACTTTGTATTGCATGGCAATACTTCATTCACTTGTTAGTAATAGCAACTTTTATCTGTGGCCCTATGGCCAGAAACTGATGAAAGCAACTGCAGTGGAGCTTTATTTGAAAGATCTGGAAGTCCTAAAATATTTTAATGATAGTGTAAATACTAGATAGTGTGTAAGCTCTATATAAACATCAGATTGTTTGTTTACAGTCTATTAAATGCCTAAGTGACTTTCAGTAATCCCCTAGGATGAAAAAATGTGTTGACAATGAAAAAAATCACTGTTTTTAGTGATGGGCGGGGTATGAAAACAGTACCCTGCTGCAGCATTTATGCTTAATATTAGATGTAAGTAGTGTTTGTTTAAAGGGGACTACAGTCATGCACTCAATACAGTTGGGTTTATTATACATATTGCATCAACATTGACTTCCTGTTGGTCGTTTGAATAAGAAAATGCAATTTAAAAAAAATATTTTCAGTTCAGTTGACATAAGACACTGTGACATACTATACAAAATATGATACAGGAGGCTTGTATTTTGGATGAGAGGGGAAAGAACACATTTGTTACTTTGGTAAGTGTTTACTTTAAAATTATAATAACTGAAAGGCATGTATATTGAAATTTTATATTTTCTTTATATATGTAGAGCCCCTTATGGATTTAATAAACATCTTTTTTTAAACTGACTCTTATTTGGCAGTCAGACCTTGGACCAAGGGGTTTTGACTTAGATCCTCGTGTAAAGCACATGTTGTCTGTGACAGTTGGATGAAAGACATTATATCTGAAATCATTTGTCCCTCACCTCTGTTTCATATGAGGAATTGGCAGTTACTTGCGGAGAACAGGTTTGTACTGGTACAGAATCCAGGAACACTGGTAAGGAGAAATGCCTGCCGGAAAACAACTGAAATATTGTTGAAAAATAGCATTGAACTTAAAGCAAAAAACAATCAAATCTTTTGCAGGGCATTGTGTGAAGTAACAGTGAAGCAGAATATCTACAGACTATGAAGTTGAGAAATGAAGAGATGCAGCTGTAAATTGTTTAATACGGCGTGTGGGGAAAACATAGTGGATATGAAGTTGAGAAATGAAGAGATGCAGCTGTAAATTGTTTAATACGGTGTATGTGGGAAACATGGTGGATATGAAGCATAGAAATCATGTGACAAGTAAGAAGATCATTTTTAATTAGAACCGTTTTCCTCTAATCCAGCTGCATTCTGAGTTATAGAAAAGCTGAATACAGACAAAACGGTTTTTCTTTTAAAAATAAAACAAATTTAACAATGGAAGGGAGGTAACTCAATTTCAAAAAAAAAAGAACACTCAAAGGTTATATACCAATAAAAGAAGTTGATCCTTGTTTCATATAAAATTGAACTACTTTGGATTAATTTAATACTTTAGATACAGTTTCCAGATATTCATTCCGTCAGAGATAGATCTATTTTACACAACATATTCATACATTTGCTTCAAGAAAACAAAAAGAAAAGGTGGAGTTGAATTGTATGCAGTGAAATGCAAGTCATTTGAAGTCCGGTACTATCATATTGCAGCATTCCAGAAAGCGGTCTACAGAATAAACACCCTACTTTCGTTTTCAAGTAACAACCTGAAAACATGCGAATATAAACATGAAGTGTCTTATTTTATGAAAAGTGAAATAATGTCCATTTGGCTTTCAGTGATGTTCAGTTGTGCCAAAAATGGAAAAAATAGGATCTATTTATTTGGCACTTTTTTACCAAATTACAGCTTTATAACTAAAATTCTCCAGCTTGATTTTATTGTGGTATATGTGCATCTAATATGTCTGTGGACTTTATATTTCTTTTTGTAGTGTGAAGTAACAGTAACAGAATGGCTGGAGACCATTAACTTAAGAATTGAAGAGATGCAGGTCTTTGTTCTACATGGTGATTGGTGGAACCATATGGTACAGTTTTGAATTGATAAGGTAGTACATTGATACATGTTTCCATGTAACCATAAGAGATTACTGGCAAGGAACATATGTGAAAAAAGCATTGGACCAAGGACACTGACTTTTGCCACACCTCTTGATATTACACATTGTTTTCAGACCCCTTTGCACATACTACAAACCTTTATGTTCTCTGACACATGAACACCGTTTAAATCTATTTGAATGATTTTACCATTATCATACAACCTTACGTTTAGTGAATGTAAATTTGAAATTCAAGGATATAATGTTAGGTATAGTGCTTTAATATTATAATCTTTTACACATGTTTACTGATGGAATGTCTGGCAGTCTGTCTAACTGAAGACCAGTGTAGATGATTTTCATTAAATTTGTGAAATAACGTTTTGAATGTGCATCTTTAGAACTTTGATGGGTTTACAAAACGTTTTAAAAAAAAAATCTACTTTTTGATAGGCATGAAGTTACAGAAAAGCAGAATAGCTACAGACCATGAAATTTAGAAAATGAAGAGATGCATGTCTCAGTTCAGCATGGTGTATATGGGAAACATTGTGTATGGCAGACATGAAATAATTTGGTAAGTAAACACACCAAACATTTGTATTTAGAATTATTTTCCTGTACTTCGAACTGCACTTCTTAAGCTAGTTTTTTTTTCAACTTTACAGTTGAAGGGAGGTAACTTAATTTGAAAGAAAAAACACAGATGCCCTTACTTAATTCTATTTTGGTAAATTACAGGTTTGTTTTCACAGAAATTTATACTAAAACAGTTAAGAAACAAATCAACGTTTTAGGTTTCTGTTCAGGTATAATGATATACTACACCAGCAGCCTGTTTAAAATATCTGATGACAGAGATAATGTTTCATACTAGATATTTTCTGTTCTGTTCTTCCTCTTTCTATCATTGGTCCCTTAACCCTTACAATGCTGGACACAGTTGATTCTGCCTTTGCGACCAGTGTAGATCATGATCAGCCTACGCCATCCTTGCAGTCTGATCAAGATCTGCTCTGTTTGCTATTCAGTCAGTGTCTTTGGTAAACATCCGTTTTAACAGTTAATGGTACATGTACTGGCCAAATTGAAAAATAGACAAGTGCATTATAGAAATTTAAGAGGGAAAAATTTAAGAGTATCCGTAAACATTTTTCCTTTCTGTTCAACAAATTTGCATTACATGCATTGATTTTGTAATTATTCCGATATGCAAAATAACAGGGGAAATTAATTTCAAGGAAAATCAAAGTGACATAAATTTTGAACGCAAGTTATTTTAGGTATATTTTTTCTTGTTTAGTCTAAACCGTTTACTTACAGACATAGATTCACTTCCGAATATCATTGCATGAAATTTCATAAAAGGGAACTTAGTTTCAAGTTACAAGCAAAGAAGTATAGAATACACAGAATGGCAACTGGCTGTAATCTCGCTTGATTTCGCATCCGAGCGTGATTCGGCGTTATCTTAGTGAGGCGAGCATGGAGTTGCAATCTGTACCTTTCAAACTACATGTAAAATACATGTTAGTTTCTAAAACAACATTTGTTTAATATATGAAATAGTCTTAAGCACAAAATACATGTTTCTTACTTTCAAAAAATGCGTGGTCTTACGGTGATAATTAATAATTGACAGTGTCATATCTTTCGCATACAAAATGGCGCATAGAGAACTTCCGGTAACAAGATCTCGTTTGCAGCCGCGGGATTTTGGCGAGATTTGCTCTGTCTGCCTTTCAAGTTGCCGATCTTTTTATTTTTATAACTCTTTGCTACAAGTTAGGAGTTTTAGATGATTATCGTTAAATTGTAAAATTGCTTCTCATAATATATTTCTTTTTAAACATTTTGAAAAGTGTACCTTCTTTTGTAGTGTGAAGTAACAGTAAAGCAGAATGGCTACAGACTATTAATTCAGAATTGAAGAGATGCAGGTTTTTGTTTTATATGGTGTATGAGGGAACTATGGTGGATTTCATGGCAGTCATAGAAATACCTAATAAGTAACCAGATAATTTTTGTTAAGAATAATTTACCACTTACAAACTACATTTAGAGTTACATAAGAGCTGAACTGATACCAGTACTTTAAAAAGCAGCAACATATGTCTAATCTTCTATAAAACAGATTTTACAATTGAAGGAAGCTAACTCAGTTTAAAAAATACATACTAAAATGCCCTTGCTTTCATAGAAATTTTCACTTACAGAATCTTATCAGGTTTCTAGTTTTGGATTAAGTATGACTACACTGGTGTTTTAAGAATTGAAGGATGCTTCCATAATTACAGTAAATGAAGCATTATATTTTCATTCCAGTTAAACGCTATCATACTGTATAATATTACTTCTGCAGGTCTGTAAGACAGTGATGAGTGTACCAGTCTGTCAGGCTATTACGTGTCTGTCGAGTCGACAAATTTGCAATGGATGCATAGATTCTCAAATAATTGGGCAGAGTTTTTACATTTACTAAGACAGATTGCAAAAGACTTTTGGTAAGTTTTAGTCGACTATACAAAGTGTAGAGCGCTGTCCTACTCAACCCAGCATTGGCATCCTTCTGTGTATTCACTTTGATTAAAGTTTTGATGAACTTTCTCTTTATCACTATAATTACTTCATGGATTTGTTTCAAGTTTTAAATGGATATTGCTCATCACCACTCTCATCACAAGGGCCATAACTCTAACACCAATATTTCATGAATAATCCCCCTTTTACTTAGAACGTTTTGATGCGCTTTCACTTTAGCTCAAATATTACTGAATAGATTTGATAAAAATTTAAAACATTTATTCTACCTTATCACCCATATCATATGACACAAGGTCCATAACACAGGTACCAATATTTCCTGAATTATGCCCCCTTTACCTTAGAATTTCAGGTTTTTGATGAACTTTCGCTCTTTCTCAGGTATTACTATATGGATTTGATTCAAACTTAAAATAGTTATTCATCATCACTTACACCGTATAACGCAAGGGCCATAGCTCTTGCCAAAATATATCATGAATTATCCCCCTTTTTTATTTAGAATTTCAGATTCAGAGTTTTAATGCTCTTTCACTGTGTCTCAGATATTACTGAATTGTTTTGATTCATGACAAACTGTATGTAGTTCTTCCACCTTATCACACACATCATTTGACATAAAGTCCAGAACTCTGGTACCAGTATTTCATGAATTATCCCCCATTTTACCTTGAATTTTAGGTTAAAGTTTTGATGCAATTTCCCTATCTCATTTATTTAGAAATGGATTTGATTCAAACTTAAAGTAGTTGTTCCACCATATCACCCACATCATATGACACAAGGTCCATGTCTCTGATACATATGTACCAATATTTCATGAAATATGCCCCCTTTTACTTAGAATTTCAGGTTAGTTTTGATGCATTTTCACTATATCTCAGTTATAACTAAAAGGAATTGATTCAAACTTGAAGTTGTTATTCCAATCATCTCCCACATGATATGACACAAGGTGCAGAAATCACTCTTGCACCAATATTTCATGAATTATCCCCCTTTTTGCTTAGAATTATAAGTATGTAATGTTTTGATACACTTTATCTTTACAGACTCAAGCTACTGTCCAATATCTTTATTCTTTTTGGAGTCATTAAACAGCTCCAGCTTCCTCAGATGCAGTTTCCCTATCCAGTTTCCCTATCCAGTTTCCCTATCCAGTTTCACTATCCAGTTTCCCTATCCAGTTTCCCTATCCAGTTTCCCTATCCAGTTTCACTATCCAGTTTCCCTATCCAGTTTCACTGTCCAATTTCCCTATCCAGCATTGAAAAAGTCGAGGGCGATATCTCCTGTGACTGCTCTAGTTCTTCATTAGTTTAAAGTCTTGTTCAGTTCAACTGAGCACTAAGTGCTCATTGTGAGCTTTTAAGATCATTGGTGGTCTGCCGTCCATATATCATCCAAAATTTCTCTATCTCCTTTTAGACCACTATGCCAGTTTCAACCAAACTTCAAAGGATTGTTTCTTTGGAGGTCTTATTTCAGATTTCAAGACTATCATAGCAGAATTCTTGTTGCAGTAACAACCAAAAGGAGAAATGTTCCTTGGGTGACCTATACCAAAAAAATCCAAAACACATAGGTCCAGGCTAATGTTCCTTGTATAGTTATATGGAAAACTTTGGAAGATCTTTTCTGAAATTGCTTGTCCAGTTTTAAAGTAATTACACAGCAGTTTTCCTTGCGTTACCATTTCCCAAATTCCTTCAGATCATTATTTTGCATTAAAAAATATGGGGTGGGGGAGGGGATAGGTTAGTTTTCCTAGTATTGATGTATAGAAAACTTTGAAAATCTTCAGGTTTGAAACATCTGGCTTGACTTGAAAATAATTTCAAAGCAGTGTTCCTTGTATAGCCATTCACCAAATACTTTTGTTTCATTAAATCTCATGACTGACAGGAGGTGTGGCAAGTTTCTCATAAAGGCTTACGTAAAATGATTTATTAAAATTTTCTCCTTTTCTTAGTTCTTGTCTGACACTCTTCAAATTCCTGATTTTTGAAAAAGAACATGGCTTCCTGGGGTCATGGCTAGTTTTCTCTGTATGGCTTTAAATAAACATAATTATCTTCTCCTAAACTTCTAGCTCGATTTCAAAATAATTTGGCTGCAAAACTCCTTGTTTTTGTTAAGAATAAGAATGCCATTGATGGGGCAAGTTTTCCCTATATGGAAAATTGTAAAGCTGTGAAAAGTACTTGTTTGATTAGAAAATGATTTCACTACAATTTTCTGTTCGGTGATCCTGTATCAAATTCCTTCAAGCCACATTAATTTGTTAGTTTTCTATATGTGACTGTGTGAAGAACTTTTATTCAAAATCTTCTCTTCTGAAATTTCTATTCTTGTTTACATTAAATTGCTCTTTTGGATACTTGAATTTACACATTACACACAGTCTGAATAGAGAAATATGTGTAATCATAATCAGTTCAAGGACTTGAACAGATCAGGCCGGAAATTGGCATAATTTAATTGATTTTGAAGGAAAACAGGCAGATTTTCACACACTAGACTTGAATATTGGTTTCCTTAAATGCTTAATTGAGCATAAATCTTCATATTTGAGGTCCTGAATTGTATGTTTACTTATTCTGTTTGGTTTCTTATATTTTCAGCACCCAAAAACCTGAAATGAGAGCGCTTGGACAATGTGAAGTTTGTTGCATAGACGGGGATTGACCGCCTTTGTATATACAAGTCTACAACTTTTCAGATTGACCGAAGACAATTGTTTGGTGTTGGGAATGGGTAAATAATTCCTTTGTAAATACTTTTAATAAAAATCTGACAGGTACTTTTCAATGATATTGTGAAATTTAATAGACTTCGTTTAAATTGCAACAGCAATCAATTGAAAGAAAGGTAGAAATTAGAATTATAGTGGAATAACATTATTTCAGCCAGTATTACCATAATGACTACATTCTGAAGCATGTGTGGTATTGAGATTACATTAGTAATCTGTTACTTTGAAATTGGACAGGATTTTTTTCATAATAATTGGTACGGTAAGCTGTATTCCAAGTGACAATTATTAGGTCAGATTGCAGCCAATTTTTAGCTACAATCTGACCTAATAATTCCCACTTGGAATACAGCTTACTGTACTAAATTTTACCTGAAAACAGTTAACGTTGCTTCAGATCTGGAAGTAAGTTAAGCAAGGAATTTGAACAGACATTGTGATTGATAGCTTTGTTATTCAAAGTGTTTGCTATGACACATTTTACATACGTAAGACTTGATTTTTAGGTTTTATATTACATTATGACAGTTTCAGTATGGGGAAAGGAGATTGTGATGTAAATGTTCATAGAAAAGTTGCTTAGAGGAACACTTCTACATTTCACACTTTCTTGGTAGCCAGACTGTTTTTAAATATATTTTGCACATACATGCACTCATTTAAACTGAATAAGTATTCAATCTGAGACATTATGACTAGCTTGAGTTATATTTCAGATGTTGTTTGGCCGGTGGCTTTCCAATCACACAGAAGATACTGGTTGGATCACAAGAAGGGTCATTTCAATTGATATTAGTCACCGGAAAAATTAGGAAAACCACTTGTTGATATTTTATTTAAGGTATTTACAGAAAGTTAGCCAGTTTGGAACATTCAGCAGGCAGTGGTGTACATTAAAATCATTCTTTATATAGATCAGGGCTGTTTTTTGCCAGAAAACTCCGCTGTGATATGCAATTTAAGAATTTGTTAAGTGTAACGACAGGGATTTCTATATTATCACTAAGTCTTTCATCACTTGTTTAACTTGGTCAAATGCTGCTATCATTCACAGAAAGAACAAAACTGACAAGTAGGAAAGCAACTGTTTGAACATTCAATGTTTTAACACAGCATCACATCACACACATGGAAACAACATCTACAACGTACAATTCTGATATACATGTAACATTGAGATATGTTACCAGGTCTTGCCAGCAGAGATTTGTATCCTTTCAAATGCTCCCAACTTAACAGCTTATAAAATTTTATATACATTTATAATTGATGTAGACTTTCATTTACTAGAATTTCATTTGAATTTTAAATATTGCCTTAATATATTTTTTGCATTAAAAAAACTGCCTAAAAATGTACATCATGTGAGGAAATATTTTTCTTTTGTAGAGAAATATATGAAGTAGAGCTCTGCAGTTTTCCATAAACTCACCAAGAAGTTCACAGTTTTTGCACAGATTTGTGACTCACATATATGGCCTTGAAGGAATTGTTACAGGAAAAGTGTAAAAAAGGATATGGTAAGTTCCTGCTAAAAGAATTATGTAAACAAATCAACATTTTAGGTTTGACTGTACTAAGTGTACGGTGAGCTATTTTTGTCTCTCTGGCACCGGCTTCGACGTCTTCAGTTTGGTTGCTAAAAGTTTCTTGCACTTCTACTTCGTCTGTATTATTACTTAATAGCTTTATTCACTTAAAATACTTATTCCTACACTTGCATCATATGAAACTAAGACATAAATTTCGTACCAGTCTTTCCTCAGTCATGCCCTAAATTAAATAAATTTTCAGGTTGAAGTTCTGATATTTTTCACATGAATCAAACTTTGAAGTGCTATGTGATTGATCCTGTTTTATGAATTATATGGATAACCAAACACCTAGCTTTTAAGAATAAGAAGAGGTAAAAAATAGTGCTTGATTCATGTTCAATCCATAACTGCCATTCATAAATGTTCACATTGCATGTTTCTTGTCCAGTCCATAACCCTGCCATCTATAAGGGATTTTCAAATTACCTGGCACAAATGTTCTCTTTAATAAGTTGGTGTGTTATGCTGAAGACCAACACCCCTAGCTCCAAGGTCAAGGTCACAAAATAGAGGTCAAAGGTTAGCTTGGTCTTTGTCTTGTCCAGTCCATAGCTCTGCCTTTTATCAAGGGATTTTAAAGTTACTTGGCACAAATTTTCCCTATCATAAATTGATATGTCATGTGCAAGATCCAGACCCCAAGTTCCAAGGTCAAGGTCACAAATAGAGGTCAAAGGTAAACTCGTTTTTTTTTGTCCAGTCCATAGCTCTGCCATTTGTCCAGGGATTTCAAAGTTACTTGACACAAATGTTCCCTATCATAATTTGATATTTCATGTGCAAGATCCAGACCCCTAGCTCCAAGGTCAAGGTTACACATAGAGGTCAAAGGTTAACATGGTCTGCTTCTTGTCCTGTCCATAGCTCTACTGTTTATCAAAGGATTTTTAGCTCAACTATTCGAAGACTAGGTAGAGCTGTCCTACTCACCACGGCATCGGCGTCGGCTCAACACCATGGTTAAAGGCGCTCGCGATAGTTTTGCCTGACGGGTCGATATTTACCCAAACACTGTGCCAATTTTTGTTGATTTCCTACTTTGATTAATTGATATAATAATTTTTATACAGTTATTGACTTATGTTCTATAATTATTGTTATATTATATGCCCTTCTCAAATGCACTCATTTGAATGGCCCATATTTCATAGTGAGATATATAAGAAAAAGTGATATCACAAGAGTCATTATCACTTTTGCGGGTCAATATCGCTTTTTTGCGGACCTGCACGTGCACCCCTTTCGACCAATCAAATGAGCGCATTTGAGAAGGGTATATAATATTGCATTTCTATACAGTGCTTGACTTTCTTTTTTGTTTAGCTGACAAAAAAAACCAACCCAGAGCCGTTTAAAATGATGGTTTTGTCATAATTTTTAATTGTCAACATTATGTGTGTATTTTCAGGTGGAATTGCAATTCCTGGTGCTGTTTTTGGTGTTTTAATGGGAGGTTTTCTATTAAAAAGGTTTCAGATGGGACCTAAAGGTAATTACAAAAATATCGTTTAACTCTCGATAATATCAGTTATAATTATACAATTCATTCTTGTATTTGTTTGCTTTATATCATTGAGTTTAAAGTCAAGTCAGAACAGTTTAGGTCAAATGGCTTTTGATGATTAAAGAAGATCCCAGATTGCCCTCACCCCCTCCTCCCCTCAAAGCCCCATCCTGAAGCCCATCCTCCCAATGCATTATTTCAGGCACAGGCAGGCAACTAGGTAGAACCACTTAATCCTTTCTTCTGTATGCAGTATTGATAACTTTCCCGCATTGAAGAATCATACACCACTTTATAGGTTTTGAACCCTCAGTGATAAAGGGCAAATGCACATCAGATTTGAAGTAAGAAATCTTAATCACCATGGTTTCTATCCGATTAATTCCTGTTTTGTTAGATATTAGTACACTAGGTTATGCTTGTTGCCAGCAGCCAAGCTTGGGTTTCTTTAGAATGTAAGAGAACTTGTAAGAAATTTTCTTACAATTTCAGAACATTTTTGAGTTTGAACATCTTTTCAAAAGGAATCTAGGTCTGGTAAGATTGGCCAATTTTTAGCTCATCGGATTTTTAAAAAAAAAAAAGTCATTGTCATCGCTTGATTGGCATAGGTGTTGGCGTTGCCTGGTTAAGTTTTATGTTTAGGTCAGCTTTTCTCCTAAACTATCTAAGCTATTGCTTTAAAACTTGAAACACTTGTTCACCATCAATAGCTGACTCTGTACTGCAAGAAACATAACTCCACCCTGCTTTTTGCAAGAATTATGGCCACTTTTGGACTTAGAAAATCATGGGTAGGACAATATTGCTGCTATACAGAGACAAAAAAATCAGATGAACGTCTGCACCCGCAAGGTGGTGCCCTTGTTTTTTTATGACAGCACCTCCAGTAAAATAGATTAAAATAGCCTGTGAATATCCCCATGAACTTGTTACATTTAGCTGCATATAATGTCTATTAGTAAGTAAAGTCGTCACAGAAAATTATTTAGCAAGATTTCTGGTATTTCAGATGTTATTGATTTGATGTAATAATTGACTTCTAATTGCGAAAAATCCCTCGTAACAAAATGACACAAGATGTTGTGTTACATTAGCAATGCATTTGTTACAATCGGCCATAATCTGTTTTAAACCTCGTATGGAATAATTGCATTTTCTAAATAGTTCTAGAAAATCATTTTAAGCTTTAATTTGAAAGTTAATGAAAATGCCTGGAGACTTCAGTATGTGTAAATGAACATTTAACCATTAGCCAGCTAAATTTCTAAAATGGACTGGTCCATCATTCAATTTGGGCAATACCATTTATTATTTGAAGGGGTGTTCACTAAAAATTTGCTGACTGAAAAGCGAACAGTGCAGATCATGTTCAGCCTGCATAGATGTTTTAAATTGGCATCCTCTTGAGAAAAAAATATTGAAAACTTACACAGATACCTTTCCAGAAACAGATAAGAGATATATAAGTCTTTAGTTTCTAGTTAATAGCTCCTGTCTCGTAGACATAAGACATCTTATATTTTGTAACAGGCACTTGCTCAAGGTCCCAGGAGTAATACAGTGTCTTCTGAAGTGATAGTATTAACTGTAACATAATTTAGGCATGCTGTTAACATTATTCCTCATTTTGCTGAATCAGCGACTTCTGTTGATGTGATTGAGAAACGATATATCTCAAACAGTGGTTTTGCCTTTGAATAAAATTGCTGTATTAAGTTCATATTTGAAGGAGATGTAGTTGAGAAACAATATATTTCAAACACCTGGGTTTTGTCTTTGAATAAAATCATTGTATTAAAAGTTCATATGCAAAGGAATTACATCACAAGGGTGCAGCCTGAGCATTATAAATATGCGCATCTGAATGACAAACAGTGATTTTATCCGAAAGAAAATCACTGTTTAATATATATGAGCTGCACCATAAGAAAACCAACATGGTGCATTTGCAACCAGCATGTATCCAGACTAGCCTACGCAGGCTGGTCAGGATCTTTGCTGTCCGCTAATGGTTTCTCTGCAAAAGGCTTTGAAAGCGAACAGCATGAATCCTGACCAGACTGCATGGATGGGCAGGCTGGTCTGGATACATGCTGGTCGCAAATGAACTATGTTGGTTTTCTCATGGTGCGGCTCATAAAATTATATTAAACATTGATTTTCTTTCGGATATAATTACTGTTTGTCATTCAGATGTGCATATTTGTAATGCTCAGCCTACACCCTCGTGATATAATTCCTTCGCATATGATCTTAATACAGGAATTTTATTCATAAGCAAAACCATTGTTTGAGATTATATAGTTTCTCAATTACATCAACGTAATTTCACAGAAGTTGCTGATTCAGCAAGATGAGGAATAATGTTAACAGCATGCCTAAATTAGATTACAGTTAATACTATCACTTCATCCGCGTAGTCTGGTCAGGATCCATGCTGTTCGCTAACGGTTTCTCTAACTGCAATAGGCGCAGGCTGGTCTGGATCCATGCTGGTCGCAAATGCACTATGCTGGTTTTCTCACGGCGGGGCTCAATTATTATATTATTTTAATTCTATTACAATATCAAGGATTATTATCTACATCCTTGGCAACATTCACAATATATTTTCCTGTTTTATAACACATACCTTTTCATTGGTGCCTGTAATGTTTAACACTGTGACAGAACAGTTGTAATAGGGATTTTGTTGCATAATAAAGTCACAGTAATAATTTTCATTGGTATAATATACTGTTGATTCGGAACAATTATTAAAAATATCATCCCACGTTTTCAGCTATTATCAAAAAAAAAAAAATCTCTTTTATATGCAATGTTACTCATCGCAGAGCTCACAGGAGCGGTCTTCTGCGCATGTCCGGAAGTGATTATCATGTAAAATATTCAGGAGTTTGTAACTGATACAGGCGTTCCAGGTCTGTCTTGAGTGGACACACGCTTTTATATGTATCATGCTATGTTTCAGTTTTCCCAATTTAGACAAAACCCGCCCGCTTAGCTCAGTAGGTAGAGCGTCAGTCTACGGATCGCGAGGTTGCGAGTTCGATCCTCGGGCGGGGCATGTGTTCTCTGTGACTATTTGATAAAACGACATTGTGTCTGAAATCATTCGTCCTCCACCTCTGATTCATATGGGGAAGTTGGAAGTTACTTGCGGAGAACAGGTTTGTATTGGTACAGAATCCAGGAACACTGGTTAGGTTAACTGCCTGCCGTTACATGACTGAAAGACTGTTGAAAAACAGCGTTAAACCCAGAACAAACAAACAAACAATTTAGACAAAATTTAATACCACATTCCGTCAGTGTTGGTGGCATTGAATTTCCCAAAAAGATGTCGTTAGGGAAACAAATTGCGTTATGTAAGAATTACCATGACAATGATTACATAAGAATATATTAAAATGCAATACCAGGTCATATTACACATTCTGTAAATATGTTATATCGAGGGCTTGGTGCAAAACTATTGTAAGTGTATAAAAATAAAGAACAAGATACAATAGTTTTGCGCAAAGCCCTCGATATACTTATAAGTGATCATTATTATTATTAATTAACTGACTTGATTTAACACATAGCTGAGATTTTATAGTTTATTGTGACAGTACATTATAAGTGATTTCCTATTTCCTAATCTCCATTTTGTTTCATTGATTTGTATATAGACACTTGATTATCTATCTAGAAATCTGATATCTTCCGGAGCACCTAAGGTAATAATTTGGAGAAAAGCGAGAATAGAAGTTTTTCTTGTACACTTGTAATTATATCCCCCCCCCCCCACCTCTCCCCAGTTCTGAGGAGACGTATGCTTTTGTCTAAGTCATCAGTCTGTCATGTCCAGACAGAATCGTTTTACTCTTTCGTGAAGTTTGCTATTGATTTGTCACACATTTTTGACATTATGTAATTTGACCACATGCCAGACACAACTTTCAGCCATGTTGATTCAGTGTGTGCCAGATATGAAGAGATTCAAATTTTGCACCAAATTACTATTTTGGATATTGTATTGCAGCTTAAGATAGTAGAGGCATAGGTGAGTCATACAATGAGAAAACCAAAATAGTGCGTTTGCAACCAGCATGGATCCAGACCAGCCTGCGCATCTGTGCGGTCTGGTCAGGATCCATGCAGTTCGCTAACAGTTTTAATAATTGCAGTAGGCTTTGAAAGCGGACAGCATGAATCTGCAGACTGCGAGGATGTGCAGACTGGTCTGAATCCATGCTGGTCGCAAACCAACTATGTTGGTTTTCTCATGGCATTTTTCATATATGAAAGCTGTGCCAGTAATTACTGTTATAGGTGGAATGAATTCCGAAAGCTTTACAACTTTCTTTACAAGGCTCTTTACATTATGTGTGCATGAGCTGACAGAATAATTTGCTAAATTATTATTTATTATTTTACAGGTGCTATCAAGTTGACACTTTATTGATTATTAACAGGACTGATGCTATCCAGTTGACAATCTTGTTGATTATTAACAGAAATGGTGCAATTTATCTAACAATCTTTTTGACTTTTTTACAGGTGCAATCCAGTTGACAATCTTGTTAGATCTTTTAGCACTCATTGGATGTGGATTTTTCTTTTTCCTGGGGTGCGAAAATCTCAAAATTGCTGGCGCCACATTCCCATACTTTAACAGGTAAGTAACTTTCAGTTTTTTAAGACCCAAGTGTGGCCTGAGCCAGGAATTCAATTCTCATCAAAAAAATTCAAGCTAGGAGACTAGATCCCTTTGTTGTCTTACCTGGATAGAGAATCTTCTATAAGGTCAGAGCAAGGAATCTTATTCTCTCTGATAAGGTCAGAGCAAGGAATCTTATTCTCTCTGATAAGGTCAGAGCAAAGAATCTTATTCTCTCTGATAGGGTCAGAGCAAAGAACCTTATTCTCTCTGATAAGGTCAGAGCAAGGAAGCTTATTCTCTGTGATAAGGTCAGAGCAAGGAATCTTATTCTCTCTGATAAGGTCAGAGCAAAGAATCTTATTCTCTCTGATAAGGTCAGAGCAAGGAATCTTATTCTCTCTGATAAGGTCAGAGCAAAGAATCTTATCCTCTCTGATAGGGTCAGAGCAAAGAACCTTATTCTCTCTGATAAGGTCAGAGCAAGGAATCTTATTCTCTCTGATAAGGTCAGAGCAAAGAATCTTATTCCCTCTGATAAGGTCAGAGCAAGGAATCATGCATGCTCAGGTGAGTTTTTCTGATCGCTCGATGTCTGGCGTCTGTCGTCTGTCTGTCGTCTGTCGTCCATCAACATTTAGCTTGTGTATGCAATAGAGGCTGTATTTTTCAACTGATCTTCATGAAGTTTGGTCAGAATGATTACCTTGATGAAATCTAGGCCGAATTTGAAAATGGGTCATCTGGGGTCAAAAACTAGGTCACTAGGTCAAATCAATGAAAAACCTTGTGTTTGCGATAGAGGCTGTATTTTTCAGTTGATCTTCATGAATTTTTGTCAGAATGATTACTTTGATGAAATCTAGGCCGAGTTTGAAAATGGGTCATCTGGGGTCAAAAACTAGGTCACTAGGTCAAATCAAAGAAAAACCTTGTGTATGCGATAGAGGCTGTATTTTTCAACTAATCTTCATGAAATTTGGTCAGAATGATAACCTTGATAAAATCTAGGCCAAGTTCGAAAATGGGTCATCTGGGATCAAAAACTAGGTCACTAGGTCAAATCAAAGAAAAACATTGTATATGCGATAGAGGCTGTATTTTTCAAATGAGGTTCATGAATTTTGATCAGAATGATTACCTTGATTAAATCTAGGCCAAGTTTGAAAATGGGTCATCTGGGGTCAAAAACTAGGTCACTAGGTCAAATCAAAGAAAAACCTTGTGTATGCGATAGAGGCTGTATTTTTCAATTGATCTTCATGAAATTTTGTCAGAATGATTACCTTGATGAAATCTAGGCTGAGTTTGAAAATGGGTCATCTGGGGTCAAAAACTAGGTCAAATCAAAGAAAAACCTTGTGTATGCAATAGATGCTGTATTTTTCAATTGATCTTCATGAAATTTGGTCAGAATGATTGCCTTGATGAAATCTAGGCCAAGTTTGAATGTAGGTTACCTTGGCTTAAAAACTAGGTCATTATGTTAAATTGAAGAAAATACTTTTTTCTTAAAATCTTAATGAAAATTGGTCAGAATATTTGTTTCCATGAAATCACTATGTCAAACATGTTTACACTGTTATGGTGTGTTTAGGTGAGCGACCTAGGGCCATCTTGGCCCTCTTGTTTTAAATATATGTTACAAAATTTAACGAAATTTTCTTGTTTCTCTAAAAGTTCAAACAATTAATAATTGTTTCCTCCCAGGGACTTATTTTTTTTTTTGAACTCTGAAAATTATCTTCCAAACTTCAATAAATTTTATTCATTTTCTAAATAATTGTAATATCATTCAGTGTTTAAATTGTTGCTGCGTTTCACAAAGAGATGTTTTTGTGCTGTAGAATGAGATTAAAGTGCCATATTGCTTGTCACAGGAGACTTGGAAGTACAAATTACAAGAGGAGCGAGTGTTCACAACATTTTCAGGGAGAACTTTAATTCTGCAGATATGGCTGTTTGAAATTCTAGTAATGGCTTTAGTGCAGGTTTAATGAGGATGAATTAGGAAATTTGAGATTACCAAATTGCAGCTTTGCATGTCAATACCAGGCAGATCAACCATTTCTGACAGTTTGATGTAGTAATTAATAGTTCATTCTTGCATTCTGTATATTTGTGTGAAGACAATGAATAAGTCATATACTCATCTAAAGGTCTTATAAAAAATGCCACTTTGTAAGAACAGAGTTATGGCCCTTGACTTAGTGAAAAAATTACAAGTTTTTGTCTCATGCGTTTCAGAATGTACTTGACCTAGAGTCATGAAACATTAGAGGATTGTTATATAGCATGTGAAGTTGTGCACCTGGTATTCTCTTTGGGATTTCACTCAGCCAGGCCAGAGTTATTGTCCTTCACTTAGTGAAATGAATATACATATATATAGTGCTTAAAGTGTTGCATATATCTTGAAAATCATTTTACATAGAGTCATGAAACTAAGTGCAGTGACAGAAGTGGGGGCACCTGTGTCCTATGGACACACATCTAGTTATGATAATAGTCAGTTTGGTTTTGTATGTGCAAGTGAAATGGGAAGTATTATGTGGTCACCTCGCACAATTGCTTTCTTGAACAATTCTTCTCCAATGTTCACCACACTTGGTTACAGTGTTTATGTACATAGTATCTCGGCAAAGTTTGATAACCAGCTGGATCCTCCTTGTCTCTTTCTAGGTGACAATGTCTAATCTCTGAATATTTCTTTTCCAACATTCATCAAACTTGGTAGCAGTGCTTATAGGCATAATATCTCTACAAAGTTTGATAAGCAGCCATTTAGTTCCTGTCGCCCTAGTGTTCTGAATCAGAATGTATATGATATAGTGCTTCTACATGTCAGTGAGAGAGTTTGTTAATGTTTAGAAAAAGTTATACTAAAGAGTAATGGCCCTTGACCTAATTAAGAATGGCAAAAATTGGCGGTTTTCTTATCCAGTGTCCACCAGACTTAGAGTATTTTAAAAGTCAAAAGTAACTTGCTGTAATTGGTGTATATTGTAACAGTTTGACAATCTTTTCTAATTTTATAAAAAGAAATTGCTTGATATTTATTGACAAACAGGTAAGCTGTTGCTATTGCATATGTTTAGTGTATTAAGAAAATGGATTTTGATATAAAAATATTTTTTTTCTATTTTTGCAGTTCTGGTTACAATTTAGTGGAAGATTATGAATTTGAAGCAAATTTGACGTCCACATGTAACATGTATTGCGATTGTTCAAACAATGACCTTGAACCTATCTGTGGTATAAACGGATTGACCTACTTCTCACCATGTCATGCTGGATGCACACAGTTTAACACCAATGAAGTTGCTCCTGATGAAAAAATTATGGTAAAATGATAAACGTATTTTGTTGTTGTTGTTGGGTTTAACTTCACACCAACACAATTATATGTCATAATTTTATGATGACATTCCAACCTTTGATGGTGAATGAATACTTAATGAGGTGCCCGTTGCCCTCCATGCATTATTTTACCATCATCATGGCAGGCACCAGGGTACTACCACTGACCTTTCGGAAGCCAGCTTGGTGGCTCCCATATAACCCAAGTGAGGCTCGAACCCACATTAGTGAGGGGCAAGTGATTCGAAGTCAGCGCCCTTAACCAGTTGACCACAGAGGCTCTTACAATTTGTTCTTACAATGTTTCTTTAAAAATGAAATATGTTTTGCCTAAAATACTTGCTACTCCTTTGCTGTTTCATAATCATTCAATGAAATCATTATTTTTTGTGTGGGACTATTTTTAGCTTGACTATTCGAAGAATAGGGGAACTATTCACTCCCCCTGGTGTCGGCGTGAGCGTCACACAAATGTTAAAGATTGTGCACCACCCCAAATATTTTCAAAGTCCATTGAGATATTGCTTTCATATTTTGCATACTTGTTTACCATCATGACCCCAGTCTGTAAAAAGGAGGAGGCAACTCTATCAATCATTTTGGCTGAATTATGGCCCCTTTTTGACTTAAAATATGCTTATTGTAATGTTAAAGTTTTACTCATTGCTTATATTATACTATCAAGCACTGAGAATAGTCCAGCGCACTGTCCACTGACAGCTCTTGTTTATGGAATATTTGCTTTTATCAATGTACATAATTAAATCCCAACAAAATTGTGAAATTCCCGTTATTTCTATTTCTAAACTTCAGAATCTTTGAATGTGTCCCAAAATTTAGCCATTTCAGTCATTAATCACAAAACATTTTGACCTAGAAATTGGATAGTTCCATGGTATTTCTTCACGATTTCAAACTTTAAAATTTGCTTCATACAAGAAAGAATGAACACTAACGAAAACGATCGATATTTGTTCATTATTGAAATTAAAGAAGAAATTCACTGCACAAAATTATCTTAACAACAGGGAATTATCTGAAGTCAGAATATGGTTTTTAAATAAGAAAACGGGCGTTTTCAAATATGTTTTTTTTCTGTGACGTCATGTATATATTTTATCCACGCTTGTCAAACAAAGGAAAATATACATACCGTTGTATTTGTTTCTTTTTACCATAAATAAATTCATATATGAGCCATGCCTGCATGTCTCACTTTCAAATACGAGTCATGCCTGCATGACTCACTTTCAGAGTTGAGCCATGCCTGTACGACTCACTTTCAGAGATGAGGCATGCCTGCATGACTCATTTCCGTCATACTGAGACATCCATGGATGACTTACTTCTGTAAGCGAGCCATCCATGGATGACTATGTAGCCGTGTCATCCACGGATGACTCACTAACAAGGTTGACATCCACGGATGACTCACAAGGTTGACATCCATGGATGACTCACTTTCAAGAGCGACATCACTGAAGGACTCAAATAATGCCTGTTATCAATTGATGTCTTATATGTCGAGCCATACATGTATGTCTCAATTAAAGCACAGTCGGATGATCCCTAGGTTTCATATGAATTTGTAAATATTGAATCTGAAAATCACCTGTTACTTCGATTACGATGAGTTAAAAAAAATCATTCAAATTGGTATCAAAGTGTTATTATAATTTGGAGACAAGGGGTGTTGATCAGGAAGCAAGTCCAAGAAATAATCATAGTTGATGCTATTTGGGTATCTTATATGTCGTGCTTTAGCCTACATTTTTTATATATTAATATCTACTCATTAATTTCATTGTTACACAACAAATCTTCTTTTTTGAAGTTGCAGAAACATTAGCTCAACCGGAAATAAATAGATTTGATCAGAATACTTTAACCACAGGAAGTATTGATGAAATGGAAACACATGTTCAGTGGCAAATCTAAACATGCTAATCTACCTCTTTGTATATCAAGTGAAAACCAGTTCAGTTTTTCAACTTTGTTTATTATATTTACTATACAACATACTAATATTGAAGGTGTGTAAAATGTTCCTCGTATACTTTCAAAATATTTGTTAACTCATCAGATCTGTCCAAATGATACTTTGAATTACTTTCATCAATCACAAGTAGATGTAATATCAAATTATAGTTTTAATTGTTTGTAATCTCTGTTTAACTGGACCACTCGTACACCCTTGTGCAAAATGCTAAATGATCACTCATTCTTCTGCCATCACAACTCCTCATGACTTCACCTCCGAATCCGTTTTTTCGATGTCTACCGAATGTCTAATGCTATCAGATCTGCATTCACTTGTTTTTTTTTCGAATGTCTATCCGAATGTCAATGTTATCAGATCTGCATTCGATTTGGTTTTTTGAATGCTAGGCGAATGTCTAATTTTCTATCAGATCTGCATTGGACTTGATTTTTTCGAATTCTATCCGAATGTCTTAATGTCTATCAGATCTGCATTTGTCCTTGTTTTTCGAATGTCTTTTCCGAATGTCTAATGTCTATCAGATCGGCATTTGTCCTCTTTTTTTTCGAATGTCTTCCAAAATTGTCTAATGTCTATCAGATTTTGCATTCGACTTTATTTTTTTCGAATGTCTATCCGAATGTCTAATGTCTATCAGATCTGCATTCGACTTGATATTTTTGAATATCTTTGCGAATGTCTAATGTATATCAGATCTACATTCGACTTGATCTTTTTCGAATGTCTCTGCGAATGTCTAATGTCTATCAGATATGCATTCGGCCTCAGTTTTTCGAATGTCTATCCGAATGTCTAATGTCTGTCAGATCTGCATTCGGCTTGATTTTTTCGAATGTCTATCTGAATGTCTAATGTCTATCAGATCTGCATTCGACTTGATTTTTTCGAATGTCTATCCGAATGTCTAATGTCTATCAGATCTGCATTCGACTTGATTTTTTCGAATGTCTATCCGAATGTCTAATGCCTATCAGATCTGCATTCGTTTCGAATGTCTATCCGAATGTCTAATGTCTATCAGATCTACATTCGTTTCGAATGTCTATCCGAATGTCTAATGTCTATCCCACTGCCAACTTCATGGACCTTTTTAGCGCGGCAGAATAGGTCATCCCCAACTTTGAGCGTGAAATATACGAGAACCGCAACTCTTGTCGTTATTGATTTTTTTGCCTTGTACGCCATTGTAGTTGTTTCCCTTTACACTAAAATATCGATAAACCTGCTGTTTGACATTTATAGGTAAAACTCGGCTCTACATTTTTGAGCAACGCATCTTGGTGAGATAGATTTATTGAAGTATGCAAATTGTAGCAGAATATAACACATCTTTAAGCTACTGTAATTAATTGTATGATGCCGACATTGTTCCATGAGTTATAAATAATTATATTATATTAAACAGTTTAAGTAAAATGTACGATTTTACAGTAAAAATACTTGTTTATCATGCGTACGTAATGTGTATTTTCTGTCATGTATATGCTGAGTGAAGTTATATGTTTCGAAAATATAAAAATAAAAAATGCCACTTTTCAGTGATAAAGGATAGACTGGTACATAAAACATCACACAAAACAATTCATTTTCTTTCAATTCCCTTTTGAAAGCTTTTCCCCTTTTTGCTGTGAAGCGTAATGTTGTAAAATTATGTTCTCGAGTTTATTTATTTATTTATTTATTTTTTTAATTTATCGCCCTGAAAATTTCGATTTTGACAATTACTGCATATTGACTATAAGTGTTTTACGCGTGATGTTTTATGGACCTTTGCGAATACACCCGGATGGAGACAAGATAAACACCTCAGGCTATGCTAATAACCCCCAAAATACGTCTGTAATAAAAATCATCAACTGAGACATAAAGTAGAGATGTTCTGCCACATATATCTTCTTATAGCTTAAACCATAAAACAGGTATTTATTTATTCAAAGAGCTATAAAATAAATTTTATACTTGTTTGATTTATTAAATTATTTATCGGCAAATTGATCATAGATGTACTTTTTTTACTTATAATACTTTTTTTGCAAAAATTTTAGATGGGTGTAGAAAATTATAAAAGAAATTTAGGTGACGGTTAAGCAGTTTGTTTCAGAATAGTTCCGAACAGCTGGACAATACAACCTAAACTGAATTAAACACATATACAAATTTTGGCAATTTCTAGTGCCATGTTCCACGAGCCGCGCCATGAGAAAACCAACATAGTGGTTTTTGCGACGAGCATGTATCCAGACCTGCTGCGCATCCATGCAGTCTGGTCAGAATCCATGCAGTTCGCTAACGGTTTCTCTAATTGCAATAGGCCTTGAAAGCGAACAGCACGGATCCTGACCAGACTGCGCGGATGCTGCTCGCAAAGCCACTTTGTTGGTTTTCTCATGGCGCGGCTCAAATAACATTAATTCAACAAAATTCTTGTTAATACAAGTAACTGAAGATGCCTAGGCAAAAGCGCGTTTTATTTTCTCCTTATAAGAAAGAAGTTTTTATAGAGCAGAGAATAATAAAATCATAGACAGCAAATGTAACAATGCGAAAATATTGTTTCAGAAGGAAGGGGCTTTGACGGAGATAGTAACATCATAATACATATCTAGGTAATCAAACACAGACATACTTTAATTTACCTCATGTACTATTAAAAACAAACCATGTATATAAATTGAAATATGCTTTGACTCGGCGATAAACCTACTAATAACCAGGTTTGTACAAGAAGTCCCCACTGAGAAAATCATTACCGTCGTGCAACCAGCCATATTTTGGGCCAAGAATTGAAAAGGTTACCTTAGAAGCGTTTCATGCAACCCGTTTGATCGGCGGATCACAATAACTATCGCATAACTCTAGCTTATAGTTGTCTTGCAACCGGCCAATAGTGTTGGCAGTGATCAATGAGCGAAGCGGCAAGGGAGATCACTGCGTAGGAGTTTGCTGCACTTCGTTTCCTTTCCTTGAGAATCTCGCCAACCGTTTGATACAAGTGTTTATTTAAATGCTGATTATTGTACTTTACTGAAATAAATTTTAGGATTACAGAAATTTTGAAAAATGTTTAAAATAGCACCATATCTAGGGGCAATATAAATTGAAACAAAGCTGGTGACCTGGTATTTTTATTTCATTTTTCAATACATCATAACATGATCTTTTAATACAAAACATTTCATCAAAACAACCTTGAGCGTTTATTGAGTATAACCGTATCACGCAACTCGGTACGCTCTATATGTAATACCGGAACCGGAAGTGGAGTTTTACGGTCTTGTTTACGGCGCTTGTTTGCATTATCGAAGGGGGTAATCTTCTTCATTCAAATTATGTACTATGTCAAAAACATACATATGCCTGGATAGATTGCATAAAATTGTGAGGCTATCCCAAGGATATCTTGTTGTCCTCTGATTATTTTATGCCATGTATCATCGATGACTATGTTAGAATGAATTATTTGTACATAATATTGTTTATATATTTGCAGTGTACACACTGAGTTTTTTTAAATAAAAACATCTTAATTTTAATCTTATACACAGCAGCAAATAAAGAAAATAAATAAGTTTTAAAGTATTCTTCATAATTACAGTTGATATTGACTGGCACTTATAAATTTTCTCCAATATTTTCGGGTGTTTCCGTTTGTTTACGCAATATTCACATTCTAAAAATGAGCCGCGCCATGGGAAAACAAACATAGTAGCTTTGCGACCAGCATGGATCCAAAATAGCCTGCGCATCTGCGCAGTCCGGTCAGGATCAATGCTGTTCGCTTTCAAAGCATTTTGCAATTAGAAAAACGTAAGCGAACAGCACGGATCATGACCAGATCGCGCGGATGCAAAGCTACTATGTTGGTTTTCTC
Source organism: Mercenaria mercenaria (assembly GCF_021730395.1). NCBI lineage: Eukaryota > Metazoa > Mollusca > Bivalvia > Venerida > Veneridae > Mercenaria > Mercenaria mercenaria. The sequence continues at coordinate 12,662,561 of NC_069376.1, read as the reverse complement.
ATGGCGTGGCTCAAATATATCTTTTCTTTCTAATAAGATAAATTAAGTAAGCCAAATGACACGGTGGTGAAGTAGAAAGTTTTTCTGACTTTCACACACGTTACTACAGGTTCGAAGTAACTTCAGACCATTTTTTCAAAATTCTATAAAATGTAATTTCATCGACATTACTTTTATTCTTACATTATTTCATATAACATATTTCACGAATTTGAAATATTTCTCTTGTAGAATTTATTTTCTGGAAACGCTGGTAACAAGAGATTTGTCAGTTTTCAAAGATTTATCGGGGTTAGGCAATTACAATCCCTCGGCAGATGTTATAACAGGAAAAACATGCGTTATCCCTATATTATAACCTCACCGATAAAATGAAAGCATTTGTTGTTATTTTTGCTGTCGAGCTCAACTGCTGTCAAATACCGACAACTGAACACACACTATATCATAAAAATGAAATAAAAAAATAACAGTAGTTATAATAAGACAAACATTCATTGGACCATGATATATAGTTTAAGAAACGTCACGCTAAAATATAATGGCAAAATGAGTGTATCTTGTTGCAAAGTACTTCTCTAGTAAGTAGCGCCATCTGCGTGATTAAGGTAATAGACACGTGATGACATTCGGCAATTGTCGCTCGATTCCGTATTCTCCGAATGCTATTTCGGCATCATTCGGCTGCTTACGTAGTTTATACGAGCAACCATCAGCCAAAGAAGTATAAAATATATTTTTATAGCTCTTTGCATCAGCAGAATGCCGAAATCTCTTACGGAAATACGTTACTGTACGGAAATAACCGAGTGTCAGTACGGATCTATTGAATTTGCCAGCAACTTTACATCCGTCACGTACAAGAAGAGGTCCTACCCTTGACATTGAATACCGTTCAGTAAGTTTGTGTTGTCAGTTGGATTTCCGGAACAATCATTAGTAAACACAATGCGGATAATCACGTGACCTGGAGAGTTCCTTCAAGGGTAGAGACCACCAATTGTTTTCCCATAGACTTACATTATAACATATGGCGTGTACGGCCTTCCATACATCGAAACATGTATATTAACAAATTTATTTTCTTAGTTCTACAAAATTTCGGACGAAAAACATATGAATGTGATATTTATTTAAGTAATTTTCGTGTGAATGAGTGACCCCTGTTTACATCGTTGGCATGGCGGGAGAAATTCGTTGATAAAACTTTTTTTCAATACACATAAAATGTAGCAAATTTTGTCAAAATGTATAAAAAAAATACTGTAAATGCAGTGAAAAAATATCAATTTTGAAAAAATAATCACTTCCTGGGTTTGTTTACATGACTGCCCAAATCAGAACGCACGGACGTTACCTTATTCCCAGGTATACACTTACCTCATTCCAGTAAGTTCCCTGTATTTTTTTTGAATTGGTGGTCTTGACCTATAGATGAATGTTTTTTTATCAATTTTCCAATTTTACAGTGGATATTGTCAAACATAAATCCGATCCCAAATGTTTTCAAAGTTTCATCAAGAAATGTTCAGTTTTAAGAAAGATATGGACAGTTTCTGAAGTCACCCCCTGTCGATTTATATGCCCAGATTCAGTCCCTGTCGTCGTCTGATTGCAATTTTTCGTGAAGATTTAAGTTATCTGCACGGGACTTGACTTGGAAGCTGAATATGATTCATTCCGAAAAAAATAGAAATAAAGTCTATTAATTTTGATCATTCTCTGACATTACAGAGATAAAAATGATCCTTTTTGGCCCTAAAGCTCAGATAAAAATGGCACTTTTGTCCAAAAAAGAGGCCAAAAATTTAAAAAAAATATTCAAATTTCACGCTTATTTTAGCACGAAACGTCTTTCTACATCATTTACAACAGATTTGTGGCCATTAACATTACTGTGATGTCTTCCGACGAAAGTCATGTTTTAGCTCTAATATAAGGTAGAGACCACCAATTGTTTTCCCATAGACTTTCATTATAACATTATGGCGTGTACGGCCTTCCATACATCGAAACATGTATAAACTAACTACATATTTTTCAAGAACTATCTTAGTTCTACCCAAAAAATCGGGCGAAAACAATGAATAGTGATACTTTATTTAAGTAATTTTCGTGTGAATGAGATTGACCCCCTGTTTACATCGTTGGCATGGGGGAGAAATTCGTTTGATAAAACTTTTTTCATTTCACATAAATGTAGCAAATTTGTCAAAATGTATAATAAAATACTGTAAATGCAGTGAAAAAATATCAATTTTGAAAAAATAATCACTTCCTGGGTTTGTTTACATGACTGACCAATCAGAACGCACGGACGTTACCTTATTCCCAGGTATACATTTACCTCATTCCCAGTAAGTTCCCTGTATTTTTTTGAATTGGTGGTCTCTGACCTCAAAGTACACATTTCTTTGTTCAATCTAAAACTGTTCAGTTCATCCTAATTAATTTATATATTAAAAAAATCAAAACTCAAACGTAACATGCCTTTCCGTGTGCTTCATTTTGTCATGAATCCCTCTCGTTTTCAAAGTTTCCTGAAAGTCGAAAGTGTTTAGTTTGTTGTACAGCAAGAGGATTCCTTGAAGGAACTCGCTGTATATTAGCTATTTTCCAGGAAAGCTGTGTAACATACTTAAAAATGTTTAAGGCAAACTTTCCTCCGTAGAATTAAAACACATCCGCATGTTAATATTATGATGAAAGATACTTACAAAAAAAGGAACTTATGTAGACATTTCTTGGATGCACACAACGAATGTAAAAGTAACTATCTAACTATCATTTAAACGAATATAAAAATCTTTTCTTTCCTGACGGACACACCGTCGGGGAAATTTCCAGAGCTTTGGTTGGCATTTTTTGGCTTGTAAAATGTTAGCCGTAAAATAAGGAAAACGTGCTTATATAATCTATTTATTTTGCTTAAATAACTGCAAATAAAAACTTAAAACTTATTTTCGTAAAAAAAATATAATATTTGAAAGGTTTTAACAAAAAAAAAAATCACACAATGTTACTTCCCCTTATCGGTACTGTAGACACTGCCACCTAGTATAAATTGGACTGAAAATCAGCCCAGTTATATTTTTCTCTATTTTAATTTTGTCGTACAAAGTTTTTATCTCAGTAGTAAAATATTATACATTTTGTTTGTAAAACGAGCAAAACACTAAAAAATAATGCAATAATACAAAGTTAGTTCTTTCTCTGATGTCGTGGTGCGCACCTGCTAAAATTGTAAACAATGAAATTACTTGACGGTATTTTGATTACAGTAAGAAAATTTGACGAGTGGCATACTGCAAAATATAGATATATCAAATACTTTCATTATGTTCTTGAAGGTTGTGACAAAAATGTCAATTTGACTGTAGATTAATGCAAGCATTTGATTTGCCAAGCGTTGCCAAGCACGCCACCATACTAAGATCACATGGTTCTACCAACGTCATGTGATTTGCTTGAAGGCAGGGATGACTGTTTGACAAAATTCCTGCGCGGAGGATGTCCGTCTGTACGTTATTTAGGATAAATGCTGTGTTTCCGTACTTTTCCGTACGGAAAAAAATTTATTGTAGAATGTTCCAAACACTAGATATTTTAATGAAATGACCTAAATCTAAACATTGTGTAGAAAGATGTGTAATTTGTATAATATTACAGTCGAACGATATCAAAATGTACACATTTTCGTAAAAGTATGCATACTTCATTAAATTATGGGAAGGACCTTGTCGGAAGATTCATATCTTCATAACCTTATGTCCGATTTTAATAAACAAGAGCTCGTCGAACACGGAATGCCCCCCCCCCCCCCCCCCCCCGATGCATTTAGTAATTGCACAAAGAACATAAATTAAATGCTCACTTAAATAAAACAAAAGTTTTACTGTTCTGGTTCAATGTGATCTTGACCTTTGACCTATTGACCTCAAAATCGTCTGTTGGTCATGATCAGCCTCCCTAATAAGTTTCGTGATCCAAGGCCCAAGCGTTCTCAATTTACTGGCCGGAAAGTGTTTAACGTTTCCATGTCAATGTGACCTTGACTTTCGTCCTACTGACCTCAAAATCTATAGGGGTTATCTACTGGTCATGACCAAACTTCCTTTGAAGCTTCATGATCATAGGCCCAAGCGTTCTCAAGTAATTGTCTGGAAACAGTTTAAATGTTCCGGGTCAATGTTACCTTGACCTAATGACCTCAAAATCAATAGCATCTTTCATGAACCTTGGCCCAAGCTTCTCATATTATCATCCTGAAACCGTTTAACATTTCCTGGCAAATGTGACCTTGAATTTTAAACTACTCATCTCAATATCAATAGGGGTCATCTACTGGTCATGACCAACCTCCTCATCAACTTTAATGATCCTAGGCCAAAGCGTTCTTGAGTTATGATCCGGAAACTGTTAAACTGTTCTGGGTCACTGTGACCTTGATCTTAGACATATTGACCTCAAAATCAATAGGAGTTATCTACTGGTCATGACCAACCTCCCTAGTATGAACTTTCATGATCCTAGGCCAAAGCATTCTTGAGTTACCATCCGGAAACCGCGTTACTGTTCAGGGTCACTGTGACCTTGATCTTTAATATACTGACTTCAAAATCAATAGGGGTCATCTGTTGATCATGACTAATCTCCCAATTAACTTTCATGATCCTAGGCCTATGCGTTCTTGAGTTATCATCCGGAAACCGTTTTACTGTTCAGGGTCACTGTGATCTTGACCTTTGACATACTGACCTAAAACTCAATAAGGGTTATCTGCTGGTCATGATCAATCTTCCTTGTAACTTTCATAGGCCTAAGCGTTCTTGAGTTATCATCCGGAAACGGATTGGTCTACATACCGACCAACCGACAGACCGACCGACATCTGCAAAACAATACACCCCTCCTTCTTTGAAGGGGGGCATAATAATACCTTGTTGGGCAAGCCAGTAGCTACAGGAAGCAGGCCAAATCGAGTTCGAACACGGTCGACTAGGGGTAAGTGTGTGTGTGTTTGTGTTCGGGTTTAACGTCTTTTTCAACAATTTTTCAGTCATATAAACGACGGTGTCTACTTGTAGCAGTGAGCACAATGCCCAACTTTATAGTGCTGCCTCACTGGAATATCACGCCGTAGACACGTGGCATGATACCCCACCCAGTCACATTATACTGACACCGGGCTGACCAGTCCTAGCACTATCCCCTTAATGCTGAGCGCCAAGCGAGGAAGCTGCTAGTACCATTTTTTACGTCTTTGGTATGACGCGGCCGGGGATCGAACCCACGACCTCCCGCACTCGAAGCGGACGCTCTACCACTAGGCTACCGAGGCGGTTTCGACTAGGGGTAAAGCTCATATGTCAAAGTCCGGTAATATTCTCAAAATATGAACTTTTTAAAGCAGTCAATGCAGTCCAGTACCACCATTTGAGCAATTCTCACAGCTGTTCGGACCAGCTTAGTTTTGGCCAGCACCCTATCGCATAAAACAAATTTGGTCGCATTCTGAGACCTGTTCTGAGCCCCACCGGCATCAAATGGACTTGAAAGTAGTTTGAATGTAAAGCTTAAACATCTTCCAACATATCCGTATATGGTTTAGGTTGGTACCCGGGATGTGGAAACTCGAATAAAAGTCAAAATCTTACGTAGTGTCAATATCTATCGAGATTCTGTACTTCAATGTATTACCTCTTTTGATACCCAACTCAGGTACTCGCATATCGTGCTACTTTGTAGCCAGGACCCATACTTCCTCGACGATGCATAAAACTTGTACATGTTTTGGCCAAACGGGATTCAACTGGGTCTAAAGCCAGACATGATAAAAAGCATTATTTTCTATTTTGGAGGCATACTTGTAGCCATATATAACATGTCCCGAGCCAGCTCAATCGACAGCCAGGACATACACATATACAACCATGTAGGATATATGTATATTTCTTCGGCACAAAAGCTAGAATCCGGTCGAAAATCTCTTAGCAATGGTCAAAATACGAAGGTAGAAGAAAATACGGTACTCTTATTCAACCCTACGTACCTACACGACCTGTTTGATACATGTATATATCATGGTCATAGGGGTTCAAACCGAGTTTAAAGCCTTCCATATCACAGTCATTGTCAGATCTTATGTCGGGAACTGGTTGTCTCTCTGTGCTGCATTACAATGTACAAAGTCTTTTTAACAAGGTTGATGTTCTGGAAGCCGAGTTTAGCTCTTTTGATGTCCTTTCTTTTTCTGAAACATGGCTCAGCTCTAGTGACTTAAGTGACGATATACGATTTAGAGGTTTTCATGCGCCAGAAAGAAGGGACAGAAAAGGAGATAGTCATGGCGGAGTTATTGTTTATGTTAAGGATAGCCTACATTATATTCGACGACCAGATCTCGAACCAACAGACCTCGAGTGTATTTGGGTTGAAGTATCCTTCACCCACTCGAAACGAGTTTTAATTGGTACCTTTTACAGACCCCCAAATTCAAATGCCATATTTACGTCTTTGATAGAAGATTCTCTCAGTTTAGTTCTTGACACTAACATTTCAGACATAGTTGTAACTGGTGATTTCAACTTTAACCTGTCTAATCCTAATTCATATCGTAAACTTACTTCCATCTGCCAATATTTTAATCTTAACCAGCTTATTTCTGAACCAACCCATTTTACTGAGACATCTTCTTCCATCCTTGATCTATTTCTTGTATCATGCAGTCACCGTGTAATTGCCTCGGGCGTGGGAGAGCCGGTTCTGGACCAAAATGTACGTTTTCACTGTCCCATCTTTGCTCTTTTTGCTTTCTCAAAACCTAAGTTGAAATCATTTAAGCGTCTTGTTTGGCAATATGATCGTGGTGATTACGACTCCTTGCGTAGAAACATATGCAACACTAATTGGGAGATTCTTAAAGATGACAATATTGAAGCATATGCAGCATCAGTAACACAAACACTTTTAGATTTATCGAAACAATGCATTCCAACCAAATTTATAACTGTAAAATCAAATGACTCGCCATGGATAACAACACAAATAAAACAAAAAATTCGCAAAAGGAAAAAACTGTACCGAAAAGCTAAACACTCACAACAACCTCTACACTGGCGTAAGTTTAGACAAATTCGAAATGAAATAGTATCACTCATTCGCAGTGCTAAACAAGATCATTTCAATAAAATATCAGATTCGCTAAAATCAGATACAAACTCACAAACAAACTGGTGGAAATTAATCAAAGGACTGTTATCACCTAATGAAAAACAAACAATCCCAGCACTTAAACATGAACAAACAAATGAACTAGTCTTCGATCCCCAATCAAAATCTAACCTATTAAATGAATTCTTCTGCGGCCAATCTTCTCTGGATATAGCCAACAAAGAACTACCTCATAATTACTATAAGGAGCCAACAAACAAACTCTTAACAATATCAATTTCCCCGCAAGATGTTGAAGATGCTCTCATAACACTGAAGACAAACAAAGCAACTGGACCCGATGACATTAATAATCGAATACTTAAAGAGACTGCTTCGGCCATTAAATATCCATTGTGTTCCTTGTTTAATCATTCTTTGCAACGTTTGTATTGTACCCCAACTTTGGAAAGACGCTCATGTTTGCGCAATTTTCAAAAAAGGTGACCCAGCTTTGCCAAACAATTATCGCCCTATATCTCTTCTTTGTTGTGTTGAAAAGGTCTTTGAGAAAATAATATTCAAGTATCTGTTCAACTTCTTAAATGCAAACAACTTTATTTCACATCTGCAATCTGGGTTTAAACCAGGCGATTCCACTGTCAACCAATTAACGTACCTATATAACACTTTCTGCAAAGCTTTGGACGATGGTCTTGAAATCCGAACAGTCTTTTTTGACATCAGCAAAGCATTTGACAAAGTCTGGCATGATGGTCTTCTTCTGAAACTTCGTAAAGCTGGTGTTGATGGTCCTCTCTTGTCTTGGTTCTCTAACTATCTCACAAATAGACGTCAATCTGTTATTCTACCTGGTGCTAAATCTAACTGGTGTTCTCTCCAGGCTGGGGTTCCTCAGGGTTCAATCCTAGGACCTCTCCTTTTTTTAGTTTATATAAACGATATCGTTGAAGATATTGGTGCTAGAATTAACATGTTTGCTGATGATACTAGCCTTCATATTGTAGTTGACCATCCTGTAATCTCCGCTCAAGTTTTGCAAACTGACATCAACAAAATCTCTACTTGGGCAGATACATGGCTCGTAAAATTTAACCCATCAAAGTCAGAAACTATGCTTATCTCACGCAAAGCAAATAAACCACTTCATCCTCCACTTCTCATGAATAATCAACAAATATCAACTGTAACATCTCATAAACACCTTGGAGTTTATCTTTCTGAGGATGGTTCCTGGCATAATCACATAACACACATAACAGAACGGGCCTGGAAGAGGATCCATCTGATGCGCAAACTTAAATTTCAACTTGACAGAAAATCTCTCGAAATCATTTATTTTTCCTTTATAAGACCCATTCTCGAATATGCCGACGTTGTTTATTGCAATTGCACTCAATATGAAAAACAGGAGCTTGACAAAATACAGAACGAAGCATCTAGAATTGTGTCTGGAACGACACAGCTTGTTTCATTTCATAATCTTCATAAAGAAGTTCCCTGGGAATCACTTGAAACACGTAGATTGCATCACAAATTGATTCTTTTGTATAAAATGAAAAATGGTCTCACACCTGAATATTTGTCTTCGCTTGTTCCGCAAACTGTGGGAGAAACAGCTACATACAACTTAAGAAATGCCGCCGACATTCAGGAACTACGTACTCGTACGGCACTTTACTATAATTCTTTTCTTCCATCGGCTTTAAGAGAATGGAATGATTTATCTCCTCAGTTGCAAAATTCCCCTTCTTTATCTTCGTTCAAACACAGAATCCGTGGTAACATTCGCAAAACACCTGCACATTTCTATATAGGAACGAGGAAATGGCAAATTCATCATGCTCGGTTACGCAACGAGTGCAGTTCCCTAAACCAACACTTACATAGCAAAAATATTTCTCCCTCACCTCTCTGTCATTGTGGCCTTATAGAAAGTAACCATCATTTCTTTTTTGAATGTCCACTTTACACAAATATCAGAGCTTTGTTTTTCCAAAAAATCTCTAACCTATGTACAGTCACGCTCTATACGTTGTTGCACGGTGATCCAAATCTTAGTGAAAATACTAACACTGAAATATTCATCGCTGTTCAAGATTTCATAAGGGACAGTAGACGCTTTCCATGACACAACATATAGGATCTGCTTCCAGCATTCGTTAATCCAAATCAATTCTCATCGTCATTCCTTTCATACTTCTTATGAAAATGTCTTTGTTATTGTTAAAATCATATTTCAAACATTATATTCTTGACCGTCAGATGTATAAGTAATTACACTTCAATCGGGAGAAGACCTCTATAAGCTAGGCTTTCGGTCGTATCCCTTTTCAAATTGATTGTATCGTTGTTAATGTTAATATCTCTGTTGTAATCATATCAATTTGTTTGAAATAAAATATGTTTAAACCAAAGCCTTCCAAACATGGTCAAAATTGACGTATTCCCTAAATTTAGACACTTTCCGGTGACCTGAAATAGCCTGCCTTGACCCTTGGGTAACTCCGATACTCAAACGTAGTCTCATTCGATAGCCAGGACTCATACTTGTATGATCATGTATAGTATATGTATTTTTCTTTGGCATAGGGCCTCGAACCTGTTTGATTATCTTTTCGACATTGTCAAATACGAAGTTAGAAGACCAAATATGACCCGCCCGAACGCTAAGGCTATCCAATGTACGCGAACATGGTGTTAAGTCGACAGCCAAGATCCATAACTACACATCAATGTATGATACGGGTATATGTTTTGGTGATGCAGGGTCGAATTTTGTTGAAACATTAAATATAGTAAAATAATTATAGTGCATTTTATTTGACCTGACAGGGCGGGGTTCCGCGACGATCCATTACATTGTTGTGCAGGGTATGTAGTACATGCGTTGAATTTAAGACGTTGTCTACTGGAGATTACGGAATTAAACTATTAATAGTAAATGGCTATACCTATTTTGCTCGCTTTTAGAGATTACCATTATTTGCATAAGTCAAAGATTAACTATACCCCGCCAGGTCGAATCAAACGCACTATATAACGAAAGAAGCATTGATTAGATACATATCTGACGCTGTCTATTGCAAGGGAGATAACAGCAGATGTACCTATTGACAGGGGGAACATGTCTTTCTCCCCTTGCTTGTTCCCCTTGTTCAGGTGTGCCTCTCAAATGCTTTAACATTTCATTTTCGATACGGTATTGTGACAACGGGCATATGATATACAACTTTTTTAATCACCTGAATCATAAACATTGTTAATAAGATATTAGATAGGACAAAGAGGTTTCTTTTGTTTTGATTAATGTGTTTATAAAAATTAAAAAATGTGTTTAATATTGTCATTGTAAGGCAGGTAGGGAGTGCGCCTCAACCCCTACACTGCCTATGACGAGGCAAATAAACGGGGTCACCCCTGATTGGGGACCTCAAAATATAAATAAATGAATTGCTTAAAATGTGACGAAAACCGCATCTAAAAATAATCCGCCGATTACGGAAATACATTTGGAGTAACATTATTTTTGAACGCCCTTCGTTTATGATAAACCATCAAAGACAGAAATATTGACAAGATCTTTTTTCATGTTGATGTCAACTTCATGTCTGAAAAGTGTTTACGCTATCTAGTGCAGATCAAACTATGATGAATCTTTTATTTAGTATAACTTATCCGCTTTTTCCAAATGCAAAGAGGTAAAAGTACATAGCAAGAGGATATTTTTTCAAAGTTTTTCTGCCCCTCGCCCATTGTGGATTATGTCAATAAAGTTTTATACTTCACATATTTCACTGAATTTCATGATGTCATGATATTTCGCTTGTTATTGTCAGAGACAATCATTTAAAAAATTACAACTTACTTATTTTTTTTTAAATTACAGCTTACTTGGAATGCGATATGTGTATACCTGGGAATAAAGTCACAGTAACTTCTGTGCATTCTGATTGGTCAGTCATGTAATCAAACTTAAAGAGTGATTTTATTTCACGAAAATGTTATTTTGTACTACATGAACAGTATATCAATACACATTTTGACAAAAGCAGCTACATAATCACAAACTCTCGTCATGCCAACGATGAAACCTCATTCATAATAAAGTCACTATTCGTATGCTTTTCGTCCGATATTTTGGTAAAACTAAAATAGTTCTTGAAAGACATGTACTAAAGACATTCATGTTTCAATTCACTGAAAGCCGTACACACCAAAATGTCAGTATAATGTACGTCTATTGGGTAAACAATTGATGGTCTCTAACCTAAATACGATATCCAGACTTCCTTCAACGTTATTAGTAGCGAAATTGGAAATTATACAGGGTCACATGACATTTGATGGTATGTCAAAGTGATAAATCACATTTTATGTTTACATGACATAACAGGCAATATTGCTTTATAAAACGGACCAAGCTCTTTCTTCTTAAAATTTGCGCTAAAATGTTAACACCAAAATTGTCCTCTTTCTATTTAGTATGCAAATAAAAGCATGAATTAAGGTACCTCCAGGATTATTGGGATTTACCGTTAGGCAAAGCTTCAAAGCTAACACTCGATGAAATTTGTTTGGTTTAAATATATTTGAAAACAAACAATATATATCGTGCCTTTCGCAGCGAATATCTTATGGATTACCCTTTAACTCAAACGACCTCTAAATGCAGTTTTGCTTAATGTTTTACAAATTTCTGAGATGTCAAACTTACGGAATTTAAGGAAAGCCGGTTTCACAGACTTAATGATTATTTATGACAATATGTTCCGTTGTCTATCCATTGTCTTTATCTTTAAAGATAAAATGATCAGTTATTTCTCTCAAATAACTAGAAACATTTCTTGCATTATTTTTAGTGAAATAAATAAATAAATGCATAAATGATAAAAAAAATCATGTTGGAACGGTTTACAAATTTCTGTAACTGACTTGGGGTGCTTTGTTACTCATGCAAACAACCAGTCTACGGACTACCGGAAGACATGATAAAACTGCCCCGTATTATGCAGATAACAAAGACGAATAACTATATACGGACGTTGCCGTCTCGAGGATTTTCATCCCCTATCATACTCATGAAAGATAAATATTAAACTTGTATTTTAGAACATTTCTAATTTAGATATTACGGATTGAGTATTCACATTTTCCGAATAAAATTCATCAGTTTTTTTTGGTACTTTTCTGTTGTTCTAATGTCACTCCTGTTACCCCGATCAGGGTATATGATATATATTCCGATGGAGATAATACAATTCGATAGGGAGATGTACTTCACCTGTTAAAATCTTTTTACGACAAAAATACATGTCTAGAGACACCATTTATTATGACGTACCGTTTGGGTCAAAAGTCTGAAATCGCTCGAGCGATACCATAATACACGGTTAGCGTGTAAATTTTAATTTACACGCTTACCGTGTATTTCAATCGGTAGATCTATAAAAGTACACGCTCACCGTGTATTTTTACGCGTTTACCGGGTAAAATATACGCTTAGCGTACAAATTTATACGCTTAGCGCGTATCGCTCGCTTGAGTTACACTTTTAAATAAATTAGCCAATCAAAATACATGTTACAAAGGAAGATATTTATAAAGTTTATGATTGAATTATTACTTTTAAGGAAACATACACAATATTTTCATTATATTACGAAATGTTTTGCCACTGTAAAGATGATTTCAGTCAAGTAATTTATTCTACTGTATATATGTTTTGATTAAAGACATGTATATTTTTTATTATATCTTACCTGAAAAGCCTGCTTTATTCTTATTTTCGTCAGAAAAGAACAAGCATTTCAAGTCTAATTCCACACATCATACACATATAAAACTTGTACTTTACTTTTTAAAATGTCATTTGTTATCATATATCTATTTTTCTACAACTTCAAATAATATATATATAAATAATAATAGTATTTATTTTTCTCCGACTTTAATGACATGTACATAATTGGGGAGGGGTGGGGGAATCGAGCGGCTCCATGTCACTGAAGTTGCTGTTTTAAGTGATCTACCGGAAATCATTACGTAACTTTTATGCAAAATGACATGATAAAACATATGTCACCTAGGTTATCAGAACAGGAAATCCTTTCGAGGTTCACTAATTAGAGCAGATCATAAAATTTACTGAAGCATATAAGATGGCTTTGATATGATATAATTTAATGCCTTCGGTCATCAATGCCACTATATATGAATGAACACGGATTAATATATCACGTGGCGGAGCTGTCTTGTGAAACGAAATAAAAATTTCACAGGATATCTAGTATTCTAAAATCTGTAAGAATATATTTGGAAATTTAATGGACATTTATTTTTAAAACGATGAACGTGTAGTAACAAAAAATGTAAATTCGTTAGATATGAATCAAGGACTTAAACTACTACTGATGGGAAAAAGCTAATATCTGGAACAACTGATACGTATTAGACCTTCCTGCTAATATAAATCTATAATTTTCTATTTTTTAATTTACATGCTGGATCATTTTCATAATGAAACTGTATCGTGCGCAAAGTCATTATCCGTAATTTAATAGAATAATTATGATAAAGCTGAATTCCGCAAAAAATAGAACAAGATTTCAAGTCTAGAACACTCTTCCCTGCTGCTACACGCCCCCCCCCCCCCCCCCCCCCCCCCCCCCCTCTCTCTCTCTCTCTCTTAAATCTGACCGCTGCCATTTCATATTTTCAAATAAAAACTTTCAATTCGAAGAATCAATAGAAATGATAACAATTTTAAGATGATTACTATTTTTGAATACGGAATGAATTCATCCTCACTTTAGTATAAATGGATACAATATGAAAGGCTGGACTTAATTGAATATTTCATTTTCAACTTTTTTATTATATTACAAGTATCATGCAAGCTTATTGCGGCAGGTTGTAATTCTGCGAGGTCGAGCAAGGAAATAAGACAAATACTTTGGTATAAATAATTGATCTTTAAATGTTCCATATAAAATTATTTTCCATTTAGGTAATACAAATTTTAGCCATTTCGGCTATGAAATAATATTCTCCATTTCGTTGTATTTATTATCCATTTTAGTAATAAGTTTGTTAGTTACATGTACTTGTGGCCCGACCTATTTGTTTATTTTCTTGGCTGTACATGTACATTTTTGATGTTTGTTAGTATAAATGTAAACAGTAATAAGCAATAAAATATGATTTAACTCGGGGGGGGGGGGGGGGGGGGGAACTAAACGCATAATATACATTTTCTAGTCTTCGCGCGGCCGGTTGCCGGCTACCCAGAAATAAATATTATCCATTTCGTGAATGAAGTTATTCTCTATTTCGTTTTAGTTATAAATTATTATTTATTTCAGTAATAACTTTGTTATTACAGGTACGCATGATAAATAATACCCAGAAATAAATATTATCCATTTCGTCAATGAAATTATTCTCCATTTCGTTGTAGTTATAAATTATTATCAATTCTATTTAAGTTTGTTAGTAACAGTTACGCATCAAATAAATAACCGGGACTTCGCGTAGCCAGTCGTTGGCTACCCAGAAATAAATATTATCCATTTCGCCAATGAAATAATTCTCCATTTCGCTGTAGTTATAAATTATTTTCCATTTCAGTGTAAGTTTGTTAGTTACAGGTACGCATCATATACATAACTGGGACTTCGCGCAGCCGGTCGTTGGCTACCCGGTAATAAATATTATCAATTTCTTCAAGAAATTATTCTCCATTTGTTTTTAGTTGTAAATTATTTCCCATTTAATAATATACACTCGTTTAAGAAACTACTGCTGTATGCATTCTTTTCATATTGATACAGAAGACGACCATACTACTGGTCCGCTGTGAATGCAGTCATATTTGCAGTTCTAAACTAAATTTTGATTGGTCTATTCGCTCGAATTCTAAATTAGGAATCGGGTCAACGAAAATACACGTTGAGCGTGTAAATTTACACGGTAAGCGTGTAAATTTACGAGCTAAGCGTGTATTAATTTTATACGCTAACCGTGTAAAAAACACGCTTAACGTATAAATTTACACGGTGAGCGTGTAAATTTACACGCTTACCGTGTATTATGGTACCGCTCGAGCGATTTCAGACTTTTGACCCGAATGGTACGTCATTATTTATTGGTATCAAGCGATAGGCACGAGCAACAAGACCAGACAGTTTATGTTATACGGATGTCATATTTTCTTATTACAGTATAAATGATGAAAACCTATTTAAACAAGGCAGTCTGAAAGACAGCTAAATCCCCCGCCACTGCTATGGATAGTGAAAGGGTAAAGCTTTGATTTTAGCTGTGACCTTGACCTTTAACTGACATGGCTGACTCATGAATTCTGCACAACGTCTTGATGAGGTGATCATTTGACCAAAGTTTCATGAAAATCCTTCAAGGGGTTTAGGAGATACAGAGCTGAAACCTTTGACCTTCAGTTGTGACCTTGACCTTGAGGTGACATGGCTGACTCATGAGTTCTTGATGAGATGATCATTTGACCCAAGTTTGATGAAAATCCTTCGAGGGGTTAAGGAGATACAGAGTGGACACCAAATGGAAGGCTCAAACCTTCGACCCTTAGTTGTGACCTTGACCTTGAGCTGGCATGGTTGACTCATAATTTCTGCACATCGTTCTAATGAGGTAATCATTTGACCCAAGTTTTATAAAATTCCTTTAAGGGGTTAAGGAGATATAGAGCGGACACGAAATGGAAGGCTCAAACCTTTGACCTTCAGTTGTGACCTTGACCTTGAGCCGATATGGCTGACTCATAAGTTCTGCACAACGCCTTGATGAGGTGATATAGAGTGGACACAAAATGGAAGGCTCAAACCTTTGACCCTAAGTTGTGACCTTGACCTTGAGCCGGCATGACTGACGCATGGGTTCTGCACATCGTCTTGATGAGGTGATCATTTGACCCAAGTTTTATAAAATTCCTTCAAGGGGTTTAAGAGATATAGAGCGGACACAAAATGGAAGGCTCAAACCTTTGATTTTGAGTTGTGACCTTGACCCTGAGCCGGCATGGCTGACTAATGGGTTCTGCACATCGTCTTGATCAGGTGATCATTTGACCCAAGTTTTATAAAATTCCTTGAAGGTGTTAAGGAGATATAGAGCGGACACAAAATGGCAGGCTCAAACCTTTGACCTTGAGTTGTGACCTTGACCTTGAACCGACAAGGCTGACTCTTGGGTTCTGCACATCGTCTTGATGAGGTGATCATTTGACCCAAGTTTCATGAAAATCCTTGAAATGGGTTTAGGAGATATGGACCGGACACGATTTTGTTACGGACGGAAGGACGGACGCAGACCATTCCTATAATCCCTCCGCCACGGTGGGGGATTAATAACAAGCGTAATGCTGAAAATGGAGCCAACCATGTGCCTCAAGTGAGAGCATAGCATTAAATATGACAACATTTTCAATGTTCACTATGTTACTGCATTAACTTTAAAATAAAACAGATGAAAGGGAAACAATTAAAAGAAATATTTATGAATCAACATTTAATGTAACGAATATTACTTCTCTTTTGTTTGTTTATTTGTTTTCTCTCTTTTAAATAGGACACCCATTCCTATGATTGTCAATCTCTATATCAAGCTGAAGGAATATTTAGAGAAAGTAAACAACATCCTTCACTATTGACACGAAACAAAGATATGCATGATACGCCCATCGCTATATATGTAGAGTACAAAGGTATGTATGATACGCCCATCGCTATATGTATGGTACAAAGGTATGCATGATACGCCCATCGCTATATATGTATGGTACAAAGGTATGCATGATACGCCCATCGCTATATGTATGGTACAAAGGTATGCATGATACGTCCATCGCTATATGTATGGTACAAAGGTATGCATGATACGCCCATCGCTATATGTATGGTACAAAGGTATGCATGATACGTCCATCGCTATATGTATGGTACAAAGGTATGCATGATACGTCCATCGCTATATGTATGGTACAAAGGTATGCATGATACGTCCATCGCTATATGTATGGTACAAAGGTATGCATGATACGCCCATCGCTACATATATGATACAAAGGTATGCATGATACGTCCATCGCTATATGTATGGTACAAAGGTATGCATGATACGTCCAACGCTATATGTATTGTACAAAGGTATGCATGATACGTCCATCGCTATATGTATTGTACAAAGGAATGCATGATACGCCCATCGCTATATGTATGGTACAAAGTTATGCATGATACGCCCACCACTGTATGCGTGATTCAAAGATATGCGAGATACAAAGATGAAACATTGTTCTTTTGATGGTTGATATTTTTACAGTCTGCTCCTGTTGCATAGAAATGTACAAACAGTGCTTTGCAATACATCCACATTTTATAAGATTCATATCAGATTCATGTTTTATAAAAGGTGTTTTGTAGATTTATGATGACAATTGCTCAATATCTTTCACATTATTATTGACACAAGAACGATACATATATGATAATGGCTATTTTCATCTGTTTGTGCTTACTTGGTTTACTCTTCGTTTCGCAAACCAAACCACGAAACAATATTCATTACATTTATATCTTACTACAGATAGAGGCTGATCAGTTCATTGCAAACAACTACTCTGTAAAATCAAGAGTTAATCTCTGAAATATATTTTTTCGTCAATCATTATAGCTTACGTGAGGAAATATCTCCTACAATGTGGTTATTAAAATGATATGTTTATACCACGCTGCTCTTACCTAATTCAAATTCTCTATTAAAGTAACGCGTTCTAAAACAGCCATGATCATACTTCTTTGACGATGTTTTTTTTTCTTTTCAGACAAATATTCAAAATTACTCAGGTCACGCAAATTTAGCTATATTCGAATGGGTATAAATAGCACGAAATACTCACAAGAGCCGCACATGGGGCACATGTGGTTAACTCAGTCCGAGTCCATAATCTGGTTCAGCATTAAATCCACAAATAACACACTAAGTATGCTACACACTTTAATTGTACTATCCCCTATACCGTACAGCGTCGGCTTATTTGATATACGAACCGCTTAAAGGCCTAGATTTTGGCAGTGGGCCAAGGGATTTCTGTTTTCACCAGCACAGTTGGGGGCTAATGACCATCACAGTATGGTTCCAATAAACAAGGGTCATTGTTTATTGGAGAGTCAGTCTACCTTTCAAGTGTATCAATTACTGAGAAGGGAAAACAAAGTAATTTATTTAAAATTAAGACATTTTTCAACCATAAAAAAAACTGGAAAGCACGAGACAGAAAATTGAACCAATCAGCGGCCTATAGGAACAGATTAATTGCTGTAAACTCACCAAAATTGGTTCCTACACTGTCAATCAAATTTGTCTCATTTACATATCAAGAATGATTTTAAGCGCGAAAATCATCTCGTTAATTTGTTAGGGAGATTAATATCACTTTTTCAATTTCCCTTTAAATAGTTTAGTAGATTTACTATCTTGCTTTCCTTTGACTGCCTTGTATGTCATGTATCATTCATGACTATGTTAAAATGAAATAAATAAATAATTTATATATTTTGCTCATTGTGTTACCAATACAATTTTTTTCTCATACAAGGTACCACGTAAAAAATAAACTTACAGTATTTTCAAACATGCTCAAAATCTGTTATAAACTGCCTTCCGTATCCTGACAAATTCCTATTATGAAAGGAAGTGCTTTAACAATGGAAAAATACTAAAGTCATCTTTACTGTTTCCAATATCCATCCGAGCAGAGATAATATTTATGTCTCGCATTCAATGTTTTCAATAGAATAATTAAAACAATTTGCTTTTCTTTTAAGCACAATTTTATTATTATTTCTTATGAATTTTGGTGGAAATCTACTACTTACTTTTCATTGTCACAATGACGTCCTAGTAAGTTGGATTAATTTAGAACTTTTCGTGCTTATTTTTTGCTGTAAAAGTTAAGGTGACTCTCACACAATGCTGTTAAATACTCCATTTTCCGTCGTTTTCAGAAATGGTCAAAAAGCCTTACTAATAATTTTGCCCGATTTTTATTCAAATCTGAATGATTTTTCAAGTCTAAAGCAATGATGTTATACGGAAATTACACCAGTGTCCGACCGCAGATTCCAGGTGGCGATGGCATTGGGTCTATGTCATAAAAGCTTGATGACACTTGAGTTAGCGGTCTGTTGTTCAGCATAAATCGTGAGAAAATAGTTTTCAAGCTAGCATACAAGTAAACGTTTTAGCACTGTCTGACATCATGACCTTCGATACATAGTCACTGAGGTAAGACTCAGTGCGTTTGATTTCTACATTCAGACATATAGATCACGATGTTCTTTCACAATATGACATTAATTTCAAAATATCATGTTTTTAACCGAAACATGAGTCGTTTTAGATATTAAAGTTAGTGTGTAATAACCAAGTCAAACTTAACAATGGAAGCGGAAAAATAGGTATTACAAATCAAACATTAGGCCATACCAAAATGATATGTCGTTCGTCGGAACTACCGCATCAATAATTTCATTCCCGAGAAAAAAAAAATTACCCGCCCGCACGTACAAAAAAAATCTCCGAAATTTTTTTTTTCCCGATTACGCGGTCCGGAATAATAACGACAAAACAGGTTTTATCGCTGTTTTAATGCGTCAAATTGATATTGATCGGATTTCACGCGTCCGTAATACATGTAGCTGATGATCCAAACTCAAAAAGTAAGGAATTATGGTGTAGTTCATCATTTGTTTTAAATCTGGAGTGTCTGTGCTAGCGCCACACATGGCCTTCGATGTGCCGGTAGGTAATGAAATAGGCACATTCTACTTTTGTTCAATACAATGAAAAGAAAGAAGCCCGACTTGTAAGACGTGCACGGGGATGCAGTTAAAAATATTTGGAAATATTGTTCAGATATAAAGTTTTCAAACCATTTGTTATCAGTTGTTTAATTCAGCATGTTAGATCTAGAGCCCAAAGCTGAGGCCAGCTACTATCTTAAAAAAATATTTGTTCACAGATCCTGACCGACCTATCACATTGTCTCGGCCCAAATCTTTTTGAACGTAACTTCTTTAGTACAGCAGTCATATATTCTGTCAAAACGCATTTAGTCAATTTAAAAATTGTTTAGCTTTTCAAATAAGTAGTGTTGATATGAAAATGATTTCTAACAAAATATGTCCTTTTGTAACCCCAGTTTTGCCTGTTTGTACACATGACGCCAGGATATATTTAAAATTGGCTGTAAATTGATTGAACGAAATAAACTGAAAAAAAAACAGACTTCCCCAACTCTAAATTTCTAGTTCAGTCAAAGCACAACAAACAACACTTTTAAGGGTGGCCATATTGGGATCATTCTTTGTCCGTCTGTTATTATTTTTGCTTGAAATGAATCTCTACCACAAAAGTTTAAGCTAGCCTGATCATGATCTGTTAAGAAATTATTCCAAAGGGATTCGAGCAGTGTCGAAGCATCTGTATGCCCAACTCCGTTTGGTCTCACTGGTCAAGTGGTTTATTACTTCCCCTCACCTCTATGGGTTGGAGTTCCACTAGGGGCACAAATTTGTTCATGTGCCAAAGCCATCTAACTGTGTTTCAGAAGAAATGTTATTCCAAACAATCATGTGCCTATTTTGTCTTAAATATTCCTCATCCTGTGCCATTAAATAGGCACGTCTTCAGATTAATGTAGAAAAATCAAAATTAAAAATAAGACACTCATTCCTTAGTAATTAAAATTACAAAATAAAAAAAATAAAGTGATTCAGTGAGTTTTGGCAAGAATTTATTTGCAAAATCATTCATGTAGTCTTTAAAACATATAGAAAAGCTATATACTGTGTTACCCACACTGTAAATGTTTGATTTCTGTGTTATTTCTAAAGAAATGATAACTTTATATATAATCACAACCGCCTCTCAAGGGTTCAAGCTGGGAAAAAAAATAAAAAAAAAGCCCGCTCGCTCCATGTAAAATCTACCCGCCTCTGAAAAGATGAAAATTGAGAAAAAAAAAATAAAATAAAAATTTCGCTCGCCCGCTCCTATTTTTTTGGAAAATTTTCCGAAGAACTATTAATCAATTTGGTATGGCCTTAAAGCCGAAAACACCAAAATACCCAGAATTACGTAGTTACAAGATAATTTTGCTTTAACGTTTGCGCGGTAACTGAGTCTCTGTGGTATCATTCATTACTTTGACATTATTAATCAAAGCACTGAAAGTACTGGAGGATCGATTGTCTCTGAACAACATAGATTGTACACATTATGTTTAAATATCAGGGGAACCTTTTCTAGTGTACAAATGTACACAAAGTTTGACATTGAACCATATATGTGAACTTTACTTTTGATGAAGGAATGCATGCGCTTGCCTTTTACATTCAGTAATTATATATCACCATCCTATGACGTATCACAGCAGTATCTTGAATAGTAATCAAGAAGTAGATTTTAACAAAACTGAACTGAAAATTCAAAGCTCGCACAACAGGTATTAAGTTAAACGTACCCTTTGTGAAATCAATTCAATATGTATTTATTATTTGTAAACAATATCATTGTTGAATATAAAAATACAAACATTTAAAAGCATTTTTATTGTATAGCTTTTGACTTTGGTATATTAGGGGTGGGGGTAATACTATAATTTTTACATTTCCTTTTAAGTCACTTTTTACGCAGAGGAGGTATGTTTTTGTCCAGTCTACAATTTATTTATACCTAGAAGTAAAATACTCTCCACTGGGACTTGACCCAAGACCTCTTCCTACATGGTGTAAGAAGCATTCTTACATTGAAATATGGATAGGATTTAGCAAAATAATGTAAAACTTGAAAATACAATATCAGAAGAATTCAAAACAAATGTATACACATTATAATGAAACTGAAAATGTATAGTTATGCCTACATGTACTCCATCTAGTTTATTTCAAGTAATTAAAAATCATGAGATTAATCCAAAATTAAATTCTTCAACCAAATGCAAGTTTATGAAATTAACTTTGCAATCATTTTGAAATAGGATGAGAATATCATTTGTTCGTAAATACATTTAGGTCTTCTGTGCAGCATTTTTTAAACCTTTAGTTCTTTTGTAAAACTAGAAATACTTCAGTCACACTGGTTAAAATCACTAAAACTGAGTTATAAGAACATACAAATTGGGTTAATAAATAAATAGGGGTTAATATACCCCAGTTCACCCCAAAACCTTTATGTGATGTACCCCTGTGCCTAATTCACATGTGAAGTAAAGGTAGATGATAATCTTGTACAGTACAT
Organism: Mercenaria mercenaria; assembly: GCF_021730395.1. Taxonomy (NCBI): domain Eukaryota; kingdom Metazoa; phylum Mollusca; class Bivalvia; order Venerida; family Veneridae; genus Mercenaria; species Mercenaria mercenaria. The sequence goes on along the minus strand of NC_069376.1, from coordinate 12,640,052 downwards.
GCATAGGTTTAAATCACCAGGAAATTTGTAATTCTGGATATTTACTTTTTACATAAATCAATCAGGAATTGAATTCCCTTTTCATACATGTAAGTGGCATTTACCAATTCCGTGAAATAATTGGCATTTAAATCTATAGCATGTAAAGCATCAGCAGCGGTGAAAGTTTCATCGGAAATCACTTCAACTATTTTGGTCTATCAAGTGTTTGAAACAAGTGGGGATATTGTCCATAAGAAAAAATTTCACAGTATTTCCAAGGACAACGTCAAATTACTTTGACTACTGGACGCCTAGAACCCAGGCTAGTAGTAGACACCCAGTTACCAGACGGCGAGACACTTCAATAATGAAATATACATATATAGCAATTTGAACACCATAATCAGAAGCTAAATTCTTATTTGTCTCGGAACTGAATGATGAAATAATTAACGTTTCTTTCAATCAAAGAACTATAAAATTCAAAGAATGGCAACTGGAGATACTTCCACATCATCACATGTTAGGAATAAGGTTAGTAATTCGGTCGAAAATATGCTTCCGTGGTGTAGTCGAAAGAAGTCCATAATAAATAGGAAGAAGTCCATAATAAATAGATCCTAATTTTCCCATTTTTTTGCGAAAATTCTTGTAGAACGAGTGCTTTAATCACCGTTTTTCACTACTAGAAGACATTCTGCATGAAATGAGACGTTTTTCATGTTCATACACCCCCCACATGGCAAGTTTTGCAGATCGAAACCGGAAGTAGGTGTTTATTGCGCGGACGAGAGTAAATATGCGCCATTTTTAGGGTAGTAGACCACAACTGACTGGCATTTCACTAGGAACTGAATAATCCCCTATTTTCTTTTCATTTTTTCGTTAATCTGTGATAGAACTTTCATGAAAAATAGGTGTAGGAAAGTGATGTTCTCTAAAGATACGTAAAGACGACCTGAAGTTGTCGTTTTTTATATGAAACAAAGAAGGATTTGAATTACTGACCTTTAACCTGTTAGCACGTTATCTTATTTCAAAGCGTTTGCCAACTTGATCAATTGTGATCAAATCAACAGACGCTTAAGTTACATGAAGTATAAAACAGGCGGTGCGCCTGGCCCTGATAAACATAATCGAGTGACCAGTCCATTTTCAAACAACAACTGTTGACTTGCCAGACTCTGGGCTCCAGATAAGATGCGTATTAGCGTAAATTACGCTTTGAAATAATGCATATATGCATGTCTGATAATTTTTAAGCGTTTAAAAACATATATGTAATAACAGAAACGCACGCAATGACTTTTTATTGGCGAAAAACAAAATCTGAATCGTCTGGGTGCTTTAGGTAACAGAGCACAGTTGGCACTAATTCTCCCACATTGAACGTACACACACATTGAATGGTACTCTCTAAACCTAGGTTAGCGTAACTATATCAAATAGTTGGGAATTAATATTATTGATGATACGGTACTGTATTTTAAAGCGGTGTCGATTTAAAATATCAACTTTCGGTGCAGAATAAACAAAAATGTCTCTTTCTAAGAATGTATAAGTGAACAAACAACTCTACGCATTCTTTAAACCAACAAAACTGATCCCCAAAACATAGCTAAAGATATATTAAATATTCTATTTTATTCGGTAGTGAGTGTGAAGCTAAAGCAAGCCAGGGAAAAAATGAAGCAAAAACTTAAATGATGAATTGAAACTAAACTGCAAACAAATGCATGGGTGTTACACCCAATAAATATGTTATAAAACTGATTTCTGTTTTTTTTCTTCACATCTATGAATTTTCAGAAGTAAAATTACTTCTAGTCAATTTTAGATTTTACCATTTTACTCATTCACAAAAATTATGTTGAGTAAATACTCATTGGCCAAAAAAAAAATATCTGGAGCCTTGCTGAGACTTCCAGTCATAATTTCGTTCCTTCAACATGTAGGAAATACTAATAACAATAAAAAAAAAACACCATTATCATTGTAAAGAAAAAACAATCAGAAATTAATCTAATTTCAAAGCGTTTGCCAACTTGATGAGTAATCAACAGACGCTTACAACGAGATCTCATTCAGTTGTCACGGGATGTTAGCAAGCTTTGCTCTATATACCTTTCAAATTGCAAATCTATTTATTTTTATAGCTCTTTGTTTTAGTTCAAAAGGAATGGATTGTGCTCCTGACTTGTTAATAATTATAATTAAAACATTTGGTGATTTACAACAATCGTGATAAGAAATAATCATAACTTTTATCAGCAATTAATATGGCAGTGGCTAGTGAACCGTCACCGGTGCAGCAGACCCGAGGTCTAGTGCACCGTCACTGGTGCAGCAGACCTGAGGTCTAGTGCACCGTCATTTTTGTTATATATAAAATATAGCCTTTCTTTGAAGTATAATTATAACATATTGTCACCAGTAATATGTATGACCATTATTAAAAGAATATAGTAAGATAAACCTTGATTTACCTTTTAATTTACCGATTTACCTCAGTCTTCACTCTTCGGCAACATTATTTCAGATTCACTATCTCATGACCAGAGCTGCCACCACAAAAGACAAACACGCCAAATCCAATCATTAAATAACTTTAACAAGCAATCCAACAACGCCTACATTTGTAGACCTTCATTCATTGTCTTAATTTAATCTTTATTGCCTTCACAGTTTTAATCATGGATTTCGTGAGATGCAGCTATTGTAATAAATAATATACTGGTTCAGTGCCTAAATCCGGACAGCGCTTAATAATTCGGACACCTTTTAAAAATGCTTTACGATCATGACTTTTTACTGAAATTAACAGGATCGACGCAAACGAAAGCTTTGATGACAATCTGTCAACAACAGTGTACGAATGTAAGCTTTTCCAGAGAAAACTACCTTCAAATATCCGCACCGCATAAAGTAAACATTGTGTGTGTTGGGAGATGACGTCATACAGCGCGCGCCAGTTATTTGAGATGCGACGAGGTACTGATCAAATAAGAAAAATATTCTGTCTATTGCAGACGACTCTTTTTGTTTGCTGATCGAAACTCATGTAAAAACATGTTTTAGAATTCTGTACTACCCTCAGTATTTATTTAAAAGATTTAACCAATTTCTGTTAAATATCAATTAATTCAATAGAAAAAAAAATGCCAGCATTTTGCAGACAAGGGAAGCAATTCATTAGATAAAATCTGGGCAGTGTCATTATAATGATCCCCGTAGTTGTGTCAAAATGTATAAGACAGCGACAGAATCTGCATGTAAGAAAGAATAATTTTAAACATTAATTTTGCTCAGATAAATTTTATTATATTATTGTTGTATTTGGCAATTATATAAAGTTAGAAACTAGTCCATATGATCACGTGATGAACAGGTAATAAAATTTTATTCGGACGGAGATGTTTGTATATATTTACAGGACTGTATTTGACTGCTTTATTTTAAACGAATTCGTGTTTATTGTTATTTTTGGGTGCACATATTCGTTGCATTTTATACCCAAATAGTGCCCGAATATTTAAGCACTCTGAAGGTCAATTTTGACAGCTTTTACTGGCCCAACTCGGATGACATTTTTATGATGAAATCAGCAATATACGATTTTGTTGTTTTGCAAAGAGACATATAAAGAACCTAAAATTATACAGTTAAAATTTTATGCACGTGTGGTTTCATAATGCAAAGTTACTGTCAAAAAACCACCAAAAGTGGCCAGATTTAGGCACTGGACCAGTAACAAATATTGAAATTATAAAACAGTTTTCACCGTGCATGTACATTATAAGATATTTGCTTGCAAGATATCAATATTTCCGAATTTACAGTCCCATGACATAATAAATCTGAAATTAAGATCGAATTTCAATTTTGATATGTATACTTACATATATATCCAAATACAGACAATAACTATTCATGAAAATTTAAAAAAAATCAAAGAAATTCATTCTGTCATTCGGAAATATCTTAGTAAATGATGACTACTGACGGCGGCGAAGAACGAAGATCAGTGCTTGAGATAAAGCCATAAATTAACAAGTAAGTCAAGGTTTATCTGACTTCATTCTTTTAATTATGTTCTTGCTTATTACTGGTGAAAATATCTTTCAATTAAACTTTACATAAAGGCTATGTTTTATATAAATTAAAAATGACGGTGCACTAGACCTCGGGTGTGCTGCACCGGTGACGGTGCACTAGACCACAGGTCTGCTGCACCGGTGACGGTTCACTATTGTTTTTGTTTTGTTTTATTCATTTTTATTTGTTTACGCTGCGCTGCGTAGTTATGACTGTTTCCAGTCTAACTAATCAATCGTAGGCCCAGCGAGATTTGAATTTTGAGACCCGTTGCCAGATACAGGTCGGCGCCTGGATCGATTCCAAAGAATTAGATTCATATGAAATAATTAAAAAGGGACCTTAATTCAAGGCCCGGGTGTTATTTTGGAACATGTCTGGGTCTTGGCTGGAGTATTTATTGTTATTGTGTTGTTTTTAAATGTTATACCCCCCTAAACTGTGTCTAAATTTCCAAAATAATAAATAGATTATGAAATATATATTTAAATTTATTAAATTTTGTCATCCAGGGTAAGAGCCGCGACTACCTTACTAACACTCATGAAACGCCTGAGAAAAACTGCCACTGACCATGAACTACATCTATACTCTTAAGCTTTATTTTATTAATATTAAAACTTTAAAAACATTAAGGGGACGCATACTTTGAAATTAGAAAAAAGTGGCTGGGGTATTATAAAATTTACCTGCAAAAAAGTACAAGGTTTTGGTAAATGAAATGAATACTGTTTCAACTGTTATAAGTACACAAAGGATTGGTCACTAAAATAAAAATGAGAAAAACTGAAACAAGAAAGTTATTGTTGAATTACATAAGACTTCTTGTGTACATTCAAAGTCAACAATTAAGACTTTTTGGTGCGAAAATAATAGTGCTTCACTTTGTCCAAACATTTATCAATGTCCTACAGATTCTAATTTAAAGAAAGAATGTGAAATAAGTTCACTGTCTTGCTTTTCATTTCCCATATGTGAGCTAAAACACATTATTTAGTTTGTTTACAAAGTAGTGCATAAGAAAAGATACGGTGGTCAAGGAATGCCACATTACAAAACTAAAAGAGTATATTCCCCTTAATACATTAAATATGTATCGTTTCAGAAGTCTAGTGGCTTACAATAAAGGCCTAGAAATGTTGCCATTATTAATTTTTAACTTGGTATGCATGAACTACAATGCACTTAAATATCAAAACACATTCAACAAACTTTTGAATTGTATTGTCTTAAAAATCCCTAAAATAAGGTATGAAATTTGGTTGTGAGGTCCAATCAATGTGTATATGTGCAAAAGCAACATTCTAATCTTGTTCACAAAAGTTACTAATAAACAGCAGGAATGTCAATGATCAAAACTGGACGAATATACAGTTATCCTCACTTTAATGTCATTTATAATTTGTCCTTGAATTCTCCACCATACTTTTCATAATTCTGTTTGCACGAGTTGCACGAGAATGCTGTCATTCACGTAAAAAACGGGGTCAAATAAGTTGTAAATGCAATATCATCTAAACGTAATTAATGGATTATGCAGTTCAAGATAAACTTTATCTCATAACGTAACGAACATGAATAATGTTGTAACAACAACTTTACTTACACTGATTTAAGTAGCAGTCGGTTTATAAGTGACTTTATTGATTCATTTTGTGTTTTGTTATTGTTGTCAAAAAGTATAACGGAAGTGCCTCACAACTGAAGCGGAAACCAGTTTGATGCGCAAAGTAGTCCACTGTAAGTAATATTATTTGACAAATGTCCACAGAAATTAATCATTTTCTAATATTAAAGACGAATATCTGAATAGGATTCATTATTTGATAAGAAATTATAATCATCGACATGTTTTTTTAAAAATAGTACACGTGCTGACACCTAAGTTGTCTCCCGTTGTTTATTAGAGTTACCTTTCGTCCGGCGCAGTAATACATTTGCAGTGAATCGCCGAGAAGTCGTGGGAAAATTAAAAACCATGTAAACAAACTAAAATTAACCACCTTTTCAAGATGAATTTCAAGTGATCGACATTATGCATTTAACCCGCCTGACCTGTGTAGCATCTTAGATATCTGTTCTAAGGTGTTCTTTGTGTAGAATGTCATGTTATGCCCTTGCAATGCTAATCCCACTCTGATTTTTTTGTTTACATTTTTTATCAATGAGAAATATGGCGTCCATCCCGAGATGAACAGACGTGGCGTTAAATTTTTACATGTTTAAGCAAACCTGGTCTGTTAGAAAGAAACTCTCATCCCTTCAACATTATTTGGAACACTGTTATTGTAAAAAACCTGTATTTTCCTTATACAAAAGCTTAATATTTTGTGTTGAATGTACTTTCATAAAGACTTCTGTTTTCCTATTACATTCATAGTACCACATCCTTATCCACAAAATACTGAATATTACAGGTATCCATCAGTATTATATCAGTTTAGGAATATGTTTTTTATTTTCCCACCATCGATTTCTTGAATATGCACCCCTTCCGCATTGCTGTATGAACTGTGAATGTAGCAATATGCGTCCCCTTAAAACTTTAAAAACACGTTTAAAACATAGCCTTTATATACGTTGACGGTTCACTAGCCACTGCCATAAAATTTATACACTTGCTATACAGTACATAATACCTACATGATACTTATTGTATATTAACAAGTAACGGATCTCTCACCAATTCCATAAAATCAGTTGGGGACGAACTGACTGGGGCGAAAGTACGCCTTCGTCCCTGCATAAACAGACATTAAGGTAACTTGACAGGGAAAACCAAGATGGCGTCACGAAATTGAGGTTGGTCACATTATTTACTCTTATAGACGATATGCTGCTACAGGGGTCTAAAGATGCATTTTAATCATTTAACACACACATAAACACTTGTGAAAATGCATTTAACTTATAAAAATATACAATCAAATGTTCTGAAACTCACCATGAAATCTAGTCAACTTTTGTGCGCATTTTGCAGAAAAGTTATGTATCCAAACTGAAAAAAATTTATATCCTCATATCTTAGAATGTGTCCTTCAGGTGCTCCACCTATGAACAAAAGAACTTATCCACTGAGTTTTAGGCTATTTGCTCTGGAATTTCATCAGTAAAATATAAATTTCTATATTTTACACCCTAAAAAGTTGAAACCTGCTTGCAGTATGAGGGTCGTTAAAAAAATTCAAAGTACATGTAAGTTTACTTTGTCTTTATTTCTGAGACTTTACATCCTCACATATTAAGAGTTTTAAGTGATGTGTTCATTTCTTAGTAATTCTACATTGTTTGTATTTAAATTTTATAAAACGTTTACAATTTTTTCAACCTGTGTCCTTGTTAAAATGTGTTTGCTACTGTTTGATTAACCCTCAATGTCAAAACTTTACTGACTTGCATGGAAATCTCATGGAAAGTGTGGATCTTAGGCCATACTAAATTAATGTATGTTTAATGTAATTGATAAAGTACATTTTCTTGATTTTCTGTTGCCTCCAAAAAATACAGAGACAGCTTAGATAAGGATTTTTTTCATTTGAACATGAAAGGGTAATAAAATATAATGTAATATACCCAAAATCAGCTATGTTTAGGTTCATTTTCCATTCATAGAACTGAGTGAGTTTTACAATAAACATATTTTTGGAACTGCATAGCCCCTTGTTACTGAATTTATTTGCAACAAAATATTGAAATTTATAATTTACTGATGAAATTCCAGAGCAAATAGCATAAAACTCAGTGGATAAGTTCTTTTGTTCATAGGTGGAGCACCTGAAGGACACATTCAAAGATATGAGGATATAAATTATTTTCAGTTTGGATACCTAACTTTTCTGCAAAATGCGCACAAAAATTGACTAGTTTTCATGGTGAGTTTCAGAACATTTGATTTTATAATTTTATAAATTAATTGCATTTTTACAATTGTTTATGTGTGTGTTAAATGATTAAAATGCATCTTTAGACCTATATAGCAGCATATTGTCTATAGGGATAAATAATGTGACCAACCCTAATTTCGTGACGCCATCTTGGTTGTTCATGTCAAGTTACCTTAATAAACTAAAGTCTAGAGCATTTAGGCCTACAGATTAAATCAGCATGTCTGTTGTAAAATAATGTTATGATTTACCTGATGTTCTGAATAGTTGGAATGAGACATTAACCTCTTTTTGTTCGTGGAAAAATGTATTTCCGACATGTATGCAAAGGGCGTAAATGAAACGAAGGGAGGTAACGTTTTAAAGAAGAATCGAACTACAGCTGTATCCCTTACTATCTCAGATTTTTTTTTTTTTTTTTGTTTTTTTTTTTCAGTTCAATAAAATCTTACGATGTTACCATCAAAATCGCTACAAAAAAGACTCTTTAGGCTAGCTGTATTCTTTAAACAACGTCTTAAAGTAAGGATCAGACTGTGCTGCAAACAAAGCTGGCATCGTAGGTTTGTCGGTAGTCCAACTAAATTGTACGTGAGCCATGATATTGTCCAACTAAATTGTACGTGAGCCATGATATTGTGACATATGCGGATCCAGCATTTTCTGTCAGAGGGGGTCCAAATTCTATGCTTTCTGCCAGAGGGGGTCCTAGTACACTTTTATACAAAATAACATTAAAATTAATGGTATTTACATTAAATCCCAGGAGTGGGGGGGGGGGGGGGTCTGGACCCCCGGACCCCACCCCTGGATCCGCGCATGTCTGATAATTTTTGTATAGGTCAATATCTTTCCTCCAAAAGGAGGGATTATGACCTATCACAAAAAATATCTCAGAATTGATCAGGTCGGATATCCGGGCACTTCAGCGTATCGCGTTGCGTAGCAACAAGCGGAGGTGACAGCAAACGCTAAATTGTAATTGAAAAGCGTTTCATGTTTCACTAGTGCTGGTTGTTTTTCTTTGCTTGAAGTAAAATTTTGGGCAATATTAATAAGTCAGTGAATTTATAATGTAGCATGATCACACCCGTTAACCGGTTCCGAGCAAAACAGTTCGTGGCGGACAAAACAGTTCACCGATATTTTTGCCGGCATCTGCATTGGGGTAAGTATTCTCCATCCAAGAATCGGTTGGTGCAATCTATGTTAAAGATTTTTGTTTCTGTAAAAAGTAGCATGAACGAAGAACATGTCATGTGCTTCCCGTTTAAAAATAACCTATATTTAGTAAGTTATGGCGAGTTAAAAGTGTGATTTTGTTGAAAAACTGTGGAAATGAAAGTTTATCACGATACATTTAATTCATTTTTCACCTTAGGGCTATTGTGTTAACGTCAACCTTTAAAATAATGTTTGCTCCGAATATTATCCAATTTTTAAGCGACAAAAACAATATTCAACGAGATATAGACATTCAAACATGACATGGTCGAAAAAAAGTGTGGCGGCATTGCACCGCTCAAACTTATTTGTGTGGCGAGCAAGAGCAGTCCTGTGTCTTTTTTATTATACTCTAATAATAAATGGTTTAAATAGTGATATTAAGTCCGTAACTCTTAAAACATAACTCTTAAAACACAACGTTTTTAATTAGATAACAGCATAAGTAATCACACAACCGCCTAAGTAACAATGTAATATATCATCAACACTTCTTTTATGGTTACAGTGGTACAGTAGTTTGGTGTGATGCATTCCCGTTTAGGAACGTTCCACTAAAGTTATCATATCATATGTGATATTTCTTTGAGGATCACAATGCACATGTACCTGTGCTACTACTGCAATACAACAGCTGACGTTTATAGGCACTTTAAGGCCAAGAAATTTTATTCAAGCAAACGATCACTGGGGCAAATCTTGATTTCGTCCACTGTTTACCATCAATATTTCCCCGCTTATTAAATTTTCAATGCCGCGATTTAAAGATACAATATCCTTGCCTACCTAGGCTAGCGGGGAAAGTATACATTCATCTGAGCACGCGCCGGGGATAGATATTCCTGTCTTTCCCTAGGGAAAAACCTTGTCTAAAATAGCGTGCACTACTTAAGGTGACGTCACATAGTAATGGTACCATTGTGACAGCATAAACCTTATAAATAATGTCAGGAAATACCAAAAACCTATTTGTCTCCACAATCTATTTTGAACATGATAGGCAAGAAAAATGATCTAACGTGTCTGCCTGTGTAAGACAGCTGTTTTCCCTACCCTCGGCACAGCATGGATAAAAAACCTCGCTAACGCTCAGTTTTCCATTCCACACTGTCCCTCGGGTAGGGAAAACCCCGTCTTACACAGGCAGGCATGTAAGATCCTTATAGACTCCCTCAAATCTTTTATTCTGTCACCAATTACTCAGATAGTTTCATATACTTCATTTTTAAATCTTTCGGTTCTGTCGGTACATGTTCTTTTTCAATCTCTTCAACACGTGCATATATTTTGGACATAATTCAAACTCCTTATTGAATCAGGCTTTCCTATCAGTCAGTCAAGCTCAAGTTGCTTGTACTATAACGTGTCAAACCTATGGCTATTACAGAGGTGCTAAATAAGTGCCTATAAAAGTCAGCTGTTGCATTGCATAAGTAGCACAGGTACATATGCATTGTGATCCTGAAAGAAATTTAAATGGAACGTTCCTAAACGGGAATGCATCACATCAAACTACTGTACCACTGTAACCATAATTCAAAAATGTAGGAAGAAGTGTTGATGATATATTACATTGTTAGGCGGTTGTGTGATTACTTATGCTTTGACTTACATCTATTTGTTAATAAAAGCTAGTGTAAATTGCTGTTGTCCAATTAAAAACGTTATGTTTTAAGAGTTACGAGCTTGATATCACTATTTAGACCATTTATTATTAGAATAAAATAAAAAAGACACAGGACTGCTCTTGCTCGTCATACAAATAAGTTTGAACTGTGCAATGCCGCCACACCTTTTTTCGACCATGTCATGTTTGAATGTCTATAACTCGTTGAATATTGCGTTTTGTCGTTTAAAACTTGGACAATATTCAGAGCAAACATTATTTTACAGGTTGATGTTAATACAATAGCCCTATTTTGAAAAGTGAATTAAATATACTGCGTTAAACTTTCATTTCCACAGTTTTTCAACAAAATCACACTTTTAACTCGCCATAACTTACTAAATATAGGTTATTTTTAAACGGGAAGCACATGGCATGTTCTTCGTTCATGCTACTTTTTACAGAAACAAAAATCTTTAACATAGATTGCACCAACCGATTCTTGGATGGAGAATACTTACCCCAATGCAGATGCCGGCAAAAATATCGGTAAACTGTTTTGTCCGCCACGAACTGTTTTGCTCGGAACCGGTTAACGGGTGTGATGATGTTCCAGAAATCACTCCCGAGAAAGAAACCTTTCTTTTTTAGGTTTCAGACGTGATATTCATCATTGATCCGTGTAAGTTGCAAGGTCTCATATTTGTGACGGACTGGATGAAAATCATAATTTAAAAAATCGAAGGTCTTTTTAAAGTAAATAAAACAGAAAATCTATTTCATCTAATTAGGTTTCTCCATTCGTTTCACTTTTCTCGTTCTATTTAGTAGCCTGCCATTAAAATACTGTGGCGTCAAAAGTGATTCAGTCACTCCAAATTTAATCAAATCAACACCTCTTACCTAAATTCTCATTCGTATGAAATTTAATGAGAGGTGTCATAATTTAAAGCTTAATAGCACATTATGCGTAAATACTGGAGAAGGGATTTTTTTTCTCCCTCGAAGGGTATCAGGATCACAATAGTATTTATAACACAAAGCGGTTTTTTATATGTTACAATTGTTTTAAATGTAATATGACATCTAGAGCTACTGTGTTACACGCGGAGATAAAATGATATATATAATAACTGCATGCTAGTTTCTTTTTTACGAAAAGCCAGGACGTATCAATAAATTGATGACTTCCAATTACGAAAATACTAAAAAAAAAATACTGATCTCTGTTTTGTCAATTATTTAAAACTGAGAACGATATTTTGCACGCTTTGTCTAGAATAATGTTAGTCATATCTTGTAACTTTTGACGTCAAATTATTTGGACTAGTTTATTGGTGACCAAGTTTTCGCGCATTAATATGTAACTGTAGTCAGAAATACACAACAGAAACGTATATAATAAAAATTGAAAAAATACGTTAAGAATTTCTTATTTTGGACGTTTGACAGCTGAAAATGCAGTAGCGCTAGAATAATTATATTTTGATGGTTGACTTAATCTATAAGCATGGAACTACTTTTCGCACTATTTTGTTCGGTTTGCAGTAAGGAAATTTCTGCATTGTTAACTTTGGAATCGATCCAAAAATGCATCAGACCGGACACAGGTTAAAGAATGAATATACAAACATAGGCTAATATTTAGTTTGCTAATCCGGTAGGACATACACATATACAAACGTACTACTTCTTTTATCAGGGGCCTCCGTGGCCGAGTGGTTAAGGTCGTTGACTTCAAATCACTTGCCCCTCATCGATGTGGGTTTGAGCCTCACTCAGGGCGTTGAATTCTTCATGTGAGGAAGCCATCCAGCTGGCTTACGGAAGGTCGGTGGTTCTACCCAGGTGCCCACCATCAAAGCTGGAAAGTCGCCATATGACCTAAATTGTGTCGGTGCGACCCCCCCCCCCCCCCCCCCCCACACGCAAATTCTTCTTTTATCAGTAAAGTATATAACTATCTTTCAATTAACTCAGAGGCAAACAGACGGACTTATCCTCCTTACATTGCTTTTGAAGGTAAAAATGTTCGTAATCGAGAAGTGTAACCTTGCACTCAGGTGGTCATGTTTTGTCAAATATAGCGTATTTTAAAATCCAGCAAAAGTTTTGAGCAAGATTTTTTTCTCTATCGTGTGTTTTTGCTTTATATATATTATAAAATAAAACTTTTCCGTTTTCAGTATGTCATAAAATGATGCCCAACTCCGATAAAATGGCCGTCACAGAGCCAAATTTTACTGAACGTTACCAACTTTTAGTAAAATCTCTTAACCGATAATATTTTTGAATATGAGTATGTTTTCTGAAATATTTAGAAAGCGATGAAAATATCTCTCCAATGATATATACATGTAATTTGTCAAGTTTATTTCGAGTTTCACCCACAATTTTGCGTAAAGAAGCCTACATTTAAGAAAATTTTCGACTTTTTTTATTTTTTTTTTTTTTAAATACTGTAAAATCTGGTAAATAAGCGTATACGCTTATAATAATTTTAGTGACACTTTTATGCGCCTATATTTTATAGAAAAGCCATGTGCGCCTATTTTTGATATATTAGGAATATTGACAGTCCTTGCCTTGGTTGAGAAAACGAAAGTAAAACTTTGCCATGTGAACTACTTCCTTTTATTGCATCGGCCTACAGTGTTTATACATAATAATAAAAACATAATGAACTACATTATTTGCAAATAATGTTCAATCTCTCGGACCATTCAATAATTGTTCAACACTAAGATTGAAGTAATTCTTAATAAAAAACTTACGTTACTTCAATGGCTATCGATTCCGAAAAAGAAAAAATCGGATCACCTTTTTAGATTTCGCTCTATTTATCATTGCGCTTCCTCTACTCCTAATAAATAACAAGGATACCTTATGTTTTATGTGAAATTTGGGCCAGGATCTTTACCGAACGACTTTATTAACGTTTAATGGTATTATCCAAATTTATAGATGGACAAGTCCATTACGGTGATTTATTACTTTTGTTCTAAAACTGTGGTAATAGTTCCTACTGTCATAAGATAAATAAAATAAGTGTAAAAATCTTAAAAACTTAATTCCCGAGAGAAAGAATAAAGAAGATATAGAAACAGAAGAGAGTGATATTACAACGTGAAAACCAAACAGATCATAAAAATTCCTGTCACTTATAGTGAATGGGGTAACCTAATATTATATTTTCATGACCCAGTTTGAAACAACACTGATCGGATATTGCTTATCCGTAGGCAATATCGTAATACAGAATCAAATATAAAGTGTGATTAAACATTTGTCACAATTAAATTATTTTATGTTCAATGTAACTGTGTGCAATCGTTCTTAAAGAATTTTACACATTCTACGAGCATATATATATCGGCTAGCAGGCCAGCAGATGACTGTCACAATATCAATATTTTCCGTAACAACTTACGAGTTCTTACGAATAACGGCGGAAAACGGCGGAATATTTGAAGAAATGTTCATTGTACTTATTAAAATACAAAAAGGACCAAGCAAACCATTATAAACTTTAAAACTACAAATAATAAAAATTGCACAATTTATTTACATTTTTAGGGGTACCGAATTTTTTTATTATTTTCAGAAAATATCTAATTTTATTTGCTATAATTGAAAAAGTTATTTTTTGTCCCGCTTTCTATAGAATCTACAGTCGAACTTCGATGGCTCGAACTCGAGGGTCCCGTTGAAATAAGTTCGAGTTTTCCGTTGTTCGAGCCATCCAAATGGCGGCCATTTTGAATTTGGGATTTCGAGGGCATGATGTGTTACAAACCTTACATCGTAATATATTGTCATATTGTACCTACATGTGTGTATGATACGATGATTTGTAAAAACGAACGCTGAAATAGTCTTTATTATTTATTTTCAAACATTACATAGATACGAAAAAAACACAGATAAAACACTAATATAATCATAAGAATTTGGTGAAGACAGCATCAAATAGAAAGATATGAATAGCAAACCTTTCGAGTTCGAGCCATTGAAGTTCAACTGTATATGGACTGTGGTGTGTCCATCTAAAGTCAAAAACGATCAACGAAATATTTAAATATTAAAAAAAATCATAATATTCGAAAAGAATAAAACTTTTATTTTGTGGGGTACCGACTTTTTTTATTTCAAAATAGGCCATTTTTTCTATTTAAGATTAAGTAATTTTATCCTTCTTTGTTTATACATGTATAGGCAAAGTTGTCGATATTCCAATAGATCGATGTCCCTAAATTGTCGCTTTGCTAGTTTCAGATTACCTCGAGGTTTTGACCGAGTCGAGAACTTTTTCAGGTAGTAATAAAAGCAAATATAATAATGTGTAATACTGTAGTTGTTTCAAAAAGTGAGCTTACGGCATCCCAATGGTTATATTGAAAGTATCAGATAGATCAATTCAACACTGGTACGAGTAACTGTAAGTTTTTATGGGGCAGATCCATGATTTTTAAGTAGCAATAACCACAGCAAGGAGAACTCTTGCAAAACCTTTATTCAGGATTTCAAAAAAAAAATGTGTCCACTTAAAAATGAAATGCTCGCATTCGCTTTTCAAACCTATCTTATCATGTTACATAGAGGATATTTAAAATACAGTATGATTTTGAAGAGTTTAAAATGTGCAGATTAGAAATTATACAGTGTCTTCCAAAGTGATAGCACCATGTAATAAATGATGTATTTGAATGGTGCTAAATTTTCACTTAGAATGTCTTCATAATCTTTCTAAAGAAAAAAAGGGAATACTCCTTTAAAATGGATGAAAAAAGACATATTACAATAATCAAATATATGTAGCAGAAAAAAGCAATTAACTGGGACTGAGTCATGTTTGCACACTCACACAAAAATAAATCTGAAGTCAAAATATAGCACATGACTTTAACACCCCGTAAAAATTACCAGTAAAGATCAAAAACACAATTGATGAGTCATTTATACATATCTATTAGAGTCTAAAAAAATTGTTTTTCTATTTTAAGAGGGCGGCCATCCTTGTATGAATAACGAGACGTCAGAAAGACGATTTTACAACATTTGATATTTCACGTAGTCTACATAATAACCCAAAGTCAAAACAAAGGGCGCTTTTTGTTTCGTTTAAAGGGCGGTTTTCCACCCGGGATAAAAAATTTCCCCTTTCCGGGCGTTGTACCCCTTGGGAAAAAAAAAGTTTTTGAAATTTTGAAGGGTTCCCCCCAATTTAAAACGTATCCCCTACTTTGACAGGGTTATTTCCAAAGGGATTTATTGATACGGGTTTTAACCATTTTTTTTAAATTTCTGATTTTTTAAAAAAAGGTTTTATTTTGTTTTTCAGGATTACATTTCTTTTTGCGGAAGGTTTAAAAATTTCACCCAGAGGGGTGGCCATGACAGATGTCAGGGGGAAATTTTTAAAACAGGGAAATAATCTTTGCTGTTTTGGGAAAAAAGGGTTCACCCCTTTTGATGGGGGGTGTTTTTCTGTGATATATTGACTGGGTTTGTATTACTCTTCAGAAATACAGAGCTGTCAATGCTGAAATTTTTTTGTTGTAAAATTTCCCACAATCCCAGTTTCAAAAGTGCTTTTTTTACAAAAACAAAAAGGAAGGGGGAAATTGTACGGGGCCCAAACACCTATTTTGGCAAATTCAAAAAGTGAAATTCTCGGGCAACCTTTGGGGTTTAAAAGTCAAAAATTTTACACACTATACCGAAAAACCCCTAAAAATCAGTGGCAAAAAGGGTTTTTCCGGGTTTGTAAAATTTTTTAATTTTATTTAAAATTTTAAAAATTCAGTATTTTGAATTTTCTTTGAAATTTGAGAAAATAGTTGTTTTCCTCTTGATTTTTTCCAGTCTTCTACTATAGTGCAAAGCCTAAATAAAAGCGGGGAAAGTTTAAAAAAAGGGCTATATAAAAAAAAAGACACATAGTTTTTCACTTTAATTTTAAGAAAAAAATAAAAATTTTAAATTTTCAAAAATTTTTTTAAAAAAAAATTTTTCTTTTTCCCCATAGCGTTCTCTTTTCCCCGAAGAATTTATAAGTATATATATGGAACTTTGTTACATAGTGCCGAAGTAGCCCCGGGAAAGGGAACGTTTTCGTATGTTGGGAAGTTTGTACTTTTGGCCCGGATGGGTTTATAAATGAGGCTATAGTTTTTTTCCCGAACAGGAGTCGGAGAGGACTGATTGCTTTTTTGGGGGCCGGGATCTCGAACTGGTCAGGGTTGTTAAAAACATTGGGTTTAAAACCAGTCAGCAGGCTCTATACATGATAAAAAGGGATTTTGGGTGGAATGTTCGTTCCCTTGCGTATGAACGCATAACTAATATTAACAAAATTTAATTTTTTTTTCTCTTTTTCGTCAAACCCAATGTGATACCGGCATTTTGGCATTAAAAGGACATTGCTTACCAGTGGCCGATGCTTTGGGTCGGCATTATTAATTTTATAAAAAGTTTTTTTTCACTGACAGGAAAAGGGGTTGTATTACACAGGAAATTAAAATGGAGGTTGCTTCAGTGTGAAAAAATTTGTTGTTCCCTGTTTTTTTTTGTTTGTGTTTTAAATTTTTTTTATTCATTTGTTTTTTCAGTTTAAAACATTTTCCGGCTTTCAGCTTAAACCCCGCACCGGGCCTTCGTAAAAATAAAATTTTTCCTTTGAATGGGACCCTTTTTTCTGATGTGCTTTTGGGGTTTTACAACGCAGGTCTGTGTTACAAAAGGAAAATTTTAAACCGGGGCTGTTTTTCCTGGGGCGGCCTCATGCAGTTTCCTTAATATTATTTGTCCGGAAACCGACGGGAAAAACACAATTTGACGGTTTTTGGTATTACCATTTTTGCTCGATTCATTCTACTTCATTTTTAGGTAGGATTTTCCTGTTGGGACTTTTTTCTGTTTTTTATATGTTGTTTTTTCATAGCATTTTACTTTGTTTAAATTTTTTTTAATTGTGCTTTTTCAGGTCCCTTTTTTGTTTTGTGCTGAAAGATTTTGTCGGGTAATACTTTTTTTAAAATTTTTTTTTCACTTTTTCAGTAACATTTATGTAAAAAATTTTCATTTCCCAAATTTTTTTTAATGACAGATTTCCCGTAAAGTTCCTGAACCAGTTTTTCAATCAGAATGATAAAGAAAAGATAGATGGTACCAATCTGTGAATGTTATGTAACCCTTTTTCTACGGGGTTCCTGATCACCACTTAGAATTATACATAAAAACCCCAGTTGTTTTTAAGAAAGGCCCACACCGGTTTTCCCCAAATTTTTTCTTTTGTCAATTTTTCAGGGAAAAAAATTCCCAAAAGTCAGTAAGGGAAATTTTGAATCGTACAACCTGATCAGCCCCTACCCATAAAACCCCCCCAAACCCATTAAAATGAGCGGACAGAAGCTGTGATTCCCATGTAACACCTGAATGCGGCAGTTTTGGTAACATTTTCTGTTCCCGGGGCATTTCCCTCTGGTCCTAATTTTCTTTAAATCAGAACTGTAAACCCTTTTCATTAAATGCGACAGTTTCAAGGGGGACCCCAAACTGTGCTGGCTCCAGTTGGGTTTCTTTGGGGGCCCTTTTGGCCCCTTGCCCGCTTCCAAAAAGGGGGCCCGGGTTTGGGTTTGCATTTGGGCGTTTCCCGGCTTTGCCCGGGTTAGGGCGAAGAAAAAAATTCCCCGGTTTAAAAAGGGGTAAAAAAATTTATTTGTTTTACTTCCAGTAATTGTCATAAATATAATACGTTTTTGGTTTTGCTTTTTGGGTTTTTGGTCTTTTAAAACATTTTTTTGTTTCATTTTTCCCGCAAATTTTTATGGGTTTAAATTAGCCCCTTTTTACTAAAAATTTCGTTTTTTTAAAGAAAAAACCCCATTTTGATACATCAAATTTTTAAAAAAAAATTTAAACTTAAAAATTAATAAAAACCCTACTTTAAGCCTTTAAATTGGATGTCACAAATTGTTTTTATGAAAAAAATTTATTGAAAAATTTTTCAGAAGGAAGGCAAATTTTGTAATGGGGCCTTTTTTTTTTCCAAATTTTCCGGGGTTTTCCCAGCCCAATTTTTTCCCCCCGAGAAAAACTAATTTTGTTTTTTTCTGGGGGTATAAAAAAATTTTTTTTGCGATGACAATTTCTTATGGGAAATTTTCTCCCCCAAAACCTAAATTAAAAAAGATTTAGGGAAAAATTTGGCCCAAAATTTTAAAAAAATTTTATAAAATTTAGGTGTCACCCGGTATAGAAAACTTCCGTGTGTTGGGATCCCAAAAAATTTTTTTCCTTTTTTAAATTTTGAAGTTTTTCCCCAATTTTTAAAGCTATCCCCACTTTAAAATTTTTATTCCCAAAAAGGGATTTATTTATTTTGTTTTTACATTTTTTGTCATATCTGATGTCCTTTTAAAAATTTTTTATGTGTGTTTTTTAGGGAAAGTCCCTTTTTTGTGCGGAAGGACTAAAAAATTTCCCAGACTGGTGGGTGTGACAAAATGTCCCGTGGGAAATTTAAACATGGACTTAAAAACTTTTGAGGGTTTTCAAAAAAGTTCATCCCTGATTGGGGGTTTTTTTTTCTGTGATATATTGATGGAATTTGATTTACCCCTTCAAAATACAGAAACTGTCAAAGCTTCAAATTTTGTTGTGAAATTTTACAATTTCCCGGCCCAAAAAAATTTCTTGTTTTACTATACAGCAAAGAAGGAAAATTGTTAAAGGGGGGCACCTGAACTGTTTTTACTTTTTTGGGAGCTCAGGTACGGATCGATTTCGGGGTTAAATACGTTTTTTTCCGTGGGCTAAAAGTAAACTAAACCGCGCCGTTTGTTTGACTGTGAAAATTTTAAAGGAGGGGAAAATTTTATCCTTTCAAAAATAACGATATTAAAATTATTATTTGGACTAGTTTTGTCCCCACATGCCTCAAAACCAAAACCCACCCTTTTTGAAAAATTGATAAGAAAAAGTTTTATTTTATCGGGAAAAACATATAAACATTTAAAACAAAAATTTTGCTCTGAATTTTTAACGGGCACAAAAAGCCCATCGTCCTTTCAATACACAGTCACAGGTACTAGAAATTTCGGGTTTCCTAATAAAAAAGGGATATTGTATTTTTTGTTGCTTTGTGAAAGCTCTGTAGAGCTTTATGAAACGACCCCTTTTAAAAACCTTTTTCAAACCCAAATTTTTTAAAATTATCCCCAGAAAATTTTCTGTTACCCCTTTACAGCTTGGTCACTTAGGCCAAAAATTTAAAAAATCAAGGGGGTTTTTTTACTTATGTAACAAACCTAATTTTAGTACAGTATATTAGGCCCCTTCCCGATTTAAAAATTTTTTTATTTTTTTATAACGGGGGCAGAGATATTTCTCAAAAAGAAGTTAAGATTTCCTAACATGCCAAAGATGGTTAATATTTTGGTTTTACATTTTAGTAAATTTCCCCGCATTGTCTAGAAGGGAAATTTCGTCCCGGAAAAAATTTTGTTTGCCTAGTGGGCTAAAAAACACAAAATCACTGTGGCGCCTTTTCCAGTCTTATCCGTTTTTAATTTCCCTTTCCTGGGTTTTAGGGCATTTTTTTTGGGGGGATAAATTTTGCTTGTCTTTCAGTGGTTTTTCATTTCATTATTTTTTTTCCCCAAAAAAGGACAAAATTTTTCCCCAAAATTCTCCAATTTAAAAGACCAAGACCTCTTTTCCCAATTTCGTGATGAAAAAAACCCCGGGAAGGGGGGTTGTCCAAAGACACACCGAATGGGGGGAACCCCCGGAAAACGATCCCGGGGGCCTTTTCCCCATGGGGAAAAACTTTTTAGCCCCCTGGCCCAATGCGTCAACTTTAAAATATTTAAAAAACATATTTAAATAAAAATAATTTAGACAAGTTGTTTTGTTTCAAAACCTGTTTTGAAATATCCAGAATACAGCCTAAAAGAAAAAGGGAAATATCAATTTTCCTTGTTGAATAACTCCCCTTTTCCCAGGAATTTTTGATAATAAAACTTAAGCAATTAAAGGGAAACTTTAAATAAAGAAATTTCCGTAAAAGTTTGGGGGATATTTTTTCAAAAGCTTTTTTTTATCCGCAACCCCACGGGGGTTTCCCCCAGAATTTTTGCCCCAAAACCCTTAATTTGTTCCTATCAAAATAGCTATAGCTCTTCTTAAATACTATTAAATTTTCTATTCTCTCAATGATCAAAACTAATCATGTAATAGTATGTTCTCCGGATCTGTTCTAGGTTATTGTTAATTTCGGTAATCATTTCAGTTGATAAATTATTTTGCTTTCAGAATGAGTAACCAGGCGAGGGCTGCGGTCCTTCTAAGACTGGCTGCAATCGGATGAATCAAGCATTACACAATCTGTGCAGTCAACTATCAGTCCAAACCTACTGCTGAATGGAAATCTAGCTGAATCAAGCAATACAAAATCTGTCAGTCAACTATCAGTCCAAACCTACTGCTGAATGGAAATCCAGCTGAATCAAGCTATACATAGTCTATGCAGTCAACTATTAGTCCAAACATAAAGCTGAATGTAAATCTAGCTGAATTAAGCAATACACAATCTGTCAGTTATTTTATACCAATATTTTCACTATTTGACCAAAGTTCTTTTTGAAAGCCTGCCATATTGTTATTTAACACCCTTTTAGTTATTGCAGGCGCACCACTCCCTCGAAACATAGCAGTAAAACCTGTGCTTTAGGCCATCTCTGAATAAAGGCCTACTGTAAATAAAGACAGAGTCTGGGAACACCTACTGAAGCATTTCTAAATAACAAACAAATTTGGAAAAAAATCAGGTTTTGTCTTTTACAGGGGGTGGCTTTTTTCACAGGTGTGACTGTATATTGAAAAAACTTTCACCAGTTTTTCTATAGTGAAAACCAGCGAGAAGGAAGATCTGTCAACTTGCCATTGTTCACAAGTTTTTACTATGTAATCATACGAAAATAAACTGAGTTTATTTGGAGAGAAGTGGACATGTAATATACAGTGTAAGTGTAGATACTGTTCTGTTTGTACTAGGAAACAAAATGTTAAGGCTATCCAAAAAAAAAATGTTTGTTTCCGGAATTTTTTATATATATTTGGTAATGTTATAAGTTTTAGTTTTAAACAGAGCAGACACAAGCTGGTTTTCATCTAAAGTAGGAAATTAACACCAATATTTAGTCTTCATGTACCTGGTTTTGCTAACCTGTTTTAAGCAGCAATAATAACTAAATGACAATAATAATACATGGGACTGACAGTTAATAAAATACACAAATTTACAAAGTAGGAAAACTTACAATAGTATGTAAAATGGCAATCTGTCATTTAGGGATGAAATTGTCAAGCAGCAAAGACAAATAATTCTATTTAAATACGGAGTTACAGTCTGTGAAATGAAGGTTTGAAACTGATAGCTAATTTTAGTTGTCTCCATTGTGATTTGTTGAGAATATTCGGTTATCTGATCGCAGACCGCTTTAAATGGACTTAAATGCAAACACACAGTTTAAGTGAACAATTTTGTTTTTCATATTCTTTGTTTTACTTTGCAGTCTGACATTAATGGAGCGGAAGAGAGATGCGTTTTGCTTGTACCATTTAGATGCTTGCGAGACCATGTATAGGCAAGAGTACATAACTCTGTCAAGTATTTTTACTGAATTATTGCCCTTTTAATGCCCCCTCGAAGAAAGAGGGGTATATTGTTTTGCAGATGTCGGTCGGTCAGTCGGTAGGTCGGAATGTAGGGCAATCTGTCAATCTGTTTCCGGATGATAACTATAGAATGCTTGAGTTTAGGATCATGAAGGTTAAGAGGAAGGTTGGTCATGACCAGCAGATGACCCTTATTGGATTTTGAGTTCAGTATGTCAAAGGTGAAAGTCAAAGTTACCCTGAACAGTTTAACTGTTAACAGATGATAACTCAAGAACGCTTGGGCCTAGAATCATAAAAGTTGGAAGGGAGGTTGGTTATCACTAGTAACTGAACCTTACTAATTTAAGATCAGTATGTCAAAGGTCAAGGTTACAGTGACCCGGAACAGTTAAACGGTTTCCAGATGATAACTCAAGAACGCTTGGGCCTAGGGTTTTGAATGTTGATAAGAATGCTGGTCGTCGCAAGCAGATGAACGCTATTGATTTTGAGATCAGTATGTCAAAGATCAAGGTCACAGTGACCCTAAACAGTTAAACTGTTTTCAGATGATAACTCAAGAATGCTTAGGCCAAGGATCATGAAAATTGATAGGGAGGTTGGTAATCACCAGCAGATGAACCCTTTTGATTTTGAAATCATTATGTCAAAGATCAAGGTCACAGTAATCCGGAACAGTTAAACGGTTTCCAGATGATAACTATAGAATGCTTGGGTTTAGGGTCATGAAAATAAACAGGTAGGTTAATCATGACCAGCAGATGAACCTTATTGATTCTGAGGTTAGTAGGTCAAAGATAAAAGTCACAGCGACCTGGAACAGTTAAACGGTTTCCGGATAATAACTATAGAATGCTAGGGTTTAGGATCATTAAAGTCAAAATGGAGGTTGTTCATGACCAGCAGATGACTCCTGTTAATTTTGAGGTTAGTAGGTCAAAGGTCAAGGACATTGTGACCCGGAACAGTTAAACTGTTTCTGGATGATAACTCGAGAATGCTTGGGACTAGGATCATGGAAGTTGATAGGGAGGTGGGTCATCACATGATCCCTATTGATTTTGAAATCAGTAGGTCAAAGTTCAAGAGCAAATTGACCAGGAACAATAAAACGGTTTCCGGATGATGACTCAAGAACGTATGGGCCTAGGATCAGGAAAATTGTTAGGGAAGTTGGTCATGACCTTCAGATCACCCCTATTGATTTTTAGGTCTGTAGACTAAAGGTCAAGGTTACAGTGACCCGGAACATGTGTTTGTTGTAAACACTTGGAACATGTGATTTCCAGTAACAAGATTTTTATGACCTCCAGCACGGCTTTCGATCAGAATGCTCATGTGAACCAGTTTATCTTCTTTGTTCAAAGTATTAACCCAAACTTTAAAAATAAAAACATTTTAGAATAATCGTCATTTTGGATTTTTCCCCAAAACTTGACCCCGTCTTCTCTCTAGACTCTTTTTTATAAATTGAATTGAAGCTAACAGAAACAAGAAGGGGTAAAAATTTTTAAACTTCTGTGTTCATAAGAATTTCTGTTCATTCCATCTATTGTCCATTTTGAGCGTCAGCATGACTCCATATCGCAATTTAATGTTTTTGTTTCAACAACAGTCAATTAATTTTGCCAGCCACAGCATCAATTGTTTGATACAAAAGAGAAACACATGGTATTCTTCCTCCGAAAGGTAAGATCTGTGGATTTGGATTGTAAAACCAGTTATAACCACATTTGCGTTCACATTTGTAAATAATGTAGCATTACTTTTTAATGTAGTATTAAAACCACCTCCTGAGGTAGTTTTAATGCTACATTACAGAAACCACTTGACCTTTACAAAATTCACGTTTTACACCACATATAGTGTGGACGCAAACTAGTTTAAAAAATAAACCCAAGTTAATGTAGGATTAAAAACGTAGTCTGAACACGGTATAAGACAGTAATCTAATATTCTCTGTTCCTCAGTTTTTAGCCAGATACGTTTAAATATCTGTATTATGAATATAGCAGAAACTGCAGAAAAAATACACGATGAAGATAAGGCTTCTATATCTTTTTTATTCAAACCGATGTCGATCACTAATTTAAATATTTGTTAATCTGATTTTTTATCATTTCCTAAATGCAACGTTTACCTTATTATGATCACGTATTTCTGTCAGATTTAAATGATTGCTTTACCATTGTTAGATATACACTAAATTATTTTGGGTAATCCCCACAGTTTCCCATTAGTAATCTACCACGTCATCAAAGTTTATAAACGTTTTGTCAGATCATATCAGTTGTTACTTGACATGCACGCAAAGTGTATAAATAGAATATACGTTTAAAGATTTCAGTACTACATTTATTGTGAATTGTTATATTTGCTTTATTTGACAGAGGTTTAGTCATATGGTAATTTGACTTTATCGTCCAAGGACTAATTCAAAATAGGGGCAGATATCTTGGGAGGCACAGTGGCTGTTTGCGTTACAAGAATCCACAACGATTAACTACAATGGTTCAAAGTAGAGGACATAAAGTTTATGCTGATGCATAATCTTGTTTTGCACAAGAACTTGAACTTGTATATGTATTTATGCAATTGATTGTAGAACTCCATTGTATAATTGATTTGTCGTAGGCATTGTTTAGATAATTGTAAGGAAAATGTGTTTGTGAACATACTGAATCCTCATCCTAGAGAAAATCTAAGCTTTATATCCTTACTCTTGCGAATTAGGATTATGTGCAAAATATGATTAGATAATATCTAATTTTACAAACTGCAGCGATTACATTGCAATATGTTTGGATATTTCTTTAGTGATGTTATTTTGAGGCGAGGCGAAATGAAAAGAATATTAGCAATACTGTCAATTGACCCGCTCATTATTTTAGAAATCAATCAGTTATTATCCGATGTAGTATATTTATTGCGCACGTAATGCATTTGAGAAGTCCCTTTAAATAAGAAGGCAATGGAACTAGACGAGAGAAGGCCGCAGGCACATACACCGCGTGGTGGCTTTGTTGCTGGTCAGTGAGGCAGGCTCGGAAAACGTACGGCGACTAAAGATCTGTTGAAGAACTGACTTTCGTAAATGCAGTTTTGTTAACTGTGTCTGCTGGAAGTTTTAGTTTTTGGTTAGGGATAATACACTAGATGAAAGTTATATATTATTCGGACTTGAAACATATGTAATAGGGTTAATTGATATATGCCCTAGCAATAAAACAGTTTCTTAATTGAATATCATCCAAAACAGATCGATAGAAGTGCTACGAAAGTAACCTGAGCTATATTATTCTATTTCCATTGATTGAGATTCTAAACGTTCCAATCCATTGTTGAGTTGTTTTTTTGTTTTCGTTTTTTTTTTCAGATATTCACGTATTCACAACACTAAATACTTTCACTTTGTATGAACATGTTTAATTCTAACATCATTGTTTAAACCATAGATATTTCGAATTTCTTATGCTTTTACAAAATAATATTCAAACAGGTATTCATTTATAACTACAAATGTAATTCATAGCTGTGTTAAAACATTTTAAACTTTGTAAACACTCCCAGGCCAGGTTAAAATTCTAACAGATCGTTACAGCGTATGTACTCTATTTAGCGTATCGGTTTTATGTAAAAAGCACATGACCTGAGCATGATTTGTTTCTCAATTAAATATAGTATTACATTTAAAAGCACAGAAAGTCACAAATATACTTTCAATATAATTTACGCCAATACCAAACGTTTTCATTTAGTATATGAAAGAAAATACATACACGTTTCGAAATGGAGCTTAAGGTTCTATGGAATGGAATGTTTCTTTTAAAATTTAGTTGTCGCTTTTAATTGATTTCATTTAAATGACACAATTTGTTGTAAATAATATTATTGCACACATCATGTTTAATTTATTTCTATGTATTTTGTGCTCAGTTGTCATAGATTTATTCCGAGCGAGCAAGTACAAATCATCTGTATTTTTCAAGAAGTTTTGATATCAAATGTATAATTCACTTATCTTTCAAGGTATTGCAAACTGGGAAAAGTGACATGTTGACATCAAATTAGACTAGCTTCTCACATCAAATAAGTGCATATTTTGCAAACAGAACCTAAACGTTGAACTTTAAATACTACAAAATGTTTGAATAAAAATAGACTCCTGCGAAATTATTTTTTAAAGGTCTACGAAACACCCGTTTCATTGAATACCAAAGGTATGCTTGAATACCATATATGGAAATAGTTTGTTTGCTATGTGTGTCATTAAATAAATAGTCTACCTTGAAAGAGTCTTTCGCACTGAATAATGATGAAAATGTAGCTTCTTTTATGTTGGTATATTAAAATATTATGCGGAATGTAAGAAAATGGATGATGGTAACTGATGTTATAGGGAATATAGCTGTGTGAAACGTTGCTTGTTATGGCCATTTTCAAATAAAAATTGGACAGTTTGTTTTGTAATATCTATTTTCTAGTTTCCGTTGACAATTTACTACTTAAATCTAGACCCAATGTTTAAAATTGAAATTATGATTTCTTGAATTAGAAAGATGTTACCATGGAAACGAAGTCCATGACCTGTATATCTTAACATAGAATTCAAACACGTTGAAACTAATCTATTTAATACCCCAGTCACACATACGGCGCGGATAGCTACGTCTAGCCACGGATAGAAAAGTAGTAACCCGTATCAATCCGTACCAGTCCGTACGGCTCAAGTACGGATCGATACGGATAACTACGTTTCTATCCGTAGCTAAACGTAGCTATCCGCGCCGTATGTGTGACTGTGGTATTAGGAACACAGCTTCGGCCTTATATTTGCATTTCAACCATATTCATGAGAATAATAGCAGCATGCAGAACGATTGTTTCAATAAAAATGTCAGACGAAGGGTACTGCTGTAAATTGTTTAAACTGTGAAATTTGTTTAAATAAATGGAAATAACACGAAAATATTACTTACGTTAGAAATAAGATGTTTCGAAGCTACGTTAACAAAAAAGAACACCCAAGTTTAATTTAAAAGTTATTAACACATTCGCCGCATTGCCTCTTCAGAAAAACAGCGGGTTAGAATACGATACCTACCTTCCTCTTCTAGAAGACTTCCCTTGCCATCTCAAGCATCATTTGAAAAAATAAAAAATCTGATTGTTACGGTAACTACCCGACTGTTAACAACTTAGACACGTAGTTGTAAAGGGCTAAAAAGGGCCAGAAAAATCTAGCTTAATTCGGGTTTTTGCCAAGAAAGTGTTATGCATTGTCACATCAAAGACAAAGCAAAAAATTCATTACTATCTAGCTCTGTGATGATGCAAATATATACAAATTGTTATGGTGGATTTTTTTGTCAATTTCAAAGAGACTCAACAAGAAACCTTTATACAGAACGGAACATGTTTTCTTTGTCCATCCGTGTAATTTGTCAAATAGACATTTTGGTTGCTAGTAGTTGCCACACCCGTTGCTAGCAACCATACTCAAATATGTACTTCTTATATTATAGGTGGCATTCAGGGTCAAGCTATCTAGCTGGCGACCAACGCTTTATAATGGAGCCGTGTCAGTTTGAAAACTTTAATAAATTGATTATGGTTGAGTATTGATTATGTATAATTTAAAACTTCAAACGTTAAATGTGTTTGCCATTGAAAACACTTAAGATATAGGATTTCTATTCAAATCATTTTAAGTTGTAGAATAAAAGACGATAATAACGTTTTATTAAATTTTAATCATATAATAGATTTAAAAACGGTTTGTTTAGGGGAATTTATTTCGTTTAAAGTAAATATGATATTTTTTACGACAATAATTTATGGTGTGTCATCATCCCAAGTTTTGAATGCATACAAAGAGGACAAAAGACTATACAAAATCATCCAGACCAAGTATCGTTCCGTATTTGATTGCAATGGAAAAGGCCTATGCATACATAAATAAGGATCGTTTTGAGCGATGTGTCACATTCAATTAAATCTATTTAAATTTCAAATGGAACATTGAACACCTGACTGAATCTATTCATGTGAGCAAAGGACGATAATAAAGTGCCACTAATACCTACTTAAAGGCTCGTCACAACCTAGTGACTTACTGTTCACAGCATAAGTATAAGCTTTATAAAACTAAGTTTACAAATACAGATAAAATATACAATAATTGTACTATAAAATGGCAGGCATTCGATTTAGGCCTTTCCTGAATTAATGTGTTTAACAAATATATATGCAAACTTGTTTAGTCAATTTCTTTCAGCAACTTTAAAAAGAAACTGTGATATAAACCTAAATACATGCCTCATGCAAATTGCATACTGTTACGTTTATTTTGATATTAAGACATTAAAACACATTTTGTAAGGTAGGTATAAAGGTGCACTTAAACTTCCTTGCTGTTGAGATAGCTTCTAA
Organism: Mercenaria mercenaria; assembly: GCF_021730395.1. Taxonomy (NCBI): domain Eukaryota; kingdom Metazoa; phylum Mollusca; class Bivalvia; order Venerida; family Veneridae; genus Mercenaria; species Mercenaria mercenaria. The sequence continues at coordinate 12,611,144 of NC_069376.1, read as the reverse complement.
AACAACATGATAGACTGTCCGCCTTAGGTGGAAGAGGTCACGGGTTCGATTCCCCGCCAGGCTTGAAGTATTTTCAGACTGTTACATTTGGCATCCGATGTAAACAGCTCACAAGATGCAAATTGATAACTTGGAACGTCCCACAGATGTCAAAACTCTGGAATTCGAGGACGAATACTAAAATGGAGGGTGGAGGATGGGGGAGGGGTGTAGTAGGGTGAAGTATAAGGGTGCAATTATACTTCCTTCCTATTGAGCTAGGTTTTATAGCGACGTTGTATAGTGTCTGCCTTAGGTATGAGAGATCCCAGGTTCGATTTCCGGTCAGGCCTGAAGTATTTTCAGTTTGTTACACATATTTATAGCCTAATATATATTAGTGTCACGTTGTCTCTAGATACTAGTATTTCCCAACAATTGTATACAAAAAAACATGTTGAATTATCATCATGACAACATAAACAATACAGTTAAACTTATTCTGTGGAGAGTCTCTATGCAAAATGTTACTGAATACACCTTATGAGCAAACTTGCTCAGAGTTCAAGCACCGACAACAATAGAAAATGTAGCTAAGAATATAAGAAATAATAAAATATAAAGACGATCCTTTTCTCTATGATATATAACTCACAACAAAATATTTTCTATATGGACTTAAAGTGCCAGGATGTACACTGCGAAAAAAGAGTTAATATACGGGAGTGTACGGGATCCCGTATATTACCCGTATACGGGAAGAAATACGGGAAAACTAAAATACGGGCGTGTACGGGGCTTGTATATTTAAAAGTCCGTATACTAATAAAATACGGATTTCCGTATACTATGAAAACGGAATTCTTAGTATACGATTACCCGATATTATTGAAATACGGGAAATTCAAAAAAGGGTTATTCTGATCGTATACAACACCGTATATTCCCGTATATGTCTGGTGTACGGAAATACATAAATCTGTAATTACAAAAATACGGGACGTATATTTCCCGTATATGTTTCATATACAACCCCGAAATTTTCCCTATATTCTGGATATACGGGATATGATAGTTTGTATATTTCGAAAATACAGGGATTAAATTTCCCGTATATTCTTCGTATAAAACTCCGTATATTTCCCGTATATGCCGGAAATACGGGATTTAGATAATTTGAATATGTCGAAAATACGGGACGTATATTTCCCCGTATAGGTTTGGGTATACAACCCCGTATTATTCCCGTATATGCCAGAAATACGGGATTTAAATAATTTGTAATTTGAAAAACGGGACTTAAAATTCCCGTATATTCTTTGTATACAACTCCGTATTTTTCCCCGTATATTCTGGATATACGGGTATGTAAGTTTGAAATATTTCGAAAATACAGGGATTAAATTTCCCGTATATTCTTCGTATACAACTCCGTAAAATTTTCCCGTATATGCCGGAAATACGGATTTAAAAATAATATGTATATTTCGAAAATACGGGAAACGTATATGTCCCGTATATGCTTGGTATACAACCCCGTATTATTCCCATATATGCCAGAAATACGGGTTTTAAAATAATTTGTATTTTTGAAAATACGGGACTTACATTTCCCGTATATTCTTTGTATACAACTCCGTATATTTCCCGTATATTCTGGACATACGGGATATGTATAGTTTGTATATTTCGAAAATACAGGGATTAAATTTCCCGTGTATTCTTCGTATACAACTGCGTATATTTCCCGTATATGCCGGAAATACGGGATTTAAATAATTTGTATATTTCTAAAATACGGGACGTATATGTCCGTATATGCTTGGTATACAACACTGTATATTTTGTATATTTTTGTAATTTTGAAATATATAAATTATTTAAATCCCGTATTTCCGGCAAATACGGGATTTAAATAATTTATATTTTTTCAAAATTACGGGATGCAATCAATATGTGTAGTGAAAATGATATTCTCCGGCAATTTAAAGGTCAAACGTTTTGCCTGTTTTCAACTTGTACGTGTATGTAGAATGAATGCCGATATGAAAGAAAGAATGTTTAATACTAATATGACATGAACTGAAAAAAAAGCATTCACGGATCAAAACAGGTATAAATCAAACATGAATAGAATCCATCATTTCATCTTAGCGCGTTCCCGATTTATTTTAACATTTAATCTAAATAGCCGTTTGAGAAAAGAAAAAGTTTAATCAATTCACCCCTATTTATTTGTAGTGATAAATACATCCGTGGATCATCGCCATTGTAAAAATCAAATGCAAGCATAAATTAACTCTTTTTCTGCACATTTCCAACGTTTGTGCATACAATGCAAATACATATAGAAAAAAGAGGAACTAATTCATTTATATTTTGAACTGAAAAAGTATATAAGACATGTATTGGATACTTTACTTATGAAATCAATTCTAATATTTTTACAGACGCAAAATAATCGATATAATGCGTCTGCGTCCAAAGATTCGAACAAACGCCTTCCGTTCGATTAATACATTTATCGTCTGCTACCGATCGAGAGGGGGGTTTTTTTTGTGGGGTTTTTGTTGGGATTAACGTTGCGCTGACACACTTATAGGTCCTTTAGCGACTTTCCAGTTTTCTTGGTGGAGGAATACCCAGTGCCCTAACGTGCATTATTTCATCACGAGCGAGCCCCTGCTTAATGGCTTCCTCACATGGAGAATTCAACACTCTGAGTGAGGCTTGAGTTCACCCGCATCGGTGAGGGGCAACTGGTTTGAAGTCATCGATCTAAACCACTCGCCACGGAGACCCACTCCGAGTAGGTCGGACCTTTAACCAACAATGTAGATAACATAGCATTTGGTAAAAAAGAAAGCACAAAATTTAAACCCGAAGCCATTCATTTTAAATATAATTCAAAGAGCTATAAAATTTGTATTTTATACCTTTTTGTTCAATGTTCAACTTTCAGCTGTTACTTAATTATAAATATTAAGCAAAAATATTTTCATATCCGTTGACTTTTGTTTCGAAGTAATTCTGCAGATGTTCAAATGTATAGTACGGTGGCTAGCGAGGACATAGGAAATATTTTATTTTTCTGTGCGCACGCGTTGGGCTACCACGTGCGTATGTGGTAATTCACACGTGCACGGGTGATAACTATCACGTGCGCAAGTTGACAGCTATCACGTTCGCACGTTACTACCATGTGGCATGTGAAACTAACACGTGCGCTGGGGTGTTAGCGATCAATGAAAAAGCGTGAAAGATCTGCAATTTTTCTAAATGGATGTCTTTCATAAGGAAATGTTATTTATAGTTAGCTGTTATTTATGAAGTAAGTGTTTCTTTTTTTTTTTTTTTGAAAAAAAGGCTGATATCCGATTAGTTTCGTTGGAAATTTTTCACGTTCGCACGTGCAGCTAACAACTGCGAACGTGATAGCTATCACATGCGAACGGTTGGCTAAGATAGTTATTACAGGGCGCACGTGTTAATCAAAAAATTCGCACGTGGTATCAACAGGGTGCGAATGTGGTGCTAACACGTCGCACGGATAAATAAAATGTTTCCTATGTCCCTTCTATTCCACCGTAGTATTCACTTTTCCCAAGACTATTTTATTTCTCGTGGATGCAGTGCCTTTTAGTATTGACCTAGCACATGTGAATATTTCGTATATTTCCGTAAATTTTCATTTTCAATGTCTAAACATAAATAGCTTTGCAAATATTACATATATAATTCTTAGTTGATATTATACTGTAGCATGGGCCCCCGTGGCCGAGTGGTTAAGGGTCGCTACTTCAAATCACTTGCCCCTCATCGATGTGGATTCGAGCCTCACTCGGGCGTTGAATTCTTCATGTGGGGAAAACCCAATCCAGCTGGCTTACGGAAGGTCTGTGGTTCTACCCAGGTGCCTGCTCGTGATGAAATAATGCACGGAGGGGCACCTGGGGTCTTCCTCCACCATCAAAGCTGGAAAGTCGCCATATAACCTATAAATACTTTAAGAGAAAATAATCAAAATTCATAAAGGTAAAACAGGTAGCGATAACATCACATTACTTTACTTTAAAGAAATGATAACCGTGGTAACGTGGATGGCGTGACACTGATTAACTGTATAAAATACAAATATTGCTTAAAATTAACGAAAACGCTCGAAAACATTGACAAAGATTAATGAGTGCCTTTCATTAAATCAAATGATATAAGTTTTTAAACCCCTGATTTACCATCTCCACGAAAATAAACGTACATTATAATTTCTGCGAACAATTTACTGCAACATTTAATAGATAATAATTGTTGTATTAACTAAATCAGATAGATAGCCCATGTACCCTAAGCCGGAAATCCAGTCTGACAATTTCTAACATTTTCTACCTGCAAATTGACAGTATCAGAAACTCAATGAATGCCAATTAACACAAATTAGCGCAAATTAAGTGGCATCTTTAATGCATGATTTCTTCTGTCCAATCAGTGGAGAACACGCTTCGCGCGTTCTTTTCCCCGAGGCGATAACATCTGGCTCAAGTGACCGCACGCGATAATCTGTATATTGCATATTTCAGGGGGAAAAGGGAAAGTCACGAGTAAGTATTTAAATTTATTTAATATGTTTTAATTTTTAATAAACTGATTTTTTTTGTGACAAACCAGACCATATTTCAATTAACCCGGAAACACGGGTTGCGTTTTATTGCTTTAACAAATTCAGAGGCGTAAAAAAAGGTCAGTTTAATTTTGAAAACTTAATATAAAAAGAAATTCAGAATACCCGTTAAATAGTTAAATTCATTCATTCATTCATTGATTTTTTTTTTTTCCACAACTCATCATTATTATTTCATTCATTCTTTCATCCAATAGTCTACAAGGATGTCAGTCACCAAAAGTTGATGTTGAAAGTGTTTGAAATAAAAAAAAAATATCGTGCAAAATCATTTGATGAATACCTTTGGGGGTTAAACAGATTAAAGTTGCAAGGACAAAAACAACTCCTGATAGAAGTTTATTTCGTAGAAGCTAGGTAGCTGAATAAAGCGACACGCACATTCATTCATTCGATCAAAACTGGAATCTCGGAAAAGCATTAAAAGAAGTTAATAATTACAATCTTTATAAATTTTGAAAATGGGTACCGGTAATCTGACAATATAAAAGCTTTTTTCTAGATGGAACTTTTTAAAAAAATTACAACATCTCTTGCCTCTGTCTAGAGGAAAATGTTTTTCTGCGAAAATATCAGTGTCAGTAATGAAGAATTAATACTATTACAGATTACTTGATCTCTACAGACTTTGTAAGTCTATGTAAGCGGTTGTGATGCGTAAATTTTTTTTTTCAAGTATTATATCAAAAAAAGGGAGGTAAAAATTAAAAAATCATATTATGTAGAATTTGATTATTAATCTGAAAGTTTTAAGAATTTTAAAAGTGACCTAAAAATGCATACATACTATAGATCTTTTGCATACCAACTTTTAGTAACATCTTTAAAACCGATAAAGCGGGGGAGCTTTACCTAAGAACAATACTCCAATTGTTGATTTCCGTACTAACTGTTGTTTGTTGTAGTAACACGGGGGGGGTGGGGTGAATCGATAACTAATAGCTTTGGTCACTATAATATTTTATCTTTTGCATTTACAGGGGAACGGTTTACTAAACCATGGTACCATGAATGAAGTTTTAAATATATATTAAAGTGAAATGCCGGAACAAGTCGAATATGTATAATATAATACTTTTATTTAATTGTCAATAAAGTAATATTAGTTATATGAATAAGGTACTAACATATTTAAAAAGCGTTACATATTATACATCTAAAAACAAACATTCACTTTCAGGACCAACATGTAAAACAATAAGTAATTGCTGTCTGTTGTTTTAAATCGATTTTCAACGGACCATTATGACATTTTCACAAATTAAAGTTGACGAATTTCCCATTGAGTGGATTTATTCATTTCTCTGTTTTACTCCATTTTGCAGCTGTAAAATCTTCAAATATGACCACAAACGTATTTTTTTTCAGCAGGGCGCAAAATGATATACTTTATTATTATTATTATTATTATTATTATTATTATTATTATTATTTTTATACCACATTTATATAGCACTCTTTTCATGCACTTATACACGTTCAAAAGTGCTTTACAGAATAAATTGCAAAAATACAAACAAATACTCTAACAATTTTGAAAAAGCGTACATGATTTCATTCACTATCGATTCCAAAAATAAAAAAGGAGAAAAATGGAGGGGGGATCACCATTTAAGAATTCGATCTATTTACCATTGCGCTTCCCCTACCCCAGTAAAAATAATGATACCTCAAGTGTTTTCGTGAAATTTGGGCCATGATCTTTACTGTTCGATATTCACTCAGTATATGCAACTCTATTAACATGTCCATTACGATATCTTAATTTCTGTTAATTTAAGGCTGGGGAATAGTTTTTACTGATTCCTCCGTCTGTCATAAAAAATTTCTGACATGAGTGCAAAAATCATGAAAGCTAAATCCCGAGAGAAGAAAAAAGACGATATAAAAAACAGAAGAAGGAAAGTGATATGTATATTACAGTGCAAAAAGCATAAAACCATAAAAAGTACTTATCACTTGCAGTAAGTGGGTTAACCTATTTTTATGACCCAGCTTGAAACAACACTGACCGTTATATTTTTCCCCATGCAAATTTGTAAACACATGAAATTTAAAGGGGGATTAAACATTTTTAATCAATTAAATTATTTTATTTTTAATGTAACTATATGCAATCTTGGGTCTAAAATAAATTAAGAAATAACGCAATTTTTAAACGAATACTTAAAAAAGGCACTGGCCTCCAGATCGTCCGACAAGAACAAAAAAAATATAATTTAGCCGTGCCCTGAGAAAACCACATAGTGTGGGTTTTCGACTAACATGGATCGAGACCAACCTGCGCATCCGCGCAGTCTGCTCAGGATCCATGCTGTTCGCTAACAGTTTCTCTAATTCCAATTTGGCTTTGAAAGCGAACAGCTGGATCCTGATGCGCAGGCTGGTCTCGATCCATGCTGGTCGCAAACCCATATGTTGGTTTTCTCATGGCACGGCATCATATTTTTTTAAGATATATGGAAATTAATGGTGTATATGCTAGATACTGACAGACTATAATGTTGCGGAAACACATGAGAATTAGATGTTTTAACTAATTTTTCGATAAAAATTTGTATATTTAACGCGCAAATTTAAAAACTAAACCCTTCATTGCTGGGAACGACAGCGGAAAAACTTCTTATTGCCGCTGTGGTCAGGGTTCGATTCCCGCGCGACCATCTTTTTTCTATATATGACATTTTAAAAATTTATATAGAAACGAAAATTCCTATTTTAAGTTTCATAATGTGACAACTTCAGCTTATCCTTGATGAACTGATAATTCTGCTTTTTTAAACGAACCCCTTTTTAATATTTTACTCCGTAGATGTCCCTTTGTAGAATTTTATCGTAAAGTATATCCTGTGCATTTAAGGAATATTGATTAAGGATATTAAAGCCCGGGTTTTCCTAGGGTCTATATATTTCGAAAAAAAACAACAATAAACAAAAAAATCTCGCGGGAAGGTCTATCTTTGCAAGTCTACCGTTTTTTTTCTGTTACTCTATCCAGGCCCGTTCACGTGCACGAATAGACATGCGCACGGCAAAAACCAATCATGCTAAAACAAAGCGGTCATTTGTTAGGAATGAAATCGAGATGTCTGTAAATTCGATCTTCAAAACCATTCAATCAAATAGTACCATTTCTTTCATTTTACCACAGATAGACATATTACACTGTTACATAAATTTTTATCGAATATTCGGCAACTCTAATTAAATAATGTAAATTTAATGACACTCTGATATTATTTAATATTTTAGTTAGGTTAATCTATGAGATTTGGATATTTTAAATCCAGTTTACAGTAGTTTTCATTTTGATAAATTTTAATACAGGATTGCTGAATTAAAAAACCCAGATGCATTTACATTTATTTGAACATAAAGAGATGAGACGTTATGATGATATTTACTTGTCTAAGAATATTATACTGACGCGAAATTTGAAATTCTGGAAATCTTCAGATGTATTAACCAAATATTAAAGGTTTAGAGGCAAATATATCGTTCAGAACTTGTTCGTCACAAAGTTTAAAGGAATGTTGAAAAATTAAAATTTTAAAAAGCCTAACAACGCGATGTTTGTCACTCTGATATATTTTTATCAAACTGTACAAAAGATTTATTGTGCATTTTGAATAAGTTCTAACACGGAGGATTAATTGCGTAATGGCGGACAGGTTAAGGAACACTAAATTTAGCATAGTTTACGTTAACGCTGCGTTGGTTTAAATTATACCGTGGCTGTATTTTTGACTTTTGGTAGAAATAAAATGGGGAGGTGTTATTTAGATCCCCTTACCGCACTTTATGTGCTTTTGAAGTTTGTGACAGGTAAAATTGTGACGGTAAATCTCTCTTGAAAAAAGTCTCTCCCGTACTTATGTTATTACTGTATGTCGTTTGAAGACAATCAATCAAAATGAGGTGAGGATTGGCCGGACAACGTGTGACGGCACTATGAACACCATGCATTTTAATTAAATATAATTTGGGGGGATAGATTTAACGTAATATAACCATAAAATACAAATAAATCACTGTAGATAACTTGTATGAAATATCAACAAAGGGACATTTAATGATATCTAATTTTTTTTCGCGACGAAATGAGTATGGTGCGTTCTGACACTTAAATGATGTCGTCATCCCTGCCCACATGTCATTTTATTCGTCATAATTTTCACATCATTTAATAGATATAATTATCAGTATCTATGAATTGCAAGAGTCCATTTTTATAACTTATAATGCGTGCATTTTTTTTTATTCCAGGTTGACACAAGAGTTGTTTACTGGGATCAGAAAACGGGACGACTATGTATTTTCACGATAGAGAATATACTTATGTGTGAAGTTTCTACTAGTTTGATCACAGATGCAGACAGACAGCCCGGATTTAGCCATTCGTTCTCAGTGACATTCGCAACAACAGATAAAAGCCTGGGACTTATTGAGATCAGAAAACTGAATTTTCCATGGGGTTCATCATTTATAACCTGCTTACATATCGGTGTTTTTAGCACAGAACCAACATGCGTCATTTTAAAGCGCTCGTTTTGAATACATCTTTAGACATTAGAAGGGGTGTACTGCTCTTCTTAGCAGACGGCAAATCGAAAAACCTATAGCGGTAATCAACATTCATGGGAATAACGAAAACATGTACAGACAGTAGTAAAAGAAGTGATCTCAACTGATTTGTTGCGTCAAAGGCGCAGAATTAAAATTTGCGAATTGCTAGTTTTTCAATTAGAAATGAACATAATTGAGCCGTGCCATGAGATAACCAACATAGTGGGTTTGCGACCAGCATGGATTCAGACCAGCCTGCGCATCCGCGCAGTCTGGTCAGGATCCATGTTGTTTGCTTTCAAAGTCTATTGCAATTACAGAAACTTTTAGCGAACAGCATGGATCCTGATCAGACTGCGCGAATGCGCAGGCTGGTCTGGATCCATGCTGGTCGCAAACCCATTATGTTGGTTTTCTCATGGCGCGGCATGGACAAGAAATAAAAATGATTCATAATCGTTTGAAAAACTGATTTAAACAGTATTTAAGTTGAATAAAATGTTAATTTAATCTGACATGTCTCCAATTAATAACAATATGAATTTTTTCTCATACCCTGTCTTTGTCTTGCTTTTTTCTAACATACCGTATTCTGCTGTAGGTATGACTGACATTCATTTTGTCACCTTCAGTGTGTGCCCATATACGAAATCAGTTCACATAAAAGAAAAATACGGGATTTGTATACTACACATAGTGCATATACGGGAAAAGTCTAGTAAATGTATCTTTTAGAAATACTGGTCCGTGAATTCCCCGAATACGAAAACCAAATTCAGTCTAAATGTGACACAAATATGGAATCTGTATACTCTGCATATCTTGCATAAATGGGGAAAAACCTGACCCGTATATCAAAAGCTACAGGTTCGTATATCCCCGTATATCAGATGCAAATACATTCCGTATATGACACAAGTACGGGATCCGTATATTGCGTATACCATGCATATACGGGACTAGGCCGTAGCCCGTATAGTTAAAAATACAGTTTCGTATATTCCCCGTATATGACACAAGTACGGGATCCGTATATTGCGTATACCATGATATACGGGACTAGTCCGTAGCCCGTATATCAAAAAGTACAGTTTCGTATATGCCCCGTATATGACAAAAGTACGGGATCCGTATACTTAGTATATCATGCGTATACGGAAAAAATCCGAAGCCCGTATATTAGAAAATACAAGTCCGTATATGCCCCGTATATTAGATGCAATCACAGTCCGTATATGACAAAAATACGGGATCCGTATACTACGTATATTCGGAATATACAGGCTCGTATACGTGTTCCGTATATTCTAAAATACGGAACGTATACGGGAAAAAAGTCTCAAGACCCTTCGAATACATGAAAATGAAACTTATGTTAAAGCAGGACACGAATAAACACCATTTCTAGGGATTTTTTTTTTAAAGTTCGTATATTGCCTATATACGGGAAATATACATTTATGTATATTCGGCGTATACGGGATCCCGTATATGCATGACACATATACGGACTTCCCGTATACTAGATGTTCCGAATACGGGATCGTATATTAGGTCCGTATATTTGTAATATACATCCCGTATACTCCCGTATTTTCGAAATATACGGGACCGTACACTCCCGTATATTGACCCTTTTTTCGCAGTGGTATTAAAAGTGATAGTGCAGGTCTACAGTTTGAATATACTTTAAACACCACCATATATATATATCATACAAAATGAAAACTAGCTAAAACGGAACATCCGTAGCCATGCGGTTATGGCCACTTGCCGCTTTAGATAGAAAATAAAAGACAGTTTTGTTATTATTCGCCTTCCAATAGCAAAAATGTTCCTGACAGGAGAATAAACAGCCGTGTCGTATTTGAGATTATTGTTTGTTTGTTTTGGGTTTAACGCCGTTTTTCAACAGTATTTCAGTCATGTAACGGCGGGCAGTTAACCTAACCAGTGTTCCTGGATTCTGTACCAGTACAAACCTGTTCTCCGCAAGTAACTGCCAACTTCCCCACATGAATCAGAGGTGGAGGACTAATGATTGCAGACACAATGTCGTTTATCAAATAGTCACGGAGAACATACGCCCCGCCCGAGGATCGAACTCACGACCCCCGGATCAACGACCCCGTGATCCGTAGACCAACGCTCTTACCTACTGAGCTAAGCGGGCGGGCTATTTGAGATTAAGTTTTAAAGGAACTTACCCACATATTTAAGCTAAAAGTAAAGTGAGTACTCCAAAAATGACTAATGGTACAAATTAACTCACTTAAGAGTTTTGCAAGATATTGTTATAAGTAATCAAAAATGTTGTGCAGATGGTAGAAAACTGCTGCAACGCTTTTGAGATAATGCAGAAAATTTACATTCTGTATTCATTTCTATCAATATCTGACTTGAATTTTACTCACTCTCTCAGTTTTAGTGTCATACATATATTTTATTCAAAACTTGATTGAAATTAACATGCTTTTTTAGGATTTTTTTTAAAATATGGAAATAATATTGTCAAAATTAAATTCTTCATTTCTCTGGTCAAAAGTCACTTATTTATTTATAATTGTAAATATTTGTTTCTAGTTTCTATGATCCGTGTTTTCGAAGTCCGAGCCAAAGTAAAAGAATATTCTCTCCCAAGTTCTGACCTAGGCTTATATACAAAAGTTGTACCCTCCCATATTTGGAGTGTATCATAGTAATGAAAGACAAAGATTACCCTAAATATTTATGAGGATACCGTTTGACTGATGGTACCATCCCAAATACGGAGCACCTCTAACTCTAACAAATCAGACATGTTTACGATGGTACATGATGACAACATACCCTGATAAAATGATACAAAATGATACACACTCCAGTCCCAACCAGTTTATGAGGGTAACTGGTGAATGACATCTCTAGCAGCAGAGGCCAAAATTTCACATCAGTAGAATCAATTAATAAATCAATTTTAATAAGACTAGCTGCTAAATTTACAACATTAGGAACTGTCACCAGATGCTCGGTAACTATCTCGATAATATTTTAATCTTTCCAGCAAAGTTGTGCATTTTTCTGAAAACATTATCACAATAATTTTTTTTCTCGATATGTTTTCTGTTTCCAGGAAACTTCAGGCTATTAACATAAACTTTTCAGAAAAGTTCGAAATATCAAGATAATTTCTGAAAGTATCGCGAAAGCTTATCTAGCTAATAAATGGCAGTTGTGGGCACTAACACGAAAGGTTTCGAGAAAATAATGTAATTATCGCATAACATTTCCAGGAAACCTTCCACTATTGGGAAAATCTTTTCAGAAAAACTTTGCTTTATCAAGATATTTTTTGAAGTATCGCGGATAGCTACCTAGCTATCTCATGGCAGAAATATGCCACCATATGTGTTCCGGATTTTTTTCTTTTCGGTCACGTGTATATTCCGATAAGGGACTTTGAAGGGGCACATTTCTGGGACAGTTCAACTCCTTTAAAATACTCCCATTTTTAAAAAGCTGTTACATGTCTCCGTCTTGGTGCAACAAGATACAGAGCTTACACATTACATAATAGCTTGAACTTCGATTACTTTTATTTTTAATATGGCATTCCTGTTTAAGGGAGACAACTCTTTAAGAATAGTTTAAGTATCCAATTCTCGGGACGAATGTTCAAAATGTCTGTAACATATAGGTTATTTTTAAAAAAATGTTGTTCGTTTTCTAAAAGTTTCGGTGGTTTTGAGATATATTGTTCAATTTTAATGTAAGGTTTCAGTACAGCTGTGAAATTTCCGTTTCTGCTTGCAAAGTCGTCCACTTTTCTCGGTCACTTTTAATTTGCTGCACGATATCAGGAAATGTTTTCATAAAATCGTTCACGGACTTTAGCACGAAGCTTTTATATAATACATGTTTCCCTTCTATTACTACGAAATATGTACAAGGAAATAATACATTTTCTTGTGCAGGAAACCGGCGCGCCGTGTATTATAAACATTTTAGATATTTAACTGCACGTGTTATGCGTGAAAACGCGACTATCCTGTGACTTTCTTGGCTGCGTAAAATGTTCATTGTAGGTAGAAACTCCACTGTACAAGTGCTCTTCGCGTACTTTGATTCTTATTATGTAAAAACGCACCAGTAGCCAGTAAAACAAAAATAATGAATTTCATATTTATGAAATCACGTGCATTGATAACAGTTTTTGTATTTTTAATTTCTTGATTTGCTTTGGGTTTGACGCCGTTTTTCACGATTATTTCAGCTATGTTAAGGCAGGCAATTGACCTAACCAGTGTTCCTGGATTCTGTACATGTACAAACCTGTTCTCCACAAATTACTGCAAACCTCTCCACATGAACCAGAGGTGAAGAACGAATGATTTCATGCACAATGTCTTTCATCAAATCGTCACAGAGAACATACTGCTCGCTCGAAGTTCGAACTCACGACCCCGCGATCGGTGTTCTCCAGAGAAATGTAGGCAGTTTTGACCGATTGAAAATGTTAAGAAGTTAGTGTATTTTTCTCAACAAGCTCACAAAATCAACACACCGATAACCCGGAGCACTCCGAACTTGTCATTGTTACAACATTTTTCCAGTTCACGTAATGTAGTCTGGTAGAGAATAAAGGTGTACTTACATTGCTGAACTATAAATTCTGCTGTAAAAGCGAAACTGTGGCGTGTCCGCCATAGTTGCAGGAGGTCCTGTGTTCGAGTCCCGGTCAGCGCTTGATTATTTGCATTCTGCTTCACCATATATTTGGTCTGTATTTATAATTTTTATATCTAATTTTGTGAAATATACCAACATCTGACGGGTGTGGATTATTTTAAAGGCTGAACACCACTAAATTAGGCTGTTTTGTATAAAATTTACTTACTTCATAACAGTTCTTCGACATTTTCTAGATTATCAAATTTTCTGAAACGTACATTTCCATAAAGAACTTTATCGCTTTAGAAAAACAAAAAGAAAAGGGATTGTAGACTTTTATATAAGAAAACTTCAGTTCGTTAAATGCAACCATCTGTATTTTCTCCCTTCCGCTTCTTTCAATTTTTCTTTTCACGTGGAATTTTCAGGCCGCCATTTTTACCATTTTACCTGCATGCAATAGAAAAGGTAGCAGGGTACACTGAGATTCGAAAATTTTGGACATAGTCAGCCTCTGTCATGTAGCGAGTAGTAATAGTGCACTTCCCTAAGGCCATACCAAATTAATTTGTCGTTCGTCGGAACTACCGCATCAATAATTTCATTCCCGAGAAAGAAAAAAATAAAAATTCACCCGCCCGCGCGTGCATAAAACTGTCCGATTTTTTTTCTGATTACGCGGTCTGGAATGATAACGGTAAAACAGGTTTTATCGCTATTTTAATGCGTCAAAGTGATATTGATAGGAATTCATGCGTCGGTAATACATGTAGCTGATGACCCAAACTCAAAAGCAGGAATTATGGTGTAGTTCATCATTTGTTTTAAATCTGGAATGTCTGTACTATTGCAAACTAGGCCTTCGATGTGCCGGTAGGTGAAGAAGTAGGCACGTTCTACGATTGTTCAATACAGTGAAAAGAACAAAGCCCGACTTGTAAGACGTACGTGCACGGGGGTTCAATTTGTAATTACTGGCTTTTCTACATTAAAAATTAAAACTGGCGATGATTTGTTCTTCAAACACTACTATAATGCACATTATATTCAATTATTCAATATTGGAAACTATAAGCGGGACGATTGAATCATCAAAAAAAAAACGTTACAAGAGACCGATAAGACCGATTCATCTAATACCGCGAATTTCAACTCGTTAGAATACGACAGAACAAAATACTTGTTTGCTGATGTTTGTTCGTAAGAAACTTTATTTTGTCGAATGTCGCCCTGAAAATTATTCACCGCGACGCAGCAGTTCCGGGAATTAAGGTAATGAACATATTCCTAAGCTGAACGGTATATAGGTTTACTTTGACATATATACACGTACACGTACACATTATCTATAGACAGAAAAAATCTTCGGTTTTCCGTTATTAAATCTTTGCATTAACTTAATTCGAAGCGAAAGGAACTCGTAGATCAGAAAAAATGTCATATTTGTATACCTTGCTTATACTTAGTTTGCAGACGACTTCTACGAGACTTGACAGTGACGTTTGTATCACTTAACATGTGGCGCTGTATCATCAGCTTCAAGGAACGTGGACGACTACAAGTGGGCGCCCATCGTCTGATGTTTCCCAGAATGGTATGTTAGTCCGCCGGAGAAACGAACTGTGGCACTGTTTAATAGCTGAAAAACTGAAGGAGAAGTTCTAACATTGGGTTTCAAAACTTGGAACTGTTCATCAACCATTAGTCTGGCTAGATTTTATTTTTACGTAGAAAAACTTTTTTTCTAAATTTTTACTTTCTCTATCATCAGAATTCCTCTTTGATCTTTCTCTTGTTCTGAGAAAAACGGGGACATAATTATGAAAAATCTGAAGTGCCTATCGCTTATATCCTGTAAAAACATAGGGTCTGAATACAGACTAAAAACATATTATAGGATAAGAGAATAAAAATACTATTTGTCTCAATGTTATACCTGCATTAAATGAACTGCTATATAAAAAACATTAACGAAGGTTTGACGAAAATGTGTTTGTCATTGTTTTTTTATAACTTAGCAGACGACATCACTTACTTGTACTATCCCAACTTTATAATGCTGACTCACTGGAATATTACGCCGTAAACACGTAACATGGTATCCCACTAAGTCAGATTATACTGACAGTCCTCTGAGTGCCAAGAAAGGAAGCTACTAGTACATTATGACGCAGCCAGGGATCGGACCCACGACTCCGCACTCGAGCCGGGCGCTCCATCATAGGACACATGCACCTTAAATATATCATCCAATTATGAAATGGTTTTCAATAGTGTATATGATTGTAAATAAAGTATTTACTTTTCACTGATTTGTCTTTGAACGCTGTATTTATATTGCTATAGGCTAAATGTCGGCTCATCTCCAATCTGCGGTACGGTGCTAGTCATTCTTCTGCGCCAGTTAGATCGCCACTTTGTCGAGCTGTTGTCAATAGAGAACACAATTCAACATGTTGTTTAGATGAAAATAATTCACTGCGTCAAATAAAATAACACAGACCAGAAATCTTAACGTATTCATTGAATTATGGAAAAAAACTTTATTTTATTATGGAACGTGTTTCGTACAGGTTTTAGCTGTGATAATGTACAACGTATCTTAACAGTTCCTAAAATGACTTTTTTTTTAAGAAAAAATCTATGCTAGCAATAAATGACGACAAACTTGATAGGTTTGTTATATATGTGGTATTTTGTTTCTTTTCAGAATGTAAAACAAAACGCTGTATAGTTTTCTGAAAGTGCGGAATAATTTTGAAAATGAAATTATTTCACGACGGATGGATTTGATTGTAATAAATCATACTTACCGCTTAAATTGACCTTGTGTTTCATCCATGATTGTTTTGTCCGAAAATTCTGGTGAAGTATTCAGAGTTTCTTTCAGCACATGTGACTCTGTCTTGTTTATATCACAGTATGATCTAAGTGCAAGTACAAAGTAGAGCGATTTTCCCGTCAATTCTAGGTCACCGTGACACCGCAAAATATATCATCTTTACTGAAATAAAAAAAAGCAGGTATGCACATTCTATTTCTTCCCATAGAATAAAACGGCCCAACCCACACTCACGTGACGCCCATTCACTCAGCGTACGCCACAATTATGGTATCGGTCCACAGATAAGACGTTCTATATGACAGTGCTACAAAAATATATCAACGTTGATGCTGGTAAGCTCATATAATTATGGTTTCATTTGAAATTGTATTGTTTACTGAAAAATATAATATAAATTACATGACAGAATTTTGTTACAGATTTTTTTTACAGAAATGTAGTTATTACAGTGTAAAACTTATCATATCGCCATCAAAACCATAATTTTCATGATTCTTGCATATTATCTATGGTCATCTTATTCACAAATTCTTGGTCAGCAGACACCAGTGACCCTTTCATATGAATAATAATAATAAACCGTTGTAGATAGCGTAGTCAAGTGATAACTGAACGACAACTGAAGGCAGGTTCACAATGGATAAATTTGTAGGCTGCTCTAGAATTTTTTTTGTTGGCTACATTCCTAATTTAACGCAATAATTTTTCTCAATACTTGGTTTTACCCAACGATTAATCTACATTTACATGTTTTACTCAATAGTTGCAGTTACATTTGTATATTCCCGGATTTGTTCGTTTATCTAGGTGTATTTATTAAAGCTAAATCAAATGCTACTTACAACCAAGCAGAACAGCAAATGTTGAGAATATTTCCTCGGCGTTAGTATTTGGTGACACGTTTCCCAATCCTATTGACGTCAGCAACGTAAACGTAAAATGCTGTGATGTAATACGTCTCTATGCTGGGTTCACTATTTGTGACGTTGACAACGTAAGCTTCATTGGTACTTGTGGCGACACTAACCATCCTAGAATATCAGAAAAAACGATAAAACATTTCCATACAACTTAAATAGGTATGAAGCAGACGTCGCGATCACGTTAAAAAGACTTAGAGCCTTCACCAGCGCCTTTCTGTCGAAAAGAACAACATATGCCAATATTCAGATCAAGTTTGCACAGAATAAAACTGTTAAAGATACATAATAGAGCATGTATTAGCTAACAGATAACAAACAATATTTTTACATTACAAAAAGCGAGATATCCAAATTACAATTAATATCATATAAATAATGAATTTTAGAAAGCAATTACGCCTTAAGAATAAAAGAAAAAAAATCAAATTAGTCCGTCCTCTTCAACTGAGGAACAAACGTATTCTAAAGTAAGTTGTCAAATGATGTTTCAGTGTATTCAAAGTACTGAAAAGATGTGAGATTCGTTTGAAATTAAGGTAATGGTGACGTAATGACACTCGGCTATTTCCGTCCAATTACGTATAATGCCGTGACGCAATTTCGGCATTCTCCGGTCGAACATGTAGCTGAACATGCATATGACTTTCCGTAATAACCGAGGAGTGCATTCAAAGATACAAAATATTGCCCGATAATTATAACGGGTTCCACATGATTTATTCTCCATGTTGATGAAAGAAGTCTATCAAGAAGTAAATGACTTTAAGGATATGACATACAGTGTTTATTAAAGCTTTTAGAGGAATATTTGAATTAAATCACATAATATTAAATTTTTTAGAAATGTATCATATATTAACACGACGAAGATGTTATAGGCCGAGCGAATGGTTTAATGATACATGATAATTACTTACCTACGGCTTTTGTCCAAGTGCTGTCACTCCCAGAATGCAATGGCATCAAACACACAAGCTACCCAGTGCCCTACTAGTGTGAACGTTATCATTAACAAAAGTAGTACGGCAGCACCATACTTTGTAAATTATTCAATATGCCTTATCACATTAAGTTAGCGTAGTAATCTGACTGTCTTTAAAATATCTGCTTTCGTCATTGTCTGAAAGAAAAGTAGCAAATAAGTATTAGTTTAAGTTATAACGTTCCTGAAAAACTTGTTTTTCAAACCTTATGATTAAAAAAGATCAAATGTTCCGTATAAAGATGATATTGGAAAAGTACTTATAGCACTGTAGGACCACATTCGTAACATATCGCATTTGTAACAGGTGTTACAAATGCGATCGCATATGTAACACGTGTTACAAATGCGATCGCATATGTAACACGTGTTACAAATGAGATCGCATACGTAACAGAAATCAAGCACATATGTAACATTTTTTGTGACGAATGTGATCGATGCCGATTTTTGATGTGACATCTAATCACATTTGTCACATGTCATTTTCAATCGGAAAAATGAACAAAAAAGTGCATTTTTACATCTGAAACACATTTGTAACATGTTTTAGCTCACTTGTACGAAGTGACAAAGTAAGCTATTGCGATCATCCGTCGAATATTGCGAATATGACAGAGACAACATTTATCATTTGATTTTAACAAAACTTGCACAAAACTTAATATAGATCTATATCTCGGTTCCTTTCGAAAACCAGCCATATCACCTTATTCTTCTAGGAGTTATGGCCCCTGGAATGGCAATAATTACTGATTTTAGCCTTGTGAACCCGATTAAGACCACATGTTTTGTCATTTTGACTCAGTATGCATACAACTTATATATCTATAAGATCTATGCTCCTTTCAAAGACAACCATATTGCACCATTTATTTGACTTCGAGTTACGGCCCCCGAATTGGTAAAAAATGCTGCTTGTGAACACAGTGGAGACTACATTTATTACTTGATTTCCATTAAACTTATATAGGATCTTACTTCCTTTTAAAACAGCCATATCGCGCCATTTATCTCAGAGTTATGACTGAAATGGCAAAAATTGTTATTTTAGTCTTGTGAACACAATAGAGGCCATATTTATTATTTCATTTTGACCAAACTTGTATAGAAGTTATATATCTATAACATCTCGGTTCCTTACGAAAACCACTTATATAGCAACATTTGTGCTGGAGTTATGGCCCCTTAAATGACAAAATTTGCTGATTTTAGCATTGTGAACATGACAGAGATCACATTTATGATTTGATTTCAAGCTTGCGTAGAAATTATATACCATAGGAATTATATATCTTTTTTCCTCGAAGAGTAGCCATATCACGCTACTTGTCTTAGGAATTATGACCCCTAAAATGGCAAAATCGCACATTTAATAACATGTATAGTGTAGTATTACTCATGTGAGCGATAGTGGGCCATGACGGCCCTCTTGTTGATTAGAGGGATATTTCCGGTTAGGTTAATATCTTGGTACTGGTTGGTTATCTGGCAATTAAACTTGGCAAGAATACCGAACGGTTATCATGACTAGTCTGTTCATAGTACTTCATGTACATGTCACTAATAAATTTCCCATATAGGTTTTGGTTTGTAAGATTTCATTTTTATTAAATGCGTAAATACATGTTTATGAGTATGTATGATTAAAGGGGAAGATACACCACATGCAATCCCTGTTCATCTTTTATAATCGGCATTCGCTGGTTGTATCGCTTCAACAACAAATAAAGTGCACTCGAAAATCAAGATCAAGGCAGTCTCAACTAACGTAGAAAGTCTTGTTAAAGCTGAACACTGGGTATATATACATCTATGTATACTTAAAAATAGTGACTAGCTTGACTATTCTAGGACTGCTAATGGCTATTGTTCTGGTCCTGATGTCGTCGGTGTCCGCGGGTTCGCCGCAAGATAGGTTTTTCGTTTTCGTTTTGTTTATCTTTGTCAATTCGCATTGCTTTAAACATAAAAAACTTAAACTGACGACAAATGAAATATGTCCAACTTAAAACCCTGACGTGAACTTTATTGGATTATATTTACTATGAGAGTTTTCTTGCCAGGCCTGGTGTCTGAGTTCGTATGGAAACACTCTTATTTTGTATCTCTATAGGAGCAGCAAGAGTAACTCAATCGGTGAGGCTGGTGCAGCGGATAGTTTTGCAGATTACGAAACCGGCGGAGCGGGTTGAATTCCTAGTCAGGGACGGAATTTCCAGAGATATTGTGCCTCTCATCCACCCAGTTAATACCTTACGTGTATCGGTGCGTTTTACCAGACCCGTAAACGAACATATGAGTGTAAACTCGTATATGAGCCAGGGTATAATTTCAATTGAAATTAATGTGAAGAACTTACCATCGACTAGAGTGTCGAGGGACACACGTTCGAGACCGGGTGAAAACTATTCGTATCTGTTGCTATTTTCGCCATTCAGTGCTGTTTCAAGCTGGGACGTTGTCGGTTACTAACATAAAGATACTGTTGTAATGATTTTAATATTACTGACATTTCTATCACCATTATCATCATCATCATAATAATAATCATCAACACCATCTTGGACTGGTCCGTTCTAGGATCAGTGGTAAGATTAACTGCCCGAAACTGTATTACCTGAATACTGTTGAAAACAGGCGCTCTGAATCCAACAAACAAAGATAATATTCATCAAAACCATTCTACAGGGTCCCAAAATTTGAGACGTTTGCAGTAATAGGTGTAAAATGATCACTACAGATTGTCAATAAATGGTGGTTATTTGTACCAAAGTATTTGGAAATCTGACTAAAGCGGGTTATGATCCGGGCACAAACATATATATTACAACAAAATAACAAAACAAATCTAAGTTCAAAGCTGTGAACTTGATCTTGGATATACACATGTAGCAACAAGGATCATGATCTCAAAACAACTTCTATCCATGCTGATCATTTGTACCAAATAATTTGAAAATCTGACTATGAATGGGCAAGTTATACCAAGGTCATGAACTTATATATATAACTGCACGAACGCACAGACTCCGCTATTTCACGGCGGGATTATAATAAAAGAAGGCCTATTACGTGTGCCTCACAGACGGACTCAGTGGGGTGAGGGTAATTAGAAAATAAGGTGTATTTTCTTAAAATCCCGTAGACATTAGTTCGCAGCACAAGGTCGGGCCCTCCTAGACTTAAGGCTAACGACTCCGTCCATGACAAGTTGTATATAATTTGTCTCGTGACATAGCAGCTTCCTGTTTGTCAACCAACTTGAAACAGCTCTGGATGACGAAAGACAGCTACAAATGTATGTCGCCACCGGGTTCGAACCAGACCTGAGCATGTGGGTCTACATTTCAGCAAGTTGAGGTAACAGTAGAAGTAGCTGAAGTTGTAATCATTCATGCGCGTAGCGTGGCATACTCGGTAACTCAGCTGAGTATCATTTAAGATCCAAAAATAAAAAATAAAAAGGCTAAAAACTCCACAGAAGCAATAAAAAAATAAAAAAACTGATCAGGAGTAGGTATGGAGGTAGGGACAATGTCATAGCATATGAGTATGCTGTTGTCTTGGTCCTTGACTTTGTTATAATTTTTTGTGACGGCAGACTGCTGATGCTCTATTAGAATCAACGGGAGCAAAAAGAACAAATTCATAAATTAACATTTAGGCTTTGTTATCCGCATTGCCATAGTATAACACTCAACAGCAGTCATATAAACGATCAGTTCATTAATTTCTACCTTATGAATATACTTTCTGACTCATTATGCTAAGAGGCACCTACTCATCCCTACTTCAAACAAAATTTCAACACCAGTCACCTTCTTCTTATGCCCTGACACCCATTTCCCAAAATTTATTGCAGGAAAAATACATAAATCAAAATTATTTAACGCATGAAATAATTATACATCCTACACCTCATTACCTTTGAAATACGGTAATACCTCGATTTCTTTAAACCTAGGATACACATATGTAATAAATGCTCATAACCAGCATTTACGGTAAATTCTCTTTTAGATATTGCGGTTAAAGAATAATGTTGTAAGCATTATATAGATTTCTAGACCAAGGTTATTTTAGCCATCTGTTGCATGTTTACAATCTTTACAAGTTGCATGTTGCATTTTAATATAACAATCGTCCTTGCCATGAACATTGATTTTCAAAAAAATGTATCTCTACATCCTTGGAAATCAAGTAAATAATGATACAGAGACAAAAGTCTTGTGACAGATGTTTAGGCTGAAATATAAAATCTAAGTTCACGGAACGATAATAAAGGAAATGTATAGACGACATTAGTAATTAAATATTTGTACTTGAAGAATGAAATAAGAATCTATTGAAATAGCTTCATTTTTTCCTGTTTTGAAATTGTGCATAAGTCAAAGTTTGTCCTCAGCAGTCTAATCAGTTCCTAGGCAGTTTAGAGTATTTATTGCAAGATGATTTGCATATATTCCGTTGTAACACGTATGCACACATGTGTACTTTATTTAAGAATTGAATGCTATTTTTTGGACTTCTTGCAAATTCAAATCACGCTAGCGATTCTTTTGATTGATTGGCAAGAAGCCTTCCAGTGTGGTTCATGCCCATATAAACGCACAGAAATACCATCCAATTTTACGACAGCTTGCTACAAAAATAACTGATTTGCTTTCTAGGAGTATCAGAAAATCAAAATAAATGTCAAAACGGATATCGATTTTTTAGTCACAGTAAAAAAGACCCGCCCACGTTCAACTATAATTCGCCTTCTGATAAAAATACAGTTCCTGGTTTTTATTTAAAATTTATGTTTAACTCCAGTGATAATTTATACAGTCGTATCATTCAGTTGTGGTCTTTGGCGTCAGAAAAAATAGTTAAAGCTATAATTAAATGTTCTTTTTGAATGTTTTGGCGTCCAATTTTGAAAGAATGTTTGGAACGAGGCCATTTTGTTTATGTTTTTGGTGAAGGACGTCAGATTACGCGTACAATCTCGCGGAAAGGGCCGTCATTGATATTATTACTGCAATGTTTAACGCTTTTGTCTTTCCATAGTAAAGTGTATAGTGAATGCAAATTTTGTTTACAACAAATAAGTTTGGAAAAAGAGCTCATGTTGCTTAATCTGTGAATAACAAATTTTGTCCTGAATAAATAAACAGCCTAGTGCAAGTCCTTCCAAAATGCCAGTCCCACCCCTCTCACCGACCCCGATTTGTATCGTTCATCAACTTATATAGACCTTTCTTTACATTCCGAGCCGTTTGTGAATATTTTGTTCAAAACTGAGGAAGCATAGTTTTGGTGAGAAAAGTCACCAGAAGCCACCCTGCCTTCTCTAGGTTTGCTCTAAAGTTTCCATGGGGGAGGCTCCCCAGACCCAGCCGGAGGAGGGGATTAATCATCTCCCCCACACTCTTCCCTTGAGTAACATCTAAACTGATCACGCTACGCCCCTGATCATATTAAAGTGGTAGTGGCAGTGGATGCAGAAATGATTACAAAAATTGAGCCACGTCACGGAAAAATTGGCATTCGGACATTTTCGTGAATTTCCGGAAAGTCTATATTTAGGCTGACCTGTGCATTTATGCATCTGAATCAGGGTAATAAAATTTCATATTCAGGTAGAATAAGCCTTAAGAAATAACAGCGAACGTTGTGGGCCATGATCAGACTGCGCGGATGCGCAGGCTGATCTGGGCCCACACTGGTTGCAAAGCCTCGAAGATTCCGGAAGGCCCATTTTCTCATGATGCGGCTCAAATAATTGTATGTCATTGACCTCGACGACGACGACGCTAACTTTTTAATGGTGCTTATGGTCAGAGACCACCAATTCAAAAAAGTACAGGGAACTTACTGGGAATGAGGTAAGTGTATACCTGGGAATAAGGTAACGTCTGTGCGTTCTGATTGGTCAGTCATGTAAACAAACCCAGGAAGTGATTATTTTTTCAAAATTGATATTTTTTCACTGCATTTACAGTATTTTATTATACATTTTGACAAAATTTGCTACATTTTATGTGTATTGAAAAAAAGTTTTATCAAACGAATTTCTCCCGCCATGCCAACGATGTAAACAGGGGGTCATCTCATTCACACGAAAATTACTTAAATAAAGTATCACTATTCATATGTTTTTCGTCCGATATTTTGGTAGAACTAAGATAGTTCTTGAAAAATATGTAGTTAGATATACATGTTTCGATGTATGGAAGGCCGTACACGCCATAATGTTATAATGTAAGTCTATGGGAAAACAATTGGTGGTCTCTACCCTATATTAGAGCTAAAACATGACTTTCGTCGGAAGACATCACAGGTAATGTTAATGGCCACAAATCTGTTGTAAATGATGTAGAAAGACGTTTTCGTGCTAAAAATAAGCGTGAAATTTGAATATTTTTTTAATTTTGGCCTCTTTTTTGGACAAATGTGCCCTTTTTTATCTGAGCTTTAGGGCCAAAAAGGATCATTTTTATCTCTGTAATGTCAGAGAATGATCAAAATTAATAGACTTTATTTCTATTTTTTTACGGAATGAATCATATTTCAGCTTCCAAGTCAAATCCAATGCAGATAACTTAAATCTTCACGAAAAATTGCAATCAGACGACGACAGGGACTGAATCTGGGCATATAAATCGACAGGGGGTGACCTCAGTAAACTGTCCATATCTTTCTTAAAACTGAACATTTCTTGATGAAACTTTGTAAAACATTTGGTATCGGATCATGTTTGACAATATCACTGTAAAATTGGAAAATGTGATACAAAACATTCATCTATAGGTCAGAGACCACCAATTCAAAAAAGTACAGGGAACTTACTGGGAATGAGGTAAGTGTATACCTGGGAATAAGGTAACGTCTGTGCGTTCTGATTGGTCAGTCATGTAAACAAACCCAGGAAGTGATTATTTTTTCAAAATTGATATTTTTTCACTGCATTTACAGTATTTTATTATACATTTTGACAAAATTTGCTACATTTTATGTGTATTGAAAAAAAGTTTTATCAAACGAATTTCTCCCGCCATGCCAACGATGTAAACAGGGGGTCATCTCATTCACACGAAAATTACTTAAATAAAGTATCACTATTCATATGTTTTTCGTCCGATATTTTGGTAGAACTAAGATAGTTCTTGAAAAATATGTAGTTAGATATACATGTTTCGATGTATGGAAGGCCGTACACGCCATAATGTTATAATGTAAGTCTATGGGAAAACAATTGGTGGTCTCTACCCTTATGGTAGTCATTTAATGATGTTGCGATGACAACCAACTCATTGAACATTTGCAGTATAAAACTCAACATGATACATTTGTGCTTCTCATGTCAACCCCCATGTTGGACAAACACATTCGTAGCACATTTTACCTGTTACGAATGCGATCGCATACGTACGAAATCTGTTACAAATGCGATCTGTTACAAATGTGGTCCTACATAGCACCAAATGGTCATAACGACCACTCAAGCTTACATCTGTCAATTGTTTTCACTATTTTGTGAAACGGCTTGGTTAAATTTTAATTTTTAGCCATGTATTCATAAGAAATATATATAGCAAGTTCCGTGAAGGCAGACTCCCGAACATTTATATAGCAAGTTCCGTGAAGGCAGACCCCCGAACATTTATATAGCAAGTTCCGTGAAGGCAGACTCCCGAACATTTATATAGCAAGTTCCGTGAAGGCAGACTCCCGAACATTTATATAGCAAGTTCCGTGAAGGCAGACCCCCTGACATTTATATAGCAAGTTCCGTGAAGGCAGACCCCCGAACATTTATATAGCAAGTTCCGTGAAGGCAGACCCCCGGACATTTATATAGCAAGTTCCGTGAAGGCAGACCCCCGGACATTTATATAGCAAGTTCCGTGAAGGCAGACCCCTGGACATTTATATAGCAAGTTCCGTGAAGGCAGACTCCCGAACATTTATATAGCAAGTTCCGTGAAGGCAGACTCCCGAACATTTATTCTGAAACAACAGCGTACTTTTACTCACTAACTCTGCAGTTCTTGAAACTGGCTTGTTTTTAGCTGCGAGGCTCCGTTGCATACGCTTCGAGGTATTGGGCACGGTAAATTACGCTACGAGGTATCCGTTATGGATTGACATAGTGTGATTGCGGGATAATTGTAGTAACATTTCCCCAGTCTTTTTTTTTTTTCTTTTTATGTATAATCTGTAATCTAATCACCTTTTGGAATGATATGCAAAACAGCAACCATGATAATACTATACATGTTATTAGACTTCGTACATGCTTATATCACCATGTCATGTTGAATTGAATGTATCTCTTGCATTGTATACTCAAACAACAGTACAAGTTTCGTGTTCTATTCTGTTCTGTTCTGTCCTGTATTATAAGAACGTCACAATTTCCGCCATCTTCGTGTCTTGGGAAAACAAGTCTGGTCGTGTTATAATATTTCTTAATTTTATAATTTTATGATGACTTCAGTGACATTTTAATGACAACGTCGATAGAAATGTTACAGAAATGGCGAGACAAATACTTAAAGGTAGCACAGATTTTTCTAGTACACCACACGCTTGAACTCTATCACTTAATATATGTATAATCATATCCCATAGTACACTACGAAGATGTACAGGTTTGTACGGTGTACCGTTAGGGCCATTTTAATAGTACGATGGTGATGGAGAGAAATCACGATGACGAAGACGTGAAGGTACGATCACGAAGGTACGATGACGAAGACGCGAAGGTACGATCACGAAGACACGAAGGTACGATCACGAAGACGCGAAGCTACGATCACGAAGACGCGAAGGTACGATCACGAAGACGCGAAGGTACGATCACGAAGACACGATGCTACGATGACACGGTTGTGATGCTGTGATGCTACGACAGCACGATGACAAACATTCACTATTACTTCGCGTCTTCGTCTTCGTGCCTTCGCTCCATCGTCATCATGTTGTTGTACTGTCGTGTCATCACCATCGTGAACTATCGCTGTCGTGTTAACGCCTTCCTGTCTGACATGCGCATACAAAAGTGAACAATGGAAGAAAGCACGACTTCCAGTATTAGGAGTTATTGTGTGTCTTGGTACACAAACATGTACATGGAAATACATAAGCTGCTGAGACAAAAATAATATGAATAATGTACATGATATTATTTGTGATATATGTGCCTTCATACGTCTTACAATCACTATGGATTGAATGTTATGCAAGTATAACGCCTGTAGTCAGAACGGGACCTTTTTGTTTTCGGGGTCAATGAGTCAAAGGTCAAAGAAACCTTTCGAATGAAAACTATTTCCACTTACTTACAAAAGAACGCTTCGACCTACAGTCGTGTTACTTCATAGGATGATTGCCTGTTGTCAACATATAAAATTACATAGCTAAACAATTGCCTGTAGTCAACATATAAAATTACATAGCTACACAATTACCTGTAGTCAACATATAAATTACATAGCTACACAATTGCCTGTTGTCAACATATAAAATTACATAGCTACACAATTGCCTGTAGTCAACATATAGACTTACTTAGCTACACAATTGCCTGTTGTCAACATATAAAATTACATAGCTACACAATTGCCTGCAGTCAACATATAAAATTACATAGCTACACAATTGCCTGCAGTCAACATATAAAATAACATAGCTACACAGTTGCCTGTAGTCAACATATAAAATTACATAGCTACACAGTTGCCTGTTGTCAACATATAAAACTACATAGCTACACAATTGCTTCCGACCGGCCATCACGGGGGTAGGTGTTAGGGAATATGTTTCCTTTGTTTACATTGAGAAGTTACTCGCTCTCGCACTTGATGTGATATGTATCAATGCAGGTAGCCATTACCCTTAAATGTTATTTAATAGAATGTGTTTTCCGAATATACGTCTGTCATGTGTATGGACTTGTTTTTCTCAACAATGTTACTACTATTCCTGATGAATTCTCAGTTATTATTGTCAAAGGAAAGTTCATGTTTTTTTTGGGGAAGATGAGCTGAAGTTACTTATTGTTTTTACTTTTTACTTAACGAGGCGATACAAAATGGGTTCTTCATCCTGTATCCATAACCCATAGGTGGAAATACATTTGCACTTGCAGAAACACTCGCAGACTTTAAGGAGGTATTGTCCAATTAGTTCCTTCTCCTGTTGAAATCACCTGTAGGCTCCAGTTTATTTGCACTTGTCTGTGATACATAGAGGAACACACAAAGACCTTCAGGAGGTGGTGCCAAACTAATTCATTTTCCCATAGGCAACGTTAACTGGTTGATATTCATTTGTACTGGTCTGCAACATTTTCAGGAACATTCGCAGACTTCTAGGAGTCGATGCCAAACGAGTGTATTGTCATAGACATCCTTACCACTTGCAGGTTCATTTTCATTTTCAGTTGTCTGCAACATTTTAGCAACACCCTCAGACTTTCAGCAGATTAAGGTGTGTCGATACCTTATTTGTCAAATACGGCATTCCATCCGATTTTGATGAAACTTGGTCCAACTGTAGCACTATGTTTCTAAACTATTTTTGCGTAGTCTTGGCAACAATGTGTCATCAGTGATGACGTCACGAACGTCACAATTAAGGGAACCAAAATGTCGAAATACTGCCGTTTTGAGTCCTCTAAAATGCCTAATTAACTGTACATTTTGAAACTTTATTTAATTTATATTAGGACTAGCGTGTTTGTGTAAATTTTGCGCAGGACTATATTCAGTTACGGGGAAGCAATACCTACAACTAAAATGTATTAAATCACAGGGGATTATCTCCCCTAGAAACGATTGTCTTGTTACATGGAGATTTCGTACTAAGTAGGTAAAATAATGACGGGGAAATTACAGGACCGTAGGAAACATTTTCAGCTTTGGTGGGGGTGGGGTACACATTATGAAAATCAGCTAAAATAAACTTGCTGTCAAAACCTTACTAAGATAATTACAATAATCGATCAAATTATTGCCCCACACCCCCTTCCTACTTCCTACGGCCCTGAATTACATTGGGTTACCTCTTTTGAGAATCCAGAAAATCAATGACAGTGTAGCCATTTTATGTAAGGCACATCTAATTGTTTATATTAGCTTTTCACAGACATAGCTAAAATACCGGAAGAGTTTTGAACAGTTTGCAAGTTAAACAACTACATAGTTTATGTCTGGATGGTGTCTGGGACACGTCTCAGCTCTAAAAATGTTAACATTTGAAATGGAATGCAAAGTTTGTTAATGATGACATACCGGTACCTGGCTTAAACAACTGATGCAGGCTACCAGCAATGAATACCACGGTTGAATTGGAGTTATTTTACATGTACCAGACATCAAAGCAAAAGAGAAATTATTTGAAGAAGGATCAAAATTTCCAACGGTTTGTACTCTGTTATATTGTCATACCTTGCTGTAGAGGTGGAAACATGCTATCATATACTTTAAGAAAATCTGCACAATCATACGGTATCCACCCTGTAAGTTATTAACTACAATTATCATGACAATGAAACTGTTTTGAGATTTTATGTTACATATTTCATTTTCAGCTTACTCATAATTTGATTAGGTGTGTTCTTTACTTCCACAAAGAACTTCCTATGTACAGAGTGATTACAGAAAAGTTATATCAAAGTTTAAAGGCCCATAATGCTTTAATCATTTATTTAAAAAATGAGAAAGTTTCTAAACAGATGTTATGCGTACTAACGTGGTTAGAAAATGACTACTAATAATACTGTACATGAACTACACATGAACTGTTGTATTTAGAGCAATAAAGGGAAGTAATAAAAAAAGCAATAGACTTAATAAAACATTTAGGTATAATCAGCAATATTGAAACCTTTGACATTTATTAAAGAAATGAATTATCATAAATAGGATTTCACAAAATATTTAATTTAAATGTATTTTATGCTTAGAAGAGAAAATGCGGCAGCCATATATTTTTTTTTTCAAAAAAGGCACAATGAGACTTTAAGATCAATTTGATAAGTTGCGTTATCAAAACGTTAATTTAAGAAATAATATATCCCCAGAAAGTGATATACCGCGGACTGAAATCTTTGTCAGGAGTTCAGATGCGAAGGAATTATAGCACGAGGTCATGGCCAGTTTGTTATAAAAAATACATGCATTTGAAAACGAAATAATTATATCATTTATTTGGCAAATATCATTTCGTTTCCAATCAAGGATTAATACCTAAATCACTGACGAAAGGTACCGAATATTTGCCTGGTTTTGTGTGGTTTTCTTTTCCAGCGAACCAATATGACATTGGCCGTCATGTCGTAATAATTGTGGTTTTGTCGCAAGATAACATACAGTTTCGGAATTCTTCTGTATAACAGGAAAATAAATATGGTTGTGTTAGAATATTCTTGATATATTAATTATATGTAGTGTCATTCGTCAAGAAAATTAACGCATTAGAATAACATAGACAACAAACTAATAATGATGAACTACGTATTCTGAAAGTAAATAAACATATCCATGAATGCTCTGGTGGGAAGTTTAAAATATTCCCTCTTCACAAAAATCTGACTAACAGTGACAGTTTCAGGTGAGAAGGAACTATATTTTATAAATATTTTAATACCAGAACTTATTAACAGCTTTTGTCAATAGATGTTAGGGCCCGCGGACATGGCGATCTCCTACGATTTTGTTGTAATTGTGCAGTGTCTTTATATATGCTTGCTCATCTATCTTTACACGTGAAATACTACTGGTCATAATTGTTTAAGAATTAATACTATCAACTATGTACATTTAACGTACTATATTGCTTTGTTTTTAAATTTTTATCTTATTTCCTTCCTGTAATACAGTTTTAGCTTTAAATTTTATTACCTCCCTTTAATTTTTGATGCTATTTCTATACTTGGCTATATACCACTTTTGTCATAAAGAACGAGAGGGTAATTTGAGCAACTCTTTTTTTACAGTATCCATAATTGATTTTTAAGCTATTATTGCTTTTTAAGTAATCATCTTGATATTATTTCTTAACTGATATATCGAGCATAAATATTTTTAAGAACAGTTATTAACTCCCTTTTTTAAATGGTACAATATCTGTTTCTAGTTTTGTGTGCACGGGGTATTCTTGAGTGTATTATACATTTTTCTTGAAGTTTGCCGCAACGTCTGTTTACGACGTTTCCCGTAATTTTTGTTATGACGTTACGTTATTGTATTATATCAAAATGTAAACTGCCTGAAGATATGTGTACAATTGAAAGCGCTTGCAGTGAAGAATTAAAATAATTGAAAAACACAGAAGTCTGCTGCTGTTAATTCCTTGCAAATTGAACTTTTATAGATTTCTTGCATACCAGACGGGGATTTCCGGTATTTCTACCGGTGCTGGAAAAACCAATCTTACACCCCGGGGTGTAAGATGACTCTCGTGCTTTAAATGACGTATTACGAACTACATATATGTAGAAGATTTATGTAGTTATTTATATTTTGTTTCGAAAAACTGAATATAAATCCAATACCTTGATAGTTCCTCTTAGTTCCTGATAGTATATTTCTCGATTCAAAACAGGCTATTTTATAAAATATTCATAACGTTACGCTGGAACTGATAAAACAAAACCAGAACTAAACATTGCTATTTGTCTTTGAAACGTCATGACGTCTTTCCTGTTTACGGACGTTGATTTCCCGCGCTTTGTTTAAATACGCTTCTATAAGAAATAGTTCTAAAATGAAAGCCGTTCGACTGATTTTATTTTTATTATTATATCTTGATATCGGTATGCAAGAAAAAGATTCTGTCACTTGTTATAGATGCAGATGGGAATATCCGGCTCTCGGGTAACTGTTTAGGCGGTAACTCGGTAGGAACCTCGTTAGGGGAGACCGGGGATAGTTGTTACATTTTTCATATTTTATATTGTATCGGATGAATTATTTAACCGATTTTGTCCAGCTTATTATCTTTGTAAAGCTCATTCATTGCAATTTTCAAATTTGTACTATTAATTCTAAAACGAAGAATATTTCTATCCGATAAAGATAGTTGTATCATGTTGGTGAAATGTAACAACTTACCCCACCGTTGGGGTAAATTGTTACAGCGTCTGGGGCAAATTGTTACAATAAGCAATTTTACAATTTTACAAAGAATTTACATTTTTACAACACAACAGTAAACATACAATGCTTTCCAATCTGTTTATAACATGTGTAACACAGCATTTTCATTTCACAAATGAATCATTTCACCGAGTTGGTAGTAGAGCCTTGGAAGTTAAACAAAACCTTGCGGATTTCAAACCGTACAGGTCCATACTCTATTTTTTCAGCATTAATGCAAGCCTGAATAATGCTATAGGCCCCTACTATTTACTGAAACTGCTTCTTGTATTTTTTTATCTATTTGCATGTATATAGCCTCTAGGCAATACAATATGGTTAAATCAAAACATCTCTTCCATTTCTCCATCATATCCACAATGATGACAAATAGGACGTTTACATCTGTTTACATTTTTCTTTTGTTTTGTTGCTTTCTGTTCTTTAGTTTTGAGCACTTGTTTTGCTCATTTTTAGCAAATTTTCCACAGTTTCATGGTGAAATCTTATTTTACTATGTTAGCACTCTTTTCGGGCGTATCTGTTAGAAGAGCTCTTTTACATTCTTTCGCCATCCAGCAGTCATTCTAAATTGGCATTTCTTATCTGGAGAAAACGCAGTCCTGTTGTAGTTGTCCGCTGCTCTTAGTGCACTATTAGATTTTATTGACGCCACTGTAATGTTCATTTCTATTCACACCAATCAGGACAAGATATATATATCTCCACTGAATAAGACATCTTCATAGACAAATTGCAATAATGTTTGTATCGCCAGAGGAGCTCTTATAGTTTAAGATGGCAGAGGTGCCAAGGCAGCTACACAAAGTCGACAATATAAGGTATACAGCGCATAATATCGTCAGTTACATTTTTGCCATTTGAAAAATCTATATAGTAACTGGCATGGTCATTTCACTTCATTTTCAGTAATATGCGCATGGGGTAGTTGACATCTCTGCTATTCAATGTAACTACAGCATAGAGCCAACAATGTCCATCCCCATATGCAGCTTCCTGGTTCAATCGGGCATTTACTATAACAAAAGTAGTGTTCTGGTTTCCCTTGTATCAAACAGGAGGGTCTAATACTTTTGTTCCAGTCTCAAATAAAGATTCTCTTGTGAATCTTCTCTTTGGGGTCAACTGCTAGTATGTACCAACGTGCCCCGCACTAATTGTAACAACATGCCCCGACCCCACAACACGTGACAATATCTAAGGTAGACAACTCAGAGAAAGCATGTAACCTCTTGAGATTTTACGATATTTAGCACAATTCCTTGCTTAGTCCAACAACATTTTTAAAGTTTTATATATATTTCAAGTGTGCACATGAACCAAAAATGTATGAAAAACTCGAAAATTTACTTACGTGGCCCAAAATCTAGCTTTTTGTTCTATTTTTCAAATAACTGTCACCAAGTTAAATAACAAATCCGTAAAAGATGGCGACTTTTACAAGTAACAAACACGCATAATCTGTGACTTTATATGATGCGTCATCACTTCAATATTTGCAATGTAACAACCTACCCCATGTAACAACTATCCCCGGTCTCCCCTACCGCCTAAACAGTTACCCTCGAGGCCGGAGATTCCCATCTGCACCTATAACCAGTGAAAGAATCTTATCTTCGTCGTTTGCACTTTAATAGGCTGTTCTTCCATAAATAGTACCTGTTTATGCTACATGTATTAAGCTAGCAACGATGTGCCCTAGCTTCAGAAGAGCTTGCCAATGCGTGTCTTTATCAACGATTTCAATTACTAAAATGGTTAAAAGAAAATACCCACTCGGGATCGGTAATGGATAACTTAAGAAATTAATTGGCTTTTCTTACGACAACTCGCACATGTGCAAAAAAAACTTTTATTTCAAATAACAAAAGATTCTTTTTTTTTAAACATGTATACGTGTTTACTGTTGGAACAACCATCGAATCATAGTCTGCTTGCAGGCGCGTAGCTGCCTACAAGCAGATATGCATCTGCGCAATGAAGATCTGTCAAGCATGCACAATCAAGTAGGCTTATCTCAAGCATTGAATCTGTTTGGTCACAGTTAGGAGCCTAAATCATTTAACAGAGGATTTTATACGCAGTTCATAGTTGAAATGTATAATGTTTCAGGATTTTTATCTAAAAATATATGCGTCTTTGTCTTTGTGTGTATGACGGTGTCAAGGGCTTTTCAGGACTATGCGCCATTAGAAGGCATGTCTCAGGACTGTAGGCTTTGCGTAAACGCGAGCACGAACACATTAAGTTCGGGTTGTTCAAAAATTAGGAGTTACCTTATAAATACAGAAACTCACTCTCTTTTTAGATTTGAATGAAAGTAATTAATGTATGTGAATATAAATAAAGAAACACTTAGAATATTTTTCGATATCTTTGGTGATTTATTTTGAGGTTATGAAAAAATTTAACAACCAATGTATTTAGAGATTGTTCAAACGATCGGTCAATTTGCATGGAAAAGGGATGGGAGACTTGCTCTGCATAACTTGTACCATCAACTGTTCATTATATGTGATTCTTGATATAACACAACCGACATCTTCTCCCGTTAGGTGGAATGTTCTAGTTTTTCTTTCCTGTGTTTTTAAACGTTGTTACAGCAACGCCACCCTAGTACATGTCTGACTGCCTCAAATGACAAAATGAATGTTGTTTAGCAGTATTTACATCTAACAACAGAATCCTGAAGAAATCTGTAACACATTCAGAAGCAGCACCCAACAACTGTAACATATCCTGCTAAACTGCAACATTCTATAAAACCACGAAATATTAGACAAACAGTATTTTTCTACCTCGTATTATAAAGTCCATGCCTGAAGAGGGTTTTAATCAATGCAAATTTGCATGAAATACGGTTGGAATATCTTTTAATCAATTTCTTTTAGATATTTTTCTATCAAAATTTCGAATTTTGTCATAAAACGCTTGATTGAGATCAATATACTGTGTTTCGCAGGTTAAGCCATGCCTCAACAGACGTGCATATCACTGATCTAGAAAAACAATTTTTATTTTTGGAAAAAGAGATAAATCTTTACCACATCTTTGGCAAACAAAACACCGACAGCTATTATTATCATGCGAATGCTGTAACGTTATCCAGGAATACTGTAACAGTAGCATCCTAAATCTGTAACATAATATCCTCCACAACCGAGTCTCGTGTAACAGTTCCTCCCCCGTGTATATGGTATTGGCAACGGGTGGCCGACATTGCGATGTCGATATCTATTGCCTCCGGGTATTATCACCTGCATGTTTATTTCAATTTCAAGAGGTTTTCCATAACAAATTAAACAAGCATAATTGACATTCACTTTTGGTTACAAACAATGTAAAAGAAGAATTTTTTCATAAGAAATTTAAAAAGTCGTTTTACCAAAACAATAATTAATATGTAGTTTCTAATCTTCTACTTGTCTTTCAAGTCACAAAATGTCAATAAATAAAACAAATTAATTTTAGAATTGACATTGTAAAATCAGATAATTCTGCTTTCTGCACTCGTGACATATATGTTATCAAATGTTTGCGACCCCAGGTTAAAATTCTGATAATGACCTTGTTAGTTTTTTTTACAACCACGTCCATTTTTTAAGTCACAAAAATACATTATAATTATAACTTGTGTTTATTTTTTGTTTCTTTTTTTTAACGGTTGATTACAATTTATAGGAGAGATCGCCGTGACGTCACGCATTAACACCTGTTTATCTAGTGGTTGGCAAAACAAATGTTTTTACATCGTTTGTGTATGGGATAGGATATTACATGTGTAGATTTTATTTGATTTTATTAAGTAATTCTTTATATATCGGGAAAGTAAGAAATTAAATGATTCGAAAAGTATGGTACGTTCGTTGAATGAACAAAATGGAGACTTGCATCGCCCTTGGTCAAATTGATCATTTTCTCTTTCTTTTAAAAAGTATTGGCGTGGTACAGATAATCAAAGAAGTATAAAATATACAGAATGACAGCTGGCTGTAATCTCGCATGATCTCGTGTCAGAGCGTGAATCGGCGTTATCTTAGTTAAAACAAACATCGGCGAGCATGGAGATACAATTTGTACCTTTAAAACTACATTCAAAATACATGTTAGCTTCTAAAACAACATTAGTTTAATGTAAAATAGTCTTAAGACACAAAGTACACGTTTCTTGCCATCAAAAGAAGCGTGGTCATACGGTGATAATTATTTTACTGAGGAATAATTGCTTTCGCATACAAAATGGCGCGTGGAGAAAGCGCCACTTCCGGTAAACGAGATCTCATTCCGTTATCACGGGATGTTGGCGAGATTTGCTCTATATGCCTTTCAAGTTGCCGATCTATTTATTTTTTTTAGCTCTTTGAGATAATTTGCCATTTTCAACGTGAATATAACTACACAAATTTTTGCAAAATGTTGCAAAACAATGGGATTGGGTCGCCTGTAGTAAATATATCAATATTCACTATATTTTTTTTTTTTTTGCAAAACAAAAAACATCTATAAATCTTTGAGAGATCTGTAACACAGTACTGCCGTTACCAGAATGCTGTTATTACATTATCCTATTTATAAAATACTATCCCACCTTTCATGCTTCTGTAATTCGTTTTTGTAATTAAAGATAGCTAAACTAGGACTTGGACTAAAGAAACATTTTAATATTTTTTTAGACGTAAGAATTTCAGAATTGTTAGATTTCCAGGAAATGTTTAGTCAGTGGAACATTATCATTCAAACAGTAAACACCAAAAACATATAAAATTAAGAACATATGTACAGTTTTTAACCCTTTCTTGACCATGCCCACTGAGGTGTTGGAGAGTATATCGTCGAAGTCATAGTGCTAGTCTGTATATGTGTAATCTGGGAAAATTATAATATTACTAGCACAAAAATATTAACAAGAGGGCCATGATGGCCCTGTATCGCTCACCTGAGTACCATTGCTCAAAATGATATGATCAAATTTTCACATAGAGCACATAGGCATACACATTAAATATCATCAGGATGAACATTTTCTTGTAACAGTCCCTTTTGACCTAGTCAGGGCCAATTTCCATACCAAGTTTGAGGGTCCTAGGCTCAAATGCTGCATTTTTGTACTAACATGACTATTCCTTATCCTAGAAGACTTAAATTACATTTAAAACCAATCTCATTAGATCCTGCAGATATATATTCGTTTACATAAAATAAAGGGAGGTCATGTGTCATAAATTCTGTCAAAAGTTATCTAACCAGATTGTCCGAGTCCTTCTGAGATACACCCATTTTAATTTGAAACAAAGGGAGGTAATTTGACATAAAATTAGTTCATAGCTATCTACCCTACTTGCCTCTGTCCAACTAAAGACAATAATGAAATTTCAAATTAGTTCTATAAATATTTTCCGAGATAAATCCATTTTTATTAAAATCAGGGGAGGTAATCATATGCATGTAGAAGATACAGAGTTCATGTCTATACAACAATATATTAGTAAAGTATTCATATCAAGAAGACATAAATAACGTTTCAAACCAATTTATTAGAAGCTGCTAAGATGTATTCATTTAGATAAAAAATAAAGGGAGGTAATTTTTCATAAATTCAGTCAATATGTATCTCCACTGATTGTCCAAGTCCATCTGTTGACATAAATGAAATTTCAGATCAGTATCTTCATTAGTTACAGAGATATACCCATTTTAATTTGAAATAAAGGGATGTAATTTGACATAAAATCAGTTCATAGTTGTCCACCCTGATTACCTCAGTCCAACTAATGACAATAATGAAATTTCAAAAAAGTCCTATAAGAACATACTGATATAAATCCATTTTGATTACAATCAGGGGAGGTAATCAGACATAAAATAACTCAGGAACCTATCATTGGATCTAACAGATTCGTCATTCCAAGATTAATTGTTGTTAACGATATTCTGGAAGTTTGTATCAAATCAAACCATAAATGGAAGTCTCTATATGGCTGCAAAAGCCAAAATAGCAAATATTGGACCTATAAGGGGCCATAACTGGAACCCATGAGGGAATCTGGCCAATTCAAGAAAAGAACCAAGATCTTGTGGTGATACAAGTTGTGGGCAAGTTTGGTTATTACAATAAAATCATAAATAAAGCTGCTATTGTGTAGACAAGGTCAAAATACATGTAGCTAATTTTGGCCCTTTCAGGGGCCATAACTCTGGAACCCATAATGGGAACTGGCCAGGTCAAGGAAGGAACCAAGATCTTATGGATGACACAAGTTGTGTGCAATTTTGGTTAAAATAAAACCATGAAGCTGCTATTGTGCAGACAATGTTAAAATAGCTAATTCCGGTCCATTTAGGGGCCATAACTCTGGAGCCAATAACAGAATCTGGCCAGTTCAAGAAAGATCTTATGGTGATACAAGTTCTGTGCAAGTATGGTAAAAATCAAATCATAAATAAAGCTGCTATTGTGAAGACAAGGTCAAAATAGCTAATTTTGTCCCTTTCAGGGGCCAGAACTCTGGAATACATAATGGGATCTGGCCAGTTCAAGAAAAGAACCGAGATCTTATGGTGAAACAAGTTGTGTGCAAGTTTAGTTAGAATAAAATCATAAATGAAACCTCTATCGTGCAGACAAGAAATTGTTGACGGATGCATGGACTGATGACGGACGAAGGGTGATCACAAAAGTTCACCTTGTCACTATGTGACAGGTGAGCTAAAACAGAAATTTAAAATGGACTTCATGTTATCAATCACATTAACGTGAACTTGGACACTGGAACCAACAACCCAGAATTCCAGTATCAGTCAATTGATGACTTCCATGTCAGTGTACACTGCCTAGAGAGTTCCCTAACCTGGAAAGGAACAATGAATACAAACAACAGTGATCCTAGGTCATACATCCTTTAAGTGTACACTGCCTAGAGAGTTCCCTAACCTGGAAAGGAACAATGAATGCAAACAACAGTGATCCTAGGTCATACATCCTTTAAGTGTACACTGCTAGAGAGTTCCTAACCTGGAAAGGAACAATGAATGCAAACAACAGTGATCCTAGGTCATACATCCTTTAAGTGTACACTGCCTAGAGAGTTCCCTAACCTGGAAAGGAACAATGAATACAAACAACAGTGATCCTAGGTCATACATCCTTTAAGTGTACACTGCCTAGAGAGTTCCCTAACCTGGAAAGGAACAATGAATACAAACAACAGTGATCCTCGGTCATACATCCTTTAAGTGTACACTGCCTAGAGAGTTCCCTAACCTGAAAAGGAACAATGAATACAAACAACAGTGATCCTCGGTCATACATCCTTTAAGTGTACACTGCCTAGAGAGTTCCCTAACCTGGAAAGGAACAATGAATACAAACAACAGTGATCCTCGGTCATACATCCTTTAAGTGTACACTGCCTAGAGAGTTCCCTAACCTGAAAAGGAACAATGAATACAAACAACAGTGATCCTCGGTCATACATCCTTTAAGTGTACACTGCCTAGAGAGTTCCCTAACCTGAAAAGGAACAATGAATACAAACAACAGTGATCCTCGGTCATACATCCTTTAAGTGTACACTGCCTAGAGAGTTCCCTAACCTGGAAAGGAACAATGAATACAAACAACAGTGATCCTCGGTCATACATCCTTTAAGTGTACACTGCCTAGAGAGTTCCCTAACCTGGAAAGGAACAATGAATACAACCAACAGTGATCCTCGGTCATACATCCTTTAAGTGTACACTGCCTAGAGAGTTCCCTAACCTGGAAAGGAACAATGAATACAACCAACAGTGATCCTCGGTCATACATCCTTTAAGTGTACACTGCCTAGAGAGTTGCCTAACCTGAAAAGGAACAATGAATACAAACAACAGTGATCCTCGGTCATACATCATTTAAGTGTACACTGCCTAGTGAGTTCCCTAACCTGAAAAGGAACAATTAATACAAACAACAGTGATCCTCGGTCATACATCCTTTAAGTGTACACTGCCTAGAGAGTTCCCTAACCTGGAAAGGACCAATGAATACAAACAACAGTGACCCTCGGTCATACATCCTTTAAGTGTACACTGCCTAGAGAGTTGCCTAACCTGAAAAGGAACAATGAATACAAACAACAGTGATCCTCGGTCATACATCATTTAAGTGTACACTGCCTAGAGAGTTCCCTAACCTGAAAAGGAACAATGAATACAAACAACAGTGATCCTCGGTCATACATCATTTAAGTGTACACTGCCTAGAGAGTTGCCTAACCTGAAAAGGAACAATGAATACAAACAACAGTGATCCTCGGTCATACATCCTTTAATTGCTTGATTCTTATATCAATTATTAACCCTTATCCTGCTACATTTCTATCCATTTTTCAATTTGAATAGTACCATTAACTGTTAAATGGGGTGCTTACCAAAAGGTTACCAATTGAAAAGTAAACGGTGCAGATCGTGATCAGACTGCACAGAAGGCATAATCAATCGTGTTCAGCATGTTAAAAGTGAAAGAACAACCACACTGTGCTTGCCAGTCGATGCACTATAGAAGTCGTATTTAAGCCATGTATATAAATCCAAATTTGTCGACACAATCATATTATTCTTACTTTCCACAAGGCAAATACTATATTTGAATAAGGCAGTCTGAAAGACAGCTAATTTCCCCGCCACTGTTATGGATATTGAAAGGGTAAACCTTTGACCTTCAGCTGTGACCTTGACCTCTAATTGACATGACTGACTCATGCGTTCTGCACATGATCATGATGAGGTGATCATTTCACCAAAGTTTAATGAAAATCCTTCAAGGGGTTTAGGAGATACAGAGTTGACACAAAATGAAAAGCTCAAACCTTTGTGACCTTGACCCTGAGCTGGCATGGCTGACACAAGAGTTCTGCACATTGTCTTGATGAGCTGATCATTTGACCCAGGTTACATATGACTCCTTCAAGAGGATAAGGAGATACAGAGCAGACACAACATGGAAGGCTCAAACCTTTGACCCTGAATTGTAAATTTGACCTTGAGGCAACATGGCCGACTCATAAGTCCTGCACATCGTCTTGATGAGCTGATCATTTGACCAAAGTTTCATGAAAATCCTTCAAGGGGTTAAGGAGATACAGAGCGGGCACAAAATGGAAGGCTCTAACTTTGTGACCTTGACCTTGAGTCGGCATGGCTGACTCATGAGTTCTGCACATCGCCTTGATGAGCTGATCATTTGACCAAAGTTTCATGAAAATCCTTCAAGGGGTTAAGGAGATACAGAGCGGGCACAAAATGGAAGGCTCTAACTTTGTGACCTTGACCTTGAGTCGGCATGGCTGACTCATAAGTTCTGCACATCGCCTTGATGAGCTGATCATTTGACCAAAGTTTCATGAAAATCCTTCAAGGGGTTAAGGAGATACAGAGCGGGCAAAAAATGAAAGGCTCAAACGCTGTGACCTTGACCTCGAGTCGGCATGGCCGACACATAAGTTCAAGGGGTTTAAGAGATCTAGAGAGGACACGAAAGTGTTACAGACGGAAGGAGGGACAAAAGGACGAACGGATGGAGACAATTTTTAACCACCCCGCTCCCCCACCACTCGTGGCGGGGCCTTAAAAAGGAATTAACATAAAGTTGTTCCAGTCCAAAGGTCTTTAAGATCAAATGCTAAGTAAACCAAAGCAACTTAACATTACTAGATATCCAGGTCTCTGTGGAAAACACAATTTGCATAAAATTTCACAAGTGGTTTTCAGGCAACACAGAAAACAGTACGGAACAGAAAGCTTTATTGGAACATTCAACTATGGCAAATTCAACAAAACGTTCCTCCATCTGTAATTTGAAACAAGAGGACCATGGTTGTCCTGAATCACTCACCTGTCCCTACATGACCCAGTTTTGATCTTGACCTAGACATCATCAAGTTAAAAATTCTGACAAATTTTCATAAAGATCCATTGAAAAATATGGCCTCCAGAGAGGTCAAAAGTTTTTTTTATTATTTGACCTAATGACCTTGCTTTTGAA
The DNA here is from genome assembly GCF_021730395.1 of Mercenaria mercenaria. Lineage (NCBI taxonomy): Eukaryota > Metazoa > Mollusca > Bivalvia > Venerida > Veneridae > Mercenaria > Mercenaria mercenaria. The sequence goes on along the minus strand of NC_069376.1, from coordinate 12,568,344 downwards.
GGCACATGACCCAGTTTCGAACTTGACCTAGATACCATCAAGGTGAACATTCTCACCAATTTTCATGAAGATCTCATGAAAAGTATGGCCTCTAGGGAGGTCACAAGGATTTTCTATTTTTAGACCTACTGACCTAGTTTTGAACCGCATATAATCGAGTTTCAAACTTGACCTAGATATCATCAAGGTGAACATTCTGACCAACTTCATGAAGATCCATTCAAAAATATGGCCTCTACGGATGTCACAAGGTATTTCTATTTTTAGACCTACTGACCTAGTTTTTTACCGCACCTTATCCAGTTTCAAACTTGAAACTAGATACCTTCAAGGTGAACAATCTGACCAATTTTCATGAAGATCTCATGAAAAGTATGGCCTCTTAGAGAGGTCACAAGGTTTTTCTATTATCTGACCTAATGACCTAGTTTTGGACCGCACTTGACCAGTTTCGAACTTGACCTAGATATCATCAAGATAAACATTCTGACCAACTTTCATACATATCCCATGAAAAATATGGCCTCTAAAGAGGTCACAAGGATTTTCTATTTTTAGACCTACTGACCTAGTTTTTGACCGAACCTGACCCAGTTTCAAACCTGACCTAGATATCATTAAGGTAAACATTCTCATCAATTTTCATGAAGAGCCATTGAAAAATATAGCCTCTAGAGAGGTCACAAGGATTTTTTATTTTAAGACCTACTGACCTAGTTTTTGACCACACGTAATCCAGTTTCGAACTTGATCTAGATATCATCAATGTAAACATTCTGACCAATTTTCATGAAATTCCCATGAAAAAGATTGCTTCTAGAAAGGTCACAATGATTTTCTATTTTTAGACCTACTGACCTAGATTTTGACCGCACGTAACCCAGTTTCGAACTTGACCTAGATATCATCAAGATGAACATTCTAACCAATTTTAATAAAGATCATTGAAAAATATGGCCTATATGGAGGTCACAAGGATTTTCTATTTTTAGACCTACTGACCTAGTTTTTGATCGCATGTGTCCCAGTTTCAAACTTGACCTAGATATCATCAAGATGAACATTCTTACTAACTTTCATCAAGATCCCACGAAAAAATGTGACCTCTAGAGTGGTCACAAACAAAAGTTTACGCACGCACGGACGACGGACGCTGCGCGTTCACAAAAGTGACAAGGTGAGCTAAAAATAAGAAAACAAACAAAAATTAATCCAAGTTGGAACATATCAATTATAGTAAAGGCCCATTTGAAAAATTATCTTTCTTTGTTTGTTTGTTTTGGGTTTAATGCCATTTTTCAACTGTATTTCAGTTATGTAATGGCGGGCAGTTAACCTAACCAGTGTTCCTGGATACTGTACCAGTACAAACCTGTTCTCCGCAAGTAAATGCCAACTTCCCTACATGAATCAGAGGCGGAGGACTCCTTACAGAGTAACGGTTCTTCTATTTACTTACGGCTAACTTCACAAACCTATCTGATAAGAAAAATGAGAACTGCAAGAAAACACAAAATTTTTTATCTCGGAATTGGTATCTATATAGCTGGAGCTTGTAATCTGACTTAATTCAATTACGCTAGCGATACGGCAGCCATTTTGTTTTTAATCAAATAGGGTTATCATAACAGTAGAATGATCCGGCTCGAGTGGATTTTGCCAGATCAGATCTCACGAGGCGCGCAAGCACAGAGTGTGATCAGACCTTGCAAAATCCACAAGAGCCGAATACAATGTCCCAGATCTAGCTACTGATAATGACCCTTTTATTATATACCTTTACCATTTTGATTCTTGTTTTGCTCTTGAACGAAATCTTCAATGTTTATCGATATTAAATGGAACTTAGTGAAGTTTTTATGTGCGCTTTTTATAGAAATGTGTCGGGACATGCATATTTATGAATTTATTTATTTATTTTGTTGGGTTTAACGTCGCACCGACACATAGTCCGGCAGCATACAATACGGAAGGTTCAATACGGAATTTTTGTCTGTCTGTTCATATCTTATTATGAAATACAAGCTGATTACACAATTTATATAGGTATATAATAAAAATTCATATTCATATCTGAAATGTACTAGCAGGATATGGAATATATCCTGTCTCCATGTGACGTCTATTGACCAATAGAAATGCAAGAATCTTGTAGGAGGCGAGATAAATACAGTTATCATTCTTGTTATTTTACTGCATAAACAGTCATGTCTATTCTCATTTCAATCAATGCATACAAATTATACTTTTCAAACGACAGAGTAAATGACAAACTATACCATTCAAACATGTTTAAGATTTAGCTATCATTTTTGTACATTAAACAACATGCAGGTCAAATCTAGTAAGGCACTTACATTACATCAGCAATCATGTAACAATGCTTACAGCTATTGAAAGGCTTCTAATTAATGGTCAAAATGTATCAAAAATATTAAGGAAGGGAACTTATTATTATAACAAAAGAGGTTCTACAAAACAAGAGATCACAGAGTGATCTTGGCGCCCACCAATGTGCCATTTTTGAGTGTTCCAAATTTCAAGATTTATTGACTAGCTCAAGGTCAAATTTCATTTCCGTACACAATACTGTGCATGTGGTCCAAATTCGAAAGCTGTAGCTTGAGAAATGTGAAAGTAGGTCACTAGGTCAATGTCAAAGTTTGTTTCGGTACACAATCCGATGCATGTGGTCTAAATTTGAAGCCTGTAGCTACAGAAATGTCATTAGGTCAATCTTAAGGTCAAAGTTCATTTCGGTACACAAAACTATGCAAGTGGTCCAAATTTGAAGGTTGTACCTTCAAAAATGTGAAAGTAGGTCACTAAGTCAATGTGAAGGTCAAAGTTTTTTTCGGTACACAAAATTATGTATGTGGTCCAAATTTGAAGGCTGTAGCTTGAGAAATGTAAAAGTAGGTCACTAGGTCAAAGTCAAGGTCAAATTTTATTTCGGAATACAAAACTATGCATGTGGTCCAAATTTGAAGCCTGTACCTTCAAAAATGTGAAAGTAGGTCACTAAGTCAATGTGAAGGTCAAAGTTTTTTTCGGTACACAAAATTATGCATGTGGTCCAAATCTGAAGGCTGTAGCTTGAGAAATGTGAAAGTAGGTCACTAGGTCAAAATCAATGTCAAATTTCATTTTGAAACAGGGAACTATGCATATGGTCCAAATTTGATGCCTGTACCTTCAAAAATGTGAAAGTAGGTTACTAGGTCAAAATCAAGGTCAACTCATTTCAAGGTTCATCTTGCCACTCAAAAATATAAATGTGGTCCAAATTTGAATGTTGTAGTTATTGACAAGAACATTTTAAAAGCTTTTCCCTATATAAGTCTATATGAACCATGTGACCCCCGGGGCGGGGCCATTTCTGACCCTAGGGGGATAATTTGAACAAACTTGGTAGAGAACCACTAGATGATGCTACATTACAAGTATCAAAGCCTTAGGCTTTGTGGTTTGGACAAGAAGATTTTCAAAGTTTTCCTTATATACCGTAAGTCTATGTAAACCATATGACCCCAAGGGCAGGGTCATATTTGACCCTAGGGGTATAATTTGAACAATCTTAGTTGAAGACCACTAGATGATGTCATATACAAAATATCAAAGCCCTAAGCCCTGTGGTTTTGGACAAGAGGTTATTCAAAGTTTTTCCCTATATAAGTCTATATAAACCATGTGACCCCCAGGGCGGGGCCATATTTGACCCCAGAGTAATAATTTGAATCATCTTGGTAGAGGACCACTAGATGATGCTTCAAACCAAATATCAAAGCCCTAGGCTCTGTGGTTTTGGACAAGAAGGTTTTCAAAGTTTTTCCCTATATAAATCTATGTAAAATATAGAAATAAACAAAGGGCCATAACTCACTCATAAACTGTTGAACCAGTCTGATTTTCAGTGGGACACAACTAGGGTACCAATACATCATTCTGACAAAGTTTGGTCAAAATCCCCCTGGTAGTTTCTGAGGAGATGCGATAACGAAAAATTGTTAACGGACGGACGGACCACAGATGCAGAGTGATTTTAATAGCCCACCATCTGATGATGGTGGGCTAATAAGCTACAGAATCCTTTATTAAGACCCTTGAAATATGAACAATTGACTCTTACCTAGACATAGGCAGATTTATCTGGAACCCAGATTCCTACTTGACCTAGAGATCATCAAGACAAAGTGTTCATAAGCCTTTACTTCAGTTTGACCGGGCAACCTAGTTTTTAACCCCAAATGACCCAGATTCCAACCTGACCTAAAAATCATCAAGAAAAACATTCTGCTTAAGAATCAGAAATATTGGGTCACAAATGTGGCCTCTAGAGTGTTCAAAAGCTTTTCCTTTGATCTGGCCTGCTGACCTAGTTTTTGATCAGACATGACCCTCTTTCCAGGGTTCCCACAAAGCAGAGAAAATAAAATTCCCCGACTTTTCACTGACCAAACTGCAATTTTCCCTGACCAAAACTTTCGCGTTCTTGGACGCTTACCTGGTCATCTATTGATAAATGTGGCCTCCATCCCCCCATCAGCCAACCCTTATCATGTTTCTTGTTATATTGATAACGAAAGGGTGTAAAGACAGTTGGTTCCAGTATAACAGATCACTATATTATTTTAGTGTGATGTAACAGACAACAAGAAAGGTCTTTTCTTTTTGGATTTTTCTACTGTTTCTGTTCAGACAAATGTACAACATTCTATGAAAATTTGTCTTTATTCATATATTTTTTTTGTAGAAAATAGCATTTTTCACATAAGTAAAAGGAGTAGTCTACTTGTAGACTTAAAAGCGTATGTATGTTGCAATATATTTAGAAGTTGTTTGTTTCTTTTTTACATTAGAGTATTCGAGCTTGCATTCTACAAATAATAATTGAAGATTGACATAGAATCATTTAAGCAGAAATGCCTGTTTATTTTTCAAAAGTTGAAAATTCAATAAATAAATAGTATTCAGCTGAAATGCCTCAACATATCAGTATCTAATGACTTAAAAAATCTTACTTAACACATTTTTATCATGCTGATTTACTTTTCCAGCTGTAGCAAACTTTACTTATACCCTTTATATGTACAATGGTATTAGTGTTTGATTTTTTTTTTTTTTTTAACTTTTCATTTTTAATTGTTTTTCTATGGTGCCCAATAAGTCCTAATATCCACCCTAAGTATGCAATTTGTTTGCATCTTTTCTACACCTCTTAATTTTTCAGTCTTTCTCTGTTAGCCGAATTCTAAAATATTACAGGGTAAAATTAAGATGTTGCAAAGAATTCTATTAAAAGAGTCTTTTACTTTTAACAAAATACACCACTAATTATAACTATTCAAACTTATTAAACACTGAACTTCCATAAACACTCCTGCACTTGAAAACTAGTTTTGATATTTACTAAGAAGAGTTGACCAGAAGATTTGGTCTATTTTTAAAAAAGTAAATCAAAATAGCAATGTTTTGGACATTACAATCTGTAAGCAGTAATTTGAGTAAAGAAAATGGTAAACATGTAAGAATGGTATGTAATAAGTTTTCTTAAGTAACTTTTCCAAACAAACATAACAGAAAAGTTTTATTATGGCTTATATGGTAAAAAGATGGAATAAATTTGCAACTATGAACTTCAAGGACTACACAGTTCATAGCATTCATACAGTCTTAATTCTCTTAAAAGTTAAAAATAATTTTGTTTAACAGACTGTATTTTTTTAATGTTTGGTTTAGCCAAAAGAAAAGAACTGCCTTTGCCTTTTATTTTCATTCTTTTTACTTTTTCACAACTTTATTCTCCTGCTTTTGACTTCTGGTTCCAAATTTCCCTGACTTTTCCCTGACTTAAGCTAAATTTCCAAATTTCCCTGACCAATTATGAAATTCCCTGACTTTTCCATGACCTTGAAAAAAAAAAACTTTTTCCCTGACTTTTCCCTGACCGTGGGAACCCTGCTTTCAACATTGGCCTAGAAATCATCATGATTAAAATTGTGACCAAGTTTCATAAAGATTGGGTCACCAGAGCTCCAGATAAGCTGTGTGTATTTACGCAATTAAAATTACAGAAAACCCAATTGAATTCATACAGTGTGCGTACTAATCCTAATACCCAATTCATAAAGTATTGCTTGCATATCGCATTTTCCTAATCACCTGAACGCATTAAAGACTTTTAGGCATAAAGACACTAAATAGTAAATAGCGCAAAAAAATGGTAGTCGCATAACGGCGGATACAAATAGTCCTCAGCTATTTTCCTTATTTTCTTTTCTAAAATCACATGACAAATCTATGCTTGACATGTAGGTAGCATTTTCATAATGAAATAACATCATGACAAAATTTTTCATGGAAACTTAGCTCATACACCACCAGTATAATTTGGGGTCTCATTTAGCTGATTTTGCAGTTTGTGTATTTGACTGAAAATATTTTTCTTGCATCAAACATGACCCCCACTTTTCTACTGATTTTTATTTAGCACTGACAATATTCTCTAAGACAATGTAAGTTACAGACATTTAAAATGGGTCCTGATGTGTGCTGCGGTCATTGGAAATAGGTCATTTTTATACAGAATAAAGAAGAACAACTATTGAGTGTGTTATAACCTTACTAATGCTAGACAAATGACTGGTTATACGTTACCAAAAAACAGGTCGCAGTTTATCGGAAAAATGGCAGTACCATTCACTTGGGATATTGATAAATTGATCTCTAACTGCATAAAAGTGAAAAAGAAAACAGTATCAAACAAAAGTATCTCAGAATACATTAAATGATTGGAGAAAAGAAATATCTTTAGCACTATTACTTAAGATACACAAAGTCATATTTACCTTCATAACAGGCATGTATTACTAAATATATTTTTAAAGAGACAGTATAAAGAAGGTAGATCAGTAATTATACCATGTATATTGTAAGCAAAAAATACTCGGATGTTGTATGTGAGATTGGTGAAATACCCAATTCGTTTTAGCAAATACCCAGTCACTTCTGAAAAGGCTAGGTAATGATTTAAATTTCTTTTTACCCAATTCAGATTTCCAATACCCAATTCAGGCAAAAAGTGATGGGTAAATACCCAATTGTACCAAAAGCTTATCTGTTAACAAGGCAAATGTTGACAAACGACACAAGATGGACAATAACCAGTCACAATAGCTCACCTTGAGCACTTTGTGCTCTGTTGAGCTAAAAAACAATCACTGTAATCTTGCGTATCTTAGAGACATGATAAAGTCACTTCATAAGTTAGAAAAAAATATTTATAACATAAAAATATTTTTTATTGTTTTATTTTGACATACAAACTTGTCTCAATACAGTTATTTTCCAGATAATTTCTTGCACATCGGACTGGCGTTTCCGGTGATTTTACCCATGCCGGCAAAACCCATCTGGCACCCCCCCCCCCACCCCCCCATGCCAGATGACTCTCGTGCTGTTAATGACAACTAGTGTAGTATCAAAATAGTACAAACAAACAAAGAAATTTTTAATCGAATGAAAGTAGCTTGTTTTCCAATCCATTCGATTAAAAATTTCTTTGTTTGTACTTTTTTGATTGATGTATGTCTTTTTATCAAACTTTGTTAATTTGAATATAGTACTCATGTCTGTGTATACAATTTGTGGAAATAAATACAGTTTAAACCAACTAGTGTAGTGGTTCAAGCACTGATAATATATTATGTAAAATACAAAAAAAAGCAGTAACCTCGATAGTTTCTCTCAGTTCCTTATAGTATATTCCTCGATTCAAAATACATTAGTTTACCGTAAGAACATAACGTTACGTTACAAACAATTAAACTAAAGTGGAACATTGTTATTGTGCGTAACGCAAAACATCATGACGTCACTTCTGCTTACGGATGTTAATTTCCTGCGCTTTGTGTTCATTCTCTACTGTAAGAAAGAGTGCTATAAAGAAAGTATTTCTAGCTCTTATCTGTAAAATACAATTTGCAAGAAATTCTGCCGATTAAAATGGTAGCATGTATTCGATATGCAAGAAAAAATATCAGTCATGTCTTTACAAATCAGATGGATATATCTGTCCCTCGGCCACCTGCGCATGAGCGGTAATTCGGCAAGCCTCATTACCACCCAATGCGCAGGTGCCCTCTGGAGGGATATTTATAACCGATTCTTAAACACATGACAGATATTATTAATGTTAAAAAAAAAAACAAAAAACAAAAAAAACAAAAAAAAAACAGAGAAAGCCTTTGGCTGAAAACAGTAAAAATGTAGTCTTAAGTCAATGTCACATTTTTCTTAAATCTTAAAAAAACATTCTAAGATGACTGATGGTATCTCCAGACTAGAATCTTGGGCAGCATGTTACCACTCTTGAACATCTTGCCAGCTTGTCTGATTGTGTTGGTCCTATATTTAGAATGGCTGTGGATGCTGGTTGATACTGCAAATCTGTAACCATGGTGCAGAGTATATACATGTACCTGAAAATGCAATAATTATTGGTATGATTATGAAATACAACAGAATCATAAAATATTGTCACTATACAATTTTCTGTTTCTTGACCGTTTTACGCAGATTTATGACATCTAATTTCTTTTAAGAACAACAAGGACTTCCAAGTTACTATCTATTAATATATTAATAGTTTTCTTGCAAAAATGAAATAGAAAGGAATAAGGAATTAACATAAATTAACTACAGAATAATATCATAATACCACTGAATCTGCCAAAAAAAAAAAACACTTTTAAATGAAATGTTTACATTATTTTTGTAACCTTTTGTGTGGTGTGCACAGACATCTACTGGTGAAAGGCAGAGCACCAGAATGAAAATCGTAATGTGTAGATTGAACAGTGAGTGAGTGAGTTCGGTTTTACGGCGAATCTACACAAAATGGTCATATATCGCCGAGCAAGAGAGGTCATCAATAAACAAGAGGTGGGGGAATGGTAGTATAATGGTTAAGGTGTCGGTTGATGAACCTGGGGTCATAGGTTTCAGATCAGATGGGGTCAAGACCACATCCTCTACTATGACATCAATACTGTAGACACAAGTGTGGTTCAAATAAGCTTGAAGATTCTATCACAAATAAGCTAAAATGAATTAGCGTAACTAAAAATGAAAACCCAAAAATTGCACTTGACTTTTGATGTAAAAATCTGATTCATGTACATAGCACATAATTTCTCAACATGATTTAAATCTGTGTAAGGTTTCATTGGAATCCCTTGAACTGTTTAAAAGTGATAACTCAAGACACCAAGTGTTTATCAAGGATGAATTAACTTTGTTTGTTTGTTTGTTTGGGGTTTAATGCCGTTTTTCAAACTAACTTACTACATAAAGCAGAGTGATTATATATAGGCATAAACAGTCTTCCAGGCCTTCAGTTCCTTTTGTAATAGAGAAATACCTGTAACAAGGTTCCAGCAAAATGTAAACTCACTTTTCCTGTCTCATGTTAAAACACAACTGGCTTGGTCAAATGATCACCAAAAATGTACCGGTAGTCTCTGGTTTCAAATGGCCTGAAAATGTTGTAATATTGTTATATACATGTTATATATGTGAAACCCTATTACTGAAAGTGGGAGAAACAGTAAAAAGCTTGATTTTTTTATGCAGATGTTATGAACTTTAACATTAAAACTCAATAATCAGTATCAATATTATTATTTATTAATTATATGGCAGTGTAGAGCTGGCCTCAAGAAAGTCACTGGGCTTCATGACATTGTGCACAGGTAGAGCTGGTAGCAAGAAAGCCACTGGGTTTTATTACATAGTGCACAGGTAAAGCTGGCCACAAGAAAGTCACTGGGCTTCATGACAATGTACACAGGTAAAGCTGGCAGCAAGGAAGTCACTCCGCATAATGACAATGTACACAGGAAGAGCTGGAATCAAGAAAGTCACTGAGCTTCATGACAGTGTACACAGGTAAAGCTGGCCACAAGAAAGTCACTGAGCTTCATGACAGTGTACACAAGTAGAGCTGGCAGCAAGAAAGTCACTGGGCTTCATGACAGTGCACACAGGTAAAGCTGACTGCAAGAAAGTCACTGAGCTTCATGACAGTGTACACTGGTAGAGCTGGCAGCAAGAAAGTCACTGGGCTTCACGACAGTGTACACAGGTATGGGCTTCATGACAGTGTACACAGGTAGAGCTGGCAGCAAGAAAGTCACTGGGCTTCATGACAGTGTACACAGGTAAAGCTGGCCGCAAGAAAGTCACTGAGCTTCATGACAGTGTACACTGGTAGAGCTGGCAGCAAGAAAGTCACTGAGCTTCATGACAGTGTACACAAGTAGAGCTGGCAGCAAGAAAGTCACTGGGCTTCATGACAGTGTACACAAGTAGAGCTGGCAGCAAGAAAGTCACTGGGCTTCATGACAGTGTACACAAGTAGAGCTGGCAGCAAGAAAGTCACTGGGCTTCATGACAGTGTACACTGGTAGAGCTGGTAGCAAGAAAGTCACTGAGCTTCATGACAGTGTACACTGGTATAGCTGGAATCAAGAAAGTCACTAGGCTTCATGACAGTGTACACAAGTAGAGCTGGCAGCAAGAAAGTCACTGAGCTTCATGACAGTGGACACTGCAAGAGCTGGCAGCAAGAAAGTCACTGGGCTTCATGACAGTGTACACAGGTAGAGCTGGCAGCAAGAAAGTCACTGGGCTTCATGACAGTGTACACTGGTAGAGCTGGCAGCAAGAAAGTCACTAAGCTTCATGACAGTGTACACAGGTAGAGCTGGCCGCAAGAAAGTCACTGGGCTTCATGACAGTGTACACAAGTAGAGCTGGCAGCAAGAAAGTCACTGAGCTTCATGACAGTGTACACAAGTAGAGCTGGCAGCAAGAAAGTCACTAGGCTTCATGACATTGTACACAGGTACAGCTGGTAGCAAGAAAGTCACTCGGCTTCAAGACAGTGTACACAGGTAGAGCTGGCAGCAAGAAAGTCACTGAGCTTCATGACCGTGTACACAGGTAGAACTGGAAGCAAGAATCACTGAGCTTCACGACAGTGTACACAGGTAGAGCTGGTAGCAAGAAAATCACTGAACTTCAGGACAATGTACACAGGTAGAGCTTGTAGCAAGAAAGTCACTGAGCTTCACGACAATGTAAACAGGTAGAGCTGGTAGCAAGAAAGTCACTGTGCTTCATACCAGTGTTAATAGGTAATGATGGCAGAAAGAAAGTCACTGGGCAAGTTCCTATCATGATAAAGACTCATGCTAGGTTTCATCAATTTATATCAAATACTTTTAGAGCTAGGTGTGTCTTGAACTTTGGACGGACGGAAACACGGACAAGACCAAATCTTTATATGCCCCTACCACTCATAAACAGGGGACTCATAATAGCTTGTGTTATGTTTCAGTTCAATATTTGCATTGTCTTTGGAGAGAGCAATGTATATGCAAACCTTCAACCTTAAAGGGGAAAACTTTTGTTAAAATTCATGTAAGGTTATGTTACTTTTTTAAGTTAAACACGGGCATATTTCTGGAAATTCTGCACTTAAAAAAAACTTGTCACACTAAATAGCATGTATAACATGCTTCAATTTATTTATTTATCTATTTTGTTGTGTTTAACGTTGCACCGACATAATTATATATCATATGGCGACTTTCCAGCTTTGATGTTGGAGAACATCACGAGCAGGCACATGGGTAGAACCACTGACCTTTGGTAAACCAACTTGATAAATTCCTCAGGCACATGAAGAATTCAAGGTCCTAAGTGAGGCTCGAACCTACATCTATGAGGGACAAGTGATTTGAGATGTTTCAATTGAATAGAAGATATCTAACTTAATAAAACAAGAGGACCATGATGGTCCTGAATCGCTCACCTATCCCCACATGACCCAGTGTTGAACTGAGTATGACGTCATTATTTCTATTATTTGACAAAGTGACCTAGTTTTTGAGCACATGTGACCTAGATATCATCAAGATAAAAAATCTGACCAATTTTCATGAAGATCCATTGAAAAATATGGCCTCTAGACAGGTCACAAGGTTTTTCTATTATTTGACCTAATGACCTAGTTTTTGAACACACGTGACCCACTTTTAAACTTGACCTAGATATCATCAAGGTGAACATTCTCACCAATTTTCATGAAGATCTCGTGAAAAATATGGCCTCTAGAGAGGTCACAAGGTTTTTCTATTTTTCGACCTACTGACCTAGTTTTTGACCGCACATGACCCAGTTATAAACCTGACCTAGATATCATCAAGCTGAACATTCTCACCAATTTTCATGAAGATCCATTGAGAAATATGGCCTTTAGAGAGGTCACAAGGTTTTTCTATTTTTAGACCTACTGATCTAGTTTTTGATCCCACATGACCCAGTTTCGAATTTGACTTAGATATCATCAAGGTGAACATTCTGACCAATATTCATGAAGATCCATTGAGAAATATGGCCTTTAGAGAGGTCACAAGGTTTTTCTATTTTTAGACCTACTGACCTAGTTTTTGATCCCACATGACCCAGTTTCGAACTTGACCTAGATATCATCAAGGTGAACATTCTGACCAATATTCATGAAGATCTCATGAAAAATATGGCCTCTAGAGAGGTCACAAGGTTTTTCTATTTTTAGATCTACTGACCTAGTTTTTAACCCCACGTGACCCAGTTTCGAACTTGACCTAGATATCATCAGGATGAACATTCTGACCAATTTTCATGAAGATCCATTGAGAAATATGGCCTCTATAGAGGTCACAAGGTTTTTCTATTTTTAGACCTAATGACCTAGTTTTTGACCCCACGTAACCCAGTTTCGAACTTGACCTAGATATCATCAAGGTGAACATTCTGACCAATACTCATGAAGATCTCATGAAAAATATGGCCTCTAGAGAGGTCACAAGGTTTTTCTATTTTTAGACCTACTAACCTAGTTTTTGACCCCACGTGACCCAGTTTCGAACTTGACCTAGATATCATCAAGGTGAACATTCTGACCAATTTTCATGAAGATCTTATGAAATATATGGCCTCTAGAGAGGTCACAAGGTTTTTCTATTTTTAGACCTAATGACCTAGTTTTTGACCGCATGTGACCCAGTTTCGAACTTGACCTAGATATCATCAAGATGAACATTCTGATCAACTTTCATAAAGATCCCATGAAAAATGTGACCTCTAGAGTGGTCACAAGCAAAAGTTTACGCACTAACGGACGCACGGACGGACGACGGACGACGGACGCTGCGCGATCACAAAAGCTCACCTTGTCACTTTGTGACAGGTGAGCTAAAAATAACCAGTACAGATATACATGTAGACACTAGACTTTCTTATTCTTTGAATAGTTGAGCTTAAATTCAGCTTTATAATTTTGTACCTTGGACACTATGTTATATTGCAGTATGAACATAATAACAGTTTATATAGCTGAAATAAAAGTTGATTCAATGCCTTATACATTTGTATTTGTTACTGATAAAATTAATGCATCCAACATATACCATGATGTTGTTAATTGACAGATTAGCAAATTACCTGTTTCAAGAACCTGCTGAACTCTGATGTTTCCATGAATAACAGACATTCTTGTCCTTAGCAACTTGTATCTGCTGTATCTTGTCTTTCCTGGGGCCATTTTCCTTTTCTTTTTCCTGTAAGACAATCTTAAAAGATATAACCAAGGAAGAGTTTAACTGCCAGAATTACATCCAATATACATTTATCACCCTTTATTAAATGTGACATCTTCGAAACATTAAAGCTACTGGCAATAATGCATGAAGCCAAGTTTGTGATTTATATGTGCCTTTTTTTCCACATTGGCAAAATGATATAATTTCTAGACAATATTAATACAAAAGCACTGCCTTGCGGTTGCAGACGCTCATCTGATTTGACCCTGGATCGCTCACCTGAGTAATATGAGCTATATGTTTCAAATGGAAAACTGATGCTAAAATATTAAGAAGGTAGATCAGTAGGTCACATTCATGGTGACTGAAAGTCAGTTTTAAGATCGGTGTGCAAAACTGCACATGTCATCCAAATTTCAAGGCTGTATCTTTAAAAACAAGAAAGACGGATCGCGGGGTCGTGAGTTCGATCCTCGGGCGGGGCGTATGTTCTCCGTGACTATTTGATAAACGACATTGTGTCTGAAATCATTAGTCCTCCACCTCTGATTCATGTGGGGAAGTTGGCAGTTACTTGCGGAGAACAGGTTTGTACTGGTACAGAATCCAGGAACACTGGTTAGGTTAACTGCCCGCTGTTACATGACTGAAATACTGTTGAAAAACGGCGTTAAACCCAAAACGAACAAACAAAACAAAAACAAGAAAGTAGGCCAGAACGTTAAGATCACAGTCAAGTGATCTGTAATTGCTTGGGGTCATCAGGTAGTTATCAATAAACAACCTAGGAAATATGATCTGTTAATTTTTGAATTATTTTTCCCTATATAACTCATAATTTTAAAAAGTGACCCCCAGGGTAGAGCCTCTTTTCACCCATAATTTGAACAAACTTGTTAGAGATTCACCAGCAATGCTACATAACCAATACAAAGGCCAGGCCTTGAACTTCAGACAAGAAGATCTTTATTTTCATAAACATGTACCGTATAAGTCTATGTTAAACTTGGTACCCCCAGGCCAGGGCCTCTTTTCACCCTAGGGACATAACTTGAATAGATCTTGTAGAGAAACACTAGGAAAGGCAACATACTTCATACTAAAAGCCTAGGCCTTGCGTTTTCATGCAAGAAGATTTTTAAAGTTATTTTTCCTATATAAGTCTATGTAAAACCTGAAACCCCCTGTCAGATCAGTTGAAAAATACAGCCTTTATCACTTACACAAGGTTTTTCTTTGATTTGACCTAGTCACCTAGTTTTTGACCCAAAATGACCCATTTCCAAACTTAGCCTAGATTTCACCAGGGTTAACATTCTGACCAAAATTCATGAAGATCAATTGAAAAATACATTCTTTATCTCATACGCAAGGTTTTTCTTCACTTGAGCTAGAGACCTAGTTTTTTACCCTAGATGACCCATTTTCGAACCTGGCCTAGATTTTAACAAGGCAGAGCTCCAGATAAGGGCCGTATTTTCGTAATTACGCATTTGATAGGGGTCGGATACGAATTTATTTTAAAATGTGGCCATATCAATACGAATTTATTTTAAAATGTGGTGGTATCAGTACGACATCTAAACAGTATTACAAATTTCAAAGGAAGATCGAGCCGAATTGCATGTCTGCGCCAAGTTGCGCTAATCAACGCTATCCTGACTGTTGACAATTTGCACAGTGTCAAATGAGTGTGGAATACACGAAACACACGCCAGTAGCATAATGTAAGATCCGCCTACTTCAGGTACTTGCGAGATTTTCCAGAGAAGTGTGAAGCGAATCAAATTATCCGATACACTGCAGTCAATTGTGTTCAGCCAACTGGCGCTGCGGTTACGTATTTGACACTTTGTTTAGTTGTCAGCATGTCAGAGAGCAAAAAAAACACAATGTTTTAAAAACGTGAGATTAATTAGAATATTGTACATATTTTTTGTCATATATGGTAAAAGAATGACATGTAATGTATTATTATGTTAACTCTAACTGACTTCCACCGATGAATTGATTTGAATATATGTAATTTTAGTTTACACAGTTTTACTTTCAGTTTTTATTCGAGTAGATACTTTTCACCAATGATATGACTTATTCTTATTTTTGTCTGTTATCTGGAACTACCATTACTAATTTCACAAAATATCAGGTAGTACCGTTACGAATTTCACAGAAAATCTGGTAGTACCGTTACTAATTGCACAAAACCTTATCTGGAGCTCTGACAAGGTATTCATTCTGACAAAATTTCATGAAGATCGGTTGAAAAATACTGCCTCTATCGCATACACAAGCTAAATGTTGACAGACAGACTGACAATGGATGCTGGACATTGAGCAATCACAAAAACTCACCTGAGCAAAGGTGAGCTCAAACATTATACATGCATATAAGGTTTATGTGTTATTTTTATCAGTTTTATATGAACTAATATACCTGTTACCAAGCCAGCTTATACCTTTGCACGACAGGTACATCTTTCTATCAGAAGGTTGCTGCATGGAATCTTGGGGAAGATGTTTGGCTATCTGTACGGCAAAACATCAAGGTTAAGTTTACTCTCTAGATAATGTGAAGAAGTTATCAGTTACTTGTAGAAAACAACAAAATTTTGTAGCAGACGTCCCTGGCTTAGGGACATTTTTCACAAAACATATTGCATGAAATCACAATGTCTTCTTCTATACTATAGATGTACGTAAATCAAAACTAAATATCAGAAAATTCACACAGACTTTATGTAGTTTGAAAATGTCTGGAAATCTATAAATTTGTGAATGCTTTCAAATGCTATATATAGCATTGTAATGGTTTACTGCCTTTATCTTTAAATAAAAAGGGAATTAATTAAAATAAAATGAAACATTTTGTCATATTAAAGAGAGGTAATTAATAAACAAGTGAAATACATGACGTTTATACTGTACTAAACAGTCTATCAATACAAATGATCTTACTTTCATTTTTAAATTACTGGGAAAACTGATATAAATACATATGTATTGTACTTTATCATAAAAAGGGAAGTAATTTAATGAACAGAAAAAAGAAATTAAATGGGGTGCCTGTGACCTCAAATTTGTATATGACACCATGTCTTGTAATGGTGAATATTTATACCAACACCACTGCATCAAAAAGTTACAGAGCAGACAAAATTACCAAAAATCCCAATAGGTGACATTGACCTTGCATTAGATGTCAGTCTTACATGCAACAAAATAATTTGTTTTTGTGACTGTTTAAGTCAAGTTAACATCTAACTGTGACCTTGACCGTTGAAACGGGCCTGGTCTTGCACATGACACATTGCCTCTTAATGAGGTATATTTGTGCTAAGTGATTTTAAAATTCCTTGACAAATGGCAGAGCAATGGACAGGACAAGAAGCAAGACCGTGTTAACCTTTGACCTCTATGTGTGAACTTGACCTTTGACCTACAGGTCTGGATCTTGCATATGACACATCAACGACATGATAGGGAAAATTTGTACCAAATAACTTTAAAATTCCTTTATAAATGGCAGAGCAATGGACTGGACAAGAAAAGGACCAAGTTAACCTTTGACCTCTATCTGTGACATTGACCTTTGAGCTAGGGATGTTGGGCTACAGAGTGACACATCAACTTATTAAATGGAACATTTGTGCCAGGTAATTTGAAAATCCCTTATGGATGACTGGAAAAGAAATATGCAATGAGAACACTGAACCTCTAAGTGTGACCTTGTCCTTGGTGCTTGGGGTCTGAGTCTTGCACATGACTCATTGCCCCATTACTGTGAAAATTTATGCCAATCAATTTAAAAATCCCTTGAAGAATGGTAGTTATGGATCAGACATGAATCGGATACTATTTACTTTTTGCCTCTTCTTAATCTTAAAAGCTACATGTACATGTAGGTGTTTGGTTATCCATATAATTCATAAAACAGGATCAATTACACCGCACTTCAAAGCATTATTAATGTGAAAAAAAATTATCAAAACTTCAACCCGAAAATTTATTTAATTGAGGGCATGACTGAGGAAAGACTGATACGAAATTTATGGTCTTAGTTTCATATGATGCATGTGTTAATTTTTGAAATGCTGATTCTAATGACCTGTATATTACTTTCTTATATTGAAACTAGTTAATAAATATATGTTTCTCTTTGACTATATCCATATTTCACAAAATTTAAGATGGAATTTCTGTTAGCTGCAGGATTTATCAAATGATTTGTATAAAACTGCATCCAAATGATCATGAAAATGTTGAATGATTGCTATATACATTATTTAACAAATAACCGTAATATTTGAATAATTTTAACAGAAAAACCTTTTCAACAGTTACTGCATATCTCTGCAAATCCAGGCTATATTATATACCCAGTCACATAAACGATTTGCCAAAACTGAATGCATCAGGTTTCAATTAAATACAGCCTCTAGTTAGGAATTTATCAGTTTGATGAAACGCATTCCATTGAGTGATCTATTAAGCGATCTATTATATATGCGTTCCATTAAGCGATCCGTTTAGCGATCCATTATACGATCTATTGTGCGCTCCATTAGCGTGTTGTTAAATGACATATTTATGCTAATTAGCGATCCATTAGCTCATTTGCATGTGAAATTCGAACACGGTTTTGATGGTGTTTATTGGATTAACAACTCGCTTGCGGATCATGGTTTTAGTGGTGTTTATTGAAAGTGTTTATTGGGCCTTTTTTTTGTTTGGGTTATGAGGAATAACGAATTTCAGTGAATAAAGCCATCAAGTAATAACACAGACGAAGTATAAGTTCAGGAAACGTTTAGCATTTAAACTGAAGACATGAAAGCCTGTGTCAGAGAGACAAGAATAACTCTCCATATACTTTGTACAGTCAAACCTATAATATTGATTCGTTTACATAATTTTTTTCAGCAGGAACATACCATATCCTTACATATTCTGTAGACTTTTCCTATAACAATTCCTTCAACTCCACACATGAGAGACACAAATCTGTGCAACAAATGTGAACTTCTTGTTGTGTTTATGGAAAACTGCCCTACCTCATATATTTCTCTGCAAAAGAAGAATATTTCCTCACATGATGTACATACAAGATAATTATGTTTTTTAATGCAAAGCATATATTAAGACATATCTCAGTGTTATAGATCTATCAGAATTGTGCATTGTAGCAACTGTTTCCATTGTGTGATGTGATGTTGTGTTAAAACATTTAATGTTCAAAAAGTTGCTTTTCCAGTTTTCAATTTTGTTCTGTCTGTGACTGATAGCAGAGCTGGACTAAGTGAAACAAGTGATGAAAGACTTAGTGATAATAAAGAAATCCCTGCTGTTAAGGTGAAATTACACAAAACCAGACAGCCATTATGACTAAGTGAAACAAGTGATGAAAGACTTAGTGATAATAAAGAAATCCCTGCTGTTAAGGTGAAATTACACAAAACCAGTCAGCCATTATGACCAAGTGAAACAAGACTTAGTGATGAAAGACTTAGTGATAATAAAGAAATCCCTGGTGTAAAGGTGAAATTTAAGTTGCGTATCACAGCGGAGCTTTCTGGCAAAAAACAGCCCAGATCTATATAAAGAATGAATTTAATGTACATCACTGCCTGCTGAATGTTCCAAACTGGCTAAATTTCTGCAAATACCCCTGAGAATCTACAACTGGTTCTTCAAATTTTTCCAGTGACTAATATCAATTGATGTGACCCTTCTTGTGATAGAACCAGTATCTTCTGTGTGATTGGAAAGCCTGCAGCCAAACCATATCCGAAATATGACTCAAGCTAGTCATAATATCTCAGATTGAATACTTATTCAGTTTAAATGACTGCATGTATGTGCAAAATATATTTCAAAACAATATGACTGCAAAGAAAGTGTGAAATGTAGAAATGTGTCCCTCTAAGCAACTTTTCTGTGAACATTTACATCTCAATCCCCTTTCCCCATACTGAAACTGTCATAATGTAATATAAAACTTAACAAGAGGACCATGATGGTCCTGAATCGCTCACCTCTTCCCACATGACCCAGTTTTGAGTATGACAATGTTTTTTCTATTATTTGACATAGTGACCTAGTTTTTGAGCTCATGTGGCCCAGTTTTGAACTTGACCTAGATATTATCAAGATAAAAATTCTGACCAATTTTCATGAAGATCCATTGAAAAATATGGTCTCTAGAGAGGTCACAAGGTTTTTCTATTATTTGACCTATTGACCTAGTTTTCGAAGGTACGTGACCCTGTTTTGAACTTTATCTAGATATCATCAAGGTGAACATTCTCACTAATTTTCATGAAGATCTCATGAAAAATATGGCTTCTAGAGAGGTCACAAGGTTTTTCTATTTTTATTATACCTACTGGCCTAGTTTTTGACCGCATGTGACCCAGTTTTCGAAACTGACCTAGATATCATCAAGGTGAACATTCAGATCAATTTTCATGAAGATCCATTGAAAAATATGGCCTCTAGAGAGGTCAAAAGATTTTCTAATTTTAGACCTAATGCCTAGTTTTTGACCGCAGTTGACCCAGTTTCAAACCTGACCTAGATATCATCAAGATGAACATCAGACCAACTTTCATACAGATCCCATGAAAAGTATGGCCTCTAGAGAGGTCACAAGGTTTTTTTATTATTTGACCTACTGACCTAGTTTTTTATGGCACGTGACCCAGTTTCAAACTTGACCTAGATATCATCAAGGTGAACATTCTGACCAATTTTCATGAAGATCCATTCAAGGGTATGGCCTCTAGAGAGGTCACAAGGTTTTTCTATTTTAAGACCTACTGACCTACTTTTTGATCACAGTTGACCCAGTTTCAAACTTGACCTATATATCATCAAGATAAACATTCAGACCAACTTTCATACAGATCCCATGAAAAAAATGGCCTCTAGAGAGGTCACAACGTTTTTTCATTATTTGACCTACTGACCTACTTTTTGATGGCACGTGACCCAGTTTCAAACTTGACCTAGATATCATCAAGATGAACATTCTGACTAATTTTTATGGAGATCCATTCACAAGTATGGCCTCTAGAGAGGTCACAAGGTTTTTCTATTTTTAGACCTACTGACCTAGTTTTTTACAGCACATGACCCTGTTTCAAACTTGACCTAGATATCATCAAGATGAACATTCAGACCAGCTTTCATACAGATCCCATGAAAAATATGGCCTCTAGAGAGGTCACAAGGTTTTTCTATTATTTGACCTACTGACCTAGTTTTTGAAGGCACGTGACCCACTTTCAAACTTGACCTAGATATCATCAAGATGAACATTCAGACCAACTTTCATACAGATCCCATGAAAAATATGGCCTCTAAAGAGGTCACAAGGTTTTTCTATTATTTGACCTACTGACCTAGTTTTTGACGGCACATGACCCACTTTCGAACTTGACCTAGATATCATCAAGATGAACATTCTGACCAATTTTCATGAAGATCTCATGAAATATATGGACTCTAGAGAGGTCATAAGGTTTTTCTATTTTTAGACCTACTGACCTAGTTTTTGACCGCACGTGACCCAGTTTCGAACTTGACCTAGATATCATCAAGGTGAACATTCTGACCAATTTTTATGAAGATCCATTTACAAGTATGGCCTCTAGAGAGGTCACAAGATTTTTCTATTTTTAGACCTACTGACCTAGTTTTTGACCGCACGTGACCCACTTTCGAACTTAACCTAGATATCATCAAGATGAACATTCAGACCAACTTTCATACAGATTCCATGAAAAATATGGCCTCTAGAGAGGTCACAAGGTTTTTCTATTATTTGACCTACTGACCTAGTTTTTGAGGCCACGTAACCCACTTTCGAACTTGACCTAGATATCATCAAGGTGAACATTCTGACCAATTTTCATGAAGATCTTATGAAATATATGGCCTCTAGAGAGGTCACAAGGTTTTTCTATTTTTAGACCTTCTGACCTAGTTTTTGACCGCACGTGACCCAGTTTCGAACTTGGCCTAGATATTATCAAGATGAACATTCTGACCAACTTTCATAAAGATCCCACAAAAAAATGTGACCTCTAGAGTGGTCACAAGCAAAAGTTTACGGACGCACGGACGCACTGACGCACGAAGGACACCGCGCGATCACAAAAGCTCACCTTGTCACTTTGTGACAGGTGAGCTAAAAATCAAGTCTTACGTATGTAAAATGTGTCATAACAAACACTTTGAATAACAAAAGTATCAATTACAATGTCTGTTCAAATTGCTTCCTTTACTGACTTCCAGATCTGAAGCAATGTTAACTGTTTTCAGGTAAAATTTAGTACAGTAAGCTGTATTCCAAGTGAGAATTATTAGGTCAGATTGTAGCTAATAATTAACTGCAATCTGACCTAATCATTCTCACTTGGAATACAGCTTACAATACTGTACCAATTATTATGAACAAAGTCCTGTCCAATTTCAAAGTAACAGATTACTAATGTAATCTCACTACCACACATGCTTCAGAATGTAGTCATTATGGTAAAACTGGCTGAAATAATGTTATTCCACTATAATTCTAATTTCTACCTTTCTTTCAATTGCCGTTGCAATTTAAACGAAGTCTATTAAATTTTACAGTATCACGGAAAAGTACCTGATTTTTATTAAAAATATTTACAAAGGAATTATTTACATATTCACAACACCAAACAATTGTCTTCAGTCAAATCTGAGAAGTTGTAGACTTATATACACAAAGGCGGTCAATCCCCTTCTATGCGACAAACTTCACATTGTTCAAGCGCTCTCATTTCAGGGTTTTGGGTACTGAAAATATAAGAAATCCAACAAAATAAGTAAACATACAATTCAGGACCTCAAATATGAAGACTTATGCTCAATTAAGCATTTAAGGAAACCAATATTCAAGTCTAGTGTGTGAAAATCTGCCTGTTTGCCTTCAAAATCTATTGAAATATGCCAATTTCAGGCCTGATCTGTTCAATTTCAAGTCCGTAAACTGATTTTTCTTGCACAGATTATGATTACACATATTTCTCTATTCAGACTGTGTGTACTGTGTAAATTCAAGTATCCAAAAGAGCAATTTAATGTAAACAAGAATAGAAATATATATGAGCCGTGCCATTGGAAAACCAACATAGTGGCTTTGCGACCAGCATGGATCCAGACCAGCCTGCGCATCCGTGCAGTCTGGTCAGAATCCATGCTGTTCGCTAATGGTTTCTCTAATTGCAATAGGCTTTAAAAGCAAACAGCATGGATCCTGACCAGCCTGCATGGCTCATATGTAATATCCGACTCTAGATCAGATTTCCTCGGCCGCAGCTCAAATTTCTAAAAATCCATGGCAGCATTTGTAATACACCATTTTGTTTTCCACAAACATAGAACTTATACAAATGCATTTTATGCATGAAAACCTGCAAAATTAGAAAATTTTCAAAAATATGTGAACTGTACATGCTGAAAGTAGGATTTTCACATTTTTCAAGTGCATGTATAGTTTTTACTCAAACTGAAGCAATTTCAGCAATGATTGTAATAATTAATTCAAGTAATATTCAGATTTCTATGCCTACCAGCCATTCAGCATCAAAATTCCAGCCATGTAGATTGCAAAATAACAAAAATATTGACAATTTACTTTCTGAATTTTTCCATTAAATCAGGCCTAAGACCTAAGTTACTTTTACTATATGTTCTATATAGGCAATGGACACTAATGCAATTTTGCATGCATTCCAACCCCTCGAAATACCTGAACTCAACAGAACTATTCAAGAGAAAAAAATCCAGCCACAATAAACATGGGGTTTGAATGGCTCTTTTTTCAACCATTTTGAACCAAATCACATGCGTATGAAGAATACTCTCTAGATGGTCGCAAACAGGCGAAACTGGCAAAAACTTATCAAAAAGTCATGTTATGCATATTCTGACATTCTCATTCTGTCAAATTGTACATGTACCTATTATTCTATATCTCCTCTATTAAATTATGCTATTCATTAATTGCAGGTTTGCCACTAAAAATTCACCAATGTATTTTTGTATACACCATCAAACAGAGGAACTATTTTCTATGTTACAACTTCCTTATTGTGGTCAACCAAGGGCAAGTTACTGTGATCTTGTGCCTATTTTGGCACAGCCTGTGCACATACCTTGTTTGCATGCTAAACAATGTTAATGTGAAGTTCAAATAAGATATAAGCAATAGTGACAAAGAAAAACAAAATTTGCCGAAAACTTTAACCAAGAAAACTCAAGCTGATACTGCGGTGAGTAGAATATAGCATCCCATATTCTCCATATAGTGAAGATAAAAATGGTGTCGGTGAGTAGAATATAGCATCCCATATTCTCCATATAGTGAAGATAAAAATGGTGTCGGTGAGTAGAATACAGCATCCCATATTCTCCATATAGTGAAGATAAAAATGGTGTGGGTGAGTAGAATAGAGCATCCCATATTCTCCATATAGTGAAGATAAAAATGGTGTTGGTGAGTAGAATATAGCATCCCATATTCTCCATATAGTGAAGATAAAAATGGTGTTGGTGAGTAGAATATAGCATCCCATATTCTCCATATAGTGAAGATAAAAATGGTGGTTGTCCAGCGGGCAACAAACTACAACAGTCATATGAGTCTGGTACTGATTACTTTCATTCACTTTCAGGAATTGTTTATCAAGGTGTGTCATGTCTATGCAGTGTTACTGTTTATTTATGCCTTCTTCTGTATGCAGTGTTACTGTTTATTTATGTCTTCTTCTGTATGCAGTGTTACTGTTTATTTATGCCTTCTTCTGTATGCAGTGTTACTGTTTATTTATGCCTTCTTCTGTATGCAGTGTTACTGTTTATTTATGCCTTCTTCTGTATGCAGTGTTACTGTTTATTTATGTCTTCTTCTGTATGCAGTGTTACTGTTTATTTATGCCTTCTTCTGTATGCAGCGTTACTGTTTTTTTATATCTTCTTCTGTATGCAGCGTTACTGTTTATTTATGTCTTCTGTATGCAGTGTTACTGTTTATTTATGTCTTATTCTGTATGCAGTGTTACTGTTTACTTATGCCTTCTTCTGTATGCAGTGTTACTGTTTACTTATGTCTTATTCTGTATGCAGTGTTACTGTTTATTTATGTCTTCTTCTGTATGCAGTGTTACTGTTTATTTATGCCTTCTTCTGTATGCAGTGTTACTGTTTATTTATGTCTTCTTCTGTATGCAGTGTTACTGTTTATTTATGCCTTCTTCTGTATGCAGCGTTACTGTTTTTTTATATCTTCTTCTGTATGCAGCGTTACTGTTTATTTATGTCTTCTGTATGCAGTGTTACTGTTTATTTATGTCTTATTCTGTATGCAGTGTTACTGTTTACTTATGCCTTCTTCTGTATGCAGTGTTACTGTTTACTTATGTCTTATTCTGTATGCAGTGTTACTGTTTATTTATGTCTTCTTCTGTATGCAGTGTTACTGTTTACTTATGCCTTCTTCTGTATGCAGTGTTACTGTTTACTTATGCCTTCTTCTGTATGCAGTGTTACTGTTTATTTATGTCTTCTGTATGCAGTGTTACTGTTTACTTATGCCTTCTTCTGTATGCAGTGTTACTGTTTACTTATGTCTTCTTCTGTATGCAGTGTTACTGTTTACTTATGTCTTCTTCTGTATGCAGTGTTACTGTTTACTTATGTCTTCTTCTGTATGCAGTGTTACTGTTTACTTATGTCTTCTTCTGTATACGTAATCTTTTATCGTATACATTCTTGAACATTTGGTTTGTTTTGGGTTTAACACCATTTTTCAACAGTATTTCAGTCATGTAAACGGCGGGCAGTTAACCTAACCAGTGTTCCTGGATTCTGTACCAGTACAAACCTGTTTTCAACAAGTAACTGCCAACTTCCCCACATGAATCAGAGGTGGAGGACTAATGATTTCAGACACAATGCCGTTTATCAAATAGTCACGGAGAACATATGCCCCGCCCGAGGATCAAACTCACTACCCCGCGATCCGTAGACCGACGCTCTAACTACTGAGCTAAGTGGGCGGGTACACTATATTATAGTCATTGTTGTCCTCATTATTTTGAATTCTGGTCAGCAGTTTCAGAAGAGATTTTGAATTAAAGTTCTTCACACAGTCACATAGAGAAAACTAACAAATTAATGTGGCTTGAAGGAATCTGATACAGGATCACCCACAGAAAATTGTAGTGAAATTATTTTCTAATCAAAGAAGTACTTTTCGCAGCTTTACAATTTTCCATATAAGGAAAACTTGCCCCATCCCTGGCAGTCTTATTCTTTAAACAAAACAAGAAATTTTGCAGCCATATTACTTTGAAATCGAGCTAGATGCTTAGGAGAAGATAATTATGTTTATTTAAAGACATAGAGAGAAAACTAGCCATGACGCCAGGTAACCATATTTTTTTAAATCAATATAGCGTGAAGGAATTTGAAGAGTGTCAGCCAAGAACTAAGAAAAGGAGAAAATTTTAATCATTTTAGGTACAGCCTTTATAAGAAACTAGCCACACCTCCTGGCAGTCATGAGTTTTAACGAAACAAAATTATATGAAGGTATTTGGTGAATGGCCATACAAGGAACATTGCTTTGAAATTATTTTCAAATCAAGCCAGATGTTTCAAAGCTAAGATTCTCAAAGTTTTCTATACATCAATACTGGGAAAACTAACCTACACCCCTCCCCCACTCCACACCCATTTTTTTAATGCAAAAGAATGATCTGAAGGAATTTGGGAAATGGTAACATAAGGAAAACTTCTGTGTAATTATTTTAAAACTGGACAAACAGTTTCAGAAAAGATCTAACTATATTAGGAACATTAGCCTGGACCTATGTTTTTGTTTGTTTGTTGTTTTTTGGGGGGTTTTTTCGTATAGATCACCCAAGGAAAATTTCGAGGATAGTATTTTAAAATGTTTTCTATGAAGTATATTATAATAACATTTCTCCTTTTAGCTGCCATTGCAACAAGAATTCTGCTACTCAGTATAATGAAAGTCTTGAAATCTGAAATAAGACCTCCAAAGCAAAGAAACAATCCTGTGAAGTTTGGTTGAAATAGGCATAATGGTTAAAAGGAGATAGAGAAATTTTGGATGATATATGGATGAAAGACCACCAATGATCCTATAAGCTCACAATGATAGGGAAACTGGATAGTGAAACTGGACTGGGAAACTGGATAGTAAAACTAGATAGTAAAACTGGCTGCATCTGAGGAAGCTGGAGCTGTTTAATGACTCCAAAAAGAATAAAGATATTGGACAGTAGCTTGAGTCTGTGTCAAAAGTATTAATAAGAGAGGTAAAGATAAAGTGTATCAAAACATTACATATATATAATTCTAAGCAAAAAGGGGGATAATCATGAAATATTGGTGAAAGAGTGATTTCTGCACCTTGTGTCATATTATATGGGTTATGACTGTAATAACAACTTCAAGTTTGAATCAATTCCTTTTAGTTATAACTGAGATGTTGAGAAAATGCATCAAAATTAACCTGAAATTCTTTGTACAAGAGGGCCAAGAAGGCCCTGTACCGCTCACCTGACCTATTGACCTAAAGATCATCAAGATTAACATTCTGACCAAGTTTCATTAAGATATGGTCATAAATGTGGCCTCTAAAGAGTTAACTAGCTTTTCCTTTGATTTGACCCTGTGACCTAGTTTTTGACCCAACACGACCCAGATTCAAACTTGACCTAAAGATCATCAAGTTTAACAATCTGACTAAGTTTCATTAAGATATAGTCATAAATGTGGCCTTCTAAAGTGTTAACTAGCTTTTTCTTTGATTTGACCTGGTGACCTAATTTTTGATCCTACATAACCCAGATTCGAACTGGACCTTAAGATCATCAATATTAACATTCTGACCAAATTTCATGAAGATATAGTCATAAATGTGGCCTCTACAGTGTTAACAAGCTTTTCCTTTGATTTGACCTGGTGACCTAGTTTTTGACCCCAGATGACCTTATATCAAACTCGTCCAAGATTTTATTGAGGGTAACATTCTGACCAAGTTTCATTAAAACTGGGCCAAAATTGTGACCTCTAGAGTGTTAACAAGCTTTTACTTTGATTAGACCTAATGACCTAGTTCTTGACCCCAGGTAACCCAATAACGAACTCGTCCAAGATTTTATTAAGGGTAACATTCTAAGTTTCATTAAGATTGGGCCAAAAATGTGACCTCTAAAGTGTTAACAGTCAAATTGTTGACAACGGCCGGACACCGCCGTACACAAATGATCACAAAAGCTCACCTTTGAGCACTTTGTGCTCAGGTGAGCTAAAAAGGGGGGGGCATATTTCATGAAATATTGGTCCATATGTATCAGAGACATGGATCTTGTGTCATATGATGTGGGTGATAAGGTGGAACAACTAATTTTAAGTTTGAATCAAATCAATTCAGTAATATCTGAGACAGAGTGAAAAGGCATCAGAACTCCAGATAAGATGCGTATTTGCATATATACGTTTTGAAATTACGAAAAACGCAATTAAAATCAAACCTATGGTACTGGTACACATTGAAAAAAATGGGATACATAGATTACTCGATTTAAGTGTGTAATCCAATTTTATCGTAAATCAAGCACATCTTTTTTGTAATCGAGTACAACAAACATAAATGCTGTCTCATACAGTAACTGAAATTAAGATGTAGTGTAAGATGTAATGTATACAGTTACCAAAATGTTAAAACTATTTGAATGAAGGCTCAAGAATATTCAGGAAAACAGCATTGGTCGACAAAGGCACATCAGCAGAGCACATGATTTTCAGAAAATGATACAAACAGTTATTATTATTACCCTGTAAATGATTTCAAATACTGAAAGATTATTTAGAAAATCTAAAATACGCTTTGAAAAAATATCTAGGAGTAAAATACCCTTTGAGAAAAAAAAAACTAGGTGGTAAAATACCCTTTAAGCTAAAATCTTATCTGGAGCTCTGAGAGCATCAAAACTTTGAATCTGAAATACATAATAAAAAGGGGTATAATTCATGAAATATTGTGGCAAGTGTTATGGCCCTTGTGTCATATGATATAAGTGATGATGTTGAATAACTATTTTAAGTTTGAATCAAATCCATTTAGTAATACCTGAGATAGAGTGAAAATGCATCAAAAATCTAACCTTAAATTCTAAGAAAAAGGGGGCATAATTCAGGAAATATTGGTACCAGAGTTATGGACCTTGACTGTCAAAATATATGGGTGATAAGGTAGAATTACTATTTCAAGTTTGATTCAAATCTATTTAGTAATACCTGAGATAGAGTGAAAGTGGATCAAAAATCTAACCTTAAATTCTAAGTAAAAGGGGGCATAATTCAGGAAATATTGGTACCAGAGTTATGGACCTTGACTGTCAAAAGATATGGATGATAAGGTAGAATTACTATTTCAAGTTTGATTCAAATCTATTTAGTAATACCTGAGATAGAGTGAAAGTGGATCAAAACGTTCTAAGTAAAAGGGGGATTATTCGTGAAATATTGATGTGAGAGTTATGGCCCTTGCGGTGTGAGTGGTGATGAGCAAACACCATTTAAAAATTGAAACAAATCCATCAAGTAATTATAGTGATAAAGAGGAAATGCATCAAAACTTTTACCAAA
The DNA here is from genome assembly GCF_021730395.1 of Mercenaria mercenaria. NCBI lineage: Eukaryota > Metazoa > Mollusca > Bivalvia > Venerida > Veneridae > Mercenaria > Mercenaria mercenaria. The sequence goes on along the minus strand of NC_069376.1, from coordinate 12,538,981 downwards.
GTGCATACACAGAAGGACGCTGAGTAAGACAGTTCTCTACACTTTGTATAGTCGACTAAAACTTACCAAACATTTTTTGCAATCTGTCGTAGTAACTGTGAAAACTCTGCCAAATTGTTTGAGAATCTACGCATCTATTGCGAATTTGTCGACTGGACAGACAGGTAAAAGTCTGACAGACTGGTACACACATCACTGTAGAACAGACCTGTAGAGATAATATTATACGGTATGGTAGTGGTTAATTGGTATGAAAATATAATGCTTCATTTACTGTAATTATGGAAGCATCCATCAATTCTTAAAATACCAGTGTAGTCATACTCAATCCAAAACTAGAAACTTGGTAAGATTCTTTAAGTGAAAATTTCTATGAAAGCTAGGGCATTTTAGTATGTATTTTTTAAACTGAGTTAGCTCCCTTCGATTGTAAAATCTGTTTTATAGAAGATTAGACATTTGTTGCTGCTTTTTAAAGTATTATATCTATAGCTTTATGTAACTCTAAATGCAGTTTTTAAGTGGTAAATTATTCTTAACAAAAATTATCTGGTTACTTATTAGATATTTCTATGACTGCCATGAAATCCAAATTTCCACCATGGTTCCCTCATACACCATATAGAACAAAGACCTGCATCTCTTCTTCAATTCTGAACTAATTGTCTGTAGCCATTCTGCTTTACTGTTACTTCACACTACAAAAGAAGAGACACTTTTCAAAGTGTTTAGAAAGAAATATATTATGAGAAGCAATTTTACAATTTAAAGATAATCATCTAAAACTCCTAACTTGTAACTTTAACTAAGTTTCTTTTTATGAAATTTCATGCAATGATATTCGGAAGCGAATCTATGTCTGTAAGTAAAAGGTTTAGACTAAACAAGAAAAAAATACCTAAAATAACTGGCGTTCAAAATTTATGTCACTTTGATTTTCCTTGAAATTAATTTCCCATTATTTTGCATATCTGAATAATTACAAAATCAATGCATGTAATGTAAATTTGTTGAACAGAAAGGAAAAATGAGTATGTTTACGGATACTCTTAAATTATTTTTACCCTGCTAAATTTCTATCGTGCACTTGTCTATCTTTCAATTTGGACAGTATCATTAACTGTTTATTAATAGGGATGTTTACCAAAAAGATATTGACTGAATGGCGAACAGAGCAGATCTTGATCAGACTGCAAGGATGGTGTAGGCTGATCATGATCCGCACTAATTGCTAAGACAGAATCAATTGTGTCCAGCATTGTAAGGGTAGAGGGACAAATGATAGAAAGAGGAAGAACAGAACAGAAAATATCTGGTATGAATCAAATCTCGGCCATCAAATATTTTAAACAGGCTGCTGGTGTAGTATATCATTATACCTGAACAGAAACCTAAAACCTTGATTTGTTTCTAAACTGTCTTTGTAAAAATTTCTGTGAAAACAAACCTGTAATTTACCAAAATAGAATTAAGGGTATTTAAATTTTGTGTTTTTTTTTTTCAAATTAAGTTACCTCCCTTCAACTGTAAAGTTAAAAAAAATCTGGCTTAAAAAGTGCAGTTGGATTTACAGGAAAATAATTCTAAAATACAAATTCATGGTGTGTTAAACTTACCAAATCATTTCATGTCCGCGACCCACCCATATACACAATGTTGAACAGAGGTCTGTGACCCACAATGTTTCCCATATACACCATGTTGAACAGAGGTCTGCCATACACAATGTTTCCCATATACACCATGCTGAACTGAGACATGCATCTTTTCATTTTCTAAATTTCATGGTCTGTAGCTATTCTGCTTTTCTGTAACTTCACACCTACAAAAAAGTAGAATTTTTTGAAACATTTTGTAAATCCATCAAAATCTAAAGATGCATATTCAAAAAGTTATTTCACAAATTTAATGAAAATCATCTACACTTCAGTTAGACAGACTGCCAGACATTCCATCAGTAAACATGTGTATAAAATATTATACAGTAAACCTCGCTAATAAGGAACAGCTTGGGACCTCTAAAAATTGTTCCTTATAACCGAGGTTCCTTATATCCGTATAGCGAACTAATTCCTTGTAACCGAGGTTTGTATAATGAACACAATTTGTATAGCAAACACTATTTGACTGACGTTTGAAAACGGCCCTGGGTCGACCATGAATCTTTATGTGAGAAAGTTGTGAGTCTAGTACCGGTCCTCTAGAGAGATGGTAAGATAAACTGACTGCGTGTATATGACTGAAATAGCGTTGAAACACGGCGTTTAAACCTAAACTAAGCCAAAATGTATGTCGGTAAGAATGACGTGATTTGTGTTTATTATTGTCGGCTATTTCTATCTTCTTTTTAGGAGAGCACTACATTATGATTATAAGATATGTTGCAGCCCTTACCTTGCTCGGCAGCATGTTATGTGAATAGGCATCAATACTAATATAAAATAAATGTTCAAATAATTAATATAAAAATGTTAAATTAGACTACCAATTAAAATTTAAAAGTAGGGTGTTTATGACATACAGTGCATTACGACTAGACAACGGCGCCATACATACGGACTAAAGTGTAAATTATACCTATAGTTTCGCTATTGTCCATTTTAGCACCTGATATAATTTTTACAATTGAAAATTTGGTAAACTGGACTGTTTGCCATTGTTAATCACGCTTAATTAACACATTTATTTAGGATAGTATGACATGACCGTGTCCACGACTTATTTTCGTTCAGTATTGTTATATTGTTATCATGAAATACCTTATACATGTAACTCTCAAACATAATCTCGAGTAAATATAAATTAATGATGATATTATTTATTTTCTTTTTAACATATCCGTGAAATAAAACAAACTAAAGATCATAGAAATGAAATAATATGTGTTTATTCATGTGCATAAAAGCGCGTGTGCCGACATTACTCTGACGTCATCAGCAATTCTCCTGTTTATTTCCAGTTTTCAATAATTTTTATTCTTTATGTCTGTTCGCTATAACCGAGGGGGTTTCCATTGAATTTCGTACCTTGGGACTAGAAAGTGTGCCTTAAACCGAGTGTTCCTTATAACCGAGTTCCCTATAACCGAGGATTTTTACATTGAATAGAGAAGGAATTCATTCGGGGAAATGAAAACTGTTCCTTATAACAGAGTGTTCCTTATATCCGAGTTCCTTATATGTGAGGTTTACTGTAATAAGCACTATACCTAACATTATATACTTGAATTTCAAAGTTACTTTCAATAAATGTAAAGTTGTATGATAATGGTAAAATCATTCAAGTAGATTTAAAAGTCTTCATGCATCAGAGAACACGAAGGTTTGTAGTATGTGGAAAGGAGTCTGAAAACAAACTATCTGTAATAATACCAGGTGCGGCAAAAGTTAGTTCCCTTGGTCCGAAGCTTTTTTCACACAGGTTGCTTGCCAGTACCTCTAATGGTTACATGGAAACATGTATCAATGATCTACCTTATCAATTCAAAACTGCACCATAGTTCCATCAATCACCATATAGAACAATGACCTGCATCTCTTCAGTTCTCAAGTTATGGTCTCTAGCCATTCTGTGTTACTGTTACTTCAAACTACAAAAAGAAATATAAAGTTCAAAGACGTATCAGTTGCACATATACCACAATAAAATCAAGCACGGACATTTTGGTTATATAGCTGTAATTTGGTTGAAAAAAGTTCCTCAGTGATATTTACTATTTATTTTTCATAAAATAAGACACTTTTCATGTTTCTTTTTGCATTTTTTCAGGTTATCATTTGTATATACATATACATCATACAGGTTATTTAATTGAAAACGAAAGAAGGGTGTTAATTCTGCAGACCGCTGTCTGAAATACTGCTATATGAGGATACCTGACTTCAGATGACTTGCATTTTTTTCGTTTTCTTGAAGCAGATGTATGAATATCTTGTAGAAAATAGGTCTCTAATAGAGAGAAAATACAGAAACTGTATCGAAAAAGATCTATTCAAATAGTTAAATTTTATATGAAACAAAGAACAATTTCTTTTAATATAGCCTTTTAGTGTTCTTTTTTTTTAAATTGAGTTACCTCCCTTCCATTGTAAAATATGTTTTATTTTTACAAAAAAGCATGTTTTGTCTGTGTTCAGCTTTTCTATAACTCAGAGTACAGCTGGATTAGAGGAAAATGGTTCTAAATAAAAAGGATCTTCTTACTTGACACATGATTTCTATGCTTCATATCCACAATGTTTTCCCCACACACCGTATTAAACCATTCAGAGCTGCATTTCTTCATTTCTCAACTTCATGGACTGTAGGTATTCTGCTTTACTGTTACTTCCCAATGCACTGCAAAAGATTTGTTTGTTTTTTGTTTCGAGTTCAATGCTATTTTTCAATAATATTTCAGTTGTTTTCTGGCAGGCATTTAACCTTACCAGTGTTCCTGGATTCTGTAGCCGTACAAACTTGTTCTCTGTAACTGCCAATTCCCCATATGAAACAGAGGTCGAGTACAAATAATGTCATGGAGAACAGCATGTGCCTCACACGTGGCCCTAACTCATGGATGGTCAGGTTGATCTTGGTCTGCACTGTTCACTACGCTATCAATAAATTTTCAGTGAACACCCCCCCTGAATGATAAATTGTATTGTCCAGATTGAATGATAGACCAGTCCATTTTAGTAATTTAGGACTGGGTAAAGGGTAATTCACAAAGTCTTCAAAATATCTTACAGTCAATATTGACTTGAAGTTAACTGATTAGTATTCATTTACCAATAGACTTTATGCACTGGTCACACAAAGGCAGAATCACTTGCCGACACTGCCAACAGCAGGCTAAAGGTTAAATAACAACAAATTAGGGCATTTGGGGCTTGATTATGGTGAATTCAGGCATTATTAATTATGATTACTTAGACAATAACATGTGAAACTATCACAACAAGGTAACATTTAAAATGTATATAGCAACAACCACCACTTTTGGTTAGTTTTATTTATTTATTTGGGTTTAACGCCATTTTCAACAGTATTTCAGTCATGTAACGGCGGGCAGTTAACCTAACCAGTGTTCCTGGACCTGTATCAGTACAAACCTGTTCTCCGCAAATAACTGCCAACTTCCCCACATGAATCAGAGGTGGAGGACTAATGATTTCAGACACAATGTCGTTTATCAAATAGTCACGGAGAACATACGCCCCGCTCGAGGATCAAACTCGCGACCCCGAGATCCGTAGACCACCGCTCTTACCTACTGAGCTAAGCTGGTGGGCTTTTGGTTAGTTTTAATTACAGGAATGAAATTATGTTTTTGGACTCTAATACAGTCGAGACTGCCTTAACGACCCCCTGAATTTAGCGACTCCCTGTCATATGCGACCCTATTTTATGCTCCGGACGCAATTTACTATTAAAAGAGTCTGAATTAAGCAACCCCCTGCCTTACGCGACAAGCGACTGTGAAATCAGGCTCCCGAATCGATATTTAGACCGTTTTCAGCGACTTTGAGACGCTCCCTCGCAATATTTTACACGATAGAGTTACCGTTCTTTATCTCGCGTGAAGTTGTTTGAGACGAGAACTTATTTGTTTACAAAAGATGGCTGATGAAAAACGTAAAAAAGAACTGTTTTGACATTAGAACAGCGTGTTAAGGCACTTGAATTGCTCGATTAGGGAAAACCAGCGTATAAAGTCACTGATGAATTCGGAGTCGGTGCATAAATTAACTTTATTCCTGGTGAAACAAAAATATGGCGGTATTTAACAGGAAACGACGAAGTAAACACAGATTAAAGATGCAGTCAATAATCGAATAAATGTCAATGAACAATTAGTACACAAAAATATAAATATCATAAACCTCAGTGTGTAAATAGTTCAAATGGAACATTTATATTTTACTGCTCCCCTTTATTTTCTTGCCAGATCATGAGCTTAAATTTGTTTTATCAACATCATACGAATGATGCAAATTATTTGAAATTTATATTTTATCAATATGCAATTAAAGAAATAGTATTTAATCGTTTTCCACTCCTACCTTAAAAGAGACCAATATATAAGTATCCAATATTCATGTACTTTAATTGGAAAAATATATGAAACCAGCGTCATCCTGTTAAGTGAGACTGTTTTAAGAGACTCCCTGTCATATGTGACCTTTTTCGCTGCTTCCCAATGTCGGTCTCTTAAAACAGTCTCGACTGTATGTGTGTATAAATAACAAATCAATTGAGTTTTTGACAATAAATATTACTGGTAAAGTTTTATGAAGTGCTAAAGGGTTGTATGTCCTGGGGGGGCACATGTCCGATCCCGTGTTAAAGTCATGTCCTAGCTTTGACAGGTAACAACTTTTTCAGGCTTTTTGTACAAAAGTGACCACAGTTAATTGCATTTTTTCTGCTACATGTATTTGATTTATTTCAGTATGACTAGTCACTTATTCATTCCTTATAAAGGAAAATTTCTCTAGTTTCTTTAGAGAGACTACAAAGCCATTGAATGATTCAATAAAAACAAGAGCTGTCAGTAATGGTGACAAATGCCCCCGCAGCACCTTGACCTTTGACTTTGACCTTCACCTTCAACCTGGTGACCTAAAAGTCAGTAGGGGTCGTGTACTCAATAAGTACTATCAGCATGTGAAGTTTGAAAGTCTTTGGTGCAGTGGTTCGCCAGTAAAGTGCCTTCATGCAAAAAGTTAACGTTTTGACTAACGAACAGACGGACAGTTGAAAACTAATATGCCTCCTTTGGGGGGGGGGGGGCATAAAAATATATGTGCAGACAGCAGAAGGATAAAAATTTGTGCTGTGAAAAAAAAATTATTTGCCTTGGACGTCTAGTACGCAGGCTAGGTGTCCGGTTGCCGGACGGCTAGACACTTCCTTCTGTTTATTATAATGTGCTGACCTAGTCAAAATAATTTTACGTTCAGATTGTTTTATATTTGTGACAGGCAATCTAAACATCAAAACTTTGAAGGAACACAGTATACAGTCAGGTAAATGTATTGGTTTTATTGCTTGCGCACCAGAAAATTTGTAATTTTGGATATTATTTGATAATTTCTACATATTCTACATATTATTTGATAATTTCTACATATTATTTGATAATTTCTACATATTATTTGATAATAATTTCTACATGTTATTTGATAATTTCTACATAAATCAAAGATGAACTGAAACTAGTCTATGTGTATATAGAAATAGAAGCAGATAGACTAGTTTCGCGTTGAGGCCACGATATGCAAGTTTTATTTAAATTTACAGCCAATTCGTAAAATAATCAGCATTTTGAAGCATGTAAAGCGATGACGGCTATGAAAATTTCATCAGAAATTACTTCAACTACTTTGGTGTTTTAAATACTTGACGCTAGTGGAGACAATGAAAAAAAATTATAATGTCAATCGAGGGCTGACCGGGAAACTATTGTATCTGCATTTTTGTAAATTTTACAGGAAAAAGAAAAAACTGAATATTTCTTAAAAAACACAGCTTAGTATTACCATTCTTAGTAAATCATTATAAATTGAAATACATAAAATACAAATGCATCAAAACAAACATGTGTAACAGTTCCTTGAAAATGGTGAGTTTTTAAAAGCGCTTGACTGTCTGGAAGTGGGGCCTGTTTAAACAGTTCTTTTTTCGGAATTTAATGCTTATATCAGTATACTGACACTTGTTTTGTAGAGTAATATAAGTAATATACACGCTATCATTACAAAAACAACAAAACAAGTGTCAGTATACTAATATAAACATTGAATTCCGAAAAAAAGACTGCCTAAATGGGACCCACTTCCGGGCAGTCAAACGCCTTCAAAAACTCACCATTTTCAAAGAACTGTTACACATGTTAGTTTTGATTCATTTGCAATCGCATGCGAGTGTTGAAATTTCACATAATTAAGTGGAACACAGTTTTCAGCAATTGTTTATTTTTATTTCTTTACAAATGGCATTCATTTTCAAAGGGGGACAACTTTTTCAGAATATTTTCAGTACGGGACAGTACGGCAGAACATGTAATGGTTAAGTAAAATATTGGTAACGACGTTATTCGTTTATAAAATATTTCTGTGTTTTGGTGATATACTCCTAAACCTTAACCAAAAAGAAAAAAATATCTTACAAGGTATAGATATGTTAAAATACACCTAAAAATTGGAGGTACCATCCATGTTGTACCACAGAAAACTGGTCTTGTGTTTTCCCTACGGCCAATAATAACTAGAGCTATCACTAAAGGTGATGAATGTACCCCCCGCATGCACTGACACAGTACATTGCAATTTGACACACACAAGACTGCATAATTATGTGGACTGTATGTATATAGACTGTATGTATACAGTATAGTAACAAAAAACAAAGTCCCATAACTATGCAGAATATTTATCTAAAAGAATGTAACATGCCCCATGCACAACTAGGGTTGGTACTGATCACTTGTGTGAATTTTCATTAAATTGTGTGCAAGGGTTTGGTAGATTAGGCACGCACAAGATTGCATATGAAGACTGTATGTACATAGTATGTTAACAAGAAACAAAGTCCCATAACTCTGCAATTTTTGTCGCCGAAAGAACCTAACATGCCCCATGCACAACTACTGTTGTTACTGATCAGTTGTGTGAAGTTTCATTAAATTGTGTCAAGGGGATGAGGAGAGATGGTGCGCACAAGATTGTGTCTATGTCTATAGTATAGTAACAAAAAAACAAAGTCCCATAACTCTGGAATTTTTTTTTCTGAAAGAACCTAACATGCCCCATGCACAACTACTGTTGTTACTGATCACTTGTGTGAAGTTTCATTGAATTGTGTCAAGGGGATGAGGAGAGATGGTGCGCACAAGATTGTGTCTATGTATATATTATAGTAACAAAAAAAAACAAAAGTTCCATAACTCTGCAAATTTTTTTTCTAAAAGAACCTAACATGCCCCATGCACAACTACTGTTGGTACTGATCACTTGTGTGAAGTTTCATTAAATTGTGTCCAGGGAATGAGGAGAGATGGTGCGCACAAGATTGTGTCTATGTATATAGTATAGTAACAAAAAAACAAAGTCCCATAACTCTGCAAATTCTTTTTCTAAAAGAACCTAACATGCCCCATGCACAACTACTGTTGGTACTGATCACTTGTGTGAAGTTTCATTAAATTCTGTCAAGGGGATAAGGAGAGATGGTGCGCACAAGATTGCGTCTACGGACAGACGGACAGACGACCAGACGGACAGACAGACAGACAGACAACCTGAAACCAGTATACCCCTCCTTACAACTTTGTTGTCGGGGGGTACAAAAAAAGTTACTAAAAGTAAGCTATTTATAGTAACATAAAAGGGAAGTAATGAAAAAAATAAATACTGTAAGTTGACAAAAGAAGGATCTGCCAAATAAATCTGTTGACATAAATGAAATTTCAGGTCAGTATCTTTATTAGTCATGTTAGTTATGGAGATATAACAATTTTAATTTGAAATAAAGGGAGGTAATTTGACGTAAAATCAGTCCATAGTTATATACCCTGATTGTCTCAGTCCAACTAATAACAATAATGAAATTTCAACTAAGTCCTTATTTACTGATATAAATCCATTTTGATTACAATCAGGGGAGGTAATCAGATATAAAATAACTCTGCAACCTATGATTGGATCTGATTTGTCATGGAATCCAAGATTTATTGTTGTTCAAGATATTTTGGAAGTTTGTATCAAATAAAACCATAAATGAAGTCTCTATATGGCTGCAAAAGCCAAAATAGCCAATTTTGGACTTTTAAGGGGCCATACCTCTGGAACCCATAATGGAATCTGGCCAGTTGAAGAAAGGAAGCAAGATCTTGTGGTGATGTTAGTTGTGTGCAAGTTTGGTTAAAATAAAATCATAAATGAAGCTGCAATTGTGCAGACAAGGTCAAAATAGCTAATTCTGGCCCTTTCAGGGGCCATAACTCTGGAACCCATAATGGAATCTGGCCAGTTCAAGAAAGGAACCAAGATCTTATGGTGATACAAGTTGTGTGCCAGTTTGGTAAAAATCAAATCATAAATAAAGCTGCTTTTGTGCAGACATGGTCAAAATAACTAATTTTGGCCCTTTCAGGGGCCATTACTCTGGAACCCATAATGGGATCTGGCCAGTTCCAGAAAGGAACCATGATCTTATGGTGATAAAAGTTGTGTGCAAGTTTGGTTAAAATAAAATCATAAATGAAACCAATAGCGTGCAGACAAGAAATTGTTGACGGAAGGACGCACGGACTGATGACGGACGAAGGGTGATCAATCAATGACAGGTGAGCTAAAAACGGGAAAGTGAGTTTTCACGTGTTTATTCTAGGACTGTAACGAGTATCCGAGTACTTGGATATCCACAAGTTTGACCAAAAGAGTATTGTCAAGATCGTTGGATCGTGATCTTTTTCATTAATACATGCATTCAATGAATTTTCTTGCACATCTAAGATGATTACGTGTTGTCAGATTCTAAACCGGATGTAAACAAATGTCTTAGGTAGAGTTAGCATTGGTCTTATATTCAAACTAAAATTAATATGAAATCTGTCACATTTATCATTTAAGTAATTAAATTCAATAAAAAGTTAGATACGAAATTTCTGTCCAACAAATAAAATTTTCTTATCAAAAAGTGCGGAACTGTTACTAAATATTGTGATATTAATCACCGACGTCATATCGTTCATCTGCAAGAATGGCCCAACAAGTCCATCCGCGAAACCTGACTTTAATTAATAAGCAAAACATTAAACATCTATAGGTCATAACTATTTAACTGAGCACTATGAGAACTGCAAAGTTTAGATTCCATAAAGAAAGAAGAACAAAAATAACAGGCTTGCATTTTTGTATCATTATGTTCGTTGCTGCTGGTAATCCATGGTTCGATCTGTGAATCGTCAGCCCCGACTTGCGGATCGGATTGGATCGCCACTTGTCTGACGATCCACAGCCCTAGTTTATTCGTATACTAGTTTTTATCATTCCAATTCTGTGGTGCCAGGTTGTGGATTATACCTGAACATACTACTGCTGAACCAGTTTGGTTTCGACATTTCTGGCAGTCAAGATTACAACAACAACAATATGGCGGACAGTAAACGCAGATAAATGCAAGGGCACGGTAAAATTAATTAAGAGAACATGACATTTACCAAGAAACAAAGTGGATTTTGGCAGCATTATGCATAGAAATAAAATTCTGTTTATTTTGGTTAGAGAACCGGTTCTGGACGAATACGTACGCTCTCTAGGGAATCTGCCAAACCATAAAAAAGGGCTGCTCTATCACTAAAATTATCTATATACTGACGAACAACGTCTACGTCACCGAAAGGGGTTCGGCGGTTACGGAAGATAGATGATACAGTTGCATGGTGGTACAGTAAGGTGTCTGACTTCAATTCAAATGTTACAATCATATTGTGGTATCCAGACATTTGTTGAAATTGTTCCTTGTTGTAATTTTTTATCTTGCCTGACACTAGGTACGAAAGTTCTATGTACGAACATCGAAGGCTGATTGCTTCATAAATAACTTCATAAAAGTTCTATTATTACGTTAAATCGATAGCACTTATCCGTAAATAGTTTTACAATTCATTATTAGTTGCTGCCATACCCTTATTTACATGTAAACATGCTTAAAAGTTGACGTAGAGCAGCAGCCAGCGAATGTCAGCCATTTTGAAATTATGACGTCATATTTGGGTTAGTATAAATACTGGGCGTTCCGTATCGCTGTAGTCACACAGTCACACAACCAATCAGCATCAACACAGTTGTGTTGAAAACAGAAAAGCTAAATCTCTCTTATCCGATAATAAAATATGGATCGTAATAATACTTGTTACATTTGCATGTTCTCTCATTCCAGTGCAGATCAGTTGATTGTTAACTTTGTTATAACCAAAGAGCTATAAAATAATGTATTTTATAGTTCTTTGTTATAACCAAAGATTTTGCCAAATCTGGTACACTACCAAATCTGGTAGATCTAGATCTACCCGCTAGATCTGTTTACCGTCGTCTGCTAAGTCAAATCTAGATAGGTCTTTTATATATATCCTTATTATACCGTAGAAGTGGGTGGATATATCTTTGAGCTGGAGATTCAATCCGTAAAAGTGCGCAGATGCTTTAGAAATACAACCGTAGGCCTAAATGTGGGCAGACTAATAACAGTACCAGAAACAAATTTAAGGAATCTGCCCATATAGGCCCTATCAGTGTCAACGTTTTCTTTGTTTGAATACTGAAATTACTAGATCTACAGTGTATGTATACAATTTTTACCCGTGCATTGACCTTACTAACTATTGAATCTACTATTTTCTCCCCATTTAAAAACATGTCGATACGTAAACCAAGATATTTGAAAATACTTTGAGAAGGTATTACATGACCGTTACACACAACTTTAAATAAAGAAATTTTCTTGAGTTTCCTAAGAGAACCAAACAACATACACTCCGTTTTACCACGATGTACGGACAATCTATTATCAATTAACCATGTAGAACAATTTTCCATAACTCTGCTTAATTTTTCTGAAATATATAATGTGGGGATCTTTATGGGCAAACAATATCGCACTGCCATTGATCAGCATATAAGCTTGCAGTCTGAATCTATACACATTGGCATGTCATCTAGGTAACAAGAAAGAGTAAAGGCCCAAGGATACTTCCTTGGGGGACTCCACGTGTGACATCGGCAGATTCGGATGAAACTTTGTTAATATTAACTATCTGAGTTCGTCCAGTAAGGTAAGATTTAAACCAATTTATTGACTGAACACGCATAGCTGTAAGCTTGTTACAAAGGATAGTATGATCGACGGTATCAAACGCCTTTTGAAGATCAAGTAAAATCATGCCAGTATATTAACCTTCAGAATTATTCTGTTTAATATAGTCTAACAGATGTATAAGGCAGGTATCGGTAGAGTATTTAGATCTGAAACTTGACTGAAACTGGTATAAAAGGGAATTCTTATGTAAGTATATATTCAGAAAACTGATTATATACAGAACGCTCCACAATTTTAGAAACAACACTGAGAATATTTACAGGTCTATAGTTACCTACTTCAAGAGGGGAAGACTTTTTATAAATAGGAGAAACCCTAGCTGTTTTCATGTCGTCAGGAACAATTCCGGAATAAATAGACACATTTACAATGAAAGTAATAGGAATCTTAAGGACATCTGCCCCATCTTTTATAAACTTAGACGGAATACCATCTTAACCCGTGCTCTTCAAGGCATTAAGTTAGAGAAAACATGAAACTTCACAGATCGCTTAACACGACAAAAAACGAAAATGTTGCAGGCTCGGTTTGATTGAGCCTGTTCATGGACGGTAGTGGAAAAGCATGCTACCGTCCACGCCCTCTAGCCCCGTTTTTGGTGCGTGGCATTCCCTGTTTGATATTTTTCTTTGTTTTTTTTTAGCAGAACTCAACATTTACACATGCTAAAAGTACAAAAAGCAATAGTTGATTTTTATGGACATTTTTTTCTGAGACATGGTTTATTCTAAAACAAGTAGGTTCATCTGTATTTCCATAAAATGATCTAAAAAATTTGCGATGATTTGCAGGACTTGGAAGCTTGATCACTAAGTTTGACGCGAAAGTAGTGAAAAACTTGTTAAAATGGTCTGCTATCTTGACAGAATCATGACAAACTTCATTGTCAATATTTAAAATAATGCTTGAACTATTTCCCAATTTTGATTTGTAACCTAGCTTTTGAAAATGATGCCACAGACCTTTTGAGTCAATTTATATTCTTCAACTTTATTAGCAAAATAATTGGATTTGGCAGATATGATCGAGTACTGTACTTTATTACGATATTTACAAAATTCTTTGTAGCATTCAGTAGAATTATGTTTCCGAAATTTATACAATACATCTATTAATTTGATAAGTTCAAGTATTTCTTATGTCTTCCATGACTCTGTTCTGTTTCTTTTTCGCACCACTTTCATAGGTGCAATGTTATTCATTACTTTTAGAAAAACATTCTGAAAACCCGACCATGCGTCATTTGTTGCAAGGAAAACAAGTACTCCAGTCAGCTTCAGTCAAATTTTGTTTGGTGTAATTTCGCATGGGCCTGACTTTAACAGTTTTATGTTTATTAAAAAATCCTTTCGACACTTCCCTAGTGCAAAAAGTCATAAAATGGTCACTTGCTTCTACAGGTATTACACCAGACTGAAAAATCTTACCTTTGTCGTTACATAGAATTTGACCGGTAAGTGATGAAAAATTCTGTGAGTCCCGAGTGGCATCTGTAATAATTTTATCTAGATTAAAAGTTTTCAAAATATTTGAATATGATTTATATAAAACACTTCGTTTCTGGTAAACACAAATGTTAATGTGACCTAAAATTATTGTTTCACAAGCTGAGCGGAAATTTAACAAGTTTTCCTCAAATCTTTCTGTGAAATTACTTTGCTTCGGAGACCTATGACCTATTCCAACAACAATTGGTTTTGTTTTCGGTAAAAAACAGTTATATGAATAAAAACATCATTAGACTGTTCACATACATCGTTTCGAACATTAAATACGTAATCATTTCGGATATACATGCATACCCCGCATCCACTGCGGTTCCTGTCATTCCAAACAATGTAGACTTACAAAGTCTGTTGAGATCAAATAATCTGTAATTATATTAATTTCTTCATACTGACACTGATATTTTCCCAGAAAGAACATTTTCTCCCCAGGCTCATCTCAACAGTTACAGACAGAGGCAAGAGATATTGTATTTTTTTTTTTCAGAAAGTGGTATCAGAGAGGATTGATTTTATGGCCTAGTGCTTTACATTTAGTGACTCTAACGACTGATGTCAGTCTACGAACAATGAAATAACCATCAAGAGCAGCCTCTCCATCAGAAATCGAATTATCTTACCACGTCTCTGTAAGTGAAATAATTGCAACTTTGCTTTTTTGTGCAATAAGTTTAATTTCGGATATTTTTTGTAGCAACGATCTAACGTTCAATAAAATGCACGCCTTTCCTACCAAAACACTGAAAATTGTCATTACTAGTATTTAGAGGTAAAAGTAGTGAAGTTCTGATCTTCTGAATTTATGTCATTTAATATATATTCTCCTGGAAGGAACTTAAATAAACACATATCGCAGTAATAACATAAATCAGTATTTTTGCTCGGCAGTCTGTCAAGTCTCTTGATGTGATGTATCAAGTGCACTTTATATGGGTCTTCGACTGGCAAGCACTACAAGACACCGCTTTGCTGGTAGCTGTGAGTCCTCTTTTTTAGACAGTGCATAGATACTTTGCTTGACACTGTCTATAAGAAGTAACGTTTACCACTGCAGGTCCAGGGTTTGACTGTATGTCACCACATTTGAGAAGGCACAGAACAAAAATACTACTAATATTTGGACGAACGCTAGTGTGAAGTTTCACGGAGCGTAAAACTTGGTCATAGTAATGACGATCTATGGTTATATGTAGGGATTGTGTGATCAATAGTCCATTAACTAGGTATCGGTAGAGTAATTCAAATATTTAATTCAAATGTTTGCATTCTTAATTAATGGTGTTTAGCCTAAACCAACATTTTATGAAAAGGATTCGTTATTCCAGGCCGTATAATTTTGAGCTATTAATATCACAAACAAAACATCCACTATTTTGGCTATTTAAAAGGCCATAACTCTGTAATAAGTGCAAAGATTCTCAAGAAGAATTCCAATGGTTCAAAGTCACATTATAATAAAAACTCAAGCAAGGTTTCATGAATTTGCATTAAATACTTTTTGAGCTAGGCACATTATTAGGTGAAAATGTGCATATTTACTATTTCAGGGGCCATAACGCTAAAAATGGGGGACGGAGTCAGACGAAAAATGGAGGTGCGCCAGTTAATATCATGATGAAGACTTATGCAAGTTTTCAACCATTTATATTAAATACTTTTTAGCTAGGTGCATCACAAGTTGAAAATGTGCATTTTTGACTATTTCAGGGGCCAAAACTCCCAAAATAGTGTGTGTGTGTGGGGGGGAGGGGGGGGGAATTATCAATTTATAAGAGATACTTTTTAGAAAAATAGGAGGTGCATATTTATATCATACTCATACAAAGTTTGACCAATTAGTATGAAATACTTTTTGAGCTAGGCGCGTCACAAGGTAAAAACGTGCATTTTTGATTATTTCAGGGGCCACAACTCTGACAGACCAAAATGAAAAATAAGAGGTGCGCAATTTCTTGACATGATAGATTATTAAGGTATTATTAAACGTATTTTTGCATTTTATATACGAGAATATTGAATACATAATCAACGTTCAGTAGACTACTAACAACCTACAATATTACAATATCAAACAGAATATATAATGCTAAGTAAATGCCTGCCAACCTATAAAAAACAGTCAGACATACTTATGCTAGACCAGACGAACAAACCCTATTAAGGTACCTAGAAAACTGGTTTTATGAGACGATTCATATGTTCTCAGAATAAACATCTTTTAATAACACAATGTCTACAACACAGAGACAATTAACTATTTTTAGATAAAACAACAGAAAACATTAGTCATTAACTTATATTAAACATTCATTCAATATCCTTGTGCAAATTGTAACATATACGCCGCAAAAGGTCGGCAATTTTATAATGTTTCAAGCAGTATCCATTCGTTTCTGCAGCCATTCTTATCTGTACAAACATAATGACTTTGGAGACAAGGAAAGTATTTGTATGAAATCCATAATACCACCCTTTTTCATTATAGAGTACTAGTAATTTTCCGTACAAAGGCAAATCAAGCGCACAGTTACATCGTCTGTTACATACCCACATTTGTCACTTTCCTGATTACAACTCGTTGATATAGTAAAAGTCAACTTATGAAGTAAAAGATTTGGGCTTTAAATGCAACATTTACTGTCAAAAGAAGATATGTTGAACTTCTGCAAGAGAATGAAATTAACGTTGAGAGCATTGACAAAAACATATTAAAATACTTTCCGAACCTTAGTTCTTTTGAACGTTTATTTTATGGATGAAAAGAGCGCTTTAAAAATCTGGTAAATAATACTACTAATAATGATCCTTTGCAGCGTCCTCCGGTTCAAAAGAATGTCCTATCATAACAGAAGAATTCCGAAATCACACACGGAGAATTACATATACACACGGAGAATTACGTAAACACACGGAGAAGGACGTAAAAAGGAGAATGACGTAAACACACGGAGAATGACGTATTTATACGGAAATTGCAGATTATTATTACTGGTTACTACCTTCAGTTAAAATTGGGACTGATTTCATTTGATTCATTGAAAGTATATACTGCCCCGTGTTCATTCTAATTCCGTTACTGTACGTCAAGTGTGTTGGAAGGACTATGACAAGCCGTTTGCAATATATTGTGAGGCAGGATGCCTCACGACCTTGTTTTTATGCAATTGTTTTGCATTGTTTTACGGCCTATCAGTAGTTTTCATTTTTGATGTTAAAATTGTCAGGCTATCTGTCAGCTACTTTTTAATCACAGTTCATTGTTCTGTAACATTTCCAGACATTGACTGATAACCAGTCGCATTGTTAAATTGTTGTTTACTAAATTACATTTCAAAATGTTAGAACTCTACTTATGTCATGCTTGTGTCAGTTAGTCACTTAGTGAAACTGTAATTCTAGCTTTCGCAGGGATTTTCTATAAAAGTACGCAATGTCAGCCTGAGTTATTCAACAGTTCAATTAACAATCACCTGCTGTATTAAATTAAATCGAGGTTTTCATGTAATGTCCATTGTTGACTTTGTAAAACTTCATAAAAGTTTATGTCAGTTGAAATTTTGACAGTTGTCAACCATCTTGGATTTTTGTACGTATGCACCGGGTGACTAAAATCTCGTACAAGCGGACTGAAATCGCTTCATATTCTGCAGAAATAGTTAACTTTTATTGTCAAGTATTTGATATTTAATACTTGGCATGTAGTGTTGATTCGTAGCGTTCTTTATTGTTTTATTATTTATTTCTGTCCGACTTTGTCTGTTTACACTAGTTTAGAGGTTAAGCTCCGCCTTATTTGCATATAAGGAAACGTTCGTATCCCGAATGACGTCATGGTCGGCCGAAGTAAGTTCGTAGCATCAACTCGGTTACGGACCTGTCCGGGTATTTCCGACTTTGACCTTATTCAGACTAATTTAGATTCTGGTATTCATCCTCATTTGCATACCATTGCATACCACAAAGGTTAATTATTAGAACGCTAGAATCATCACTTTGCCTCCGTCTCTCGTGTAGAAAGGCTGTTTGTCAGTTTGTTCTTAGACATTTTTTTTATTTACGCTTCTAAAACCTATACGAATTATTCAAACTTTGAAACTGCACGGTACTTATTATCATTAAATTATACAGATATATTTATTAGCAGTATTTGCCTATTTGGCTGTTTTTCTCTTAGAAAACTCTGTAATTTTAGAGTTGGTTCTCGGTCCGCCTGCTACACGACTTTTGCCTGATATTTTCATTACTGATTATTTTATTCAGTTATAATTAATAGTTATTGTTAAAGGCTTCCCATAAATAAAAGTTGTTTGAAGCCGAAAGGAACGTTGTCATTAGTTTATTTTAAACTTTGAAATAAATTTGAACTCGGGCGCTACCAGCCTTGTCTTGGGCGCTACTAGCCTATAGGGTCGCGACCAGACCCTAGTTTAGTCAACATATTGCTTATCCCTGAACAATGAATAACCTTGTACAAAGAAGTATAAAATTTATTTTTATAGCTCTTTGCCTTGTAGTATTTAAATTGGTGGACTCAGTCCCCTGACTGTAGTCCCCTTGCCCCTGGTCTGTTTACTTTTTACATTTTTTACCCTAACCCAATTAAAGTGCAGTGACTGGGGTGGGGGCACTACAATATATATGATGTATGTTTTGGTTTATTTAATACTCTCGTTGTACTCATCTGTTCCCTGATACACTCGTACCGCTGACGCACACGTGATTATGCTATCTACTTTGGGTTTTATTAATTATACATGTACAGAGGCATTTTCTTTCTGGTCTGGTGGTAGAATATACAGACAAACATACTAACTCCTAATAAATAGAGAGTTGTGTACCGGAATAAAGGACCAGAAAGAAAGAAAAAGCCTCTGTACATGTTATACGCTATCCCTGGATTCTGTAGCAGTACAAACATTTTCTCCGCAAGTAACTGTCAACTTCCACACATACATCAGAGATGGAGAATGAATGATGTCAGACACAATGTCTTTTATCAGATCGCAACGGAGAGCATATCGGTGGTCTCTAAGGAAGTTTCATCTGTAACATATTGACGTTTCTCTTTTTGACTTATGTTCAATGTTTAAATGCTTAGCTCAATATGAAGAGTGCAGACCTACTGGTACACTTGGCTTAAACGAGAACTCAGCTACTTTTCTCAAATTGACTTTTAATTCTAATTTCAACATGCATTATGTCTGAAGAAAAGTAAATTCATTACCAACTTTTAGTAACATCGATCTATCGGAAAATCGATAAATTTGCCTGTATAAACAAAGAAGGAAAAAATCACTTAAACTTAAATAGAAAAAGTTCTATTTGGAAATCAAAAATTCGATACCCCACAAATTAAAGTTTAATTTATTCCGGATATTATGAATATTTATTTTAAAAAATATTTTGATATTTGGTTGGTCCTTTTTTACTTTAAATAGACCCACCTCAGTTCATATAGACTCTGTAGGAAACGGGTTAAAAAATTTGACTTTTTCAAATATAACAGATAAAATGAGATATTTTCCGCAAATAATCAAAAATTCGATACCACTAAAAATGTAGAAAAATTATTCAATTTTCGTTATGTGTAATTTGTTTTAAATTTGATAATGGTTTGTTTGGTCCTTTTTGCATTTTAGTGTGTACAGTGAACATTTCTTTAAAAATCCGGCTTTTTCCGCCGTTATCCGTAAGTACTCGGAAGCTGTTACGGAAAATATTGTCGTCTGCTAGCCTGACTTAGTCGGTTCAAGTTGTTATAGCTCAAAGCCTATGAATTGTAGGCAACTTCACATTGACAAAAAAAACAACAACAACAAAAAACTGAGATTGTAATAAGACAAATTAAAACAAATTAATTGTTGAACTCAGAAACGCCGAAACCTAGATCGGCTGTCGTTTAAAATAACGCTATGGAGGATTCAGTGTTCAATTCGCATTTATAAAATATACAGATGCTTTTAATTTTCATCGCAAAAAAAAAGATACTTAAAGCAACTAATTCTCATGTGTTTCCGTAAAATATAGTCTGTCAGTAATTGAGTTTCAAAGCATTCTTAAGAAATATAGCGATAATTAATTTCCAGATACCTATTTTACCTATATTATTTTTTGCCGCTGATGACTTCTTTATTGCCGCGGCGGTCAGGGTCCGATCTCCAACGCGGTCATCTTTTTTTCTTCATATGGGATTTTTTTAATAATTTTGAAACAAAAAAAATCATTTTCTATTATTCATAATATGACCAAACTTTAATTTGAAAGATAGCCTTGATGAACTGATAATTCTGCTTCTTTCCGAATCTACTTTGTATATATTATTCTGTATTCTTAAATTAATGCATGTTTTTGGTACATTCTTAAATCATTCGTTTAAAAAATTGCGATATCTATTATTTGTTTTAGTCCCAAGATTGCACATGGTAACATCAAGCATAAAATAATTTAATTGTAACAAATTTCTTAAAATTACCCTTTGACTTTTATTGTGTATTACAATATTGCCTAGGGGTAAACAGTATCCGTTCAGTGTTGTTTCAAGCCGGGTCATAAAAAATATGTTACCCCACTTACTACAAGTGATAGGTATTTTTATGGTTTTATGGTTTTTGCGTTTTAATATATTTATTTCACTTTCTTCTGTCTTTATATAGTATTTTCCCTTTCTTTCAGGAACTTTGTTTTTACGATTTTTACACTTATTTCATGAATCGTATGACAGTACAAATTTAGAATTCACGTCGTTAATAGAGTTGTTCCGTAAATATTTACTGAGTAAATATCTTGGCCCAAATTTCACGAAAAAATTTATTTATTCTGAAATTATAATTTAGTAAGTCTGCTATTCTAAAACTGAGATATTGATAAGTTATTGTTATTTAATGTTGATTTTTTCCTGTAACGATATATTTATAGTTAAAGTATACTATGGTAATAGTATTTGTCAGCAGTACCTATTCAAGTCACGCAAATATGATATTTCTATTTAGGCACGATATAAGAAGCTTAATCCTTACCATGCTAAATTACAATAATAAACTTGTCAATCTTTCAATTTGGACAGTACTATGAAAAGGGTGCATACCAATATATACTTCTTTTTCTTTAAAGCGACTGGTCTCCAAATCATTCGACAACAAAAATACTTTTTAGATATCTTGAAGAAAAAAAAGCTATATTTCTTATGAAGGCTTCAAAACTTAATTACTGACAAACTTTATGTTACGGAAATACATGAGAACTTGCTGTTTTACTACCTTTTACGATAAAAATCGAAAAGCGTTAGTGATTTAGAATTTTGAAAATATTTTAGAAACAAAAGCTCATACTCTAATGTTCATAATATGTGAAAGAAAGCGCGTATAGAGGAAGTATATACGCTTTCTAAATATTTTAGATAACATATTCATATTCATGAATATTTATTTTATTTACAGACAGTTTCTTGTGCGTAAATATTTCTTTTCTGTAAATAGATATATGTTAGCATGATGTTTCATGTATTAAAAAGAAAGTAAATCTATGTGTTCGATGTATAAAATGTAACGATTTCTAAATATTTCAGATAACATATTCATATTCTTAAATACTACTTTTATTTGACAATAAAGTATTATATAATGATTTTCACTTTAATAATTATTAAAACTTCATTCAGGTATATCATATAGAAAACCGCCCGCCTGTAAATGCATCAGATAGTGACCAAAGCTGTTAATTATCGATTTTTGCCCCCGTGTTACTACAACAACAACAATTAGTACGGAAATCAACGAATCCGTCCGGTAGCGATGATATTGGATTATTGGTTCTATTGATTTTTATGATAGGTAGATCTGCCCCGCTTTATCGGTTTAGAGATGTTACTAAAAGTTGGTAATGTCTGATAATACGTGTGCATTAAATTGAACTGAGAGAGATTTGCTCATGCTTGAAATGAATTTATATATCAGTATACAAAGTGTCAAATATAGGTATTTAATGAAAACGTGGGTGCGAGAGGGGGGAAGGGGTACTTAATGAATAAATTGCTCCTTACCGACTTGAGTTCAAAATCTCGTATTGATTGTGGATTCTTTATGACTGAGGGACCCATCCAGCTTGAAATGCATCAGACGCACTCATGAAAAACTACCATGAGGGGCATCTGGATTAAAAGCGGGAAAAGTCGTTATAGAAACCAACTTGTGTCTACGTAACTCTAAAAGCAATAAGATACAAAAGGTTGATGTATGCAGACATTCAAAAGGCCGAAATACAGCAGATTGTTGAAAATTATTTCTACAAAATACAGTTGGGTTTGAGACATTTTATAGATTTCTGTGAAACTTTTTGGTGTAAACATACTTTCTTTGTATTTGAGAAACGTTCAACGTACAGTAATGTTTAAATACATGTTTTTACAAGATTGTTTATATAAAACTACGAATAAAATTTTGTTTAATGGACAAAAATCTTTATTCAATAGACTAAATTGTACAGGTAAACAGTTTCATTCATTGCTTAATTTTTTTAATTCACTCCTGTAAAATATCTTTTGTAAAACAACAGAAATATGTGCTTAATGTGATAAATTACTAGTATTTATTCAATAATTTTAGTAATTTTGTTTTTATCTTTGTAAAATATTCATATGTATATAAAATTTTTTTTTTTTTTAAAGAAATAACCTTTTTTCATTTCGTATGTTTAGCTCACCTGTCACGAAGTGACAAGGTGAGCTATTGTGACGGCTTGATGTCCGTCGTACGTCGTCCGTCGTGCGTCAACAATTTCTAAAAAATCTTCTTCTTAAAAACCACTAGGCAGAATTACACCAAACTTCACAGGAATGATTCTTGGATAGCCTCCTTTCAAAACTGTTCAAAAAATTGAATTCCATGCAGAACTGTGGTTGTCATGGCAACCGAAATGAAAAACTTTAAAAAATCTTCTCATGGCCAACATTCCAATACACTGACCAGTAGTTTCGGCAAAAGTAGTCTCCCTTGTATAAACACGGATCGCGGACCCGATAACGTTTATCGATAAACAGTTTTACTATAGATTTGTATAGGAAAATATATTTCAAACATTAAAAACGTAATTTTATCGTTATTTAACAAAATTTTATAACCTCGTGAAGTAATCTTCATTTTTTGCCCTTTATTTCAATATATTTTTTATCGATGTGATACAAAAACATTTTGCTTCCATTTTTGTTTGAAGTTGATGACTATGGTTTCTATGTATTTCTATATAGAAATTTTGAAAAGGTCGGTTATGTCAGGTTTTAAAAGGCTATAAAAACATTTTCTATCAAAATGACATTATTTTATAACCTCGTGAAGTATTCTCCATTGTCTGAACATTGTCTGGGTATTTTTTATTTTAAAATTGAATTATGACAAATTGCTTCCATTTTAATTTGAAAATGAAGTAATCGCAATCTTGAGCACGCTTTTCACAAATATTTACTTGACGGTACGACGACACAAGGCAATGCTTATCAATGTGTTGCATATCTGTTCGAGCATTTTATTTATTTATTTATTTATTTATTTATTATGATTAAATGTAAAACTTTTTTGAATTGGCAGACTTTAAGTCACATCTGTAATTGGAAAATAAATT